>NC_083342.1:59489083-60850262 GCF_019175385.1 Lycium barbarum | reverse complement strand
AATCTCCTCTACGTGTGGCGGTGTGGAAGAGCCCTCTGCCGGGGGCAAAATATCAGGAGCAATATGTGCATGGGCCTTGGTAACCCTCTGGGCCCGACTAGTCTCTCCCACAGCTGCTGCCTTGGACTTTTGGGCCGCTGTCGCCTTTTTTGGAGGCATAACTGCAAATGTGACAATTCGTTAGGGAGGAATCATCCTGATAACACAGCTCTATCGCACGATCTAAGACAGAAAGAAGGGTAGTAACCTAAATGCCCTGTAGCCTCCTGTTTATAGGTGTGGTGCACAACACACCGATAAACAAGACTCTACAAGACACGGTCTGTAGACATTCCGAGGATGAACCGCTCTGATACCACTTTTGTCACGACCCAACCCCGTAGGCCGTGACTAGTGCCCGATCTGGGCACCCGAACACATCTATCAATGCTATCTCAAATTGTATCAAACGCATTCTAGCATATAGCAGAAGCCGACAAGGCTTTATTTCAAATTTAGTCAATTTCCAGAAAAACATTTCAGCAGAGTTTCCTTTGTTTTACGGACTACCCAATATACCCTGCAGGCAGAAAATACCAACAAAGGCCACACAGGGCCAACAGAGCAACATTTAAATATATGCGGACCGGCCGCCGCGGCGAAAGGGGATCGCCCAAACACAACATAAGCACACAACTGTACAGAAAGACCCCAACCCACAAACATGTCCACAGACCTCTAACCAGACCAACAGAATCATATGACGGGACAGGGCCCCGCCGTACCCATGAACGAGAATATACATATATAGAGGTGACAGACTATACCAAAAGATGGCTCTGAATAAAAGAGCGCTCCAAAATAGCAGAATAAGATCCTAAGCGGACGGATCAGCAAACCTGTCGTCGGTACCTGCGCGGCATGTAAACGCAGCCCCCGAAGAAAGGGGGTCAGTACGAAATATGTACTGAATATGTAAAGCCTGGATTACAGAAACAAAATCATAACTGGTACAGAACGTACAGAAAAGTGAGTAGAAAATCCAAAGTATCAAATACATATTTCCAAAACATGCAGAGTGTGTACAGAAACATATGTCATATCAAATCCGGCCCCTGCCAAGGGACTCGGCAAACAGAACGTGACCACCCTCCCGACGCTGGTGCCACAACACAGAAGAATCAGAATAGGGGCATAACCCCGTAACATAATATGTCATATCAGATGGCCATAATAAATCATATCAGAACAAGCGTACATGGCACAGCATACTCCACAAACCCATGTACGCGTATACCTGCCCCCTCACATCGAGGCACGGCGAACAATGCAAAGGATCACGCTTGACAACATATCCTGGCCCGGGCTCAGTGTGGGAAACCTTGGGGCATCCACGAATGGAGTAGTGAGAAACTAAATGCAGTTAAAATATCATAAATATTTTCAGTGACTCGATGAGGTATATCAATGACAAACCAATTTAATGAAGTCAGACGGGATTGTAATAAGTGGGTTTCAGATGTCATAATGAATTACAGAAGCATAACCTTTCTGAAGTCGTTCCAAGTGACAAAACGATTCATAAGACTTAAGGAAATATTTAAAATAGTTTTTGTTTAGTAGTTAAAAGAGCAGTCAGAACATTCCTTTCAAAACCGTTCGAAAACAGGCCTTAAGTACAATAAGGGTAAAACCGGGAATAGTGGGCCCACCTCGGAACAAACAAGGCGGTGGGCTCCAATTACGCGTTTTCAGCTTATGGGGTCACCTACGAAGGTTCTACGGACATTCTATAACTTTTCATAAAGTTTGGGGAAAGTTTGCATAATTTTCAAGAAAGCATACAAAAAGGGTTCAATTTTGTTGAACGAAAATGTAACAATTTCAGACGCAGATTCCGATGAGCAGAATATCCTCCGAGGCGTAAATCCGATCCTAGTACTTCTAGGACATGCCAAAAGAAGACTCGGGATAGCTTTACATACCTTTTGAGCTTTTTAAGCCTATCCAAGCTCACTTCCCGTTTCGTCGAAAATCTGCAAATGGTCACATTTACCAATTATGAGTTATGGATGCCACAAATTCAACTTAATGCATACTTGCCTACCGAAATTTCGGCAGCACTTCCCCTATACATATAGCACCCCCGAGAATTCAACTCGGCTCAAAACCATCAACAACAACCCAAACAACAACATCAACATCAACAACAAACATTAGAGACATAATATCCTTCAACTAGCCATCATTCTAACAAAGTGACATAACCTTCACCCCAACCTAAATCTTTAAACTAATATCAATGATTTCACATTCATTATCAATCAAGATCATCACAATATAGTTTTAGAAATATCTCATATCGTTTCCTCAAGTTATACACACGATATACATAATATACAACTTTCCGCCAAAGTCACAACTTGTTCAAAACATCAAATCTTCGGCATACATATTAATAACATGTTTCCAACTTCAAAATTCATCAATGATCATCACACTAACAACCAAATAACTTCATTTTCCTAGTGTCGGAAAATCATACTAAAGCGACGTAAGTTTCTACGTTCCATTTCAATACCAACTTATCTCATTTTACTTTCATTTACATTACAAGCATCACAATAACATAACTAACACACTAAACAACTTAATCCATTTCCATTCCAACTCTAACATACCACACGGCCATATGCTCTCTTTATCAACTTCAACTAAATTCATTCCATTTCCAATTCCAATATGCATTTCATCACAACTACAACTAGAATATAACCTAAATTCAATTCACCATAAACATACAATGTATATACACACACACGGCCATACCCTACATTCCATACCCACTTTGAAATCTTCCATTTTTCCATACAATCAACTCATTCCCACATACTACAACACAAACAAGACTTCATAACACAATAAATAGGGATGAATTCTTACCTTTTTCCCTAATCTTCTTCACTTGAGTATATAATCAATTTGATGAACCAAGGGCTCCTTCCTCCAAGACAACTACACCAAGTTGAGAAGGGACCTTGAATTAGTAGGAATTCAACAACAGAAAAAAAATTGGAGAAAGATTTTTGGTGGTTAATTTTCTATGGCCAACCCGAAACCCCTCTTTTTTTGCTCTTTCTTTGCTTTGTTCTTTCTTGATGCTTCTAAGAGATGGAGATGATATGTACACTATGGTCCCTTAGTTAATTTATCACATGGAATTTAATTAAGGGCCATGGGTTTGGGCCATTGATGGCCGGCCACCCCATCTCTTTTTTTTTTTGGGCATCATTTCATTGCTCATTTTTTAGCCCAATTGGCTTGTATATCATATTTTGAAATTCCCGAACTAATTTTTCCGAAATTCCAAATTTTCCCTTAGCCTTCCTCGACCCTTCCACATTTATATTGTTTCATGCACAAGTCTTATGTTAAATAAAATCAACTATAACCTTATTTCTTACAAGCCAAGATTATTTCCAATTTTTCCAAAGGTGTGAAAACACGGGATATAACAGAAATTGGCCAAGATAGATTCTAGGGGACGATGTATTTACAGGGGAAATGCTGCCGAAATCTCGGTAGACAAATGTTGCCTTAAGATTCCACTTCTAAATGTTCTAATTAAGGTTTGGTAAATGTGACCAAATTGTAGATTTTTGCGGATTTGCAACTTGAATTTGGAGTCGCATAAGAAGCAGAAAAGGTATGTAAGGCTTCACCCTTCTTTCTATGGCATGTCTTAGACGGAATATGTTGGATATGAGCCTCGGGAATAACTCTACCCTCCGGAATCCGCGCCTAAAGTTTTCTTTTTTTCAATCAGTAGAATTGAACTAAAAAGTGTGCAAAATGTTGGAAGAATTTCCTAAACCTCTAGAACTCGCATAAATAGGACCCGACTACCCTAAAACCCTCACAAGTAACGCCATGACATGTAACATATGTAAATTTGGTACGCCGCCTCATTTGACCCGAGGTGGGCCCATGGTCCCCGAATTTTCCTTATTGTTCCGTTTGATTTATTTTGAAGCAGAATCCAAAGAAACCCTTGATCCGTATTCCGTTCACCGAATGACAAGTACTGTAACTATGCTAACGAAGATACTCCTATGATGACAATGATAATGATGATGTTGACCCCCCTTCTTCGGGGGCTGCGTTCATGCCGCGCAGGTACACCAGCTGAGCCACATTTATCATAGAAGATGTTCCAGCGGAGTTGGCGGGCTCCACTTGTTCTGGAGTGCAGCAGAGTCAGAGTATATGAGCTATGGTGTCTGTTCAATGTTAGAGACATTGCAGATAGAGTCATGAGTATAGAGTGTCAGCTTGGTAGACGGCTTCAACCGTCACAATGTTATTACGTTTCATGTCGCGGGTCCCATATGATGATAGACCTTACTTATGAAAAAAAAAGAAAAAAAAACAATTTTTTTTTAGAGCTTACTATGTATTTTATTCTTAATTGATCCACGAGTTTATATGTGTAATAAGAGTCAGCGGGTTTGCTCGGCTCCAGATATGGGGTCGGGTGCCCATCACACCCTAGGGAGATCGGGGTGTGACACATACCTTTTTGTCGGACTATTCTACACTTGCACGTTTCCTTCCAATGCTAGCGTCTATACCTTCATTAATATCATAACAATGGCCATTAGTCATTCACATTACCTAGATTTCTCAATTTGTTTCTAATTCTCCCATATTTATGGTCATGACCTCCAACTTCGTCCATTCGTCTAAAGTGTCTAGTTCATGATCTTTCTACCATTTATAATACATTCATATCGTAACACAACAACATTCATAATTCAATTCAAACTATTCCTCAAAATGTCACCATTCACCATTCATGACCTAGTTGACCACATTTTCTACAATCCATGTATTTTAATTCTCCAATACCTTAAACATCTTGTAGAAATCATGAATCTTACCTTAGAAGTTGTAGGAACAAGATTTGGTTGATAATACTCCTCTTTGAGCAAAACCCTAGTTTTTCTCCATTTGGATTTTTTGACTTGGTTGATCCTTGATGATTCCCTTATCCTTGATTTACTTGTCTTAATGTTATTGATGGCTTATAATCCTTGAAAACTCATATAATAAATGTAGAGAGAAGTTTTAGAGAGAAGTGGTGTAATGTTGTAAATGAAATAAGACAAGTCTTGATCCTCATATTTAATGAATTGAAAAATCTGTGCTGGGTGAACAGTGGTCGTCCATCGTGCTTTACGGCCCGTATTCCACTATACGGTTCGTCCTCCATGGGCGTATTTAACCATTTCCAGAACCAGAAGCTGGGCTGCCTTCATGGTGGTTTACGACCATGGTTTACGGGCCGTAAATCACTTTACGGTCCGTCCACCTGGTCGTATTTTACCATTTCTTGACTGGGCAGAAAGTTGAAACCTTGCATGGCAGTTTACGACTGCCAGTTTACGGATCGAATTGCAATTTACGGTCCGTATTTTGCGATTTACGACCACTAGGCAGTTGCAGTTCTGCAACTTCCCATATTTCTTAGACTTCTCATTTTAATCACCCCCGTCCATGCACATGCATTTCTCACCTTGTATCTCATCTTAACTTAGCCAACTTCCTCGTCTCACATCGGATTCTTTCGAAATCTCGCCTAAGGTCATCAAACGTAGTTTCTTGCTCATAGACATCACGCACTCATATTCATCACTAGTTCATCCACTTGCGTACCAACGGAAAATTTTCCGAGGTGTAACATTCTCCCCCCCTTAAGAACATTCGTCCTCGAATGTTAAAGTGTTCGGGCATTCTAGAAAAATTTCGCCAGAGTTTCCCCTACATTATGGCACTGCCATCCTGCCACAACAGCCCATAATATCGATGCCACACAGGGCCACTACATAATAACATAAAAATAGGCCACACACGACCCAAAAGCATAAAAGGAAAACATGCATACCTTATGATCTCGACGTCTCATTTTGTACTTCTTCCAATGGCTGAAATAGGTGTGGGTATTTGGATCGCATACTCTCTTCTGCTTCCCACGTCATTTCCTCTCGATTGTTGTTCCTCCATCAGACCTTAACTAAGTCCGCTTCTTTGTTTCTAAGTCTCCGTACTTGCTTATCTAGTATGGCAATGGCTATCTCTTCATAAGTCAATTTCTCTGTTACTTGCACATCATTCACTGGGACGATCCTAGTAGGTTCTCCAACACATTTCCGAAGCATCGAAACATGAAATACTGGATGAACTGACTCCAAGTCTGGAGGTAGATTTAACTCATAGGCCACTTTGCCTATCTTGCGTACAATTTCGTATGGCCCAATATACCGGGGACTCAGCTTCCCCTTTTTGCCAAATCTCATTACGCCCTTCATCGGCGACACTTTCAAGAATACCCAATCCTTCACTTCGAACTCTAAGTCTCTTCGACGATTATCTGCATAGGACTTTTGACGACTTTGTGCCGCTAGCAACCGATCTTGTATGAGCTTAACTTTCTCTATTGCTTGCTGGACCTCTGGCCCTATCATCTTAGATTCTCCGGTTTCAAACCACCCAATTGGGGATCTACACTTTCGCCCATATAGAGCTTCATACGGTGCCATTTGAATGCTAGAATGATAACTGTTATTGTAAGCAATATCAATGAGTGGCAAATGGTCATCCCAATTTCCTCCAAAATCTATCATACATGCCCGTAACATATCTTCAAGAGTCTAAATAGTACGTTCAGCTTGGCCATCGGTCTGGGGGTGAAATGTCGTGCTAAGGCGCACTTGGGTCCCTAAACCCTCTTGGAACGATCTCCAAAACATGGCTGTAAACTGGGTCCCTCTATCGGAGATAATAGATACTGGAACGCCATGGAGTTTCACTATCTCTTTAAGATAAAGCTTCGCATAATCCTCTGCCACATAGGTTGTCCTGACCGGTAAGAAATGAGCTGACTTTGTGAGTCTATCCACAGTCACCCATATAGAGTCATACTTACGTCGAGAACGGGGTAACCCTGTAATGAAATCCATATTAATCACTTCCCACTTCCAAGTTGGGATTTCTATAGCTTGCAATAACCCACCCGGCTTTTGGTGTTCAATCTTCACTTGTTGGCAATTAGGACACTGAGCTACGAATTCCGCTATATCTTTCTTCATTCCATTCCACCAGTATATAGACTTAAGATCATGATACATTTTCGTCGCTCAGGGGTGAACGGAGTAACGGGAACAATGAGTTTTCCTCAATATTTGGTGACGTAGACCTACCATATCGGGAACACATAACCTGCCTCGACATCGGAGAACTCCGTCTTCCGAAATATCAAATGATGACTCCTCCTTCTGAGGGAGTGTATCTCTGTACTGCCTTAGCATGGGATCCTCATATTGTCGCTCTTTTACTTCCGCTACTAGTGATGAAACTGCTGAATTCTGATTAGTAGCTCCGCTGCTACCTGAGTCCATTACTCGGACTCCTAGGCTCGCTAACTGTTGAAGCTCACGGGCCATCTCTTTCTTTTCTAGTTGTACATCACTTAGACTTCCCATGGATCTGCGGCTAAGAGCGTTAGCCACAACGTTAGCCTTTCCGGGGTAATACAAGATATCAACATCATAATCCTTTAGCAACCCCAATCATCATCGTTGTCGCAAATTCAACTCTTTCTACTTGAAGATATACTGAAGGCTCTTATGATCTGTATAAACATCCACATGGACACCATATAAATAATGTCGCCATATCTTTAATGCATGGACCACTGCGGCTAATTCTAAATCATGGGTCGGGTAATTCTGTTCATGTTTCCGCAAGTTCCTAGAAGCGTACGCAATCACCTTACCGTGTTGCATCAGTACACAACCTCGCCCGACGGCTGAAGCATCACAATAAATAACATATCCTTCCAATCCCTCTGGAAGTGTCAAGACCGGGGCTGAAGTCAATCGGTCTTTCAACTCTTGGAAACTACGCTCGCAAGCATCTGTCCATTGAAACTTAGCTGACTTCCGAATCAACTTGGTGAGTGGCGCAGAAATAGAAGAAAAACCCGCAACAAATCTTCTGTAATAGCCTGCTAAGCCCAAAAAGCTACGAACCTCCGTAGGAGTCGTGGGCCTTGGCCAAGTATTCACGACCTCGATCTTTTGGCTATCCACTCGAATACCATCAGCTCCAGAAATGATACCGAGTTCAACCAAAACTCATACTTGGAGAATTTTTCAAACAACTCTCGAGCTCGAAGAACTCCAACGACAATTCGCAAATGATCTGCATGCTCGTCCTCGGATCTAGAATACACTAAGATGTCGTCGATGAATACAATTACAAATAGATCCTGAAAAGGTCTGAATACATTGTTCATTAGGTCCATAAACACTGCCGGGGCATTAGTTAACCCAAACGACATTACTCGGAACTCGAAATGGCCATATCTTGTTCTGAAAGCTGTCATAGGGATATCTTCCTCCCTAACTCTTACTTGGTGATACCCGGGCCTCAAATCAATCTTTGAAAACCATTTGACACTTTACAATTGATCAAATAAATCATCAATCCTCGGGAGGGGATACTTGTTCTTAATCGTCACTTTATTCAATTGCCGATGATCAATGCACATTCTCAAGGAACCATCCTTCTTCCGGACGAACAATACGGGTGCGCCCCACGGGGATGAACTAGGCCTAATGAAGCCTTTTTCAAGCAAGTCTTTCAATTGCTCCTTCAACTCTTTCAACTCTGCGGGTGCCATTCTATAGAGAGGAATAGATATGGGTTTAGTGTCTGGCAACACATCAATCGCAAAATCTATCTCTCGCTTGGGAGGAAGGCCTGGAAGCTCTTCCGGGAACACATCCAGAAATTCGTTCACTACCGGAACTGACAGAAGAGTCGGCGACTCAGCTTCCACATCTTGAACTCGCACTAGGTGATAAATACACTCTTTCGTGATCATCTTCCTTGCCTTTAGATAGGAAATAAACCTACTTTTTGGTGATGCCGCATTCCCTTTTCATTCTAAGACTGGTTCTCCCGAAAACTGGAAACGAACCATCTTCATTCGGCAATCAACATTGGCATAACAAGAAGCCAACCAATCCATGCCCATAATAACGTCAAAATTTACCATTTCTAGCTCATGCAAATCAATCATGGTACGACGATCACAAATCACGATCACACAATTCCTATATACTCGGCTAGCTATTACCGAGTCACCCACGGGTGTAGACACCTCAAAAGGTTTGATAGACTCCGGCTCAATTATAAATCGACCCGCAATATATAGAGTAACATATGATAATGTGGAGCCCGGATCAATCAAAGCATATACATCATGAGAGAATACCGATAATATACCTGTGACCACATCAGGAGAAGACTCAAGATCTTGGCATCCAGCCAAAGTATAAATACGGTGCTGAGAACCGCTAGTACTGGAGCTCTGCCCCTACCTCTACCATGGCCGACTGGCGCATGTGAACCTGGCCCCGTAGGGCGTACAGATGCCGAAGATCCGGCTACCGACCCTGATGGCTGGGTCCTACCTCTACCATGCACTGAGGGGCAATCACGCATAATATGGCACGGTCGACCACATGAATAGCAAACATCTGAACCCAATCGACATTGACCCCAATGCGACTTCCCACACTGGGAACATCGTGGTATAGGTGGCCTTGACTGGCCTAAATCACCTCTAAACTGCGACCCCGAGTAAATCTTACTCGGCCCGGGATGAGTAGATCTATCAAGGCTCTGGCCTGAAAACCGTGGAGGTGCACTGGTCATAGAATAGCCCGAATGTCTAGGGAGTTATTGCCTGTGTTCGCCTCTGGACTCACTTATTGGGCCCGAAGATCTAGCCCTCTTGCTATGTCCCCGATCCTGTTCACGTTCACTTCTCCCCTGCTGTAGGCTTTCGTCTAAGTTCTGAGCATGTGCCTGAATGCGTGCAATAACCATACCGTCCTGAAGGGACGCAATCAAGCATTTATCCATCAAGTGTGGCCCTAGGCCCTTTACGAATCGGTGTACCCTGTCGCCCATATCTGCCACCATGGACGAAGCATACCTAGCCAAGGAGTTAAAGTGGAGGCTATACTCTAGGGCACTCATACTACCTTGCCTCAAATTTAAGAACTTATCGGCCCTTGCTTGCCGAACTTCTGGAGGCATATAGTGACGGAGAAAAGCATCAACAAACTCTTGCCATACCGGGGGAGGTGCATTGGCCCCCCGTGAAGCCATCCACACCGTATACCACTGGATCGAGACATCTCTCAATCTATATGACGCTAGCTCTACCGACTCGGTTTCTAAAGCATGTATCAACCGGAGCGTCCTTAGCATACCATCAACAAAGTCCTGGGGATCCTCCTCCAGTTTTGACCCAAAGAATTCCGGAGGGTTCAAAGTAATGACAACACGAGCTCTTGTACTAACAGCCCTATCACCATACCCTGAACTGTGCCTCTGAGCCTGGGCCGCAACCAATTGAGTCAATAAAGTAATGGCCTCTTTTACATCTTGGCCCGAAGCATTTAGTGGAGGAGCTGGGGCTGGGGCTGAGGCTCCCACGTGCTCCTTGGTAATAGGCACTGTCTGAGAGGACTGAGATTGAGCCGCACCCTGGGACTCATCTTCCTCTACTACCGGTGGCGGTGCTCTTTCAGCCCGCTTTTCTGCCACCGTCTTGCCCTTTTGGGCTGCTGTAGCCTTTTTCTTTTTAGGCATCTCTGAAATACACAACACACGATTTAGGAACAAGAATTTCTTACATCATAGCTCTATCGCACGATTCTTATGAAGAAAGAAGGTCATATATTCCTAAAATGTCCGCAGCTTCTTATTTATAAGTGTGGCGCGCAACACACCTATAACCAAGACTCTACTAGACACGGCTCGTAGACACATACTAGGACTGAACTTCTCTGATATCACTTTTGTCACGACCCGGCTAGGGGGCCGCGCTGAGCACCCGGTGCTACCCCACCCGGGCACCCCCTTATCGTACATAACATAATATCTAGGTGAACCATAAGTCAATTCGTGCTTTTCTTATCGTCAATCATATTGGTCCCATTAGACGACCATCATCATTTAACATATCATAGGCATCTATGCCACATCATAAGTACAAGGCCGACGAGGCCAACAAAAGATATACAAAACATGGGCCGACATGGACGAACATCTCTACCCACATACACATGACTACGAGCCTCTAAGAGTATGACATATCACATTAGCGGGACAGGACCCCGCTATGCCCATAATTATATACACAAAAGAATGAGTACCCAAAAGATACGGCTCCGAAGGAAATGGAGCTCTCTATCTAATCTCCGAATAGGCAGCTATGGATCAAGTCTGTCTCCCTGTGCACCTGCGGGCATGACGCAGCGTCCACAAACAAAAGGACGTCAGTACGAAGAATGTACTGAGTATGTAAAGCATGAGCAACATCAATAAATAGGCATCCCGATCAACATATGAAATAGCATAGGAAGGGGGAGACAATAATATCATCGTCATAACACTTACCTGCCTTTCGTAGGACTTTCCATTTTTCATACGTATTTGTACACCTACGTCAGCATCCGTATTCCATAATAGTACTCGTACCATACTTGTGCTCATATTCATATACATGTCCTTATTCGCATTCGTATACATAGTCTTTTCACATTCATATTCATATTATATACATAGCCATACACTTATATACATACATAGCGTGCCCGACCATAAGGTTCGGTGTTTCATATGTACTTAGCCAACCAAGGCTCAATGTTATTTCTACCTGGCCCTACCAAGGCTTCAGGGTTATCCGTACCATCTGCAGAGGTGTGCGCGCGTTACGTAATCGTATACATACTTTATACATAGTCATATACATATATACCTCTATATACATATATTCTACCCGGCATTAAAAGCTCGGGGTGTCATTATAGCCCTTCATAGGCACATGTGAATATAATAGCCCGTAGGCACCTTTAGCATCATTATTATTATCATCATTATCACTATCATCGTTATTATTGCTACATCCGTATCTTAGGCTTACTCGTCATATGAGGGGCGTATTACAATCGTAGTACATGTTAAGGATCGTGAGCTTATGAGCTCGGAGTGTCAATCATTTGAATACAACATACTCATATAGAGGAATTAGAAATTTGGCCAAGAACTATGCCTTATGAAAGAAGGGTTAGCCTTACATACCTTTTCGTCAGACTATTCTACACTTGCACGTTTCCTTCCAATGCTAGTGTCTATACCTTCATTAATATCATAACAATGGCCATTAGTCATTCACATTACCTAGATTTCTCAATTTGTTTCTAATTCTCCCATATTTATGGTCATGACCTCCAACTTTGTCCATTCGTCTAAAGTGTCTAGTTCATGATCTTAGTACCATTTATATTACATTCGTATCGTAACACAACAACATTCATAATTCAATTCAAATTATTCCTCAAAATGTCACCATTCACCATTCATGACCTAGTTGACCACATTTTCTACAATCCATGTATTTTAATTCTCCAATACCTTAAACATATTTTAAAAATCATGAATCTTACCTTAGAAGTTGTAGGAACAAGCTTTGGTTGATAATACTCCTCTTTGAGCAAAACCCTAGTTTTTCTCCATTTGGATTTCTTGACTTGATGATCCTTGATGATTCCCTTATCCTTGATTCACTTGTCTTAATGTTATTGATGGCTTATAATCCTTGAAAACTCATATAATAAATGTAGAGAGAAGTTTTAGAGAGAAGCGGTGTAATGTTGTAAATGAAATAAGACAAGTCTTGATCCTCATATTTAATGAATTGAAAAATCTGTGCTGGGTGAACAGTGGTCGTCCATCGTGGTTTACGGCCCGTATTCCACTATACGGCTCGTCCTCCATGGGCGTATTTAACCATTTCCAGAACCAGAAGCTGGGCTGCCTTCATGGTGGTTTACAACCATGGTTTACGGGCCGTAAATCACTTTACGGTCCGTCCACCTGGTCGTATTTTACCATTTCTTGACTGGGCAGAAAGTTGAAACCTTGCATGGCAGTTTACGGCTGCCAGTTTACGGACCGTATTGCAATTTACGGTCCGTATTTTGCGATTTACGACCACTGGGCAGTTGCAATTCTACAACTTCCCATATTTCTTAGACTTCTCATTTTAATCACCCCTGTCCATGCACATGCATTGCTCACCTTGTATCTCATCTTAACTTAGCCAACTTCCTCGTCTCACATCGGATACTTTCGAAATCTCGCCTAAGGTCATCAAACGCCATTTCTTGCTCATAGACATCACACACTCATATTCATCACTAGTTCATCCACTTGCGTACCAATGAAAAATTTTCCGAGGTGTAACAATTTTAGTTTATTTACAGAGGTAAAACTATTAAACAGTTTTATAATGAGTTGGTTAGTTGAAGAATTTGGAAAACATCGTCTGGGATGTTTTATGACGTATATTGGTGTTGGTAATGTTGTTGTTGATATTGGCATGGTTGTTGTGGTTGTTGGTTGTTGAATTGTCATTTCGGGCTAGGCATATAAACAGGAAAAATGTTGCCCAAATTTCGGCAGTCTTTAAATGGAATTAATTCCAAGACTTAGGATGAGTATATGACATTGAGCCAAACCATACTACAAATGGTTTATATGTAGATTTACGATATTGGAAGGATAACGTTGAATCGCTAAGGAGATCAAAAGATATGTTAAGGCTAGTCCCTTTCTTTCAAAAGGCATGATTCCTACGTTATGATTACATACGTGTCTTCCATAACATCCTTGTACCCGAAAAGCTAGAAGTTCATGATTTTCAACATTTTTATGATATTAAAGACAAGATGTTTTCTATGAGGACCATGATGACAATGATGACTTCCCTTTTGTGAATCCATACTTGTCTCCCATAATGTTCTTATTACTCCAAGTTAGAAATTCATGATTCTTAAAGTTTCGTATGATGCAAAAGATGATTATGTTTTGATGATGATGATGATGATCCTCTTTCTAGAAGTTCCAAAACTTATGATTTTAATGCTACTATGAGAATGTTGTGTTTATTTCCTGATTTTCTTGAATTTCTCATTGTTGTTGATCTCACCTTATGAATTGTTCCTTCAAGGTAAGATAAAGCGTTGATGATTATTCCATAAGATAATCAGAGGTTACCGACCTTACGTCACTCCGATAAAGTGACAACCTTTATTTGGGCTCTCATACATGCTACTTATATTATATATGTTTATATGTGTCTATATGTATATATGGGATATGGGAAAATAGGCGAGGCGTTATATACGCATAGCCACCTGATTAGCTAGTATATTATGACTTCATCCCAGAGGTGGGATGCCCGGACGTGAGATATATGGGTTTGAATCGGGCTGCACGTTCCACAACAATATAATATATATATATATATATATATATATATGGATCGGGCCATTTGTTCCTCGTCACTATTCTATGATATATGGATCGAGTCATTCGTTCCGCAGCAATATAATCTATTTATGGATCGGGCTACACGTTCCGCAGCATTACTATTATGTTATAAAAGTATGAGAAATGTTTTTTTAAAAGTCAGCTAAGCATGCATGGTATCCGCCTTAACAGGCAATCATATGTACAGGTGGTTTCTTTATCCCATGTTATGTTTCATGTCTCTTCTTATAATATTATTAATGCCTTACATACTCAGTACACTGTTCGTACTGATGTCCTTTCTTGTGGACGCTGTGTTCATGCCTGCAGGATCAGGTAGCCAGCCAGACGATCCAGACCAGTAGGATCTCCCCCAACTGCAGCCCTTTCTGGTATGCTATTTTGTTGTTTAGATATGTGGGTATGGCAGGGCCTTGTCCTATCTTTTCTACAGCTTGTATTCCATATAGATCTGTAGAAAGTGGTAAATAGTGGAAGTGTCATGTAGCTTTGTCGTCTCCTATCCTATGTTCAGTGCACGTACTGGTTATGTCGGACTGAGTATATCTGTGTATAACTTCTGAGTTTTCGAGGAGGAGTTCATTGCATAACTTTTACAGCAGATGCTATCGCTCAGATATGAGTTAGAAATGGGCCACCAGGTCAGTTAGCATATGATAAGTACGAGTTTAGAGGTGCTTGGTCAGTAGTGGTAGGGCACTCGTCACGGTCCATTGGTTTGGGTCGTGACAACAGACCTACAAAGTTCAAAAATATTTAAATGCCCAACCAAAAGTACTATTAACTAGTTCGACATAGTTTTAACATAAGTCCATAAAACATAAGTCCATTATGAAATCCAAACTACTACAACTGATCATTCGGTGTCCGGGCTGAATAATCACCGTCATCATTATATGCATCATCATCTTCTGGGTCGGAGGGGGGGGGGGGGGGGGGGGGGAGGGGACACACCAAATGGTCCACATGCAATGTGGCTTTTAACTTGTGCCTTGAGCGATTCAAGGTTCTCTTTCATGAAGTTACTTTCCTCAACTCTTTTTCCCTCAGTCTCAGCTAATTTTCGGTTAAGTTCAGCGATTTGCTGCGCCATAGCTACAACCTAAACACCATCAACTCCCTCAGCTTGTTGAGAAAACCCTTCGCCTTGCAATCCTGACCGAAGGCAACTTAAGTTGTTCCTTGGGCCTAGACCGTATGCTCTACCTTTTTGTATTCCCCCAACTACTCAACACCAAAGATCTATCTCTAATTCCGGTGAAGGACGACTCGGGTGGTCAGGCTGAGCTTGGCTGTACTAGTCCACATCTTGCATAAATTACGTCTATATATTAAAAAATGAAACTTAGTATATAACAAATATATCATAATTAGACTTATATATAATTACTTACATAATTAAATTATCACTTACATAGGAATCACGAGCCCTGTCCTCAACCTATATGATTGGATCTGACTCCTACTTCTTCTTTTTTGTGTGGGTCTTTGTCACACCCCACCCATGGTAAGGGGTGATTGGCACCCGACGCCTTACGGAAACCGAGTGAACTAACTTATAACTTGTATTCTCTATGTTTCGAATGACAAAATAAGGCTAAGGCTAGATATGAACATAATATCATGTATTAATATATGTCCAATGGACCCACGACACCAATATAACGACCGACAGAACATAATGAATCTATACACAGGAACTGTCTGCAAAGCCTCTATGAACATGACTAAATTATACAAGTCGAGACAGGGCCCCCGACATGCCCTGAAAAAAAAATCATACAAACATATATACATCCAAACTCGGCAGTGCTCCATGAAGAAGTGGAACTCACCAATCATAGTTGGTACCTGAAGGCAGCCTACGATGAAAGATCCTCCACTTGTCCATCTACACCTGCGGGCATGAACGTAGCGTCCATAAGAAGGGATGTCAGTACGAACGATGTACTGAGTACGTAAGGCACGAATAACAACATAATAGGAAATATAGAACATAACATGAAATAAAAATAACCTGTATATCTGATTGCCTCATAAGGAGGATACCATGCATGCTAAGCTTTCTTTAAAAAAAATTCCTCCTATATATATATATATACAGATAATAGTGCTGCGGAACGTGCAGCCCGATCCATAAATAAATAATAATGATGCGAAACGTGCAGCCCGATCCATAAATATTTTATATTGCTGCGGAACGTGCAGCCCGATCCATATATCATATCATCAGCTTGCATATATATTTCCACGGAACGAACGGCTCGATCCATTTATCCATATATCCCGCGTCCGGGACGATATCCAGCTGATCAGGTGGCTATGCGTATATAACGCCTCACCTTTCCCCTTACCCCATATATATATATATATATATCGTATACATATATAACATAAGTAGCATGCATGAGAGCCCAAGTAAAAGTTATCACTTTATCGGAGTGACGTAAGGTCGGTAGCCTCCGACTTATATTATGGAACAATTACCATCGCTCTACCTCACTTTGAAGGAACAATGATTATAAGGTGAGATCAACAACAATGAGTGGAATCAAGAAAATCATGAAATAAGCTCAGTAATCTCATCTTAGCATTAAAATCATAAGCTTTGGAATATCTAGAATTAAAATCATCATCATCATGTTCATCATAGAAAACATATCATCTTTTGTATCATAAAAAGCTTTTAAGAATCGTGAACTTCTAACTTTTGGAATTAAGAAGGTTATGGAAACATATATGGAAATATAGCATAGGAATCATGCCTTTTGAAAGAAAGGGACTAGCCTTAGCATACCTTTCTGGTCGCCTTACTCTAATTACTGTATGCTTGTCTTTCCAAGCTTGTCGATCTATATTTTAGAGGATTCAACTATCGTTAGACTCATTGTTGTATACTTGTGCTAAGTTTTCAAGTCAAACTATTTTGTATCCTGCCGAAAATCGGGCAGCATCTTCCCTGTTTGTGTGCCTAGCCCGAAATCTCAATTCAGCAACCAACAACAACAACAAAAATACCAACATTAATAACATCATTTCCAACACCAATATGTACCATAAAATAGCCCACACCCTGTTTTCCAACTTCCATAACTAACAAACTTACTATACAACTATTTAATGACTTTGTTTCTGAGAATAAACTGGTATTAACGTAAATAGAAAGAGATCATACCTTACTCTTGTTGAAGTAGCAATATCCCCGATATCTTCTTTGAATCCACATCAAAATCCACCGCAAAACAAGACTACAATCACAACCACGCGCTATCCGGACCTAAACTAATATTCCGTCACTTGAAAATTGCTCATTTTTCTGATATTCTCACACCCTCAACTGTTTTATTCTGGAATTTTCAAGGAAAATATAATGAAAAAAGGGGGTTATTACCCTTTATATAGGGGTCAAATTCAGGTCGGGACACTGTAGCATTTAACTGTAGTAGTACTGTAGCAAGCCGGTACTGTACCAGTACTGTTGTTACACCCCGTAAGAGTCTGTGCTATTTTAATTAAGACAAGAAAGAATGAGTTAAGAAAGTTCAAGGAAAGTTAATCGAGTTAGTAAGAATATCGTTATATATATGGTTGCCTTAAGTATCCCGAGGTGACATCGTAACCTAAAGGATTTGAAATCGCGTTATGAGCGTATATGAGGTAATGTGAGTGCCCTTTTAAAGTATTTGAGATTATTAGTAATGATATAGAAGATGGATAAAAGATATGAATATATTTTTGCGATTGGAGTTTCGTCGAAGCTTCGTATGTTCTCCAGTTACGTTTAAGGTTATGGTGATTCTCCGGACCCTTCGAGACGTGTATGGATTGTTATGTATGTATATGGGTATGTATATGTATGTATAAGAGGTTACATGAGAGTTGGAAGAGGATTAGAAGATAAAAGAATCTAAACAAAATGAATCGGAACAACTTCAGTAAAATCTCGGACCAGATTTTTAGCCCATATTGTTGGGGGCATATCTCCTAGTATATGAGGCGTTTTAAGGTGTTTCAAAAGCCTAAAATGCAGTTCATCGAGTCTAGTTTCCAACGCAACAAACCAATCGTCAAAATGATATTTGGATAAGGCAATATGGACGATGCAATTTGGGCTGGCAGGGCAGCAAGTTTGGACCCGACCCAAACACTAATGTTTCGGCCCATGAGGCCCATTAACGTTAATATATATGGCAAATTCACTTGAGGGCTGATCATTTTCAGCTAATATCCTCCAAAAACATTAGAGAGAGAGAGAGAGAGATCCTAGGCTAAGGAAGCCATTTTGATCAAAATCCAAGCTCCGAATCCCGAAGCTCATGAAGAGAAAAACGTTGTACGTT
This sequence comes from Lycium barbarum, assembly GCF_019175385.1. Lineage (NCBI taxonomy): Eukaryota > Viridiplantae > Streptophyta > Magnoliopsida > Solanales > Solanaceae > Lycium > Lycium barbarum. Next base: position 60,831,468 of record NC_083342.1, on the reverse strand, counting down.
GTGTTGCCTTCAATTTGAGATAAATATTGGTCTTGGGGGATGAAATTTTCGTGGTGGAGCTTCTGATAAGGTATTTATAAAATTCCTTTTATGTTATTAAAGTGTTTATTTAGAGTTTTAACGAATTAGAACGGAGAAAACAACATTATAAACTCGTTTGTTGTTTTGTTGAAATTTATGGGTGAGGGGCTGTTTTAATTGAAATTGATGGACTGATTTGAATTAATATTTTGGTTGTTGTAATCATGGATATGTGAGGAGAGTGAAGGAATTTAATGGTTAGAGTTGGAGTTAAATTGTTGTGGGTTGTTGTAAGGATTATAGAGATAATAATGTGGTTTTATTGCACATGAGGAGATGATGTGGTGTCGAGTGGCTGCTGTTGTATTTCCCTAAAATTTTCTGAAAATATTGCATGATATAAGGTATAAGAAGTGCATATGGGCTGCTTGGTGTATTGCAAGTGTTCGTTAGAATTTCGGGCATCATTATGTTACAGTTGGGGGCTGTTTTGATATGTTGTTGTTCTTGTTGAAATAAAAGAATTGAAGATATGGTTGTGTCCATATGTTATTGTTGGTATTTCTGTGTCAACAGGAGAGCAATTGGAAATTCGGATAGACGAGTTTATAGGGGAAATGCTGCCCAAAGTTTTGTAGACAAGTGATGCGTTAAAGATTGAATACCAAAAGCCTTATAGTTAACAATTGGTAAAAATGACCATTTGTAGGTTTTGGGCGAAACGGAGATTGAGTTTGGACAAGCGTGAGTAGCGCGAAAGGTATGTAACGCTTATCCTTTCCTTCTTTGGCATGCCCTAGGTCTACTAGGTTGAGATTTCGGCCTCGGGGACCATCCTGCTCATCGTAACCCGAGATTAGTTTTCGTTACTATTCATTCAATAGAATTGAATTATAAAAGGTGCATTTTACTAGAAAAGTGGTTGGACTTCCAAAACGTTTACAAATGTAACCCGATCGTTCTAAAACTTTCCTGGATGACTCCGTAGAGTCTAATGGGCGTGATTCTCGTCCGCCGCCTCGATTTGGCCCGAGGTGGGCCCGCTATCCCCGATGCCTCTCTTATTGTTCTGTTTGTCTTATTCCCGTACGGTAAGTCAAGGGAACTCATGGTTATTGTGCCGACTACTAAACGGGAGATATTTTATCTTTCCCCAGACGATTATTGACCCAATTTTGGGGACCGAAACCCTGACATGTGATGTACGGCTTTAGCCAATGTACTCTTGTCCGGAGTTCGCAGGTAACTCCTGGTTATTATGCTGTTCACTATATGATAGGTGTTATGACCACCTTCATGAGCATTATAAAATGTTTTTGACATCTAAAGCGTTTTTAAAAATCTTACCCTGAGATTCTGGACAAACTACTTATTTTCTTTATTTTCCGATATACGATTTTGGTATACCTGAGTCTTGTGTGATGCATGATCCTGGCATGTGTGATTATGTTTGGAAAGTCATAATTTGGCATTTTGTCTGGTTATCTTCTGTGTTACCGAGTCCCGGGCCGGTTATGTGAATATGCGCATATGTGATATTGGCCGCTGGACCCTCGACCGCGGCGTGCCCGACATTGACTGCTGGACCCTTGACCGCGTCTGCCGCACTTGTGATTATGCCGACATAGACCGCTGGACCCTTGACCGCGGTATGTCGAACTTGTGATAGAAAACCGCTGGATACTTGACCGCGGTATGTGTGATTGTGACCGCTGGACTTATGGCCGCGGAAATTGTGCGTTGATTCTTCTATGTGTGTGAAACAAAGATGTTTTCCAAAAGAAAGCAAACATTTTGTCATCCCGATTGCCGTGTTGATTTCTCCGGAACTTCTTTTGCCTGTTGTACGCCGGATACGACTCCTTAGTATGCTGGCTATTGTGCTCGCTTTCTATATATCGTATTTCAGTTGTGACTTCGCTTTCTGTGTTGTATGCTTTACATAGTCAGTACATATTTCGTACTGACCCCCTCTTTTCGGGGGGGCTGCGTTTCATGCCGCGCAGGTACTCCCAAGTGAGTTGAAGACAGTATAGAAGATGTTCCAATGCAGATGGCAAGCTCCATTTGTTCCCGGAGTGTTGTCGAGTCAGAGTTGGTATGTTATGCTTTCTGGATTACGTTAGAGACTTTGCAGACAGCGTCGTGGGTATTGGTTGTCAGTCTGTAAGCGGCTCCGTCAGCCAAAATGTCGGTCTGTGTTATGTACTGAATTTTGTATGATTATTGATTCGTTATGCTTGGAAGCTACGTGAAAGAATATTTCTGGAAAAAAAAAATTACGATGTATTTCATCTCATTTGATTTGAAAAGTTTGACATGATTTTATGTGCAGCAAGAGTCTGAGGGTTCGCTCGGCCCTAGGTAAGGGTCGGGTGCCCATCACACCCTAGCGGAATTAGGGTGTGACAAAGTGGTATCAGAGAAGGTTTGTCCTAGGGGTTGTCTGCAAAGCCGTGTCTAGTAGAGTCTTGTTTATCGGTGTGTTGTGCACCACATCGATAAACAGGAGGCTACAGGGCATTTAGGGTGTTACCTTTCTTTGGATCTTAGATCGTGCGATAGAGCCAGCCATAAGAAATGAAATTCCTCTTACTAACCTTTGATTTCAGCTGAAGAATGATATCGACAAAAGAAAGTGACCGATGATATTGGAAGCTACACAATACGCAAGTAAGTTATGGTACGAAAGAGGCGTGTCGGGTAAGGTAAGAATATTGGAATTTGATTGAAATGTGAGATTTGAGGATGAAAGAGAAGGTGGATAGAAAAGTACAACAAAACAGATAGTTAAAGGATCAGGTACGTCTCGAGGTGCCATATGTGAGGTAAGTCCCGACACCTTTATACTTTTATTTGAAATTGTTAGCCCTGTGTGGCTTTGTTACGATGTGATATGATGTGTATATACGTATGTGTGTTGGCCCTGTGAGGCATGGTCGGTATTTCCTGCGTGCAGGTTTTGGGATAGTAAGAAATACAGAGGAACCTCTGCCCAAATTTTTCCAGAAATATGAATAGGAAAATGAGATATAAGTTCTTAGCATGTTTTGAAAGTCGATACCGATAGGGAAAATCTATTATGTTGGGTTAAATTCTAAGAGATACCCTCCATGTCATTCGTAAGAAGCATCATCCTTACTTGGGAAATTTTATTTTGGGAAAGCATATATGATCAGCAAATTTCTGGAGATCATTTCAGGAGGGATTGGGGACCCAGGTGAACCTGAGTAAAGGGGCGATAGAAGAGTTGAGTCAAAAATAAAGAAACGACACGAGATAATATGCTTGAAGTATTATAAGTAGGATTAAGGGAAATTGCGAAATGGTTTAAGTGAGATGGTCAGAACGAGCTAGTTACTGGAAGACAGTGAATTTAAAGAGAACGAGCAAGAACAACTCGACTTAAGCTTCAAGTATAGATCGATATGGTAAGTTGTAGTCGATTACGGAGGTAGCTAAATCGTGTCTACTATATTTGGAAGATCAATATTAACATATGTCAGGTGGAGAATGGCATTAGTCTAAGTAAAGAAAGGCACAACATGATAGATGAGTTCAAGTTACAAGTGAATCGTTATAAGATCACCAGAAGCAGTATAATTATGTAGGACTAATTTGACATTCGGGGACGAATGTTCCTAAGGGGGGGAGGATGTTACACCCCGTAAGAGTCTGTGCTATTTTAATTAAGACAAGAAAGAATGAGTTAAGAAAGTTCAAGGAAAGTTAATCGAGTTAGTAAGAATATCGTTATATATATGGTTGCCTTAAGTATCCCGAGGTGACATCGTAACCTAAAGGATTTGAAATCGCGTTATGAGCGTATATGAGGTAATGTGAGTGCCCTTTTAAAGTATTTGAGATTATTAGTAATGATATAGAAGATGGATAAAAGATATGAATATATTTTTGCGATTGGAGTTTCGTCGAAGCTTCGTAAGTTCTCCAGTTACGTTTAAGGTTATGGTGATTCTCCGGACCCTTCGAGACGTGTATGGATTGTTATGTATGTATATGGGTATGTATATGTATGTATAAGAGGTTACATGAGAGTTGGAAGAGGATTAGAAGATAAACGAATCTAAACAAAATGAATCGGAACAACTTCAGTAAAATCTCGGACCAGATTTTTAGCCCATATTGTTGGGGGCATATCTCCTAGTATATGAGGCGTTTTAAGGTGTTTCAAAAGCCTAAAATGAAGTTCATCGAGTCTAGTTTCCAACGCAACAAACCACTCCTCAAATTTATATTTGGATAAGGAAATATGGACGATGCAATTTGGGCTGGCAGGGCAGCAAGTTTGGACCCGACCCAAACACTAATGTTTCGGCCCATGAGGCCCATTAACGTTAATATATATGGAAAATTCACTTGAGGGCTGATCATTTTCAGCTAATATTCTCCAAAAACATTAGAGAGATAGAGAGAGAGAGATCCTAGGCTAAGGAAGCCATTTTGATCAAAATCCAAGCTCCGAATCCCGAAGCTCACGAAGAGAAAAACGTTGTACGTTGCGTTGCCTTCAATTTTAGATAAATATTGGTCTTGGGGGATGAAATTTTCGTGGTGGAGCTTCTGATAAGGTATTTATAAAATTCCTTTTATGTTATTAAAGTGTTTATTTAGAGTTTTAACGAATTAGAACGGAGTAAACAACATTATAAACTCGTTTGTTGTTTTGTTGAAATTTATGGGTGAGGGGCTGTTTTAATTGAAATTGATGGACTGATTTGAATTAATATTTTGGTTGTTGTAATCATGGATATGTGAGGAGAGTGAAGGAATTTAATGGTTAGAGTTGGAGTTAAATTGTTGTGGGTTGTTGTAAGGATTATATAGATAATAATGTGGTTTTATTGCACATGAGTAGATGATGTGGTGTCGAGTGGCTGCTGTTGTATTTCCCTGAAATTTTCTGAAAATATTGCATGATATAAGGTATAAGAAGTGCATATGGGCTGCTTGGTGTATTGCAAGTGTTCGTTAGAATTTTGGGCATCGTTATGTTACAGTTGGGGGCTGTTTTGATATGTTGTTGTTCTTGTTGAAATAAAAGAATTGAAGATATGGCTGTGTCCATATGTTATTGTTGGTATTTCTGTGTCAACAGGAGAGCAATTGGAAATTCGGATAGACGAGTTTATAGGGGAAATGCTGCCCAAAGTTTTGTAGACAAGTGATGCGTTAAAGATTGAATACCAAAAGCCTTATAGTTAACAATTGGTAAAAATGACCATTTGTAGGTTTTGGGCGAAACGGAGATTGAGTTTGGACAAGCGTGAGTAGCGCGAAAGGTATGTAACGCTTATCCTTTCTTTCTTTGGCATGCCCTAGGTCTACTAGGTTGAGATTTCGGCCTCGGGGACCATCCTGCTCATCGTAACCCGAAATTAGTTTTCGTTACTATTTATTCAATAGAATTGAATTATAAAAGGTGCATTTTACTAGAAAAGTGGTTGGACTTTCAAAACGTTTACAAATGTAACCCGATCGTTCTAAAACTTTCCTGGATGACTCCGTAGAGTCTAATGGGCGTGATTCTCGTCCGCCGCCTCGATTTGGCCCGAGGTGGGCCCGCTATCCCCGATGCCTCTCTTATTGTTCTGTTTGTCTTATTCCCGTACGGTAAGTCAAGGGAACTCATGGTTATTGTTCCGACTACTAAACGGGAGATATTTTATCTTTCCCGAGACGATTATTGACCCAATTGTGGGGACCGAAACCCTGACATGTGATGTACGGCTTTAGCCAATGTACTCTTGTCCGGAGTTCGCAGGTAACTCCTGGTTATTATGCTGTTCACTATATGATAGGTGTTATGACTACCTTCATGAGCATTATAAAATGTTTTTGACATCTAAAGCGTTTTTAAAAATCTTACCCTGAGATTCTGGACAAACTACTTATTTTCTTTATTTTCCGATATACGATTTTGGTATACCTGAGTCCTGTGTGATGCATGATCCTGGCATGTGTGATTATGTTTGGAAAGTGATAATTTGGCATTTTGTCTGGTTATCTTCTGTGTTACCGAGTCCAGGGCCGGTTATGTGAATATGCACATATGTGATATTGGCCGCTGGACCCTCGACCGCGGCGTGCCCGACATTGACTGCTGGACCCTTGACCGCGTCATGCCGGACGTGTGGCATTGACTGCTGGACCCTTGACCGCGTCTGCCGCACTTGTGATTATGCCGACATAGACCGCTGGACCCTTGACCGCGGTATGTCGAACTTGTGATAGAAAACCGCTGGATACTTGACCGCGGTATGTGTGATTGTGACCGCTGGACTTATGGCCGTGGAAATTGTGCGTTGATTCTTCTATGTGTGTGAAACAAAGATGTTTTCCAAAAGAAAGCAAACATTTTGTCATCCCGATTGCCGTGTTGATTTCTCCGGAACTTCTTTTGCCTGTTGTACGCCGGATACGACTCCTTAGTATGCTGGCTATTGTGCTCGCTTTCTATATATCGTATTTCAGTTGTGACTTTGCTTTCTGTGTTGTATGCTTTACATAGTCAGTACATATTTCGTACTGACCCCCTCTTTTCGGGGGGGCTGCGTTTCATGCCGCGCAGGTACTCCCAGGTGAGGTGAAGACAGTATAGAAGATGTTCCAATGCAGATGGCAAGCTCCATTTGTTCCCGGAGTGCTGCCGAGTCAGAGTTGGTATGTTATGCTTTCTGGATTACGTTAGAGACTTTACAGGCAGTGTCGTGGGTATTGGTTGTCAGTCTGTAAGCGGCTCCGTCAGCCAAAATGTCGGTCTGTGTTATGTACTGAATTTTGTATGATTATTGATTCGTTATGCTTGGAAGCTACGTGAAAGAATATTTCTGGAAAAAAAAAATTACGATATATTTCATCTCATTTGATTTGAAAAGTTTGACATGATTTTATGTGCAGCAAGAGTCTGAGGGTTCGCTCGGCCCTAGGTAAGGGTCGGGTGCCTATCACACCCTAGCGGAATTAGGGTGTGACAACTGTAGCACGCGTTTCTGCTCTGTCAGCCAAACTTGTAACGTCCATAATTCTCTACTCCGATGTCCTATAGACAAGCGGTTTGTTGCGTTGGAACTAGACTCGACGAACTTCATTTTAGGCTTTTGAAACACCTTAAAACACTTCATATGCTAAGAGATATTCTTCCCTCATGTTGGACCAAAATCTTCTCACGAAACTTTACCCGTCCTTTGTCCAAAGTCGTACTACTCCATTTCTTCCACTCATTTCTTTATAAAACCTTCTGGTATACCTTATATACATCCTTCACTCATTAAATATACTTAATAATGCTTGCTCCTTATATTTCAAAGTGGTTTTACATAACCCTAGCTCAACGTACTTGTGTTTCAAATTTGATAAGTGCTCTTCGAATATACGGTGTGTAACAGTCTTTAGGAATAGCTGATCCTAAGTCGGCATCTGTCCCGTAGCCTTTTTCTGCAAAAAGGAAAAAGTTAAAGATAGAATTAATAACTCAATAATGACATATTGATCGTAGGTAACTTTAAAAGTATAAAACTACTTACCATTGTCCTAGCCACGTGGCCCTGACTTCTTGCACCCATAGTGTGCAAAGAGCCTCCTTTCTGGGACGCACGGGCAGTCTTTGCCTGCTCAAACTTGGCGATAAACTCAGGATTTCACCTATATGCCTTAAGTTTCTCCCATTGTTCGTTCGCTAGCAATTGGGGCTTCCTCATATACCTTCTAGCCCTCAAAAACCAATCACACAACCTTGCACTCCCCTTCCTCTGAAAGTTCGTAGCAACCCTATTATTGTCCATTGGATCCCTTTTCTAACTCAGTGTCCACCGTTTGTTGAACAACTGGTACATTGTTTTGATGCGCCACATCTATTGCATTATCGACCTCAATCCTCCCCACATGCTTCGTCTTTATACCCACCCACCATTCAGTTTTATCCCTACGCAAAGGATATGGAGCATAATACACTCGCTTAGCATTTTGTGCAACTATAAAGGGATAGCGATTGTATTTTCTTGTGTGTTTGACTTCAATTACATTATGTTGACGATTCACCCTTGTACCTCTTTGGCTTGGATCAAACCACTTGCATCGAAATAATGTTATCTTTTTCTTAGGGTAACCCGGATACTTAAGTTGTATGATCTCCTGCAGCACACCGTAATAATCAATCGTTGCACCGCTACCATCAGCATCGCCTTTAATGCACACTCCACTATTATTCGTCTTCATATATTGAGAAACTTCTTCGGTTTGAAACTTGTAACCATTAAAAATGTACTTTTTCATTGTCTTAACTTCATTGCCTGGTCCAAAAGCTATATCTTTCACAAATTGCGAATGTTCTCCTGTATGATAAACCTATATAATAAAGAGGAAAATTAAAATTTAATAACTTATATGTATCTGACATTTAATTGAAATTATGCAATGAATTTCCACACTTGCAAAATCATACAACCACTGGGAAAACTTCGAATATATGGCTTCATCGCCTTCAAGTTCAACGAAGCAACTGTTCGACATATACAAGATTTTCATTGGTTTCACCCTTATCAGTTACCCATTTAATTCAGTAACATAATTCGACACTCACCGAATATATACTTGAATTTCAGGGCAATTGAGCAAAACATGTGTCACAGCTGATTGCCTCTACATACTACTCATGGTTCGTTTTGGAGGCTTTTCAGAACCTCATCCTAGTTGATTAAATATGGAAATTGGTGGGTAGTTAGGATCAACCCCACCATCATCATTGTGGTTGGGCCTATTTCTCATACACGACACTTGCTCTCTGAAATAATATGAACAGAAATGAACCTATTTCCTTTGCAAGATACGCTTCGCAAATAGATTCTTCAATCTTAGATCTCTGCTTAGCCAATTTGTTGCATTTGCCAAGGGTCCTGCACATGTTTAATATCAATAGGAACAGTAATTAATTAACAAAATACATTAAAGAAAGAGGTAGTATGTTTGGGTTCCTTACCTCTCGAAAGGATACATCCACCTAGTTTGAACCGGGCCTCCAATGCGTGCCTCTTGTAAAAGATGAATGAGAAGATGTTCCATCACATCAAAAAACTCACATGGAAAGATCTTCTCGAGCTTAGTTGTAATGACTGACATATTCTGTTCCATTCTTTGAAAGTTTTCTACTGTCAAAGTGTTAGAATATAAATCCTTGAAGAACAAACTTATCTCTGTGATTGGTTTCCATATTCTTTCCAGTAGGCGGCTAAATGCAATAGGAATCAAAGTTTCCATGAAAACATGGCAATCATGACTTTTCATACCAATCAATTTTCCTTCATTCATATCAGCACGCTTGTCAAAATTGGACGGATACCCCTCTGGCATCCGCAAATTCTTAACCCATTGACAAATCTCTAGTTTCTCCTCCAAAGTGAATGAAAAACTAGCCTTGGGCTTGAACACTTTATTATTCGCTAACTCTTACAAGTTCAATTCAGGGCGCCTACAATATTCCTTTAGGTCCAATCTAGTTTTTGGGTTATCTTTTGTCTTACCTTTAACATCCATAACAGTGTTGAACAAATTATCAAAGTAATTTTTTTCAATATGCATCACATCAAGATTTTATTTTATAAGATTATCCTTCCATTACGGTAACTCCCATAATATGCTCTGTTTAGTCCAATTATGTTCAACACCATAACCAGGTAGCCTATAAGGGGCAACTTCTGTGACCTTAGGGAAGTGACAAACCCTCCCCCAAATTTCCTCTCCTGACAATGTTCGAGGTTGAGGATCATTTTCAGTTTTATTCTTTCTAAATGCTTGTTTCATTTTCCTGAATTCGTGATCCATAGGCAAGAACCGATGATGACAATCAAACCATGAATTTTTGTGGCCATGTTTTTAAGTGAATGCTTTACTATTTTCAAAGCAATTAGGATAAGTAAGCCTTCTAGCAGTCATCCAACCAGACAACATCCCATACGCAGGAAAATCGATAATATTCCACATCAAAGAAGCACGCATATTGAAATTGCTCTTAGTTGATACATCATATGTCACTACACCTTCACACCACAATTGTTTTAACTCATTAATCAAAGGTTTTAGATAGACATCAATCAAAACTTTTGGATAACGGGGACCGGGGATAACACAATTTAGGAATATGTAGGGACTTTTCATGCACATCTCAGGCGGTAGATTATATGGAGTAAGAAATACGGCCAACAAGAATAGGGTGCAGTTGAAACAGAGTATGGTGTGAAACTATCCGCATACAAACCCAAACGAATGTTTCTTGGTTCACTAGCAATATCAAGATAACTTCTATCAAAATGTTTCCACGCTTCTCCATCCGATGGATGACACATAACACCAGGTGTCCTTCTATTTTCGCTGTACTATCTCATGTGAGGAGCAGAACTCGGCGATGCAAACAACCACTTTGACAATGACAATGAAGATAAAACATAGCACAATCGCAAGCAAATATATATGTAAACTTTATTTGACTAGTTTACTTTTCATATATATATATATATATATATATATATATATATATATATATGTGTGAAAAGTAAACTAGTAAAATAAAGTTTACATTTTTTCACAAATTGAACATCAATAATTTAAGAAAGCACAATACCTACCAATTCTAACTTTGAATTATCAATAACAATTCTAGCTTTAAAAACTTATGAATTCTAAATTTAATTCTAAAAATTGAAAAGTAAATCTAGTCAAATAAAGTCTACATTTCAGTTTTGAGGTTATAGAAATATTATAACTTAACAATTCTAATCTTGAAAAGCACAATCCCAACCAATTCTAATTTTGAATGCTTAATAACAATTCTCACTTTAATAACTTATGGATTCTAACTTTAATATAACTTTCAAAAGCACAATCCCAACCAATTGTAAAAATTGAAAAGTAAATCTAGTGAAATAAAGTCTACATTTTAGTTTTGAGGTTATAAAAATACTATAACTTAACAATTTTAACTTTGAAAAGCACAATCTCAACCAATTCTAATTTTGAAAGATCAATAACAATTCTAATAACTTATGGATTCTAACAAAAAGAACAATCCAAAAAAAAAAAAAAAAACTAGTCAAATAAAGTATACATTTTTGCACATATTCAACATCAATACTATTACAAACAATGATAACTAGCCTAACACAAATACATTGACAATGAACATAAAATATAGCACAATCTCAAGCAAAAAAAAAAAAGTAAACTAGTAAAATAAATTTTACATTTTTTCACGAATTCAACATTAATAACATTACAAATGATGTTTAACAAAGCTAAATAGAGTAACATTAGGCCTAAAAACTACAAATAAAACTAAAATTGGAAGAATTTTAAAAGCCCTAATTTAAAAGAAACTAACCGCAATTTACTAAGTTAAAAACGGGGTTGGGGTAGGTGGGGGTGGGCTGCGCAGGCGGCGGGGCTGGGCGGAGGGGACTGGGCGGAGGGGACTGGGCGGAGGGGGGTGGACAGCGGGTAGGCTTTTAGAGGAATGGTGTTTTTTTTGGGAAGAAGGGGAGATGGAGTGGAAATCCCGTGTGGGCATTTTGTTTAAAAAAAAAATCGACAGAGTTTCCTTTGTTTTTCGGACTATCCAAAATAACCCTGTACACAGCAAATACCACAAAGGCCACACAGGGCCAACAGAACAACATATACATGTGCGAGCCGACAAGGCTGCCATAAACATATACAAAATGCTTGCCGACGAGGCTGCCATAACGAGTAGAATCATATAAACACCACCGAGCACAAGTAGGCACACACACCCACAAATAAGTCTACAGACCTCTAAACAGACCAAACGAATCATATGGCGGAACAGGGCCCCGCCGTACCCATGATCGAATATATACAACATAGCGAACAGAAGTGTATACCAAAAGATGTGCTCTGAAGGGAGGAGAGCACTCCAATAGCAAAAGGGGTATCCTACACTGGGGGATCACCGAACTGTGCGTCTGTACCTGCAGGCATGAAACGCAGCCCCCGAAGAAAGGGGGTCAGTACGAAATATGTACTGAGTATGCAAAGCAGAATGTACAGAAAGCAAATCTGAGACATAACGAAATAGGAGTATCAAACATAAGTGCAAATCCAATCTTATCAAATTATTTAGTTTCAAATATGTAAATCATGCATAGGGTACAGAAGAATATGGTCGCCCGCCTGTCGATGGCGCCATAACACAGCATAACACCAGAAAGATTTCAAATCTCCGTATCCCCGTCACATATCACATCACAACATAACGCCATACACAGCATAACACCAAACATAGATGGAACCCGACCCTCTTTTGCGAGTAGCTCAGTGAACCATAAACACAGCATAACTCCGGAGTATATCAAAATGCGCACGATAACAGAACCGGCCCGGGACTCAGCGAAAGGAATAACAGAATGCACGAATAGAGTCGTGAGTAGTCATATGCATAAAAGTCATTTTCATAAATTCAAACATAAGCAAAATGGTCATATTTGAAAATCGCAATAATAGTTATACTAATCTTTCAAAAGCTCCCGAATTACATAAAGGGCCACGGACGGGGATTTACCCAAGTCGGGCCCGCTTATGGAAAACGTGCTCATTATACATAATGCCAACTCTTATAAAAATATTGGAGCCATCCGAGCATTTATACGAAAGATATGACATTCAAAATTTACGAATTCTTTAAAATGAAACCCTTTTGGTGCAAAGTTCGGAGAACGATTATTTCGAATACATAAAGATTCATATTTCATCAAATCATGCATAAGAATGCCAAAGAACATATACGGATCATAACATGCTCGGATGTCGGATTTGGAATTTCCTTAAGGCTCTAATTTAGCCTTTGAAAAACTAAGACATGCCAAAAAGAAAGGAAGTTGCCTTACATACCTCGAACGCACTTCCAAGCTAGCCAATCTAAAGCTACTCCAAATCTACGCCTCGGGCTCCCCAAGGTCTACAATACGCCAACGAATACCAAACATTAGTTAAGGCTCTTAAGCCATTCTTTCCAACTAATCATTAAATTCTACAGAAAATTCGGCAGCACTTCCCCTGTAAATAGGTCATCCCGAGAATTTATCTCGCTTAAAAATCAACAACAACAACCACAATAACCAACCTAGCAACATCAATAGTAAATTCGGAAGGCAAAATATAACATTAATACTCTCTTTTTCTTCATTCGACAACTTTCCAAATATTCAATTCAACGGCTTACATTCGAGCCACAATATCGCTCACACATTTAATTATCCACCCGAATCTTTACCAACAATATTCTAGGACATTCTAAACAATTCACAATTTTTCTCCCAATTGGCCGAAAACAGCCCTTTGGCCGAGAGCAGCCCTCTTTTCATTTTTCCTCAATTTCAAGTCATGTTTTGTCTCAACAATCCACAATATAACGATGTTATTCTCATATAATATACCAATCATCAACGCACGATAAGCCTCAAAACAGCCCGCACAATCTCACATCAATCATAAGTCATTAAATGTTCATTTCAAGACTAGAATTCATGACGACGACAACTAAAATACTAAGCGGTAGTAATGCGATCTTCGACACATTATAAAACTCACATTCGTCCACACCACACATATATACATATGTTAAGGATTCCTATATATACGAATTTCATTCAATGCACAAAGTTCTCCAAATCAGTCCGCAACGCTTACTATGTCAATTTGGGACATTAAATTCCCATTTCCAACCTACAAGTCATCACAATAACCATTACGACGCTAAGCGATATAAATTCATTCTTTGCCAAACATTTGGGGCTACATACGGCTACATGGCACACATATATTCATATATCAACGATTCGTATTCTCTTCTCCACTCTATAACAATTTTACATGATACAAGACTAAATTCATCAATCCAATTCACACCCATATACACGGCCAACATACCAAACACACAACCCCACTTCAACATTCCATATTTCATGATTTCTATCCATTTTAGCATACTACAATAGACATACAAGATTCACAATACATAAACAAGATGAAATCTTACCTTTGTTCTTCACTCCACCAAATAGCTAGGGTTTTGCAATTGGACACAATGAATGGTTAAATGATCCAAACAATACTTCCACGCTACTTAGGGTCTTCAATATAGTGGGTTTGTATCAAGGAAATATTTTTAGGGAAGCTAGAAATTGATTTGGTTTTCTTGAGGCTTGGCCGAAACAGTGGGGGTGGTGGTGCTCTCAAGTTTTGTCTTCTTTTTGTGCTAAGTGTTGAAGTGTAATGAGGGAAAGATGACTTGAAGTCATCCTTTTTAAGTCCACAAATATCTCCAAGTGTCTTGGCCCACACAATGTGTTGGACCAATTAAAATTGGCCACACAATGTGTGAGACCAATTCCCATTTACATGGCCACCAAGGGATTTTTGCACAACATTTTTAATTCCAATTTTATGAATTGTGGTCCCAATTTTCCCTAAGTGTACAATGTCAACAATTTCATACATAACTTATATCTCAAAATAAAATCAAATGGTCAAAAGTCCCGACTTCAAATCCCGAAATAATCTTGGCCTTAAATTATCATAGTTCATCCGGGTTGTCCCAATCTGTAAAAATACGGGGGAGGTTCTCTTAAAGTCAACATGAACAAATCATTCACACATCAATCATAAGCAAACAAAGAATTTGGATTACCTGAAGGTACCGAAAATAGGTGAGGATGTTTTTTATTCATCTGCTCCTGAGCCTCCCAGGTCATTTCCTCGCGGTTATTATTCCGCCACAGCACTTTAACAGAAGCCACATCTTTATTCCGTAACTTTCTTACCTGGCGATCCAACATGGCTATAGGCTGCTCTTCGTAAGATAGCTCCTCTGTGACCTGCATATCATCTGAAGGAAAGATTTTGGAAGGGTCACCAATACACTTACGAAGCATAGAGACGTGAAATACCGGGTGAACCGCTCCCAAGTCAGCTGGCAAATCCAATTTGTAGGCCACCTTGCCTATTTTACGAATAATCAGATAAGGTCCAATATATCTCGGACTGAGCTTTCCTTTCTTGCCAAATCGCATAACACCTTTCATAGGTGACACTTTCAGGAAAACCCAATCGCCTATCTGAAACTCTAACGGTCGACGTCGTTTATCAGCATAAGATTTCTGTCGACTCTAGGCCGCTAGTAGTCGCTCTCGAATCAGTTTCACTTTATCGACTGCCTGCTGGACTACATCTGGACCAATTAATTGAGTATTACCCACATCAAACCAACCGATCGGAGATCTGCATTTCCTGCCATACAAAGCCTCATATGGTGCCATCTGAATGCTGGAGTGGTAGATGTTGTTATAAGCAAACTCAACAAGCGGCAAATGGTTATCCCAGCTACCCCTAAAATCAATAACACAGGAACGCAACATATCTTCCAATGTCTGAATAGTGCGCTCGGCCTGTCCGTCGGACTGGGGATGAAATGCTGTACTCAGACTCACCTGGGTTCCCAATCCCTCCTGAAATGATCTCCAGAAATTTGTTGTAAACTGGGCACCTCTATCGGAAATAACAGACACAGGAACTCCGTGCAGTCTCACAATCTCCTTAATATAAAGCCTGGCATAATCTTCAGCTGTGTATGTAGTCCGAACTGGCAGAAAATGGGCTGATTTTGTCAGCCGATCAACGATAACCCATATGGAGTCATACCTCCGTGGAGTGCGAGGCAAGCCTACAATGAAATCCATATTAATTATCTCCCACTTCCACGTCGGAATCTCCATCTCCTGCAATAGCCCACCGGGCTTCTGATGCTCAATCTTCACCTGCTGACAATTAGGGCACTGGGCAACGAACTCTGCTATGTCTTTTTTCATACCATCCCACCAATACAGACATCGAAGATCATGATACATTTTCGTCGACCCTGGGTGAACAGAATACCTGGCATGATGTGCCTCACCCATAACCTGTCGTCATAGTCCCGCAACATCAGGTACACATAATCTGCCCCTGAATAATAGTACTCCATCGGATGAAATCTCAAATGGGGTCTGCTCTTTTTCACGGACTGAATCTCTGTACTGAGTCAGAACAGGATCCTCATACTGACGCCGCTTTATCTCACCCAGAATAAAGGAGTCGGCCACTCCACGAACAGAAATCCCAGTATCTCCAGAATCGGCTAAGCGGACTCCAAGACTGGCTAACTGATGAATATCACGAACCATTTCTTTCTTACCAGACTGCACACCAATCAAACTGCCCATGGACTTGCAACTAAGCGCATCTGCTACGACATTAGCTTTCCTTGGATGGTATAGAATATCGACATCATAATCCTTCAGCAACTCTAACCACCGCCTCTGTCGCAAATTCAATTCTTTCTGTCTGAAAATATACTGGAGGCTCTTATGGTCCGTATAATTATCAACGTGTACCCCATATAAGTAATGCCGCCAAATCTTCAAAGCATGAATAACCGCGGCTAACTCCAAATCATGTGTAGGATAATTCTTCTCGTGCGGTCTGAGCTGCCGGGAAGCATAGGCTATGACTCGACCGTGCTGCATCAACACACAACCCAAACCCGTACCAGAGGCATCACAATAAACCACATACCCGTCTGGTCCTTCTGGAAGAGCCAACACTGGAGTTGTAATTAATTTCTGCTTCAACATCTGAAAGCCGCGCTCACAGGCATCAGTCCAGTAAAATTTCGCTGCCTTCTGAGTTAACTTTGTTAATGGCGCCGCAATGGAAAAAAAATTCTCTACGAATCTTCTGTAATAACCGGTCAAACCCAGAAAACTGCGTACCTCTGTAGGTGTAGTAGGCCTCGGCCAATTCTGTACAACTTCAATTTTCTGCGTATCAACCTGAATACCATCTGCTCCAACAATATGCCCCAAGAATGCCATAGAAGTTAACCAGAATTCACATTTCGAAAATTTCGCATATAATTGCTGCTGCCGAAGAGTGCCAAGCAATGTCCTCAGATGATCAGAATGCTCCTCTGCTGATCGTGAATAAACCAATATATCATCAATAAACACAATCACGAACATATCAAGGTAAGGCCGAAATACCCGATTCATCAAATCCATGAATACCGCTGGAGCATTAGTCAGCCCAAAAGACATAACTCTGAATTCATATGTCACGACCCAACCCCGTAGGCCGTGACTAGTGCCCGATCTGGGCACCCAAACCCATCTATCAAATACATTCAAGTATATAGCAGAAGCCGACAAGGCTGTATTTACAAATTTAGATAATCCCCAGAAAATTTCGGCAGAGTCTCCTTTGTTTTTTGGACTATCCAGAATAACCCTGTACACAGCAAACACCAACAAAGGCCACACAGGGCTAACAAAGCAACGTATAAACATATGCGGACCGGCCGCCTCGGCGTATGGGATCGCCCAAACACGACATATACACACATCCATACAGAAAGACCCTAACCCACAGACATGTCCACAGACCTCTAAACAGACCAACAGAATCATATGGCGGGACAGGGCCCCGCCGTACCCAAATAGTCAAATATACAGGAATATATACATAGCAAAAGATATATGTACCAAAAGTGGACTCCGGGTCAAAAGGGAGTACTCTGAAATAGCAGAAAGTGAAGCCTACAGTGGTGGATCACCTGTGTCTGTACCTGCGGGCATGAAACGCAGCCCCCCGAAGAAAGGGGGTCAGTACGAAAGATGTACTGAGTATGTAAAGCATAGAGTGCAGAAATATAGACCACAACTGAAAGCCAACATGAAATACAAAAGGGGAAAATATCGAGCAGTATATAAAAATCAGTATCAAAATCATATATACATAATGCAAACGAAATCATGCAAAGCTCAGGAACGTGGTCACCACTCCGACGCTGGTGCCACACACATCATAACACCAGAAGGTTCAAATCTCCGTACATCTCCGAGCACACATATCAGCATAACATATCACCAGCCATATCACAGCATAACTCCAAACGGAACCCGGCCCTATGGCGAGGTCTCGGGAACCGTAACACAACATACGGCCGAATTTATCATAGCGCGCACGAATCATAACCGGCCCGGGAACCGGTGAACGAAGTCATAATCAGGCACGAGCGGAGTCGTGAGCAAACAATGCAATTTATAAGTCAAAATATTCTTTGGAACTTGATAAAATCATTAGTCAAATCCTTAGTCAAAGTAGTCGAACAATTAGTTAGTACGGAGTTCATTTCACAAAAATGTTCCTGAAATGATATTTATAGTCCAAAATATAGTTTAGCATATTATGTTAATCGAAACATTATTTTATAATAAACAATTTCATAAACAAAGGTCCCTTATCAAAAAATTTCAAAAAGAGAGCCTAATACAGAAAACGAATGCATCTCGGAGTTAGCGGGCCCACCTCGGGTCAAGTCGAGGTGGCGGATATGAATCACGGACATTTGGGGTCTATGGGATCATACATGGAAGTTTCGAAGCGATTAGATTACATTTGGATAAGTTTCGGACATTTGGTTACTTTCCAACCAAAATAAGAACTTTAAGGTTCAATGCGATTGAATGAATAGTGCGCATTTTCTAATTCGGATTCCGAGGATCAAGATTGCTCCCGGGACCCCGATATTGACCTATCATACTTAAGACATGCCAAAATAAGGAGTGGGTAGCCTTACATACCTTAGATGCGTCTTACGCTCGCCCAAAACTTTATTCCCGTTTCGCTCAGAATCTGCAAATGGTCAAAGTTACCAATTAGGGATTTCAAGGCTTAAGAATTTACTTAACCTCATTTTTGTCTACCGAAATTTCGGCAGCACCTCCCCTATATATATAACACCCCGAGACTTAGCTCGGCTCCATATACAACAACAACAACAACAACCCACAATATCACAAACATCACAAGTCATAACAAAATCACTCTAACGGCAATCTTCTTTCTTTCTACATAATTTAACAACTTTCGTCCAAACTTCACAACATCAAACTAACATCCACATTATCATATTCATTTACTCATTAAAGTTATTCAAACACATTCCAATAATATTCCAAGCGATATACATGAATTCCAGTATGCTGCCAATTTCCATATTCTATCCAAAACTTCACAAATGCGACAAACTACCAACTCACATTATTTTCATCCAAATTCATTAACAACGACCAAAATTCACATTTAGAATCTCACTTCTATAATTATATAAAAATTATTTAAAATTCACATAATTTCCCATATCGACATACGACCAACTTCAATGCCAATTCAACTCGTTAAACAATCATTTGAGTCATAAATGCCACAACGACGCAACTAACAAACTAAACAAAATCAAATTCACCTTGCCTTCACCATGACATGGCTCACGGCCACTTCACCACACACACACACACACCAAAACTACGAAATTCTCGTCTATTCTCAATCCTCATAATATTCTTACAAATTCCATAACACAAAAGTGACAAAATTCTTACCTTTTCTTGAAATTTCGACTTGCCGCAAACGTGATTCTTCCGCGAAACAAATTGTATCACGTCGGAGAGCGTCTTGTACTCGCTACAAATATGAGAAGAACAAGGTTTTTTAAGATAGAATCAAAGCTTGAAATTTTTTTTCTCCTCTTTCTATAGGGTTCGGCCGAGACCCCTATTTTGAGCTCAAGATTTTAATTTTTTTTGGTTCTTGAACATTCTAAGGTACAAAGGATATATATATATGATCCATTGTCACATGTAAGTCACATGGCCATTTAAAATGGGGCTTGGGCCAAGGCCTATGGCCGACCACCCCTCACTTGGGCTTCAAAATTTTTGTTCAAATTTTTCTTGGCCCAATTCGTTAGAATTCTCGTTTTGTAATTCCCGAAACTAATTTCCAAAATTCCAAATTTGCCCTCGGCCTTCCCCGAGGTCTTTGCACCAATACTTTCATAAACAACATAGACATATTAACTAAAATAAAAAATATGGCCTTATAACATACAAGTCTCAATTGTTTTCAAGATTTCCAATTATGCGAAAACACGGGACATAACATTCTCCCCCCCTTAAGAACATTCATCCCCGAATGTTAAATTAATCTTATAAAGTCTTATGAGCATAACGGGGGAGTCCCTCTCATATAAGTAGTACACATGATTCATACATCGATTAATACAACAAGTTTAAAAGGTTTAGATTACCTGTGGGCGTAGGAAACAAGTGGGGATATTTCCTCCCGATTTCCTCCTCCGACTCCCAGGTCATCTCTTCCCGGTTGTTGTTGCGCCATAGGACTTTAACAGAAGGCACTTCTTTAGTGCGCAGTCTCCTTACCTGTCGATCCAGAATAGTTATAGGCTGCTCTTCATAAGACAATTGCTCTGTTACTTGAATATCATCTACTGGGAATATTCTGGAAGGATCACCAATACATTTTCGCAGCATGGACACATGAAATACCGGGTGTACTGCCTCCAAATCGGATGGTAAGTCTAGCTCATAGGCGATCTCGCCTATCTTCTGAATGATATGATATGGCCCAATGTATCGGGGACTTAACTTACCCTTTTTACCGAATCTCATAACACCCTTCATAGGCGACACCTTCAGAAATACCCAGTCGCCAATCGGGAACTCTAACGGTCGACGTCGTCTGTCTGCATACGCTTTCTGCCGACTCTGAGCAGCCAATAATCGCTGCCGAATAAGTTTTACTTTATCCACTGCTTCCTGGATCACATCTGGTCCAATTAATCTGGTTTCGCCCACATCGAACCAACCAATAGGAGATCTGCATTTTCTGCCATAAAGAGCTTCGTACGGTTCCATCTGAATGTTGGAGTGATAACTGTTATTATAAGCAAATTCAATAAGCGGCAAATGATCATCCCAGCTACCCCTGAAATCAATAACGCAGGCCCGCAACATATCTTCCAGCGTCTGAATAGTGCACTCGGCCTGCCCGTCGGACTGAGGGTGAAAAGCTGTACTGAGGCTCACCTGAGTCCCTAATCCCTCCTGAAATGACCTCCAGAAATTTGCCGTAAACTGGGCACCTCGGTCAGTAATAATAGATACAGGGACTCCGTGAAGTCTGACTATCTCTCTGATGTATAATCTAGCATAGTCCTCGGTCGAATAAGTAGTCCGGACTGGGAGAAAGTGGGCTGATTTCGTCAATCTGTCAACAATAACCCAAATAGAATCATACCTGCGTGGACTGCGCGGTAACCCAACAAAGAAATCCATATTAATCATCTCCCATTTCCAGGCTGGGATTTCCATCTCCTGTAATAATCCACCGGGCTTCTGATGTTCAATATTCACTTGTTGACAATTCGGGCACTGACTAACGAACTTGGCAATATCTTTCTTCATACCGTCCCACCAATACAAACATCTGAGATCATGATACATTTTAGTGGAACCAGGATGAACAGAATACCGTGCATTATGCGCCTCACCCATGATTTGTCGCCGTAAGCTTGCAACATCCGGTACACAGAATCTGCCTTCATATAATAACACCCCATCAGGTGAACTCTCAAACGGAGTCTTTTCTTTATTAAGAGCCACATCCCTGTACTGAACCAGAATAGGATCATCGAACTGTCGCTGCTTTACTTCTTCTATAATAGATGATTCGGCAACTGCACGAACATAAATCACAGAATCTCCAGAATCTGTCAAACGAACTCCAAGGCTGGCCAACTGATGAATTTCACGAACCAAATATTTCTTACCAGGTGGTACGTCAGCCAAACTGCCCATAGACTTGCGGCTAAGTGCATCCGCTACCACATTGGCTTTCCCCGGATGGTACAGAATATCAACGTCATAATCTTTCAATAATTCTAGCCATCTTCTCTACCGCAAATTTAGTTCTTTCTGTTTAAAAATATACTGGAGACTTTTATGGTCCGTATAAATATCAACGTGGACCCCATATAAATAATGCCGCCAAATCTTCAAAGCATGAATCACCGCGGCTAACTCAAGATCATGAGTGGGATAATTCTTCTCGTGCGGTCTGAGCTGCCGGGAAGCATAGGCTATGACTCGACCGTGCTGCATCAATACACATTCTATCCCAATACCAGAGGCATCACAATAGACAACATACCCGTCTGATCCTTCTGGAAGAGCTAAAACTGGAGCTGTAATTAATTTTTCTTTCAACATCTGAAAGTTGCGCTCGCAGGCATCGGTCCACTGAAATTTCGCCGCTTTCTGAGTAAGCTTCGTCAGTGGTGCCGCTATAGAAGAACAATTTTCCACGAACCTTCGATAATATCCGGCTAACCCCAGAAAACTGCGTACCTCTGTCGGTGTAGTAGGCCTGGGCCAATTTTGTACAGCTTCAATCTTCTGCGTATCGACCCGAATACCATCTGCTCCGACAACATGCCCCAAGAATGCCACAGAAGTTAACCAGAATTCACATTTGGAAAATTTAGCATATAATTTTTGTTGCCGAAGGGTGCCAAGTACTGTCCTCAAATGATCCGAATGCTCCTCTGCTGATCGTGAATAAATCAAAATATCATCGATAAACACAATCACGAACATGTCCAGGAAAGGCCGAAATACCCGATTCATCAGATCCATAAATACTGCTGGAGCATTAGTCAACCCAAAAGACATGACTCTGAATTCATAATGCCTGTACCGGGTCCTGAAAGCAGTCTTTGGGATATCAGATTCTCGCACTCGCACCTGATGATAACCTGAGCGCAGATCCACCTTTGAAAAATATTTAGCACCCTGCAACTGATCAAACAAATCATCAATACGGGGGAGGGGATATTTATTCTTTATAGTCACCTTATTTAATTGCCGGTAATCGATACACATGCGCAGTGACCCGTCTCTCTTGCTTACAAATAATACCGGCGCTCCCCAGGGTGATGTACTGGGTCTAATAAAGCCTTTATCCAACAAGTCTTTCAGCTGCTCTTTCAACTCCTTCAATTCAGCCGGTGCCATTCTGTACGGAGGAATAGATATAGGCTGCGTATCCGGCAACAAGTCTATAGTGAAATATATCTCCCGTTCAGGCGGAAGACCCGGAAGCTCATCTGGAAACACATCTGGGAATTCATTAACAACCGGAACAGACTGAAGAGTAGGTGTCTCGGCTGTAGTATCGTGCACACGAACCAAATGATAGATATAACCCTTCTGAATCATCTTCTTAGCCTTGAGGTACGAAATAAACTTACCCCTCGGCGATGCTGTAGACCCGAACCACTCTAACCGGTTCCCCTGGAAACTGAAAATGGACTACCTTTTTCTGGCAGTCAACATTAGCATAACAGGAAGCTAACCAGTCCATACCCATAATGACATCGAATTCCAGCATATCTAATTCTATCAAATCAGCTTTAGTGCAGCGATCACATATAGTCACAGAACAATCCCTATATACCTGCCTCGCTATAATACAATCCCCGACCGGTGTAGCGACCTCAAATGGATCTATAGGCTCAGACACTATCCCAATTTTACTAGCAACGAGCGGGGAAATATATGATAAAGTAGAACCAGGATAAATCAGTGCATATACAGATTAGGAGAAAACCAGTAATGTACCTGTGACGACATTCGGTGAAGCCTCCTGGTCCTGGCGACTGGCTAATGCATATATGCGGTTCGAGGGACCGCTAGAACCTGAAGCACTGCCACGACCTCGACCGCGTCCTGCCGGTGCAGGCATACCTCGCCCCGCAGGGCGTGCAACTGATGGAGCAGATGATGAACCAGCGGCTGATCCCGTCGGCTGAGCTACACTACCAGAACCGCTCGCCAACGGACAATCTCGCATAATATGGCCCTGACCGCCGCATGAAAAACAGGCTCCAGTAAGTCGATAACACTCTCCCGGGTGTGACTTCCCGCAATGGGAACAACGGGGCCTGGGTGGTCTGGGCTGACTGGGACCTCTGGATACCTGTGAACCTGATGCTCTGGAGCTCTGACCGGCCCCAGACTGTCCTGCACTGTCAAATCTCCTACCAGCTGGCTGTGTACCCCGGCCTGACGGAGGAGGATGTCTGCCTGACTGCTGCTGCTGAGGCTGTCCGCCTCGAGAATCTCCAGAATAACCTGCGAATCTGGCCCTCTTGGGCGGCCTCCTATCCCGATCTCTGCTGGAATAATCAGCTCTATGTCGGTCCTCCATACCCAGGGCATAAGCCTGTAGTCGGGCAATATCCATGTCTGCCTGCAATGCCACTGCCATACAACCATCAATCAAATAGCGGTCTAACCCCATGGCATATCTGTGCATCCGATCGGCCATATCTGCTACTATGGCAGGTGCATACCGGGCCAAAGAATCAAACTCCATATTATACTCACGGACGCTCCGACCCCTCTGCTGCAGATGCAAAAATCGGTCAACCCGCGCCCGCCGTAACTCTAGGGGCAAAAAGTGGTGAGTGAAAGCAGTCACGAACTCGTCCCAAGTAGCTGGGGTAGTACCCTCACCCCTGGATAGCTCCCAGGACTCATACCAGTGAGCAGCAACATCCCGTAGTCTATGTGAAGCCAACTTAACAGACTCAGTCTCTGAAGCCCTGACCAAGTCTAGTGAGCGTCGCATCCCCCGAATAAAGTCATGGGGGTCCTCGTCGGGCTTAGACCCGTAAAACTCTGGAGGGACACATAGTAGAAACTCTCGAACCCTCAGGCTGTCACGCCTGTCGTCATCATCATCATCTCTCCGCCCGCGTCTGCGAGCCTGTCCCGCTACCAGAGTGGTCAATAACTGCACAGCCTCTCTCAGTGTCCTGTCCTCCGCCCCTGGCTGAGGAGCTGGAGGCTCGGGTACGGGTACTCGGGCCCCTGGAGCTGCTGATGGACCTGCTCCAGGCTCCGCCGGTGGTGTAGCAGATCCCTCTGAATGGGGCACAACCTCGGGCAAATCATAAACACGAGCCCGGGTAACTCGCTGTGCCTGACTAGTCCCTGCCATTCCAGCCTTGCCCTTCTTGGCCGCCGTTGCCTTCTTCGGAGGCATCACTGCAAACACAATAACGAATCAGATCAAAATCATCCTAATAGCACGGCTCTAACGCACAATCTAAGATCCCAAAGAAAAGTAACACCCTAAATGTCCTGTAGCCTCCTGTTTATAGATGTGGTGCACAACACACCGATAAACAAGACTCTACGAGACATGGCCTGTAGACATTCCGAGGACAAACCGTTCTGATACCACTTTTGTCACAACCCAACCCCGTAGGCCGTGACTAGTGCCCGATCTGGGCACCCAAACCCATCTATCAAATACATTCAAGTATATAGCAGAAGCCAACAAGGCTATATTTACAAATTTAGATAATCCCCAGAAAATTTCGGCAGAGTCTCCTTTGTTTTTCGGACTATCCAGAATAACCCTGTACACAGCAAACACCAACAAAGGCCACACAGGGCTAACAAAGCAACGTATAAACATATGCGGACCGACCGCCTCGGTGTATGGGATCGCCCAAACACGACATATACACACATCCATACAGAAAGACCCTAACCCACAGACATGTCCACAGACCTCTAAACAGACCAACAGAATCATATGGCGGGACAGGGCCACGCCATACCCAAATAGTCAAATATACAGGAATATATACATAGCCAAAGATATATGTACCAAAAGTGGACTCTGGGTCAAAAGGGAGTACTCCGAAATAGCAGAAAGTGAAGCCTACAGTGGTGGATCACCTGTGTCTGTACCTACGAAAGATGTACTGAGTATGTAAAGCATAGAGTGCAGAAATATAGACCACAACTGAAAGCCAACATGAAATACAAAAGGGGAAAATATCGAGCAGTATATAAAAATCAGTATCAAAATCATATATTCATAATGCAAACGAAATCATGCAAAGCTCAGGAACGTGGTCACCACTCCGACGCTGGTGCCACACACATCATAACACAAGAAGGTTCAAATCTCCGTACATCTCCGAGCACACATATCAGCATAACATATCACCAGCCATATCACAGCATAACTCCAAACGGAACCCGGCCCTATGGCGAGGTCTCGGGAACCGTAACACAGCATACGGCCGAATTTATCATAGCGCGCACGAATCATAACCGGCCCGGGAACCGGTGAACGAAGTCATAATAAGGCACAAGCGGAGTCGTGAGCAAACAATGCAATTTATAAGTCAAAATATTCTTTGGAACTTGATAAAATCATTAGTCAAATCCTTAGTCAAAGTAGTCGAACAATTAGTTAGTACAGAGTTCATTTCACAAAAATGTTCCTGAAATGATATTTATAGTCCAAAATATAGTTTAGCATATTATGTTAATCGAAACATTATTTTATAATAAACAATTTCATAAACAAAGGTCCCTTATCAAAAATTTTCAAAAAGAGAGCCTAATAGAGCAAACGAATGCATCTCGGAGTTAGCGGGCCCACCTCGGGTCAAGTCGAGATGACGGATATGAATCACGGACATTTGGGGTCTATGGGATCATACATGGAAATTTCGAAGCGATTAGATTACATTTGCATAATTTTCGGACATTTGGTTACTTTCCAACCAAAATAAGAACTTTAAGGTTCAATGCGATTGAATGAATAGTGCGCATTTTCTAATTCGGATTCCGAGGATCAAGATTGCTCCCGGGACCCCGATATTGACCTAGCATACTTAAGACATGCCAAAATAAGGAGTGGGTAGCCTTACATACCTTAGATGCGTCTTACGCTCGCCCAAAACTCAAGTCCCGTTTCGCTCAGAATCTGCAAATGGTCAAAGTTACCAATTAGGGATTTCAAGGCTTAAGAATTTACTTAACCTCATTTTTGTCTACCGAAATTTCGGCAGCACCTCCCCTATATATATAACACCCCGAGACTTAGCTCGGCTCCATATACAACAATAACAACAACCCACAATGTCACAAACATCACAAGTCATAACAAAATCACTC
Source organism: Lycium barbarum (assembly GCF_019175385.1). Classification (NCBI taxonomy): domain Eukaryota; kingdom Viridiplantae; phylum Streptophyta; class Magnoliopsida; order Solanales; family Solanaceae; genus Lycium; species Lycium barbarum. Next base: position 60,804,481 of record NC_083342.1, on the reverse strand, counting down.
TAACGTCAATATTCATTGTTTCTACATAATTTTACAACTTTCGTCCAAACTTCACAACATCAAACTAACATCCACATTATCATATTCATTTACTCATTAAAGTTATTCAAACACATTCCAATAATATTCCAAGCGATATACATGAATTCAAGTATGCTGCCAATTTCCATATTCTATCCAAAACTTCACAAATGCGACAAACTACCAACTCGCATTATTTTCATCCAAATTCATTAACAACGACCAAAATTCACATTTAGAATCTCACTTCTATAATTATATAAAAATTATTTAAAATTCACATAATTTCCCATATCGACATACGACCAACTTCAATGCCAATTCAACTCGTTAAACATTCATTTGAGTCATAAATGCCACAACGACGCAACTAACAAACTAAACAAAATCAAATTCACCTTGCCTTCACCATGACATGGCTCACGGCCACTTCACCACACACACACACACACCAACGGTTTCACACACACATCAAAACTACGAAATGCTCGTCTATTCTCAATCCTCATAATATTCTTACAAATTCCATAACGCAAAAGTGACAAAAATCTTACCTTTTCTTGAAATTCCGACTTGCCGCAAACGTGATTCTTCCGCCAAACAAATTGTATCACGTCGGAGAGCGTCTTGTACTCGCTACAAATATGAGAAGAACAAGATTTTTAAAGATAGAATCAAGGCTTGAAATTTTTTTTCTCCTCTTTCTATAGGATTCGGCATAGACCCCTATTTTGAGCTCAAGATTTTAATTTTTTTTGGTTCTTGAACATTCTAAGGTACAACGGATATATATATATGATCCATGGTCACATGTAAGTCACATGGCCATTTAAAATGGGGCTTGGGCCAAGGCCTATGGCCGGCCACCCCTCACTTGGGCTTCAAAATTTTTGTTCGAATTTTTCTTGGCCCAATTCGTTAAAATTCTCATTTTGTAATTCCCGAAACTAATTTCCAAAATTCCAAATTTGCCCTCGGCCTTCCCCGAGGTCTTTGCACCAATACTTTCATAAACAACATAGACATATTAACTAAAATAAAAAATATGGCCTTATAACATATAAGTCTAAATTGTTTTCAAGATTTCCAATTATGCGAAAACACGGGACATAACATCATAATGCCCGTACCGGGTCCTGAAAGCAGTCTTCGGAATATCAGACTCTCGTACCCGTACCTGGTGATAACCCGAACGCAGATCTATCTTCGAGAAATATTTGGCACCCTGCAACTGATCAAACAAATCATCAATCCGGGGGAGGGGATATTTATTCTTGATAGTCACCTTATTTAATTGCCGGTAGTCAATACACATCCGCAGTGACCCATCCTTCTTTCTCACAAATAATACCGGCGCTCCCCAGGGCGATGTACTGGGTTTGATGAAACCTTTTTCTAATAAATCTTTCAACTGTTCCTTCAATTCTTTTAATTCTGCCGGTGCCATCCTGTACAGAGGAATAGATATGGGCTGCGTATCTGGCAGCAAATCAATAGCAAAGTCTATCTCCCGATCGGGCGGAAGACTCGGAAGCTCATCTGGGAAAACATTCGAAAACTCATTGACAACCGGAACTGACTGCAGAGTAGGTGCCTCGGCTGTAGTATCGTGCACCCGGACCAAATGATAAATATAACCCTTCTGAATCATCTTCTTAGCCTTGAGGTATGAAATAAACTTACCTCTCGGCGATGCTGTACTCCCGGACCACTCTATGACTGGTTCCCCTGGGAACTGGAAACGAACTACCTTCTGCTGGCAGTCAACATTAGCATAACAGGACGCTAACCAGTCCATGCCCATAATAACATCAAACTCTAGCATATCTAACTCTATCAAATTAGCTTTAGTACAACGATCAGATATGATAACAGAACAATCCTGATAAACCTGTCTGGCTATAACAGAATCCCCTACAGGTGTAGCTACCTCAAAAGGCTCTATCGGCTCGGATTCTATCCCAATCTCATTAGCAACAAGTGGGGCAATATATGATAAAGTCGAACAGGGATCAATCAATGCATACACAGATCGGGAGAAAACCAGTAAAGTACCTGTAACAACATTTGGCGAAGCCTCCTGATCCTGGCGGCTAGCCAATGCATATATGCGGTTCGAAGGACCGCTAGAACCTACAGCACCGCCACGGCCTCGACCGCGACCCGTCTGTGTCGGAATACCTCGCCCCGCAGGGCGCACAGCTGAGGGAGTAGAAGATGAACCTGCGGCTGATCCCGTCGGCTGAACTGTACTGCCAGAACCACTCGACATCGGACAATCACGCATCATATGGCCCTGACGGCCGCAAGAAAAACAGGCTCCTGTAGCTCGATAGCACTCCCCTGGGTGGACCCACGGACGGGGATTTACCCAAGTTGGGCCCGCATATGGAAAACGTGCTCATTATACATAATGCCAACTCTTATAAAAATATTGGAGCCATCCGAGCATTTATACGAAAGATATGACATTCAAAATTTACGAATTCTTTAAAATGAAACACTTTTGGTGCAAAGTTCGGAGAACGATTATTTCGAATACATAAAGATTCATATTTCATCAAATCATGCATAAGAATGCCAAAGAACATATACGGATCATAACATGCTCGGATGTCGGATTTGGAATTTCCTTAAGGCTCTAATTTAGCCTATGAAAAACTAAGACATGCCAAAAAGAAAGGAAGTTGCCTTACATACCTCGAATGCACTTACAAGCTAGCCAATCTAAAGCTACTCCAAATCTACGCCTCGGGCTCCCCAAGGTCTACAATACGCCAACGAATACCAAACATTAGTTAAGGCTCTTAAGCCATTCTTTCCAACTAATCATTAAATTCTACAGAAAATTCGGCAGCACTTCCCCTGTAAATAGGTCATCCCGAGAATTTATCTCGCTTAAAAATCAACAACAACAACCACAATAACCAACCTAGCAACATCAATAGTAAATTCGGAAGGCAAAATAACATTAATACTCTCTTTTTCATCATTAGACAACTTTCCAAATATTCAATTCAACGGCTTACATTCGAGCCACAATATCGCTCACACATTTAATTATCCACCCGAATCTTTACCAACAATATTCTAGGACATTCTAAACAATTCACAATTTTTCTCCCAATTGGCCGAAAACAGCCCTTTGGCCGAGAGCAGCCCTCTTTTCATTTTTCCTCATTTTCAAGTCATGTTTTGTCTCAATAATCCACAATATAATGATGTTATTCTCATATAATATACCAATTACATCAACGCACGATAAGCCTCAAAACAGCCCGCACAATCTCACATCAATCATAAGTCATTAAATGTTCATTTCAAGACTAGAATTCATGACGACGACAACTAAAATACTAAGCGGTAGTAATGCGATCTTCGACACATTATAAAACTCACATTCGTCCACACCACACATATATACATATGTTAAGGATTCCTATATATACGAATTTCATTCAATGCACAAAGTTCTCCAAATCAGTCCGCAACGCTTACTATGTCAATTTGGGACATTAAATTCCCATTTCCAACCTACAAGTCATCATAATAACCATTACGAAGCTAAGCGATATAAATTCATTCTTTGCCAAACATCTGGGGCTACATACGGCTACATGGCACACATATATTCATATATCGACGATTCGTATTCTCTTCTCCACTCTATAACAATTTAACATGATACAAGACTAAATTCATCAATCCAATTCACACCCATATACACAGCCAACATACCAAACACACAACCCCACTTCAACATTCCATATTTCATGATTTCTATCCATTTTATCATACTACAATAGACATACAAGATTCACAATACATAAACAAGATGAAATCTTACCTTTGTTCTTCACTCCACCAAATAGCTAGGGTTTTGCAATTGGACACAATGAATGGTTAAATGATCCAAACAATACTTCCACGCCACTTAAGGTCTTCAATATAGTGGGTTTGTATCAAGGAAATATTTTTAGGGAAGCTAGAAATTGATTTGGTTTTCTTGAGGCTTGGCCGAAACAGTGGGGGTGGTGGTGCTCTCAAGTTTTGTCTTCTTTTTGTGCTAAGTGTTGAAGTGTAATGAGGGAAAGATGACTTGAAGTCATCCTTTTTAAGTCCACAAATATCTCCAAGTGTCTTGGCCCACACAATGTGTTGGACCAAATAAAATTGGCCACACAATGTGTGAGACCAATTCCCATTTACATGGCCACCAAGGGATTTTTGCACAACATTTTTAATTCCAATTTTATGAATTGTGGTCCCAATTTTCCCTAAGTGTACAATGTCAAATTTCATACATAACTTATATCTCAAAATAAAATCAAATGGTCAAAAGTCCCGACTTCAAATCCCGAAATAATCTTGGCCTTAAATTATCATAGTTCATCCGGGTTGTCCCAATCTGTAAAAATACGGGACGTAACATTTCCGTCGGTTTTTCAAAGCGACGCAGTCCGTCAATTTTTTGGCAGTTTTTTAGTAGTGATATGATTACACTTGAGATTGATATCTTGCATAACATTCATACTCATTTTACATGACACATTGTTATGATCTGTGTTTGGTACTGGTGATGATAAGTAAGAACGGAACATCTGAGATTATGGACAGTTTTGACATGGAAGCAACCTCTGGGCTATGTGCAGAGTGGTTCGTGTTGTGGAATTCACCTCTGGGCTGTGTATGGAGTGACTGGTACATGGACTTCGCGGGTCCCCCATTGTCATGACTATCGAGACGTGGAGGTTATCCGTCCGTAGCATGTGTGTACGGAGACAGGCCGTTGGCCAGTGCATCTTATTGCATTGCATATGCACTCATTTATCTCATTCATATATATCACTTGATTTTGCCTTGGTATTTATATCACGAGTGTTGTTTAGATCTTTTATTGTGTTGTGATTGTACTTGACTGTTCGCATGCCTATCTTTCAGTTCTCTAACTGTTGTCGGCCTATGATACCTACCGGTGCATGGTGTTTGTACTGATACTACCTTGTTGTACTCTTTTTCTGAGTGCAGAGTTCGTAGTAGGTTCCTCCTCCTCACCTCGTGAGTGATCCCAAGGGTCGCCTTAGAGTGTCCACGATGAGCTTCTGATGGATCCCGCTGCCCGGAGGCTCTTCTATCCTACTGTCTTTATTTCTTATTCTGATATAGATTTATTATTCAGACTTGTATTTCTAGATTGATGTATTTAGTTGCTCTTGTACTATTCAGACCAGATCCGAGGGATTTATATTGTAGTATTCCACATATTTAGTCATTTATGATTTGAGACTATTTTATCTTCTTATTTACTTACTTATGTTTTTGTTGGAAGTTGAATAAGGGAAGGGTTCGCCCACCAGGGGGTTAGTGTGGGTGCCCGCTCGACCCACGAGTTGGGTCGTGGCAAATTCTCACATAACATGTATTTACTCCTTTAAACGAAGATTTCCTCGACACAATGAATTTGCTTTTCAAGGAGGACTAATGTTTTTTTTTTAGATTTGCAAAAATTGCAATTTTCTTAAATAGTCTTTCCTTTATGTTTTAACAATAACGACAAGTTACAAATGATTTTTATCCTCATACGTTTTATCCTTGACGTTAGATTCACAAAACTTGGACACAAAAAAAGAAATCCCAAATATTATTTAAAAGATCAAAATATCGTTCTAAAATAAATGACTTTAACTATAAAGTTTGACTTTAAATATCTAAATTATGAAAATTTACTTCTTTTCATAAAATTCACTTTTTAAATATGTTGTATAAAATTATTATTAAATCTATACCTATATATTTTATAACTAAAATTAGTTAAATTATAAAGACACAGGTATAAATAAATAAAAATTCAAATAAGTTGTTTAAAATTAATATTAAATTTTTATTTCAGTCTTTCACAACTGTTATGTACATATGATTTTGGTTTAGCATGACACCTTCAAGTGGATTCTTAGGAAAATGAAAACCCTATTCCTAAGCTATCATTTTTCGGGTTGTGGATTCATTTTAAGAACTTTATTCTTCTTCGCCTTCAACTTCCGCAAAGGAATCCAAGAGGTTGACACCATTTCAAGAAGGTAATAAATATTTTGATATCTCTAACTTCATTCATTTGCATGTGTTCTCAAGAAGTACAATATTAATACTATTTATATATAATATATAGATTGATCTTTCAAAAAAATTATAGGTGTCATACTTTTGGATTAGTAAGATGGTAAACTAGCTGAAATGAACAAGCAAAGGTTACTTTTTTATGGAATATGGATTGAAACTTGATTCTTGTCCTTTTATGGGTAAAATGTCGCATTTATGATATATTCAGCTATACGTTTTCTGCACTAAAGAGGAATATTACTTTTAAAAAGATGTTCTGACAAAGGAAGGAAGGAAGATAGCAGACACACTTAAAATAGTGGAATGAAATAAGTTTGTGCGAAAAGGTATATATATATATATATATATATATATATATATATATATATATATATTAGTATATAAATTAGTGTATACAGTAGATTTATGTATTATTCTTAACAAATTATAAAAATTCATATTCACGTATAATATTCTCAACTTTGAAGATACTGATTTTGATAATTTAGGAGAGTTTTGTACCAAGACAAATAAAGCATAATAAGTTGGTTAATGTTTCTGTGCAAGTATTATATTATAGATTCGATTACTGGCATTACAAATAAAGATGAACATAGCATTCTTTTTGGAAAAAAAAAAAATTACAAAGAGATTGGACGATATCTGGCTTTTAAATTTCTTTTCCTTTCATGAAAAAATAGAGTCATTAATTAATTTATTTATGTTGCTCTAGATATTACTCACTAATGTGCCGAGAAATTATGGCACATTCGATATCTTTTTACGAGAAGTTTTACTTGTTTTTAAGCAAGTATGTGTGGGTTTGATGTGTTTTGTTGTGTTTCAGGTAAAGTTGCATAAGTTGGCACTGTCTGAGGATTTACGGGCCGTATATCGTTATACGAACCGTATTTCTGATTGTGTTTAAGATGAAAGTGAAGCAAAGTGTTGAAGTGAAGGATGCTAATTTACGGGCAACGTATACGGACCGTATCTTGTTATACAGGCCATAATCCAGACCGTATTTAGTGGAATTTACTAAGGCAGAAAGTCAAGTTTGAAGATGAAAGTGATACGTCCAAGTTTCACGGACCTCATAAGATTTTGACTGAAAATTTGAAGACTGCTGACCGTATAAACTTTATACTGTCCGTATTTTATTATAAGGACCGTAACATAGGCCGTCAGGGACTTAGTTGCAATTTTGTAATTTTATGTTTTTGACACTGTATAAATAGTTCCTTGTAGGATTTTATTTATTATCAGTTGTCAGTTTTAGACTATTATTTCCTAACATTGAATACTCATAGTTTTTAAAGCTTTTTGGAGAACAAACAATTACAATTACTTTCTTTCAATTCCAATCAATCAAAAGTAAGCATTATGATTTCTATTATCTCTTATTATTCTTTTTCCATTATGAGTAGCTAATTTCTCTACTAAGGTTGTGAACCCTACGAAGGGTGTTTTCTGATTGGGGATTGGGATTGATATATGCATAATGGATTGTTAGGGTTTATTTATTTTATAATGGATTGTTAGGGTTTATTTATTCTTCGTTCTTCATTCATAATTGATGGTTGCAGACATTGATTAAAGCCATAAACTTTGCTTAGCTTGGGAAAGTGATTAGGGTTTGGTAGGAATAAATAACAAGAACTCAAGGCTTTCACCATTATTTAATAAATTCATTTAGGGATAAAAGGAATTTACTTGGCACAAATTAACCATTCTTCATATACACTCTTTTATATTTGGGAAAATCATAAAGAGAAATAACCTTTAACTGTTGGGAAACATTAAGGATTCAATTAGAGATTAAGTGAATTCTTACAATGATCCATTAGAAGTATATCATGATCAATCACCATATACACTTTATCTAAAAGGGGAAACAACCTTAGTTTCTCTTACCATCCAAAGCAATTAGTTAGCAATTAGTCATAAACAACCAATCTTCTACAAACTCAACGGAATACAAGATTAGACCGCAAGAAAGTACTATATGACTTTATTAACCTTTTCACACCATATTCCATGTGGGATTCGTCCCCAAATTTGTTGGGTAACTATATTTGATAGTATACCAAATTTTAACGTTGTTGCCGGGGAATACGCTTTTGCAATTACTAAATAGTTTGTGCTTTACTTATCGTTTTGTTCTATTCCATCACACCTTGTTTGCCGTATACTGTGAACTAGGTGATCATGCAGAGCAATAACTGTTATAACTCTCACTTTTAGGAGATATTCCTCTCTCAAGTTGGACAAAAAAATCCTGTCCAAAATTCTGCCAAGCTTTTCCAAAGTTTTGACAAACTTAATTTGTTTGGTTCGCTTGTTCTCTAATCCTTCCGTAACTTGCTAAACATGAACTTAAACCCCTATAGCCATAATACAGGCATGTATAATCTCATATGACCTTGAAGATAACTCTGGTGTCCAAGACTAGGACATCTAAGATCCAACGAATCTCAGCGTACAAATCTATGAAGTGTAACATCCTTCCCCCCTTAGAAACATTCGTCCTCGAATGTTAGACTCCTCTTAGGGGTCTTTTAAAAAATAATCGTAATACCATCCTGTCACAACAACTCAAAATATAAAATGCCTCACACGACCACAAATCATAACATAGGAAACACTACGCACCTGAAGACTATGGTGTCTCTTTCTGAACCTCCTCTGGGAGTGGAAACAAGTGCGGATACTTGGACCTCATATATTCTTCAGATCCTCAAGTCATTTCCTTTACATTCATATTCTTGCATAGTACTTGTACTAAGGCTACCTCTGTGGTTCTCAATCCCTGAATCTTGAACTTTGGCAATCTGAGAGGGTAGTAGGAATTTTCTCATATGATATTTGTTCTGTACTCCAAATATCATCAACTGGTACAACTATGGGGTTTTCTTAATACACTTGCGGAGCATAGATGTGTAAAAGACTTGACATATAGATTCCAATTCTGAGGATAAATCTTGTAGACCTTTTGACTATCATCTTGTGAAGTCTAAGGTATCCCAGGGTAAAATTATCCTCCTTATTATCTCTCATAAATCTCTTTAGGATGAGTTCCAAATTTCAAACAATCTAATACTTTCCCATTCTTATAGAGCTTCATAAGGGCCATCTGGATATGTAAATTCAATCCACACCAACTGGTGATCCCAACTCCCTAAACGTCTAGTATACATGTTCATAATATATATCCTGACACGTCTGAAAAGTGTGCTCTATCTGAATCTGAATGTACTGATCCTCAGGCGCTAGTAGAGAACTAGGTGTCTTAACTAGATAATTCCATATATAGCTTACATGATTCCTTACAATTATAAATCCATACTGATCATTCCTTCATTCCTCAACGACATATCTATTTGTTACCTCGATCTTCCAGGCTTCTCTTTATTTATTAATGAACCACGAACTCTGTAATATTTTCTCTTTTTCGAACCACCAAGGTCATGATACATCTTGGTTGCCTCTGAATGGACCATCTACCCTTGCTATATTTAACATAAAGTCGGTTTTGATATCTCGGGAATCCACTTTACTGAAATACTCTTTTCCTGAATACCCTTCAAGCTTTGGTTAGGAGATGTACCATGTCTAGGATACTATGTCTTTACTCAGGTTTCCGACATATACCATACTTTGCTATTACTATTCTCGGCTATGCTCCACTTCACCAGTTGAAGCTCTATAGTTATCTTGGCAAGCTTCTCATATACTTATATCATCCCTGTGATACATGATTCTATACCCTTCTGCTACCTTCCAGAATAAACATATCCATTTCGGTACTAGATCTATTCTTATTCATCTTATATATATATATATATATATATATATATATATATATATATATATATATATATATATATATATATATATATATATATATATATATATAATGCCATAAAGCTGTCTTACACGAACTTATTTCCCATTGTCCTCTTCACTACCGCTACTAGCCTTTAGTTCCTCATTTACGCCCATCTTATTTCATTTACTTACATACGCGACTATAATTCCTTTACGTCCTGAATATTCTATTCCTGGAATTCTCGTATCGTCATAAGCTTTCACTTCCATATAATCATACACATTTATTCTTTTTCATTGTAGGTTGTTACCATTAGATAATTGCATTCCTTGGAATAGTTCATTTTCATCTCAGTCCTCCTCAATTGATGACTCCGCATCTTTCTATTGACAAAACGTTACTAGATTCTGACTCCAATACTTTTTCCTTTAAGGCTTCCTTGTACAATGCTTTCCCAACCATTCTGCGATGTTGGAACTTTGTATCCGCACAACTATCTCGTGGTGGCTATTTCACTTAACTTCTTATCTTGATCCATTATTTAATTCGAGTGCCATCATACTCAATCCTGTTCTGTTTCTCCATTACTGAACTTCCTATTACACCTTTATCTTGAAAGTTTTGAGTAATTCCTTCCTTGGTGTACTATCTTCACTAGTTATGTTTATCATCAAATCATCCTTACACCTTATCGGTCTATTAGCGTAATATCCCTTTGAGGTAGCTTCTAATTCCTTTGTCATTATCTTTCCATCTTCTTAACAAAGCATACTCCTGATCCAATACTTGTCGTCTCATCTCTCCCCCTAAAGGTGCTAACCCACTACTCTATATTTTACATCCCATTTAGCCCTCCTTTTTCTTGCAAGCACTTACTTCCAGGAATTTTCGTAACTAATCTTAACCGTAACAGTCGTCGTCCAAGTCTATCTGGTCAGTCGCACATACATGTAAAGGGTCACATATCCTTGTTGATACCTAATTTTTGACCTCCCGTAATTTATTTGAATCACTCAGAGTCCCCAAATAATAAATAAAGTGAGATGGGCATCTTGAAAGACTTAAATGATTTTTATAAACTGTCCAAATCAATATTTCATTCCCTTAAATTAATAAAAGGGATTTTCATGCATCATAAATTTATTTAGAATTTAATGAGTACTTTTATCATGCTTTATGAGAGGTTTGTTAAATTTAAATAAAAAAGAAAAGGAAAAAGAGAGAAAATAGGGTTTTCATTTATTTAATTATTTAAAATTATCAAGAAATCAAAATTTTGAAAATACTTTATTTTCTTTTAGTCCATCAAGTTTGAGTAATTTAAATAATTTAAGTAGTTGACTATTTAGCCCTTTAAATTTCTAATTTTTATATAATTGCATGATTAGTCAAAAATGTGCATAATTTCCCATAAATGTTTTAATTAGGATAATTAGTTAATTAAGTAATAAATATTGCAAAATCAATCCTTTTTAGATATAAATATTTTTCCCATGGAAACAATTAAATTAATCAGTTCATGATTTAAAGAAATTAGAGTTACTTTTGCAAAAAATCAGCCTGTTAATGTTTTTATTTGAAATGACCAGTTTAATTAAATTTTGAAATTTTCTAATTAGGCCAAAAAATCCATAAATGAAATGATCATGCTAGGTTAGAATTAATTAAGGTCATGCTTGTAATTCTAGGCCCATTAACAGTCGGGCCGACTTTTAAATTATTTTAATAAAAATAATTATGGCCTAATTTTTTATATAATTAAAACATCATCAATTTTAAGATTTTTCTAATTATATATATATATATATATATATATATAGACACTTGGTGTATGCATAAACACTTGGGCCTTTCTTTTAATGCTCAAAATTTGGACCGAGTCCTGCCCAAGCCAGGCTGAGACCCGACCCAATTCTTTTAAACGCATGAGAGGGGTATACCCCCTTCAGACTTTTATTTCCTTCTTTCGGAAAAAAATAACCACCCCCTCCCCTCCCCTCGTCTCTCTCTCTTCTATTTTCGTGTAAACTCTAGCGCTGCCAAAGCTTTCCTTTGCCTCTCTCCACCAAAAATGGCATGTTTACAGAGCTAGGCTGACGAGTACAACTATTGCATGCTTGTTTTAGTGAAATCATTAAAAGTCTTACTCGATTTCGTGTTTTTTTACTCGAATATGGTAATGAATTCTTGACTTTACTCTTTATTTTTGGATTCGCGGTCAAAATCGTCATTTTCTTTTGCTTTTAAGTTATTTTCCTTATATTTCTCACATTTTTTCTATTGGTTCGCGATTGTTGGGTCGGATCGACCCAAAAAGGGTCAGATCTGACCGAATGTTTGGCTACATTCTCAGATCTGGGACGCTGATTATTGTTTACTGAGTTTTTGGGTTTTGAAAAGGGTTTATCCCACATCGCTAGTTGTTAGTTTGGTTGAACTTTTGGTGTTCTATAAATAGAACCCCACTCTCACAAAAACAAAGGACTTCCTATTAATTTGTTTTGCTCATATGATTCTATTGTTCCTTGTCTACTGTGAAGGGGTGTGTTTGAAGTACTTTGAAAAAATTGTTTTCCCTTCCTTCCCTCTTGAATGTCCTTGCTCACATAGAATAGAGTTAAGACAAGATAAATCAATAGTTCATTTGTTTTTTTTTTCTATCAATTAATATTATGATAAAAATGGAATAAGGTTCAGCTTGAGGTTGTGGGCTGGTTGATTGATTCTTGCAGTATCTATGATCATGTTCTCATTTAGTGTAGGCCAGAGTGTGTGCTAGTTGTCTATGACCTGTAGTAAATGTGTGCTAATGGTCTATGACTTGTAGCAAATCTTAGGATTAACATGATTGAGATGCTTGGGTGCAGAATCTGCTCTTTCCTTGCTTTGATCAAAAGCTTTAGTTTCTTGTCTTAACTTGTTGCTTAAACATATACAGTCCATAACTTGTTTTGTGTAGGTCATGCCACAAGTCTTACATTTGTAATTGGTCTATCCTAAAGGTTTAGAGTCTATTAAAAGGGAAAATGAAAGGAAATGATTAATTTAAGAAATGTAGGACTAAGTTCCCATTTGAAGATTAAGTAGACATTATCTAACTAGTAACTAGCTAACAAGATGGTTGTATTTGTTACTTGATTAGTGATCATGTCGGAATTGAAATGTATAAAAAAAGGATAGAAATAATGTCTAGGAAGGAAGTCTTTTCTTCCATCTGTGATTTCCTGTTGTTGATCCTATTCCCATTAGTTATTTTATCTAAAGGGTAAAGTAAACTTGTTATGAAAAAGGACTGATATGCCATACTGTTGCATCTCTGTTGCATTCCATTCAGGTATAGGTCTTAATTTGGTAGAGGATCCTAAGTGTTAACATTTAATAAGTTTGAAACATTAAAAGGAGGCATGGAATAAAGTAGTTTTGGTCATGTTTTGTCAAGTTCCTGAATAATTTATAGGTTGAGGCTTTTCTCCTTTCTTGTCTTTTAGAAACATGAGGTATGTCTTCTTTTCTGTATGCATAAGTGAAGAACATGGTGATAATAACTTATGGTCCTTGACTGTCTAGGCTAAAGATGAAAACAAATAGGAAAAGACCTTATAATTCTAGTCTAAGTAGAAGAAAATGATAGAAAAAGAGGGAAAACTGTGGTTGAAACCTTAAGGAAATGTCAGGCTTTGACCTGTGAACTATCTGGTCCTTTTTTGATATATGCTAAAGTGAAATAAAAGGGACCATAAGTGTAGATTGGGGGGGGGGGGGGGTCGAAAACCAGTTGGCTAAATGGGAAAGACTTTTAAAGACACCTTAGGAGAGGATTGAGAAAGGGTCAAGCATTACTTGACCCATAGTATCATTCTTCCCAAATAAGAGATTGTCATGACATTCTTTTTAAGCCTATGGGGTGTAACCTCCCACCTTTACACATCTAATGATTCCTTACCATTTTGTTAAGTTAACTAGATCTTTAAAAATGAGTTTCTTGTGCATTTATTAATTGATTCACTAGGTTAGGTAATATCTGATAATATTCAAATTGTAGTAAAACTAGAAAGCGGAAAAGGCTTTTCAAAAGGAATACTGTTTATTTTGAAACTAAGGCAAGAAGAGTTTTATGAAGATAATATGATAATATGTAACAGATTCTTTAACATTTGGTTAAGTTAGGATCATGATTTTGACCGTTATGTGAATTCTGTGTGCATCGATGTGGTTCCAACTTGTATATGAAAGATGGCCTGTTTTCTCTTTGTTTCCTAAGTCATAATAATACTTTAAAAAATGAGGAAATCAGCGGCTTGCATTCATTTAAGGTGGCAGTATAGTCTGAGGGGGTACATTTGACCATTTCTTTGTGATAACTTGGACAATATGTCATTTTTCCCATTTTGAGACGTGTTCTTGAGTTCATTAGTCTAAAAGTCTAAGTAGAAGATAAAATTGAACTTAGTCATGATGCGTAGATGTGTGTTCTCATTTATGTAGCATTAAAACCAGCCAGGGAGATGATGTACTTCGCCAATTTTGAAGAGAGGAAAATTAAGAATAGGCCATTGTTTGTGAACATGTCTAAGTTATGTGCATCCTTTTAAAATCAATTTGGTTCCTTCAAAAGGCCATTGTTTGTGAACATGTGTAAGTTATGTGTCTTAATACTTTGCCACATCTAGTTGATTCAATACTGTTAAGAATTGTGTTATTCCTGTATGGTTGCTAGTGTTGTGATTATTTGGTTCAAGTTCAGTCTTGGCCATACTGTGCCCATGAAGATTGTTTTTTTTTTCTTTTCATAATTGATGTCTTGGCTTTGGTTCATAAGATCAATTTTCCTATTGAGTATATTCATTTATTCTTTCCTTGTTTTCATCTGCTCTTGTTGACTTATGATTGTTCTATATACATGTATATTGGGCTTATCCTATTTATTCTAAGCCATGTGTGTGCGTATGTGGATCTGTGTCTTCCATGGATATTGTTGGTTAAGAGGCAGTTTAGGTGAAAGGGGGGGGGGGGGGGGTCTAGTTTGAGCCTTCCCCTGGTGACCAGCCATGCCGGAGGTTCATGAAACCTCACGGAACTTGTGCAGCATCAGGATAAGGGGGGTGATGACTTGGCCTTCCCACCACCTAAGTTTGGGGTTTGAGTTTAAGGACATGGAAAACACATAAATATATCATATGGACTGGTGAATAAATAGGATATACTGTATGTGCATGTGTATATTTATGTATATAATAGAACCTGTAAACAATAGTGCGCAGTGTATATATGGGTGTATAGTATGTGATAGGAACAGTAAAATATAAACTAACCGGGGTCTCTTGTTTCTTTCCCCTCTCCACTGCATGGCTACTTGGACCAAGGTCCAGCCACCCTATTAGGTCAAAGGCCTAATAGGGAAAATTCTTTCAAGTGTCGTTGAGTCCAAAAGAGAAGAAAGGGAAGGTAATATATTGAAGGCCCAATCATGGATAAAAATGGCATGAAGGCCCAACCTTGGGTAAAAATGATTTGGGGTTTGGTACACCCTAGTTTATTTCCTTACTATATTTATGCTTTTCTCTATTTTCTTTAAGTGCTTTCTTGTGTTGTATTTATATTTAAAAAAAAAACCCACAAAAATTATTGGAATCATTATACTACGAATTAGGCATCTTAGGCAAAACGGTGCATATTCCGTTTAGATTGACTCTAGCACCTAAAAGTCCTTTTGAAAAATCTGGAAAAATGCGTACTGATGTTGAAGACTTAAAATGGAAGGCAACTGTTTTCTGGTTTTAATAAATGATTAAAAAGGTTTTGGAAAAGCAAAAAAGGTATAATGCATGATATAAAATTAAGAGGATGAATACATTAGGCGGATTTTTTTTTTCAAACTATTAAAACATGTCTCTTTTTCTGGGTTTTGAGTCAATAAAAATGTGATGTTTTTGGGCCAGAGCCCACATGAGTCCTTTCCTTAAAAACTAAGTGTTTCAAAAGATATTTTTCTGTGGCTAGAGCCCACTCAGTTTGGTATTTTGAAAAAAAAAATGATGTAGGTCTCTATTTGGGCTAAAAATTCCGTTTGGTTTTATATAAATCTATGGTTAAACAAAAAAGTGATAAAGGCCCGTAGTTTAATGGTTAAAATGAGGTACATTTAGGCCAAATCCCACACGGTTTTTTTCTCTTTAAAACACAAAACCATTTCTTTGGGTCAAGACCCATTTGATTTTCTCCAAATAATGAACCCATGATTAAAAGTTTTATGGGCCAAACGCCCCCGTTTTAAATAAATCATGTGAAGCATTTTGGGCCTAAAAAACAAAAGTTGATTTTAAAAGTCAAAATCTTCCTTATGAAATAAATCTGAGACTTATAGAATAGATACATAAATAGCGGGTATATTTTTAATGGGAACATATGCACAAGTTATTAGACTGTAAATATAATTCATTTTCTTAAAAGGAAAAACATGCAAAAAGTATAAAGAGCCCCTTTCTTTAAAGAAATCAAAACAGTCCAATTTACGACTAAAAATAAAAAATTAGGTAAGAATGTTCTGAAGATATATTAGATGGATTTATCCGGTCCACATGTGAGTAAAAGCATGAACAAAACCTATTCACCCAAAATATAAAAATAAACTTTCTATCTTTTTCTATAGAAAACTACTATCCATATATATAAAAGGAACTCATTATACCTGGATATCATCAATCCGAACCTAAATACCCTATATGTAAGGGGAATATATTCAATTCTTTTCAAAAACATGATATGCAACATAACAGGCTTTTGCATGAAATAAGCACTAAATAAACAGTTCATGCAAATACTCATACATTGGAATTCAAAGGTCAACCGTATAGTACGGGTCCTTACTATTAGGGTGCCTAACACCTTCCCTATGGGATCACCAGAACCCATACTTAGAACATTGGATTAAGAAGGATTTTTCAAGGCGTATGAACAAACCCTTCAAAACTAGTTTTCCTAATTTCCTAAAAATTAGTTGACGACTCTTTTAAAACAAAGTTTGAAAGAGCACCAACAATTTTGAAGTAGCTTTTTCGAGCGCTAACCCCACCCACGAAAATGCAAACCGTTAAAGATGGCGACTCCACTGGGGACTTAAAGGTTCTAACTATAAGGATTCCAATATAATGTGGGTATATTTGCTTTAACTGTTTATGTGTTTACTTTCCCGCAATTATCAACTGTCATTGCATGCATATCATAACTCTGCCACTCCTGGCATTTATTTTACATTTTTTTTCAAAGGCGACTTCAAGGAGCACGCGCTCGTACCTTCACTAAAAAAAACCAAAATACTTATTTTGGAACTGTTATGATGCGGTTTTGGTTCGTGGTCGTCCAACAGCCCTAACGGTTCAGCCCCAGTTGTCTGCTCGGGTTCCCGGTCTTTTGTGAAAAAACCACTCTAATAAAACAACGATAGAGCTAAGCCAAATCCCTACCAAACTAGAGCATTCATACCTAGATGAGATTTGGGTATCTCAGACCTACCTAAAGCTCATGAAGAGAGACCACCGTGTGTTAAGATGGTCTATGACCCAAAGAAACACCACATCTCATTTGTGTGCTATGTGCAAGTATGTTTAAATGCCTATTTGATAAACCATTAACCCTGTGGGGATCCTAACGCTGTTCTGTTTTGTAGATGGAAGGTCGCATCCATTTTGACATAATCGTCGAGGTTCCGAATTTATTGAGGATTTGGATGCTCGCAAAAAGATAATTAGCTGCACTGTAGGTCACCTGCTGGCTATCATGACAATGATGGGCCGTCCATAACTAATAGAGGTGTTAGCCGGACATTGGGACGCTAAGGGAATGTTGTTCCACTTCAGCAAAATTGAAATGACTTCGACCTTGGAGGAAATTAGGGACGTCATAGACACCAATGGAACCTATCTAAGAAGAAGACACAAACCAGATCACCACCTGTTATTTCGACAAAGGCCCACAGTCAGCCAAATCATGAAGTTTGTTGCAAAAACTGAGGCACCCTGGGCACGGGTACCCACTGTAGCCTTTAGGGACCTGCATCGGAGATTCAGAGATGTCACCGGGTATACTCTGTATCAGAGAGAGTTGAAGAGTAGAGAAGAGTGGGAAGTTGTTAGACCCTTGGCGTTCGCTATAGCCTTTCTAGGCATTATGGTGTTTCCACAGGGCGAACCTTGGTTACATGTACAAAGGGGCATGAGCCGGCTTCTTTGAGGAATTGACTGAAGGTAGAATCCAGTGGATGTTTCCTGACTTTAAATCAAAAAATGTGGTGGTTCGGGAAAAGAATTGTCCTTTTATGCCATTAGCAGGGGTCTGAGGAATCCGTCCTTATTATCCTTCTCGGATTTTGAGGCAATTTGGTAGGAGGCAAGTGATACCTCGGGTAGGAAATCCTGAGCAATTCATCATTGAGCACACAGGGCAGAAGATCAAGAACGTCGGGCTGATCCTCAGAGAATGGAATGGTCGTGTGAGTTGGAGCCCAGAAACTTTAGCTCCAGACAAGTATGAGGTATGGTATGACCTGGGGGTATCATGAGTGGCTACAGGGGCACTTAGCCCATACATCATTCTCAAGGCCGCATCTCCTCACGATTCCCAGGAAGAGGAGCGTTTGAAGGAATGTCTAGAAAGAACAGATGAGCACTTAGCCCAGTTTTAGAAGAAACAGATCCGGAGATAGTCAGGATGGAAATGTACCAAGTACAACTTCAGATTCAGACCACCCTTCACAGGGCGAAGAAGGCCAAGACAAGCCAGGCCTCGACATCAGCCGCTGGAGGAGGGCCCTGCTGATTTACTGCTTTATATAGAACCCCTTGTTAGCTGCATCATCTTTGTAATCCCTTCGGGAAAGATATTTTTATTGCTATTTATTAACTAATGATGATTTTTCGGGGCAATGGTTCTGTCACGCCCCAAAACCCACCCTAGACGTGACCGGCATCCTACGTTATGGACAACATCGGAAGAACCTAAACGATGCAATAATAACGCTTGAACCCGCCAGGTTCAACATTCGCCTCCAACAGTTTAATAAAATAAATGCAAACAGATCATCAATATAATAATTAATTCAGCGAATGTTTTTATAATTTAAATAATTCAACCAAAATATGATAGTGTGCCCGAAAGAGTTAAACAACAAGTCTTGTTCTACCCACATTCGAATGTATACTAAGGAGCTTCTAAGAATAAGGAATAAATGTCTACTCATCGGGACGCAGCCCGAAAACTAATATAAATAAATGGAATTAAATAAATAGGGTGTCCCACGAATGAATGTATGGGCTCACCAAATCAGTAACAACCGCAAGTCCTTTCTAAACGCTCGAGGTATCAAGAACCTGCTCTTCACCGTTACCTAGCATACCATAAAAAACAACAATGGTATGCTCGAGTACTTCGTACTCAGTGAGTGCCTCGGGGAAAACAAGTAATATAAAAATAAATTACAAAAATACATCAAGAAATTAGTCCTGAAAATCATGTGAAACCAATGTAAGAACAGATATTCAGTTTGTGTATCTCAACAAGAATTATCAAAACCGATTATAAGGCCTCTTATCAAGGTACAACTTCAAATATGCCTTTCAATTGATCATAATTAACAGCAACAATTCCATGAGAAGATGAAAATATCACGCACGCCAATACAGGCCCAATAATCAAGCACATCGAAGAGGTGACCGTATAGGTTCCCTTGTCACAGTGCACCACACCGAAATATGAAATTCAACGGTGGCTATCCTTCCTCCCGAATAGCTAGGCATAATCACACCCAGGTAGCGAACCCAGAAGTGTCCACTCTTCCTCTCGAATGGCTAGGCATTATCACACTAGGATACATAGTGGCTACCTTTCCTCCCGAGTAGCTAGGACAAACACAACAACAAAGTTCATAGCATAGAAGCCGATTCACAATTTGTCTCAAAGTTGTCACACCATCAAATAGCATTAAATTTCATTATGCCATTAGGAAAATCTATAATTTCATAGATAATCTTGAAAATATTTTCACTTCTTTAAACAAGATTCCTTTGTCTTAGTTTCTTTGTAAAATCATCAATACCAAAAATTTACCATCATCACTGATCATCTCTTGTAGAAGAAAATGATTATGATCTCATATACGTATATAGAAGATAATACAATCAAGGTTTAATGTCGGCTTGTCCCCTCACTCACACCAACCACAAGCAAAGACATGAATTAGGGTTTTTCATGAGAAGTTCACCTTTTTATTCAATAAAGAACCTTTGAGAAGAAAACATACATCCATGATAAGGATTTTAAAAGAGAGGCATACCTTAGTATGTTAAACAAAGTTTAACAATTCACTTTTCTAGTGAAGAACACCCAAACCTTAGCTTGAATCACTTTAGGAAGAATTATGTTGCAAACCCTAGGTTTAGTCACAAAAATCATGTTAATAATCATGGGTTTGATGTTAGGATTGATAATCAATGATTAAGATGGTCTTACCTTAGTGTTAGATCCCTAGAGAGATATTTTCGTCCTTAGGGTTTTTGAGAGTGAAAAGAATGGAAGAAAAAGTAAATTTTGCAACTTATATAATTTCAGCCTGTCAGGTACAATCGACGGTTCAAACGACGGAGCGTCGATCTGCTCCATCGAATGGTTTTTGTGCTTGGTAAATTCGGCGGTACAAATGACGGAGCATTGAACAGATCGAAAGAGCGTCTATCTGCTCCGTCAAAGTCATGAAATTTCTAGTGAGCAACTTTCTCTTCTTTACTTTACGGTGAAAAGGGCGGAACATCGAACAAATCGACGGTACAAAGGATGACCGTTGAACCTCCTTTTCATGAAACTGCGGTGAATTTTCATTTTGACCATCTCCTTTTAGGTCTTTAGCCTAAAGTCATACATGTAACTCAATATATAATGTTCCAAAGGACTCATACAATGCTTTCACACTCTATAAGGGTTTACGGGATGTTACAGGTTCACCTTCACAGATGGAACTTGCATGTTTCAATCGATTAAGAGAGCCTTAATTCAAAAAGCCTTTCAGAACGCGAATAGTATAAATACCTGCAAACTACATGAATGCTTCCTACATGCTTCATATGACTATTTGCTATATGTGTTATCATAAATTAAGGCTTGAATACATTTGATCCGATGATCTAAAACTACATACCAAAAGCTTAAAACTTACCCAAATTTATCTCCATTAAAAAGTTTACTTACAGTGGCAAACCAAGGAGAACAAGAGTCCTAGACTCTGGGAGAGACAACAGGAATGTTAAGAGAAAAAGTGGTAAAAATGGAGAAGCATCTCCAAAAGATAGGGAGGAAAATTGAAGAAATGGATAGATTGCTAGAGATGGTTGGGAACCAACCAGAGGGCATACCCCAGGAACAATACTACGGGAATATCCTGGAAGGGGTGAGGGTGTCACGACCCGTCTAGAGGGCCGCGACGAGCGCCCGGTGCTAGCCCACCTGGGCACCCCTTGGCTTACACTTATACTTACATCTAAGTGAGCCACATAATTTAACATACTTCTATTCATTCATCACGCTAGTCCCATTGGACAATAATATCTTTATATCATCATTGGCATCTGTGCCACATCAATATACATGAGCCGACAAGGCTATCAAAATGATACACAAAATATAGGACGACAAGGCCAGACATCTCTAACCATATACACATGTCTACGAGCCTCTAAGGAGAGTATAACATGTCACATAAGCGGGACAGGACCCCGCTATGCCCATAATTATGTACACAAAAGAATAAGTACCCAAGAGCTATAGCTCCGAATGAAGTGGAGCTCTGCTATGTAGTCTCTGAGAATGTGGCTATGGATCAAGACTGTCTCCCTGTGCACCTGCGGGCATGACGCAGCGTCCCCAAACAAAAGGACGATAGTACGAAGAATGTATTGAATATGTAAAGCATAGTCAATATCAATATAGAAGCATAATGAACAACGTAGGAAAATAGTACAAGATGGGAGATGGTGATATCATCGTCATAGGCACTTAATTTCCTTTCGTAGGATTTCCCGGTTCTAATGCGTATTTGGATACTTACATCCAAATCATATCCGTTCCATATTTGTACTCGTGTTCGTATACATGCCTTTATTCACATTCATATCGTATCATATTCGTATTCATACTCATATTCATATTATATACATAATCATATCATATACACAGCATTAACATAACACACCCGACCTCGAAGGTTCAGTGTTTCGCGTACCCGACCATGGCTAGGATCGGTGATCATACATACCTGGCCAACCAAGGCTCAGTGTTACACATACCTGGCCCTACCAAAGCTCAGTGTCATCCATACCCAACTGCAGTGGTGTGCGCGCGTTACATAAACATACATACATATACATCTATACATATACTACCCGGCCATATAAGCTCAGTGTTTCATAGTAGCCATACAAGGGCATACATACATATAGCTCATAAGCATCTTTACTATTATCATTACTATCATCATCGTCATCGTTATCATCATCGCTATTACCATTATAGTCGTCATCAATATCATCATTACTTTTATCCTCATTCGTCACACATATCTTTATAGGCCTACTCGTCATACGAGGAACCTTGTATGATCGTGGCGTATCAAGAATCGTGAGCTTACTAGCTTGGAAGATCAATCATTTGAAGAATATTATAGTCTTATAGAAAATTTAGATATTTGGTCAAAGAACCATGCCTTATGAAAGAATGGTTAGCCTTACATACCTTTTCCGTTCAACTATTTTACACTTGCGCGTTCTCCTCCAACGCTAGCGTTTCTACCTTCATTAAAGTCATACTATCATTAGAATCGATAGTTAGCATATATGACCAAAACTATAGAAAATCGGACATCATCTCCTCTATTTATACGACATTTCTCCAAAACATATATCAACTCCTAAACGTCAATAATACATTCACAATACCGTAACCATAGTCATTATTCATCGACATTATCCACATTTCTTAGTTTACCTTCAATCACCCATATCCATGGCTATAACACACGACTATGTCCATTCACGTACATTTCTCATCTCATGTTCTCAATATCATTTATAACATATTTACATCGCAATACATCAAGACTCATAACTCAATTCAAACTATTTCTCAAAATGGCACTATTCCACATTCATGACCCATTTTGCCATACCTCTCTACAATCCAAGTATTTCAACTCTTAAATACCTTAAACAATATAGAAACATCATAAATCTTACCTTAGATGTCGTAGGAAAAAGCTTTGGTTGATAATACTCCACTTGAGCAAAACCCTAGTTTATCTCTAATGAGATTTGTTGACTTGTATGAGCTTTGATGGGTTTTCTTACTCTTGATTCACTTAGTTTATGTTGTTGATCATTAATAATTATTGAATTTTTGTGGAATAAATGTACAGAGATGTTTTAGAGAGAAGGGGTGAAGTGTGGAAATGAAATAATAACCTTGGTGCCCTTTTTAATAACCCAAAATCTGATTTGAAATGAACAGTCGTCGAAAGTGCACAGTGGTTGTAAACCCAGTTTACGGTCCGTATTTCAGTTTACGGGCCGTATTTTGTGGTCGTATTTAATCATATCAAAACCAGAAAGGTGTGCTGGAGGTCATGGTGATTTACGATCGCAGTTTACGAGCCGTATTTCAATTTACGGTCCGTATTCGAAGTCGTATTTAACCATTTGATCATTTGGCAGAAAGTTGAAGTTTTGGAAGAAAAAATACGACATGGCAGTTTACGGGCCGTATACCACTTTACGGTCCGTATTTCATTTTACGTTCAACTGGCCAAAATGCAAATCTGCAACTTTCCACATTTTCAGAACCTATAATTAGTCATTATGGAGCATAACCTATCTCTTATTGCAATTGCCTTTGGAATCTTACTTAGGGCCATCAAATGTTTTTTCTTACTCATGAAAATATCGGATACTCGTACTCCTCGCGGGTCCATTCACTTGGGCAACAATGGAGGATTTTTCCGAGGTGTAACATTATTCCCCCTTTAAGAACATTCGTCCTCGAATGTTAAAGTCTTCGGGGATTCTATAAAAATTTCACCAGAGCCTCCCCTATAATATGGCACTACCATCCTGTCATAACAACCCATAATATCGATGCCTCAAAGGGCCACAACATAATAGTATTATCATTTGGCCAGAGGCGACCAAAAAGCATAAAAGGAAGACATACATACCTTGTGATCTTGATATCTCATCTTGGATCTCTTCCAAGGGCTGGAATAACTGCGGGTATCTGGATCGCATACTTTCTTCCGCTTCCCATGTCATTTCCTCTCGTTTATTTCTTCTGCATAGAACCTTAACTGAAGCCACTTATTTGTTTCTAAACCTCCGTACTTGTCTATCTAATATGGGAATGGGTACATCTTCGTAAGCCAACTTTTCCGTCACTTGCACATCGCTTATTGGCACGATCTTAATAGGATCTCCAACACATTTTTGAAGCATCGAGACATGGAAAACTGGATGGACTGACTCCGAACCAGAGGTAGATCTAATTCATATGTCACGACCCAACCCCGTGGGCCGTGACTAGCGCCCGATATGGGCACCCGTACATACTTACCGACCGAATCACGCTTACACTTACATTTTTTTTTCTTTTTTTTTTGTTGGACCTCGTGCGCACAAATTATAAACATATCCTTTAGCCCGTTATTTATATCATACACGTGACCTGATTATGTTAACGTAGTGCAGGGGAGAATTGGACACAAACCAAATAAGCATTACTGAACAAACATGACCCGTAACCCACATACATGTCTACAGGCCCCTAATATAGACAACAAAATCATATGGCGAGACAAGGCCCCGCCGTACCCCAGAATAATCATAAACACAACAATATATACAACAGAAGGATCTGTACCAAAAAGGTGGGCTCCGGAACAAAGGAGCACTCCCAAAAGCAAACTGTGTACCTAGGCTGGCGGACCACCACAGTAAGCGTCTGTACCTGCGTGGCATAAAGCGCAGCCCCCGAAGAAAGGGGGTCAGTACGGAATATGTACTGAGTATGTAAAGCATGGAATACGGAAAATAGGAACATAACCAGAACAACGGTACCAAAGCAAGTATGCTATCCAAAATACCAGAGTGCTTACCTTCCACACGCAAGTCATCTACATATTTATATGTCGATGTCGGAGGCCAGAAGAAATACAATAAATACATGAATCATCTTGTGTACCAAAAGCTTACCTACCATACTCAGGGTGTGCATGACAGAATCGTATATCTTATATGTATATGTCAAATAACATGCCCCGGCCCTTTATGAGGGACGCGGTAAATGGAATCATATATATATTAACATCATATATCAAATGTTCATGTATCGTGCCCCGGCCCTTGGTAAGGGACGCGGTGAATCATATATCAAATATGCCAATGTCATGTATCATATATGCAAGTAACATACCCCGGCCCTCAGGGAGGGGCGCGGTGAATCATATTTCATGTATGTCAATGTCATGTATCATGCATGCATATAACGTGCCCCGACCCTCTTTTGCGGAACGCGGTGAATGGAGTCATCATATGCCATCCTGGCCACCTCCCCGTAATCATATCATGTACATATACGTGCCCCGGTCTTCAAGTGAGAGGGACGCGGTGAGTAATGCAGAGAAGTACGCACGAGAACATATCCTGGCCCGGGCTCAGTGAAATCCAAATCAAAGCTTGCACGAACGGAGTAAAGCGAAACCATATGCACACAATCAAGACCCGAGATACACACATACTTATATGCAAACACATTATCGATATCTGGAGGTCCAGAAACAAGCTTCGGGTCAATCAGAACTAGCATACGAAAGTTACGAGCGTTCGAAGTTCTGAACGCTCCATAAATGTTTCGGAGGTCAATTTTTTGTAAAACCGAAGTATTAGTCGTATCGGATAGCTTCCGGATGATGTATAGATCAAATTACGTACAACTTAGATTCATACGCACATACCACTACATATCAAAGTATTAATTATATCACTTATTTTATTTTATTTTTTTCTTTATATTAATAACTAAGGAACATATCAACGGGCCTTTAGGTAGTATGCCAACCTCATATAGATAAAATCAAATAAGTTTTCGGAATCATATGCACGTATCATAATATATCAAGTTTGGTGAAACCATCGTTCGTGTTGTCATACTTACCAAAATTTTCTTTAAAACATGCCTCACGAAAATTGGGGACAATATGACTCATAATGTTCCTTTCGACACAAATTCTTTGTACTTATTTCGTTACTCAATCATGTCGTAAGGTGGATCATGTCAGGCATACTTCTACCAATATAATTCAGAATCATAGGAAGACTCGGAACATTTTAGCTAACACTTAAAAAAAACGGATTACTCCAGGATATCTTACGGATCAGACCGAATATAATTTGTAGGATCGCGTGTACATATCAAATTATAGATTAAGAACCCAATGGAATAGTAAGACAACCATCGTTTGGTAATCGGGACAGCAACCAATAGTTTCCGTTAATTATTGTACGGAATTAAGCCAAGTAGAACAATAGGGGAGGATTCGGGAGTAGTGGGTCCACCTCGGATCAAGTCGAGGCGACGGACATGAATCATGGACATTAGGGTCTATAGAGTCATCCAAGGAAGTTTCGAATCGATTTGATTACATCTACAAAAGTTTCGGACGTTTGATTACTTTCCAACCAAAATATGAGATTTATAGTTCAATTAGATTGAATGAATAGTGCTCAAATTCCATTTCGGATTTCTATGAACAGAATTGCCCCGAGGCTCAAGTATCGACCTGATAAACCTAGGACATGCCGAAAGAAGGAATAGGGTAGCCTTACATACCTTATATGCGTCTTACGCTCGTCCGAAACTCAAATCCCGTTTCGCTCAGAATCTGCAAATGGTCAAAGTTACCAATTAGGAATTGTAAGGCTTAAGAATTTACTTAACTTCATTTTCTTTGTCTACCGAAATTTCGGCAGCATCTCCCCTATATACATAACACCCCCGAGGCTTATCTCGGCTCATAATATCAACAACAACCCAACAATACCAAATGACATCAAAGTTCACAACGAAATAGGTTCTAACACCAATGTTCTTCCTTTCTACAAAATATTCACAAGGTATACCAAATATACAAACTTTCTACTAAAGTCATAATTCATCAAAGGTTTCCAAATCTTGACAAACATTTCCATAACATGTTTCTATCTTCCAATTTCATCAACAATCATCATCATTTACCCCTTAACGACTTCCATTTCCATATTTACATAAATTATAATAAAGTTACATGTTTCCCTACAACAACTTAACAACCAATTTTTCCATAACAACAAGAACCATTATTCTTCCATTCACTTCACAACAACACAATTATCATACTAAAGAAATTTAATTCATCTTCCACTATCAACACCATACCACACGGTCACATTCCATATTTCCAATTTCCGTCAAATTCATTCAACTTTCATTTCCAATACAATTTCCACTATAACCACAACTAGATTACAATACAAAATTCATCACATCCTACTTATACAACAAGGCACACACACGGCTACATATGCATGCATACCAATATCGTGCAAACTTCCATCTTTTCATAATTTCTACTCATTTCTACATACTACAACATAGACAAAGCCTTCATAACATACAAAGAACATGAAATTATTACCTTTCTTCACAACTTCTCCACTTATCTAAGGTTGGAGTTTTGTTCCAAAGAATGATTCTCTCCTTCTAACAATCATACCATGTTGAAGAGGGCCTTCAAGTTAGTAGGAAAACATGAAGAAACAATTTTTTTGAACAAGATTTCTTGATCCTCTTTTTCTCTCCTCTTGGCCGAAACCCCCTTAGTCTTAGCTCTCTCTCTTTTTCTTTTGTTTAACTTTTCTTGAATGTTCTTGAAGACTAAGTCTTCTTATATAAATTGAACACATGACCATCACATGGCTTATTATTTCATGGGCTTGGACTAGCATATGGGTCATGGCCGGCCACCTTGTGTGGATTGGGCCTTAATTTCTCTTTTATTTCGTAAGCCCAAATTTGTTAAAATCTCATTTTGTAATTCCCGAAACAAATTTCCGAAATTCCAATTTCACTCTCGGCCTTCTTCAACACCTCCACAGTCATATTTTCCATAGACAACACACACATATATTAATTCAAATCAACATACAACCTTATTCCTTACAAATCAAGATTACTTCGAATTTTCCCGAATGCGCGAAAATACGGGATATAACATCATAGGCCACTTTGCCCACAACCTCATAAGGCCCAATATATCGGGGACTAAGCTTCCCCTTTTTTCCAAATCTCATAACACCCTTCATTGGCGACACTTTCAAAAATACCCAATCTTTCACTTGGAGCTCCAAGTCTCTTCGACGATTATCCGCATAGGACTTTTGACGACTTTGGGCTGCTAACAACCGATCTTGTATGAGCTTGACCTTCTCTATAGCTTGCTGGACCAAGTCTGGCCCTATCAATCTAGCCTCTCCTGTTTCAAACCACCCAATTGGGGACCTACACTTTCGCCCATATAAAGCTTCATACGGTGCCATTTGAATGCTAGAATGGTAACTATTATTGTAAGCAAATTCAATGAGTGGCAAATGATCATCCCAATTTCCCCCAAAATCTATCATACATGCCCGTAACATATCTTCAAGAGTCTGAATGGTGCGCTCAGCTTGTCCATCGGTCTGCGGGTGAAATGCCGTGCTAAGGCTCACTTGGGTCCCTAGACCCTCTTGGAAAGACTTCCAAAAATTGGTTGTGAACTGAGTCCCTCTATCAAAAATAATAGATACTGGAACACCATGGAGTCTCACTATCTCCTTAACATAAAGCCTTGCATAATCTTCTGCCACATAGGTCGTTCTGACTGGTAAGAAATGAGCTGACTTGGTGAGTCTATCCACAATCACCTATATGGAATCATACTTCCGTCAAGAACGGGGTAAACTTGAAATGAAGTCCATGTTAATCACTTCCCACTTCCAAGTTGGGATTTCTATAGCTTGCAACAAACCACCCGACTTTTGATGCTCGATTTTCACTTGTTGAGAATTGGGACATTTAGCTACAAATTCCGCTATGACTTTATTCATTCCATTCCACCAATATATAGACTTAAGGTCATGATACATTTTCGTCGCTCCGGGGTGGACAGAATGACGGGAACAATGAGCTTCTCTCAAAATCTGGTGGCGTAGACCTGCCACATTGGGAACACATAATCTGCCTCTACATCGAAGAACTCCATCTTCTGAGATATCAAATGATGACTCCTTTTTCTGAGGGAGTGTCTCTCTGTACTGCATTAGCATGGAATCTTCGTATTGTCGTTCTTTCACTTCTGCTACTAGCGACGAGACTGCTGAATCCTGAATAGTAGCTCCCCTGCTACCTGAGTCCACTACTCGAACTCCTAGGCTAGCTAGCTGCTGGAGCTCACGGGCCATTTCTCTCTTCTCTGGTCGTACATCACATAAACTTCCTATCGATCTACGGCTAAGAGCATAAGCCATAACATTTGCCTTTCCGGGGTGATACAAGATATCCACATCATAATCTTTTAGCAATTCCAACCATCGTTGTTGCCGTAAATTCGGCTCTTTCTGCTTGAAGATATACTATAGACTCTTATGATCTGTATAAATATCGACATGGACACCATATAAATAATGTCTCCATATCTTTAAGGCATGAACCACTGCGGCTAATTCTAAATCATGGGTTGGATAATTCTGCTCATGTTTCCGCAATTGCCTTGAAGCATATGCAATCACTTTGCCATGTTGCATCAATACACAGCCTAGCCCAATGCCTGAAGCATCGCAATAAAAAACATATCCTTCCAATCTCTCTGGAAGTGTCAAGACCGGGGCGGAAGTCAATCTACTTTTCAACTTTTGGAAGCTACGCTCACAAGCATCTGTCCATTGGAACTTGGCTGATTTCTGGGTCAACTTTGTTGTGGTGCAGAAATAGAAGAAAAACCTTCAATAAATCTCCTGTAATAACCTGCTAAGCCCAGAAAGATGCAAATCTCCGTACGCGTTGTGGGCCTTGGCCAAGTCTTCACGGCCTCAATCTTTTGACTATCCACTCGAATACCATCTGCTGCAACAATATGCCCCAGAAATGTCACTGAGTTCAACCAAAACTCACAGTTGGAAAACTTTGCAAACAACTCTCGAGTTCGAAGAACTCCAAGGATAGTATGCAAATGATCCGCATGTTCTGCCTCGGACCTGGAATATACCAAGATGTCATCGATGAATACAATCACAAATAGATCCAGGAAGGGCCTAAACACATTGTTCATCAAATCCATAAACACTGTCGGTGCATTAGTTAGCCCAAATGACATCACCCGGAACTCAAAATGACTGTATCTTGTCCTGAAGGCTTTCTTAGAGATATCTTTCTCCCTAACTCTCACTTGGTGATACCCGGACCTTAAATCAATCTTTGAAGACCATTTGACGCCTTGCAATTATCAAATAAGTCATCAATCCTCGGAAGAGGATATTTATTCTTAATCGTCACCTTATTCAATTGTCGGTAATCAATGCACATTCTCAAGGAGCCATCTTTCTTTGGGACAAACAATACGGGTGCTCCCCACGGGGATGAACTAGGCCTAATAAAGCCTTTTTCAAGCAACTCTTTCAGCTACTCCTTCAACTCTTTCAATTCTGCGGGAGCCATTCTATAAGGAGGGATAGATATAGGCTTAGTGCCTGGCAACACATCAATGGCAAAATCAATCTCCCATTCGGGAGGAAGGCCTAGAAGCTCTTTCGGGAACACATCCGGAAATTCATTTACTACTGGGACTGACTGAATAGTCGGCGATTCAGCTTCTATATCTTGAACCCGGACTAGATGGTAGATGCAACCTTTTGTGATCATTTTCCTTGCCTTTAGATAGGAAATAAACCTACCTTTTGGTGACGCCGTATTCCCTTTCCATTCTAGGACTGGTTCTCCCAGAAATTGGAAACGAACCATTTTCATTCTACAATCAACATTGGCATAACAAGAAGCCAACCAATCCATGCCCATAATAACATCGAAATCCACCATTTCTAACTCATGCAAGTCGATCATGGTACGATGATCACAAATCACAATTAAACAATTTCTATATACTCGACTAGCTATTACCGATTCACCCACGGGTGTAGACACCTCAAAAGCTTTAATCGACTCCAGCATGACTTTAAATCGACCTGCAATATATAGAGTAACATATGACAATGTGGAACCCGGATCAATCAAGGCATATAAATCATGATAGAATACCGATAATATACCTGTGACCATGTCAGGAGAAAACTCAAGATCTTGGCATCCAGCCAAAGCATAAACACGGTGCTGAGGACCGCTAGAACTGGGAACTCTCCCTCTGCCTCTACCATGGCCGACTAGCGCATTTGAACCTGGCCCCATAGGGCACATAGAAGACGAGGACCCGGCTACTGACCCTGAAGGCTGGGTCCTACCTCTGCCATGAATCGAGGGGCAATCACGCATAATATGGCCCGGTCGACCACATGAATAGCAACCCTCTGAACCCAATCGGAATTGACCCCAATGCAACTTCCCACACTGGGAACATCGTGGTACGGGTGGCCTTGCCTGACCCGAATCGCCTCTGAACTGGGACCCTGAAAAATCTGACTCGGCCCGGAACGAGTAGATCTATCGAATCTCTAGCCTGGAAACCGTGGAGGTGCACTAGTCATAGAATAGCCTGAATGCCTGGGAAACTGTTGCCTATGCCCACCTCTGAACTCACTCATCAGACCTGAAGATCTGGCTCTCTTGCCATGACCCCTATTTTGCTCGCGTTCACTTCTCTACTGTTGTAAACTTTCTTCTAAGTTCTGAGCATGAGCCTGAATGCGCGCAATGTCCATGTTGTCCTGAAGGATCGTCGTCAAGCATCTATCCATCGAATGTGGCCCTAGGCCCTTCACAAATCAGTGTACCCGGTCGCCCATATCCGCTACCATGGCCGAAGCATACCTAGACAAAGAATTGAAGCGGAGACTATACTCTAGAGCACTCATGCTACCTTGCCTCAAATTTAAGAACTTATCAGCTCTAGCTCGCCGAACTTCTGGAGGCATGTAATGTCGGAAGAAAGCATCAACAAACTCTTGCCATACCGGGGGAGGTGCATTGGCTCCCCGTGAAGCCATCCAAACCGTATACCATTGGATCGAGACATCTCTCAATCTATACGATGCTAACTCCACCGACTCGGTGTCTGAAGCATGTATCAAACGAAGCGTCCTCAACATACCATCAATAAAATCCTGAGGGTCCTCCTCCGGCTTTTACCCAAAGAATTCCGAAGGGTTCAAAGTAATGAAATCACGGGCCCTTGCGCTAACCGCCCTATTACCTTGCCCTGAACTTTGCCTCTGAGTCTGGGCCGCAACTAATTGAGTCAGTAAATTGATGGCCTCTTTCACATCTTGGCCTGAAGCATCCGGCGGAGGAGCTAGAGGTGCTGGAGCTGGGGCTGAGGCTCCCTTACGCTCCTCTAATATAGGTACTGATCAGGAGGACTGAGATTGAGCCGCACTCTGGGACTCACTTTCCTCTACTACCGGTGGCGGTGCTCTTTCAGCCCGTTTTTCTGCTACCGTCTTACCCTTTTGGGCTGCTCTG
This sequence comes from Lycium barbarum, assembly GCF_019175385.1. Classification (NCBI taxonomy): domain Eukaryota; kingdom Viridiplantae; phylum Streptophyta; class Magnoliopsida; order Solanales; family Solanaceae; genus Lycium; species Lycium barbarum. The sequence continues at coordinate 60,771,747 of NC_083342.1, read as the reverse complement.
GCCTTTCTCTTTACAGGCATTTCTGAAATACACAACACACGGTTAAGGATCAAGAATTTCTTATGTAATTGCTCTATCGCACGATTCTTATGGAGAAAGAAGGTCATTCATTCCTAAAATGTCCGCAGCTTCTTGTTTATAAATGTGGCGCGGAACACACCTATAACTAAGACTCTACTAGACACGGCTCGTAGACACACCCTAGGACTGAACTGCTCTGATACCACTTTTGTCCCGACCCGTCTAGAGGGCCTCGACGAGCGCCCGGTGCTAGCCCACCTGGGCACCCCTTGGCTTACACTTATACTTACATATAGGTGAACTACATAATTTAACATACTTCTATTCATTCATCACGCTAGTCCCATTTGACAACAATGTCTTTATATTATCATTGGCATCTGTGCCACATCAATATACATGAGCCCACAAGGCTATCAAAATGATACACAAAATATAGGTCGACAAGGCCAGACATCTCTAACCATATACACATGTCTACGAGCCTCTAAGGAGAGTATAATATGTCACATAAGCGGGACAGGACCCCGCTATGCCCATAATTATGTACACAAAAGAATAAGTACCCAAGAGCTATAGCTCTGAATGAAGTGGAGCTCTGCTATGTAGTCTCTAAGAATGTGGCTATGGATCAAGCCTGTCTCTCGGTGCACCTGTGGGCATGACGCAGCGTCCACAAACAAAAAGACGTCAGTACGAAGAATGTACTGAATATGTAAAGCATAGTCAATATCAATTTAGAAGCATAATGAACAACGTAGGAAAATAGCACAAGATGGGAGATGGTGATATCATCATCGTAGGCACTTACTTGCCTTTTATAGGATTTCCCGATTCTAATGCGTATTTGGATACTTACATCCAGATCCTATTCGTTCCATATTTGTACTCGTGTTCGTATACATGCCTTTATTCACATTCATATCGTATCATATTCGTATTCATACTCGTATTCATATTATATACATAATCATATCATATACACAGCATTTATATAACATACCCAACCCCGAAGGTTCGGTGTTTCGCGAACCCGACCATGGCTAGGCTCGGTGATCATACATACCTGGCCAACCAAGGCTCAGTGTTACACATACCTGGCCCTACCAAGGCTCAGTGTCATCCATACCCAACTGCAGTGGTGTGCGCGCGTTACGTAAACATACATACATATACATCTATACATATACTACCCAGCCATATAAGCTCGGTGTTTCATAGTAGCCATACAAGGGCATACATACATATAGCTCATAAGCATCTTTACTATTATCATTACTATCATCATCGGCATCGTTATCATCATCGCTATTACCATTATAGTCGTCATCAATATCATCATTACTTTTATCCTCATTCGTGACACATATCTTTATAGGCTTACTCGTCATACGAGGAACCTTGTATGATCGTGGCGTATCAAGAATCGTGAGCTTACTAGCTCGGAAGATCAATCATTTGAAGAATATTATAGTCTTATAGAAAATTTAGATATTTGGTCAAAGAACCATGCCTTATGAAAGAAGGGTTAGCCTTACATACCTTTTCCGTTCAACTATTTTACACTTGCGCGTTCTCCTCCAACGCTAGCGTTTCTACCTTCATTAAATTCATACTATCATTAGAATCGATAGTTAGCATATATGACCAAAACTAGAGAAAATCGGACAGCATCTCCTCTATTTATACGACATTTCTCCAGAACGTATATCAACTCCTAAACGTCAATAATACATTCACAATACCGTAACCATAGTCATTATTCATCGACATTATCAACATTTCTTAGTTTACCTTCAATCACCCATATCCATGGCTATAACACATGACTATGTCCATTCACGTACATTTCTCATCTCATGTTCTCAACATCATTTATGACATATTTACATCGTAATACATCAAGACTCATAACTCAATTCAAACTATTTCTCAAAATGGCACTATTCCACATTCATACCCATTTTGCCATACTCTCTACAATCCAAGTATTTCAACTCTTAAATACCTTAAGCAACATAGAAACATCATAAATCTTACCTTAGATGTCGTAGGAACAAGCTTTGGTTGATAATACTCCAATTGAGGAAAACCGTAGTTTATCTCCAATGAGATTTGTTGACTTGTATGAGCATTGGTGGGTTTTCTTACTCTTGATTCACTTAGTTTATGTTGTTGATCATTAATAATCCTTGAATTTTTGTGGAATAAATGTACAGAGATGTTTTAGAGAGAAGGGGTGAAGTGTGGAAATGAAATAATAACCTTGGTCCCCTTTTTAATAACCCAAAATCTGATTTGAAACGAACAGTCATCGAAAGTGCACAGTGGTCGTAAACCCAGTTTACGGTCCGTATTCCAGTTTACGGGCCGTATTTCGTGGTCATATTTAAGCATATCAAAACCAGAAAGGTATGCTGGAGGTCATGGTGATTTACGATCGCAGTTTACGGGCCGTATTTCAATTTACGGTCCGTATTCCAAGTAGTATTTAACCATTTGATCATTTGGCAGAAAGTTGAAGTTTTGGAAGCCAAAATACGACATGGCAGTTTACGAGCCGTATAACACTTTACGGTCCATATTTCATTTTACGTTCAACTGGCCAAAATGCAAATCTGCAACTTTCCACATTTTCAGAACCTATAATTAGTCATTATGGAGCATAACCTATCTCTTATTGCAATTGCCTTTGGAATCTTACTTACGGCTATCAAATGTTATTTCTTACTCATGAAAATATCGGATACTCGTACTCCTCGCGGGTCCATTCACTTGGGCAACAATGGAGGATTTTTCCGAGGTGTAACAGAGGGATTTAGTGCTGAACTATATACCTTTAGAGAGAAATGCTACGACGCCTAGAGAGGAGACTTCGAGAGGAGTGAATGAAATCCAAGGAGCTGGATTACATCATTAGGTAACAAATTCGGACCCGCAAGAGGAGTCGGAGCCTCAGTGGGAAGCTTCTTAACTCATCGAGAAGGAAGAACCAGAAGAGGAAGAGGAAAATCCTTAGGATATGGATCGATGGAGCGTCGATGTGCTCCGTCGATTGGTCTTTGTGCTAGGTCAATTCGACGGTACAAACGACAGAGTATCGAACAGATCGACGAAGCATCGATCCGCTCCATCAAAGTAATGAAATTTCCAGTGAGAAACTTTCTTTTCCTTACTTTCTACGGTGAAAAGGACGGAACATCGAACAAATCGACTGTGCAAAGGACGACTGTCAAACCTCCTTTTCGTGAAACTGCGATGAATTTTTATTTTGACCATCTCCTCTTGGGTCTTTAGCCTAAAGTCATGCACGTAAGCCAACATATAAGGTTCGAAAGGACTCATACAATGCTTTCACACTCTATACGGATTTATGGGATGTTACATTATCCCCCCTTCATTCGTCCTCGAATGAGAATAATAGTATAGAAAATAATTCACTAAACCACAAGTTGCTTCAAACAAACACAATGATTCATCCATAAGTAATTTAAAATGCTAGTTCATACCTGCAATAGGGAACAAATGAGGATATGTTACACCTCGTAGTTTCATCCGTTGAGATTCGTTAGGTGTTTGTTGTCCAAATCGTGGAAACTGGAGTTACCTTAGGATATATGAGATTATATGTTCCCATATTATGGTTATGGGGGTTTAAGCCCATGAAACAAGCTATGGGAGGATTTAAGAACAAGTAAATTAAGGAGTGGAGTTTTTCAGAACTTTGGGAAAACTTAGCAAAATTTTCGGACGGGATTTTGGTCCAAATTGGGGGAGGCATATCTCCTAGAATATGAGGGGTTTTGTTGTATTTATTTTATCCAAATTGAATTTCATCGAGTCTAGTTTCCAATGCAACAAACTATTCATCAATGTGACATCAGAGTAAAAAGGTATGGGTGTTTTAAGACAGACTGTTTGAGCAGAAAATTTTGACGGACGGTTTGACGCCCCGCAGGAATTTTGACGGACCACAGAAATTTCTGCAGCCCATCAAATTGCACCAACCCAGCGTAAAATGGTTACAGCGAACCATATTTGACTAGGCAGTTCTACGAATAATTTTGACGGCCTGTAGGTAATTTAACGGCCCGTCAAAATGGGCGCAGAATTTGCCGACGGGATTTTAAGTTCCACTTTATATATTTCATTCCACTTCATTTGGACATTTTATTTTACCAAATCAGATCAAAAAGCTATCCCAAAAAAAAACCCTCTCTTCAACTCCATAAACTAATCCAAGCCAAAATCCAAGGGAGATTAAATATCCAAAGGCAAGAATCAAGATACCCATGTGTTAGAAGTCTTGCTAGGGTTAGTAGACTCCAAGAATTCTTTGGATATTGAACCTAGGGTTTTCATATAGGTTGATAGCTTGCTCCAAAGCTCATTCTTATGAGATAAAAGATTAGTTTTCATACTTATTACATGTTATCGAGAATGTTTAGTTGTTGAACAACTTGGGTAGAAGGAGAAAGTACAAGATGAGTTCTAAATGTAGCTTTTATGATGTTTATGAGTAGTAAACTAAATTGAGTCATGATTCTTAGTATGACATGGATATAAGCATGTTATGGAAGGTAATAATGGTGATGAAGAGGCATTATATGAAAATGCGCTAAAATGGGTGTGAAGTTGTTGGCATAAGTTGAACATAAAGATGAATTTTGAAGGTTTAATGGAATGTGATTGCTTGATTACGATATGATGAGGGTATAATGGATGTTTGGGAGTTGTTTGGTAAAATGGTGGAAGTTGACGAAATAGGGGAAATGCTGCCCAATTTTCATTAGATCATAAATTGTTCCGGTTTGAATTAAAGCCTAACCATGGTATGAATCCTTTTAAATGTAGATTATTCAAGCTTCAATGGTGAACGCTAAATAGTTAAGAAGTCGAAGAGGTATGTAAGGCTAACCCTTCTTTCATTAAGGCATGGTTCCCTTGTTATATGTATCCTTTCATTAGTTCCATAATGTCTTCCAAATGAGTTTATCTCTAAGATTACCAAAGCTTACGATTCTCGATACGTTCACGATTCTATTGCCTGTTTTATATGATAGTTGATCCTCTAAGGATAGATATAACGAAAATGATGATGTCAACGATGACGATGATACTCATGAACTCCTACGTATACAGATTTATGTATGTATGACTATTATGTAACACCGAGCTTATATGACTAGGTATGATACCTATTGCAGTCACACTACTGCAGTTGGGTACGGATAACACTGAGCCTTGGTAGGGCCAGTTACATTATTCGTACTGACGTCCTTTTGTTTGTGGACGCTGCTTCATGCTCGCAGGTGGACAGGGAGACAGGCTTGATGCATAGATATCTTATTCAGGGACTGCATAGAGGAGCTCCTTTTCATCCGGAGCTACAACTTTTGGTATTATTCTTTTGTGTACATACCTATGGGCATGGCGGGGTCCTGTCCCGTCTATATGATGTGACATACTCTTCTTAGAGGCTCGTAGATAATTATGTATGATTAGATGTCTTTAGCCTTGTTGGCTTATATTTTGTATATCATTTTGATAGCCTCGTCGGCTTACGTACATTGATATGGGTATAGTTGTTAATAATGATATGAATGCGCTGTTGCCTAATGATATTAGCATGAATGATGGCTAGAAGTTATGACTAAGCTATGTGGCTCACCTAGAAGTAAATATGAATGTACGATAAGAGGTGCCCAGGTGGGTTAGCACTGGGTGCCTGTCATGGCCCTCCGGTTGGGTCATGACAAAAGTGGTATCAGAGCAGTTCTGTCCTAAGGTTTGTCTACGAGCCGTGTGCAGTAGAGTCTTGTTTACGGGTGTGTTGCGCACCACACTTATAAATAGGAGGCTGCGGGCATTTTACGAATGAATAGCCTTGTTTCTTCATAAGATCATGCGATAGAGCCATGATATAAGGATTTCTCTTTCCCTAACTGTGTATTATGTATTTCAGAAATTCCTGTAAAGAAAAACGTTACGGCAGCCCAAAAGGGCAAGGCAGTGGCAGGGGAGCGGGCTGAAAGAGCACCGCCAACGGTTGTAGTGAAAAGTGAGTCCCAGAATGCGGCTCAACTTCAGTCCTCCCACTCAGTGCCTATTTCTGAGGAGCATGAGGGAGCCTCAGCCCCAGCTCCAGCACCTCCAGCTCCTCCACTAGATGCTTCAGGCCAAGATGTAAAAGCGGTCATTCATTTACTTACTCAGTTGGTTGCCGCCCAGACTCAGCAGCAAGGTACAAGGCAAGGTGATACGACCGTTAGTGCAAGGGCCCGTGACTTTATTAGCATGAACCCTCTGGAATTCTTTGGGTCAAAGCCGGATAAGGACTGTTACACCTTAAAAAAATTCATTGATGTACAGTGAATAGACTAATAGAGGGCACGAAGTATACGAATAAGAAAGAAATAGCATTTGATGACCCTAATTGAGATTTCAAAGACATTTGAGGCAAGAGAAGAAAGTTTGTAAAGAAACGCAAGGTATACGTTACCTATCGGAAAAGATTTACGAGTAACAAGTTAATGATGAATTAATTATATCTTAAGGAAGACTTATAACGATCCTTAGATTGGTAATGAAGTGTCAAACAAGTGTCAAGAAGGTTCCAAAAGGATTGAAGATCAAACGAAACGACGGAAATCATTTCAGGGAAATGGGGTTATACGACTGCTTATACGGTCTGTATAACATTATACGGTCCGTATAAGGGTCCGTATAGCACCCAATAGAAATGTTGTTTCTCTGATGGTGAAATACGGTCACTTATACGGCCCGTATAATGTTGTACGGACGGTATAAGTGTCCGTGGAAGTCCCGACGGGCTGAATTAAGTTCAAGTATTTAAATGTGATCTCACTTCACTAATTTCATTTCCCACACTTTTCCATCTCTCCCAAGGCTTCTAGAGAGTTCCACAAACTTCTCCTACAAAGATTCAAGAGAAATTAATGATCAACTTCATCAAACCAAGAGAATTAAGTGCAAGAAACTCATTAAGGTTCATCCAAGGCAAGAAATCCCATTGGAAGTGAACTAGGGTTTTGGCTCAAGTGAAGTATTTCCACTCAAGGCTCATTACAACACTATCTAAGGTAAGTTTTATGATTATTCTATGTTGTTTAAGGTATTGAGAGGTTGAAAGACTTGGATTGTAGAAGGGAATAGAAAATGGGTCATGAATGTGAGAATAGTGGCATTTTGAGTAGTAGCTTGGAATGAGCCATGATTCTTTATAGTTGTGATTATGATTATGCTATAAATGTTGTTAAGTACATGGGATAAACATTATATTGTGAGGAAATGCAATAGTGTACTATGACCATGGTTATGGATGAATTGAAGTGAAACTTCCGAAATGTGGATAATATAGGTGTATGAAGATTATTGCTTATGACATTGTGAATGTTATTATAGATGTTTGGGAGTTGATATATGATATGGGGGAAGTGGTATAAATAAAGGAAATGCTGCCCAATCTTCTCTAGCTTTAGTTGAGCACGTTCATGTGATCGATTAGCTAATGTTAATACGAATTCTCTTGAAGGTAGAAACAGGAGCATTGAAGGAGAACGATCAAGCGATAGAATAGCTAAACGAAAAGGTATGTAAGGCTAGTCCCTTCTTTCTAAGGCATGACTCCTATGGCATGAATTCTCCTATTTTCCCATGACTTTCTTACATTCCGGCAATTATGAGCCTATGATTATAAGGAACTTAATATGAGATACAGAAATGAGATATTACACGAACATGATAGTGATGATGATGAGTTAAGTCTAAAGATCCTAAAGCTAATGAATCTAACTATGATCCATTGATGTTGTTTATTGTATACACTCACCTTATGTGCCAATTCCTTCAAAGTGAGGCAGAATGCTTATGAATGTTCTATAATGGAATCGGAGGTTCACGACCTTATGTCACCCTGATAAAGTGTAGTTGTCTTTGAGTATCTATGAATGCATTATGATGAGTACATGATGATGATATTACACCGCGCCTATATGGCTGGGCAGACACCGCTAAGATGGGCAGCGTAGACACCATGTCTAGATGGCATGGCAGATACCACTAGTGGGCAGCATGAGATGGTTACCCCATACTCGGGAGGCCTGGACGCGGGCTAATGATTATCACACCATACCTATATGGTCAAGCAGCTTATACATATATGCATACATGATATGATGTTGTTTATGAAGTAAGTTAGCATGGACTATTTCATTCTTAAATGTCAGTCAGTTACCGGTTGTTCCTTACTTGATGTCTCCTGTTTTCGTTGATGTATCATTATTGTTTATGCCTTACTTACTCAGCACAATATTCGTACTGACGTCCTTTTCTTTGGATGTTGTGTTCATGCCCACAGGTAGACAGGGAGGTGATCCAGATTCGTAGGGGCTATCAGCAGACTTTGAGAGCACTCCATTGTTCCAGAGATGCCATTGATTTATTATTTTGTGTATATATATGTTTTGGGCACGACGGCGTCTTGTCCTGTCCATATGTCTAGTACTGTAGTAAAGGCTTGTAGATACGTATGTGTGGGTAGTATGGTCTCACGATTTGCTCATTGTATATATATTATTTTGAAAGCCGAAGGGCTTATGTATATAAAGGTAAATATGTTTCAAAATGAAAATGGTTTTTCCCTATGATTAGAAGCATAGGAATAGTGAATGAACGCAAGATGAATATAATGATTAGTAGTATGAGTGGTGTTCAGTGGTCAGCCCCGGGTACCCGTCATGTCCCCTAGTCGGGTTGTTACAAAAGTGGTATCAGAGTAGTTCAGTCCTAAGAAGTGTCTACGAGCCGTGTCTAGTAGAGTCTTGTTTATGGTGTGTTGCGCGCCACATCTATAAACAGGAGGCTACAAGGCATTTAGGAAAATTGACCATTCTTCTTTTACTAGATCGTGCGATAGAGCCATGTTATAAGACTTACTCCTCCCTAATGGTGTGATTATGATTTCAGAAATGTCGGTAAAGAGAAAAGCTACCGCCGCCCAGAAGGGCAAAGCTACGACAGAAAGGCGGATAGGAAGGGAAAGACGAATAGGAAGGGAGTCGCCAACTAATGTAGAAGAAGGCAAATCACAAAATGGGGCTCCATCTAACATCTCTCCCACTCCGCATAATTTAGAAGAACAAGAGAGGGCTTCAGCTCAAGCTCATGTGCCACCAGTTCCTTCACCGGGTGCTTCGGGTCAACAAATGACCGACGCAATTCATCTATTGACACAGTTAGCTGCCGCCCAGGCACACCGGAAGGGTTCGGGTACAGGTGACAGGGCAGTTAGTACTAAAGCCCATGATTTCATGAGTTTGAATCCTCCGGAATTTTTCGGGTCAAAGCCGGATGAAGACCCGCAAGGTTTTATTGATAAAATGTTGAGAACATTGAAGATTATTCATGCCTCCGAGACTGAATCTGTGGAGTTGGCATCTTATAGACTCCGAGATATGACAGTCTTATGGTATAATAATTGGATATCTTCAAGAAAAGAGAATGTGCCTCCTCCAGTTTGGCAAGAATTTGTAGATGCCTTCATCCGCCACTATTTGCCAGCCGAGGTCCGTCGAGCTAGAGCGGATAGATTCTTAAATTTGAAGCAAGGAAATATGAGTGTCTGGGAGTATAGCCTCCAGTTTAATTCATTGGCTGGATATGCTCCGACTATGGTGGCCGACATGAGAGATAGGGTGCACAGGTTTGTAAGTGACTTAGGGCCACATTTATTTAAAGATTGCTTGACGGCTTCATTGCAAGATAGGATGGATATTTCCCGCATTCAGGCCCATACCCAGAACTTAGAAGAGCAATAACATCCACAATGGGGTGAGCCTGATATTGATAGAAGGCAAAGTAAGAGGGCCAGATATATAGGTGCCGGTAGCGACTATAGAGGGGGATCGAGGCTGTCATATTCTAGACACTCAGGCCAGTCGGTGACTAGTCCACCTCCTCGGTTTACGGGTAGGAGATTTAACCGCTCCACTCATTCAGGATAGAGTCAGAGTTCGAGAGCCTCAGGTTCTCAATTTGGGGGTGATTATGGCACGAGGAGACCACCAGTACCGCAATGTAGTCAGTAAGGTAAATTACATTCTGGTCAGTGTCGCCGAGGTTTAGATGCTTGTTATGCCTGTGGTCAGTTTGGGCACATGATGTGAGATTGCCCATCGATGAGTGGTAGAGTTGGGGTTCAGCCCACAAGATCGGCGGCTGGTTCTTCTTCAGTGCGCCCGGTAGGGCAGACTCCCCAGATTACAGTAGGCCGAGGTAGAGGCAGAGGGGGAGCGTCTAGTTCAGGTGGTACCCAGCCTCGTATCTATGCTTCAGCCTGACGACAGGATCTTGAGTCCTCCCCGGATGTGGTTACAGGTATATTGACTATATTTTCTCATGATGTTTATGCATTAGTAGATCCGGGTTCCACGTTATCTTATATTACTCCCTATATTGCTGGTCATGTTGGGGTGAAACCCGAGCCAATTAAACCTTTCGAGGTATCTACTCCGGTTGGTGATCTCGTGATAGCTAGACAAGTGTACAAAAATTGTGTAATTGTGATATGTGACCGCCAGACTAAAGTCGATTTAGTTGATTTGGAGATGCTAGATTTCGATGTGATTATGGGTATGGATTGGTTGGTCTCATGTTATTCTAATGTTGATTGCCGAATGAAAGTAGTTCGATTTCAATTTCCGGGAGAGCCCGTGCTTGAATGGAAGGGTAATACAACATCTCCAGGAGGTAGGTTTATTTCTTACCTTAAGGCAAGGAAGATGATAGCAAAGGTTACATCTATCACCTAGTCCGAGTTCATGACACCGAAGCACAATCACCAACTTTTTAATCCATTCCGGCAGTGAATGAGTTTCCGGACGTATTTCTAGACGAACTCCCAGGCCTTCCTCCGGAAAGGGAGATTGATTTCGCTATTGATGTGTTGCCAGACACCCAGCCTATTTCTATTCCTCCTTACCGAATGGCTCCTGCAGAATTGAAAGAGCTAAAGGCACAATTGAAAGATTTACTTGAAAAGGGATTCATTAGGCCTAGTTCATCACCGTGGGGAGCACCTGTCCTATTTGTGAGGAAGAAAGATGGTTCCCTACGGATGTGCATTGATTACAGGCAGTTGAATAAGGTGACGATAAAGAATAAATATCCACTTCCAAGGATTGATGATTTGTTTGATCAATTACAGGGTGCCAAGTGGTTTTCCAAAATAGACCTAAGGTCAGGTTATCATCAAGTGAGAGTTAAAGAAGAAGATATTCCCAAAACAGCCTTCCAAACGAGATATGGCTATTATGAATTTCGGGTGATGTCATTTGGGTTAACTAATGATCCGACAGTGTTTATGAATCTGATGAATAATGTATTTAGGCATCTTTTGGATCTATCCGTGATAGTGTTTATTGACGATATTATGGTATATTCTCAGACAGAATCCGAGCATGCGGACCATTTACGTATCGTTCTTGGAATTCTTCAAACTCGAGAACTGTATGCAAAATTTTCAAAGTGCGAGTTTTGGCTAAATTCTGTGACATTTTTGGGCCATGGTATTTCAGACAATGGCAGGTGAGTGGATACTCAGAAAATTAAAGCTGTGAAGACTTCGCCAAGGCCTACAATGCCCACGGAAGTCCGTAGTTTTATGGGATTGGCAGGTTACTATAGGAGATTCGTGGAAGGGTTTTCATCTATTTTAGCCCCATTGACGAAGCTAACCTAAAAGTCAGCTAAATTTAAGTGGAATGATGCTTGTGAACGCAGCTTCCAAGAGTTGAAGGACAGATTAACTTCAGCCCCAGTCTTGACACTCCCAGAAGGGCCAGATGGTTATGTTGTATATTGTGATGCTTCTGGCGTTTGGTTAGGATATGTATTAATGCAGCACGGTAAAATCATTGCTTATGCTTCAAGGCAGTTACGGAAACATGAACAGAACTACCCAACCCATTACCTTGAATTGGATGCAGTTATTCATGCACTAAAGATGTGGAGACATTACTTGTATGGTGTTCATGTTGATATCTATACAGATCACAAGAGTTTTCAATATATTTTCAAGCAGAAGGAGTTAAATCTACGGCAGAGGCTGTGGTTAGAACCACTGAAAGACTATGATGTGAGTATTTTATACCACCCCGAGAAGGCAAATGTAGTAACTGATGCGCTTAGCCACAGATCAATGGGTAGCCTATGTGAAGCTCCTACGGTGAATAAGGAATTAATTCGTGAACTCCACCAGCTAGCTAACCTTTGAGTTCGTCTAATTGATTCAAGCAGTGCAGGAATTGATATCAATAATCCAACTATTTCATCCTTGGAAATGGAGGTGAAAGAGCGTCAATATGAAGATCCTCGGTGGAGCCACTATAGAGACACATTTCATGAAAAAGAGAAGTCTCCATTTTAAACTTTTATAGATGGAATTCTTAGATACCGAGGCAGTCTATGTGTTCCGAATGTTGTGGAACCACGTCTTCGAATTCTTGGAGAAGCTCATTATTCTCGGTATTCTATCCACCCAGGTGCAACGAAGATGTATCATGATCTCAAGTTAATGTATTGGTGGGATGGAATGAAGAAAAATATGGCAGAATTTGTAGCTCAATGTCCAAACTGCCAACAAGTGAAAATCGAGCATCAAAAGCCAGGAGGATTACTGCAAGCAATGGAAATCCCTACTTGGAAATGGTAAGTGATCAACATGGATTTTATTATGGGGTTACCTCGTTCCCGAAGAAAATCTGATTCCATATGGGTGATCGTGGAAAGACTCACGAAAGCAACTCATTTTCTTCCATTTAGGACTACATATTCAGCAGAAGATTATGCAAGGCTATATCTTAAGGAGATCGAGCAACTCTATTGTGTCTCGGTGTCCATCATTACTGACAGAGGAGCACAATTTATAGCTAAGTTCTGGAAATCCTTCCAAGAAGGTTTGGGTCCTCAAGTAAAGCTTAGCACGACATTTTATCCACAAACTGATGGGCAAGCCGAACGCACCATTCAGACCTTGGAAGATATGCTACGAGCATATGTACTAGATTTTGGTGGTAGTTGGGATGACCACTTACCCGTTATTGAGTTTGCATACAACAATAGCTATCATTCAAGTATTCAAATGGCCCCATATGAAGCTCTATATGGAATAAAGTGTAGATCCCCAATTGGGTGGTTTGAAGTCGGGGAGACACAATTAATAGGTCCAAAATTGATTCAACAAGCAGCGGAAAAGGTCAAGATTATCCGAGATCGATTAATGACAGCCCAAAGTCGCCGGAAATCCTATGCGAACAACCATCGGCGAGACATAGAATTTGCTGGTGATTGGGTATTTCTGAAGGTATCACCGATGAAAGGCGTGATGAGATTTGGTAAGAAAGGGAAATTGAGTCCTCGATACATTGGCCCTTACAAGATTGTCCGCAAGGTCGGTCAAGTAGCTTATGAATTTGACTCACCCTCAGAACTTGAAACAGTCCATCCGGTTTTCCATGTCTCAATGATCCGTAAGTGTGTTGGAGATCCTACGAGGATTGTTCCAGTAGATGTTGTTAAAGTGACAGAAAAATTGCTTTATGAAGAAGTACCCGTTGCCATAATAGATAGGCAAGTACTGAGACTTAGAAATAAAGAAGTAGCCTCAGTTAAGGTCTTATGGAGAAATAATAACCGAGAAGAAATGACTTGGGAAGCAGAAGAAAATATGAAGTACAAGTACCCGCGCCTATTTCAGCCCCCGAAACAGATCCAAGATGAAACATCAAGATTATGAGGTATGTATGTTCTTTTTTTATGCATATGGGCCGTGTGTGGCCAAAATATATTGCTATTATGTTGTAGCCCTGTGAGGCATTGTTATTGTGGGCTGTTATGACAAGATGGCAGTGCCATATTACAGGGGAAACTCTGGCAAAATTTTCGTAGAATTCTCGAGAACTCAACATTCGAGGACGAATTTTCTTTAAGGGGGGAAAGATGTTACACCTCGGAAATTTTTTCGTTGATGTACGGTGAATTGACTAACGTAGGGCACGAATTATACGATGTTTCAATAAGTAAGAAATAGCATTTGATGACCGTAATTGAGATTTCAAAGACATTCGAGGCAAGAGAAGAGAGTTTGCCAAGAAAGGCAAGGTATACGTTATGTATTGGAAAAGATTTACGAGTAACAAGTTAATGATGTCTTAAGCAAGATTTATAACGATCCTTAGATTGGTAATGAAGTGTTAAATAAGTGTCAAGAAGGTTCCATAAGGATTGGAGATCAAATGAAACGATGGAAATCATTTCAGGGAAATGGGGTTATACGACCGCTTATATGGTCCGTATAGCACCCACCAGAAATGTTGTTTCTCTGATGGTGAAATACGGTCACTTATACGGATCGTATAATGTTGTACGGACCGTATAAGTGTCCGTGGAAGTCCCGACGGGTTGAGATAAGTTCAAGTATTTAAATGTGACCCCACTTCACTAATTTCATTTCCCACACTTCTCCATCACTCTCAAGGCTTCTAGAGAGTTCCACACACTTCTCCTATAAGGATTCAAGAGAAATTAATGATCAACTTCATCAAACCAAGAGAATTAAGTGCAAGAAACTCATTAGGGTTCATCCAAGGCATGAAATCCCGTTGGAAGTGAACTAGGGTTTTGGCTCAAGTGAAGTATTTCCAATCAAGGCTTATTACCACACTATCTAAGTTAAGTTTTATGATCATTCCATATTGTTTAAGGTATTGAGAGGTTGAAAGACTTGGATTGTAGGAGGCAATAGAAAATGGGTCATGAATGTGAGAATAGTCGCATTTTGAGTGGTAGCTTGGAATGAGTCATGATTCTTTATAAGTTGTGATTATAATTATGCTATAAATGATGTTAAGGACATGGGATAAACATTATATTGTGAGTAAATTCAATAGTGTACTATGACCATGGTTATGGATTAATTGAAGTGAAACTTGGGAAATGTGGATAATATAGGTGTATGAAGATTGTTACTTATGACGTTGTGAATGTTATTATAGATGTTTGGGAGTTGATATATGATATGGGGGAAGTGGTATAAATAAAGGAAATGCTGCCCAATCTTCTCTAGCTTTAGTTGAGCACGTTCATGTGATCAATTAGCTAATGTTAATACGAATTCTCTTGAAGGTAGAAACGTGAGAATTAAATGAGAACGATCAAGCGATAGAATAGCTAAATGAAAAGGTTTGTAAGGATAGTCCCTTCCTTCTAAGGCATGACTCCCATGGCATGAATTCTCCTATTTTCCCATGACTTTCTTACATTCTGACAATTATGAGCCTATGATTATAAGGAACTTAATATGAGATACAGAAACGAGATATGTCACGAGCATGATAGTGATGATGGTGAGTTAAGTCTAAAGATCCTAAAGCTAATGCTTCTAACTATGATCCATTTATGTTGTTTATTGTATACACTCACCTTATGTGCCAATTCCTTCAAGGTGAGGCAGAATGCTTATTAATGCTCCATAATGGAATCGGGGGTTCACCACCTTATGTCACCCCGATAAAGTGTAGTTGTCTTTGAGTTTCTATGCATGCATTGTGATGAGTACATGATGATGATATTACCCCGCGCTTATATGACCGGGAAAACACCACTAAGGCGGGCAGCATATACACCATGTCTAGATGGCATGGGCAGACACCACTAGTGGGAAGTATGAGACAGTTACCCCGGACGCGGGCTAATGATTATCACACCGTACTTATGTGGTCGGCAGCTTATACATATACGCATACATGATACGATAATATTTATGAAGTAAGTTAGCATGCACTATTTCATCTTTAAATGTCAATTAGTTACCGGTTGTGTCTTACTTGATGTCTCCTGTTTTCATTGATGTATCGTTATTGTTTATGCCTTACATACTCAGTACAATATTCGTACTGACGTCCTTTTCTTTGGACGTTGTGTTTATGCCCACAGGTAGACAGGGAGGTGATCCAGATTCATAGGGGCTATCAGCAGACTTTGAGAGCACTTCATTGTTCCGGAGGTGCCATTGATTTATTATTTTGTGTATATAAATGTTTTGGGCACGACGGGGTCCTATCCAGTCCATATGTCTAGTACTCTAGTAGAAGCTCGTACATACGTATGTGTGGGTAGTATGGTCTCATGATTTCCTCATTGTATATATATTATTTTAAAAGCCGAAGGGCTTATGTATATAACGGTAAATATGTTTCAAAATGAAATGGTTTTTCCCTATGATTAGAAGCATGGGAATAGTGAATGAATGCAAGATGAATATAATGATTAGTAGTATGAGTAGTGCTCGGTGGTCAGCCCCGGGTACCCGTCATGGCCCCTAATCGGGTCGTGACAAGGACCCTTAAAACTTTATTGATAGGATATTGAGGACACTTCGGTTAATGCATGCTTCAGACATTGAATCGGTA
The DNA here is from genome assembly GCF_019175385.1 of Lycium barbarum. Lineage (NCBI taxonomy): Eukaryota > Viridiplantae > Streptophyta > Magnoliopsida > Solanales > Solanaceae > Lycium > Lycium barbarum. The sequence continues at coordinate 60,755,236 of NC_083342.1, read as the reverse complement.
GAGTTAGCATCCTATAGACTCCGGGATGTCGCGGCTCAATAGTATACGGTTTGGGTGGCTTCACCTGGAGTCAATGCATCTCTCTCGATATGGCAAGAATTTGTGGATGCCTTCCTCCGACATTACTTACCTCCATAGGTTCGGCGGGCTAGAGCCGATATAGTTTTTTAATCTTAGGCAAGGAAGTATGAGTGCCTTAGAGTATAGTCTCCGCTTCAACTCTTTGGTTAGGTATGCTCCGGCCATAGTAGCGAATATGGGTGACCGAGTGTACCGATTTGTGAGAGGCCTAGGGCCACATTTGATCAATAAGTGCTTGACTGCGACCCTTCAGGACAATATGAATATTTCACGCATCCACGCCTATGCCCAAAATTTAGAGGAAAGCCAATAACAGCAAAGAAGTGAGCGTGAGGATGATAGAGGGTATAGCAAAAGGGCTAGATCTTTGGGTCCGACGAGTGAGTTTAGAGGCGGGCAAAGACAATAGTTTTTTAGGAATTCAGGCCATTCTATGACTAGTGCGCCTCCACGGTTTACAGGCCAGAGATTTGATAGATCTACTTATTCAGGGCCGAATCAGGGTTTCACGTCTTCGGGTTCTCAGTTCAGGGGTGATTCGGGTTAGGCTAGGCCACCCATGCCACGATGTTCCCAGTGTGGGAAGTTACATTGGGGCCAGTGTCGACTAGGTTCAGAGTTTTCCATACATGCAGTCGGCCAAGCCATATCATGCGTGATTGCCCCTCGGTTGGTGGTAGGGGTAGAGTCCAACCTTCAGGATCGACAGTCGGGTATTCATCATCGATATTCCCTATGGGGAAAGCTTCACAGGAACGGGTCAGCCATGGTAGAGGTATAGGGAGAGCTCCTAGTTCTAGTGGTCCTCACCACCGTATTTATGCTTTGGCTGGATGCCAAGATCTTGAGTCTTCCCCCGATGTCGTCACAGGTATATTATCGGTATTTTCTCATGATGTATATTCTTTAATAGATCCGGGCTCCACATTTTCATATGTTACTCCATATATTGCTGGTGGGTTTGGGGCCAAACCGGAGTCGATCAAACCTTTTGAGGTATCTACACCCGTTGGTGAACCACTAATAGCTAGTCGAGTATATAGAAATTGTGTGGTTGTGATTTGTGACCATCGTACTATGGTTGATCTAAATGAGTTAAAAATGGTGGAGTTTGATGTTATCATGGGCATGGATTGGTTGGCTTCTTGCTATGCCAATGTTGATTGTAGAATGAAAATGGTTCGCTTCAAGTTTCCGGGAGGACCAGTTTTAGAATGGAAAGGAAATACTGCGTCCCCTAAAGGTAGGTTTATTTCCTATCTCAAGGCAGGGAAAATGATCGCAAAAGGTTGTATTTACCATCTAGTTTGGGTTCAAGATGTAGAAGCTGAATCGCCAACTCTTTAGTTTGTCTTAGTGGTGAATGAGTTTCCGGATGTATTCCCGGAAGAGGTTCTAGGTCTCCCTCCCGAACGGGAGATTGATTTTTCTTTTGATGTGCTACCAGATGCTAAATCCATATCTATTCCTCCTTATAGAATGGCTCCCGCAGATTTGAGAGAATTGAAAGAGCAGTTGAAGGACTTTCTTGAGAAAGGCTTTATTTGGCCTAGTTCTTCCACGTGGGGAGCACTCGTATTGTTTGTGCGAAAGAAAGATGGCTCCTTGCGAATGTGCGTTGACTATCGATAGATAAATAAGGTGACAATCAAGAACAAATATCCGCTTCCGAGAATTGATGATTTATTTGACCAATTGCAAGGCGCCAAATGGTTTTCAAAGATAGATTTGAGATCCGGGTATCATCAAGTGCGAGTTAGGGAGAAAGATATTCCTAAGACAACCTTCAGAACCAGATAGGGTCATTTTGAGTTCCGGGTAATGTCATTAGGGCTAACTAATGCACCGACAGTATTTATGGATTTGATGAGCAATGTGTTCAGGCCCTTTCTAGATTTATTTGTGATTGTGTTCATCAATGATATCCTGGTATATTCTAGGTTCGAAGCAGAACATAAGGATCATTTGCGTACCGTTCTTAGAGTTCTTCAAACTCGAGAGTTATTTACCAAATTTGCTAAGTGTGAATTTTGGTTGAACTCAGTGACCTTTTTGGGGAATATTATTTCAGCGGCTGGTATTCAAGTAGATACCCAAAAGATTTAGGCGGTGAAGACTTGGCCAAGGCCCACAACACCAACGGAGGTTCGTAGTGTCACGACCCAAACCGATGGGCCATGACTAGTGCCCGAGTTGGGCACCCGTATACGACCCGCTAGATATAATCATACTGAAACTGAAAACAATATGGCACTCTATAAAAGCATGTTGTGAACTCATCATATCATACATCAGAAAGAACCTGTCTGCTGAGAAGTCACAGTTAACCAAAACATAACAAATATGCAAGCCGACAAGGCTGCCGCTATACACGGGGACGTCCAAGATGAACTACATCGATATAGCTGACAAAACCGTATATACACAACCTACATATGTCTACAGACCTCTAAGAGCGTAACAAAGTCTACGTCAAAAGGATCTGTACCAAAATAACTCAAGCTCCGGAACAATGGAGCTCTCCAAGCAGTTGGGCAGAAGTCCTAAGCCAGAGAATCACCAAACCGAGTGTCTGTACCTGCGGGCATGAAACGCAGCCCCCGAAGAAAGGGGGTCAGTACGGAAAATGTACTGAGTATGTAAAGCATGAAGTACAATAATGAAGATCATGTCTGAGTAGAAGATGATAGGAGACAAGTATGATAATCAAGAATACCAATGCATCTGTGCCTTATGAGATGAGAGTCATGCATATATATAATATACCGTACCCGGCCCTCTAGTGAGGCACTCGGTGAAATCATCATATATATACCGTACCTGGCCCTCTAGTGAGGGACTCGGTGAAATCATCATATATATATATCGTACCCGGCCCGCTAGTGAGGGACTCGGTGAAATCATCATATATATACCGTACCTGGCCCTCTAGTAAGGGACTCGGTGAAATAATCATATATATACCGTACCCGGTCCTCTAGTGAGGGACTCGGTGAACAATGCAATGAAACTGTGCACGAATACGTACCCGGCCCGGGACTCGGTGAATGATATATTAACGTTATGCACGAGTAGAATATCATGAGAAACTATATGCAAACTAAATCATCATCTGAGACTCAACAGAATAATCAGAATGAACCAACACTTGAGAATCAAAGACAACTATCATGTCAAGAACCACTGAGAAATAAAGTTCATTGGAGTCATGTATGTTCGTCGTTCGCTCACTTTATGTAGTTCATGCCATAAAGGAAGAAGGGATAGCTTTACATACGCTTTGGAGCCTTTAGAAGTAGAGTCATCATCAATGAGTAAAATTGAGAAAATCTAGAAGTAGCTCCACATTCTCATATTCGCTTTGAAATCATAACTTGAGTTCTTAAACATAAAATCATCATTATCACAATCATCATAGCGATGTGCTCATCTTTGACATCACCGTTATCATTGTAAAAACACATGTCGATCATTATTGTCATAAGAGCTCCCAGAATCCTAAATCTCTGGTTTGGAAAATACGGACATTTTGGAAAACATTTATGGATTATAAGGAAAGGAGTCATGCCTTGAATCATGAACTTCTAACGTTTAGAAACAAGGAGGTTATGGAAATATTTATGGAATCAAACATAGGAATCATGCCTTTGAAAGAAAGGGACGAGCCTTAACATACCTGTTCAACCTCCAATTATCTACACTTATTTGTCCGAGCTGGAAAATCTACATTTAAGAGGGTTCACAAAATCGTTAGACTCATCGTAGTATATTTGTGCTAAGCTCTCAAGTAAAACTATTTTATATCCTGCTGAAAATCGGGCAGCATTTCCCCTGTTTTTATGCCTAGCCCGAAATCTCAATTCAGTAACCAACAACAATAAAAAAATACCAACATCAATAACATCATTTCCAACACCAATATGTACCATAAAACAGCCCACACGCTGTTTTCCAACTTCCATAACTAACCAACTTACTACACAATTATTTAATGACTTTGTCTCCGAGAATAAACCTTAAATATTACCAAAAGAGAAAGATTCATACCTTTTTTCTTGTTAAGACAACAATATCCTCAATATCCACGCTAAATTCCACCGCAAAATAATACTAGAATCACAACCACGCGTTGCCCGGACCTAAACCACTACTCCGCTACTTGAAAATTGCTCACTTTTTGATTCCCTCTCTCTCTCTCCTTAAATTTCTGAAATTTTCTGGGCAAATATTATGAAAAAAGGGGTTATTACCCTTTATATAAGGGTCAAAAGGGGTTATACTGTAGCACGCGTTTTTGCTCTATCAGCTGAACTTGTAACGTCCATAATTCTCTACTCCGAAGTCCAATCGACTAGCGGTTTGTTGCGTTGGAAACTAGACTCGACGAACTTAATTTTAGGCTTTTGTGTCACCTTAAAACACTTCATATGCTAAGAGATATTTTTCCACCAAGTTGGACCAAAATATTCACACAAAACATTACCCATCGGTTTTCCAAAGTCGTACTACTCGATTTCTTCCACTCATTTCCTCATTAAACCTTCTGGTATACCTTATATACATCCTTCCTCATTAAATATACTTAATAATTCTTGCTCCTTATATTCCAATGTGGTTTTACTTAACCATAACTCAACGTACTTACGTTTCAGATTTGATAAGAGCTTCTTCGAAGATACGGGGTGTAACATCCTTCCCCCCTTAAAAACATTCATCCTCGGATGTTGTAGTGATCCGATCGTCAATATCCTCATTGAATTTTTGTTCGATTACCATATACTTATAATATAATTTGGTCAGTTTCGTCCTGCTCTTTCTTAGATCCTTATCAAATTCATTTGTGAGTTGTAAGGTCTTCAATCCTCATGTATACAAGTTAGCTAGTATTTCATTCTCATTCTGTCTTCCTTCCTGTGGTTTAACTAGCCACGCCAAGGTTACTCGCCGTCCTGCGAGCGTCCTTCCTCTTCGTTTCTCATTTCTTTATTAACGGATAACTCCCTTGCTCGAATATAGCACTTTCTTCTTTCTCTTGTTGACTCCTCCGATGCTATCTTGGCTATCCCTACTTGTACTTGTTGAGCTTAGATACGTGCTAGATTATCCCCTCATAATTCATCAGCCAAGCTTTCCGATTCATCATGGATTTTCTTATACTAATGTCCCGTTGCTTGTTCAACGTTACTCTGCTACTGACAAATCCTTACTCTTAACGGTTATGTTTCTTCAACCACCCGTCTTAATTCTTTTTCATGATAGGTTATAACCATATCCTCAATACGATTTCTTAAATACGTATATTCCTAATGTTCCATCACCATCTCTATTACTCCTCGTAGCAGGATTATATATTGCGATGAGCCAATAATCATAGTTCGAACTGGTCTATGGCTCACAATATCTTAGAGTTCTTGTCAAACTCTCCTTTTAATTCCTTTGCCTCAAATCTTGCAATATAACTTATAATTATAAGGTTAGGGCAATTCTCACTTTACCACAGCTTCTTTCAAACATCAGTATGGTATACTTACCCTTGACTTCCTTATTCTAGTGATCACTTAGTTAGCTGTCATTCCTTGTTGGCTTTCTGGTGTGTCCATTCCCATATGTGGGGCATAACGTTACGCTGATGGTTCATATAATTCTATAATACATACCCTTATGCTCAGTATGGTTAGTGACATGTGATATACTTTCTAATTTCTATTGATGCTGCTACCTTTCTATCTGCACCCACATCGTTCTTCCTCTCTTTAGAGATCGCCACACCGCTTATCGTTACTCCCTTTGTTAAGATTCTTATATTTTTCCTTTAATATCAAGATTTTCTTCCGTTGTAACCCAAAGTGTCCTTTGTACTCATCATCCATTTCATCATTCTCTTTGTAGTTAGCTTGCAGAACTTTCTTACTCTCTTTATTACTCTTTAGGATACGCCGCTGCCTATTTAGGTGCAACAAAAATTTCCCTGGTCTAGAAATATCATATCTCACGTCCGCATGAAGTACTCTCTTGATCCATTTTAATTCCTTTTCATACTTGTTTTGTGGTATGCTTGTCTTTAATTCGTTCCTGCTCCCTCTTAATGCATTCTTGGTATGCCACTACGTCCCGAATTTTGGCCTTCTTAAGCTAATCTCTTTCTTTCCTTGGACTTTTGACAATGCCATACCTCGTTTCAAGACTAGATCTGCTCTTCCCCTCTTTTAAGGGTGTTCTTATACAATAGTAACTCCCGAATATCAGTAGTCATCGGCCAACTTTAACGATCCTCCAACTCCTTTGGTCTCTTATAATACCGGAATTCTCTCATCGTATAGCTTGACTTATTTTCCTTTCTGCTAATTGAGGACTTTGCATTTGAATGAAGCCCTTATGCATTACAGATCCATTCTCGCTGCCTTTATTAAGGCCTTTCTACTTCTACCTTTTAGGACTGAACATTTTCCGAATCAACGGGTTAACGGAAACATTGGAATCCATCAAAACATTTTACGGAACGTTTGGTCACACTTTGCTCTTTTTATCCCTCGTCTTCCTCCACAACTATTATCATTGAAATTCTTCTTACTCTGAGTTTCCGGTTTCACTCTACGTCTACAATATATCATTGAGGGTTAATATGCTACACTCTTCCCCTTTCACTATCAATCCTTTTATTCTCTTGGCTCACTTATCCGAAATTTTCCTTGACTACTTATTTGCGTCCCACCTAAGAGTTATAGTTCTTCCAGTGTTCTGCCACTTCTTGTTCATGTCATGAATTCCTTGCAAATATACCCTCTTCTTTCTTCTCCTTCCTGCCGCCAAGGCTAGTCCATACTCATGAATATTTCCCATACATCCTTATATTTCCTTTATAATTAAACCTCGGTATTCCTTATCCTCATCCCATGTCATTGATGTACTACCTCCCGGTTAGCTTTGTTAGTTCATTAACCTCTCGCTTGTCCTTGGTGATTGTTCAATTTTTCTTTTCTTCCTTTCTTCTTCTTTTGACCAGCCCATTAATGTACCTTTCCTGCTTTCATCCTCAAACCTTCCTTAAGTTCCTTCCTCCCCGAGCGCCCTTCTCCACTTGTTATTTTATAGTATCGACCCTAATGTTCGTAAAATATTCCTTTAAACGTGCAAATCCGTTCTATTCTTAAATCATCTTTTAGGAAAGATTCTCCGTTTCCAAGGCAACCGTGTTAGTATGACTACACATTTATCCCTTTAGACACCTCTCGAGAGCTGGAAATATCTTAGTATCGTTGCAAGGCCTGATCATTCTCTATCTTACTTCACATCCGTATTTGTGATTACTATCCTTTAGTCCCACTTATCGAAGTCTGTTTTCTGACCTCACACATTCATCTTTTGTTTCACACTACCATACTTTATCCCTTTCGCATGCCTACCTTTAAATTTTATCCAAATAGTCCCTTGCCTTACCCATCGTCCCTCTTGGAAGCTTCACTTACCCTCGTTTCTTACACTTTTTTTTCTCAAGGCATTCTAATCTCTTTACTTTCTATATATTCACTTTCTTCCTTTCCCTGATGTTGTTGTATTAGGACTTTCCAGTTTTCTGACCTCACACATTCATCTTTTGTTTCACACTACCATACTTTATCCCTTTCGCATGCCTACCTTCAAAATTTATCCAAATAGTCCCTTGCCTTACCCATCGTCCCTCTTGGAAGCTTCACTTACCCTCGTTTCTTACACTTTTTTTTCTCAAGGCATTCTAATCTCTTTACTTTCTATATATTCACTTTCTTCCTTTCCCTGATGTTGTTGTATTAGGACTTTCCAACTCTAGCCTGCAGTGACAATATCATCAACTTACCTTGTAACATCTATCACTTGAACTTCACTGCCCTGCTCGATTGATGCCTTCAGTATATCGCAATGTCGGTTGCTGGGACACATATACCAGTTGGCGCAGCCACATATGGGATGTCATACACATAAATATATACATATATATATATATATATATATATATATATATATATATATATATATATATATATATATATATATATATGTGTGTGTGTGTGTGTGTGTGTGTGTGTGTGTGTGTGTGTGTGTATGTGTGTGTGTGTGTTTACTAACGCCTCGCTTACAAAGTACTTCCCAATACTATTCGAACTCATCCTAATTCTAGAGCTGTGATGCACTTTGTTTTTTCTCTTTGCCGGTCTAGTCCGCCTCATCCTTCACGACCTATTATCGTTTCTAACCACTCCGCATACTCCAATTTCCCTTAGGCTACTCTAGCTTCTCATCTATCTCTTATGTCTGAATTTGTAGGACTCTTAATAAACTTCCCAGAGGGTCACCCATCCTAGTATTTCTCTCACCCCAGCACGCTTAACCTTGGAGTTCTAATGGGATCCGGTGCGTTAGTGCTGGTATAATCGCATACACCTTACTGCGTGACCTTCCTCACATAACCTAAAGCAAGTTGAAGTGTTAACAGATTCCAAAACATTCTCGTAATGCATCTCCCTCCGAATTAGAAAGGATCTCTTACTCGTCCGACTAAGCAAATGCTATTTTGGCCTTTGAAATACTCAATAATCACCTTCAATCTGCATGTATGACTACTTTTCATCCTAGCTTTCAAGATTCCCAATGGCGGTGAAGGCATCTTGACCGCAGTTACTTCCAAATACTTTAAGTCACTGATCCCCTTTAGGATTTTCGCTCATCACTATTCAGTATTACCCTAAAATAAATACATGTGCACATAGGAAGTTCCAAAAAGAACACGTATTCCTGTAGCCGATCGGTCCTTAGCCTGATCTGATAGGCTATAGAGTGAAGTGTGCTCTTCATCCTTGTCTTCCCACCGTCTACTAGTCTGGCCTAACATAATGCTGAAACGTGAGAAAAATCTAGATGTGCCAACTTTGTACTTCCTCAATTGGGTAAGACTCATTGTAGTATATTTGTGCTAAGCTCTCAAGTCAAACTATTTTATATCCTGCTGAAAATCGGGCAGCATTTCCCCTGTTTATATGCCTAGCCCAGAATCTCAATTCAGCAACCAACAACAACAACAACAATACCAACATCAATAACATCATTTCCAATACCAATATGTACCATAAAACAGCCCACACGCTGTTTTCCAACTTCCATAACTAACCAACTTCCTACGCAATTATTTAACGACTTTGTCTCCGAGAATAAACCTAAAATAATACCAAAAGAGAAAGATTCATACCTTTTTTCTTGTTAAGACAACAATATCCTCAATATCCACGCTAAAATCCACCGCAAAACAATACTAGAATCACAACCATGCGTTGCTCAGACCTAAACCACTACTCCGCTACTTGAAAATTGCTCACTTTTTGATTCCCTCCCTCTCTCTCTCTTTAAATTTCTGGAACTTTCTGGGCAAATCTGATGAAAAAAAGGGGTTATTACCCTTTATATAAGGGTCAAATTTGGCTCGGTTCACTGTAGCAGTACTGTAGCAAGTCTGTTACTGTAGCAGTACTGTAGCACGCGTTTCTGCTCTGTCAACTGAACTTGTAACGTCCATAATTCTATACTCCGAAGTCCAATCGATGAGAAGTTTGTTGCGTTGGAAACTAGACTCGGCGAACTTCCTTTTAGGTGTTTGTTTCACCTTAAAACACTTCATATGCTAAGAGATATTCGTCCACCAAGTTGGACCAAAATTTTCACACAAAACATTACCCATCCTTTTTCCAAAGTCGTACTACTCGATTTCTTCCACTCATTTCCTTATAAAACCTTCAGGTATACCTTATATACATCCTTCCTCATTAAATATACTTAATAATGCTTGCTCCTTATATTCCAAAGTGGTTTTACTTAACCATAACTCAACGTACTTTCGTTTCAGATTTGATAAGTGTTGCTTCGAAGATACGGGGTGTAACACGTAGTTTTCTTGGCTTAGCAGGTTATTATAGGAGATTTGTAGAGGGATTTTCTTCTATTTCTGTACCACTCATGAAGCTGACCCAGAAATCAGCCAAATTTCAATGGACAGATGCTTGTGAGCATAGTTTCCAAGAGCTAAAGGATAGAATAACTTTTGCTTCAGTCCTGACAATTCCTGAGGGATCGGAAGGTTATGTTGTCTATTGTGATGCTTAAGGCGTTGGGTTAGGCTGTGTGTTGATGAAACATGGTAAGGTAATTGCGTATGCTTCAAGACAATTGCGGAAACATAAGAAAAATTATCCGACCCATGACCTTGAATTGGCTGCAGTAATTCATGCATTGAAGATGTGGAGACATTATTTGTATGGAATCCACGTTGATATTTATACAGATCATAAGAGCCTTCAGTATATCTTCAAGCAGAAAGAACTGAATTTACGGCAATGGCGATGGCTGGAATTGTTGAAAGACTATGATGTTAACATCCTATATAATCCCGGGAAAGCAAATGTTGTGGCTGATGCCCATAGCCGTAGATCTACGGGAAGTTTATATGATGTTTAGCCAGAGAAAAGAGAGATATCTTGTGAGCTCCAGTAATTAACTAGCCTAGGAGTTCGAGTAGTGGACTCAGGCAGTGTGGGAGCTACCATTCATAATTCAGCGGTCTCGTCACTAGTGGTTGAAGTGGAAGAGCGCCAGTACGAGGATCCCATGCTAGTTCATTACATAAATACACTTCCTCAGAAGAAGAAGTCATCATTTGAGATTTCTGGAGATGGAGTTCTCCGATGCCGAGGGAGGTTATGTGTTCCTAATGTTGCAGGATTACGCCACCAAATATTGAGAGAAGCCCATTGTTCCCATTATTCTGTTCACCCAGGAGCAACAAAAATGTATCATGATCTTAAATATATATTTTGGTGGAATGGGACGAGGAAAGATATAGCGAAATTCGTAGCTCAATGTCCTAACTGTCTGCAAGTGAAAATTCAGCACCAAAAGCTGGGTGGATTGCAAGCTATAGAAATTCAAACTTGGAAATGGGAAGTAATTAACATGGACTTCATTACAGGCTTACCCGTTCTCGACGTAAGTATGATTCTATATGGGTGATTGTGGATAGACTCACGAAGTCGGCTTATTTCTTACCGGTCAGAACTACATATGTAGCAGAAGATTATGCAAAGCTTTATGTTAAAGAGATAGTGCGACTTCACGGTGTTCCAGTAACTATTATCTCCGACAGAGGGACTTAGTTTACAGCCAATTTTTAGAAATCTTTCCAAAAAGGCTTGGGGGCTCAGGTGAATCTTATCTTAACATTTCATCCACATACTGATGGACAAGCTGAATGTACCATTTAGATTCTTGAGGACATGCTACAGGCATATGTATTGGATTTTGGAGGTAGTTGGGATGATCACTTATCACTTATTGAATTTGCTTATAACAATAGTTATAATTCTAGCATCCAAATGGCCCCGTATGAGGCTTTATATGGGCGAAAGTGTCACGACCCGGCTAGGGGGCCGCGACGAGCACCCGGTGCTACCCCACCCAAGCACCCCCTTATCGTACATAACATAACATCTAGGTGAACCATAAGTCAATTCGTGTTTTCCTTATCGTTAATCATATTGATCCCATTAGACGACCATCGTCATTTAACATATCATAGGCATCTGTGCCACATCGTAAGTACAAGGCCGATGAGGCCAACAAAAGATATACAAAACATGGGCCGACATGGCCGAACATCTCTACCCACATACACATGACTACGAGCCTCTAAGAGTATGACATATCGTATGAGCGGGACAGGACCCCGCTATGCCCATAATTATATACACAAAAGAATAAGTACCCACAAGCTACGGCTCCGAAAGAAATGGAGCTCTGCTATACAATCTCTGAATAAACCGCTATGGATCAAGTCTGTCTCCCTGCGCACCTGCGGGCATGACGCAGCGTCCACAAACAAAAGGATGTCAGTACGAAGAATGTACTGAGTATGTAAAGCATGATCCACATCAATATAGAAGCATAATAGATATCATATAAAATAGCATAGGAGGGAAGACAGTAATATCATCATTATCATGTCGCTTACTTGCTTACATCATCGTTCATATCCCATAACAATACTCGTAACATACTTGTGCTCATATTCGTATACATGTCCTTATTCGTATTATTATACATAGTCTTATCACATTCATATTCATATTATATACATAGTCATTTCATATACATAGCATTTACATAGCATACCCGACCTCATAGGATCGGTGTCTTATACATGCTTGGCCAACCAAGGCTCAAGGTCATACATACCTGGCCCTACCAAGGCATCAGGGTTATCCGTACCATCTGCAGAGGTGGGCGCGCGTTTCGTAATCGTATACATACTTTATACATAGTCATATACATATAGTCTTGCCCGGCATCATAAGCTCGGGGTCTTATTATAGCCCTTCATGGCATACATATACATATATCATAGCTCGTAAGCATCTCTAATCTCATTTTACTCTCATCATCATTACTATCCTCATCATTATCGTTACATCTACATTATAGACTTACTCGTCTTACGAGGAACATAGTATAATCATAGTACATATCAAGGGTCGTGAGCTTATGAGCTCGGAATGTCAACCATGTGAAGACGACATACTCATATAGAGGAATTAGGAATTTGGCCAAGAACCATGCCTTATGAAAGAAGGGTTTGCCTTACATACCTTTCCGTCGAACTATTCTACACTGGCACGTTCCCTTCCAATGCTAGTGTTTATACCTTCATTAATGTCATAACAATGGCCATTAGTCATTCACATTATCTAGATTCCTCAATTTGCCTCTAATTCACCCACATTCATGATTATAACACCCATCTTCGTCCATTCGTCTAAAGTGTTTAGTTCATGATCTTAATACCATTTATAACACATTCATATCACAACACAACAACATTCATAACTCAATTCAAACTATTTCTCAAAATGTCACTATTCATCATTCATGACCTAGTTGACCACATTTTCTGCAATCCATGTATTTTAATTCTTCAATACCTTAAACATCTTGTAAAAATCATGAATCTTACCTTAGAAGTTGTAGGAACAAGATTTGGTTGATAATACCCTTCTTTGAGCAAAACCCTAGTTTTTCTCCATTTGGATTTCTTGACTTGGATGATCCTTGATGACTCCCTTATCCTTGATTCACTTGTCTTAATGTTATGGATGACTTATAATCCTTGGAAACTCATATAATAAATGTAGAGAGAAGTTCTAGAGAGAAATGGTGTAATGTTGCAAAGGAAATAAGACAAGTCTTGATCCTCATATTTAATGAATTGAAAAATCTGTGTTGGGTGAACAGTGGTCGTCCATGGAGGTTTACGGTCCGTATTTCAGTTTACGGACCGTCCCTCGTGGTCGTTTTTAAGTTTAAGCAGAACCAGAAACTTTGGCCTGCATGCATGGTGATGTACGACCATGGTTTACGGGCCGTAAATCACTTTACGGTCCGTCCACCAGGTCGTATTTTAGCCATTTCCTCAGCTGGCAGAAAGTTGAAGTTGGACATTCCAGTTTACGACGTCAAGTTTACGGACCGTATTGCACTTTACGGTCCGTATTTTGCACTATACGACCACTGGGCAGTTTTGCCAACTTTTAATTTTTCTCATTTCTCGACTTTTCATTCTAATCATCCACATCCCTTTACATACATTTCCCATGAAACATTATACACTCGCACTCCTCGCACACTTCATTAGTTCATTTACTTGCGTACCAATGGGAAATTTTCTGAGGTGTAACATTCTACCCCCCTTAGGAACATTCGTCCTAGAATGTTAAAGGCTTGGGGAATTCTATAAAAATTTCGCCAGAGTTTCCTCTGTAATGTGGCACTACCACTCTGTCACAACAACCCACAATGACAATGCCTCACAGGGCAATAATACAACAGCACTAGAGATTTGGCCACACACGACCAGAATGTATAAAAGGGAAAACATGCATACCTTATGATTTTGACGTCTCATCTTGGACCTCTTCCAAGGGCCGAAATAAATGTGGGTATTTGGATCGCATATTCTCTTCCGCTTCCCATGTCATTTCCTCTCGATTGTTATTTATCCACAGCACTTTAATTGAGGCCACTTCTTTGTTTCTAAGCCTCCGTACTTGCCTATCTAATATGGCAATGGGCATTTCATCATAAGTTAACTTTTCTGTCACTTGAATATCATTCAATGGGACGATCCTCGTAGGATCTCCAACACACTTCCGAAGCATCGAGACATGAAATACTGGATGGACTGACTCCAAATCTGGAGGTAGATCTAGCTCATAGGCCACTTTGCTTATTTTGCGTATAATCTCATAGGGTCCGATATACCGGGGACTGAGCTTCCCCTTTTTGCCAAATCTCATAACGCCTTTCATTGGCGACACTTTCAAGAATACCCAATCCTTAACTTGGAACTCTAAGTCCCTTCGACGATTACCTGCATCGGACTTCTGGCGACTTTGAGCCGCTAACAATCGATCTTGTATAAGCTTGCCTTTCTCTATTGCTTGCTGGACCAAATCTGGCCCTATCAACTTGGCTTCTCCGGTTTCAAACCACCCAATTGGGGATCTACACTTTCGCCCATATAGAGCTTCATACGGTGCCATTTGAATGCTAGAATGGTAACTGTTATTGTAAGCAAACTCAATGAGTGGCAAATGGTCATCCCAATTTCCTCCAAAATCTATCATACATGCCCGTAACATATCTTCAAGAGTCTGAATAGTACGTTCAGCTTGCCCATCGGTCTGTGGGTGAAATGCCATGCTTAGGCGCACTTGGGTCCCTAAACCTTCTTGGAAAGACCCCCAAAACTTGGTTGTAAACTTAGTTCTTCTATCGGAGATAATAGATACCGGAACGCCATGGAGTCTCACTATCTCTTTAAGATAAAGCCTGGCATAATCTTCTGCCATATAGGTCGTTCTGACCGGTAAGAAATGCGCTGACTTTGTGAGCCTATCCACGATCACCCATATAGAATCATATTTATGTAGAGAACGGGATAACCCTGTAATGAAATCCATATTAATCACTTCCCACTTCCAAGTTGGGATTTCTATAGCTTGCAATAAGCCACCCGGCTTTTGGTGTTCTATCTTCACTTGTTGGCAATTAGGACACTGAGCTAAGAATTCTGCTACGTCTTTCTCCATCCCATTCCACCAATATATAGTCTTAAGATCATGATACATTTTCGTCGCTCCGGGGTGAACGGAGTAACGGGAACAATGAGATTCTCTCAAAATCTGATGGCGTAGACCTGCCACATCGGGAACACATAACCTGCCTCGACATCGGAGAACTCCGTCTTCCGAAATGTCAAATGATGACCCCTCCTTCGGAGGGAGTGTATCTCTGTACTGCATTAGCATGGGATCCTCATATTGTCGCTTTTTTACTTCCGCTACTAATGATGAAACTGCTGAATTCTGAATACTAGATCCGCTGCTACCTGAGTCCACCACTCGGACTCCTAGGCTAGCTAACTGCTGAAGATCACGGGCCATCTCTTTCTTTTCTGGTCGTACCTCACTTAGACTTCCCATCGACCTACGGCTAAGAGCATCAGCCACAACATTTGCCTTTCCGGGGTGGTACAGGATTTCAACATCATAGTCTTTTAGCAACTCTAGCCATCGTCGTTGCCGCAAATTCAACTCTTTCTGCTTGAAGATGTACTGGAGACTCTTATGATCTGTATAAATATCCACGTGGACACCATATAAGTAGTGTCTCTATATCTTTAAAGCATGGACCACCGCGGCCAATTTTAAGTCATAGGTAGGATAATTCTGCTCATGTTTCCGTAATTGTCTAGAAGCATACGCAATCACTTTACCATTTTGCATCAATACACAGCCTAGCCCGACGCCTGAAGCATCACAATAAATAACATATCCTTCCAATCCCTCTGGAAGTGTCAAGACTGGGGCTGAAGTCAGTCGGTCTTTCAACTCTTGGAAACTACGCTCGCAAGCATCTGTCCATTGAAACTTAGCTGACTTTTGAGTCAACTTGGTGAGCGGTGCAGAAATAGAAGAGAAACCCTCAACAAACCTTCTGTAATAACCTGCTAAGCCCAAAAATCTACGAACCTCCGTAGGGGTCGTGGGCCTTAGCCAAGTCTTCACTGCCTCAATCTTTTGGCTATCCACTCGAATACCGTCGGCTGCAACAATGTGGCCCAGAAATACCACTGAGTTCAACCAAAACTCGCATTTGGAAAACTTCGCGAATAACTCTCGGGTTCAAAGAACTCCAAGGACAATACGCAAGTGATCCGCGTGTTCTGCCTCGGATCTAGAATACACTAGGATATCATCGATGAATACAATCACGAATAGATCCAGAAAAGGCCTGAATACATTGTTCATTAAGTCCATAAACACTGCCGGGGCATTAGTTAGCCCAAACGACATTACTCGGAACTCGAAATGGCCAGATCTTGTTCTGAAAGCTGTCTTAGGGATACCTTTCTCCCTAACTCTTACTTGGTGATACCCGGACCTCAAATCAATCTTTGAAAACCACTTGGCACCTTGCAATTGGTCAAATAAATCATCAATCCTCGGGAGGGGATACTTGTTCTTAATCGTCCCTTTATTCAATTGCCGATAATCGATGCACATTCTCAAGGAGCCATCCTTCTTCCGGACGAACAACACGGGTGCTCCCCACGGGGATGAACTAGGCCTAATGAAGCCTTTTTCAAGCAAGTCTTTCAATTGCTCCTTCAATTCTTTCAACTCTGCGGGTGCCATCCTATAGGGAGGAATAGATATGGGTTTAGTGTCTGGAAACACATCAATCGCAAAATCAATCTCTCGTTCGGGAGGAAGGCCTGGAAGCTCTTCCGGGAACACATCCGAAAATTCATTCACTACCGGAATTGACTGAAGAGTCGGCGACTTAGCTACTACATCTTGAATTCGCACTAGGTGATAAATGCACCCTTTCGTGATCATCTTTCTTGCCTTTAGATAGGAAATAAACCTACCCTTTGGTGACGCCGTATTTCCTTTCCATTCTAAGACTGGTTCTCCCGGAAACTGGAAGCGAACCATTTTCATTCTACAATCAACATTGGCGTAGCAAGAAGCCAACCAATCCATGCCCATAATGACATCAAAATCTACCATCGTTAGTTCATGCAAGTCAGCTATAGTACGGTGGTCACATATCACGACTACACAATCTCTATACACTCGGCTAGCTATCACCGATTCGCCAACGGGCGTAGACACCTCAAAAGGTTTGATAGTGTCACACCCTAACCTTATTAGGGCGTGATGGGCACCCGACCCCACCTACGGAGCCGAGCGAACCCGCAGACTCTGATTACACACCTAATTCCTTGGGATCCAGAAAATCAAATACAAATAAAATACATATTAAGCTGTCGAAATTTTCCTCTTACCGTTCAAGATTAAACAAAAATCTGTAATCACATAAAGTCTACTACATAACACAAAATGACGTATCGGCTGATGGAGCCGCTTACAGACTGGCAACCATTACCCACGACGCTGTCTGCAAAGTCTCTAACGTTAACCAGAAACCATATCACATATACTTTTTACTCGGCAGTCCTCCAGGAGCAATTGGAGTTTGCCATCTTCGCTGAAGCATCTTCTATAATGTCTTCAACTCATCTGGGAGTACCTGCGCGGCATGAAACGCAGCCCCCGAAGAAAGGGGGTCAGTACGGAATATGTACTGAGTATGTAAAGCATGAATCACAGAAAACAGAACCATAACCGAAACAGACGGTACAAAGAAATTGGGTACGTTAACTAGAATATCAAGATGCTTACTTTCCAGACACAAATCATATACCGATGTCACCTGTCAGAAGAAATACTGAAAGTACAGAATACCCAGAAGGCTTACTTTCCAAACACAGATAATATCATATATCAGAAGGGACTCAGAACGTACAGACTGCCAAAACGCTTACTTTCCAAACATAGATCATGCGTGTCAGGATCATAAATCATATATGCATGTAACGTGTCCCGGCCTTTCAATGAGGGACTCGGTAGATCATATATCATGTATGCATAGCGTGTCCCGGCCCTCACGTGAGGGACTCGGTGAATAGAATCATGCATGTCAATGTCATATATCATGTATACATATAACGTGTCCCGGCCCTCTATTGAGGGACTCGGTAGATACATATAACGTGTCCCGGCCCTCCCTTGCGGGTCTCGGTGAGTAAAACATCATATGCCATCCTGGCCACCATCTCCATATCATCATAACATCATATACATATAACGTGTCCCGGCCCGCAAGTGAGAGGGACTCGGTGAACAATGCAGTGGAATACGCATGAGAACATGTCCTGGCCCGGGCTCAGTGGATAGACATATCAAACTTGCACGAACAGAGTAGTGCGAAACCATATGCACACAAATCAAGACCCGATAGATACGTGCACTTACCAACATCTGACAGCTCAGAAACAAGTTTCGGGCCAATCCGACGTAGTATGGGAAAGTTACAAACGTATAAAGTACAGAACATGCTATAAGCATTTTAGAGCAATTCTGCGATCTTTTCCGAAGGTTAGGAACATTATGACCTACAAAATTCTTCCAGAAACAAAACTCTTTATACTTATCTCGTTACTCAATCGTATAACAAACTGGATCATATCAGACATACTTATATCAGAAACAAACCAGAATCGAATCAGAATCATAAACAGACTCGGGAACATATTCAATAGGACTTCGGAAACAAATCTCTTCCGAATATCATTTGGATCAAATCAAATATAACTCCCAGAATCATATGTACGTATAGGAAGGTCATGGACATCTTAGTACCGAAACCTCTTCGGACATTTCAAGGCAATCTGAGATCGTATACAGAAGTTAGAGACATTAAAGCTCACAGGAATTACTTATACCAGAATACTCATAGTAGAATACTTATAATAGAACACTTACATCAGAAATCTTGTTTCAGAATGCTTATGTCGAATACTTATTTCAAAAGGCTCATATCATAATACTTTATCCGGATACTTATACCAAAATACTTACATCAGATTACTTATATCAAAATATTTATATCGGAATACTTATATCAAAATGCTTGTATCAAAAACTCGTATCAAAATACTTATATCAAGGGGTGAGCAAAAATCATAAACTCGTATCAAGAACTGAGTTAGAAACATAATCAGACTCAGAATCACCGAACAGAGTTACCCCAAGGCAGCATATCACATCATACCTTACTTGGCTCTAGGACATGCCAAAAGAAAGAAAGGGTAAGCCTTACATACCTGTGCCGCGACCAACTGGCTACGCTCATTTGTGCAACTTGTTAGTCTTCATTCAAAAGAATTCATCCATTCATTCAGATCCTTGGTCATATACTTGCCTTAACCTCTCAAACACATCTGCTTATATTCTGTCGGAATTTCGGCAGCATCTCCCCTGTAAATGTACCATCCCCAAGAATACTGCTCGGCCCCAAATCAAAAACAACAAATCCAGGAATTTGACCCTGCCACAATATCAACAACAATGACAACAAACATTCTAACAACATCGGCCATTAATGTAAACGCACTTTAACCTCAACAACCTTCTTTCGCAATATGCGACGACATTCCAATTACGTTCAAATCAAGATATATAATCAATCCAAAACCATTCAAACATGATTCCATAACATTTCCAACAATCCACAAAACTTTCCAACACAACCCGACCCAAAACATAAGGCAACCCGAAACCTTCCAAGTCCAAGGGAATATCAACAACACATTTCTTTTCCTCCAAATTCATAAACCACACCAACAATCTATACATTAGCAACATTATTTTCATCAACACAAAGGACCACATTAAAATCACATTAGCCTCCAAATCAACCCACACCATAACAATGTCATTTCCATAAATACAAAAATTACACAAGAATCACATTAAGGTGTCTCCAAAATACTAACTAAAATTTGTTCACTCATAACCACACAAAGAGACCATATTCGGCCACCACACCCATATACAAGCTTCATGATTTTCATTCATTTTCACACACTACAACAACCAAACATGCTAAATAGAGCTAGTTCATCACTCCTACACACATACACCTACACGGCCACATCAACATACACACTTCCATGAATTTTTATTCATTTCTACATATTCCAACATGTTCAAAACTCCCATAACATATGAGAAATAAGATTAAACTTTTACCTTTCTTCTTCACTTCACAACTTGCCTAAAGTTGGCCATGGATGAAAACGGATAATCTAACGCTTCCATGTTATTGAGCACCATTCAATTAGTAGGTTTGCTTGGAGAAACAATTTTTTTGATGGCCAAATCTTGGTCTTGTTTTCCATAGCTCTTGGCCGAAAATGGCCCCCTCTTTTTTTTTTTTTGATTGTTCTTCCCTTAGAAGGTAGCTCATATATATATATATATATATATATATATATATCCAAGCATGTGAGGGGCACATGCCCCTCTCTAGACTTTTCTTCTCTAGAGTCTTCTTAAAAGAAGACTAATTAATTAAATTAATTTTTTTCTTTTTTTTTTTTCCTTTCCTTTTTCTAGAATTTTCTTCTTCTTTTTCTTTTCTTTTCTTGAATCTTGTGAAATTACCTTCTTGCCCCTAGCCTTTCCACAAAATTACATAATGCCATTTTGCCAATTTCCCTTTTTGCCCTTGGTCTTCCTCAATATTTCCACACTAACAATATTCATAAATAATATTTTCAACAACTCGTATATTAAATAATTCTTGAAACATAGTGTTGTTCTTAACTTCTCCCCATTATCTTGAATTTTCCGAACGTACGAAATACGGGTTATAACAGATAGACTCCGGCTAAATTATAAATCGACCCGCAATATATGGAGTAACATATGATAATGTGGAGCCCGGATCAATCAAAGCATATACATCATGAGACAATACCGATAATATACCTGTGACCACGTCAGGAGAAGACTCAAGATCTTGGCATCCAGCCAAAGCATAAATACGGTGCTGAGGACCGCTAGTACTGGGAGCTCTGCCTCTACCTCTACCATGGCCGACTGGCGCATGTGAACCTGGCCCCGTAGGGCGTACAGATGCCGAAGATCCGGCTACCGACCCTGATGGCTGGGTCCTACCTCTACCATGTACTGAGGGGAAATCACGCATAAGATGGCCTGGCCGACCACATGAATAGCAATCATCTGAACCAAATCGGCATCAACCCCAATGCATCTTCCCACACTGGGAACACGGTGGTACGGGTGGCCTTGACTGGCCCAAATCACCTCTGAACTGAGGTCCTGTATAACTCGGCCCTGATCGAGTAGATCTATCAAGGCCCTAGCCTGAAAACCGTGGAGGTGGACTGGTCATAGAATAGCCTGAATGGCTGGGAAGCTGCTGTCTGTATCTACCCCTGGACTCGCTCCTCGAACCTGAAGGTCTAGCTCTCTTGCTATGTCCCCTATCTTGCTCACATTCATTTCTCCGCTGCTGTAGGTGTTCCTCTAATTCCTGAGCATGTGCCTGAATGCATGCAATATCCATGCCATCCTGAAGCGACGCAGTCAAGCATTTATCCATCAAGTGTGGCCCTAGGCCTTTCACAAACCGGTGCACCCGATCGCCCATATCTGCTACCATGGCCGAAGCATACCTAGCAGAGGAATTGAAGCGGAGACTATACTCTGTAGCACTCATGCTACCTTGCCTCAAATTTAAGAATTTATCGGCCCTAGCTCGCCGAACTTCCGGAGGCATATAATGACGGAGAAAAGCATCAACAAACTCTTGCCATACCGGTGGAGGTGCATTGGCTCCCCGCGAAGCTATCCAAACCGTATACCACTGGATTGAGACATCCCTCAATCTATATGACGCTAGCTCCACCGATTCGGTGTCTGAAGCATGTGTCAACCGGAGCGGCCTTAGCATACCATCAATAAAGTCTTGGGGATCCTCCTCCAGTTTCGACCGAAAGAATTTCGGGGGTTTCAAAGCAATGAAGTCACGGGCCCTTGCACTAACAGCCCTGTCACCATGCCCTGAACTTTGCCTCTGAGTTTGGGCCAACCAACTGAGTCAACAAATTAATGGCCACTTTGACATCTTGACCCGAAGCGTTTGGTGGAGGAGCTGGAGGTGCTGGAGCTGGGGCTGAGGCTCCCTCACGCTCCTCAGTAATAAGCACTGTCTGGGAGGACTGAGATTGAGCCGCACTCTGGGACTCATCTTCCTCTACTACCGGTGGCGGTGCTCTTTCAGCCAGCTTTTCTGCCACCGTCTTGCCCTTTTGGGCTGCTGTAGCCTTTTTCTTTTTAGGCATCTCTGAAATACACAACACACGATTTAGGAACAAGAATTTCTTACGTCATAGCTCTATCACACGATTCTTATGAAGAAAGAAGGTCATACATTCCTAAAATGTCCGCAGCTTCTCGTTTATAAGTGTGGCGCGCAACACACCCAAAACCAAGACTCTACTAGACACGGCTCGTAGACACATCCTAGGACTGAACTGCTCTGATACCACTTTTGTCACGATCCGGCTAGGGGGCCGCGACGAGCACCCGATGCTACCCCACCCGGGCACCCCCTTATCGTACATAACATAACATCTAGGTGAACCATAAGTCAATTCGTGCTTTCCTTATCGTTAATCTTAATGATCCCATTAGACGACCATCGTCATTTAACATATCATAGGCATTTGTGCCACATCGTAAGTACAAGGCCGACGAGGCCAACAAAAGATATACAAAACATGGGCCGATATGGCCGAACATCTCTACCCACATACACATGACTACGAGCCTCTAAGAGTATGACATATCGTATGAGCGGGACAGGACCCCGCTATGCCCATAATTATATACACAAAAGAATAAGTACCCACAAGCTACGGCTCCAAAAGAAATGGAGCTCTGCTATGCAATCTCTGAATAAACCGCTATGGATCAAGCTGTCTCCCTGTGCACCTGCGGGCATGACGCAGCGTCCACAAACAAAAGGACGTCAGTACGAAGAATGTACTGAGTATGTAAAGCATGATCCACATCAATATAGAAGCATAATAGATATCATATGAAATAGCATAGGAGGGGAGACAGTAATATCATCATTATCATGTCGCTTACTTGCTTACGTCGTCGTTCATATCCCATAATAATACTCGTACCATACTTGTGCTCATATTCGTATACATGTCCTTATTCGTATTCTTATACATAGTCTTATCACATTCATATTCATATTATATACATTGTCATTTCATATACATAGCATACCCGACCTCATAGGATCGGTGTCTTATACATGCTTGGCCAACCAAGGCTCAAGGTCATACATACCTGGCCCTACCAAGGCATCAGGGTTATCCGTACCATCTGCAGAGGTGGGCGCGCATTTCGTAATCGTATACATACTTTATACATAGTCATATACATATAGTCTTGCCCGGCATCATAAGCTCGGGGTATTATTATAGCCCTTCATGGCATACATATACATATATCATAGCTCGTAAGCATCTCTAATCTCATTTTACTCTCATCATCATTACTATCCTCATCATTATCGTTACATCTACATTATAGACTTACTCGTCTTACGAGGAACATAGTATAATCATAGTACATATCAAGGGTCGTGAGCTTATGAGCTCGGAATGTCAACCATGTGAAGACAACATACTCATATAGAGGAATTAGGAATTTGGCCAAGAACCATACCTTATGAAAGAAGGGTTAGCCTTACATACCTTTCCGTCGAACTATTCTACACTTGCACGTTCTCTTCCAATGCTAGCGTTTATACCTTCATTAATGTCATAACAACGACCATTAGTCATTCACATTAACCACATTATCTAGATTCCTCAATTTGCCTCTAATTCACCCACATTAATGATTATAACACCCATCTTCGTCCATTCGTCTAAAGTGTTTAGTTCATGATCTTAATACCATTTATAACACATTCATATCACAACACAACAACATTCATAACTCAATTCAAACTATTTCTTAAAATGTCACTATTCATCATTCATGACCTAGTTGACCACATTTTCTACAATCCATGTATTTTAATTCTTCAATACCTTAAACATCTTGTAAAAATCATGAATCTTACCTTAGAAGTTGTAGGAACAAGCTTTGGTTGATAATACTCTTCTTTGAGCAAAACCCTAGTTTTTCTCCATTTGGATTTCTTGACTTGGATGATCCTTGATGACTCCCTTATCCTTGATTCACTTGTCTTAATGTTATGGATGACTTATAATCCTTGGAAACTCATATAATAAATGTAGAGAGAAGTTCTAGAGAGAAATGGTGTAATGTTGCAAATGAAATAAGGCAAGTCTTGATCCTCATATTTAATGAATTGAAAAATCTGTGCTGGGTGAACAGTGGTCGTCCATGGAGGTTTACGGTCCGTATTTCAGTTTACGGACCGTCCCTCGTGGTCGTTTTTAAGTTTAAGCAGAACCAGAAACTTTGGCCTGCATGCATGGTGATTTACGACCATGGTTTACGGGCCGTAAATCACTTTACGGTCCGTCCACCAGGTCGTATTTTAGCCACTTCCTCAGCTGGTAGAAAGTTGAAGTTGGACATGCCAGTTTACGACGTCAAGTTTACGGACCGTATTGCACTTTACGGTCCGTATTTTGCACTATACGACCACTGGGCAGTTTTGCCAACTTTCAATTATTCTCATTTCTCGACTTTTCATTCTGATCATCCACATCCCTTTACATACATTTCCCATGAAACATTATACACTCGCACTCCTCGCAAACATCATTAGTTCATTTACTTGCGTACCAACGGGAAATTTTCCGAGGTGTAACAGAAAATTTAGATCTTCAATTGGGTTGTTCGAAGTAGGATAGACCAAATTTATAGGGCTAGACTTGGTCCAGCAAGCTATAGAGAAAGTCAAGCTTATACAGGATCGATTATTAACAACTTAGAGTCGTCAGAAATCCTATGCAAATAATCGTCGAAGAGACTTAGAGTTCCAAGTGAAAGATTGGGTATTTTTAAAGGTATCGCCAATGAACGGCGTCATGAGATTTGGAAAAAAAGGGAAAGCTTAGTCTCCGATACATTGGACCTTATGAGATTGTACGTAAGGTAGGCCAAGTGGCTTATGAATTAGACCTACCTGCGGATTTGGAGTCAGTCCGCCCAATTTTCCATGTATCGATGCTTCGTAAGTGCATTAGAGATCCTTCAAGAGTTGTACCAGTAGATGATGGGCAAATCACTGAGCAATTATCCTATGAAGAAGTTCCCATTGTATTCTAGATAGGCAAGTACGGAGACTCAGAACCAAAGATGTAGCTTCAGTTAAAGTCTTATGGAGAAATAATAACAGAGAGGAAATGACATGGGAAGCGGAAGAACATGAAGTTGAGGTACCTGCATTTATTTCCACCTTCAGAGGAGACTCAGGCAGAGACGCCATTGCCCCCAGGTCGTGTGTGGCCATGGTTGTTGATGTTGTTGTTGTAGCCCTGTGAGGCGATATATATTTTGGGTTGCTGTGAGAGGATGGTAGTGCTATATTACAGCGGAAACTCTGACGAATGTTTGTAGAATCCCCAAGAGTCTATCATTTGAGGATGAATTTTCCTTAGAGCGGGAGAATGTTACACCTCGTAGTTTCGTCCATTGAGATTCGTTAGGTGTTAGTTGTCCAAATCGTGGAAACTGGAGTTACCTTAGGATATATGAGATTATATGTTCCCATATTATGGTTATGGGCGTTTAATCCCATGAAACCAGCTATGGAAGGATTTAAGAACAAGTAAATTAAGGAGTGGAGTTTGTCGGAACTGTGGGAAAACTTAGCAAAGTTTTTGGACAAGATTTTGGTACAAATTGCGGGAGGCATATCTACTAGAATATGAGGAGTTTGGTGTGTTTATTTTATCCAAATTGAATTTCATCGAGTCTAGTTTCCAACGCAACAAACCGTTCGTCAATGTGACATCGGAGTAAAGAGTTATGGGTGTTTTATGACAGATTGTCTGAGCAAAAAATTTTGACGGACCGTTTGACGCCCCGTAGGAATTTTGACGGACCGAAGAAATTTCTGCGGCCCATCAAATTGCACCAGCACAGCATAAAATGGTTACAGTGAACCATAATTGATTGGGCAGTTCTACGGAGCATTTTGACGGCCCGTAGGAAATTTGACGGCTCATCAAAATGGGCGCAGAATTGCCCGACGGGATTTTAAGTTCCGCTTTATATATTTCATTCCACTTCATTTGGAAATTTTATTTTACCAAATCAGATCAAAAATCTCTCCAAACCCCCCCCCCCCCCCCCCTTTCTTCAACTCCATAAACTAATCCAAGCCAAAATCCAAGGGAGATTAAATATCCAGAGGCAAGAATCAAGATACCCATGTGTTAGAAGTCTTGCTAGGGTTAGTAGACTCCAAGAATTCTTTGGATATTGAAGCTAGGGTTTTCATATAAGTTGATAGCTTGCTCCAAAGCTCTTTCTTATGAGATAAAAGGTTAGTTTTCATACTTATTACATGTTATTAAGAATGTTTAGTTGTTGAACAACTTGGGTAGAAGGAGAAAGTAGAATATGAGTTCTAAATGTAGCTTTTATGATGTTTATGAGTAGTAAACTAAATTGTGTCATGATTCTTAGTATGATATGGATATAATCATGTTATGGAAGGTAATAATGGTGATGAATAGGCATTATATGAAAATGCGCTAAAATAGGTGTGAAGTTGTTGGCATAAGTTGAACATAAAGATGAATTTTGAAGGTTTAATCGAATGTGATTGCTTGATTACGATATGGTGAGAGTATTATGGATGTTTGGGAGTTGTTTGGTAATATGGAGGAAGTTGACGAAATAGGGGAAATGCTTCCCAATTTTCATTAGATCATAAATTGTTCTTGTTTGAATTAAAGAGTGTCACTAAAGCCTAACCATGGTATGAATCCTTCTAATTGTAGATTATTCAAGCTTCAATGGTGAATGCTAAATAGTTAAGAGGTCGAAGAGGTATGTAAGGCTAACTCTTCTTTTATTAAGGCATGGCTCCCTTGCTATATGTATCCTTTCATGAGTTCCATAATGTCTTCCAAATGACTCTATCTCTAAGATTACCAAAGCGTACGATTCTCGATACGTTCACGATTCTATTGCCTCTTTTATATGATAGTTGATCCTCTAAGGATAGATACAACGAAAATGATGATGTCAATGATGACGATGATACTCATGAACTCCTACGTATACGAATTTATGTATGTATGACTATTATGTAACACCGAGCTTATATGACCGGGTATGATACCTATTGCGCGCACACCACTATAGTTGGGTACGGCTAACACTGAGCCTTGGTAGGGCCAAGTATGTATGACACCGAGCCTTGTCATGGTCGGGTATGTGAGACCACCGCACCTTCATGGTCGGTATGCTATGGATACAAATATGTATATGAATACGGATACGAATATGGATACGAATATGTATATGAATATGGATGTGAATATGGATACGGATATGGATATATGTATATGCATATATGTATGTACACAAGCACGCATTAGAAATGGAAGGTCCCTCTGAAAGACAAGTTCGTAATTAGGATTATGGCTACTATCTCCTGATTTTCCCATCTTATGTTATTTCTCATACTATCTCTTATGCTCCTATTATGATGTTGATTATGCTTTACATACTCAGTACATTATTCGTACTGACGTCCTTTTGTTTGTGGATGCTGTGTCATGCCCGCAGGTCGACAGGGAGATAGGCTTGATCCATAGATATCTTATTCAGGGACTGCATAGAGGAGCTCCTTTTCATCCGGAGCTACAGCTTTTGGTATTATTATTTTATGTACAAACCTATAGGCATGGCGGGGTCCTGTCCCGCCTATATGAGATGACATAGTCTTCTTAGAGGATCATAGACAATTGTGTATGATTAGATGTCTTTAGCCTTGTCAGCTTATATTTTGTATATCATTTTGATAGCCTCGTCGGCTTACGTACATTGATATGGGTATAGTTGTTAATGATAATATGAATGCGCTGTTGCCCAATGAGATTAGCATGAATGATGGCTAGAAGTTATGACTAAGCTATGTGGCTCACCTAGATTTAAATATGAATGTACGATAAGAGGTGCCTGGGTGGGTTAGCACCGTGTGCCTGGGTGGGTTAGCACCGTGTGCCCGTCATGGCCCTCCGGTTGGGTCGTGACAGGATATCTCTTCTTCATGTCCTCCTCTACTTCCCATGTAGCTTCCTTAATATTATGGTTTCGCCATAAAACTTTAGCCGATGCAACATCCTTTGTTCTCAACCTTCTAACTTGACGATCTAGAATCTGAACCGGATTTTCTTCATAGGTTAACCCTTCATTAATTTAATCTCTTCATGGTTCAACACATGGGAAAGATCAGGTTTGTACAACCTCAACATCGAAACGTGAAACATCGGATGCACCATGGCCATATCAGATGGTAACTTCAATTCATAAGCCACCGTCCCAATTTTCCTAACAATCTCGTAAGGGCCAATGAAACGGGGACTAAGTTTCCCCTTTTTACCAATCCGCATTAATCCCTTCATTGGTGACACTTTCAAGAATACCTTGTCACCGACAGAAAACTCTAGCTCGCGACGCCTCATATTCGTATAGGACTTCTATCTAATCTGAGCTGTCTTGAGCCATTGCGCAATAAGATTAACCATCTCAATTGCTTCATGAACTGAATCCGGACCCAACAACTCCACCTCAGTTGGTTTAAAGCAACCAATTGGAGACTGACTACGCCTCCTATAAAGAACCTCATAAGGAGCCATCTGAATAATCGCTTGATAGCTATTGTTGTAAGTGAATTCCACAAGAGGTAGGTGTTCATCCCAACTTCCTCCAAAATAAATTGCACAAGCTCGTAGCATATCTTCCAAATTCTGAATAGTTCTCTCCGCCTGCCCGTTAGTTTGAGGATGAAAGGCAGTGCTTAATTTCACTCTAGTTCCCAACCCTTCCTGAAAGGATATCCATAAATAAGCAGTAAATTGCATACCTCTGTCAGATATAATCGATGTCAGAACACCATGCAATCTAACTATCTCTTTTAGATATAACTTGGAGTACTCCGCTGTGGTATAGGATATCTTCACAGGGAGAAAATAGGCAGACTTTTTGAGTCTATCCACAATAACCCAAATCGAGTCAAACTTGGACTTTGTGCATGGTAACCCCACAACGAAATCCATATTGATCTCCTCCCACTTCCACTACAGAATCTCGATATTCTGAGCCAGGCCTCCAGGCCTTTGATGTTCAGCCTTTACCTGTTGACAGTTTAAACACTTAGCCACAAAGTTAGAAATATCAACCTTCAAGCTCTTCCACCAACAGTGTTGTTTCAAATCCTTATACATTTTGGTAGATCCCGGAGGAACCGAATACTTGGAACTATGTGCTTCCATGATTAGTTCTTGTCGAAGACCATCAACATCAGGAACACATAATCGTCCTTGCAACCGCAGAACACTATCACCAGTGCCAACAGTAAATGAAGTGTGCTCACCCCTTTCCACTCCATTTCTCAGCTTTGCCAAAAGTTCATCATCATATTGCTTAAATTTTATCCTTTCCACCATGTCAGACCGTGATGACGTGATTCCTACTAACTCTCCATCTTTAGTTGCATCAAGTCTGACCCCAAGACTAGCAAGTCTTTGAATTTCCTTCCCCATGGGCATGTTATGCGCACGTAAATAAGCCCACGTGCCCATAGATTTTCTACTCAAAACATCAGCAACCACATTAGCCTTACCAGGATGATAAAAGATATTCAAGTAGTAATCTTTCAACAACTCCAACCACCTCCTCTGCCTGAGGTTCAACTCTGCTTGAAGATATATTGTAGACCCTTGTAATCAGTAAAAACATCACAATACTCACCATAGAGATAATGACGCCAAATTTTCAAAGCAAATACTACAGCAGACAACTTCAAGTCATGAGTCGGATAGTTCTTCTCATGCTTCTTCAACTGACGCGAAGCATAAGCAATCACCTTACCGTTCTGCATCAATACACCACCCAAACCAATTCTTGAAGCATCACAATACACCATATATCCACCAGACCCAGAAGGTATAGTAAAAATAGCAGCCGAAGTCAACCTTTTCTTAAGCTCTTTGAAACTCTTTTCACAAGCTTCGGACCACTGAAACGTAGTAGTCGTCTGTGTCAATTTAGTCAATGGTGAGTCTATGGACGAAAAACCTTCCATGAATTTTCTGTAATAATTTTCCAAACCCAAGAAGCTACGAATTTCCATCGCACTAGTTGGTCTAGGCCAATCTTTAACCGCAAAAATTTTATGAGGATCTACCTTAATGCCGTCACCAGTCACCACATGACCCAATAAAGACACAGACTCAAGCCAGAATTCACACTTAGAGAATTTTTCATAAAGCTCGTTCTCCTCAAGTGTTGTCAAAGTTATCCTCAAATGATTAGCATGATCCTCACGATTCTTAGAGTGTACAAAAATGTCATCAATAAACACAATAATGAAGTGGTCTAGATAAGGCTTAAACACATGATTCATCAAATCCATGAATCTAACAGGCATATTAGTCAACCCAAAAGACATCACTAGAAACTCAAAGTGCCCATAACTAGTACGGAAGACAATTTTCGGGATATCCTTTTCCTTTATCTTCCCCGACCTTAGAAATTTCACCCTCCCACACAATAACAGGCTCCTCGGGAAAGGAGAAGCGAACTAACTTATAGCGATAATCCACATTAGCATAACACGTGGACAACCAGTCCATCCCCATAATAACATCAATATCCACCATCTCAAGTTCATACAAATCAGCCACAGTGTCACCACCTTTAATCACAATAACACAATCTTTGTACACATTAGAAACAATAATAGAAACACCCGAAGGTGTATCAATAGTAAAGGGTTCCAACAAAGGTTCGGGTTTCATACCCATATCAAGAGCACAATAAGGTGTCACATAGGATAAATTTTAACCCGGATCAATCTATGAGTAAGCATCATGAGAACAGATGGTAAGGATACCTGTAACCACAACATCAAAAGTCTCAGCTGCCTCCCTATGAGTCAGCCCATAAAGTCGAGCTATCCCTCTACCAGAAGTATTAGCAACTTCCTTTCCTTTGCCGTTATTACTAGCATTCTGATAATTTTTGTTAGCATTACCAGCAGGTGAATTTTTAGCAGATGCAGAAGCAGGCGAATCATTCTTTTGCTTATTCATAGAAGCTATCTCACGTAGCCACTTTTTGCATTCCCTCTAAATGTGGCCTCTAATCCCACAATGGTGACAAGCACAATCCTCCCATCTAAATGCTTGTCGGTTACTACTTTTCCAATATCTGTTCGGATCATTTTTCCACTGACCTTGTCCACCAGATGGAATGCCCACATTAGACTGAGAAACAAATTGTTGAGGTGCAAAATACCCTTTTCCTTTGCCCTCCATTTTGTGAACTACTGAAACCACATGTAGGTTGGGCCTTCTTACTTTGTTCCCTGCCCAGCCTCTCTTCTCCCTTCCAATTCTCTTGTTGCTCAGCAAACCCAACCAAGGAATTACCGTTCTCGACCCCAGCAGTGGTACGGTTAGTGACCCTGGCGGATCGTCATCCACACGATAAGTTAGACGCATCATTCTTTTCCTGATTAGCAGTCCCCGCACGAGTTAAAGCCATTTCTGCGAGGCACGAATTATCGAGTGAATTAGAACGATCCTAAAAGGACTTGAAGCTCTACAGCACAATCTAGAATCAAGAAGAATATTAAACACTTATAAATGTCCTGGGAGTTTCTCGATCATGTAGGTGATCTGGCTGCATAAGGAAAACCTCACTAGACACAACTCCACCGACACCGAAAATAATCGTAGGACGTATTTAAACCTAGTCTTCGATACCAAGCTTGTCACACCCCAAAACCCACCCTAGACGTGACCGGCATCCGTCGTCATGAACGACATCGAAAGAACCTAAATGATGCAATAATAACAATTGAACCCGCCAGGTTCAACATTCGCCTCCAACAGTTTAATAAAGTAAATCCAAATAGATCATGAATATAAGAATTAAATCAGCGGAAGTCTTTATAATTTAAATAATTCAACCAAAACAAGATAGTGTGCCCGAAAGAGTTAAACAACAACTCTTATTCTACCCACATTCGAATGTATACTAAGGAGCTTCTAAGAATAAGGAATAAATGTCTACTCATCGGGACGCAGCCCGAAAAAAAATATAAATAAATGGAATTAAATAAATAGGGTGTCCCATGAATGAATGTGTGAGCTCACCAAATCAGCAACAACCGCAAGTCCTTCCTAAACACCCGGAGTAACAAGAACTTGCTCTTCACCGTTACCTAACATACCATAAAAAACAACAATGGTATGCCTGAGTACTTCGTACTCAGTGAGTGCCTCGGGGACAAAAAGTAATAAAAAAAATAAAGTACAATAATACATAAAGAAATCAGTCCTGAAAATCATGTGAAACCAATGTAAGAACAGATATTCAGTTTGTGTATCTCAATAAGAATTATCAAAACCGATTATAATCCCTCCTGTTAAGGTACAACTCCAAATATGCCTTTCAACTGATCATAGTTAACAACAACAATTCAATGAGAAAATAAAAATATCACACACGCCAATACATGCCCAAGAATCAAGCACATCGAAAGGGTGACCGTAGAGGTTCCCTTGTCACTGCACACCACACCGGAATATTAAATTCAACGGTGGCTATCCTTCCTCCCGAATAGCTAGGCATAATCACACCCCAAGTAGCGAACCCGGAAGTGGCCACTCTTCCTCCCAGATGGCTAGGCATTATCACACTAGGATCCATAGTGGCTACCCTTCCTCCCGAGTAGCTAGGCCAAACACAACAATAATGTTCATAACATAGAAGCTGATTCACAATTTGTCTCAAAGTTGTCACACAATCAAATAGCATTAATGTTCATTATTCCATTATGAAAATCCATAATTTCATAGATAATCTTGAAAACGTTTCCACTTCTTTAAACAAGATTCCTTTGTCTTAGTTTCTTTGTAAAATCATCAATACCAACAATTAGCCATCATCACTGATCATCTCTTATAGAAGAAAACGATTATGATTTCATATACGTATATAGAGGATAATACAATCAAGGTTTAATGTGGGCTTGTCCCCTCACGCACACCAACCACAAGAAAAGTCATGAATTAGGGTTTTGCATGAGAAATTGACCTATTTATTCAATAAAGAACCTTTGAGAAGAAAACATATATCCATGATAAGGTTTTTAAAAGAGAGGCATACCTTAGTATGTTAAACAAAGTTTAACAATTCACTTATCTAGTGAAGAACACCCAAACCCTAGGTTGAATCAATTTAGGAAGAATTATGTTGTAAACCCTAGGTTTTAGTCTCAAGAATCATGCTATGAATCATGGGTTTGATGTTAGGATTGATAATCAATGATTAAGACCCTAGAGAGATATTTTCGTCCTTAGCATTTTTGAGAGTGAAAAGAACGGAAGAAAAACTAAAATTTTGTAACTTATATAATTTCAGCCCGTCAGGCACAATCAACGGTACAAACGACGAAGCGTCGAACAGATCAACGTAGCTGTTATATCCCGTGTTTTCGCGTATCCGGAAAATTTG
Organism: Lycium barbarum; assembly: GCF_019175385.1. Lineage (NCBI taxonomy): Eukaryota > Viridiplantae > Streptophyta > Magnoliopsida > Solanales > Solanaceae > Lycium > Lycium barbarum. The sequence continues at coordinate 60,721,376 of NC_083342.1, read as the reverse complement.
GAATAATTGTGACTTGTAAAGAATAAGGCCCCATTTAGATTTCATTTGACATATATGTTGTTGTTTATGAAAAGTGTTGACGCGGAGACATCGGGGAAGGCCAAGGGCAAAATTGGAATTTTGGAAATTAGTTTCGGGAATTTTAAAACGAGAATTCTAACAATTTGGGCTCACAAAAATTTGAGGAAAAATTGAGGCCCAAAGCCACAAGGTGGCCGGCCATGGTCCATAATGCTAGCCCAAACCCATGTTATTAATTGTCATGTGACTAAGTCATGTGACAAATTAATATAAAGGATTTCATGATCAAGAAAATTCAAGAACACTATAAAACAAAAATTGAAGAACACCACAAAACAAGGGCATTCAGCCCTAGTGAAAGGAAAAGAAAAAAAAAATTCCTAGCCTTTGATTCCAATCCAAAAATCTTGTCTTTCTTGAATTATTGATAAGTTTAAGGCGCTCTTCGACGTGGTATAATTAGTTTAGTGAGAGAACCACGTTTGCGGGAAAGTTGGAATTTGAAGGAAAGGTAAGAATTCATCCCTTTTAATTGTGTTATGAAGTCTTGTTTGTGTTGTAGTATGTGGGAATGAGTTGATTGTATGGAAAAATTGAAGTTTGCAAAGTGGGTATGGAATATAGAGTTTGGCCGTGTGTGTGTATCAATGTGTAAGTGGAATGAGTTGAATTTTAAGTTGTATTCTAGTTGTGATAATTGTGGAATTTGCATTGGAAATGAGAGTTGAATGAAAATTGGATGAAGTGGAAAAATTGCCATGTTGGCCGTGGGTTATGTTATGATGAAATAATGATGGATTTATTTTGTTTAACATGTTAGTTGTGTTGTTGTAATCTTTACAATGCAAATGAAGGTTTAATGAATTGAATTGGCATTGAATTTGCTTGTATGTGATTATGAGAAATTATATGAATTTTATATGATTTTTGTGTAAGTGTGAAAGTAAGAAGCTAGAATGGGAACTAATGTTGTCGTAATGAATTTGTAAGGAAGACAATGTGATTTGGGAAGTTTTGCTGCATTCGTAGAAGTTTTGGATAGAATATGGAAAGTGGCGGATTTCCTAAATTCATATAAATCGCTTGGAATATTATTGGAATGTGTTCGAATAACCTTGAATGGGTAAATGAATACAATAATGTGGATGTTAGTTTGGTATTGTGAAGTTCGAACGAAAGTTGTCGCCTTAGGTAGCAATGAAGAATATTGACGTTAGATTTATTTTGTTGCGACTTATGATGCTTGTGGTGTTGTGGGCTGTTGTGGTTAATGTATATTGAGCCGAGCTAAGTCTCGGGGTGTTATATATATAGGGGAAATGCTGCCGAAATTTCGGTAGACAAAAATGAAGTTAAGTGAATTCTTAAGTCTTGAAATCCCTAATTGGTAACTTTGACCAATTGCAGATTCTGAGCGAAACGGGATTTGAGTTTTGGGCGAGCGTAAGACGCTTATAAGGTATGTAAGGCTACCCACTCCTTCTTTTGGCATGTCTTAGGTATGCTAGGTCGATATCGGAGTCCCGGGAGCAATTCTGTTCCTCGAAATCCGAATTAGAAAATGCATACTATTCATTCAATCGAATTGAGCCTTAAAGATCTTATTTTAGTTGGAAAGTAACCAAACGTCCGAAATTTATGCAAATGTAGCCGAATCACTTTGAAATCTTCATGTATGATCCCGTAGACCCCAAATGTCCGTGATTTATGTTCGCCACCTCGACTTGACCCGAGGTGGGCCCACTAACCCCGAGATGCCTTCGTTTGCTCTATTAGGCTCTCTTTTTGCAAAACTTGATAAGGGATCGTTGTTTATGAAATTGTCTATTACCAAATAATGTTTTGACTGCCACAATATGCTAGACTATATTTTGGACCGTAAATACCATTTCGGGAACTCTTTTGTGAAATGAACTCCGTACTAATTCATTGTTCGACTACTTTGACTAAGGATTTGACTTATGATTTTATCAAGTTTCAAAGAAAATTTTAACATACACATTGCATTGTTTGCTCATGACTCCGCTCGTGCCTATTAATATGATATCGTTCACCGGTCCTCGGGCCGGTTATTGATCGCGCGTATTATGACAATTTGACTGTATACCCTTTTGTTGACATGAGTATCCGGGCACAGGTGTTCCGATACAAGTACTCCGCTAGAAGTATTTTGATATAAGTATTCCGATATAAATATTTTGATATAAGTAATCTGATGTAAGTATTTTGCTATAAGTATCCGGATAAAGTATTATGAGATGAGCCTTCTGAAATAAGTGTTCTATTACAATTATTCTACTATGAGTATTCTGATATAACTACTCTGATGTGAGTATCCAATATGAATGTTCTCTATAAGCTTTAGCGTCTCCAACTTTCGTATACGACATCAGATTGTTTAGAAGTGTCCGAAGAGGTTCCGGTACCAAAAACGTTCATGATCTTTCTGTATGTACATATGGTTCCAAAAACTCTATTTGATCTGATTCGTAAGGACATCTGAAGGTGCCTGGTATGACTATAACTCTGATTCTCCGAAAAGGTTTCTGAAACGCTTATAAAGCGTTCTGTACTTCAAACTCCCGTAACTTTCTCATACTACGTTGGGTTGACCTGAAATCTGTTCCAAGCCTCCAGGTATCGGTAAGGACGCTTGTCTGTCGAGTCTTGGTTTCTATGTGCAACTGGTTTCTCACTACTCTGCTTGTGCGAGCCTTGGCATGTCTACTCACTGAGCCGGGCCAGGATATGTCATCGTGCGCTGTTCCCCTATGTTGCCTACCGTGTCCTGAAATAAAACCGTGAGGGGTGGTCTGGGCTGAGCTCGATCCCCAAAGTGGACAGTATCTGCGCTGCATAATCTGATACCAGGCAGACGCGTTGGGAGTGTACTGGGCAGAGCTCGAGCTCCCGAGACTGATCCGTGACCCGTGTACTGGGCAGAGCTCGAGCGGGAAAAACGGGCAGTTCCTGCATGGGATGACCACTGTACTGGGCCGAGCTCGAGGTGGCCAGTACTACAATCAACTCATTCCCACATACTACAACACAAACAAGACTTCATAACACAAATAAAAGGGATGAATTCTTACCCTTTTTCCTAATCTTCTTCACTTGAATATATGATCAAATTGAGGAACCAAGTGCTCCTTCTTCCAAAACAACTACACCAAGTTTTAGAGGGACCTTGAATTAGTAGGAATTCAACAAGAAAATAATTTTAGAGGCAAGATTTTGGGGGTTGATTTTTCTATGGCCAAACCCGAAATTGGCTTGAGTTGTTGTTCTTGTCTTCTCCTTATGTTGTTTTCTTGAACCCTCTATAGCATAATGACTACTATATATTATTAACACATGGAAAATTTAATTAGGACCATGGGTTTGGGCCATTGTTGGCCGGCCACCCCTTTGAGTTGGGCCCAAATTTTTCTTTTCATTTTTTTGGGCCAACTCGGTTGGTCCCGAGTTGGGCCTAGCCCACTGACCTTTCGACATTAAAACGTTCATATCTCCTTGTATCGACGTCACCTTGGAACCCACGACCTATGGATGGAAAGATAATGCAATTATCTACAACTTATATTTCTTGGTATTTTCCAAATTCGAAACTTATAATACCGTTTTTTCCCCCCAAAGTCAGGTCACCCGAAAACGTTTTCTTAAAAATATTCGTTTGGAGGACTTCCACTTTGATTTGGCCCAAGGGTCCTTCTTGAGTTGTGTTTAACTTCACATATGTGATTCATATAATTTGTCACATGTCCCAAAAAAATATCTTGACGTGTGGGCCCCACCTCAACTTACAATTAATCCGACGTTCAAAAATACGTGATGTAACACATACCCCTTGTAGGCGCGTGTTCTGATATGATATGATATGATCTGATATGATATACTCCGGCTATACGCCGCCTGATACGATACGTTTATGTGTGGTGTGACCATTGTACTGGGCTGAGCTCGAGGTGGCACACTCCTCGTAAACATCATATGATTCACAGGTTGCAGCGTTTGATCCGATACGCTACGGCGTCCTGATATGGCATATGACTATAATGTGCACTATGTGTGATCTGCGTCTGGAAAGTAAGTTCTGATACTCTGTACGTCCTGTATTCCAACCGGCATACTATATCATCTAAGTACTCGGTAAGTCCCGTATTCCTTTTGATATATGACGCCATCTGAGTATTCTGTATGTTATACACCCCGTCTGACACATGAACTAGGTAGGAAAGTTGCGTCTGGAAACTCTGTACGTTTGGCAACCCTTCTGACAGGTTATATCGGTTTATGTGATATGTGATGATCTGTATGACCTGGGTCTGGGAAGTGAGTGATTTTGATATTCTGAACCATGTACTTATTCTTTTACCGCTTGTTTCGTCTATAGTTCTGATTTCTGTATTCCATGCTTTACATACTCAGTACATATTCCGTACTGACCCCCTTTCTTCGGGGGCTGCGTTTCATGCCCGCAGGTACAGACGCTCATTGTGGTGATCCGCCAGCCTAGGGTACACAGTCTGCTGTTTGGAGTGGTCCTTTGATCCGGAGCCCATACTTTTGGTACAGAACTCTCTGTTGTATATGGTTTCGTGTTTATGGTTATTTGTTTTGGGTACGGCGGGGCCCTGTCCCGTCATATGATTCTGTTGTCTGTATTAGAGGCATGTAGACATGTATGTGGGTCATGGGTCGTGTTTGGTCCGTGATGTTTGCTTGGTTTGTGCCTGGTTTACTCCTACGCCACGTTAATATGTTCGATCCATGTTTTATGATATGAATAATGGTTCAAACGATATGTTTATAATCTGGGACGCACGAGATTCATAATGTGTAGGCACCAGTGAAATTTGGTTAGCATGTATGTACGAGTGTCCATGTCGGGCATTAGTAACGGCCTACGGGGTTGGGTCGTGACAAAAGTGGTATTAGAGCGGTTTGTGCTCGGAATGTCTACAGGCCGTGTCTAGTAGAGTCTTGTTTATCGGTGTGTTGTGCACCACATCTATAAACAGGAGGCTACAGGGCATTTAGGGTGTTCCTTTTCTTTGGATCTTAGATCGTGCGATAGAGCTGTGCTATTAGGATGACTCTGGTCTGATTCGTTAATTGTGTTTGCAGTGATGCCTCCGAAGAAAGCTACGACTGCCCAGAAGGGCTAAGTGATGGTCGGGGACACCCGTCGGGCGCAGCAAGCTACCCGGGCTCGTGTTTATGATTTGCTCGAGGTTCTGCCCCATTCAGAGGGGTCCGCTACACCACCATCGGTAGAGCCCGGAGCAGGTCCATCAGTAGCTCCAGGGGCCCGAGTACCAGTACCCGAGACTCCAGCTCCCCAGCCAGAGGCGGAGGATAGGACACTGAGGGAGGCTGTGCAGTTGTTGACTACATTGGTAGCGGGGCAGGCTCGCAAACACAGGCGGAGGGATGACGATGATGATGACAGGCGTTATAGCCTGAGGGTTCGAGAGTTTTTATTATGTGGCCCTCCAGAGTTTTTCGGGTCTAAGCCCGACGAGGACCCCCATGACTTTATTCGGGGGATAAGGCGCTCATTAGATTTGGTCAGAGCTTCAGAGACCGAGTCTGTTGAGTTGGCCTCGCACCGATTACGGGATGTTGCCGCTAACTGGTATGAGTCTTGGGAGCTATCCAGGGGTGAGGGTGCTTCCCCAGCTACTTGGGACGAGTTCGTGGCTACTTTTACCCGCCACTTCTTGCTCCCAAAGTTACGGCGGGCGCGGGTTGATCGATTTTTGCATCTGCAGCAGAGGGGTCGAAGCGTTCGTGAGTATAATATGGAGTTTGATTCTCTGGCCCGGTACGCACCTGCTATAGTAGCAGACATGGCCGATCGGATGCACAGATACGTGATGGGGTTAGACCGCTACTTGGTTGACAGCTGCATGGCGATGGCATCGCAGACTGATATGGACATCGCCCGATTACAGGCTTATGCACTAGGGATGGAGGACCGGCACAGAGAGGATCAGTCAGGTAGAGGTTGTGACAGGAGACATCCCAAGAGGGCTAGATTGGCTGGGTATTCTAGGAAACTCTTAGACAGACAGTCTCAGCAGCAGCACAGTAGACATTTTTCCCAGCCAGCATGGGATACCCCTCCACAGTGTTCGGGCAGGAGGTCTGGTGACACATGGTACTCCGGGGCAGGTCATAGCTCCAGAGTCTCGACCTCGCGGGTGGATGGAGGTTCCGATCGGTCGAGGCCACCCAGACCTCGGTGTCCTTATTGTGGGAGACGCCACTCTGGAGAATGTCATCACGCTACAGATGCTTGTTTTTCTTGTGGCCGTCCAGGCCACATTATCAGAGAGTGTCCGTATAGGACTAGTTCGGATGGTGCAGCCCCGCCCAGCAGGTCAGTTGCTGGTTTACCTTTTTCTTCTGTAGAGATACGCCCTACGGGGCAGAGTGTACCGACACCAACGGGACGCGGTAGTGGTCATGGCGGAGTTTCCGATTCTAGCTGTCCTTTGAACCGCTTATATGCTTCGGCTCGCCGGCAAGACCCAAAGGCGTCACCAGATGTGTTTACAGGTATATTGTCCACTATTTCTGAATACATATATATATATATATATACACGCATTGGTAGGTCCAGATTCTGTTTCATCACGTATTCCTCCCCGATTGCTAGTAGAACTGGGATAAGGCCCAAATTGATAAAATCGTCTGAGGTAATGATATATGTGGATAAAAAGTGAGAGTCGAAAAGTTAAAAAGGGCTAACGCAGTAGTTACATAATCGGAAAAATAAAAGGGGCCCTCTCTATATCAGAGCGGGACCCGCTACGAGGACTTTCCAAAATTGCCAAGACCCCGACTTGTCCTAAATTATGTGACCAAGGTCGTGCGGGGCGGTCGATACAACTATACCGGCATTAACGCGTCTAAATGTACCAAAGTCTCGAGGTTACGCTTGCTGGGGCCAGAGCAATTCTGGGATGGGTGACCCCCCTGGGAAGTGTGCAAAAATTTTCATAAACGTAGATAGAAGAGACCCATGAAAAGTCTGGGGTAACCTAAATAAATTAGAATGTACCGAAGGGTTAGAAACCCTAAATAAGCCGGGTAGCCTAAGGCGAACTCGGCCGCCGAAGAAAAGGAAGGTGCGACACAGTCCTGGAATTAGAATAAATTTAAATGGCGTTTGAAAATGTATTGTAAGGGAAATGGTAATAAATGTATATGTGTGCAGATCACACCTCCCAGTTACGACTGTTTTGACTGACAAGCGGACCCCAGCAGTCAGTGTTACGATATATGAAAACTTTGACTGAACGGAACCTATCAGACAAAGCGAAAGACGCGACGTAACTGTTATAAGTAGACTGATATCGGTTTCACCACTAGTTAAAGACGGAAAGTCTTAGCGTAATGATATTCGAGAATAGAACTAAGGCGAGTGTGTAAAAAGGGATAATAATTGTGACGGATTGGCAGAATTTTGAAGGAAATAAGGAGAACTCCCCCGAAATGCTTGTAAAAACCTATAAGGCTAATTTAACATTCGAGGACGAATGTTCTAAAGGGGGGAGGATGTTATATCCCGTGTTTTCGCGTATCCGGAAAATTTGGAATAATTGTGACTTGTAAAGAATAAGGCCCCCTTTAGATTTCATTTGACATATATGTTGTTGTTTATGAAAAGTGTTGACGCGGAGACATCGGGGAAGGCCAAAGGCAAAATTGGAATTTTGGAAATTAGTTTCGGGAATTTTAAAACGAGAATTCTAACAATTTGGGCTCACAAAAATTTGAGGAAAAATTGAGGCCCAAAGCCACAAGGTGGCCGGCCATGGTCCATAATGCTAGCCCAAACCCATGTTATTAATTGTCATGTGACTAAGTCATGTGACAAATTAATATAAAGGATTTCATGATCAAGAAAATTCAAGAACACTATAAAACAAAAATTGAAGAACACCACAAAACAAGGGCATTCGGCCCCAGTGAAAGGAAAAGAAAAAAAAAATTCCTAGCCTTTGATTCCAATCCAAAAATCTTGTCTTTCTTGAATTATTGATAAGTTTAAGGCGCTCTTCGACGTGGTATAATTAGTTTAGTGAGAGAACCACGTTTGCGGGAAAGTTGGAATTTGAAGGAAAGGTAAGAATTCATCCCTTTTAATTGTGTTATGAAGTCTTGTTTGTTTTGTAGTATGTGGGAATGAGTTGATTGTATGGAAAAATTGAAGTTTGCAAAGTGGGTATGGAATATAGAGTTTGGCCGTGTGTGTGTATCAATGTGTAAGTGGAATGAGTTGAATTTTAAGTTGTATTCTAGTTGTGATAATTGTGGAATTTGCATTGGAAATGAGAGTTGAATGAAAATTGGATGAAGTGGAAAAATTGCCATGTTGGCCGTGGGTTATGTTATGATGAAATAATGATGGATTTATTTTGTTTAACATGTTAGTTGTGTTGTTGTAATCTTTACAATGCAAATGAAGGTTTAATGAATTGAATTGGCATTGAATTTGCTTGTATGTGATTATGAGAAATTATATGAATTTTATATGATTTTTGTGTAAGTGTGAAAGTAAGATGCTAGAATGGGAACTAATGTTGTCGTAATGAATTTGTAAGGAAGACAATGTGATTTGGGAAGTTTTGCTGCATTCGTAGAAGTTTTGGATAGAATATGGAAAGTGGCGGATTGCCTAAATTCATATAAATCGCTTGGAATATTATTGGAATGTGTTCGAATAACCTTGAATGGGTAAATGAATACAATAATGTGGATGTTAGTTTGGTATTGTGAAGTTCGAACGAAAGTTGTCGCCTTAGGTAGCAATGAAGAATATTGACGTTAGATTTATTTTGTTGCGACTTATGATGCTTGTGGTGTTGTGGGCTGTTGTGGTTAATGTATATTGAGCCGAGCTAAGTCTCGGGGTGTTATATATATAGGGGAAATGCTGCCGAAATTTCGGTAGACAAAAATGAAGTTAAGTGAATTCTTAAGTCTTGAAATCCCTAATTGGTAACTTTGACCAATTGCAGATTCTGAGCGAAACGGGATTTGAGTTTTGGGCGAGCGTAAGACGCTTATAAGGTATGTAAGGCTACCCACTCCTTCTTTTGGCATGTCTTAGGTATGCTAGGTCGATATCGGAGTCCCGGGAGCAATTCTGTTCCTCGAAATCCGAATTAGAAAATGCATACTATTCATTCAATCGAATTGAGCCTTAAAGATCTTATTTTAGTTGGAAAGTAACCAAACGTCCGAAATTTATGCAAATGTAGCCGAATCACTTTGAAATCTTCATGTATGATCCCGTAGACCCCAAATGTCCGTGATTTATGTTCGCCACCTCGACTTGACCCGAGGTGGGCCCACTAACCCCGAGATGCCTTCGTTTGCTCTATTAGGCTCTCTTTTTGCAAAACTTGATAAGGGATCGTTGTTTATGAAATTGTCTATTACCAAATAATGTTTTGACTGCCACAATATGCTAGACTATATTTTGGACCGTAAATACCATTTCGGGAACTCTTTTGTGAAATGAACTCCGTACTAATTCATTGTTCGACTACTTTGACTAAGGATTTGACTTATGATTTTATCAAGTTTCAAAGAAAATTTTAACATACACATTGCATTGTTTGCTCATGACTCCGCTCGTGCCTATTATTATGATATCATTCACCGGTCCCCGGGCCGGTTATTGATCGCGCGTATTATGACAATTTGACCGTATACCCTTTTGTTGACATGAGTATCCGGGCACAGGTGTTCCGATACAAGTACTCCGCTAGAAGTATTTTGATATAAGTATTCCGATATAAATATTTTGATATAAGTAATCTGATGTAAGTATTTTGCTATAAGTATCCGGATAAAGTATTATGAGATGAGACTTCTGAAATAAGTGTTCTATTACAATTATTCTACTATGAGTATTCTGATACAAGTACTCTGATGTGAGTATCCAATATGAATGTTCTCTGTAAGCTTTGGCGTCTCCAACTTTCGTATACGACATCAGATTGTTTAGAAGTGTCCGAAGAGGTTCCGGTACCAAAAACGTTCATGATCTTTCTGTATGTACATATGGTTCCAAAAACTCTATTGGATCTGATTCGTAAGGACATCTGAAGGTGCCTGGTATGACTATAACTCTGATTCTCCGAAAAGGCTTCTGAAACGCTTATAAAGCGTTCTGTACTTCAAACGCCCGTAACTTTCTCATACTACGTTGGGTTGACCTGAAATCTGTTCCAAGCCTCCAGGTATCGGTAAGGACGCTTGTCTGTCGAGTCTTGGTTTCTATGTGCAACTGGTTTCTCACTACTCTGCTTGTTCGAGCCTTGGCATGTCTACTCACTGAGCCGGGCCAGGATATGTCATCGTGCGCTGTTCCCCTATGTTGCCTACCGTGTTCTGAAATAAAACTGTGAGGGGTGGTCTGGGCTGAGCTCGATCCCCAAAGTGGACAGTATCTGCGCTGCATAATCTGATACCAGGCAGACGCGTTGGGAGTGTACTGGGCAGAGCTCGAGCTCCCGAGACTGATCCGTGACCCGTGTACTGGGCAGAGCTCGAGCGGGAAAAACGGGCAGTTCCTGCATGGGATGACCATTGTACTGGGCCGAGCTCGAGGTGGCCAGTACTACAATCAACTCATTCCCACATACTACAACACAAACAAGACTTCATAACACAAATAAAAGGGATGAATTCTTACCCTTTTTCCTAATCTTCTTCACTTGAATATATGATCAAATTGAGGAACCAAGTGCTCCTTCTTCCAAAACAACTACACCAAGTTGTAGAGGGACCTTGAATTAGTAGGAATTCAACAAGAAAATAATTTTAGAGGCAAGATTTTGGGGGTTGATTTTTCTATGGCCAAACCCGAAATTGGCTTGAGTTGTTGTTCTTGTCTTCTCCTTATGTTGTTTTCTTGAACCCTCTATAGGATAATGACTACTATATATTATTAACACATGGAAAATTTAATTAGGACCATGGGTTTGGGCCATTGTTGGCCGGCCACCCCTTTGAGTTGGGCCCAAATTTTTCTTTTCATTTTTTTGGGCCAACTCGGTTGGTCCCGAGTTGGGCCTAGCCCACTGACCTTTCGACCTTAAAACGTTCATATCTCCTTGTATCGACGTCACCATGGAACCCACGACCTATGGATGGAAAGCTAATTCAATTATCTACAACTTATATTTCTTGGTATTTTCCAAATTCGAAACTTATAATACCGTTTTTGCCCCCCAAAGTCAGGTCACCCGAAAATGTTTTCTTAAAAATATTCGTTTGGAGGACTTCCACTTTGATTTGGCCCAAGGGTCCTTCTTGAGTTGTGTTTAACTTCACATATGGGATTCATATAATTTGTCACATGTCCCAAAAAATATCTTGACGTGTGGGCCCCACCTCAACTTACAATTAATCCGACGTTCAAAAATACGTGATGTAACACATACCCCTTGTAGGCGCGTGTTCTGATATGATATGATATGATCTGATATGATATACTCCGGCTATACGCCGCCTGATACGATACGTTTATGTGTGGTGTGACCATTGTACTGGGCTGAGCTCGAGGTGGCACACTCCTCGTAAACATCATATGATTCACAGGTTGCAGCGTTTGATCCGATACGCTACGGCGTCCTGATATGGCATATGACTATAATGTGCACTATGTGTGATCTGCGTCTGGAAAGTAAGTTCTGATACTCTGTACGTCCTGTATTCCAACCGGCATACTATATCATCTAAGTACTCGGTAAGTCCCGTATTCCTTTTGATATATGACGCCATCTGAGTATTCTGTATGTTATACACCCCGTCTGACACATGAACTAGGTAGGAAAGTTGCGTCTGGAAACTCTGTACGTTTGGCAACCCTTCTGACAGGTTATATCGGTTTATGTGATATGTGATGATCTGTATGACCTGGGTCTGGGAAGTGAGTGATTTTGATATTCTGAACCATGTACTTATTCTTTTACCGCTTGTTTCGTCTATAGTTCTGATTTCTGTATTCCATGCTTTACATACTCAGTACATATTCCGTACTGACCCCCTTTCTTCGGGGGCTGCGTTTCATGCCCGCAGGTACAGACGCTCATTGTGGTGATCCGCCAGCCTAGGGTACACAGTCTGCTGTTTGGAGTGGTCCTTTGATCCGGAGCCCATACTTTTGGTACAGAACTCTCTGTTGTATATGGTTTCGTGTTTATGGTTATTTGTTTTGGGTACGGCGGGGCCCTGTCCCGTCATATGATTCTGTTGTCTGTATTAGAGGCATGTAGACATGTATGTGGGTCATGGGTCGTGTTTGGTCCGTGATGTTTGCTTGGTTTGTGCCTGGTTTACTCCTACGCCACGTTAATATGTTCGATCCATGTTTTATGATATGAATAATGGTTCAAACGATATGTTTATAATCTGGGACGCACGAGATTCATAATGTGTAGGCACAAGTGAAATTTGGTTAGCATGTATGTACGAGTGTCCATGTCGGGCATTAGTAACGGCCTACGGGGTTGGGTCGTGACAGTAGCATCGAACAGATCGACGGAGCATCGATATGCTCCGTCGAATGGTCTTTGTGCTAGGTCAATTTGACGGTACAAATGACGGAGCATCGAACAGATCGACGGAGCGTCGATCTACTCCGTCAAGTCATGAAATTTCTAGTGAGCAACTTTCTTTTCTTTACTTTCTACAGTGAAAAGGACGGAACATCGAACAAATCACCGGTACAAAGGACAACCGTCGAACCTCCTTTTCGTGAAACTGCGGTGAATGTTCATTTCAACCATTTCCTCTTGGGTCTTTAGCCTAAAGTCATGCGTGTAACTCAACATATAAGGTTCCAAAGGACTCATACAATGCTTTCACACTCTATACGGATTTACAGGATGTTACAGGTTCACCTTCACAAATGGCACTTGCATGTTTCAATGGATTAAGAGAGCCTTAAGTCAAAAAGGCTTTAGGAGTGCAAATAGTATAAATACCTAAAAACTACATGAATGCTTGCTACATGCTTCATATGCCTATTTGCTATGTGTGTTATCATGTATTAAGGCTTGAATACATTTGGTCCGTTGATCTAAAACTACATACCAAAAGAAAAACCAAAAGCTTAAAACTTACCCAAATTTTTCTCCATTAAAAGGTTGACTTACAATGGCAAACCAAGGAGAACAAGAGTCGCAGACTCTGGGAGAGACGGCAGGAATGTTAAGAAACAAAGTGCTACAAATTTAGAAGCATCTCCAAGAGATAGGGAGGAAAATTGAAGAATTGAACAGATTGCTAGAGATGGTTGGGAACCAACCAGAGGGCATACCCCAGGAACAATACTACAGGAATGTCCCGGAAGGGGTAAGGGATTTAGTGCTGAACTATATACCTTTAGAGAGAAGGCCTATGAATCCTAGAAAGGATACTTCAAGTGGAGTGAATGAAAGCCAAGGAGATAAATTAGATCATTGGGTAACAAAGTCAGACCCGCAAGAGGAGTCGGAGCCTCAATGGGAAGCTTCTGAACCCGTCGAGGAGGAATAGCCAAAAGAGGAAGAGGAAGATCCTTAGGATATGGAAGAGAAGGAATTAGAGACCGTTGACTTAGAGGCTGAGAAAGAGGAACAACCCTTTGAGATGTTCCCTAAGTTTGCAGAGGAAGAGAATGAGGCAAATAAGGAATCTGACTACTATGCCCAACCAACGAGGGGTCTGACTTTTATGCACCGTCGCCCACGATGGTACCTGCCACCTCCACCATGGCATCTTAGAATTTCAGAAGAGTAGGCTCTTCCAAACCAGCTTAGTGAGGGATAGCCTTCAAAGCCCATTCCTCCCCATTCAGAGTGGATCCATGGAATGTCAACTGTAACGAGGTATATGAAAGGATTGTTGCCACAGGAGTGCCTTGCACTACTAGGGCTAGCTTACCGCTACCTGAGTTGGTTTACGCATATAAAAGATGCCCTTTTCACCTCAACCAGGCCGGTCATACCCTTAATAAGTGTCTGGGCTTGAGGAAAAGAATTTATAGCCTGATTAATGATAGGATCATTGGGGCTTGTGGGGGCCACACACCCTACTGGTCTGTGACCCTATTATCCCCGAAAAAGGAGTCACTATTAGTACTCAAATTTGGCGGTATGATTTCACAGTCTTCGAGGAATCGTACGCTCACATATTCTCGACACTGGCTAGTCTAAGGAAGATTAGACATGTGGAACCTACCCACGAACCCGCACCACTGGGGCCCAATAGGATAAAGTTTTTCCTGTATTATACAGGAGCTATGGGGCACGAATGTATTCAAGCTCAAGCTCGAGCATAAGATCAACAGGAGAGATCTTGGTCATCTTACCACCACAGTACTAAGATGGAAAGAAAATGATAGAGCGAGTTCGAAAGGACAGTGACTCGCAGAAATTTATTTTTGGGTAGATATTAGGTGTTCACATTTTTGCACATAAAAAGTAACCCTCTTCCCCATAAATATTGTAAGGAACCGTGCCGACCTGAAGTTCCTATGGAGGGATACGCGAGAAGCCTTAGCCGGGTCTGGTCTGGGGATGTCATTAGCTAGGTCAGCTTAAAGGATATTTAGGGGAAATATATATCCTTCTTTTGTAAAACGAACTACGATAGGGCCTGATTTCCCCTGGTGGGATACGTAGGCAGTCTACGTAAGACTTGGCCCCTACATAATATAAATTATAATTCCCCCCATTTGTTTAACATCTATAACAAGGAAGGGTTTGCCAGAAATAACTCAGTCATAAAGCCCATTGGACCAAGATCTACCCATACATCAAAAGCCTATAAGCACCCGAACCTTTAGAATAAAGGATCAAAAGTGTTCAAGTTTAATATATGACTTTATGTGCTATGTGCGCTTTAAATATCAATATGTGATATCTTGCCTTTATACTTTATGTCAAGTAAATAACTTTGTCCACCGTTGAGTAATTCTTGTCTTATAGAACGAGGCCGATTAGCGTAGTACTGAAAGCTAGCATACTTCACAAGATCTAAATCCATGTTAGCATCCCTCGTAAACAAAGGCAAAGAGAAGATGTCTGGTACCCCCGATAATGGAACTGAGCTCGCTCTTTGTGACAGAGATACCCAAGACCCACAAGAGGTAGCATCTCAAGAAGATGTGATTGTAACATTACTGACCGCCGTTACGACTCTCCAAGAAAAGGTAGCCATGAATGAGGCAACAAATGCGGGCAAGAAGCCTCGACAGAGGAAAGAAGGCCTCCCCCTCCATTCTATTCCCTGAGCTCACCAATACTCGATCACTTCTTTATATACCTGCCAGGAACCATCCAACCTCCACTAAGCTACACCAACCCAAATCATGCTAGTCACTCTTATCGCACTCCTCCACCAACAAAATACACTCAAATCCCAGGGATCACTCACTCAGTCCCTTCTTACCAGGTTCCTCATCCTGTTGTTATTAATTCGACGAGCCAATTACGTGCTCCAACACCACCAACTACGCGGACCACCACTGCCCTACTCAACCATACGACCCACCAAGTCTGATTCTTCACTCCCAACATCCGCAGCAAATGCTCCCCAAGGCATAAAGAGCTAGATCATTATGAAAAAATGGAAGGGCCTGGAGAGCCAAACATGATAAGCGTGAAAAATATATAGAGAAAAAGATGGAAGAATTGCTGGAGAAATCCAACATGTCTACAAGAAAGGCTACGGGCCTAAAATATGATGACCTGTGCATTCATCCTTATTTGGACTTGGTGGAGGGGTTCAAAATTTGAGATGTTCAATGGGACAGGAAATCCCAAGGCAGACCTCCGATCCTACTACGACTAATTGGTTGGGGTAAAGAAAAATGAACCTCTAATCATGTGACTATTCAGTCGTAGCCTGACGGAGAGGCCGCTGAATGGTTCACAACTCAAGAAATGCTTAAATGGCACACCTGGGAGGACATGGTA
This sequence comes from Lycium barbarum, assembly GCF_019175385.1. NCBI lineage: Eukaryota > Viridiplantae > Streptophyta > Magnoliopsida > Solanales > Solanaceae > Lycium > Lycium barbarum. The sequence goes on along the minus strand of NC_083342.1, from coordinate 60,705,366 downwards.
GAATCCTTCATTGAAATATTTTGTTTAATGTCGAAATAGTGTGTTACACTCCATAATAATCCGTGCTACTTGAAGTAAAACAAGAAAAAAATGAGTTATGAAGGTTCAAGGAAAGTTAGTCGAGTTAGTAAGAATATTGTTATATATATGGTTGCCTTAAGTATCCCGAGGTGACATGGTAACCTAAAGGATTTGAAATCATGTTATGAGTATGTATATGAGTGTGTATATGTATGTATAAGAGGTTACATGAGGTTGGAAGAGGATTAGAAGTTAAACGAAATTAATCGGAACAACTTCAGTAAATATTTCGGACCCGATTTTAGCCTATATTGTAGGAGGCATATCTCCTAGCATATGAGGAGTTTTAAGGTGTTTCAAAATCCTAAAATTACGTTCATCGAGTCTAGTTTCCAACGAAACAAACCGCTCATCAAAATGATATCGGGATAAGGAGATATGGACGATGCAATTTGGGCTGGCAGGGCAGCAAGTTTGGACCCGACCCAAACACTCATATTTCGGCCCATGAGGCCCATTAAACTTAATATATAAGCCACCACTTTTCCCTATATCACTTCACACGACTTAAACAGATCCAAGAACCCTTATTTTCTCTCCCAAACCCCCTTTCTAATTGAGCCATCATATAAGCTAAATCCTAGACCCTTGACATGATATTAGTTAAAGAGAAGTTGTAGCCTAAGTTTTCCTTGTGTTGTAAGCAAGAAGCTGGAAAGAGGAACAAGATTCTTGAAGATTCTGATTGTTAAAGGTAATTTCAACGTCCTACTCATGTTATTAATTGGATTAAAGGTTTAATATGGTGTATACATGGAGGAAACGTTGATATACAAGCGATATATGGACTTAGATGTTATCGTAAGTTAGGGATTGTTGTTGTTGAAGTTGAAGTGGGATGTGTGCTATAAACTTAGGTGAAATGATGCTTAATATTCTTGTACATGTATTGGAAATGGATTGAATGTGTTGTAGTATGGATAAATGAATGAAAAGCATGAAGTTGTTGTAGTTGTGTTGAAGCCGTGTGAGGGGGCTGTTTTAGAGGAATTTGTGGACTGTTTTGTGTCACATTTTGATTGTTGTTGTTATGGACATTGTGGTGTATTGTGTGCATGTTGAATATGTTAATTAAGGTGTTAAAGAAATGAATTATGTTGAAGCATATAAGCAGTCCAAAACAGTGGACTGTTTTAGTGCTAGAGGTGAATTTGTATGTGTTGAGTGTTGATTCTTGTTGTGAACGTTTAGTGAAAGTGAAGTGCAATGATTCAGGTCGAAATTGGAATGAATTGTGGGCTGTTATAAGAATGTAAATGATGCTAAAACAGTTCCAAGGATCATGAAAGTAATGTCATTAAACATGTTGTTGTCGTTGTAAGGTTTTAGTGTCGACAATGTAGCTATTTGCGTACGAATTTGGTGATATATTTATCTTGTGACTGCTGGTCGTATTTTACTGAAATTATATGAAATGAAGACATGAAATAACTTGTAAGAATCATATGTGGTTTGCTTGGTATGTTCGTAAACGTTTGCAAGAATTCCGGGCACCTTTATGTTGTTGGTTAGGGACTGTTTTGGGCGTGTTGATTGGTTAGGGACAGTTTTGGGCGTGTTGTTGTTAGGAACTGTTTTGGACATGCTGTCTTCTATAAATTGGAAATACTAATGATAGTTAAGAATCTATATTGTATTTACGTTGTTTGGGTTGTTGTAAAGTTGTTACACGAAAACGTTAAGGCTACGGATTATTAGGAGTAACTTGAGAATGTAGTAGCCGTATGTGAATCGTTATGGAATGTTGTGAATGTGGGATATTTGGAATGTTATGTGGGCTGTCCGGGTTGGTATTGAACATATGATTATTGATGTTGGATTGGTTGTATGTAGTTGGTTTGAATGCGAACGAAACGTGGTCTAAATGTTTGAAAGGGATTGTTAACGTTAAGATACATATTGAATTCCCTTGTAGACTAATTGTAGCTCTTGATATCTTGATATAGGATAAGTGTATTTGGGCAGCAAGTACAAGTTAGAATACAACTAAACGCTAAAGGTATGTAAAGCTTATTCCTTCTTTTCTTGGCATATCCTAGACGTAAGTATGAAATGATATGAACCTTGGGGTAAATTCTATTCTCTAGTTCCATGCATGACTTATGATTCTATATTTCCTTAATGCTATTGTCACGAGCCTACTACATGATTGACTAATGAATGATGTATAGAAGTTCCTACTCTTAAAAGAATGGCATGAATAGAAGTATACTTGATTTTCAAAAGCTACATCATGAAAATTGATACATGTACATGAAAGCTGAAACGTTCCTTGCTATGGCTTATAATGAGAGTTGAAAAGAATTGAATATGATTATTATCCCAATACTTTAGAGCTGGTTAGTTGCTTATCTATTGAGTCTCAAAAGATGCATTTCATATATGTGGTTGCTTATTATTCTGCTCGTGCTTATCGCTATATCCTTCACTGAGTCCCGGGCCAGGACACGTTCTCGTGCGCACATCTACTATATTATTACCGAGTCCCTCATTAAAGGGCCGGGACACGTATATGTTTATGTTTATGATGCTATGACTATATTCACCGAGTCCCTCACTAGAGGGCCGGGACACGTTATATATATATGATGATATGATGATGTGATGATATGATGATATGGAGATGGTGGCCAGGAGGTCATATATATTCCTTATTACCGAGTCCCTTACGAAAGGGCCGGGACACGTCTATGTGCATGTTTATGATACTATGATTTTAATTACCGAGCCCCTCACTAGAGGGCCGGGACACGTATACATGTTATATACAGAATGATTATGCAGCTTTGATTACAAAACACTATATTGACATTGATATGAGAATGATACAGATGAAATATGTTCAAAGGCAAGTCTTTATGAAATTCTGTTAGTTGCATTGAGTCCTATACATCTTATCTCAGTATGAGTCTATCACTATGTTTCATGCTTTACATGCTCAGTACATATTCCGTACTGACCCCCTTTCTTTGGGGGGCTGCGTTCATGCCCGCAGGTACAGACGTTCATTTCGGAGATCCGGCAGCTTAGGACACTTATTCAGCTATTTTGACTGCTCCTTTGTTCCGGAGCCTAGCTTGTGGTATAACTCCCTTATGTTGAATTCATATGAGTTTATTTGGGTACGGCGGGGCCCTGTCCCGCCATATGATACGGTCATTACTCTTAGAGGTCTGTGGACATTTGTGTGGGTCTGTTTATGGTTGTTGACGCGTTTTATGATTATGACATATGTTTGGGGCGTACCCATTCGTAATGGCAGCCTTGTCGGCTTGCATATATATGTATGTTTGGTATGTTGCATATCGTGGCAGCCTTGTCGGCTTGCGTAGGAATATATATATGTTGTTGTTTAAAAATTTTAATTATTCAGGAGACAGGTGCCTACGACATAAAAAATTTTGACAGCCTTAAAAATAACACCCTATCTATTTATACAAATAAGTTCGTGACATGCTAGTGATAAATGATTACAGTTAACAGGCAATATGAGTGTCCAAATCGGGCACTAGTCACGGCCTACGGGGTTGGGTCGTGACAGAAGTGGTATTAGAGCAGTTCGTCCTTGGAGTGTCTACAGACCGTGTCTAGTAGATTCTTGTTTATCGGTGTGTTGTGCACCACATCTATAAACTGGACGCTACAGGGCATTTAGGATGTTACCTTTCTTTCATATCACAGATCGTGCGATAGAGCCCAGTCATAGGAAATGAAATTCTTTATACTAACATTTGATTTTAGCTGAAGAACGACATCGACAGAAGAAAGTGTTTGACGATATTGGAAGTTCCAAAGTACACAGGTAAGCAAAGGTACGAAAGGTATATGTCGAGTAAGGTATGAAAGTGCGATTGAAATGTAAAGTTGAAAATTGAAAGAGAAAGTATAACAGGTGCAGTTTGAGTAGGGCATACGAGTTATGTTCATCATTTTTATATTGTTGTTGATATTGGGAGCTCTGTGTGGCTATGATACGATATGATATATACGTATAAATGTTGGCCCTGTGAGGCATTGTTGGTATTTCCTGCATGCAGGCTTTGGGATAGTAAGAAGTACAGAGAAAACTCTGCCCAAATTTTCCGAGAAATAGAAAAAGAGAATGAGGTATAGGTTTGTAATATGTTTTGAAAGGTTGTGTCAATAGTAAGGATAGGATTTGACTAAGTTTCCAATATGGATGACCTCGAGAAATAAGTCGACTACCGAATCGATGGTAATAGTAATTACGAAGTCGATATCGATATGGTAAAAAGAAGAATTTGGAAAGGGTTTATGATACTAAGAGATGATTTAGAAAAGGCTGGATAATCTTGATAAAGTGTTATAGTAAGGTACCAACTGAATTGATAAGCAGGGATAAATTATGACGAGTTTATAGTAAAAGAAGTAGTAGTATGATTAAGATGAGAGTACAGAGAAAAACGAATTGTGACGGATGCGAATGTATTGGTAAGACAGGCTGTGAGGTGGTGAAGGATAAGATTGACTAGGAAGGGTAACAGGTTAAGTATGCTTATACAACACTAATTTAACATTCGAGGACGAATGTTCCTAAGGGGGGAAGTATGTTACACTCCATAATAATCCGTGCTACTTGAAGTAAAACAAGAAAAAAATGAGTTATGAAGGTTCAAGGAAAGTTAGTCGAGTTAGTAAGAATATCGTTATATATATGGTTGCCTTAAGTATCCCGAGGTGACATGGTAAACTAAAGGATTTGAAATCATGTTATGAGTATGTATATGAGTGTGTATATGTATGTATAAGAGGTTACATGAGGTTGGAAGAGGATTAGAAGTTAAACGAAATTAATCGGAACAACTTCAGTAAACATTTCGGACCCGATTTTAGCCTATATTGTAGGAGGCATATATCCTAGCATATGAGGAGTTTTAAGGTGTTTCAAAATCCTAAAATTAAGTTCATCGAGTCTAGTTTCCAACGCAACAAACCGCTCATCAAAATGATATCGGGATAAGGAAATATGGACGATGCAATTTGGGCTGGCAGGGCAGCAAGTTTGGACCCGACCCAAACACTCATATTTCGGCCCATGAGGCCCATTAAACTTAATATATAAGCCACCACTTTTCCCTATATCACTTCACACGACTTAAACAGATCCAAGAACCCTTATTTTCTCTCCCAAACCCCCTTTCTAATTGAGCCATCATATAAGCTAAATCCTAGACCCTTGACATGATATTAGTTAAAGAGAAGTTGTAGCCTAAGTTTTCCTTGTGTTGTAAGCAAGAAGCTGGAAAGAGGAACAAGATTCTTGAAGATTCTGATTGTTAAAGGTAATTTCAACCTCCTACTCATGATATTAATTGGATTAAAGGTTTAATATGGTGTATACATGGAGGAAACGTTGATATACAAGCGATATATGGACTTAGATGTTATCGTAAGTTAGGGACTGTTGTTGTTGAAGTTGAAGTGGGATGTGTGCTATAAACATAGGTGAAATTATGCTTAATATTCTTGTACATGTATTGGAAATGGATTGAATGTGTTGTAGTATGGATAAATGAATGAAAATCACGAAGTTGTTGTAGTTGTGTTGAAGCCGTGTGAGGGGGCTGTTTTAGAGGAATTTGTGGACTGTTTTGTGTCACATTTTGATTGTTGTTGTTATGGACATTGTGGTGTATTGTGTGCATGTTGAATATGTGAATTAAGGTGTTAAAGAAATGAATTATGTTGAAGCATATAAGCAGTCCAAAACAGTGGACTGTTTTAGTGCTAGAGGTGAATTTGTATGTGTTGAGTGTTGATTCTTGTTGTGAACGTTTAGTGAAAGTGAAGTGCAATGATTCAGGTCGAAATTGGAATGAATTGTGTGCTGTTATAAGAATGTAAATGATGCTAAAACAGTTCCAAGGATCATGAAAGTAATGTCATTAAACATGTTGTTGTCGTTGTAAGGTTTTAGTGTCGACAATGTAGCTATTTGCGTACGAATTTGGTGATATATTTATCTTGTGACTGCTGGTCGTATTTTACTGAAATTATATGAAATGAAGACATGAAATAATGTGTAATAATCATATGTGGTTTGCTTGGTATGTTCGTAAACGTTTGCAAGAATTCCGGGCACCTTTATGTTGTTGGTTAGGGACTGTTTTGGGCGTGTTGATTGGTTAGGGACTGTTTTGGGCGTGTTGTTGTTAGGAACTGTTTTGGACATGCTGTCTTCTATAAATTGGAAATACTAATGATAGTTAAGAATCGATATTGTATTTACGTTGTTTGGGTTGTTGTAAAGTTGTTACACGAAAACGTTAAGGCTACGGATTATTAGGAGTAACTTGAGAATGTAGTAGCCGTATGTGAATCGTTATGGAATGTTGTGAATGTGGGATATTTGGAATGTTATGTGGGCTGTCCGGGTTGGTATTGAAAATATGATTATTGATGTTGGATTGGTTGTATGTAGTTGGTTTGAATGCGAACGAAACGTGGTCTAAATGTTTGAAAGGGATTGTTAACGTTAAGATACATATTGAATTCCCTTGTAGACTAATTGTAGCTCTTGATATCTTGATATAGGATAAGTGTATTTGGGCAGCAAGTACAAGTTAGAATACAACTAAACGCTAAAGGTATGTAAAGCTTATTCCTTCTTTTCTTGGCATATCCTAGACGTAAGTATGAAATGATATGAACCTTGGGGTAAATTCTATTCTCTAGTTCCATGAATGACTTATGATTCTATATTTCCTTAATGCTATTGTCACGAGCCTACTACATGATTGACTAATGAATGATGTATAGAAGTTCCTACTCTTAAAAGAATGGCATGAATAGAAGTATACTTGATTTTCAAAAGCTACATCATGAAAATTGATACATGTACATGAAAGCTGAAACGTTCCTTGCTATGGCTTATAATGAGAGTTGAAAAGAATTGAATATGATTATTATCCCAATACTTTAGAGCTGGTTAGTTGCTTATCTATTGAGTCTCAAAAGATGCATTTCATATATGTGGTTGCTTATTATTCTGCTCGTGCTTATCGCTATATCCTTCACTGAGTCCCGGGCCAGGACACGTTCTCGTGCGCACATCTACTATATTATTACCGAGTCCCTCATTAAAGGGCCGGGACACGTATATGTTTATGTTTATGATGCTATGACTATATTCACCGAGTCCCTCACTAGAGGGCCGGGACACGTTATATATATATATGATGATATGATGATGTGATGATATGTTGATATGGAGATGGTGGCCAGGAGGGCATATATATTCCTTATTACCGAGTCCCTTACGAAAGGGCCGGGACACGTCTATGTGCATGTTTATGATACTATGATTTTAATTACCGAGCCCCTCACTAGAGGGCCGGGACACGTATACATGTTATATACAGAATGATTATGCAGCTTTGATTACAAAACACTATATTGACATTGATATGAGAATGATACAGATGAAATATGTTCAAAGGCAAGTCTTTATGAAATTCTGTTAGTTGCATTGAGTCCTATACATCTTATCTCAGTATGAGTCTATCACTATGTTTCAAGCTTTACATGCTCAGTACATATTCCGTACTGACCCCCTTTCTTTGGGGGCCTGCGTTCATGCCCGCATGTACATACGTTCATTTCGGAGATCCGCCAGCTTAGGACACTTATTCAGCTATTTTGACTGCTCCTTTGTTCCGGAGCCTAGCTTGTGGTATAACTCCCTTATGTTGAATTCATATGAGTTTATTTGGGTACGGCGGGGCCCTGTCCCGCCATATGATACGGTCATTACTCTTAGAGGTTTGTGGACATTTGTGTGGGTCTGTTTATGGTTGTTGACGCGTTTTATGATTATGACATATGTTTGGGGCGTACCCATTCGTAATGGCAGCCTTGTCGGCTTGCATATATATGTATGTTTGGTATGTTGCATATTGTGGCAGCCTTGTCGGCTTGCGTAGGAATATATATATGTTGTTGTTTAAAAATTTTAATTATTCAGGAGACAGGTGCCTACGACATACAAAATTTTGACAGCCTTAAAAATAACACCCTATCTGTTTATACAACTAAGTTCGTGACATGCTAGTGATAAATGATTACAGTTAACAGGCAATATGAGTGTCCAAATCGGGCACTAGTCACGGCCTACGGGGTTGGGTCGTGACATAGTGCCAGACCGCTATTACCTTGAAATGGTCAACCAGAAATCCATAGAAAACTACAGGGAGTTTTCCAGTAGGTGGAGGGCCGAGACAGCCCATGTGCTACCTCCAATGTGCGAAGCAGAATTAGTTTCTGTGTTTATCAGATCCCAGGAGCCCGATTTCTAAGACAGAATGTTGTCCATGGCTAGGAGACCGTTTGCTGAATTGGTCAATGTTATACCACGCATTTTCAGAGCCTGAGCGTGACACGTGCTTCCTCAGACATTGATAATCACGTTGTTACTACATAATTTAAACTCACGTTGATAGTATTATATTTCGTATTTTTGCACGTTGGATTAGTCGTAAGCGGAGGTGGGGCCCACACATCGAGATTTTTTAGGAACACGTGACAAGTTATATGAACCACATATGTGAAGTTAAGAACAACTCAATAAGATACCATGAGCCAAATCAAAATGGAAGCCCTCCAAACAAACATTTTTAAGTTACGTTTTTGGGTGATCTGACTTCAGCAGACCATAACCCAATCCGTGTTTGGGAATTTGGGAAATCCCCCAGAATGAAAGTTGTAGATAATTGAATTATCTTTCCAACCATAGCTCGTGGGTCCACAGAAGACGTCGGGATAAGGAGATATGGACTTTTTAAGGCAGAAAGGTCAGTGGGCTAGGCCCAATCCGGGCCCAACCGGGTTAGGCCCATGACCCATGCCTATTTAAATGAGATTTCAGCCCTTTCTCCTCATTTTTCAGACCAAAACACCCAGAAAATTCTGGAGAGAGAGAGAAAAAGAGTCTTGGAGAAGAAAAACCAATTTTGATCGAATTCTGAGCCCCGAATCCCGAAGCTCATGAAGAGAAAAGTGTTGTACGTCGCGTTGTCTTCAATTTGAACTAAAAAACAACCGAAAAGAAGAGGGTGGACTTGGTGGCTGCACACTTGAGGTAATATTAAGGCTCCTTTTCATTGCTAGCAAGTTTATTTAGAGTTTTAACGAACTAGAACGGAGAAAATAGTGTGATAAATTCGTTGATCGGTGTGGTTGGATTATGGTTTGAGGCGTGAGGAGAATTTTGGATAAAGTGTATATTTATTTATTTATCTTGTAGGATGTAAGTATTGATGTTATTGGTATTAACTTCGACGTCTTTGCGGAAATAAAATTATGAAATAGCTATATCGCAAATTTGGTTGGTTGAGAAATTTAGAAAACAGTGTGCGGGTTGTTTTCTGGCATACGTCGGTATTGGAAATGATGTTAATATTATTGGTATTTTTGTTGATGTTGTTGGTTGTTGAGTTGGAATCTCGGGCTAGGCATATAAACAAGGGAGATGCTGCCCGATTTTCGATAGAATATAAAAAAGTTTAAATTGAAACTTGGGATTGTATGTGACTAAATTGAATGTAAATGAAATGTCGTCGGATTATGTAGAAGGAGTTACTAACGTTGGAATGTATTTTGAATTAATTGTTGAAGTTGTTAGTGTGGTTGTTCGTATTGTTGTTGATAATTTCGCCGAATTGAATTCTCGGATTGTTGTTGATAATTTGGCCGAGTTGAATTCTCAGATTGTTGTTGATAAAATTGGCCAAGTTAGATTCTCGGGGATGGTGTATTTACAGGGGAAATGCTGCCGAGATTTCGGTAGATTATAAGTGAATTTATGTGAGAAACTAAGCCAAGTGTATGACGACGAATCTAATGATTGTGTGAATTCTTTTGAATGTAGACTAGCAAGCCTGGATAAATAAGCATAGCTAATAGGACGTGGAGCAGGTATGTAAGGCTTATCCTTTCTTTCTTTTGGCATGATCTTTGTGAAACGAACACACAATGTATATGTATGATTTCAAAGAAATTCCTATTCTTAGAGCCACTAGGATGGCTAATATTCTTGACTTCCATAAGCTGTTTCATATGGTTTTGATGCGTATCTATGATGTCCGAGGATCTATTTGATATGTTTCCGAATGGCATTCGAGAGATAATTGATATGACTAATGTCTTGATTTTCAAATGATAGTACGTTTGATTATCCCACTGAGTCTTTGATATATTTTGATACGTACATATGGTTCCAAAAAGCTCTATTTGATTTGATCCATAACGATATACGGAAGGTGCCTGACATGACTGTTGCTTTGATTTTCCAAAAATGGCTTCTGAAACGTGTTTATGATTCTCAAGTGTCGATTTGCGCACCTATCTATCGAGTCTTGTTTTATATACATATGGTTTCTCACTACTCTGCTCGTGCATGCCTCAATGCATCTTTCACCGAGTCCCGGGCCGGGTATGTTATCGTGTGCACTCCACTGCATTGTTCACCGAGTCCCTCATTAGAGGGCCGGGTGCGGTATATGTATATGATGACATGATGAGATGATGATGTGTTATGGCGGCCAGGAGGACATATGATGATTTGATTCACCGAGTCCCTCACTAGAGGGCCGGGTACGGTATGTATATATGTATATGCATGATGATATGATAGCATGCTGATATGATGACATGACTTTATTCACCGAGTCCCTCACTAGAGGGCCGGGTACGGTATATATATATATATGATATATGATTTTGACATGCAAGACTCTACCCACCGAGTCCCTGAATGGGCCGGGTACGATATGATTTCATTCACTGAGTCCCTCACTAGGGGGCCGGGTACGGTATATATATATGTATATGCATATGCATGTATGATGATATGAAAGTATGATGACATGATTTTATCCACCGAGTCCCATAACGGGCCGGGTACGCTATGTGATAATGATATGCATGATCAATGCTTTAAAGGCAAGAGTTTTGGTATTCTAGACATTGTATATGTTTCTGCACCCCTTATATCAGTTATGATTCTTTTACTATGATTCTTGCCTTACATGCTCAGTACATTTTACGTACTGACCCCCTTTTCTACGGGGGTTGCGTTTCATGCCACGCAGGTACACCCAGATGAGTAGCAGTCACTATAGAAGATGTTCCAGCAAAGTTGGCAAGCTCCATTTGCCTCTGGAGTGTTGCCGGGTCAGAGTATTATTGTCACACCCCAACCTTTCTAGGGTGTGATGGGCACCCGACCCTTAATTAGGGCCGAGCGAACCCTCAGACTCCAGCCGCACATAAAATTACGTCAAACTTTTAAATCAGATCAGATAAAATATATAGTAAATTTTTTTTTTCTTTCTTTCAGAAATGTTCTTTCTCGAAGCTTCCAGACGAACAAATCTATAGTCATACAAAATTCAATACATAACACAGATCGACATATCGGCCGACGGAGCCGCTTACAGACTGACATACTATACCCACGACACTGTCTGCAAAGTCTCTAACATATATCAGACATCATAGCACAGATACTCTGACTCGGCAGCACTCCAGGAGCAAATGGAGTTTGCCATCTTCGCTGGAACATCTTTTATAATATCTTCCACTCATCTGGGAGTACCTGCGCGGCATGAAACGCAGCCCCCGAAGAACAGGGGGTCAGTACGGAATATGTACTGTGTATGTAAGGCATGAAATACAGAAAGCAGAACCTTAATCGAAACAAATAGTACAAAGGGTAAGCATATTATCCATATTGCCGAATTACTTACTTCTCAGACACAGATCATACAGACCAATACAGATCATACAGGCCGACACAGATCGTACAGACCAATACGGATCATACAGACCGACACAGATCGTACAGACCAATACGGATCATACAGACCGACACAGATCGTACAGACCAATACCGATCATGCAGACCGACACAGATCGTACAGACCAATACGGATCATACAGACCGTACAAATCATACAGAGAGTATGGAATGCTGACATACTCACTTTCCAGACACAGATCGTGCATACCGTTATCGAATATCAGAAGGAGTGTGGCACGTACAGAACGCACAGATAATGTCGTACGTCAGACGGAGTACAGAACGTACCGATTGCTCCGATGATGTCACATATCGGACGGAATACAGAACGTACAGATTACTCAGAGGATGTCGTATATTAGACGGAATACAGAATATACGGAAGGTCAGAATGCTTACTCTCCAACACAAGTCATACATATCGGGATCGGATATCATATCACATACGCGGTAACCCCGGGGACATGTACCACGCCGGGACAAATACCATATCATACATACGGTAACCTCGGGGACAAATAACACGCCGAGGGACCGGTCACATCCTATCATATACACGGTAACCTCGGGGACAGGTAACACGCCGAGGAACCGGTGAACAATGCCAAGGGATGCGCCCGATAACATAGGAACGTGGTCGCCACTCCTACCTTTGGCGCCCCAACACATCATATTTCAGGAAATTTGCTCCGATCTCCGTCACACATCATAACATAACCACGGTACCCGGGGGCGGACAGATAACACGGTACCCCGAGCCCGGACACATCATACTTCATAATATATCCTCGGTAACCGGGGACGGACGTATAACACAGTACCCCGGAACCGGACACATCATACTTCGGAATTCATATATGGAACCCGACCCTCAACAGAGGACTCGGCGAACCATCCGCACGATACATACCGGCCCGGGACTCGGTGAAGGAAATCATAACATATGCACGAGCAGAATTGTGAGAAACCACATGCATAGAAATCAAGACTCGACACACCAGTGTACTTACCGATACCTGGAGGCTCGGAACAGATTTCAGGTCAATCCGGCGTAGTATGAGAAAGTTACGAGCGTTCAAAGTACAGAACGCTTTATAAGCGTTTCAGAAGCCTTTTTCGGGGAATCAGAATCATAGTCATATCAGACACCTTCAGATGTCCTTACGAATCAGATCAAATAGAGATTTTGGAACCTTACTTACGTATAAGAAAGTTATAGACGTCTTGATACAGAAACCTCTTCGAACATTTCAAAGTAATCCGAGATCGTATACGGAAGTTAGGGACATTAAATCTTACAGAAGTTCTCGAACCAGAATAAACATATCAGAATGCTCTTATCAGGATACTTACTTCGGAATACTTATATCAGCATACTTACATCAGAATATTTATATCAAAATACTCATATCGACACACTTATATCAGAAGACTGATATCAAAATGCTTATATCGAGACACTTATATCAAAATACTTATATCATAATACCTATATCAGTATACGTATATCAGAATACTTGTACCAAAATACTTATATCAAAATACTTATATCAAATACTTATATCAAGGGATGAACTAGGATCACAAACTCAGGTCAAGAAGTGAATTAGAATCATAATAAGACTCAGCATCACAGAACAGAGTTACCCCAAGGCAGCATATCACATTATACCTTACTTGGCTCTAGGACAGGCCAAAGAAAGAAAGGAGCCTTACATACCTGCGCCGCGACCAACTAGTCACGCTTGTGCCTCCAACTTGTTAATCTACATTCAAGAGGATTCATCCATTCATTAGATTCGTCGTCACATACTTGCCCTAATCTTTCAAACACATTCATTTATATTCTGCCGGAATTTCGGCAGCATCTCCCCTGTAAATGTACCAACCCCGAGAATATCGCTCGGCCCAATTCAACAACAACAATCCGGGAATTCAACCCGGCCAAACAAACAACATCAATAAGAGGTTCAAAACACATTCTAACATTAGTAGCTCTTTTATATACAATTCGACAATATTCCGTTTTCAATCAAATCAACCGCATACGATCGAACCAACATCAATATTCGTACACTCAAGTACTAATCCAAAGCACTTAAACAAGATTAAAAAAAAACACTTCAGACAATCCCACAAAATGTTCAAATCAGCCCATCCAATACACAAGCAAATCCGAAATCTTCCAAGTCCAAGAAAATATCAACAATACATTTCTTTTCTTCCAAATTCATCAACTACACTAACAATCCATAATTTAACAACATTAGCCTTACAAATACAAGAAACCATATTAAGATTACATCAAGTACCAAAACAGCCCACATGATTTCAACCTCACTTTGAACCATTAAGCCTTCATTTTATAACATAGAATCTACAACACAACAACCCAGACATACTAAATAAAATTAATTCATTCCTTGACACACAAAACAGTCCATTTTCGGCCAGCCCTTCAACACACAATTCCCATGGTTGTCCATTCATTCCTTCACACTACAACACATTCAAACATGCTAAATATAATTCATTCTTCATTCCTACACACTACTACATACATACGGCCAACACTTCCACATGCATAATTTCATTAATTGCTTTCATTTCCACATACCACAACATGTGCAAACCATCCATAAAACACATAAAGAAAATCAAACCTCACCAGTTTCCTTCAACCTTTCTAATCGGCTAGACTTGTTCATAACCACAACGAACGATTTTCTTGCTCCAACAACTACTCCACGTCGTAGAGGACCTTCCAATTAGTAGGGAAGCTTGAAGAAACAAATTTTTCTTGATCAATCTTGAGGGGCAAGTTTCGGCCAGCCCCTCCCTTGGCCGAACCCCCCTCCAATTTTTTTCTCCCTCTCTCTTTTTCTTGAATTGTCTAGAGTGAAAGTGATGGATTTTTTTCTTCTTTTTCAAGACTTTGGCCCTATATATACATATAGTTTTTGTGGCATGTGAGGGGCACATGCCCCTCTCTAGAGTTTTCTTGAAATTCCATAAAAAGAAGACTAATTTGTCATCCTTTTTAATTCTTTTTCTTTTTCATTTCATATATATATATATATATTTTTTCACTTGGCCAATATGGCCCTTTTTAAATTCTCATGAACCTTTTGGTGAAATTCCCGTTTTGCCCCTATTCTTTCCGCAATATTTCCATAAGTCATTTTGCGAATTTCTCTTCTTGCCCTTAGCCTCTTACCATATTTCCATACTAATAATAGTCACAAATAATATTCATGACAACTTGTGCATTAATATAACTTTTGAAAATGGTTTCGCCCTTAACTTTCCATGACGACTTTATAATTTTCCAAACGTACAATATACGGGCTATAACATCCTCCCCTCCTTTAGAACATTCGTCCTCGAATGTTCAACTGACCTCTTGGGGACTCGTAGCACTGCGGGAGGGGGTTTCTTTTATAGTTGCCCGTTTCTCCATGCCCATTTCATATAATTCAGTCTCTCCATCCTTATATAGGTCCTGATTCCGTGCCATAATTTTTCTGATACGCTGGGCCGACATATCTTCCTTGTCCTTCTCAAGTCATCTCTTTTCTGTTACTGTTTCGTGGCTGTATCTTAACAAAAGTCACACTTTTAGATTCTTACTACCACTCTTCTTTAGTCCCTTTTTGTATTTCTCGATACAGGTATACTTGTCTTTGACTTCATATGGGGTGCCCTGTTACATCCGGCATTTTTGCATCTTTGGAAAATGCAAAATAATTTTGAATTATAAGGAATAAGGTTATATGTGGATTTGAACTTATATATGTATGTTGTTCATGAGAAATATTGGTGTGCAGGTGTTGGGGAAGGCCAAGGGCAAGAATTAGAATTTCGGAAATTTGTTTCGGGAATTTTTGAAATAAGAATTTGGACCAATTGGGCTCAAAATAAAACTAGAAAGTTGAGGCCCAAATACTAGGGGGGTGGCCGGCCATGTCTTGAGGCCCAAACCCATGAAGTTAGTCATGTGACTAACATGTGATTAATATTATAAAAAGGGGATAGGTCTTCATTGTATGTAGAACATTCAAGAAATCACCAAACAATTTGAGAGCAAGCATAAGGGGCCATTCGGCCGAACCCTATAAAGAAAAAAAAAATTTAGCCTTGAATCTTCATCCAAAAATCTTGTTCTTCTTGAATTAGTAACAAGCGCAAGACGCTCTTCAACGTGGTATAATTGGTTTGGCGAAAGAACCACGTTTGCGGAAAGTTGGAAATTGAAGGAAAGGTAAGAATTTCTTCACTTTTACACTATGGGATATATGTATGTATGTTGTAGTGTGTGGAAATGAATAAAAAGCATGAAAATTTTGTGTGTTGAGATTGTAGGTATGTTGGCCGTGTGTAGGTGCATGTTGTATGTTTGTGGTGATTTGAATTTATGTGGTAATCTAGTTGTAGTTATGGTGGAAATTGTATTAGAAAAGAAAGTTGAATGAATTAGTGAAAGTTGGAAAATATGAGGCATGGCCGTGAGGTGTATGTGATGTTGGAATGTGAATTAAATTCCGTTAGTATGTTAATTGTGTTGTCATGGCTTTGTGAAGTGAATGAAAGAATAATAATCCTTGTTGAATATGGAAAATAGTTGCTAAGTTGTTGTATGAAATTTTGTAACTTTATAGTAGTTTATGTGAATATGGAAATGAAAGTAGTAAGAGGCACATTATGATTGTCATTGATGAAGTTGGAAGATAGAAATAAGTTATGAACATGTTTGTTAAAAGATTGGAATTTGTGGGTGAATTATGCCTTTGGCCGGAAACTTGTATATTCAGTATACCTTATGTATATTTGGTGAAAATGATATGATATGCCTCCGAATTATGTTGTAATGATCTTGATGGGTGATGAATATGAAAATGGTAAGTTTAGTTTGGAAGTGTAAGGTCGGAATGAAAGACGTTATGTTATGCCGGGAAGATGGCTAGTTATGCCATATTATGTGTTTTGTGATACTTGTTGTTGTTATTGATGTTGTTGTTGGGTTGTTGTTGATTGTTTTGGCCGAGTTTGAATCTCGGGGATGCTATAGGTATAGGGGAGATGCTGCCCAAATTTTTATAGAAAAGTGTTGGCTAAGATTGAAATTGTTAAGTTCCATGAATAGTAATTGGTAAAAGTGACCATTTGCAGTTTTTGGACGAAACGGGAATTGAGATTGAGCGAGCATAAGGCGCCCGTAAGGTATGTAAAGCCTATCCTTCCTCCTTTTGGCATGTCCTAGTTACACTAGGTTAAGATTGGACCCTCGGGGATAACTCTGCTCTTGGAAATCCGAGTTTAATTTTGGGCACTATTCATTCAGCGCAATTGAAACATATTCCTTATATTTGGTTGGAAGAATGCTCAAACCTTCTTAACTTTTGCTACTGCGTCCGAATCTCTCCGAAACTTTCATAGATGGCTTTATGGAGCCTAAAGTCTGTGATTTGTGTCCGCCGCCTCGATTTGACTCGAGGTGGGCCCGCAAGCCCCTAGGCTCCCCTTATTTGATTTGTTTGACTCATTTCCATCCGATATGAAAAGTAATCGTTTGCCTATGACTCTAAGGTCCGTTTGAAATGTCCTATACCGTTATTAAACGTTTTGCACTATGAGGGATACTAAATTTTCAGAAAATGACCTGTGAATTGTTTTTCGAAGGTTTTGTAGTTTGGAAATTCGTAACTTCTATATATTAATTCTGATTGACCTGACACCTACTCCGAGCCTTCTGACGTCGGTATATGCTTATATGTAATTATGTGTCGAGTCCTGCAATTTACTTTTTAATATGCATATGGTTTCTGCACTACTCCGTTCGTGCCATTCATTATGATTTCGTTCGTCGGTACCCGGGCCGGCTTTGTGATCGTGCGCACTATAGCATATTCGGAAGTATGATGTGTTACGGTTTCCGAGGCCTCGCCATAGGGCCGGTTACCGTCTATGGAGTTATGATGTGATATGGCATTTGATATGTTCTGATGATGTGATATGTGTGTGATACGATTTGTTCGGAGTATGTACGGAGATTTGAAAACTTCTGGAGTATGATGTGTCGTGGCACCAGCGTCGGGGGTGGCCACGTTCCTAAGCCCTATGCATGATTTTATTTGCATTTTGTACATTTATCTTCCGCACGGGTTTGATCTACTACTTTGATATTTGTGTTGTTCCTTCTGACTCCAGCCATGATTGAGATTTCTGTACCTCCTGCTTTACATACTCAGTACTTTTTCCGTACTGACCCCCTGTTCTTCGGGGGCTGCGTTTCATGCCCGCAGGTACAGACGCTCGTTTGTTTGATCCTCCGGCTTAGGCTACTCATTCCGCTATTTTGGAGAGCTCCCTTTGATCCGGAGCTTATCTTTTGGTACATATTTTCCGCTATGCATATTCTGTACATTTGTGACTATTTGGGTACGGCGGGGCCCTGTCCCGTCATATGTTCGTATGTTCTGTTATGTTTGTAGAGGCCTGTAGTCATATTTGTGGGTCGTGGGTCCGGTTTGTCCGTATGCGGTTCTGTTTTGCGTTCTTAAGCGGCCCCGTATGCTATTATGGCCAAGACGGCCCATATGTTTGTATGTGTGTGTGTGTGTGCATTTGGGCGATGTATATTCCGCCACTCTTCTGATTTTGATATGACTATTCTGCACGGGTGACCACTTAAGATAAATGTTCGTTCAATACTTGTATGACGTCTGCTATTAGTTTTCAGTTCGAACAACTTATGTTAAGTCTGAATGAGTCCTAATATGACGATCTGGTTTGTAAGTTTGTTTGGGGTGCCTAGGTAGGGCGCCAGTCGCGGCTCACGGGGCTGGGTCGTGACATGCCCATTTCGTTCATCATTATTCCTTGTAAGGCTAATATGGCCTCCCCCCCTTTAAGGGGCTCCTTATAAGCCAACGGTTCTTCTTTTCGACTCCGTGCACAACATAGCAAAATTCCTTATCATAAGTTTTCCTTTTATCTTCCATCGACATCCTGACATATGAGATATCATACATGTTCATATACATATGCACATATAATTAATATCAACTGACCCACAAAATACCTTCAGACGCTATTCAAGCCTATCTAATTTCCAAAACTGCACTGCACTTTCTGTCTCTTTTCTAGTCTAGCCTGTCGCATTCTATGTGACCTCTTATGGTTCCCCAACCATTCCGAATACATTAAATTTCTCTTGGATTACTACAGCTCCTGACTTGCTGCTCACATCTGAATTTTACAAAATTTTTAGAAAACTTCCCAGGGGGTCACCCATTATGAAATTGCCCCCGCCTGAGCACGCTTAACCTCGAAACTTTGATGGATTTCGGTGCCTTAGGGCCAATATAATCGCGTCCACTTTCCCCTATAACCTTTATTACCTGATCCGGAGCAAACCAAGGTCTCACAGATTTCGAGACATTTCTGTAACCCGCTCTATCCTTTACAATTACCATTTTACCCTTTTCCAACCCTTACTATTCAGAATTCACTCACAGACAACAAATATCAACAACACCTCACGGATCGTACATACACATAACATATTCCAGCTGGCCAGGGCCTTTATATATCGTTTCACATCGCATCATATCATATTACCTCATGTTAGACCATATCATGTCATATTGTGTCATATCATATCTTGTTATATCATATCATATCATATCGTATCGCATCATATCATATCGTATCATGTCGCGTCGTGTCATTTCATATGGGATCATATCACATCATACCAAATCACAGCCGTACAGGGCTTCCGGTTTATGATAACAGAACGAACATGTCAAGACTTACCTTCGTGGCCTTCCATATCTTTATTCACCTTTTCCCAACGTATGTAAGGCTTACATTTGGGATCACGTTTCCCTATGTCTGGGCTCTATCGCACGATCTATGACAAAAAGAAAGTCAACAATTCCTAGATACCCCGTAGCCTCCTGTTTATAAATGTGGCGCGCTTCACACCATAAACAGGACTCTACCGGACACGACTTTACAGACAACCCTTAGACCGACCTGCTCTGATACCACTTTGTCACACCCCGACCTTTCTAGGGTGTGATGGGCACCCGACCCTTAATTAGGGCCGACCGAACCCTCAGACTCTTGCCGCACATAAAATTACGTCAAACGTTTAAATCAGATCAGATAAAATATATAGTAAATTTTTTTTTCTTTCTTTCAGAAATGTTCTTTCTCGAAGCTTCCAGACGAACAAATCTATAGTCATACAAAATTCAATACATAACACAGACCGACATATCGGCCGACGGAGCCGCTTACAGACTGACATACTATACCCACGACACTATCTGCAAAGTCTCTAACATATATCAGACATCATAGCACACATACTCTGACTCGGCAGCACTCCAGGAGCAAATGGAGTTTGCCATCTTCGCTGGAACATCTTCTATAATATCTTCCACTCATCTGGGAGTACCTGCGCGGCATGAAACGCAGCCCCCGAAAAACAGGAGGTCAGTACGGAATATGTACTGTGTATGTAAGGCATGAAATACAGAAAGCAGAACCTTAATCGAAACAAATAGTACAAAGGGTAAGCATATTATCCAGATTGCCGAATTACTTACTTCTCAGACACAAATCATACAGACCAATACAGATCATACAGGCCGGCACAGATCGTACAGACCAATACGGATCATACAGACCGACACAGATCGTACAGACCAATACGGATCATACAGACCGACACAGATCGTACAGACCAATACCGATCATGCAGACCGACACAGATCGTACAAACCAATACCGATCATACAGACCGTACACAGATCGTACAGACCAATACGGATCATACAGACCGACACAGATCGTACAGACCAATACAGATCATACAGACCGTACAAATCATACAGAGCGTATGGAATGCTGACATACTCACTTTCCAGACACAGATCGTGCATACCGTTATCGGATATCAGAAGGAGTGTGGCACGTACAGAACGCACAGATAATGTCGTACGTCAGACGGAGTACAGAACGTACCGATTGCTCCGATGATGTCACATATCGGACGGAATACAGAACGTACAGATTACTCAGAGGATGTCGTATATCAGACGGAATACAGAATATTCGGAAGGTCAGAATGCTTACTCTCCAACACAAGTCATACATATCGGGATCGGATATCATATCACATACGCGGTAACCCCAGGGACATGTACCACGCCGGGACAAATACCATATCATACATACGGTAACCTCGGGGACAAATAACACGCCGAGGGACCGGTCACATCCTATCATATACACGGTAACCTCGGGGACAGGTAACACGCCGAGGAACCGGTGGACAATGCCAAGGGATGCGCGCGATAACATAGGAACGTGGTCGCCACTCCTACCTTTGGCGCCCCAACACATCATATTTCAGGAAATTTGCTTCGATCTCCGTCACACATCATAACATAACCACGGTACCCGGGGGCGGACAGATAACACGGCACCCCGAGCCCGGACACATCATACTTCATAATATATCCTCGGTAACCGGGGACGGACGTATAACACAGTACCCCGGAACCGGACACATCATACTTCGGAATTCATATATGGAACCCGGCCCTCAACAGAGGACTCGGCGAACCATCCGCACGATACATACCGGCCCGGGACTCGGTGAAGGAAATCATAACATATGCACGAGCAGAATAGTGAGAAACCACATGCATAGAAATCAAGACTCGACAGACCAGTGTACTTACCGATACCTGGAGGCTCGGAACAGATTTCAGGTCAATCCGGCGTAGTATGAGAAAGTTACGAGCGTTCGAAGTACAAAACGCTTTATAAGCGTTTCAGAAGCCTTTTTCGGGGAATCAGAATCATAGTCATATCAGACACCTTCAGATGTCCTTACGAATCAGATCAAATAGAGATTTTGGAACCATACTTACGTATAAGAAAATTATAGACGTCTTGATACAGAAACCTCTTCGAACATTTCAGAGCAATACGAGATCGTATACGGAAGTTAGGGACATTAAATCTTACAGAAGTTCTCGAACCAGAATAAACATATCAGAATGCTCTTATCAGGATACTGATTTCAGAATTCTCATATCAGGATACTTACTTCGGAATACTTATATCAGCATACTTACATCAGAATACTTATATCAAAATACTCATATCGACACACTTATATCAGAAGACTGATATCAAAATGCTTATATCGAGACACTTATATCAAAATACTTATATCAGAATACCTATATCAGAATACGTATATCATAATACTTGTACCAAAATACTTATATAAAAATACTTATATCAAATACTTATATCAAGGGATGAACAAGGATCACAAACTCATGTCAAGAAGTGAATTAGAATCATAATCAGACTCAGCATCACAAAACAGAGTTACCCGAAGGCAGCATATCACATTATACCTTACTTGGCTCTAGGACAGGCCAAAGAAAGAAAGGGTAAGCCTTACATACCTGCGCCGCGACCAACTAGTCACGCTTGTGCCTCCAACTTGTTAATCTACATTCAAGAGGATTCATCCATTCATTAGATTCGTCGTCACATACTTGCCCTAATCTTTCAAACACATTCATTTATATTCTGCCGGAATTTCGGCAGCATCTCCCCTGTAAATGTACCAACCCCGAGAATATGGCTCGGCCCAATTCAACAACAACAATCCGGGAATTCAACCCGGCCAAACCAACGACATCAATAAGAGGTTCAAAACACATTCTAACATTAGTAGCTCTTTTATATACAATTCGACAATATTCCGTTTTCATTCAAATCAACCGCATACGATCGAACCAACATCAATATTCGTACACTCAAGTACTAATCCAAAACACTTAAACAAGATTAAAAAAAAACACTTCGGACAATCCCACAAAATGTTCAAATCGGCCCATCCAATACACAAGCAAATCCGAAATCTTCCAAGTCCAAGAAAACATCAACAATACATTTCTTTTCTTCCAAATTCATCAACTACACTAACAATCCATAATTTAACAACATTAGCCTTACAAATACAAGAAACCATATTAAGATTACATCAAGTACCAAAACAGCCCACATGATTTCAACCTCACTTTGAACCATTAAGCCTTCATTTTATAACATAGAATCTACAACACCACAACCCAAACATAGTAAATAAAATTAATTCATTCCTTGACACACAAAACAGTCCATTTTCGGCCAGCCCTTCAACACACAATTCCCATGGTTGTTCATTCATTCCTTCACACTACAACACATTCAAACATGCTAAATACAATTCATTCTTCATTCCTACACACTACTACATACATACGGCCAACACTTCCACATGCATAATTTCATTAATTGCTTTCATTTCCACATACCACAACATGTGCAAACCATCCATAAAACACATAAAGAAAATCAAACCTCACCTTTTTGCTTCAACCTTTCTAATCGGCTAGACTTGTTCATAACCACAACGAACGATTTTCTTGCTCCAACAACTACTCCACGTCCTAGAGGACCTTCCAATTAGTAGGGAAGCTTGAAGAAACAAATTTTTCTTGATCAATCTTGAGGGGCAAGTTTCGGCCAGCCCCTCCCTTGGCCGAACCCCCCTCCAATTTTTTTCTCCCTCTCTCTTTTTCTTGAATTGTCTAGAGTGAAAGTGATGGATTTTTTTCTTCTTTTTCAAGACTTTGGCCCTATATATACATATAGTTTTTGTGGCATGTGAGGGGCACATGCCCCTCTCTAGAGTTTTCTTGAAATTCCATAAAAAGAAGACTAATTTGTCATCCTTTTTAATTCTTTTTCTTTTTCATTTCATATATATATTTTTTTGTCACATGGCCAATATGGCCCTTTTTAAATGCTCATGAACCTTTTGGTGAAATTCCCGTTTTGCCCCTATTCTTTCCGCAATATTTCCATAAGTCATTTTGCGAATTTCTATTCTTGCCCTTAGCCTCTTACCATATTTCCATCCTAATAATAGTCACAAATAATATTCATGACAACTTGTGCATTAATATAACTTTTGAAAATGGTTTCACCCTTAACTTTCCACGATGACTTTAGAATTTTCCAAACGCACAATATACGGGCTATAACAATTATGCTATGATGTTTTGTTCGAAGTTAGAGACTTTGCAGACAGAGTCGTGGGTATAGAATGTCGGTATTGTAAGCGGCTCTACCAGTCGATGTGTTATTATGTTTCATGTTACAAGTCTCATGTAATGATAGATTTTATTTGATCTGAGCACGATGAAAAGAAAGTCTCTGAAAGTCTTACTATGTATTTCATTTTATTTGATATAAGTATCCAAAGAGACTATGTGTGCGATAAAAGTCAGAAGGTTCGCTCGGCCCTAAGTAAGGGTCGGGTGCCCATCACACCCTAGTAAGATTAGGGTTTGACAGTCAACATGGGAAAGGCCATAGAAGATGGTCTCAAATCTGGGAAAATAGTTTGCATCTTCAACAAGGCATCGGGACAAGCTGCTGCAGGAATCTTTCGCAAGAAGAAAGAGGACGTGGCAAGCATATCCCACATTCCTAACCCATGATCAAAAGAATCACAATCTTCCCACATAACTGCATGCGTCATAAACTACCCCTCACCCGTCTATAATCCAACAACTGTGTATTACGTACAACCAAGCTTCACCACCACTGTACCAGCTTACACGGTTCCACCTAGTGTCCGTGTGTCTGCTCCCACTTACCAAGCACCACCTTAATAAAATTACCGCCCAAATAACCCACCACCAGCATATCAACCACCTTAGAATTACCAACATCAACCGCCATGTCAGGACCCAGCTAGGGCCATGACGGGCACCCGGAGCTACCTTACCGAGCACCACCTATCATACATGCCCTCAAACTCATCCTGACTATATATTATTCCCAACATGAAACTTGTCATAAGGTAATCGTTATCATTACAAACATATATCTATATATATACACACACATATGCCTTTGAGGCTACAAAAAATGATACACACCAATGTACTGTGTAATAATTATGAGACATCTACAACCTACATAATGTATATACGAGCCTCTGTTAGTATACTGAGACATAAGGACGGGATAGGACCCCGTCATACCCAAAAATGTACACAAAAGAATGTAACAATAAGTGGCACCTCCGTAGTAATGGGGTGCTCCTGTAAGCTGCTGATAAGACTCCTAAGAATCTGGTCCATCTCCCTGTCTACCTGTGGGCAAAAACACAGCATCCATAAAAATAAAGGACGTCAGTACGAGCAATGTACTGAGTATGTAAGGCACATATGATAACGTAATAAGAAAATACAGAAAACATGAAAGGAAATGATAACTGTACTGCTCGCTTCCTGAGGCGTAAACATGCATGCTCACTTTTTAAAGAAAACACATTTTATGCATATCAAATATAACATCATCGTTAGCCCGCGTCTGGGTAATCATCGCAAGCCGCCCACTAGTGGTGCTATCATCATCATCCATAAACCGCCCGCGTTAGCGGTGCTGCCGTGCCATATAGACACTGTGTTATCATAAGAAGCCCGCTTTAGCGGTGCTGCTCGGCCATCTAGGCACGGTGTAATCATCATCATATACTTAACATGAAGCATGAATAAGATCTCAAGTAAAAGTTGTAACTCCATTGGAGTGCCATAAGGTCGGTAACCTCCAATTATATTATGGAACATCATGGCCGTCATGTCTCACCTTGAAGGAACTAGCATTATAAGGTGAGGCTAGCAACAATGAACAATATCAAGGAATCATGTAAAGATCATTAACATTATAATAGCATCATATCATAAGCTTTAGAATATCTAGACATAGCATCATCGTCATCATGATCATTATGGAACACATCTTATCTCTTCCTCATAATAAGCTCTTAGAAATCTTTAGCCCTCAACTTGGGAATATAAGAAATTCATGGGAATATATATGAAATCATAGTATAGGAATCATGCCTTGAAAGAAAGGGACTAACCTTAAATACCTTCACGTCTCCTTAACTCTATCGACTAAACGCTTTCCTTCCAACCTCACAAATCTACATTCAAGATAATTCGTACAAGGATAGATAACCGGAAACATACTTAGGCCTCAACTAAAACAACTAAGGGCTAACGAAAATTGGGCAGCATTTCCTTTGTTTTAACAACTTCCTCCAAATAATAAAAAATTCCCAAACATTAATAATAACACCCACAATATTACAATTGACAAACTTCGTCAAGTTAAACATTATTCAATTCCCAACATTCCCTTTCAAAGTCACCCATATCCATAATTCCAACACAACTTCATAGTCATTCTCATATAATACTCCTTTAACTTAATTTGCATCATTCACAACAAGATTACACTCATGGTATGTTGAGAACTATGATTCAAGTCAAGTTACCACTCAAGAATTCCACTATTTCCATATTTGAACCTCATACTCCACTTTCTTCCCTAATCCAAGTCTTCTAACTACTCAATATTCTTAGTAACATGAATTAAATGTGAAACTCACCTTTGATCATATAGGAATGGTATTTGGATGAAAATACTCCACTTGAGAAAAGCCAAACATCAATAGCTAAGAGATTTTTGGTATCTATCAACCCTAGTGAACATCCATACACTTGATTTCCCTTGAGTATTAGTGTTTGATCTTTGATCTCTCTTCAATTTGTGTGGGTATGGTGTATAGAATATTATAGAGACTTCAACAGGTATGGAGAAATTGAGAGAAATGAAAAATAAGAACTTGGGACATATATTTATAGTTGCAAAAATCTGACCCGTGATGCTTTTATACAGACGCTTATACGGTCCGTATAAGTGACCGTATAAGTCCATCAGATACTGGTTCATTTTGTGACTATTATACGGACACTACACGGACCGTATAAAGTTATACGGACTGTATAGTTGGTCGTATAACTCACCCTTTTTTTCGAAAATGCCCTCGTCGATTCGTTTGATCTCCGATCCTTATGGAACCTTCTTAACACTTGTTTAACACTTCGTTAAAAATTCAAGGAACCTTATTACTCACCCCCAAGACCTTACTAAATAATCATTACCTCGATAATTACTGAACCTTTCCCAAACACAACTTATACTTCACTTTCCTCTGACGAACTTAGTCTCATCAAGTCCTATAATTCCAAATTCTTATCGCATACACTTTAAAGCTACCAAATATGCTTCTTATGGTAATAAGAGCTCCATGTTCACCTTATGCTTGCATTAGTCTACTCACAGTACGATAACCCTAATTTCTGAGGTGTAACACTCTCTACTCCCTCCCCCCCTTAAGAACATTCGTCCTCGAATGTTAAGTTCTCGGGGATTCTACAGAAATTTCGCCAAATTTTCCCCTGTAGCATGACACTCCCATCCTGTCACAACTATCCAAAATAACATCGCCTCATAGGGCTACAACAATAATAGCAAGAAGACATGGCCACACACGACCCCAAAGCATTGAAAGAAACATAACAAACCTGGGGACAGTGGCGTCTCATCTTGTACTTCTGCTGGGGAGGTGGAGATAAGTACTAGTGTTGGACTTCATATCTCCTTACGCTTCCCAATGCACCTTTTTGCTTCCTCGTCCCTTCACAATACCTTCATCAAGCTTATATTTTTAGTTCTTCCTTCACTACTTCAAAACCATTTTAGAGGGCAGCAAGAAATTCTCATAAAATCTTTTAATAACCTTCGCCAATTCTTTTCGAAATGAAACTTCGGCACTCTAATGATTTAATACCCTCTCATTCTTGCAAGCTTTATGTGACCACTGGTATAAATCAATTCCAATCCATCTTAACAGGTCTTTTCATCTGTCTTAAAGGCCTAACATACGTGTTCTTAACATACCTTTGGAAGTTAGAAAACGAGCTCTATCTGCTTATTTATTCCAAAATGGAGGTTTACTAAGATGACCTATCTTTCCCAAATCTCTCAAAATGTATCGATCTTCAGGCACTGGTAGAGAACCAAGCATTTTGACAAATTTTCATAGATACCTCATATGATTCTTTACAATTGCAGCACTTATTTTAGCTCTAGATTCATCCTCATTCTTGATCAGTACCATGAAATTGACTTACACAAGTTTACTTCTTATTTCCTTCTTTATCCACACTGCTCGCTTCCAGTTTCTTACCTAAATCCATCTTACTGTATTTACTTCGCGATGTGGCCTTAATTTGTTCGTGTTTGAGTACTTTAAGCTTGAAATTCTCATATCACCCATACATTCCCACTTCTACACGATCGTACATATTTGTTCCTTTTCATTGTAGGTCGCTACCGTCAAATATTCACATGCTTCCAATTAGTTCATTTCTGTTAGCAAAGGCATTACTAAATTCTGAGTCAAGCACTCTGCTTTTAAGGCTTTCCCTGTACAATGATTCCTAAATTGTTATGCGACATTGTAATTTCACATCCATGTAACTTGCTTGCGGTGGCTATTTCACTTGATTTCCCGTGTCAGTCCATCATTCACTTCTCCCCTTAATCCAAATCTTACTCTCATCGCCTGTATCTCCTCACTATAAAATCATTCGCATAAGCCCTTATTATATGGAAATACCATTTTATTCTTGTCTACCTTATGCTTGAGCCGAAGCTGCAATAGTCATGTAATGTATCTTTTTGGGATAGATACTGCTCTTCCGTTATAAGCTCATCCTTTAACTCTACCTCATAATCTACCTTATTGTTGTAGAACTGCCATGTTAGGTTCTCTGCCGATCTTCCCTTATACGGTCCATATCTTGTATTATCTCATTCTTATGTCTCCAGTGGCCAATTGCCTCGGAAAATCGAAGACTATTTTCTTGATGGTCTCTTTTGGTTGCCATGGCTATTAAATTATGAGGGAATTATCTTTACCTCAATGGTTCATTCATTTCTTCTATCAATACCCACAGACTGTCTTGTATGTGCACCATTTCCATCGATGTAGCTCATAACCGCTCTATACTCCCAATGCCAAATCGTCCCCAAGCTTGCTCTCTCTTGGCTCACCTTTCCTCAATAACCTCTCCCTGGGACCCTTACCATGAAAACCACCGAGGATGAAATTCCATTTGTTTCCATCTTGACATAAGTATATAGTCAGTTTATTGATCATTCACAACCAAACCTTGTTTCTCCTTTCGTCTTACTCCTCATCCTTTCCTTAAATGATTTCATTCATAGGATAATAACCCTAAATATATTTCAGAGTACCAGTGGCTCCTCTTCCTTTTCTTCTTTTCTCTCTCAGAACACTATCTTTTAATAAAATTGCAACTTAAGGTTCAACATCAACCCCTCTACACTTTTCTCTGATCAGTTCACACTGCTATAGAAGTATTGTACTCTGTTATCCCAATATATAATAACGGAGTAACACGTGGTCCTTTTAGAATTCTTTGTATGAATGTTGTGTAAACTCGCTTTTCACGTATAAGATATATTACTCAAAAATTGGTTCCCTAATTCTCGTCATAACTTAATTAGCCACCATGTTCGTACAGCATGATTCAAAATCTTTATTACTCCATGACTCCTTATTACATTACCACTTAATGATAGAATATCCATAGGGTTTTGATTCGCTTCCACCCTCTGTTCATCGAGTTACTGCTCTAGTGGACTTCTGTCCTATTTACCTCACTTCCACCCTTCCTTCATTGTTTCTAACACTTCCACTACGCACATCACATATATCGATCATTCGTTACATGTCATCCTTTTGTTTCGCAGATCAACCTTATCTTATTTTCGCTTTCCCTCATATCTTTAATAGCAATCCCCGTCATATATTTGTTCGAGTAAATTGCTGGATCTATAACCTGAATTCTAACACAGAACATACCTGCGGTCATAAGGTTACCTAATTATCAGGCAAGAAGCTTTTGGGAACACATCTCTTTTAATCGCTTTCCTCGAGGTCTCACAGAGGTCAATAAGGCTAGCTTATAGTGAAATGAAAGTTTTCCTCCCACTATAATTATCAGGTGAAACCTAGCTTAATAATCTGATTCGTCGTATCATGCATCGGCTTATACGTATACATCAAGTTTATCTCAAAACTTAATGTTCCCCAAACGAAGAGAATCTAACTTACAACTTCTTCTAGAGTGCTTATCCCTTTAATTCTCCTTAGTGTATAAATCTTCAAGAGTGTTTATCCCTTCGAGGTATAGCAGGAGCAAGGTCTATTGGGGGATCCAGGGAAAGTTGACAAATGAGAGTAATGGCGACTAAGGTGTGTTCGCTACTATCGGGAATCTGGAAATCTAGGATGAAAGGTAGTCATATATACAGGTGAAAGGTGAATATTGAGGATTGAAAAGGTCAAAATAGTAATTATGTAGTCGGAAAAGTAAGAGACCCTTTCCAATCCGCAGGGAGACGTGTTACGAGAACGTTTCGGAGTCTGTCAAGGCTTCCATTTGATTCAAATTAGGTAACAAGGGCCATGCAGTAAGATGGATACGATTACACCCGCATTAACGCACCGAATTTCATCAGAGTTCCAAGGTTAAGCGTGCTGAGGTGAGAGAAATCTTTGGATGGGTGACCCCCTGGGAAATTCAGACGTAAGAGACAAATGAGAAGCTAGAGTAACCTAAAGGAAATTAGAGTATGCAGAGTGGTTAGAAACCTTAAAGAGGTCGCGTAGGACGAGGCGAGCTAGACCGGTGGAAAACAAAAGGGGGTGCATCACGGCTCTAGAACTAGGATAAAGTTGAGTAGTGTTTGGAAGTATCTTGCAAGCAAGGCGTTAGAAAGTATATATATGAATGCGTATAATATTCCGTATACGGCTGTATTAATGGGTAGGTGCATCCCGGCAACCGGCGTTGTGATGTATGGAAGACATTAATCGAATAGGGTAACGAAGTTCTAGGGACAAAACCAAAATAAATGGTACAAGAGTTATAAAGTAAGCTAATAATATTTTTATTACATAGTAAGATTGGAATGTCCCAATACGATGATATCCAGGAAAGGAAAGAAAGGGAATAAATGGATGGTAAAGAGATCAAAATGTCGGAAAAAGTGAAAAGGGTAGGAAACAGGAGTGAGTAAGGCCTCCAAGAGAGACGACAGGCAGAGCACGAGACACGGGGCCACTCGGGTAAAAATTTGAAGGTAGGCGTGTAAAAAGGATTAAAGTGTGGTAGTATGGAACATAAAGAGGAAGGTGTGGGGTTAGAAATGAATTTCAATGAGTGGGACTAAGAGGATAGTGACTATGACGAGGAGTGAGAAGTAAGAGAAGGAATGGTTCGACCTTGCAAGGATGCTAAGAGACTTAGCTCTCGAGAGGGATACAAAAAGATAAATGTGGGGCCATATTGGTACGGTTGCCTCAAATATGGGAAAGCTATTGATGTACTAGGACCTCCTTAAAAGGGAGGAAGAACGTATTGAACTTGAAAGGAATTATGATGCTCTCAAGCTCCAGAAGGGAAATTTATTAGTTCGGGGCCGGAGTTCGAAACATATCGGCATACCAGAAAGATATCAGAAAGAAGCAGAACCGAATATGAATAACATGGTAAGGCAATTTATGTGGTAAGTGCAATAAGGTCAATCAAAAAGAGTTACAGGTTAAGTATGCATAACCCCCCCCCCCCCCCCCCCCCCCCCGAGGTTTATTCTGTTTTATACGCACTGTTACGAATGAGAACAAGGAGTGGTACTCTATAAAGTTGATTATGATTGGGATATAATGAGAATGTAGCGAGAACTGTAATATACAGTAAGTAATGTATAGCGAGGAAATGACTAAAGAGGTGACATGTTCTATGTGAATAGAGAGTGAATGCAAGTGTGACACCAATAAGCGAGCCATGAAGCAGTGGATAAGAAAGCTTATAAGACCATGTTAGGAAAAGGATCAGCATAATAAGGATGAGAGGGAATGAGTAGGATAAGGGTTGGAAGCGAAGAATGGATTGTATAGAAGTAATATATTTTGAAAAGCAAAGCGGTACTACGTTAAGAATAAGGTTCCTTGTGCGAGGAACAAAGGATTAATTATAAAACGAAGTAAGTATGGGTATAGAAAAAAAAAGGGGAACATGCGAAGTACACAAGTTAAGAAGTAGCCGTATTATGGGAAAAGGGGGATGCGCCTTCTACGGCTACCCTATACTAAGACAGAACAAGTAAATTACCTAATGAAATAAGTTGGAAAGAAACATGTGGCTATGAGTTGTGAGTTCCCCACATGATAATAAGGCGATAAAGTAAGGATATCATCAGTGACAAGTAAAGATATGATTATGATTGTCGTTGAAATCAATGCTGAGTACAACACAAGGATAACGGATTATGATATACAAGGGGTCCTAGTTACGCATAAGACTTAGATCCTTGATAAGACAGATGCCGGCTTAAGGAAAATGCATTTACGGTTACTGTGAGTCGATTACAGGAAAGAGAGAAATAACTTGAGATGGAAAGAAAAGGGGAAGGTGACGCTGCCAGTGAATGCTGACTATTGAAGGATGGCATAAGTGACACTACATGAATGGTACAGACAGTTAGATATACCATTATTTTGAGCATCCCTATGGGATGGACTTGATAATTGGAGCGAAGGTAAATATTGACTCATAGTAAACGGTTGAGCTAAGCAAAATACAGCCTTATTTGGACTGCTACGTAGGCGGTACTGCTGAGTTACGCTACTGTAAGATGAGTATGTTAAGACGTCGCACATGAATTACTGCAACTATAAATTTTGGGAAATGGAATGAATATGATGCAGTAAAAATGCGAAATGGAATGAATGTGATGCAGCAAAAAACAATCGAGGAAAGGGGTACATGAATTCAAGATTGGAGGTGAGGCAATGGATTTGCGAAGGATATAAGTAAGACCCTAAAAGGGGGGGGGGGGGGGGGGGGAGCAAGTAAGGAAAGAATAAGTGTAGAGATCGAAACGATGAGTCCCAAGATATGACACGTATAGACCCTAAGACAAAAGTGGGAGTTATATGAAAATGATATAGCTGTTATCATTATACATTTCACTACGGACATCAAGTGAATCGATGAAACGAATAGAGTGATTGAAGGGTGTCTTTTAAGATTGGACTGAAAATAATTCGTGAAGAATAAAAGGAATTGAACGATATTCCAATGAAGGGGGCAAAGATTGACGAGATATTGGAATAACTACGATGCTGATTATGGTATGATCACCCAGTAAAGGGAGGCTACAAAACAGCGCGAGCTGGACGACTAAATAATCAAGCCGTAGAAAATAAACGCCATAGTGTATCGATTATGATCGCATTAAAGGAAGGATGATCCGATAATGGGATGTGTCCGAGAAGGGGATTATGGACAGAGTACGAAATTGGTTTAAACATTCGAGGACGAATGTTCCAAAGGAGGGAAGGATGTTATACCCCGCATTTTCAGAGCCTGAGCGTGACACGTGCTGCCTCAGACATTGATAATCACGTTGTTACTACATAATTTAAACTCACGTTGATAGTATTATATTTCATATTTTTGCACGTCGGATTAGTCGTAAGCGGAGGTGGGGCCCACACATCGAGATTTTTTAGGAACACGTGACAAGCTATATGAACCACATATGTGAAGTTAAGCACAACTCAAGAAGAACCCATGAGCCAAATCAAAATGGAAGCCCTCCAAACAAATATTTTTAAGTTACGTTTTTGGGTGATCTGACTTCGGGAGGCCATACCCCCATCAGTGTTTGCGAATTGGGGAAAGCTCCCAGAATTAAAGTTGTAGATAATTGAATTAGCTTTCCATCCATTGTCGTGGGTCCACAGGAGACGTCGGGATAAGGAGATATGGACTTTTTAAAGCAGAAAGGTCAGTGGGCTAGGCCCAATGCCCAACCGGGTGAGGCCCATGACCCATGCCTATTTAAATGATATTTCAGCCCTTTCTCTTCATTTTTCAGACCAAAACACCCAGAAAATTCTGGAGATAGAGAGAAAAAGAGTCTTGGAGAAGAAAAATCAATTTTGATCGAAATCTGAGCCCCGAATCCCGAAGCTCATGAAGAGAAAAGTGTTGTACGTCGCGTTGTCTTCAATTTGAACTAAAAATCAACCAAAAAGAAGAGGGTGGACGTGGTGGCTGCACACTTGAGGTAAGATTAAGGTTCCTTTTCATTGCTAACATGTTTATTTAGAGTTTTAACGAACTAGAACAGAGAAAATAGTGTGATAAATTCGTTTATCGGTGTGGTTGGATTATGGTTTGAGGAGAATTTCGGATAAAGTGTATATTTATTTATTTATGTTGTAGGATGTAAGTATTGATGTTATTGGTATTAACTTCGACGTCTTTGCGGAAATAAAATTATGAAATAGCTATATCGCAAATTTGGTTGGTTGAGAAATTTAGAAAACAGTGAGAGGGCTGTTTTATGGCATACGTCGGTATTGGAAATGATGTTAATATTATTGGTATTGTTGTTGATGTTGTTGTTTGTTGAGTTGGAATCTCGGGCTAGGCATATAAACAAGGGAGATGCTGCCCGATTTTCGGTAGAATATAAAAGAGTTTAAATTGAAACTTGGGATTGTATGTGACTAAATTGAATGTAAATGAAATTTCGTCGGATTATGTAAAAGGAGTTACTAACGTTAGAATGCATTTTGAATTAATTGTTGAAGTTGTTAGTGTGGTTGTTCGTATTGTTGTTGATAATTTGGCCGAGTTGAATTCTCGGATTGTTGTTGATAATTTGGCCGAGTTGAATTCTCGGATTGTTGCTGATAAAATTGGCCGAGTTAGATTCTCGGGGATTGTGTATTTACAGGGGAAATGCTGCCGAGATTTCGGTAGATTATAAGTGAATTTATGTGAGAAACTAAGGCAAGTGTATGACGATGAATCTAATGATTGTGTGAATTCTTTTGAATGTAGACTAGCAAGCTTGGATAAATAAGCGTAGCTAATAGGACGTGGAGCAGGTATGTAAGGCTTACCCTTTCTTTCTTTTGGCATGATCTTTGTGAAACGAATAGACAATGTATATGTATGATTTCAAATAAATTCCTATTCTTAGAGCCACTAGGATGGCTAATATTCTTGACTTCCATAAGCTGTTTCATATGGTTTTGATGCGTATCTATGATGTCCGAGGATCTATTTGATATGTTTCTGAATGGCATTCGAGAGATAATTGATATGACTAATGTCTTGATTTTCAAATGATAGTACGTTTGATTATCCCACTGAGTCTTTGATATATTTTGATACGTACATATGGTTCCAAAAAGCTCTATTTGATTTGATCCATAACGACATTCGGAAGGTGCCTGACATGATTGTTGCTTTGATTTTCCAAAAATGGCTTCTGAAACGTGGTTATGATTCTCAAGTGTCAATTTGTGCACCTATCTATCGAGTCTTGTTTTATATACATATGGTTTCTCACTACTCTGCTCGTGCATGCCTCAATGCATCTTTCACCGAGTCCCTGGCCGGGTATGTTATCGTGCGCACTCCACTACATTGTTCACCGAGTCCCTCATTAGAGGGCCGGGTACGGTATATGTATATGATGACATGATGAGATGATGATGTGTTATGGCGGCCAGGAGGGCATATGATGATTTGATTCACCGAGTCCCTCACTAGAGGGCCGGGTACGGTATGTATATATGTATATGCATGATGATATGATAGCATGCTGATATGATGACATGACTTTATTCACCGAGTCCCTCACTAGAGGGCCGGGTACGGTATATATATATATATATATGATATATGATGTTGACATGCAAGACTCTACCCACCGAGTCCCTGAATGGGCCGGGTACGATATGATTTCATTCACCGAGTTCCTCACTATAGGGACGGGTACGGTATATATATATATATATATATATATATATGTATATGCATATGCATGTATGATGATATGAAAGTATGATGACATGATTTTATCCACCGAGTTCCATAACGGGCTGGGTACGCTATGAGATAATGATATGCATGATCAATGCTTTAAAGGCACGAGTTTTGGTATTCTGGACATTGTATATGTTTCTGCACCCCTTATATCAGTTATGATTCTTTTACTGTGATTCTTGCCTTACATGCTCAGTACATTTTCCGTACTGACCCCCTTTTCTTCGGGGGCTGCGTTTCATGCCACGCAGGTACACCCAGATGAGTAGCAGTCACTATAGAAGATGTTCCAGCAAAGTTGGTAAGCTCCATTTGCCTCTGGAGTGTTGCCGGGTCAGAGTATTATGCTATGATGTTTTGTTCGAAGTTAGAGACTTTGCAGACAGAGTCGTGGGTATAGAATGTCGGTATTGTAAGCGGCTCCACCAGCCTATGTGTTATTATGTTTCATGTTACAAGTCTCATGTAATGATAGATTTTATTTGATCTGAGCACGATGAAAAGAAAGTCTCTGAAAGTCTTACTATGTATGTCATTTTATTTGATATAAGTATCCAAAGAGACTATGTGTGTGATAAGAGTCAGAGGGTTCGCTCGGCCCTAAGTAAGGGTCAGGTGCCCATCACACCCTAGTAAGATTAGGGTGTGACAGTCAACATGGGAAAGGCCATAGAAGATGGTCTCAAATCTGGGAAAATAGTTAGCATCTTCAACAAGGCATCGGGACAAGCTGCTGCAGGAATCTTTCGCAAGAAGAAAGAGGACGTGGAAAGCATATCCCACATTCCTAACCCATGCTCAAAAGAATCACAATCTTCCCACATAACTGCATGCGTCATAAACTACCCCTCACCCGCCTATAATCAAACAACTATGTATTACGTACAACCAAGCTTTACCACCATTGTACCAGCTTACACGGTTCCACCTATTGTCCGTGTGTCTGCTCCCACTTACCAAGCACCACCTTAATAAAATTACCGCCCAAATAAGCCACCACCAGCATATCAACCACCTTAGAATTACCAACATCAACTGCCATGTCAGGACCCAGCTAGGGGCCATGACGAGCACCCGGAGCTACCCCACCGAGCACCACCTATCATACATGCCCTCAAATTCATCCTGACTATATATTATTCCCAACATGAAACTTGTCATAAGATAATCGTTATCATTACAAACACACACACACACATATATATATATATATATATATATATATAAACACCAATGCACTGTGTAATAATTATGAGACATCTACAACCTACATAACGTTTCTACGAGCCTCTGTTAGTATACTGAGAAATAAGGACGGGATAGGACCCCGTCATACCCAAATATGTACACAAAAGAATGTAACAATAAGTGGCACCTCCGTAGTAATGGGGTGCTCCTGTAAGCTGCTGATAAGACTCCTAAGAATCCGGTCCATCTCCCTGTCTACCTGTGGGCAAAAACACAGCATCCATAAAAAGAAAGGTCGTCAGTACGAGCAATGTACTGAGTATGTAAGGCACATATGATAACGTAATAAGAAAATACAGAAAACATGAAAGGAAAGAATAACTGTACTGCTCGCTTCCTAAGGCAGAAACATGCATGCTCACTTTTTAAAGAAAACACATTTTATGCATATCAAATATAACATCATCGTTAGCCCGCGTCCGGGTAATCATCACAAGTCGCCCACTAGTGGTGCTATCATCATCATCCATAAGCCGCCCGGCTTGGCGGTGCTACCCGTGCCATATAGACACGGTGTTATAATAAGCCACCCGCCTTAGCGGTGCTGCCCGACTATCTAGGCACAGTGTAATCATCATCATATACTTAACATGAAGCAAGCATAAGAGCTCAAGTAAAGGTTGTAACTCTATCGGAGTGACGTAAGGTCGGTAACCTCCGATTATATTACGGAACATCATGATCATCATGTCTCACCTTGAAGGAACTAGCATTATAAGGTGAGGCTACCAACAATGAACAATATCAAGGAATCATGTAAATATCATTAACATTATAATAGCATCATATCATAAGCTTTAGAATCTCTAGACATAGCATCATCGTCATCATGATCATTATGGAACACATCTTATCTCTTCCTCATAATATGGTCTTAGAAATCTTTGGCTCTCAACTTAGGAATGTAAGAAAGTCATGGGAATATATACGAAATCATTGTATAGGAATCATGCCTTGAAAGAAACGGACTAGCCTTACATACCTTCACGTCTCATTAACTCTATCGACTAAACGCTTTCCTTCCAAGCTCACAATTCTATATTCAAGAGAATTCGTACAAGGTTAGATAACCGGAAACATACTTAGGCCTCAACTAAAACAACTAAGGGCTAACGAAAATTGGGCAGCATTTCCTTTGTTTTAACAACATCCTCCAAATAATAAACAATTCCCAAACATCAATAATAACACCCACTATATTACAATTGACAAACTTCGTCAAGTTAAACATTATTCAATTCCCAACATTCCCTTTCAAAGTCACCCATATCCATAATTGCAACACAACTTCATAGTCATTCTCATATAATACTCCTTTAACTTAATTTGTATCATTCACAACAAGATTACACTCATGGTATGTTGAGAACTATGATTAAAGTCAAGTTACCACTCAAGAATTCCACTATTTGCATATTTGAACCTCATACTCCACTTTCTTCCCTAATCCAAGTCTTCTAACTACTCAATATTCTTAGTAACATGAATTAAATGTGAAACTCACCTTTGATCATATAGGAATGGTATTTGGATGAAAATACTCCACTTGAGAAAAGCCAAACTTCAATAGCTAAGAGATTCTTGGCATCTATAAACCCTAGTGAACATCCATACACTTGATTTCCCTTGAGTATTAGTGTTTGATCTTTGATCTCTCTTCAATTTGTGTGGCTATGGTGTATAGAATATTATAGAAACTTCAACAGGTATGGAGAAATTGAGAGAAATGAAAAATAAGAACTTGGGACTTATATTTATAGTTGCAAAAATCTGACCCGTGATGCTTTTATACAGACGCTTATACGGTCCGTATAAGTGACCGTATAAGTCCATCAGAGACTGGTTCATTCTGTGACTATTATACGGACCACTATACGGACCGTATAAAGTTATACGGACTGTATAGTTGGTCGTATAACTCACCCTTTTTTTCGAAAATGCTCCCGTCGATTTGTTTGATCTCCGATCCTTATGGAACCTTCTTAACAATTGTTTAACACTTCGTAACAATTCAAGGAACCTTATAACTCACCCTCAAGACCTTCCTAAAAAATCATTATCTCGATAATTACTGAACCTTTCCCAAACACAACTTATACTTCACTTTCCTCTGACGAACTTAGTCTCACAAATTCCTATAATTCGAAATTCTTAACGCATACACTTTAAAGCTACCAAATATGCTTCTTATGGTCATAAGAGCTCCATGTTCACCGTATTCTTGCATTAGTCTACTCACCGTACGACAACCCAAATTTCTGAGGTGTAACACTCTCTACTCTCTCCCCCTCTTATGAACATTCGTCCTCGAATGTTATGTTCTCGGGGATTCTACAGAAATTTCGCCAAAGTTTCCCCTGTAGCATGGCACTCCCATCCTGTCACAACTATCCAAAATAACATCGCCTCATAGGGCTACAACCATAATAGCAAGAAGACATGGCCACACACGACCCAAAGCATTGAAAGAAACATAACAAACCTGGGGACAGTGGCGTCTCATCTTGTACTTCTGCTGGGGAGGTGGAGATAAGTACTAGTGTTGGACTTCATATCTCCTTACGCTTCCTAATTCACCTTTTTGCTTCCTCATCCCTTCACAATACCTTCATCAAGCTTATATTTTTAGTTCTTCCTTCACTACTTAAAAACCATTTGAGAGGGCAGCAAGAAATTCTCATAAAATCTTTTAATAATCTTCCCCAATTCTTTTCGAAATGAAACTTCGGCACTCTAATTGTTATATCCCGTATTTTTTAACGTCAAATTATTTGCTAAGGTGGGGCCCACACATCGAGTTTTTTTTTGGAACATCTGAAAAGTCATATGAATCACATATGTGAAGTTAAACATAACTCAAGAAGGACCCTTGGGCCAAATCAAAGTGGAAGCCCTCCAAACCAATATTTTTAAGAAAACGTTTTCGGGTGACCTGACTTTGAGGGGAAAAACCGGTATTATAAGTTTGGAATTTGGGAAAATACCAAGAAATATAAGTTGTAGATAATTGAATTAGCTTTCCAACCATAGATCGTGGGTTCCCAGGTGACATCGGAATAAGGAGATATGGACATTTTAAGGCAGAAAGGTCGAGATGAACAGTGAATTCGGCCCAACCCGATTTCAAATCGGGTCAGGCCCATTTCTATTGTCATTTAATGAAAAGTTTCGGTCTTCTCTCCACATTTCAGACCAAAACACACCCATAAACATTCAGAACATTCTAGAGAGAGAAAGGGAGGAGAAATTTAGAGAGAAATCAATTTTGACCAAAATCTAAGCCCCGAATCGCGAAGCTCATGAAGAGAAAAGTGTTGTACGTCGCGTTGCCTTCAATTTGAGCTAAAAATCAGCCAAGAAAAAGATTGTTGAAGTGGTTGCTCCATACTTAAGGTAAGAATAAGGTCCCTTTTTCATTGTTAACAAGTTTATTTAGAGTTTTAACGGATTAGAACGGAGAAAATAGCGTTATAAACTTGTATTTGTTTTGTTGGGATTTATGGATTAAGGGGCTATTTTAGGTGGATTTATTCCAGTTTACGGACCATCCTTCGTGGTCGTGTTTAATCATAACAGAACCAAAAATTCAGGCTGAGAGGTGGTGATTTACGAACACAGTTTACGGGCCGTAACAACTTTACGGTTCGTATTTCAGGTCGTATTTAACCATTTGATCATTTGGCAGAAAGTTGAAGTTTTCGAAGCCAAAATACGACATGGCAGTTTACGGGCCATATACCACTTTACGGTCCGTATTTCATTTTACGTGCAACTGGCCAAAATGCAGATCTGCAACTTTCCATATTTTTTGAACCTATAATTATTCATTATGGAGCATAACCTATCTCTTATTGCAATTGCCTTCGGAATCTTACTTAGGGTCGTCAAATGTTATTTCTTACTCATGAAAACATCAGATACTCGTACTCCTCGCGGGTCCATTCACTTGGACAACAATGGAGGATTTTTTTCTGAGGTGTAACATTCTTCCCCCCTTAAGAACATTCGACCTCGAATGTTAAAGTCTTCGGGGATTCTATAAAAATTTCGGTAGAGTCTCCCCTATAATATGACACTACCATCCTGTCACAACAACACATAATATCGATGCCTCTCAGGGCCACAACATAATAGCAATAGAACTTGGCCACACACGACCAAAAAGCATAAAAGGAAACATACCTACCTCATGATCTTGATATGTCATCTTGGATGTTATAGCCCGTGTTTTGAACGTTCGGATAATTCAAGATAATTGCCAAAAGTTAAGGGCAAGACTATTTTTCAAGTTATTTTAATATACAAATTGTTCATTAGTATGGAAATATTGAGAAAGGCTAAGGTTAAAAAGGAAAATTCACAAGATGGCCCATGGTAATATTGTGGAAGGCTAGGGGCAAAACGGGAATTTCACAAAATGTTCAAGAAAATTCTTGTAAATGCCACTTTGGCCGTGTGACATAAAGAGTGGGCCCCACCCATGGCCATGTGTCCATTTTCTTACTTGAGGGGCTAAAATATATATATATATATATATAGATAAATGGTGGGAAAAAAAATAAGACATATTTATCTTCATCTTTTAGAAAGATGAAGAAACTTGGAGAAAGCAAGAAACATAAGAGACCATTCGGCCATGGCTATCAAAATTTGGTCCATGGAAATTGATCAAGGAAAATTATTTTCTTCTAGCAATTCAACTAATTGGAAGGCCCTTATTAACATGGAGTAGTTGTTGGAACAAGCAAAGCATTCATTTGGACAGCTCATAAGCCTAGCCGAATGAAGAAGTTGAGTGAAAAAGGTATGTCTTCAATCTTCTCTTTCATATGTTATGGATTGTTTGTATGTTTTGTAGTGTGTAGAAATGGATAAAAATCATGAATTTGGTGTGTTGGGGTGTTGGCCGTGTATATGTTATGTTGTGTAGGAATGATGAACTAATTTTTATTTGGTATTTTGATTGTTATAGATGTGGATTCCATGATGAGAATGAAGGTTTGATGGATTGAAATGAATTTGTAATCGTTATGGGATGTTGAAGAAGATAATGTGATACTAGTATGGTTCCTTACATTTGTATGAATGTTATTGCTAAAGTTTAGATTGTTGGTGTAGTTTATGAATTTGGAAGAAAGGAAATGTGTTGTTAGTGTTCTTGTGGAATTTGGAAGATTCCGGCTGAAGTAGTATGTTGATTGAGTCGTTTTGAATATTATGTGAATTGTTTGAAGTATTCTTGAATCAAGTTAGAATGATTTCGGATAAATACTTGAATGTGGGATCATTGGTGTTAGTTTGAATATATGTGATTGAGTTGAATAAAAATGAAATGTCGTTGAATCGTGTAGAAAGAATTGCTAGTGTTAGAATGCATTTGAAATAATTGTTGAAGTTAGAGATGTAATTGTTGATATTGTTGTTGAGAATTTGGCCAAGTTGAATTCTCGGATTGTTGTTGATAAATTGGCCGAGTTAGATCCTCGGGGATGGTGTATTTACAGGGGAAATGCTGCCGAACTTTCGGTAGAAAATAAATGAATCCATTTGAAAGACTAAGACAAGTATATGTCGATGAATCTAATGATTATGTCAATTCTCTTGAATGTAGACTAGCAAGTTCGGACGAATAAGCGTAGCTAATAGGACGTGGAGTAGGTATGTAAGGCTTACCCATTCTTTCTTTTGGCATGATCTTTATGAACGAGAAGATGACGTATATGTATGATTTCAAAGAAACTCCTATTCTTAGAGCCACTAGGATGGATAATATCCTTGATTTCCATGAGCCGTTTCATATGGTTTTGATGCGTATCTATGATGTTCGAAGTTCTGTTTGATATGTTTCCGAATGGCATTCGAAAGATAATTGATATGACTAAAGTTTTGATCTTCAAATGATAGCACGTTTGATTATTCCATGGAATCTTTGATATATTTTGATACGTACATATAGTTCCAAAAGCTCTATTTGATTTGATCCGTAACGATATCCGAAAGGTACTTGATATGATTGTTGCTTTGATTTTTCCAAAAATGGCTTCTGAAATGTTCGTAGAAGGTTTTATACTTCAAACGCTCATAACTTTCTTATACTAAGTCGGATTGACCCAAAACTTGTTTCTGAGCCTTCAGGTGTCAGTAAGTATACTTGTCTATCGAGTCTTGATTTATGTGCATATGGTTTCGCATTACTCTGTTCGTGCAAGTCTCAGTATGTCCTTCACTGCGTCCCGGGCCAGGGTATGTTCTCGTGTGTACTTCTCTGCATTGTTCACCGCGTCCCTCTCACTTGCGGGCCGGGGCATGTTGTATATATGATATGATGACATCATGATATGATGACGGGGTGGTGGCCAGGATGGCATATGATGACTCTATTCACCGCGTCCCGCAATAGAGAGCCGGGGCACGTTACATGCATACATGATACATGATTTCATTCACCGCGTCCCTCAATAGAGGGCCGGGGCACGTTATATGCAAATATGATACACGATGATGACATACATGATTTTATTCACCGCGTCCCTCAATGGAGGGCCGGGGCACGTTATCTGAATATATGATATATGGTAATGACATGCATGAATTTACTCACCGCCTCCCTCACTAGAGGGCCGGGGCACGTTATATGATATATGATATACGATGATGGTATACATGATTTTCATTTATGATTTATGATGACACACATGATTTTCATTTGAAAAGGCAAGTGCTTTGATGTTTTAAAGGCTCATACCTGATTCTGGTAAATCTCTGTTTCAGCTATGATTCTCTTTTACTGTGATTCTTACCTTACATGCTCAGTACATTTTCCGTACTGACCCCCTTTCTTCGGGGGCTGCGTTTCATGTCGCGCAGGTACACCCAGCTGAGTAGCAGTCATTATAGAAGATGTTCCAGCGAAGTTGGCAAGCTCCATCTGCTCCTGGAGTATTGCCGAGTCAGAGTATATGTGCTATGATGTCTGATTGATGTTAGAGACTTTGCAGACAGAGTCGTGGGTATAGAATGTCAGTTTTGTAAGCGGCTCCATCAGCCGATGTGTCATTCTGTGTTATGTGACAAATTCCATATGATTACAGATTTCGTTCGATTTGAGAACAAAGAAAAAGAATATTTCTAAAAGCCTTACTATGTATTTCATGTTTATTTGATTTAAA
Source organism: Lycium barbarum (assembly GCF_019175385.1). Lineage (NCBI taxonomy): Eukaryota > Viridiplantae > Streptophyta > Magnoliopsida > Solanales > Solanaceae > Lycium > Lycium barbarum. The sequence goes on along the minus strand of NC_083342.1, from coordinate 60,661,099 downwards.
GGTACAAATAGGTTATGTATGCAATAAGAGTCAGCGGGTTCGCTCGGCTCCGAGTATGGGGTCGGTTGCCCAGCACACCCTAGTAAGGTTAGGGTGTGACATTGGATCTCCTCCAAGGGCTGAAACAAATGTGGGTATCGGGATCGCATACTTTCCTCCGCTTCTCATGTCATTTCCTCTCGTTTACTGCTTCTCCATAAAACCATGACTGAGGCCACATCTTTGTTTCTAAGCCTCCGTACTTGCCTATCTAGTATGGCAATGGGTACCTCTTCGTAAGTCAATTTATCTGTCACTAGCACATCATTTACTGGGTCGATCCTAGTAGGATCTCCAACACATTTTCGAAGCATTGAGACATGAAAAACTGGATGGACTGACTCCAAATCTGGAGGTAGATCTAACTCATAGGCCACTTTGCCCACTTTGCGCACAATCTCATAAGGCCCAATATACCGAGGGCCAAGCTTCCCCTTTTTGCCAAATCTCATTACACACTTCATCGGTGAAACTTTCAAGAATACCCAATCTTTCACTTGGAACTCTAAGTCTCTTCGACGATTATCCGCATAGGACTTTTGACGACTTTGGGCTGCTAACAACCGATCTTGTATGAGCTTAACCTTCTCTATGGCTTGCTGGACCAAGTCTGGCCATATCAGTCTGGCCTCTCCTGTTTCGAACCACCCAATTGGGGATCTACACTTTCGCCCATATAAAGCTTCATACGGTGCCATTTGGATACTAGAATGATGTCACGACCCAACCCTGTAGGCCGTGACTAGTGCCCGAATTGGACAATCATATTGCCTGTTAACTGTAATCATTTATAACTAGCATGTCATGAACTTATTTGTATAAAAAGGTAGGGTGTTATTTTAAAGCTGTCAAAATTTTGTATGTCGTAGGCACCTGTCTCCTGAGGAGTTACAATTTTTAAACAACAACATATATATTTCTACGCAAGCCGACAAGGCTGCCACGATATGCAACATACCAAACATACATATATATGCAAGCCGACAAGGCTGCCATTACGAATGCGTACACCCCAAACATAAGTCATAGTCATACAACGCAACCACAACTATATACAGACCCACACAGATGTCCACAGACCTCTATGAGTAATGACAGTATCATGTGACGGGACAGGGCCCCGCCGTACCCCGAATGAACACTTATATATACCATAAAAGGGAGTTATACCACAAGCTATCCTCCGGAACAAAGGAGCACTTCAAAGTAGCTGAATAGATATCCTAGGCTGGCGGGTCTCCGAAACTAGCGTCTGTACCTGCGGGCATGAACGTAGCCCCCCGAAAAAAGGGGGTCCGTACGGAATATGTACTGAGCATGTAAAGCATGAAGTGTAGTAATAGACTCATAAGGAGACAAAGTATGCAGGACCCAATGCAACAATCAGAAATTCATAAAACTTGCCTTTGGACATATTTCATCTGTATCATTCTCATATCAATATCGTTACAGAGTTTTGTAATCAAAGCTGCATAATCATTCTGTATATAACATATATATAACGTGTCCCGACCCTTTAATGAGGGACTCAGTAATTAAAATCATAGCATCATAAACATAAACATAGACGTGTCCCGACCCTTTAATAAGGGACTCGGTAATAGGGAATATGCCCTCCTGGCCACCATCTCCATATCATCATGTCATCGCATCATCATATCATCATCATATATATATATAACGTGTCCCGGCCCTCTAGTGAGGGACTCGATAATTAATATATTAAATATGCGCACGAGAACGTGTCCTGGCCCAGGACTCAGTGAAGGATATAGCGGTAAGCACGAGCAGAATAATTAGCAACCACATATATGCAATTCATCTTTTGAGACTCAATGGACAAGCACTAACCAGCTCTAAAGTGTCAAGATAATATTCATATTCAATCCTTTTCAACTCTCGTTATAAGTTATAGCAAGGAACGTTTCAGCTTTCATGTACATGTATCAATTTCCATGATGTAGTTTTTGAAAGTCAAGTACGCTTCTGTTCATGCCATTCTTTTATGAGTAAGAACTTCTATACATCATTCGTTAGTCAATCATGTAGTAGGCTCATGACAATAGCATTAAGGAAATATAGAATCATAAGTCATGCATGGAACTAGAGAATAGAATTTACCCCAAGGTTCATATCATTTCATACTTACGTCTAGGACATGCCAAAAGAAAGAAAGAATAGGCTTTACATACCTTTAGCGTTTAGTCGTATTATAACTTGTACTTGCTGCCCAAAAACACTTATCCTATATCAAGATATCAAGAGCTACAATTAGTCTACAAGGGAATTTAATACGTATTTTGACGCTCACAATCCCTTTCTAACATTTAAACGACGTTTCGTTCGCATTCAAACCAACTAGTGCTACAAGCTAACATTGCTAATCATTCTTTCATATATCAATCCAAACTTGTTTAACATGACTTAGGGGACTTTGGAAAGCTTGCACATCATTCAAATCAGTCCCAAGCTCACGGCCAAACAGCACATACCACAATACCATTTTCACTTAGCAATTTTCCAGTTTTAACTTACAACGACAACAACACGTTTAATAACATTACTTTCACGATTCTTGGAACTGTTTTAGCATCATTTTTATTCTTACAACAGCCCACAAATCATTTCAATTTCGACTTGAATCATTGCACTTCACTTTCACAATATGTTCAACATTCAACATTCAACATACACTAATTCACTTCTAACTTTAAAACAGTCCACGGTTTTGGACTGCTTGTATACTTCAACATGATTCGTTTCTTTAACACCTCAATTCACATATTCAATATGCATACAATACACCACAATGTCCATAACAACAACAATCAAAACTTGGCACAAAACAGTCCACAATCCCCCTAAAACAGTCCCCTTACACGGCTTCAGCACCATTCCAACAACTTCATGATTTTCATCCATTTATCCATACTACAACACATTCAATCCACTTCCAATACATGTACAAGAAGATTAAACATGATTCCATTATGGCCTACAACACACGACTCATTTAAATTTTAGGAAAAACAGTCCAATACCAACATGCAACATCATAAACAAAATTCTACAATCTTTGTTCATTCACATATGTTGACACACATTCAATTCATCAACAATACATGCAAAATGAAACCAACCATGGCTTCACCAAGCTCACGGCTCACCCCCTACTTCAACCACAACAACAATCCAACAACAACATGCACGAATTGTACCTTCAAATTATCATACAACACAAGAAAAATGATCATTCATACCTTGTAACTAACTTCTTCAATCGGCTAGCCCCTAAAACTCTCTTCTTGAATTTTAACACTTGTTCTTGCTATATCAATGGATGCTACACGTTAATATACCTTAAATGGAGTTGAATTGCTTAAGAAAACTGAATTTTTGGAGCAATTTCACCTCACCATTCTCGGCTAGCTCTAGGCCGAGAGCTTCTCTCTCTAACACTATATTTTTCTACACTTTGTAATGTTGAAATGATGTAGTGAGTTGATGAATAATCATATTTTTGCCTTATATATTCACTCCATGATTTGGACATGTGTCCCACACTATTTTGGGTCAATAACCATTGACCATCCCACTTAAACTACACGGCCAACAATGTCCATTTTAAATGGACTGATTTTTGTTTTTACCAATCCCACTAATAATCTAATCATGGTTAATTTAATCTCAATTTTCCATTAATATTTCAATGCCAAACGAAATTTGTAGTTAAATTGTGAGTTGAAACGAAACCGGAAGTTAAAGTTTCTACTTCGTATCTTGAGATAGTCTTGTCTTTAACTTGTCGCGTTTATTTTAAAACGTCCCAATGTATGAAAATATGGGTTATAACAAATGATAACTGTTATTGTAAGAAAATTCAATAAGTGGCAAATGGTCATCCCAATTTCCTCCAAAATCTATCATACATGCCCGCAACATATCTTCAAGAGTCTGAATGGTACACTCGGCTTGTCCATCAATCTGCGGGTGAAATGCCGTACTAAGGCTCACTTGGGTTCCTAGACCCTCTTAGAAAGACTTCCATAAATTGGCTGTAAACTGAGTTCCTCTGTCTGAGATAATAGATACTGGAATACCATGGAGTCTCACTATCTCTTTAACATAAAGCCTCGCATATTCTTCTGCCACATAGGTCGTTCTGACCGGTAAGAAATGAGCTGACTTTCTGAACCTATCTACAATTACCCATATAGAGTCATACTTGCGTCGAGAATGGGGTAAGCCTGTAATGAAGTCCATGTTAATCACTTCCCACTTCCAAGTTGGGATTTATATAGCTTGCAGCAATCCACCCAGCCTTTGGTGCTCGATTTTCACTTGTTGACAATTGGGACATTGAGCTACGAATCCCGCTCTGTCTTTCTTCATTCCATTCCACCAATATACAGACTTAAGGTCATGATACATTTTCGTCGCTCCGGGGTGAACAGAATAACGGGAACAATGAGCTTCTTTCAATATCTGGTGGCGTAGACCTGCCACATCGGGAACACACAATATGCCTCGACATCGGAGAACGCCGTCTCCTGAAATATCAAATGAGGACTCCTCTTTCTGAGGGAGTGTATCTCGGTACTGCATTAGCATGGAATCTTCGTATTGTCGCTCATTCACTTCTGCTACTAGCGACGAGACTGCTGAATTCTAAATAGTTGCTCCCTTGCTACCTGAGTCCTCTACTCGAACTCCTAGGCTAGCTAACTATTGGAGCTCACGAGCCATTTCTCTTCTCTCTGGTCGTACACCACATAAACTTCCCATAGATCTGCGGCTAAGAGCATCAGCTACAACATTTGCCTTTCCAGGGTGATACAAAATATCGACGTCATAATCTTTTAGCAATTCCAACTATCGTCGTTGCGGAAAATTCAACTCCTTCTGCTTGAAGATATACTGACGGCTCTTATGATTTGTATAAATATCCACATAGACACCATATAAATAATATCTCCATATCTTTAATGCATGAACTACTGCGGCCAATTCTAGATCATTGGTTGGATAATTCTGCTCATGTTTCCGCAATTGCCTTGAATCATATGCAATTACTTAACCATGTTGCATCAATACACAGCCTAGCCCAACACCTGAAGCATCAAAATAGATAACATATCCTTCCAATCCCTCTGGAAGTGTCAAGACTGGGGTGGAAGTCAACCTACTTTTCAACTTTTGGAAGCTACGTTCACAAGCATCTGTCCATTGAAACTTTGCCGATTTCTGGGTCAACTTTGTGAGCGGTGCAAAAATAGGAGAAAAACCTTCAACGAATCTCCTGTAATAACCTGCTATGCCAAGAAAGCTACGAACCTCCGTAGGAGTTGTGGGCCTTGGCCAAGTTTTCACGGCCTCAATCTTTTGACTATCCACTCGAATACCATCGGCTGCAACAATATGCCCCAGAAATGCCACTGAGTTCAACCAAAACTCGCATTTGGAAAACTTTGCAAACAACTCTCGAGTTCAAAGAACTCCGAGGACAGTACTTAATTGATCCGCATGTTCTGCCTTAGATCTAGAATATACCAAGATGTCGTCGATAAATACGATCACAAATAAATCCAGAAAAGGCCTGAACACATTACTAATCATATCCATAAATGCTGTCAGCGCATTAGTTAGCCCAAATGACATCACCCGGAACTCAAAATGACCATATCTTATTCTAAAGGCCGTCTTAGGGATATCTTTCTCCCTAAATCTCACTTGGTGATACCCGGACCTCAAATCAATCTTTGGAAACCATTTGGCACCTTGCAATTGATCAAATAAGTCATCAATCCTCGGAAGAGGATACTTGTTCTTAATTGTCGCCTTATTCAATTACCGGTGATCATTGCACATTCTCAAAGAGCCATCTTTCTTTCGGACAAACAATACGGGTGCTCCCCACGGGGATGAACTAGGCCTAATAAAGCCTTTCTCAAGCAAGTATTTCAATTGCTCTTTCAACTCCTTCAATTCTACGGGAGCCATTCTATAATGAGGAATAGATATAGGCTTAGTGCCTGGCAGCACATCAATTGCAAAATCAATTTCCCGTTCGGGAGGAAGGCCTGGAAGTTCTTCCGGGAACACATCCGGAAATTCATTAACCACTGGAACTGACTATAGAGTTGGCGACTCAGCTTCTACATCTTGAACTCGCACTAGATGATAAATGCACCCATTCGTGATCATTTTCCTTGCCTTTAGATAGGAAATAAACCTACCTTTTGCTGATGTCGTATTCCCTTTCCATTCTAAAACTGGTTCTTCCGGAAATTGGAAACGAACCATTTTCATCCTACAATCCACATTGGCATAACAAGAAGCCAACTAATCCATGCCCATAATAACATCAAAATCCACCATTTCTAACTCATGCAAGTCAATCATGGTACGACGATCACAAATCACTATTACACAATTTCTATATACCCGGCTAGCTATTACCGATTCACCCATGGGTGTAGACACCTCAAAAGGTTTGATTGACTCCAGTTCGACTCTAAATCGACCTGCAATAACATAGGACAATGTGGAGCCCGGATCAATCAAAGCATATACATCATGAGAGAATACTGATAATATAACTGTGACCACGTCAGGAGAAGACTCAAGATCTTGGCGTCCAGCCAAAGCATAAACACGGTGCTGAGGACCGCTAGAACTGGGGGCTCTCCCTCTACCTCTACCATGGCCGATGGGCGCATGTGAACCTGACCCATAGGGTGTACAGATGCTGAAGATCCGGCTATCGACCCTGAAGGCTGGGTCCTACCTCTACCATGAATTAAGGGGCAATCACGCATGATATGGCCTGGTCGACCATATGAATAGCAAACATCCGAACCCAATTGCCATCGACGCCAATGTAACTTCCCACACTAGGAACATCGTAGTGCGGGTGGCCTTGCCTGACCCGAATCATCTCTGAACTGAGACCTCGAATTACCCTGACTCGGCCCGGAACGAGTAGATCTATCGAATCTCTGGCCTGGAAACCGTAGAGGCACACCAGTCATAGAATAGCCTAAGTGCCTGGACATCTGCTGCCTGTGCCCGCCTCTGAACTCACTCATTTGACCTGAAGATCTGGCCCTCTTACTATGAGCCCTATCCTGCTCGCGTTCACTTCTCTCCTATTGTAAACTTTCTTCTAAGTTCTGAGCATGAGCCTGAATGCGTGCAATATCCATATTGTCCTGAAGGGACGCAGTCAAGCACCTATCCATCAAATGCGGCCCTAGGCCTTTTACAAACAGGTGCACACTGTCACCCATATTCGCTACCATGGCCGAAGCATACCAAGCCAAGGAATTGAAGCGGAGACTGTACTCTAAAGCACTCATGCTACCTTTCCTCAAATTCAAGAATTTATCAGCCCTAGCTCGCCGAACCTCTAGAGGCATATAATGTCGGAGGAAAGCATCAACGAACTCCTGCCATACCGGGGGAGGTGCATTGGCTCCCCGTGAAGCCATCCAAACCCTATACCATTGGATCGAGACATCTCTTAATCTATACGACGCTAACTCCACTGATTCGATGTTCGAAGCATGTATCAATCGAAGCGTCCTCAACATACCATCGATGAAATCCTGAGGGTCCTCCTCCGGCTTTGACCCAAAGAATTTCGGAGGGTTTAAAGTAATGAAGTCATGGGCCCTTGCACTAACAGCCCTATCACCCTTCCCTGTACTTTGCCGCTGAGTCTAGGCAGCAACCAATCGAGTAAGCAAGTGTATGGCCTCTTTCACATCTTGGCCTGAAGCATCCGGTAGAAGAGCTGGAGGTGCTGGAGCTGGGGCTGAGGCTCCCTCACGCTCCTCTAATATAGGTACTGAATGGGAGGACTGAGATTGAGCCGCACTCTTGGACTCACTTTCCTCTACTACCGGTGGCGGTGCTCTTTCAGCCCGCTTTTCTGCCACCGTCTTGCCCTTTTGGGCTGCTGTAGCTTTTCTCTTTCTAAGCATTTCTGAAATACACAACACACGACTAAGGGATGAGAATTTCTTATACCATAGCTCTATCTCATGATTCTTATGAAGAAAGAAGGTCATTCATTCCTATAATGTCCGAAGCTTCTTGTTCATAAGTGTGGCGCGCAACATACCCATAACCAAGACTCTTCTAGACACGGCTCGTAGACACACCCTAGGACTGAACTGCTCTGATACCACTTTTGTCACGACCCGTCTAGAGGGCCGCGATGAGCGCCCGGTGCTAGCCCACCCGGGCACCCCTTGGCTTACACTTACCTCTAGGTTAGCCACATAATCAAATGTATAATTCTATCCGTTCATCATACTAGTCCCATTGGGACACAATTCTTTCATATCATGGTTGGCATCTATACCACGTCAATGTACATGAGCCGTCAAGGTATCAAAATAATATACAAAATATAGGCCGACAGGGCCAAACACATCTAACCATATTCAAATGTCTACAAGCCTCTAAGAAGAGTATAACATATCACATGGGCGGGACAGGACCCCGCTATGCCCATAATTATATACACAAAAGAATAAGTACCCAAAAGCTATGGCTCCGAATGAAATGGAGCTCTGCTATGTAATCTCTAAGTAAGCAGCTATGGATCAAGCCTGTCTCCCTGTGCACCTGCAGGCATGACGCAGTGTCCACAAACAAAAGGACGTCAGTACGAAGAATGTACTGAGTATGTAAAGCATAATCAATATCAATATAGAAGCATAGATAGCAACATAAGAAATAACATCGAATGGGAGATGGCAATATTATCGTCGTAGGCACTTGCTTGCCTTTCTTAGGAACTTTCCATTGCTAATACGTGTTTCTGTACATACATCATTATCCGTATTCATAATAGTACTCGTACCATATTTGTGCTCGTATTCGTATACATGCCCCTATTCACATTCATATACATAGTCATATCATATTCGTATTCATATCATATACATAATCATATTTACATTTACATAGCATACCCGACCACGTAGGATCGTTGTTTCATACATACTTGGCCAACCAAGGCTCAAGGTTACTCATACCTGGCCCTACCAAGGTTTCAGGGTGTCACACCCTAATCTCGCTAGGGTGTGATGGACACCCGACCCTTACTTAGAGCCGAGCGAACCCTCTGACTCTTAATACACACATAACCTCATTGAACCTTTAAATCAAATAAACATGAAATACATGGTAAGGCTTTCAGAAATATTCTTTTTCTTTGTTCTCAAATCTAACAAAATCTGTAATTATATGGACTTTATCACACAATACAGAATGACACATCGGCTGATGGAGCCGCTTACAACACTAACATTCCATACCCACGACTCTGTCTGCAAAGTCTCTAACTTCGAACAAAACATCATAGCACATATACTCTGACTCGGCAACACTCCAGGAGCAATTGGAGTTGCCAATCCAGCTGAAGCATCTTCTAGCAATGTCCTTTACTCATCTGGGTGTACCTGCGTGGCATGAAACGCAGCCCCCGAAGAAAGGGGGTCAGTACGGAATATGTACTGAGCATGTAAGGCATAGAATACAGAAAAGAGGATTATAACTGAAACAGAGATTTACCATAATCACGTATGACCTTTTTAAAGCATCAAACCACTTGCCTTTTCAAATGAAAATCATGTATGTCATCATAAATCATAAATGGAAGTCATGTATACCATCAGCGTATATCATATATCATAGAACGTGCCCCGGCCCTCTCGTGAGGGACGCGGTGAGTAAATTCATGCATGTCATCACCACGTATCATATATGCATATAACGTGCCCCGACCCTCCATTGAGGGACGCAGTGAATGGAATCGTATATGTCATCATTATATATCATATTTGCATATAACGTGCCCCGGCCCTCCATTGAGGGACGCGGTGAATGAAGTCATGTATGCCAATATCATGTATCACATATGCATGTAACGTGCCCCGACCCTCTATTGAGGGACGCAGTAAGTAGAATCATATATGTCCATGTCATGTATCATGTATGCATGTAACGTGCCCCGGCCCTCTATTGCGGGACGCGGTGAATAAAGTCATCATATGCCATCCTGGCCACCCCGTCATCATATCATAATGTTATCATATCATATATAACATGCCCCGGCCCGCAAGTGAGAGGGACGCGGTGAACAATGCAGAGAAGTGCGCACGAGATCATACCCTGGCCCGGGACGCAGTGTAGGATATACTGAGACTTGCACGAACAGAGTAGTGCGAAACCATATGCAGATAAATCAAGACTCGATAGATACGTACACTTACCGACATTTGAAGGATCTTAAACATGTTTCGGGTCAATCCGAGTTAGTATGAGAAAGTTACGGACATTTTTACCACAGAACTTTTACGAACGTTTCAAAGCAAATCCAAGATCTTTTACGAAAGTTAGGGACATCAAAACTTACAAAACTCATTTAGAAACAGAATTCTTTATGCTTGTCTCGTTATTCAATCATATAATAAGCTCAACTATATCGAGCGTACTCATATCAAAAGTGAATAAGAATCATAGACAAACTCGGAAACATATCAAACGGAGCTTCGGAATCATGGATACATATCCAAACCATATGAAGTAGCTTATTCATTTATTAATCATACAATAGACTCAACCATATGAGACATGCTCATGACCAAAGAAAATAAGCATCATAACCAAGCTCGAAATCAAAGAGTAGAGTTACCCCAAAGTGCGTGTCATGTCATACCTTACTGAGCTCTAAGACATGCCAAAAGAAAGAAAGGGTAAGCCTTACGAACCTGTCCCACGTCTAATTATCTACACTTATTTGTCCAAACTCGCTAATCTACATTCAAGAGAATTGACATAATCATTAGTTCTTCAAACGAATTTACTTATATTCTGCCAAAATTTCGGCAGCACCTCCCCTGTAATACACCATCCCCGAGAATCTAACTCGGCCAATTTATCAACAATCAACAATCCGAGAATTCAACTCGGCCAAACTATCGACAACATTACCAACAATCACACTTAACAATATCAACAATCAATTCAAGACGCATTCTAACATTAACAACCTTTGTCATACAATTCAACATCATTTTCATTTATATTCAACTAAATAACATATATTCAAGCTAACACCAATGACCCCACATTCAAGTATTAACCCGAAATCCTTCTTACATGATTCAAGAACACTTTAAACAATTCTCATAATATTCCAAACAACCCAATCAACATATTTCCTTCTTTCAAATTCAAACACAACAACCCACTTACAATCTTCCAACCGCATGTCTCACTTCCAAATTCATGAATTACACCAACAATTCATACACAAACAACATTGTCTTCTATAATTACAAGAAGACTATATTCAAATCACATTAACTTCTAAAGCAACTGTCCAATTATTACAACTTGACTAGAATCATAGATTTCATTACAACAACAACCCAAAATGCTAGATAAAATTAGTTCATCATCTCTATACAACACAACACACACACACGGCCAAACATAGCATATACATGGCCAAACACCAACACACCAAATCTCATGAATTTCATTCCTTTGTACATACTACAACATACACAACCATCTATAACGTATAAAAGAAGATTGAATCTTACCTTTTTCCCTTAATTTCTCACTTGAATACAATTTGTATCTTGCAAGAATAAATGTTCTACTTGCTCCAATGATCACTTCACCTTGCTAGGGACCTTCCAATTGGTAGAAAATAATTTTTGAACAAATATTTTTCCAAGGTTCTTGTTTGGTTGCCCTTGGCCGAATGGCCTTTTAATTCTTGCCTTGTCCAAATTTCTTGAATCTTCTAAGTGGAAGTGATAATATGATGAGTTAGTCATCTTTGGGTCTTATTTATTTAGCTTCCACATGGGCCCTGGCCCAATTATTTTGGACGGCCCCAATGGCCCCTATAATTTCCAAGCCCATTTTTTCTTTTTTGGTCTTGCAATTCATGAAAAACTATTTTCCAAATTCCGAATTTGCCCTTAGCTTTCTTCAATATTACTATGAACCATCTTGTGAAATTCCCTTTTTGCCCCTAGCCTTTCTTAATATTTCCACATCAAAATTTTTCACAAACAACTTATGGATTAAACAAGGTCAAAATATAGCCTTGTCCTTAACTTGTCGCAATTACCTTAAAATATCCGAATGTGCAAAATGCGAGATATAACACAGGGTTACATCTACCTGGCCCTACCAAGGCGTCAGGGTTGTCCGTACCATCTACAGAGGTGTGCGCGCGTTACGTAATCATATACACACTTATTTACATATCTTACCCGGCCTCATAAGCTCGGGGTTCCATATTAGTCATACATAGACACATATACATAATAGCTCATAAGCATCTTTATTGATTTACATCATTATCACAATCGTCATCAACATCATTATTACTACTATCGTCAACCATCACATTTACCTTAATAGGCCTACTCGTCATACGAGGAACTTAGTACAATCGTAGTATATCGAGAATCAAAAGCTTAGTAGCTTTAAAGATAGAAGCATTTGGAGAATATCATAAGCTCGTAGAAGATTTAGATGATTAGCCAAAGAACCATGCCTTATGAAAGAAGGGTTAGCCTTACATACCTTTCCGTTCAACTATTCTACACTTGCGTTTTCTCCTCCAATGCTAGCGTTTCTTCCTTCATTAAAGTCATACTATCATTAGAATCGATAGCTAGCATATATGACTAAAGGTAGAGAAAATCGGACAGCATCTCCTTTATTTATACGACATTCCTCCATAACGTATATCAACTCCCAAATGTCAACAATACATTCACAATACCATAACAATAACCATTAATCATTTACGTTAACCACATTATCTAGGTTTCTCAATTCGCTCCCAATTCACCCATGTTCGTGGTCATATCACCCGACTTCGTCCATTCATATACAATGTCCATTTTCTGATCTTAACATCATTTATAACACATTCATATCACAACACGACAAGAATCATGGTTCAATTCAAACTATCTCTCAAATGTCACTATTTATCATTCATGACCCATTTTTCTATACTCATCTAATGTCCAAGCATTTTAACTCTCAACTACCTTGAACAACATATAAATACCATAAATCTTACCTTAGATGTTGTAGGAAAGAGCCTTGGTCGAAATACTTCACTTGAGCAAAAACCCTAGTTTTCCTTCAATAAGTATTTCTTGACTTGAATAATCTTAATGGGTTTCCTTACACTTTATTCACTTGATTTGTGTTGTTGATGACTAATAATCCTTGAAATCTTGTGGAATAATGTAGAGAGATGTTTTAGAGAGAGGGGATGAAATGTGGAAATGAAATAATAAACTTGGATCCTTTATTTAAGGACTTAAAATCAGGTCTGGAGTGAACAACACAGTGGTCATAAACTTGGTTTATTGTCCATATTCCAGTTTACGGACCATCCTTCGTGGTCATGTTTAATCATAACAGAACCAAAAACTCAGGCTGAGATGTGGTGTCTTACAGACACAGTTTACGGGCCGTAAACCACTTTACGGTCCGTATTTCAGGTCGTATTTAACCATTTGATCATTTGGCAGAAAGTTGAAGTTTTATGTTATAACCCGTGTTTTCACACGTTTGGAAAAATTCGATAAATAATGGATTCTTGAGATACGAGGTCAAATTTGATATTTTGTTGAACATAGGAGTTATGCATGAAAGAATAGAGTCATGAAAGTGTGGGACAAGGTTAAGGGTAATTTTGGAATTTTGGGAATTAGTTTCGGGAATTTCAAAATACGATCCACAAGTTATTGGGCTTGTAAAATAAGAAGCAATTGAGGCCCAAAAAGATTAGGGGTGGCCGGCCATGGTGTGGCCCAAGCCCACAATGTGTATTAAATTTCCATGTGAATTAATTAACATAAGGCCTTGATCCAAGCCCATTACTTGGTCATGTGCTTGGTCATGTGACCAAGTCATTATAAGATATACATTAGAAGGTTCAATACATTAAGAGACTTAGACAAAAAAATCAAGAACAAGGGGAAAGAGCAAGAAGCTCTCGGGTTTGGCCTAGAAAAATAGGTACCAAAAATCTTGTTCCAAAAATTTTTCTTTTGTGGTTTTCCTACTAAGATAAGGTTCCTTTGTGACTTGGTATAGTTGGATTGGAGTGGGGAGCATTAGAATCATCAAAGTGACTACATCTCCAAGTGAAGAAAACTTGAAGAAAAGGTAAGAATTTCTACCTTTTTATTGTGTTATGAAGTTTTGATTGTGTTGTGGTATATAGAAATGTGTTGATTGTATGGAAAAATGGAAGTTTGCAATGTGGGTTTGGAATATGGCTTGTAGCCGTGAGTATACATATGTTGTATAGCCAAAACGTGTTGAAATTATGTTGTATTCTAGTTGTGAATGTGATGGAATTCATGTTGAGAATGAAAGTGGAATAAATTTGACTGAATTGCTAAAAATAGCACTTGGCCGTGTGGTGTATTTGGCTTGGGAATGAAATGGATTAAGTTTGCTTAGTGTATTGGAGTGTTGTTGTAATGCTTGATATGTGAATGAAGTTAGAATGATATAAGTTTGTATTGAATTGGAATGTAGAAACTTATGTCGTTTTAGTATGATTTTCCGACATTAAGGAAATGAAGTTGTTTGGTTGTGAATTATGGTGATCATTGATGAATTTGGAAGTTGGAAACTTTTAATGAAGTTGGATGCCAAAGATTTGATGTTTTGCATAAGTTATGATTTTGGCGGAAAGTTGTATATTATGTATATCGAGTGTATATCTTAAGGCAAACGATATGAAATGTATCTAGAACTATATGGTGATGATCTTGATTGTTGTTGAATGTGAAATTATTGATATTAGTGAAAGTTTGGGTTAGAATGAAGGTTATGTCAACTTGTGAGAAAAATGACTAGTTGAAGGATATTTGTGTTTTTAATGATTCATTGTTGATATTGATGTTGTCGTTTGGGTTGTTGTTGATGATTTATAGCCGAGTTGAATTCTCGGGGTGCTATATGTATAGGGGAAGTGCTGCCGAAATTTCGGTAGCCAAATATGCATTAAGTTAAGACTTTGATTTTCATAGCTTACAATTGGTAAACTTGACCAATTGCAGTTTTTCGACGAAACGGGAAGTGAGTTTGGAAAGGCTTAAGGAGCGTGAAAGGTATGTAAAGCAACCCCTATTCTTCCCTTGGCATGCCCTTAGTGTGTTAGAGTCGGATCCGGGCCTCGAAGGACCTCTTGGCCCTCGGAATCCGCAAGACAAAATTTCAGTTTTTCCTTCAGTAGAATTGAACCATCTTTGATACGCTATTTCTTGAAATTATGCAACTTTGCTCCAAATTACTTGGAAAGTCATAGAATGTCTGTATAACCTCTTTAGGTGGTACCATAATCTTAGAGGGCATGATTTGAGCCCGCCGCCTTATTTGTCCCGAGGCGGGCCCACTATTTCCAGTTTCGCCCTTAACGTGCTAAAGCTTCCTTTTCAAGCGATTTTTGAAAGAAATGTTTTGATTACCCTACTAATCGCTTAACGAATATTGTTTTAAATATTCTATTAAATATTATAAATTATTTTGACACTCGGAATGACTTCAGGAAGGTTATGTTTCTGTAATTTATTATGATGTCCGAGATACATTTATTATGATTTCGTCCGACTCCAGTGGATTTGTTTGGCTTTGATACGCTTCATTGAGTCTTTGAAAACATTTGTGATATTTTTAAATTGCATTAGTATCTCACTACTCCATTCATGGATGTCCCAATGTTTCCCACACTGAGCCCGGGCCAGGATATGTTGTCAAGCGTGACTCTCTGCATTGTTCGCCGCGTCCCGATGTGAGGGGGCAGGTATACGCGTACATGGGTCTGTGGAGTATGATGTGCCATGTCCGCCTATTCTGATCTGATCTGTTATGGCCATTTTGATATGACATTTTATGATACGGGGCCACGCCCCTTTTTCTGATTCCTCTGTATTGTGGCACCACCGTCGGGAGGGTGGCCACGTTCTGTCTGCTGAGTCCCGTGGCAGGGACCGGATATGATATGACATATGTTTCTGTACACATTCTGTCTGTTTTGGAAATATGCATTTGACACTCTGGAATTTGTACTCATTTTCTGTAACCATTATGATTTGACTTCTGTAATTCCGCTTTACATTTTCAGTACATATTTCGTACTGACCCCCTTTCTTCGGGGGATGCGTTTTCATGCCGCGCAGGTACAGACGACAGGTTTGCTGATCCGCACGTTTAGGATCCCATTTCTGCTATTTTGGGGCGCTCTCTTCTACAGAGCCCATCTTTTGGTACAATCTCTCACTGCTATCTGGATATGTACTTTGTTCAGGGTATGACGGGGCCCTGTCCCGTCTTATGATTATGATATGTTCCGTAGAGGTCTGTGGATACATCTGTGTGGGTTCTGTACATATGTTTGGGATACTTTGTTATATGATTGCCTTATCGGCCTATGTGTGCCAAGTCTGCTTTTTCTGCTAAATACTATAGCATCCGCTAATATTATTACTATATTATTCTGTTAATATGCTAATTTGGGTATCGAGTACGTATAGGTGCCCAGCTTGGGCACTGGTCGCGGCCCACGGGGTTGGGTCGTGACAAAAGTGGTATCAGAGCGGTTCGTCCTCGGAATATCCACAGACCGTGTCTAGTAGAGTCTTGTTTATCGGTGTGTTGTGCACCACACCTATAGACAGGAGGCTACAGGGCATTTAGGATACTACCCTTCTTTCTGTCTTAGATCGTGCGATAGAGCTGTGTTATCAGGATGACCCCTCCCTAACGAGTGGCTATATTTGCAGATATGCCTGCAAAAAAGGCAACAGCGGCCCAAAAGGCCAAGTCAGCAGCCTTGGGAGAGACTAGCCGGGTCCAGAGGATTACCAGGGCCCAGGCAAATATTGCTCCGGAGACTTTGCCCCAGACAGAGGGTTCTTCTACACCGCCACTCGTGGAGGAGATTGGGGCAGCCGTAGCTGCAGATCGGGGGGCGACTCCACCGCCAGCTCCCGCAGTTCCAGTACCTGAGCCTCCAGCTCCGCGTCCAGGCACTGAGGATCAGTCTATGAGGGAGGCAGTCCAGTTGCTGACGAGACTTGTGGCAGGCAGGTTCAGGGGCATGGACTGGGAGGTGACCGGGCAGTCAGGCGTGACAGTTCAAGAGCCCGTGAGTTTTTGACTTGTAGTCCTCCAGAGTTCTTCGGGACAAAGCCCGAGGAGGATCCTGAGGAGTTTATCAGGAAGATACGACACACTCTAGATTTGATTAATACTTCCGAGACAGAGTCAGTCGCGTTAGCTTCGTACCGGTTATATGATGTGGCGGCAAACTGGTATGAGTCATGGGGGCTATCCAGAGGGGACGACACTCCTCCAGCAGTTTGGGGCGATTTTTCTCAGGCATTTCTTGGACATTTTCTGCCCCCAGAGTTGAGATGAGCCAGATCTGATAGATTCTTATTATTGAGGTAGAAGGGCCGCAGTGTCCGGGACTATAGTTTGGAGTTTGATTCTTTGGCCCGATATGCACCTTCTGTGGTGGCTACTATGGCGGACCGGATGCACAGATATATTGTGGGCTGGACCGATATTTTGTTGATAGCTGTTTAGTATTGGCTGCTCAGCCCGGTATGGACATTGCCCGTATTCAGGCCCACGCCCAGGGCATGGAGGATCGGGGTAGAGGAGGACACCAGCCTGACAGGAGCCAGGATCGGAGACAGCCCAAGAGGGCCAGGTCATCTGGAGATTTTCGGGGCAGACAGCCCCAACAGCCGCAGCAGCCTAGCAGATTTTCATCTCAGCCGGCGCAGAGCGCACCTCCCCAGCCTACAGGTCGCAGGTTCGATAGCCCAGGGTATTCAGGAGCAGGCCAGAGCTCCAGGGCTTCAGGTTCGCAGACAGATAGGGGTTCTGGTCAGATGAGGCCACCCAGGGTTCAGTGTTCTTTTTGCGGCAGATACCATACGGGAGAGTGCTACAGAGCCACCGGTGCGTGCTTTTCTTGTGGCCGTCAGGGCCATTCT
Organism: Lycium barbarum; assembly: GCF_019175385.1. Classification (NCBI taxonomy): domain Eukaryota; kingdom Viridiplantae; phylum Streptophyta; class Magnoliopsida; order Solanales; family Solanaceae; genus Lycium; species Lycium barbarum. The sequence goes on along the minus strand of NC_083342.1, from coordinate 60,642,977 downwards.
GTGAGGGATTGCTCGTATAAGGGTAGTTCGGGTGGTGCAGCGCAGCCTACCGGATCAGCCGCTGGGTCTTCATCTTCGTCAGTGGCTATGCGCCCTACGGGGCAGGGTATTTCGGCACCAGCGGGTCGTGGCAGAGGCCGTGGTGGAGCTTCTGGTATTAGCGGTCCTTCGAACCGCATTTATGCTTTGGCCAGCCGCCAGGATCAGGAGGCATCTCCTAATGTCTTTACAGGTACTTTATTGGTATTCTCTCGGTCTGTGTATGCACTAATTGATCCAGGTTCGACTTTATCATATATTTCACCTCTTGTTGCTGGTAAAATTGGTATTATGTCTGAACCTATAGAGCCATTTGAGGTAGCCACACCGATAGGGGACTTTATTGTAGGAAAACAGGTTTATAAAGACTGTTCTGTGATTGTATGTGGCCGTGATACTAAGGCAGATCTGGTAGAGTTAGATATGACTGAATTCGATTCCTCCGTACAGAATGGCACCTGCAGAATTAAAGGAGTTGAAAGAGCAGCTGAAGGATTTGTTAGATAAGGGCTTCATCAGACCCAGTACTTCGCCTTGGGGAGCCCCGGTATTATTTGTGCGTAAGAAGGACGGGTCGCTGCGTATGTGTATTGATTATCGGCAGCTGAATAAGGTAACTATAAAGAATAAATACCCCCTCCCCAGGATTGATGATTTGTTTGACCAGCTGCAGGGCGCTAAGTGTTTTTCGAAGATAGATCTTCGATCCGGCTACCACCAGGTACGAGTACGAGAGGCCGATATCCCTAAGACAGCTTTCCGGACCCGATATGGGCATTATGAGTTCAGGGTTATGTCTTTTGGGCTTACTAATGCCCCCGCGGTATTCATGGATTTGATGAACCGGGTATTCAGGCCATTCTTGGATATGTTTGTAATTGTATTCATTGATGATATCCTGGTTTATTCTCGGTCTGAGGCAGAGTACGCAGATCATCTGAGATTGGTGTTAGGGGTACTCCGGCATCAGAAATTATATGCGAAATTTTCTAAGTGTGAATTCTGGCTGTCTTCAGTGGCTTTCTTGGGGCATATTATCGCAGCTGATGGTGTCCGGGTGGACACACAGAAGATTGAGGCCGTGAAGAATTGGCCCAGACCTACGACGCCCACAGAGGTACGCAGTTTCCTGGGGTTAGCAGGTTATTACAGGAGGTTTGTGGAGAAGTTTGCTTCGATTTCAGCGCCTTTGACAACGCTGACTCAGAAGAGAGCTAAGTTCCAGTGGTCTGACGCTTGTGAACGGAGCTTCCAGTTGCTGAAGGAGAAGCTGACTACAGCCCCAGTTCTGACTCTTCCAGAGGGACCGGACGGGTATGTTATTTATTGTGACGCTTCTGGTATGGGGTTAGGCTGTGTATTGATGCAGCACGGCAGATTTATAGCGTATGCTTCCCGGCATCTCAAAAAGCATGAGAAGAATTATCCTACCCACGATCTGGAGCTCGCAGCGGTGATTCATGCTCTGAAGATATGGAGACACTATTTATATGGCGTTCATGTGGATATCTATACTGATCATAAGAGTCTCCAGTATATTTTCAGGCAGAGAGAGTTTAATTTGCGACAGCGGAGATGGCTGGAGCTTCTGAAAGATTATGACGTGGATATTCTGTATCATCTGGGCAAGGCTAATATTGTTGCAGATGCGCTCAGTCGGAAGTCTATGGGCAGTTTGGCCGACTTACAGCCAGACAGGAGAGAGATAGCCCGTGATATTCAGCAGTTGGCTAGTCTCGGGGTTCGTCTGGCCGATTCTGGAGATACCCAGATTTCCGTTCGAGGGGTTTCTGAGTCATCCATCAGGAACGATATTAAAAGGCGTCAATACGAAGATCCCGTCTTAGCTCGGTACAGGGACACAACCTATGATAAGGAGAGGACTCCGTTCGAGTTTTCACCGGACGGTACTTTGTTATACAGAGGCAGGTTGTGTGTACCTGATATTGCAGGCCTTCGGCAGCAGGTTATGAGCGAGGCACATTATGCTCGCTATTCGGTCCATCCTGGGTCTACAAAGATGTATCATGATCTCCGATGCTTATACTGGTGGGACGGCATGAAGCGGGATATTGTAGAGTTCGTCGCCCAGTGCCCTAATTGTCAGCAGGTCAAGATTGAGCATCAGAAGCCGGGTGGACTGTTGCAGGAGATGGAAATCCCGACTTGGAAGTGGGAGGTTATTAATATGGACTTCATTACAGGTTTGCCTCGCACTCCACGGAAGTATGATTCCATCTGGGTCGTTGTTGATAGGCTGACGAAATCAGCCCATTTTCTTCCCGTCAGGACTACTTATTCCGCCGAGGATTATGCCAGGCTCTATATTAGAGAGATTGTGAAGCTTCACGGAGTTCCTCTATCTATTATTTCTGACAGAGGCGCCCAGTTTACGGCGCATTTCTGGAGGTCTTTTCAGGAGGGACTAGGGACTCAGGTGAGTCTGAGCACAGCATTTCTTCCTCAGAGCAACGGACAGGCCGAGCGCACTATACAGACGCTGGAGGATATGTTGCGGGCCTGCGTTATTGATTTCAGAGGCAGCTGGGATGATCACTTGCCATTGATTGAGTTTGCATATAATAACAGTTACCATTCCAGCATCCAGATGGCTCCGTACGAGGCTTTATATGGAAGGAAATGCAGATCGCCGATTGGCTGGTTTGATATTGGCGAGACAGAGTTGGTTGGCCCAGATATGGTCCAGCAGGCTGTGGACAAGGTGAAACTTGTTCGAGAGCGACTGTTGGCAGCCCAGAGTCGACAGAAGTCATACGCGGATAAGCGACATCGGCCGTTGGAATTTCAGGTAGGCGATTGGGTATTTCTGAAGGTATCGCCTATGAAAGGCGTAATGCGGTTCGGCAGAAAGGGTAAGCTCAGTCCGCGTTATATTGGGCCTTATCAGATTGTTCGGAAGGTTGGAAGCGTCGCCTATGAGTTAGATTTTCCATCTGATTTGGAAGCAGTTCATCCGGTGTTTCACGTCTCTATGCTTCGTAAGTGCATCGGTGACCCTTCCAGAATATTCCTTGCAGATGATATTCAGGTGATGGAGCAGCTATCGTACGAGGAGCAGCCCGTATCTATTATGGATCATCAGGTAAGGAGGCTCCGGAATAAAGATGTAGCATCTGTTAAGGTACTGTGGCGGAACGATAATAGGGAGGAAATGACCTGGGAGGCCGAAGAGGAAATGAAGAAGAAATATCCTCATCTGTTCCCTATGCCCACAGGTAACCTTGAATCCCTACTTAAATTCATTTCAATATCAATCGTATGTCGCATGCGTTGTTTGTAAGCATGAACTCCCCCAAAGTATTTTCCAACCGTATAAGATTAATTTTACATTCGAGGACGAATGTTCTAAAGGGGGGAGGATGTTATAACCCGTGTTTTCACACGTTTGGAAAAATTCGATAAATAATGGATTCTTGAGATACGAGGTCAAATTTGATATTTTGTTGAACATAGGAGTTATGCATGAAAGAATAGAGTCATGAAAGTGTGGGACAAGGTTAAGGGTAATTTTGGAATTTTGGGAATTAGTTTCGGGAATTTCAAAATACGATCCATAAGTTATTGGGCTTGTAAAATAAGAAGCAATTGAGGCCCAAAAAGATTAGGGGTGGCCGGCCATGGTGTGGCCCAAGCCCACAATGTGTATTAAATTTCCATGTGAATTAATTAACATAAGGCCTTGATCCAAGCCCATTACTTGGTCATGTGCTTGGTCATGTGACCAAGTCATTATAAGATATACATTAGAAGGTTCAATACATTAAGAGACTTAGACAAAAAAATCAAGAACAAGGGGAAAGAGCAAGAAGCTCTCGGGTTTGGCCTAGAAAAATAGGTACCAAAAATCTTGTTCCAAAAATTTTTCTTTTGTGGTTTTCCTACTAAGATAAGGTTCCTTTGTGACTTGGTATAGTTGGATTGGAGTGGGGAGCATTAGAATCATCAAAGTGACTACATCTCCAAGTGAAGAAAACTTGAAGAAAAGGTAAGAATTTCTACCTTTTTATTGTGTTATGAAGTTTTGATTGTGTTGTGGTATATAGAAATGTGTTGATTGTATGGAAAAATGGAAGTTTGCAATGTGGGTTTGGAATATGGCTTGTAGCCGTGAGTATACATATGTTGTATAGCCAAAACGTGTTGAAATTATGTTGTATTCTAGTTGTGAATGTGATGGAATTCATGTTGAGAATGAAAGTGGAATAAATTTGACTGAATTGCTAAAAATAGCACTTGGCCGTGTGGTGTATTTGGCTTTGGAATGAAATGGATTAAGTTTGCTTAGTGTATTGGAGTGTTGTTGTAATGCTTGATATGTGAATGAAGTTAGAATGATATAAGTTTGTATTGAATTGGAATGTAGAAACTTATGTCGTTTTAGTATGATTTTCCGACATTAAGGAAATGAAGTTGTTTGGTTGTGAATTATGGTGATCATTGATGAATTTGGAAGTTGGAAACTTGTTATGAAGTTGGATGCCAAAGATTTGATGTTTTGCATAAGTTATGATTTTGGCGGAAAGTTGCATATCATGTATATCGAGTGTATATCTTAAGGCAAACGATATGAAATGTATCTAGAACTATATGGTGATGATCTTGATTGTTGTTGAATGTGAAATTATTGATATTAGTGAAAGTTTGGGTTAGAATGAAGGTTATGTCAACTTGTGAGAAAAATGACTAGTTGAAGGATATTTGTGTTTTTAATGATTCATTGTTGATATTGATGTTGTCGTTTGGGTTGTTGTTGATGATTTATAGCCGAGTTGAATTCTCGGGGTGCTATATGTATAGGGGAAGTGCTGCCGAAATTTCGGTAGCCAAATATGCATTAAGTTAAGACTTTGATTTTCATAGCTTACAATTGGTAAACTTGACCAATTGCAGTTTTTCGACGAAACAGGAAGTGAGTTTGGAAAGGCTTAAGGAGCATGAAAGGTATGTAAAGCAACCCCTATTCTTCCCTTGGCATGCCCTTAGTGTGTTAGAGTCGGATCCGGGCCTCGAAGGACCTCTTGGCCCTCAGAATCCGCAAGACAAAATTTCAGTTTTTCCTTCAGTAGAATTGAACCATCTTTGATACGCTATTTCTTGAAATTATGCAACTTTGCTCCAAATTACTTGGAAAGTCATAGAATGTCTGTATAACCTTTTTAGGTGGTACCATAAGCTTAGAAGGCATTATTTGAGCCCGCCGCCTTATTTGTCCCGAGGCGGGCCCACTATTTCCGGTTTCGCCCTTAACGTGCTAAAGCTTCCTTTTCAAGCGATTTTTGAAAGAAATGTTTTGATTACCCTACTAATCGCTTAACGAATATTGTTTTAAATATTCTATTAAATATTATAAATTATTTTGACACTCGGAATGACTTCAGGAAGGTTATGTTTCTGTAATTTATTATGATGTCCGAGATACATTTATTATGATTCCGTCCGACTCCAGTGGATTTGTTTGGCTTTGATACGCTTCATTGAGTCTTTGAAAACATTTGTGATATTTTTAAATTGCATTAGTCTCTCACTACTCCATTCGTGGATGTCCCAATGTTTCCCACACTGAGCCCGGGCCAGGATATGTTGTCAAGCGTGACTCTCTGCATTGTTCGCCGCGTCCCGATGTGAGGGGGCAGGTATACGCGTACATGGGTCTGTGGAGTATGATGTGCCATGTCCGCCTATTCTGATCTGATCTGTTATGGCCATTTTGATATGACATTTTATGATACGGGGCCACGCCCCTTTTTCTGATTCCTCTGTATTGTGGCACCAGCGTCGGGAGGGTGGCCACGTTCTGTCTGCTGAGTCCCGTGGCAGGGACCGGATATGATATGACATATGTTTCTGTACACATTCTGTCTGTTTTGGAAATATGCATTTGACACTCTGGAATTTGTACTCATTTTCTGTAACCATTATGATTTGACTTTTGTAATTCCGCTTTACTTTTTCAGTACATATTTCGTACTGACCCCCTTTCTTCGGGGGATGCGTTTTCATGCCGCGCAGGTACAGACGACAGGTTTGCTGATCCGCACGTTTAGGATCCCATTTCTGCTATTTTGAGGCGCTCTCTTCTACAGAGCCCATCTTTTGGTACAGTCTGTCACTACTATCTGGATATGTACTTTGTTCAGGGTATGACGGGGCCCTGTCCCGTCTTATGATTATGATATGTTCCGTAGAGGTCTGTGGATACATCTGTGTGGGTTCTGTACATATGTTTGGGATACTTTGTTATATGATGGCCTTATCGGCCTATGTGTGCCAAGTCTGCTTTTTCTGCTAAATTCTATAGCATCCCCTAATATTATTACTATATTATTCTGTTAATATGCTAATTTGGGTATCGGGTACGTATAGGTGCCCAGCTTGGGCACTGGTCGCGGCCCACGGGGTTGGGTCGTGACATTTTGGAAGCCAAAATACGACATGGCAGTTTACGGGCCGTATACCACTTTCCAGTTCGTATTTCATTTTACGTGCAACTGGCCAAAATGCAGATCTGCAACTTTCCACATTTTTTGAACCTATAATTATTCGTTATGGAGCATAACCTATCTCTTATTGCAATTGCCTTCGAAATCTTACTTAGGGTCGTCAAATGTTATTTCTGACTCATGAAAACATCAGATACTCGTACTCCTCGCGGGTCCATTCACTTGGACAACAATGGAGGATTTTTTTCCTAAGTGTAACATTCTTCCCCCCTTAAGAACATTCGTCCTCGAATGTTAAAGTCTTCGGGGATTCTATAAAAATTTTGCCAGAGTCTCCCCTATAATATGGCACTACCATCCTGTCACAACAACCCATAATATCGATGCCTCTCAGGGCCACAACATAATAGCAATAGGACTTGGCCACACACGACCAAAAAGCATAAAAGGAAACATACCAACCTCATGATCTTGATATCTCATCTTGGATCTCCTCCAAGGGCTAAAACAAATGTGGGTATCGGGATCGCATACTTTCCTCCGCTTCCCATGTCATTTCCTCTCGTTTACTCTCCATAAAACCATGACTGAGGCCACTTCTTTGTTTCTAAGCCTCCGCACTTGCCTATCTAGTATGGCAATGGGTACCTCTTCGTAAGTCAATTTCTCTGTCACTAGCACATTATTTACTGGGACGATCCTAGTAGGATCTCCAACACATTTTCGAAGCATTGAGACATGAAAAACTGGATGGACTGACTCCAAATCCGGAGGTAGATCTAACTCATAGGCCACTTTGCCCACTTTGCGCACAATCTCATAAGGCCCAATATACCGGGGGTTAAGCTTCGCCTTTTTGCCAAATCTCATTACACCTTCATCGGTGACACTTTCAAGAATACCCAATCTTTCACTTGGAACTCTATGTCTCTTCGACGATTATCTGCATAGGACTTTTGACGACTTTGGGCTGCTAACAACCGATCTTGTATGAGCTTAACCTTCTCTATGTCTTGCTGGACCAAGTCTGGCCCTATCAGTCTGGTCTCTCCTGTTTCGAACCACCCAATTGGGGATCTACACGTTCGCCCATATAAAGCTTTATACGGTGCCATTTGGATGCTAGAATGATAACTTTTATTGTAAGAAAATTCAATGAGTGGCAAATGGTCATCCCAATTTCCTCCAAAATCTATCATACATGCCCGCAACATATCTTCAAGAGTCTGAATGGTACGCTCGGCTTGTCCATCAGTCTGCGGGTGAAATGCCGTACTAAGGCTCACTTTGGTTCCTAGACCCTCTTAGAAAGACTTCCAAAAATTGGTTGTAAACTGAGTTCCTCTGTCTGAGATAATAGATACTGGAATACCATGGAGTCTCACTATCTCTTTGACATAAAGCCTCGCATATTCTTCTGCCACATAGGTCGTTCTGACCGGTAAGAAATGAGCTGACTTTGTGAGGCTATCTACAATTACCCATATAGAGTCACACTTGCATCGAGAATGGGGTAAGCCTGTAATGAAGTCCATGTTAATCACTTCCCACTTCCAAGTTGGGATTTCTATAGCTTGCAACAATCCACCCGGGCTTTGGTGCTCAATTTTCACTTGTTGACAATTGGGACATTGAGCTACGAATCCCGCTATGTCTTTCTTCATTCCATTCCACCAATATACAGACTTAAGGTCATGATACATTTTCGTCGCTCTGGGGTGAACAGAATAACGGGAACAATGAGCTTCTTTCAATATCTAGTGGCGTAGACCTGCCACATCGGGAACACACAATCTGCCTCGACATCGGAGAACGCCGTCTCCTGAAATATCAAATGAGGACTCCTCTTTCTGAGGGAGTGTATCTCGGTACTGCATTAGCATGGAATCTTCGTATTGTCGCTCGTTCACTTCTGCTACTAGCGACGAGACTGCTGAATTCTAAATAGTAGCTCCCTTGCTACCTGAGTCCACTACTCGAACTCCTAGGCTAGCTAACTGTTGGAGCTCACGAGCCATTTCTCTTCTCTCTGGTCGTACACCACATAAACTTCTCATAGATCTGCGGCTAAGAGCATCAACTACAACATTTTCCTTTCCAGGGTGATACAAAATATCGACATCATAATATTTTAGCAATTCCAACCATCATCGTTGCCGCAAATTCAACTCCTTCTGCTTGAAGATATACTGACGGCTCTTATGATTTGTATAAATATCCACATGGACACCATATAAATAATGTCTCCATATCTTTAATGCATGAACTACTGCGGCCAATTCTAGATCATTGGTTGGATAATTCTGCTCATGTTTCCACAATTGCCTTGAAGCATATGCAATTACTTAACCATGTTGCATCAATACACAGCCTAGCCCAACACCTGAAGCATCAAAATAGATAACATATCCTTCCAATCCCTCTGGAAGTGTCAAGACTGGGGCGGAAGTCAACCAACTTTTCAACTCTTGGAAGCTACGTTCACAAGCATTTGTCCATTGAAACTTTGTCGATTTCTGGGTCAACTTTGTGAGCGGTGCAGAAATAGGAGAACAACCTTCAACGAATCTCCTGTAATAACCTGTTAAGCCAAGAAAGCTACGAACCTCCGTAGGAGTTGTGGGCCTTGGCCAAGTTTTCACGGCCTCAATCTTTTTACTATCCACTCGAGTACCATCGGCTGCAACAATATGCCCCAGAAATGCCACTGAGTTCAACCAAAACTCGCATTTGGAAAACGTTGCAAACAACTCTCAGGTTCGAAGAACTCCGAGGACAGTACTCAATTGATCCGCATGTTCTGCCTCAGATCTAGAATATACCAAGATGTCGTCGATAAATACGATCACAAATAAATCCAGAAAAGGCCTGAACACATTACTAATCAGATCCATAAATGCCGTCAGCGCATTAGTTAGCCCAAATGACATCACCCGGAACTCAAAATGACCATATCTTGTTCTAAAGGCCGTCTTAGGGATATCTTTCTCCCTAAATCTCACTTGGTGAAACCCGGACCTCAAATCAATCTTTGAAAACCATTTGGCACCTTGCAATTGATCAAATAAGTCATCAATCCTCGGAAGAGGATACTTGTTCTTAAATTTTGCCTTATTCAATTGCCGGTGATTAATGCACATTCTCAAGGAGCCATCTTTCTTTCGGACAAACAATACGGGTGCTCCCCACGGGGACGAACTTGGCCTAATGAAGCCTTTCTCAAGCAAGTCTTTCAATTGCTCTTTCAACTCCTTCAATTCTGCGGGAGCCATTCTATAAGGAGGAATAGATATAGGCTTAGTGCCTGGCAGCACATCAATAGCAAAATCAATTTCCCGCTCGGCAGGAAGGCCTGGAAGTTCTTCCGGGAACACATCCGGAAATTCATTCACCACTGGAACTGACTGTAGAGTCGGCGACTCAGCCTCTACATCTTGAACTCGCACTAGATGATAAATGCACCCTTTCGTGATCATTTTCCTTGCCTTTAGATAGGAAATAAACCTACCTTTTGGTGATGTCGTATTCCCTTTCCATTATAAAACTGGTTCTCCCAGAAATTGGAAACGAACCATTTTCATCCTACAATCCACATTGGCATAACAAGAAGCCAACCAATCCATGCCCATAATAACATCAAAATCCACCATTTCTAACTCATACAATTCAATCATGGTACGATGATCACAAATCACAATAACACAATTCTATATACCCGGCTAGCTATTACCGATTCACCCACGGGTGTCGACACCTCAAAAGGTTTGATTGACTCCGGTTCGACTTTAAATCGACTCGCAATATACGGAGTAACATAGGACAATGTGAAGTCCGGATCAATCAAAGTATATACATCATGAGAGATACCGATAACATAACTGTGACCACATCAGGAGAAGACTCAAGATCTTGGCGTCCAACCAAAGCATAAACACGGTGCTGAGGACCGCTAGAACTGGGGATCTCCCTCTACCCCTACCATGGACGATGGGCGCATGTGAACCTGGCCCCATAGGGCGTATAGATGCTGAAGATTCGGCTATCGACCCTGAAGGCTGGGTCCTACCTCTACCATGAACTAAGGGGAAAACACGCATGATATGGCCTGGTTGACCATATGAATAGCAAACATCCGAACCCTATCGGAATCGACGCCAATGTAACTTCCCACACTGGGAACATCGTAATGTGGGTGGCCTTGCCTGAAGCGAATCATCTCTGAACTGAGACCCTGAATTACTCTGACTCGGCCCAGAACGAGTAGATCTATCGAATCTCTGGTCTGGAAACCGTGGAGGTGCACCAGTCATAGAATACCCTGAGTGCCTGGACATCTGCTGCCTGTGCCCGCCTCTGAACTCACTCATCGGACCTGAAGATCTGGCCCTCTTGCTATGAGCCCTATCCTGCTCGCGTTCACTTCTCTGCTATTGTAAACATTCTTCTAAGTTCTGAGCATGAGCCTGAATGCGTGCAATATCCATATTGTCCTGAAGGGACGCAGTCAAGCACCTATCCATCAAATGCGGCCCTAGGCCCTTTACAAAGAGGTGCACTCTGTCACCCATATCCGCTACCATGGCCGAAGCATACCAAGCCAAGGAATTGAAGCGGAGACTGTACTCTAAAGCACTCATGCTACCTTGCCTCAAATTCAAGAATTTATCGGTCCTAGCTCGCCGAACCTCTAGAGGCATATAATGTCGGAGGAAAGCATCAACGAACTCCTGCCGTACCGGGAGAGGTGCATTGGCTCCCCATGAAGCCATCTAAACCGTATACCATTGGATCGATACATCTCTTAATCTATACGTCGCTAACTCCACCGATTCGGTGTTCGAAGCATGTATCAATCGAAGCGTCCTCAACATACCATCGATGAAATCCTGAGGGTCCTTCTCCAGCTTTGACCCAAAGAATTCCAGAGGAACGCATCAACGAACTTCTGCCATACCAGGGGCGGTGCATTGGCTCCCCATGAAGCAATCCAAACCGTATACCATTGGATCGAGACATCTCTTAATATATACGACGCTAACTCCACCGATTCGGTGTTCGAAGCATGTATCAATCGAAGCGTCCTCAACATATCATCGATGAAATCCTGAGGGTCCTCCTCCGGCTTTGACCCAAAGAATTCCGGAGGGTTCAAAGTAATGAAGTCATGGGCCCTTGCACTAACAGCCCTATCACCCTGCTATGTACTTTGCCGCTAAGTCTAGGCAGCAACCAATCGAGTAACCAAGTGTATGGCCTCTTTCACATCTTGGCCTGAAGCATCCGGTAGAAGAGCTGGAGGTGCTGGAGCTGGGGCTGAGGCTCCCTCACGCTCCTCTAATATAGGTACTGAATGGGAGGACTGAGATTGAGCCGCACTCTTGGACTCACTTTCCTCTACTACCGGTGGCGGTGCTCTTTCAGCCCGCTTTTCTACCACCGTCTTGCCCTTTTGGGCTGCTGTAGCTTTTCTCTTTCTAGGCATTTCTGAAATACACAACACACGACTAAGGGACGAGAATTTCTTATACCATAGCTCGATCGCACGATTCTTATGAAGAAAGAAGGTCATTCATTCCTATAATGTCCGGAGCTTCTTGTTCATAAGTGTGGCGCGCAACACACCCATAACCAAGACTCTTCTAGACACGGCTTGTAGACACACCCTAGGACTGAACTGCTCTGATACCACTTTTGTCACGACCCGTCTAGAGGGCCGCGACGAGCGCCCGGTGCTAGCCCACCCGGGCACCCCTTGGCTTACACTTACCTCTAGGTTAGCCACATAATCAAATGCATACTTCTATCTGTTCATCATACTAGTCCCATTGGGAGACAATGCTTTCATATCATGGTTGGCATTTATACCACGTCAATGTACATGATCCGTCAAGGTATCAAAATAATATACAAAATATAGGCCGAAAAGGACAAACACATCTAACCATATTCACATGTCTACAAGCCTCTAAGAAGAGTATAACATATCACATGGGCGGGACAGGACCCCGCTATGCCCATAATTATATACACAAAAGAATAAGTACCCAAAAGCTATGGCTTCGAACGAAATGGAGCTCTGCTATGTAATCTCTGAGTAAGCAGCTATGGATCAAGCCTGTCTCCCTGTGCACCTACGGGCATGACGCAGCGTCCACAAACAAAAGGACGTCAATATGAATAATGTACTGAGTATGTAAAGCATGATCAATATCAATATTGAAGCATAGATAGCAACATAAGAAATAACATCGAATGGGAGATGGCAATATTATCGTCGTAGGCACTTGCTTGCCTTTCTTAGGAACTTTCCATTTCTCATACATGTTTGTGTACATATATCATTATCCGTATTCATAATAGTACCCGTACCATATTTGTGCTCGTATTCGTATACACGCCCCTTATTCCCATTCATATACATAGTCATATCATATTCGTATTCATATCATATACATAATCATATTTACATTTACATAGCATACCCGACCACATAGGATCATTTTTTCATACATACTTGGCCAACCAAGGCTCAAGGTTACTCATACCTGGCCCTACCAAGGTTTCAGGGTTACATCTACCTGGCCCTACCAAGGCGTCAGGGTTGTCCGTACCATCTGCAGAGGTGTGCGCGCGTTACGTAATCATATACATACTTATTTACATATCTTACCCGGCCTCATAAGCTCGGGGTTCCATATTAGTCCTACATAGACACATATAAATAATAGCTCATAAGCATCTTTATTAATTTACATCGTTATCACAATCGTCATCAACATCATTATTATTACTATCGTCAACCATCACATTTACCTTAATAGGCCTACTCGTCATACGAGGAACTTAGTACAATCGTAGCATATCGAGAATCATAAGCTTAGTTGCTTTGAAGATAGAAGCATTTGGAGAATATCATAAGCTCGTAGAAGATTTAGATGATTGGCCAAAGAACCATGCCTTATGAAAGAATGGTTAGCCTTACATACCTTTCCGTTCAACTATTCTACACTTGCGCTTTCTCCTCCAATGCTAGCGTTTCTTCCTTCATTAAAGTCAGAGTATCATTAGAATCGATAGCTAGCATATATGACTAAAGGTAGAGAAAATCAGACATCATCTCCTTTATATATACGACATTCCTCCATAACGTATATCAACTCCCAAACGTCAACAATACATTCACAATACCATAACAATGGCCATTAATCATTTACGTTAACCACATTATCTAGGTTTCTCAATTCGCTCCCAATTCACCCATGTTCATGGTCATATCACCCGACTTCGTCCATTCATATACAATGCCCATTTTCATGATCTTAACATCATTTATAACACATTCATATCACAACACGACAAGAATCACGGTTCAATTCGAACTATCTCTCAAATGTCACTATTCATCATTCATGACCCATTTTTCTATACTCATCTAATGTCCAAGCATTTTAACTCTCAACTACCTTGAACAACATATAAATACCATAAATCGTATCTTAGATGTTGTAGGAATAAGCCTTGGTCGAAATACTTCACTTGAGCTAAAACCCTAGTTTTCCTTCAATAAGATTTTCTGGACTTGAATAATCTTAATGGGTTTCCTTACACTTGATTCACTTGATTTGTGTTGTTGATGAATAATAATCCTTGAAATCTTGTGGAATAATGTAGAGAGATGTTTTAGAGAGAGGGGATGAAATGTGGAAATGAAATAATAAACTTGGATCACTTATTTAAGGGACTTAAAATTTGGTCTGGAGTGAACAACACAGTGGTCGTAAACTTGGTTTACAGTCCGTATTCAAGTTTACGGACCGTCCTTCGTGGTCGTGTTTAATCATAACAGAACCAGAAACTCAGGCTGAGACGTGGTGATTTATGGACACAGTTTACGGCCGTAAACCACTTTACGGTCCGTATTTCAGGTCGTATTTAACCATTTGATCATTTGGTAGAAAGTTGATATTTTGGAAGCCAAAATACGACATGGCAGTTTACGGGCCGTATACCACTTTACGGTCCGTATTTCATTTTACGTGCAACTGGCCAAAATGCAGATCTGCAACTTTCCACATTTATTGAACCTATAATTATTCATTATTGATCATAACCTATCTCTTATTGCAATTTCCTTTAGAATCTAACATAGGGTCGTCAAATGTTATTTCTTACTGATGAAAATATCGGATACTCGTACTCCTCACGGGTCCATTCACTTGGACAACAATGGAGGATTTTTTCCGAGGTGTAACATACCTGCGGCCTTTGCCTCGGAGGGCGTACCGATGATGAAGAGCCAACTGCTAATCCCGTAGGCTGAACCTTATCCCTGCTACGTAGCGATGGACAGTCGCGCTTGAAATGGCCTGGCCGAGCGCATGCATAACAAACACCCTAATCCAAGCGACACGGTCCAGAATGTAACTTGCAATACGGAGTACACCGTGGTACAGCTAGTCTCATCTGGCTTGAATCAACCCTGTTCTAGGTATTAGGAACTCTAAAACTTTGAACTGGCCCCATGCAAGCAGATTTATCAGCCCTGGGTCCAGGAAACTGTGGTGGTGTACTAGCTGTTGAACGAGCTGAGTGCCTAGAGAATTGCTTCCTCGCAGTGCCACTAAACTCATGGTCAAACCTTGAAGACCTGACTCTCTTCCTCCAACTCCTATTACCATAGCCCGCATCCTGCCGCTGAGCTTGAGCGGCTACTAACTGGGTTAGCAAAAGGATGGCCTGCCTCATCGCCTGGCTTGAGGTATCTGGTGGACGGACTGGGGGTGCTGGGGCTAAGGTTGAGACTCCCCTTTGATCCTATAAAGCGGGCAAAGCATGGGAAAATCGAAATAGGACCTTACTCTGGTGTTCGCCGTCCTCCATATCCATAGATGGCCCCCGTTAAATCTCCTCTTCAACCACTATCTTTTCCTTCTGGGCTGATGTAGCTTTTCCTTTCATCAACATTGCTAAAAACATAATGCACGGTTAGGGAAAAGGGAATTCTGATATTATAGCTCTATCGCACGATCTATGAAGAAGAAAGGCGGCCATAATTCCTAAATGCCCCGCAGCCTCTTGTTTATAAATGTGGCGCGCTTCACACCCATAAACAAGACTCTGATGGACACGACTCATAGACACACCCTAAGACGAAATTGCTCTGATACCAATTTTTCCACGACCTAGCTAGGGCTCATGACGGGCACCCGGAGCTACCCTACCGAGAACTACCTATCATACTTGCCCTCAAACTCATCCTGAATATATATTATTCCCAACACGAAACTTGTCATAATATAATCGTGTTATCATTTCCAAAACATATCTATATATATACACATAATCCTATGAGGCTACCAAAAATGACATACACCCATATACTCTGCAATAATTATGAGACATCTACTACCCACATCAACGTATCTACGAGCCTTTATTGGAATACTGAGACATAAGGATGGGACAGGACCCCTTCATACCCAAATATGTACACAAAAGAATGTAATAATAAGTGGCAACTCCGGAGTAATGGGGTGCTCCTATAAGCTTCTGATAAGACTCTTAAGAATCCGGTCCGTCTACCCGTGGGCATGAACACAGCGTCCATAAAAAGAAAGGATGTCAGTTCGAGCAATGTACTGAGTATGTAAGGCACATATGATAACGTAATAAGAAAATATAGAAAACATGAAAGGAAAGGATAACTGTACTGCTCGCCTCCTGAGGCGGAAACATGCATGCCACTTTTTAAAGAAAACACATTTTATGCATATCAAATATAACATCATCGTTAGCTCGCATCCGGGTAACCATCGGAAGCTGCCCACTAGTGGTGCTGTCATCATCATCCATAAGCCGCCCGCGTTAGCGGTGCTGCCGTGCCATATAGACACGGTGTTATCATAAGAAGCCCGCCTTAGCGGTGCTGCTCGGCCATCTAGGCACGGTGTAATCATCATCATATACTTAACATGAAGCATGAATAAGAGCTCAAGTAAAAGTTGTAACTCCATTGGAGTGCCATAAGGTCGGTAACCTCCAATTATATTATGGAACATCATGGCCGTCATGTCTCACCTTGAAGGAACTAGCATTATAAGGTGAGACTAGCAACAATGAACAATATCAAGGAATCATGTAAAGATCATTAACATTATAATAGCATCATATCATAAGCCTTAGAATATCTAGACATAGCATCATCGTCATCATGATCATTATGGAACACATCTTATCTCTTCCTCATAATAAGCTCTTAGAAATTTTTAGCCCTCAACTTGGGAATATAAGAAATTCATGGGAATATATATGAAATCATAGTATAGGAATCATGCCTTGAAAGAAAGGGACTAGCCTTACATACCTTCACGTCTCCTTAACTCTATCGACTAAACGCTTTCCTTCCAAGCTCACAATTCTATATTCAAGATAATTCGTACAAGGTTAGATAACCGGAAACATACTTAGGCCTCAACTAAAACAACTAAGGGCTAACGAAAATTGAGCAACATTTCCTTTGGTTTAACAAATTCCTCCAAATAATAAATAATTCCCAAACATCAATAATAACACCCACAATATTACAATTGACAAACTTCATCAAGTTAAACATTATTTAATTCCCAACATTTCCTTTCAAAGTAACCCATAGCCCTAATTGCAACAGAACTTCATTGTCATTCTCATATAATACTCCTTTAACTTCATTTTCATCATTCACAACCAGATTACACTCATGGTATGTCGAGAACTATGATTCAAGTCAAGTTACCATTCAAGAATTCCACTATTTCCATATTTGAACCTCACACTCTACTTTCTTCCCTAATCCAAGTCTTCTAACTACTCAATATTCTTAGTAACATGAATTAAATGTTAAAATCACCTTTGATCAAATAGGAATGGTCTTTGGATGAAAATACTCCACTTGAGAAAAGCCAAACTTCAACACCTAAGAGATTCTTGGCTTCTATCAACCCTAGTGAACATCCATACACTGATTTCCCTTGATTATTGGTGTTTGATCTTTGATCTCTCTTCAATTTGTGTGGATATGGTGTATAGAATATTCTAGAGACTTCAAGAGGTATGGAAAAGTGAGAGAAATGAAAAATAAAAACTTGGGACTTATATTTGTAGTAGCAAAAAACTGACCCGTAATGCTTTTATACGGATGCTTATACGGTCTGTATAATTTGATACGGTCCGTATAAGTGATCGTATAAGTCCATCAGAGACTGGTTCATTCTGTGATTGCTATACTGTTACACCTCGTAGTTTGGCACGTTGAGATTCGCTAGGTGACAGACATACTATTGCGGGCGCGTGGTTGTAGTTAAGGATGTACGAGGTTATATATGTTCATCCTATGATCATCAGGGTTAAGTTTGTATAATAGGTCATAGAAAGGTTGGAGGACAAGGAAATCAGAGAGCTAAGGTGGGGCCCACATGCCGGGGTTTTATAAAGGACATATGATAAGTATTATGAGTAATACATGGGAAGCTGAGTAAGTCTTAAGAAGGACCCTTAGGTCAAACATGGGCGTAAGCCCTCCAAAAGTATAATGCAAGGAGATGTTTTCGGACGATCCGAATTGAAGAGGCCAAAACGGAATTATAAGTTTGGAGTTTGGAAACACGCCCAAAATAAAAGTTGTAGATAATTGAAATAGCTTTCCAACCATCAGTTGTGAGCCCTTATATGATATAGAGATCACACGTTATACGCTTTTTAAAATCGGTTGTCAGGGCAGGGAATTAACCCAGCGCGAACGCGCCAGAAGGTGGCCTGAACCCGCAGGGAAAGACCCTGCAACTAAGCACGAACGTGCCACGTGGCGGCGCGATCGCGCTGAGTAAATTTTAAATCGGTCCAGGCAGAACCTAGACCATTACAAAAAGGGGGTCACCCCCCCCCCCTTATTCCTCAGCCAAAAACACCTCAAATCCTCTCTAATTCTCTGGAAAATTCCCTAAACTTCCCACACCCACGTTTATGAAAAAACCAAGTATAATTCCCGATTTTCAGTACGGATAGCGTATTGTTGTTGTTGCAAAATCGTATAACAGTGTGTTGTGGCCCAAACATAAGGTGGAGAAGTGATGATACAACAGTATTAACAGGAGAATGGTATGAATCTTCTATTATTAATATTAATCTTTGTTCCTTTACGGAGATAAAACTGTTAAATAGTTATAAAATAATTCGGTTAATGGAAATATGGGATAAACACCATATGGGATGTTTATGAAATATTTTGGGTGTTAAGAATATTATGGTTGATATTGGTATTATTGTTGTTGTTGGTTGCTGAATTGGGATTTCGAGCTAGGCATATAAACAGGGGAGATGCTGCCCGATTTTCGGCAGGATATAAAATAGTTTAATTTGAAGACATAGGACAAGTGTGTGATACTGAATCTAACATTAGTGTGAATCCTCTCGAATGTAGATTTACGAGCTCGGGCGGATAAACGCAGCTAATAGGAGGTCGATCAGGTATGTTAAGGCTTGGCCCTTTCTTTCAAAAGCATGATTCTTATGTTATGACTCCATAAATGTTTCCGTAATATCCTTCTTGTCAAAAGTTGGAAGTTCTTGACTCAAAGGCATGGCTCATTTTTTCCGATAATCCATACATGTTTTCCAAAATGCCTGTATTTTCCAAACTAGGGATTTATGATTCCGTAAGCTCTTATGATAACAATGACGAGCATGTTTTCACAATGATAATGATTATGTCAAAGATAAGAACATTTTCTATGATGATGGTGATCTTAGGGTTAAAAGTCTCAAGTTATGAGTTCAATGATGATGTGAGAATATTGACCTATTTACTTGACTTTCTCAATTTTATTCATTGTTGTTGGTCTCACCTTATAATACTTGTTCCTGCAAGGTGAGATACAGCGATGATGATTATTCCATAATATAATCGAAGGTTACCGACCTTACGTCACTCCGATAGGGTTATAACTTTCTTTGGGCTCTCATGCATGCTACTTATATTATATGTGTATATGATATATGTATATTTATATAGGGGATACGGGAAAAGGGCAAGACTCTATAGACGCATAACCACCTGATCAGTTGGTATATTATGATATCGTCCCGAACGTGGGATATATGATTAAATGGATCGGGTCGTTCGTTCCTAGGTACTATGTACATATGTATATATGTGTATATATGGATCGGGCCGCACGTTTCGCAGCACTATCATGATACATATACATGAGAAGGATTTTATGAAAAACTAAGCATGCATAGTATCCGCCTTAAAGGCACTCATATGTACAGGTTACTCTTTCATCTCACGATATGCTCTATATTTCAATCCTATTATTATTCATGCTCTGTATCTTCCACTATGTTATTATTCATGCCTTACATACTCAGTATATCCCTCGTACTGACGTCCCTTCCCGTGGACGTTGCGTTCATGCTCGCAGGTAAACAGGTAGACGCGTCCGATTCCTCAGAGCTCCACCAGCAACACACTGAAAGCACTCCAGTTGTTCTGGAGCTTCAGTTTATTGGTACTACTCTTATGTAAATATAAGGGCACGGTGTAATCCGACCCTTCCTTGTGGATGTATGTATCTTATTTAGAGGCCCGTAGACAGATGTATATGGATAGATGTTTCATAATTTTATTCGTCCATGTTGGTATATAGTATTTTGGTTGAGCTTATTGACATACGCTTACGAATATGCTATTTATGTTGAGTAAAATATGTATAAATTGTCCATATGGCCCACTTAGTCGTGAAAAATAGAATGTTATACCAGAGGTGCTCGATAAGCTAGTGTCGTGTACCCGTCATGGCCTTTAGTGGGGTCGTTACAAAAGTGGTATCAGAGCAGTTCGTCCTAGGGTATGTCTATGAGCCATGTCCGGTAGAGTCCTCTTTATGGGTGTGAAACGCGCCACATTTATAAACAGAAGGCTGCGGGGCATTTAGGAATAACTGACCTTCTTTTTATTCTAGATCATGCGATAGAGTCATGTTATCAGGTTCCCCTCATTTCTTAATCGTGTGTTATGATTTCAGCAATGCCTGTGAAGAGGAAAGCTACGGTGGCCCAAAAAGGTAAGATGGTGGCCGAAAGAAGAGTTGAACGGGAGCGACCGGCAGAGGTAGAAGAGGGCGAGTCTCATAATGAAGTTCCCTCTAGGACTTCTAATGCTCCACCCGTGTTAGTGGAGCAGGAAAGAGCTCCAGCTCCAGCCCCAGCACCTCCAGTTCCACCGCCAGGAGCTCCGAGCCAACAGATAACAAAAGCTATTCAGTTGCGGATCCAGTTGGTTGCTGTGCAAGCTCAGTGGCAAGGTGCGGGCCACGGTCAGTGTAAGAGCCCGTGATTTCATCAGCCTGAATCCTACAGAGTTCTACAGGTCAAAACCCGATGAAGACCCACAAGGCTTCATAGACGGGATGCTGAGGATGCTGCGGATAATACCTACTTCGGATATGGAGTAAGTAGAATTGGCTTCGTATAGATTGTGGGATGTAGCTGTCCAGTGGTATAATGCTTGGATATCTTCGATAGGAGCAAATGCACTACCCCGAGTTTGGCAAGAATTAACCGATGCCTTCCGGTGACATTACCAACCACCGGAGGTCCGACGGCCCGAGCCGATAAGTTTCTGAATCTCAAGTAGGGGAATATGAGCGGCCGGGAATACAGTCTCTATTTTAATTTTTTAGCCAGGTATGCCCCAGCCATGGTAGCTGACATGGGAGACCGTGTGCATTGATTCGTGAGCGGGTTGGGGCCATATTTGGTTAAGGATCGCTTAATGGCCTCACTCCAGGATGGGATGGATATCGTTCATATTCAGGCCCATGCCCAAAACCAGGAGGAACAGCAGTAGCCGCAGAGAGGTGAACGTGATTCTGATAGGGGGCGCAGCAAAAGGGCCAGATCTTTTGGAGCTGGAAGTGAGTATAGAGGAGGGTAGACACAATAATATTCAAGGTATTCAGTCCAATTAGTGGTCAGCTCACCTCCTTGATTTGCGAGTAAAAGATTTTATCGTCCTATCTATTCAGGTCCAGGCTAGAGTTCTAGAGTTTTAGGGTCCCAGTATAGAGCCGATTCTAGCCGGACGAGACCATCCCTACCATGGTGTACTAGGTGTGGCAGGACACACTCTGGACAGTGTCGCTTAGATACAGGTTCTTGTTTTTCCTGTGGTCGAGTTGGCCATTTGATATGTGATTGTCCACTGAGGAAAAATGGAGACAAGGCTCAGCCCACCGGATCGGCAATTGGTTCATCATCGTCCGTGCGCCCTCCTGGATAGACTTCCCAGGCTTCAGCAGGCGGTGGCCGAGGTAGAGGAGGAGCACCCAGTTCAAGCGGTCCTTAGAACCGTATATATGCACTGGCAGGACGGCAGAGCCTTGAATCTTCCCCAGATGTGGTTACAGGTATATTATCGGTATTCTCCTATGATATGTATACGTTGATTGATCCAGGTTCTACTCTATCATACATTACTGCTTATGTTGCTAACCGCATTGGGATGAAACCGGAGCCAATTACACCTTTTTAGGTGGTACACTTGTAGGAGACCCAATAGTAGCCAGGCGGGATATACGGATTGTGTGATCGTAGTTTGCGATCGTCGTACTACTGCTGATCTACATAAGCTAGAGATGTTATATTTTGATGTTATGATGGGTATGGACTGGTTAGCCTCCAGTTACGCTAACATTGATTGTAGAACGAAGGTAGTCCGATTCCAGTTTCCAGGAGAACTAGTGTTAGAATGGAAAGGCAATACGGCATCTCTAAGGGGTCGATTTATCTCCTACCTCAAAGAGAGAAAGATGATTGCAAAAGTATACATTTATCATTTGGTTCGGGTTCAAGACATAGAAGCAAAACCACCAACTCTTCAATCTGTTCTTATAGTGAATGAATTTTCGGACGTGTTCCCAGACGATCTTCCAGGTCTACCACCTGAGCGGGAGATTGAATTTACTATCGATGTGTTGCCTGATACTAAGCCCATATCTATTCCCGCATATCGAATGGCCCCTGTATAATTAAAAGAGTTAAAGGTGCAACTGAAGGATTTGCTTGAGAAAGGCTTTATTAGACTAAGTTCATCGCCCTGGGAGTGCCTGTGTTGTTCGTACGAAAGAAAGATGGTTCCTTAAGGATGTGTATTTGTCACGACCCATCTAGGGGGGCCGCAACGAGCGCCCGGTGCTAGCCCACCCGGGCACCCCTTGGCTTGCACTTACACTTACATCTAGGTGAGCCACACAATTGAACATACATTTTTATTCATCAGTCATACTAGTCACATTGGACAACAATGCCTTTATATCATCATTGGCATCTATATCACGTCAATGTACATGAGCCGACAAGGCTAACAAAATGCTATACAAAATGTAGGCCGACAAGGCCTAACACATCTAACCACGTACACATGTCTACGAACCTCTAAGGAGAGTATGTCATATCACATAAGCGGGACAGGACCCCGCTATGCCCATAATTATGTACACAAAAGAATAAGTACCCAAAAGCTATAGCTCCGAATGAAATGGAGCTCCGCTATGTTGTCCCTGAGAATGTGGCTATGGATCAAGTCTGTCTCCCTGTGCACCTGTGGGCATGACGCAACATCCACAAACAAAAGGACGTCAGTACGAAGAATGTACTGAGTATGTAAGGCACGATCAATATCAATGTAGAAGCATAATAAGCAACATGAAAAATAGCACAGGATGGGAGATAGTAACATCATCGTCATAAGCACTTACTTGCCTTTCGTAGGACTTTCCATTCTAATGCGTATTTGTGTACATATATCCATATCCGTATCCATAACCGTATCCGTTCCATATTTGCATTCATATTCATATACATACCCTTATTTGCATTCATATCATATATATAACATTTACATAGCATACCCGACCATGCAGGATCGGTGTTTCATACATACTTGGCCAACCAAGGCTCAAGGTTACACATACCTGGCCCTACCAAGGCATCAGGGTTACACCTACCTAGCCCTACCAAGGCGTCAGGGTTATCCATACTATATGCAGAGGTGTGCGCGCATTACATAATCATATATATATTTATTCACATATCCTACCCGGCCTCATAAGCTCGGGGTTCCATAATAGTCATGCATAGATACATATACATAATAGCTCATAAGCGTCTTTACTATTATAGTTACTGTCATCGTCGTTATCGTTATCGTCATCGCTATTACCACCATAGTCGTCTTCAATATCATTGTCACTATTATCGTTATTCATCACATCTATCTTTATAGGCTTACTCGTCATACGAGGAACTTAGCACATTCGTGGCGTTTCAAGAATCGTGAGCTTACAAGCCCGGAAGATCAAATCATTTGAAAGATATCATAGTCTTATAGAAGATTTACATGTTTGGCCAAAGAACCATGCCTTATGAAAGAATGGTTAGCCTTACATACCTTTCCGTTGAACTATTCTATACTTGCACGTTCTCCACCGAAGCTCACGTCTCTACCTTCATTAAAGTCATACTATCATTAGAATCGATAGCTAACATACATGACAAAAACTAGAGAAAATCGGGCAACGGCTCCTCTATTTATACGACATTCCTCTATAGCGTATATCAACTCTCAAACGTCAATAATACATTCACAATATTATAATGATAGTCATTATTCATCCACATTATCCATATTTCTAGACTTACTTTCAATCATCCATATCCATGGCCATAACGCACGACGACGTCTATTCTCATACATTGCTCATCTCATGTTCTCAACATCATTTATAACATATTTACATCCCAACACATCAAGAATCGTAACTCAAGTTAAGCTATTTCTTAAAATGGCACTATTCCACATTCATGACCCATTTTTCTATACCCTTCTACAATCCAAGTATTTCAACTCTCAAATACCTTACACAACATAGAAATATCATAAATCGTACCTTAGATGTCGTAGGAACAAGCCTTGGTTGATAATACTCCACTTGAGCAAAAACCCTAGTTCATGTCCAATGAGATTTCTTGACTTGTATGATCTTTAATGGGTTTTCTTACACTTGATTCACTTGGTTTATGTTGTTGATCACTAATAATCCTTGAATTCCATTGAAATAAATGTAGGGAGATGTTTTCGAGAGAAGGGGTGAAATGTGGAAATGAAATAATAAACTTGGTCCCCCTTTTAATAACCCAAAATCTGATCTGAAATGAACAGTCGTCGAAAGTGCAACAGTGGTCGTAAACTCAGTTTACGGTCCGTATTCCAGTTTACGAGCCATATTTCATGGACGTATTTAATAATAACATAATCAGAAAGTCAGGCTGAGACATGGTGATTTACGAACACAGTTTACGGGGTCGTATTTCAGTTTACGATCCGTATTTCAAGTCGTCTTTAACCATTCAAGCATTTGATAGAAAGTTGAAGTTTTGGAAGTTGAAATACGACATGGCAGTTTACGGCCCGTAAACTACTTTACGGTCCGTATTTAATTTTACGATCAACTGGCCAAAGTGCAAATCTGCAACTTTCCACATTTTCAGAACCTATAGTTAGTCATTATGGAGCATAACCTATCTCTTATTGCAATTGCCTTTGGAATCTTACTTAAGGTCGTCAAACGACGTTCCCTTCTTATTGAAACATCGTACACGCTATGCCCTTTGTTAGCCTATCCATTGTACGTTCGCGGGGAAAATTTTCATGGTGTAACATTCTCCCCCCCCCCCCCCCCCCCCCCTCCCCATAGGGCTACATCACAATATCAACATATCTATGGCCACACACGACCAAAAGCATGAAAAGTAAGAACATATACCTTATAATCTTGATATGTCGTCTGGGATCTCTCCCAAGGGCTTAAATAAATGCGGGTATCTGGATCGCATAATTTCTTCCGCTTCCCATGTCATTTCTTCTCATTTACTGCTTCTCCATAGAACCTTAACTGAGGTCACCTCTTTGTTTCTAAGCCTCTGTACTTGCCAATCTAGTATGGCAATGGGTACTTCTTCATAAGTCAACTTTTCTGTCACCTACACATCACTTATTGGCACGATCTTAGTAGGGTCTCCAACACATTTCTGAAGCATTGAGACATGAAAAACTGGATGGACTGACTCCAAATCCGAAGGAAAATCTAGCACATAGGCCACCTTGACTATCTTTCATAGAATCTCATAGGGCCCAATGTATCGGGGACTAAGCTTCCCCTTTTTGCCAAATCTCATGATGCCCTTCATTGGCGATACTTTCAAGAATACCCAATCTTTAACCTGGAACTCCAAGTCTCTTCGACGATTATCCGTATAGGACTTCTGATGACTTTGAGCTACTAATAACCGATCTTGTATGAGCTTGACTTTTTCTATGGCTTGCTGGACCAAGTCTGGTCCTATCAACTTAGTCTCTCCTGGTTCAAACCACCCAATTAGGGATCTACACTTCCGCCCATATAGGGCTTCATACGGTGCCATTTGAATGCTAGAGTGATAGCTATTATTGTAAGCAAATTCAATGAGCGGCAAATGGTCATCCCAATTACCTCTAAAATCTAGCATACATGGCCATAACATATCTTAAAGAGTCTGAATGGTGCGCTCAGCTTATCCATTGGTCTGCGGGTGAAATGCCGTGCTAAGGCTCACTTGGGTCCCTAAACCCTATTGGAAAGACTTCCAAAAATTTGCTGTAAACTGAGTCCCTCTATCAGAGATAATAGATACGGGAATACCATGGAGTCTCACTATCTCTTTAATATAAAGCATTGCATAATCTTCTGCCACATAGGTCGTTCTGACCAGTAAGAAATGAGCTGACTTTATGAGCCTATCCACAATCACCCATATAGAATCATACTTACGTCGAGAAAAGGGTAAGCCTGCAATGAAGTCCATGTTAATTACTTCCCACTTCCAAGTTGGAATTTCTATGGCTTGCAACAATCCACCCGGCTTTTGGTGCTCGATTTTCACTTTCTGACAGTTGGGACATTGAGCTACGAATCCCGCTATATCTTTCTTCATTCCATTCCACCAATATATGTACTTAAGATCATGATACATTTTCGTCGCACCGGGGTGAACAGAATAACTGGAACAATGAGATTCTCTCAATATTTGGTGGCGTAAACCTGCCACATTGGAAACACATAATCTGCCTCGACAACGGAGAACTCCGTCTCCTGAAAGCTCAAATGATGAATCCTCTTTCTGAGGGAGTGTATCCCTGTAATGCATTAGCATGGAATGTTCGTATTGTCGCTTCTTCACTTCTGCTACTAGCAACGAGACTGCTGAATTCTGAATAGTAGTTCCCTTGCTACCCGAGTCCACTACTCGAACTCCTAGACTAGCTAGTTGCTGGAGCTCATAGACCATTTCTCTTTTCTCTGGTCTTACATCATATAAACTTCAAATAGATCTGCGGCTAAGGGCATCAGCCACAACATTTTCCTTTTCGGGGTGATACATGATATCGACATCGTAGTCTTTTAGCAACTCCAACCATCGACATTGCCGCAAATTCAACTCTTTCTGCTTGAAGATATACTGAAGACTCTTATGATCTGTATAAATATCCACATGGACACTATATAAATAATGTCTCCATATCTTTAATGCATGAACCACTGCGGCCAATTCTAGATCATGGGTAGGGTAATTCCTCTCATGTTTCCGCAATTCCCTTGAAGCATACGCAATCACCTTACCATGTTGCATCAATACACAGCCTAGCCCAACACCTGAAGAATCGCAATAAACAACATATCCTTCCAATCCCTCTGGAAGTGTCAAGACTGGGGCGGAAGTCAATCTACCTTTAAACTCTTAGAAGTTACGTTCACAAGCATCTGTCCATTGAAACTTTGCTGATTTCTGGGTCAACTTTGTGAGCAGGGCAGAAATAGAAGAAAAACCTTCAACAAATCTCCTATAATAACCTGCTAAGCCCAGAAAGCTACGACCCTCCGTAGGAGTTATGGGCCTTGGCAAAGTCTTCACGGCCTCAATCTTTTGACTATCCACTCGAATACCATCTGCGGCAACAATGTGCCTCAGAAATGCCACTGAGTTCAACCAAAACTCACACTTGGAGAATTTTGCAAACAACTCTCGAGTTCGAAGAACTCCAAGGACAGTACGCAAATGATCCGCATGTTCTGCCTCGGATCTAGAATACACCAAGATATCATCGATGAATACAATCACAAATAAATCCAGAAAGGGCGTGAATACATTGTTCAGCAAATCCATAAACACTGTCGGTGCATTGCTTAGCCCAAATGACATTACCAGGAACTCAAAATGACCATATCTTGTTCTGAGAGCTGTCTTAGGGATATCTTTCTCCCTAACTCTCACTTGGTGATATACGAATCTCAAATCTATCTTCGAAAACCATTTGGCGCCTTGCAATTGATCAAATAAGTCATCAATCCTCGGGAGAGGATATTTATTCTTAATCGTCACCTTATTCAATTGTCGATAATCAATGCACATTCTCAAGGAGCTATCTTTCTTTCAGACAAACAATACGGGTGCTCCCCACGGGGATGAACTAGGCCTAATAAAGCCTTTCTCAAGCAAGTCTTTCAACTGCTTCTTCAACTCTTTCAATTCTGCGGATGCCATTCTATAGGGTGGAATAGATATAGGCTTAGTGCCTGGCAACACATCAATAGAAAATTCAATCGCCCGCTCGGGAGAAAGTCCTGGAAGCTCTTCCGGGAACACATCCGGAAATTCATTTACTACAGGAACTGACTGAAGAGTCTGTGATTCAGCATCTACATCTTGAACCCGAACTAGATTGTAAATGCAACCTTTCGTGGTCATTTTCCTTGCCTTTAGATAGGAAATAAACCTACCTTTTGGTGACGATGTATTTCCTTTCAATTCTAAAACTGGTTCTCCCAGAAATTGGAAACGAACCATTTTCATTCTACAATCAACGTTGGCGTAGCAAGAAGCCAACCAATCCATGCCTATAATAACATCAAAATCCACCATTTCTAGCTCATGCAAATCAACCATGGTACGACGATCACAAATCACAACTACACAATTTCTATATACTCGGCTAGCTATTACCGATTAACCAACGGGTGTAGACACCTCAAAAGGTTTGATCGACTCCGGTTCGACTCTAAATCGACCCGCAATATATGGAGTAACATGTTATATCCCGCATTTCGAATAATCGTATAATTCAAGACAATCGCGGGAAGACAACAAGCAAGGCCATATTTTATTTTGTTTGACATGTGAGTTGCTTATGAAAAATTTAGAAGTGGAATTAATGAGGAAGGTCAAGGGCATAAAGGGAAATTCGCAATATGATTCGTGGGAATATGGAAGAAAGACGAAGGGAAAATTTGGAAGTTGGAAAAATGTTTCATGAATTACAAGAACTAGCCCAAAAATAAGTGGGCTTGAAATTTTTAAGGAGATGGACAAGGCCCAACCGGCCATGGACTTGGGCCAAGCCCATGTGGGATTTAATTGGTAATTTATAAGAGATGACTAAGTCATCTTTACCTCATAAACTTCTAGAGAATTCAAGAAAACAAGAACAAAAGAAAGGAGGAGAAAAACCCTCAAGGCCTTCGGCCATAGAAAAATTTCCAAGGAAAATTGATAAAATAATTCCTTCAAAAATCAATTTCTACTAATTAGAGGGTCCTTAACAAGGTGGAGTTGTTGTTGAAGCAAGAAAAATTCATAATCATACAAGTTGTCAAGTTGTAGTCAAGTGAAAAGTTGAAGAAGAAAGGTGAGTTTTAATCATGTTTTATGTGTTATAAATGGTTTATATGTGTTGTAGTATGCTAAAATGGATGAAATTCATGAAGGAAAGGAATATAGCATGTGGCCGTGCATGTATATATGTGTAGGAGTCATGCTTCAATTATTTTAATTAGTGTTTGGTTGTTATTGTTGTGAATGATATGTGGAAAATGGAAGTTGAATGAGTTTGGAGAGATTGTAGTGGTGTATACATGTTGGAGCCGTGTGTGTGTGCATAGTGTATGTGGCCGTGTGTATGGCATATGTAACCATGTATATCTGTTGAATTATTGAGGAATAATGAGCAAGTTATATTTAATGTTTTAGTTGTTGTGTTGTAGATTTCATATTGCAAGTAAAGACTTGATAAGTTTGGTGAAGCTTTGACAATTGGAAGATTGTGTATATTGAAAAATAATGTTCTTGCATGGATAGCATGTAATGATATTAGTATGATGTTGTTGGAATATATATTATAAGGTTGCTATTGTGGTCATTGAAGTCGGAAGGTTTTGAAGAAAGTAGTAAATCGAGATCATGCATCTTGAATGGAATATGTGAATTGCTAGTGTGATTGTTGAATTATGTTAATAGTTTGGCCGGGTTTGAATTCCCGGATTGTGGATGAAGAGAATTTGGCTATGTTGAATGTTGAGGATGGTATATTTACAGAGGAAGTGCTGCCGAAATTTCGGTAGCCAAGTGTTTCCTTAAGATTCTAACGCTAAGTATCCTAATAAGAATTTTGGTAAACATGACCAATTTGCAGATTTTGACGAGATTGCAACGTGAATTCGGAATAGCAAAAGGAGCGGAAAGAGGTATGTAAGGCTTCACCCTTCCTTCTATGGCATGTCTTAGCTGTAATAAGTTGGGTACGAGCCTCGGGGACAACTCTGTTCCCCGGAATCCGCACCTAAAGTTCTCCTTTTTGTTCAATAGAATTGAACTAGAAAGTGCAAAATGATGGAAAGACCTCCTAAACCCCTAGAACTTGCACAAATGGGACCCGATTACCCTAGAACCCTCACAAGTAATGCTATGACATGTAACATATGCAAATAGTATACGCTACCTCATCCGGCCCGAGGTGGGCCCATTACTCTCGGATTTTCCTTATGGGTCTTGTTGGAGTTACTAGAAGTTGAATCCAAGGGAATCCTTTGATCCCGATTTCGTTACCAAATGATAAGTACTATAACTACTCTAACGAGGAGACTTCCATGATGATAATGATGACAATGATGCTAAACGAGAGGATATGCCTACGATAAGTACTACCGGAACGATTCTATGACTAAGATTCCTAAGCTAAGTATTCTATGTGAATATGAAAGTAATAGACTAATTTTCGAATCCTATTTATATTCCTTAGCTATGACATTATTTTGTAAGGATTTCAAAGCCTATGAACTGACATCTATGATGCCCCGATTTCATTTTTCGTTTACTTTAATATTATTCTCCGTTGATAGTCTCACCTTAAAATACTCGTCCATTCAAGGTGAGACGAGGCGATCACGAGTATTCCATAGTGTAATCTGAGGTCACCGACCTTACGTCACTCCGATGGCTACATGATTTTTCTTTGGGCTCCCTTGCATGCTTATATGATATATGTATATAAAACATGTATATGTATATAAGATATGAATATGTATATAAAACATGTATATGTGTATAAGATATGTATATGTCTATAAAACATGTATATGTATGTAAGATATGTAAATGTATATAAGACATGTATATGTATACAAGCTATGTATATGAATATAAAGACATGTATATGTATGTAAGATATGTATATGACCCTGGGATGGGGGGAAAGGATATATGGGGGAATGGGAAGGGAAACATGTTTCATTGCCACCTGATCAGCTGTTTTATAATCCCGGACGCGGGGTGCCCGGACGCGGGATATATGGGTGAGCCGGTGTATATCGGCGCTATGTGGGTGAGCCGGCATCATTCGGCGCTATGCTATGATATGACCTACCATGTCATGACCAGATATGCTATGATAAGATATGTTATGACAAGCTATGCTATGGTAAGATATGCTATGACAAGCTATGCTATGATAAGATATGTTATGACAAGCTATGCTATGATAAGATATGTTATGACAAGCTATGCTATGATATGATATGCTATGACATGACATGCTATGACAAGCTATGGTATGATATGATACGCCATGACATGCAATGCTATGACAGGATACGCTATGACATGCTATGCTATGACATGATACGCTATGACGTGCTATGTTATGACATGATACGCTATGACATAATATACCATGATATGATATGCTACACCATGATATGATACGACACGCTATGGTATGACAGTGTATAATATGATAAAACATGACATGATATAAATCCTATTTTCTATGCCTATGTCACGACCCAGCCCCGTGGGCCGCGACTGGCACCCTACCTGGGTACCCAGACCAAATCGCATATTTATTTCCGAATCCAAACTCATTTCAGAATTTTCAAGGAGTTATATCAAACATAATTTATATCGAAAATATGTCTTAAGCGGTCATATCAAATCCAACTCAAACAAAGCGGCGGAATAGACATCGCCGGTCAAAATACAAATATATACAGAAGGGCCATTTGGGCCCACAATATCAAACGGACCGCTTTAAGACCCGAAAGCAAAATCAGACAACATACACATAGGACCCTCGCCCCACAAAGATGACTACAGGCCTCTACGAATTCAAAACATAACATATGGCGAGACAGGGCCCCGCCGTACCCAAACTGTCAAATATACAAAATATATACAGAGTAGAGGAGTCTGTACCAAAAGTGGACTCCAGACCAAGTAAGAGTACTCCGAAAAGCAAGAAGTGAAGCCTACTGCGGAGGATCACCGATGTCTGCACCTGCGGGCATAAAACGCAGCCCCCGAGGAGAGGGGGTCAGTACGAAATATGTACTGAGCATGTAAAGCACGGAGTACAGAATTATGGATCAAAAACCGAAAGCAAATCAAATGTCAAAGTGGGGTACAAACTGGTATGTCAAAATCTGTATCGAAATCATATACGTATATATACTATGCAAATGAAATCATGCAAACGCTTAGGAACGTGGTCGCCACTCCAACGCTGACGCCACACACAGCATAACACCAGAAGGTTTCAAATCTCCGTACATCCCCGAACATAATCATAATCATCGGTGAGCGTATCGCATCCCGAGCCATATCACAGCATAACTCCAAACGGAACCGGGCCCTATGGCGAAGCCTCGGGAACCGTAACACAGCATACAGCCGAATTTATCATACAGCGCACGAATCAAAACCGGCCCGGGAACCGGTGAACGAAGTCATAATAAGGCACGAGCGGAGTCGTGAGCAAACAAATGCAAATCGTATTTCAAAATAGTGTTTCAAAACAAAGTAAACTCATAAATCATATCCTATTACAAAATAGTCGAATACTTAGTCGACATAAGGTTTCATTTTGCAAAACGATTCCAAAATGGTCTATATAGTTCAAGACATGGATTAGTGCATCGAATAGTCCAAACATACCCCGTGGAAGGATGTTCCAAAGATCAGAAGTGGTACGTTCAACTCTGTTCTCAAAGATGGCCCGAAGGGCAATTCGGGCATTTTGGGGGTAGCGGACCCACCTCGAGTCGAAGTGAGGTGGCGAACATATTTTTATGAGCAGTTATATGCCAAGGGTCATACATAATCATTTCTAGGTTACCCGACCACATTTCGATAGGTTTCGGACGAATAATGGCATTCTAGCCAAAAGGGAGCCTTTAGGCTTCAATCGAATTGAATGAATAGTAACTTTCCTGCGGATCGGGTTTCGAGGAGCAGAAATGCTCCGGAAGGTCTCATATTCAACTAACACACTAAGATATGCCAAATAAAGAATTGGGAAGCTTTACATACCTCTCAGATGTCGTAAGCTCCTCCAAAAGTCCCGTCCCGTTTCGTCAAAAATCTGCAAATGGTCAAAGTTACCAAATGAGATCCTTAGGCTCAAAAATGCCTTTAACTCCATATTTGCCTACCGAAATTTCGGCAGCATTTCCCCTATAAATCTAACATCCCCGAGGCATAACTCGGCCCAAATTAACCAACCACAACAGCCCACACATCAACAACCAAACCAAACAACAATCAAACCATTCTAGCTTTAAAGTTCTACATGATTTCTAAAGTTGGCAACTTCCATTCAAACTTTCAAAATCCCAATTCTATATTCACATAATTGTATTCATTTACCCATCCGACACTAGTCAAACACATTCCAAATTCAATCTAAGCCATACACGAAATTGCATCAAAATCAATAAATTTCCATAGTTCTTCAAAATATCCAAATTTCACGACGAACATTCTAACTAACGTCGTTTCATTCCAAATTCACCCATATCATTAAAAAGTCATATCTAAAGTCTCTAGTACCCAAAATATACATTGATATACATAAAGGTACCAAGGATATACACTTTCCGATAACATCCAAATTCGTTTTCCACCGCCAATTTAATTCAACAATCAATCATTTACGATATAAGGATCACAACAACACATTATGCCAACTTAAACAAGATCAATTCAAGTCATTTCTTTCTTCCATAACTCACGGCCAAACACACTACACACACACACCCACGACTTTCTATTTACGTTAAAATTACGGGATCTCCATCTACTTCCAATGCTTAACACATTCACATCAATTCTATAACATAAAAGAGTAAGAATTCTCACCTTTTCTTGAAACCCCGACTTGTCGAAAACGTCGTCCCCGTGCCAAACTAATTATACCACGTCGGAGAGCGTCTTGAGTGCTTCACAAATATGTAGAAACCAAGATTTTTGAATCACCACACAAGCTTGGAATTTTTCTCTTCTTTCCTTTTTGCACTTCGGCCGAACCCCTTTTTGATGGTGAGTTCTTGATTTTGTGATTTGTTTCTTGGATAATACTAAGTATTCCTTAATATATATCCTTTTAGGGGTCATGTGCATAGCACATGACCCTTTAAAATGGCTTGGGCCTTAAAGACATGGCCGGCCCCCTTTGTTCTTTTTGGGCTTCATTGAGTTGTAATTTCTTTGGCCCAATTCTTGAAATGTCCCGATTTGTAATTCCCGAAACTAATTTTCGAAATTCCAAATTTATCCTCGGCCTTCCCCGAGGTCTTAGCATAAAAGATTCCATAACCAACATAGTCATATTCTCACAAATTAATTTATATCCTTCTAACACCCTAGTCATAATTATTTCTCGATTTCCAATTGTACGAAAACACGGGGCCTAACATTCTCCCCCCCTTAAGAACATTCGTCCCCGAATGTTAAACAAATCTTATGAAGGCTCACAAGCATAACGGGAAAACCATTTTTATATAAATAACACACATGGTCCGTCCGTTCATTGGTACAACAAATACAAAAGTCTAGATTACAGGAGGCGTAGGGAATAAATGGGGGAATCTCTTCTTCATCTCATCCTCCGCCTCCCAAGTCATCTCTTCCCGGTTGTTATTTCGCCATAGAACCTTAACCGAAGGCACTTCCTTAGTGCGCAATCTCCTCACCTGACGATCCAGAATAGATACCGGCTGCTCGTCATAAGATAACTGCTCCGTCACCTGGAGATCATCTACTGGGAATATCCTGGAAGGGTCACCAATACATTTCCGCAGCATAGACACATGAAACACCGGGTGCACGGACTCCAAATCGGATGGCAAGTCTAGCTCGTAGGCGACTGCGCCTATCCTCCGAACAATCTGGTAAGGCCCGATGTACCGCGGACTCAGCTTACCCTTCCTGCCAAATCTCATAACGCCCTTCATAGGCGACACCTTCAGGAATACCCAGTCGCCAACCTGGAACTCCAACGGTCGACGCCGTTTATCGGCATAAGCTTTCTGCCGACTCTGAGCAGCTAACAGTCGCTCCCGAATAAGCTTCACCTTATCTACAGCCTCCTGGATCACATCCGGCCCAATCAGCTTAGTCTCGCCCACGTCAAACCAGCCAATAGGAGATCTGCATCTCCTGCCATAAAGGGCCTCATACGGGGCCATCTGAATGCTGGAGTGATAACTGTTATTGTAGGCAAACTCTATAAGCGGCAAATGATCATCCCAGCTGCCCCTGAAATCAATAGCGCAAGCCCGTAACATATCCTCGAGCGTCTGGATAGTGCGCTCGGCCTGCCCGTCGGTCTGAGGATGGAAAGCTGTACTGAGGGTCACCTGGGTCCCTAATCCCTCCTGAAATGACCTCCAGAAATTAGCTGTAAACTGAGCACCTCGGTCAGTAATAATAGATACAGGGACCCCGTGAAGTCTGACTATCTCTCTGATATATAATCTGGCATAGTCCTCAGCCGAATATGTAGTCCAGACCGGAAGGAAATGGGCTGATTTCGTCAGCCTGTCCACAATAACCCAAATAGAGTCGTACCTGCGTAGAGTACGCGGCAACCCAACAACGAAGTCCATATTAATCATCTCCCATTTCCAGGCTGGAATCTCCATCTCCTGTAACAAGCCACCGGGCTTCTGGTGCTCGATCTTGACTTGCTGGCAGTTTGGGCACTGACTAATAAACTCAGCAATGTCTTTCTTCATGCCGTCCCACCAATACAAACACCTGAGGTCCCGATACATCTTGGTGGAACCAGGATGGACGGAATACCGGGCGCAATGTGCCTCGCCCATAATCTGCCGCCGTAAGCCCGCGACATCCGGTACACAGAACCTGCCGTTGTATAATAATACTCCTTCAGGCGAGATTTCGAACTGAGTCGTTGCTTTATTAAGGGCCACACCCCTGTACTGAATCAAAGTAGGATCCTCAAACTGGCGCTGCTTTACCTCCTGAATAATAGATGACTCAGCAACCGGGCGAACAGAAATCCCAGAATCTCCAGAATCGGCCAAACGAACTCCGAGGCTGGCCAGCTGATGAATATCACGAACCAAATCTCTCTTATCAGATGGGACGTCAGCCAGACTGCCTACGGACTTGCGGCTAAGCGCATCAGCTACCACGTTGGCTTTCCCTGGATGGTACAGAATATCAACGTCGTAATCCTTTAGTAGCTCCAGCCACCTCCGCTGCCGCAAGTTTAGCTCCTTCTGCTTAAAAATATACTGAAGGCTCTTATGATCCGTATAGATATCCACATGGACCCCATATAAATAATGCCGCCAAATCTTCAAAGCATGAATCACCGCGGCCAACTCAAGATCATGAGTGGGATAGTTCTTCTCGTGCGGTCTGAGCTGCCGGGAAGCATAGGCTATAACTCGACCGTGCTGCATCAATACACATCCGATCCCAATACCAGAGGCATCACAATATACAACATACCCATCAGACCCCTCTGGAAGAGCCAAAACTGGCGCTGTAATCAATCTCTCCTTCAGCATCTGAAAGCTGCGCTCGCAGGCATCCGACCACTGGAATTTTGCTGCTTTCTGGGTAAGCCTCGTCAGTGGTGCTGAAATAGAAGAGAAATCCTCCACGAACCTGCGGTAATACCCAGCCAATCCAAGAAAACTACGCACCTCTGTCGGTGTAGTAGGCCTGGGCCAATTCTGCACAGCCTCAATCTTCTGCGTGTCGACCCGAATACCATCTGCGCCGACAATATGGCCCAAGAATGCCACAGAAGTCAACCAGAACTCACACTTAGAGAATTTAGCATATAACTTCTGCTGACGGAGGATGCCAAGTACCGTCCTCAAATGATCTGAATGCTCCTCGGCTGATCGCGAGTAAATCAGGATATCATCAATAAACACAATAACAAACATATCCAGGAAAGGCCGAAATACCCGGTTCATCAGATCCATAAATACTGCTGGAGCATTAGTCAGCCCGAAAGACATAACTCTAAACTCATAATGCCCGTACCGAGTCCTGAAAGCAGTCTTCGGGATATCTGACTCCCGTACTCGCACCTGATGATAACCTGAGCGCAGATCTATCTTGGAGAAGTGTCTAGCACCCTGCAGCTGATCAAACAAGTCATCAATCCGGGGAAGGGGATATTTATTCTTAATAGTCACCCTATTCAGCTGCCGGTAGTCAATACACATCCGCAACGACCCATCCTTCTTTCTGACAAACAATACCGGCGCTCCCCAGGGTGATGTGCTGGGCCTGATAAAACCCTTATCCAGCAAATCTTTCAGCTGCTCCTTCAACTCCTTCAACTCAGCTGGTGCCATCCTGTAGGGAGGAATAGATATAGGCTGCGTATCCGGCATCAACTCAATAGAAAAATCAATCTCCCGCTCCGGCGGAAGGCCAGGAAGCTCGTCAGGAAAAACATCTGGAAACTCACTGACGACCGGGACAGACTGAAGGGTAGGTATCTCCGCGGCAGTATCATGCACACGAACCAAATGATAGATATAACCCTTCTGAATCATCTTCTTAGCCTTGAGGTATGAAATAAACTTACCCCTCGGCGATGCAGTAGATCCGAACCACTCTATGACTGGTTCCCCTGGAAACTGAAAACGGACTACCTTTTTCTGGCAGTCGACATTAGCATAACAGG
Source organism: Lycium barbarum (assembly GCF_019175385.1). Lineage (NCBI taxonomy): Eukaryota > Viridiplantae > Streptophyta > Magnoliopsida > Solanales > Solanaceae > Lycium > Lycium barbarum. The sequence continues at coordinate 60,605,060 of NC_083342.1, read as the reverse complement.
AAGACAACCAGTCCATACCCATAATGACGTCAAACTCGAGCATGTCTAACTCTACCAAATCAGCCTTAGTGCTACGATCATAAATAGTCACAGAACAATCCCTATAGACCTGCCTCGCTATAATAAAATCCCCAACTGGCGTAGCTACCTCAAATGGCTCTATAGGCTCAGACACTATCCCAATCTTACTAGCAACGAGTGGGGAAATATATGATAAAGTAGAGCCAGGGTCAATAAATGCATATACAGATCTGGAGAAAACCAGTAATGTACCTGTGACTACATTTGGCGAAGCCTCCTGATCCTGGCGGCTGGCCAAAGCATATATGCGGTTCGAGGGACCGCTAGAACCTGAAGCGCCACCGCGGCCTCGACCGCGCCCTGCCGGTGCTGGAATACCCCGCCCTCCAGGGCGTGCAACAGATGGAACAGAGGAAGAACCGGCGGCTGACCCTGTCTGCTGAGCCGCATTACCCGAACCACTGGCCAATGGGCAGTCTCTCATAAAGTGGCCCTGACCACCGCAAGAGAAGCAAGCTCCCGTCGCTCGGTAACACTCCCCGGGATGAGACTTCCCGCAATGTGGACAACGGGGTCTAGGTGGTCTGGCCTGACTGGGACCCCTGGATACCTGCGATCCTGCCGCTCTGGAGCTCTGACCGGCCCCAGACGGTCCCGTACTGTCGAATCTCCGGCTACCTGACTGAGTACCCCGGCCGGAAGGAGGAAAATATATCTATCAGACTGCTGCTGCTGCTGAGGCTGTCCGCCTCGGGAATCACCTGAATAGCCCGCGGATCTAGCCCTCTTGGGCGGTCTCCTGTCTCGATCTCTGCCAGCAGGATCAGATCTGCGACGGTCCTCCATACCCATCGCATAGGCCTGAAGCCGCGAAATATCCATGTCTGTCTGCAGTGACACGGCCATACAGCTGTCTACCAAATACCGGTCCAATCCCATAACATAGCGGTGCATCCGATCGGACATATCTGCTACCACGGCCGGTGCATATCGGGCCAGAGAATCAAACTCAAGGCTATACTCGCGAACACTCCGACCCCTCTGCTGCAGACGTAAGAATCGATCAGCCCGTGCCCGCCGTAACTCTGGGGGCAAAAAGTGGCGGGTGAATGCTGTCACAAACTGATCCCAAGTGGCTGGAGGGGCACCCTCTCCCCTAGACAACTCCCAAGTCTCGTACCAGTGGGTAGCCACATCTCGAAGCCGGTGCGAAGCCAGCTCAACCGACTCGGTCTCTGAAGCCCTGACCAAGTCCAGTGAGCGTCGCATCCCCCGAATAAAGTCGTGGGGGTCCTCGTCGGGCTTTGACCCAAAGAACTCTGGAGGCCCACATAGCAGAAACTCCCGAACTCGCAGGCTGTCCCGCCTGTCATCATCATCATCATCCCTCCGCCCGCGTCTGCGAGCCTGCCCTGCTACCAGCGTAGTCAGCAACTGCACAGCCTCTCTCAGGGTCCGATCCTCCGCCCCTGGCTGAGGTGCTGGAGTCTCAGGTGCGGGTACACGGACCTCTGGAGCTGCCGATGGTCCTGCTCCAGGCTGTACTAGTGGGGGTGTAGCATACCCCTCAGACTGTGGCACATCCTCAGGCAAATCATAAACACGAGCCCGGGTAGCTCGCTGTGCCTGGCTAGTCTCCCCAATCCTCGCCTTGCCCTTCTGGGCTGCCGTTGCCTTCTTCGGAGGCATCACTGCAAACACGAAGGCGAGTCAGATCAAAATCATCCTAATAGCACAGCTCTATCGCACGATCTAAGAGTACAAAGAAAGTAACATCCTAAATGCCCTGTAGCTTCCTGCTTATAGACGTGGTGCACAACACATCGATAAACAAGACTCTACGAGACACGGCCTGTAGACATTCCGAGGACAAACCGCTCTGATACCACTTTTGTCACGACCCAGCCCCGTGGGCCGCGACTGGCACCCTACCTGGGTACCCAGACCAAATCGCATATTTATTTCCGAATCCAAACTCATTTCAGAATTTTCAAGGAGTTATATCAAACATAATTTATATCGAAAATATGTCTTAAGCGGTCATATCAAATCCAACTCAAACAAAGCGGCAGAATAGACATCGCCGGTCAAAATACAAATATATACAGAAGGGCCATTTGGGGCCACAATATCAAACGGATCGCTTTAAGACCCGAAAGCAAAATCAGACAACATACACATAGGACCCTCGCCCCACAAAGATGACTACAGGCCTCTACGAATTCAAAACATAACATATGGCGAGACAGGGCCCCGCCGTACCCAAACTGTCAAATATACAAAATATATACAGAGTAGAGGAGTCTGTACCAAAAGTGGACTCCGGACCAAGTAAGAGTACTCCGAAAAGCAAGAAGTGAAGCCTACTGCGGAGGATCACCGATGTCTGCACCTGCGGGCATAAAACGCAGCCCCCGAGGAGAGGGGGTCAGTACGAAATATGTACTGAGCATGTAAAGCACGGAGTACAGAATTATGGATCAAAAACCGAAAGCAAATCAAATGTCAAAGTGGGGTACAAACTGGTATGTCAAAATCTGTATCGAAATCATATACGTATATATACTATGCAAATGAAATCATGCAAACGCTTAGGAACGTGGTCGCCACTCCAACGCTGACGCCACACACAGCATAACACCAGAAGGTTTCAAATCTCCGTACATCCCCGAACATAATCATAATCATCGGTGAGCGTATCGCATCCCGAGCCATATCACAGCATAACTCCAAACGGAACCGGGCCCTATGGCGAAGCCTCGGGAACCGTAACACAGCATACAGCCGAATTTATCATACAGCGCACGAATCAAAACCGGCCCGGGAACCGGTGAACGAAGTCATAATAAGGCACGAGCGGAGTCGTGAGCAAACAAATGCAAATCGTATTTCAAAATAGTGTTTCAAAACAAAGTAAACTCATAAATCATATCCTATTACAAAATAGTCGAATACTTAGTCGACATAAGGTTTCATTTTGCAAAACGATTCCAAAATGGTCTATATAGTTCAAGACATGGATTAGTGCATCGAATAGTCCAAACATACCCCGTGGAAGGATGTTCCAAAGATCAGAAGTGGTACGTTCAACTCTGTTCTCAAAGATGGCCCGAAGGGCAATTCGGGCATTTTGGGGGTAGCGGACCCACCTCGAGTCGAAGTGAGGTGGCGAACATATTTTTATGAGCAGTTATATGCCAAGGGTCATACATAATCATTTCTAGGTTACCCGACCACATTTCGATAGGTTTCGGACGAATAATGGCATTCTAGCCAAAAGGGAGCCTTTAGGCTTCAATCGAATTGAATGAATAGTAACTTTCCTGCGGATCGGGTTTCGAGGAGCAGAAATGCTCCGGAAGGTCTCATATTCAACTAACACACTAAGATATGCCAAATAAAGAATTGGGAAGCTTTACATACCTCTCAGATGTCGTAAGCTCCTCCAAAAGTCCCGTCCCGTTTCGTCAAAAATCTGCAAATGGTCAAAGTTACCAAATGAGATCCTTAGGCTCAAAAATGCCTTTAACTCCATATTTGCCTACCGAAATTTCGGCAGCATTTCCCCTATAAATCTAACATCCCCGAGGCATAACTCGGCCCAAATTAACCAACCACAACAGCCCACACATCAACAACCAAACCAAACAACAATCAAACCATTCTAGCTTTAAAGTTCTACATGATTTCTAAAGTTGGCAACTTCCATTCAAACTTTCAAAATCCCAATTCTATATTCACATAATTGTATTCATTTACCCATCCGACACTAGTCAAACACATTCCAAATTCAATCTAAGCCATACACGAAATTGCATCAAAATCAATAAATTTCCATAGTTCTTCAAAATATCCAAATTTCACGACGAACATTCTAACTAACGTCGTTTCATTCCAAATTCACCCATATCATTAAAAAGTCATATCTAAAGTCTCTAGTACCCAAAATATACATTGATATACATAAAGGTACCAAGGATATACACTTTCCGATAACATCCAAATTCGTTTTCCACCGCCAATTTAATTCAACAATCAATCATTTACGATATAAGGATCACAACAACACATTATGCCAACTTAAATAAGATCAATTCAAGTCATTTCTTTCTTCCATAACTCACGGCCAAACACACTACACACACACACCCACGACTTTCTATTTACGTTAAAATTACGGGATCTCCATCTACTTCCAATGCTTAACACATTCACATCAATTCTATAACATAAAAGAGTAAGAATTCTCACCTTTTCTTGAAACCCCGACTTGTCGAAAACGTCGTCCCCGTGCCAAACTAATTATACCACGTCGGAGAGCGTCTTGAGTGCTTCACAAATATGTAGAAACCAAGATTTTTGAATCACCACACAAGCTTGGAATTTTTCTCTTCTTTCCTTTTTGCACTTCGGCCGAACCCCTTTTTGATGGTGAGTTCTTGATTTTGTGATTTGTTTCTTGGATAATACTAAGTATTCCTTAATATATATCCTTTTAGGGGTCATGTGCATAGCACATGACCCTTTAAAATGGCTTGGGCCTTAAAGACATGGCCGGCCCCCTTTGTTCTTTTTGGGCTTCATTGAGTTGTAATTTCTTTGGCCCAATTCTTGAAATGTCCCGATTTGTAATTCCCGAAACTAATTTCCGAAATTCCAAATTTATCCTCGGCCTTCCCCGAGGTCTTAGCATAAAAGATTCCATAACCAACATAGTCATATTCTCACAAATTAATTTATATCCTTCTAACACCCTAGTCATAATTATTTCTCGATTTCCAATTGTACGAAAACACGGGGCCTAACAGCCTATGAACAAGAAACGTTTTAAAAAGGAAAAGACAAGCATGCACGGTATCCGGCCTGACAGGGGCGTTCCTACGCACTGGTTACTTTCTAGCCTCATCATATGTCCTACGACCTTATGATATTGTTAATCATGCTCTATGTTTCTATTTGTATTATCTTCCATGCCTTACATACTCGGTACACTATTCGTACTGACGTCCCTTCTTGTGGACGCTGCGTTTCATGCCGCGCAGGTCAGCATACAGGTGGACCTGATCCTTAGGAGCTCTACTAGCCGCACTTGACAGCGCTCCAGTTGTTTTGGAGCCTCACTTCCGCGGTACCATTTTGTATATGTATTTTCGGGCACGGCAGTACCCGGCCCTTTCTATGTATAAGTGTACTATGTCTAGAGGCTCGTAGACAGATATGTACAGTCAGTTATGTACAGCTAGATATGTGGTATTTTGGCATCTTAATGCTGTTGTATAAAGTGATAACGAAGTTTACTAGTCTATGTTCATAATGACGCTGCTAATGTTAATGTTAAAAAAAAAAAACATATAGCACAATTCATACGGCCTGCTAAGAGGTAAAAGTAAAATGATAGATAAGGGGTTCTCGGTACAAGTATCGGGTACTCGTCACGGCCCCTAGTTGGGTCGTGACATAACATATGACAATGTGGAACCCGGATCAATAAAAGCATATACATCATGAGAGAATACCGATAATATACCTATGACCACGTCAGGAGAAGACTCAAGATCTTGGCGTCCAGCCAAAGCATAAAGACGGTGCTGAGGACCGCTAGAACTGGGAATTCTCCCTCTGCCTCTACCATGGCCGGCTGGTGCATGTGAACCTGGCCCCATAGGGCGTACAGATGCTGAAGATCCGGCTACCGACCCTGAAGGCTGGGTCCTTCCTCTACCATGAACTGAGGGCCAATCACGCATGATATGACCTGGTCGACCATATGAATAGCAAACAGTTATAACCCGTACTTCGTACGTTCGGAAAATTCAAGGCAAAGGAGAGAAGTTAAGAACGAGACTATGTTTCAAAAATTATTTTAATATACGAGTTGTTGAAAATATTATTTATGATTATTATTAGTATGGAAATGTTGATAAGGTCAAGGGCGAAAAAGGAAAATTTGCAAAATGGCCCATGGAAAAATTGGAAAAGGATAGGGGAAAAATGGTCATTTCACAAATGTTCAAGAGATCTCTTGAAAGAGGCCATGTGGCCGGAAAAAAAAAGGAGAAAAGAAAAATAATTAAGTCATCTTTTGAAATTTGAAGAAAAATCTAGAAAATAAAAGAAGAAGAAAAAATGTGCCCCTCACATGACCTATAGAACTATATATATATATATATATATATATATATATATATATATATATATATATATATATATATATATATATATATATATATATATATATATATATGTGTGTGTGTGTGGTCATAATCTTCATAAGAGAGTGGAAAGAAAGAAAGAAAAAAAAAATAAAGAGGGAAGAGAAACCATGGGGGTTCGGCCATGGAGGGGCTGGCCGAACTTGCCCCTCACCCTTGACCATGGAAAAATTATTCTTTTCATGTTTTCCCACTAATTAGAAGGCCCTTGTCGAGGTGGAGTAGTCGTTGGAACAAGAGAAGTATTTGTTTCGCAAAAATAAAGTTCTAGCCGAGAAGAGGAAGTGGAGAAAAAGGGTAAGGTCCAATCTTCTTTGCATATATTATGGATGTTTTGAGCATGTTGTCATGTGAAGAAATGAATGAAATACATGGAATTACCTATGTTGAAGTTGTGGCTGTGTGTATTATGTAGCCGTGTATGTGGTGTTATTTGAAAAGATTATGTCAATTTTATGTAGTATGTTGATGGTTAGAATGCATGGAAAATGATGGAAATACATGGAATTGTGCATGTACTGTGTGGGTATGGTGTTGGACGTATGGTCCCCCTTTTGTGTAGTTGAGAATGAATAAATCGTCGTTAGTATTTTGGTTTTCATCGTTGTGAGTTCCATGATGGAAAATGAAGTTTTAATAATCCAAGTTAAGATTATAATTGTGTGGGCTGATTTGGAGGCTAATATGACTGTAATGTAGTCTTGATGTGGTTTCTTGAATTTATGAAATGAAGTTGTAAATGTATGTATTGTGACGTAATGTGTGAATTTGGAAGGAAAGAATGTGTTTAGTGTTGTTCTCGGGTTTGGGGACGAATTCGGGTAAGTTGGAGTGTTGGTTGGGTTGTTTGAAATATTGTGTGAACTGTTTAAAGGGTTTTGAATATCGTTTTGAATGGGTTCGGATTAGTAATTGAATGTATGAACGTTGATGTTGGTTTGAATGTAAGTAGTTGAATTAAATATAAGGTTATGATGTTGAATTGTGTAGGAGTCATCAATGTTAAAATGTATTCTTGAATTGATTATTGATGCTATAGCTTGGTTGCTGGTTGGGTTGTTGTTGAATTGGGCCGAGCCATATTCTCGGGGTTGGTACATTTACAGGGGAGATGCTGCCGAAATTCCGGCAGAACATAAGTAAACGTGTTTGAAAGGTTAAGGCAAGTATGTGACAACGAATCTAATGAATGGATGAATCCTTTTCAATGTAGATTGACAAGTTGGATGAACAAGCATAACTAGTTGGTCGCGGCACAGGTATGTAAGGCTTATCCTTTCTTTCTTTTGGCATGTCCTAGAGCCAATTAAGGTATGATGTGATATGCTGCTTTGGGGTAACTCTGTTCTGTGATTCTGAGTCTGATTATGTTTCTAACTCAGTTCTTGATACGAGTTTATGATTTTTACTCACCCCTTGATATAAGTATTTTGATGTGAGTTTTGATACAAGCATTTTGATAAAAGTATTCCGATACAAATATTTTGATATAAGTAATCTGATGTAAGTATTTTGATATAAGTATCCGGATAAAGTATTATGATATGAGTCTTCTGAAATAAGTATTCGACATAAGCATTCTGAGACAAGATTTCTGATGTAAGTGTTCTATTATAAGTATTCTACTATGAACATTCTGATATAAATATCTTGATGAGAGCATTTGGTATAAGTGTTCTGATATGAGAGATTATGCTACAAGTAATTTGGAATATGTATCCTGATTGAGTAAAAGCGATATAAGTACTTTGATAGAAATATTCTGATAAAGGTAATTTGACATAAGTATTCGGTAATAAGTAATCTGTTATGGATATTCTAAGAATATGCTTGATTAATCTATTGAGTCTGAATTATGTGCATTCGGTTTCTCACTATTCTGCTCGTGCATATGTTATGATTTCCTTCACCGAGTCCCGGGCCGGTATGTATCGTGCGGATGGTTCGCCGAGTCCTCTTGTCACACCCAGACTTTACTAGGGTGTGATGGGCACCCGACCCCATATCTGGAGCCGAGCGAACCCGCTGACTTTTGTTACATACTTAACTTCCTTAGACTCTTATATCAATAAAAAAATGGAAAACATAGTAAAACTTTCAAGAGATTTTTTTTTTCCATCGTACTCAAGTCAAACAGAATCTACAATCACATGGACTTTATGATATAGCATATTATCGACACTCTATACCCACGACTCTGCCTGCAAAGTCTCTAACATCAAACAAACATCATGGCTCAGATACTCTGACTCGGCAGCACTCCTGAACAAGTGGAGCCTGCCAACTCCGCTGGAACATCTTCTATAATGGCTTTAATACGTCTGGGTGTACCTGCGCGGCATGAACGCAGCCCCCGAATAAGAGGGGTCAGTACGAGTAATGTACTGAGTATGTAAGGCATGAATAGTGACATAATAAAGGAATATACAGTATGAATAATAACGGAATAGACATATGGAGCTTATCTTGGGACAGAAGTAACCTGTACATACGAATGTCGTTCAGGCAGGTGCCATGCATGCTTAGTCCCTTTTTCAGAAAAACAGTACTTCTTATTTACATGTACAGGAAACAGAACATTTCAGAAAACGGTGTCCTTTATTTACATCCACAGACGCCGAGTACATCGGCTCTCTCACCCCCCTCCCCAACAGTGTCCCAACATATTATATATATATATCACATATACATACGCCGTATCCGGCTCTCCCATATCCCGCGTCCGGGTATCCCGCGTCCGGGACGAAATCTAGCTGAATCAGGTGGTGATATAACAGTGGCCCTTCCCTTTTTTCCCCATATACATATACATATACATATTCACATTCATATACATATGTCATACCATTGGCATGCATGAGAGCTCAAAGAAAGTCATGTGTCCATCGGAGTGACGGAAGGTCGGTAGCCTCCGATTACATTATGGAACAACCATAGTCTTTTTGTCTCACCTTGAAGGAACGAGTATTGTGAGGCGAGACTACCAATGAAAAGTGTCATTATGAGGAAAACATCAAATAGGGTCATAGGGTACAGTTTCATATACCTAGGACCTTTAGAGTAGTCATTACCTGTAATAGAGTTGAGATATCAAGAATTAATTTAACGTTTCCATATTTTCCTTTTCATAGCAGAACATTTTGCCAACACATCTACCGTAGGCATTTTCTCGTCTTGGACTACATCGTTATCATTATAAGATCATATTCATCGTCTTAGTCATGGAATCATCTGTGTCATACTTATCATAGGCATATTCCCTTTCTTAACATCATCATTATCATTGTCATCATAGAAGTATCCTCGTTAGCATAGTTACAGTACTTGTCACTCGGTGAACGGGATAAGGATCAAAAGTTTTCTTTGGATTCTGCTTCAAAATAGATCAAACGGAACAATAAGGAAAATCCGGGGACCATGGGCCCACCTCGGGTCAAATGAGGCGGCGTACCAAATTTACATATGTTACATGTCATGGCGTTACTTGTGAGGGTTTTAGGGTAGTCGGGTCCTATTTATGCGGGTTCTAGAGGTTTAGGAAATTCTTCCAACATTTTGCACACTTTTTAGTTCAATTCTACTGATTGAAAAAAAGAAAACTTTAGGCGCGGATTCCGGAGGGTAGAGTTATTCCCGAGGCTCATATCCAACATATTCCGTCTAAGACATGCCATAGAAAGAAGGGTGAAGCCTTACATACCTTTTCTGCTTCTTATGCGACTCCAAATTCACGTTCCAAATCCGCCAAAATCTACAAATTGGTCATGTTTACCAAAACTTGATTAGAGCCTTTAGAAGTTGATTCTTTAAAGTAACACTTTGTCTGCCGAAATTTTCGGCAGCATTTCCCCTATAAATGCACCATCCTCGAGAATACGGCTCGGCCCCAAATCAACAACAACAATCCGGGAATTTGACCCGGCCACAATATCAACAACAATATTACCCATCATAATAGCAATATCGACAAGTAATTCAAAACGTCCAAACCAACACCCAACCTTACCCGAAACCTTTCAACTTAATGAATACAACAACAATGCCAACAATTATTCTAGCAATACTTCGATATCAAATTCAATTCACACAATATTTCGAGCAACTCAAACAAGGCTCCAACTCACCCGAAATTGCCTCCCAACCCGAGAGCTACACCAAACACATTCTTTTCCTCAAAATTCATAACTTACACCATCACCCCACACCTTAACAATACAATTCTCCTAAATACAAAATTTTTATAAAATTCACATAAATTTCCAAGTCATCCCATAACCAACATAACATTATTTTAAGTCATTAAACTTACACTTCTCGTTATAGAATCCATGACGACGGCATCTAAAATGTCAAACAACATCAAGTTACCATAACTTTCCAAACCCTATTCCATTCGGCCACAACACAATCCATAGGTTTTCATGAATTTCCATTCTTTTCTACACATTACAACACATTACAAGAACACATAATCATGCTAAATACATTAAATTCTCTATTCCTACACATTACACCCAACACACGGCCAAACTTGAACATGCAATACTTCATGAATTTCCATCATTTCCACATTCAACAACATGCACAAACCATTTATAACATATAAAAGAGATGAAACCTTACCTTTTTTTCTTCAACTTCCCACTTTGTTTAGGGTTGGTATATGACATCAAAAAGTCTTCTACTTGCTTCAACAATTACTCCATGTTGATGAAGACCTTCCATTTGGGGGAAATACTAGAAGAAAATAATTTATTTTGATCAATTTCCATGGCTCCATTTGGCCACCCTTGGCCGAAATCCCCCCTCTCTTCATCCCTTCTTCATTCATTTTTTCCAAGTCTTCTTTTCTTGTGAGAATATGACTAATGATCATATCTATATATATCATGTGAGGGGCACATGCCCTATTTCTCTAGAATTCTCTAGGAATTTCTTCCTTTTTTCTTGAATTTTTCCCAAATTGGTCAAAGAAGACTAATTGTCTTCTTATGAAAGCTTTGGCCCCATGTGTTTTTATTATTTACAATTAGCCCCCACTTAATATGAAATAACCACATGCCTCCCTTTCTTTCTTTGCCTAGAGTTTTCCTCCATTTTCTTGAAATTTTCTTAAATAAAAGGATGACCACTTAGCTTATCTCATAAGCTTTATCCATATGTCTTATTTTTATTTTGTCCACCATTTACCTATGTATATACACTTAAGCCCCTCGACTTTCTTCAATATTACCATTTACCATTTTGCAATTTCTCCTTTTTGCCCTTAACCTTTCTCAATATTTCCATACTACCAATGTTCATAAATAATATTTATAACCAACTTGTGCATTAAAATAATTTTCGAAAATGGTCTCGCCCTTAACTTTCCACGACGACTTTGGAATTTCCAAACGTACAATATACGGGCTATAACACCTCTGTTGAGGGCCGGGTTCCATATATGAATTCTGAAGTGTGATGTGTCCGGTTCCGAGGTACTGTGTTATATGTCCGTCCCCGGTTACCGAGGATATATTATGAAGTATGATGTGTCCGGGCTCGGGGTGCCGTGTTGTCTGTCCGCCCCCGGGTACCGTGGTTATGTTATGATGTGTGACGGAGATCGGAGCAAATTTTCTGAAATATGATGTGTTGTGGCGCCAAAGGTATGAGTGGCGACAACTTTCCTATGTTATCGTGCGCATCCCTTGGCATTGTTCACCGGTTCCTCGGCGTGTTATCTGTCCCCGAGGTTACCATGTATATAATAGGATGTGACCGGTTCCTCGGCGTGTTATCTGTCCCCGAGGTTACCATGTATATGATAGGATGTGACCGGTCCCTCGGCGTGATATTTGTCCCCGAGGTTACCGTATGTATGATATGGTATTTGTCCCGGCGTGGTATATGTCCCCGGGGTCACCGCGTATGTGATATGACATCCGATTCCGATATGCATGACTTGTGTTGGAGAGTAAGCATTCCGACCTTCCGTATATTCTGTATTCCGTCTGATATATGATATCATTTGAGCAATTTGTACGTTCTGTAATCCGTCTGGCATACGAGATGAGTAAGTATGATTCGGGTCTGGAGAAGAAAAATAGTAAGTGTTTGGTAATCTGGATAAGCTATTTATATGTTGTGCTATCTGTTTCAGTTATGGTTCCGTTTCCTGTAGACATGCCTTACATACTCAGTACATATTCCGTACTGACCCCCTGTTCTTCGGGGGCTGCGTTTCATGCCGCGCAGGTACCCACAGATGGATAGACGAGGTTAGCTGAAGATGATCCAGTGGATTGGCGGGCTCCATTTCCTCCAGGAGTGCTGCCGAGTCAGAGTATGTATGTTGTGATGTCTGATCAGTATTAGAGACTTTGCAGAAAGCGTCGTGGGTAATGATAGTCAGTCTATAAGCGGCTCCATCAGCCGATTTGTCATTTTGTGTTATATAGTGAATTTTATATAATTACAGATTTGTTAAATTCTGGAAATAGTAAGTAGAAAATTTTGAAAGCTCAACATGTATTTTATTTGTAATTGACTTTCAGAATTCAAAAAAAAATTTTGGTGTGTAAACAGGGTCTGCGGGTTCGCTCGGCTCTGTATGTGGGGTCGAGTGCCCATCACACCCTAATAGGGTTAGGGTGTGACAAAGTGGTATCAGAGCAGGTCGGTCTAAGGGTTGTCTGCAAAGTCGTGTCCGATAGAGTCCTGTTTATGGTGTGAAGAGCGCCACATTTATAAACAGGAGGCTACAGGGCATTTAGGGGCTGTTGACCTTCTTTCTGTCATAGATCGTGCGATAGAGCCAAGCTATAGGAAATGAAATTTCTTGCGTGAGCCTTACATACGGCGGAAAAGGTAATTGGCAACATGGAAAGTCGCGGGGGTAAGTATTGGTACATTTGATCTGTTACCTGGAAATGGCAGTTTCAGATGGCCTGAATATGATATAGCCGTATGCTCTGCAAGGTGTTGTTGATATTTGATTGTGTACAGGGGAAATGGTATAAGAACAACAAGGTCTGACGGAGGGCTCAGAAAGTTTATAATTAATTCTGCTGCCAATTATTATGTAAAAGCGGTGAGTAGGAAATTCGAACAGATTGATATCAGGACATCTATAAAATAATGACAACAAAGGTGTCTCTATTATCAGCAGGGGTCTGGGAACCCAGAATGAGAGGTAGTTACATAAGGAAGTGAAAAGTGAGCACTGAGGGCCGAAAAGGGTAAAATGGTAATTATGGAAGAAAAATGTACCACGAGGGTGTCCCGGGATCTTTAAGACTTCGATTAGTCCCAAATCATGTAGTAAAGGTCATGCGAGAAAGTGGACCCGAAAATATCAGCATTAAGGCATCGGAATCCACTAAAGATTCGAGCTTAAGCGTGCTCAAGTGGGAGCAATTTCAGGATGGGTGACCCCCCTGGGAAGTAGGTGGGGAAAATTTTCCAAAATTAAAATTTTAGGGAACAAATGGAAAACTAGAGTAACTTGAGTAAGACTATGGTATATGGGATGACCGGGGACCATAAGAAGACGCATAGGACAAGATAGATTAGTCGGTGGAGGGACAAATGGTGTGTCACAGCTCCAGAATTAGGATAGGCTTGAATAACGTTTGGAACCATTTCGTGGGATAGTTGATGATAATTATGTATATGTATATGAATATGTATGATGGCTTATTTGTGATGGTATCAGCGAGCACGTGCGCCCTAACAACCTATGCTACGGTAAAAGGGGCCTCAATTGAATAAAAAATACCGAGACCTGGGCGGTTGTGAGAAAACAAATGGTGTAAATGTTATAAGATAAGACGCTATATTCACTATAGGTCAAGGACAAATGGTCTTAACAGTTTGGTATTTGAAAAAGAAGTGAGTGAGTAAATGAGGAGAAGGGAAATCAAGATATCGGAAAAAGGTAAAAGACAAGAAAACCTCGGTGGATGGAACCCCTGAGAGGAAATTTCCGGCGAGGTACGAGATTATCAGATAAAGGTTTAAATACAGGCATGGGGCGAGAATAAAGTACGATAATATGGAACAAAGGAGGAGTGTGTGAGATTCGAGGATTAATTTCCATAAGCAGAGATGAAAAGGGAATGAAAAGGTGGGCAAAACGACGATATAAGTGCGAAGTGAAAGGGAAAAACTTAAGTTGAAAGGTTTCGATACGTTATGCATAGAGCTAGAAAGAGAGACGAGGGATGAAAAATAATTAAAGGTAAGGGCACTCGAAGATCGTGACGTACAAGGAACCCCTAAAGGGGGGAAGGCCATAATAGGCTCACAAGGAATAATGATGAACGAAATGAGCACCAACACATGAAGTCAAAAACAAGTATATCTGTATCGAAGGATATGAGGGAAAGGACTAAAGAAGAGTTGTAGTAAGAATCTATGAGTGTGACTTTTGTTAAGATATGGTCATGGAACAATAACAGAAAAGAGGTGATCTGAGAAGGACAAGGCTAATATGTTGGCCTAGTAGATTAGAAAACCCATGACACAGAATAAGGACCCGCATAAGGACGGAGAGACTCGATTATGTGGAATGGGCATGGAGAAACGGGCAACAATAAAAGAAATCCCCTTCCGAAGTGCTACGAGGCACCATAAGGTCAGTTGAACATTCGAGGACGAATGTTCTAAAGGGGGGGAGGATGTTATAGCCCGTACTTCGTACGTTCGGAAAATTCAAGGCAATGGAGAGAAGTTAAGAACGAGACTATGTTTCAAAAATTATTTTAATATACGAGTTGTTGAAAATATTATTTATGATTATTATTAGAATGGAAATGTTGATAAGGTCAAGGGCGAAAAAGGAAAATTTGCAAAATGGCCCATGGAAAAATTGGAAAAGGCTAGGGACAAAATGGTCATTTCACAAATGTTCAAGAGATCTCTTGAAAGAGGCCATGTGGCCGAAAAAAAAGGAGAAAAGAAAAAGAATTAAGTCATCTTTTGAAATTTGAAGAAAAATCTAGAAAATAAAAGAAGAAGAAAAAGAAAAGAAAAATCTAGAGAGGGGGAAATATGTGCCCCTCCCATGACCTATAGAACTATATATATATATATATGTGTGGTCATAATCTTCATAAGAGAGTGGAAAGAAAGAAAGAAAAAAAAATTAAAAAGGGAAGAGAAACCATGGGGGTTCGGCCATGGAGGGGCTGGCCGAACTTGCCCCTCACCCTTGACCATGGAAAAATTATTCTTTTCATGCTTTCCCACTAATTGGAAGGCCCTTGTCGAGGTGGAGTAGTCGTTGGAATAAGAGAAGTATTTGTTTCGCAAAAATAAAGTTCTAGCCGAGAAGAGGAAGTGGAGAAAAAGGGTAAGGTCCAATCTTCTTTGCATATATTATGGATGTTTTGAGCATGTTGTCATGTGAAGAAATGAATGAAATACATGGAATTAACTATGTTGAAGTTGTGGCCGTGTGTATTATGTAGCCGTGTATGTGGTGTTATTTGAAAAGATTATGTCAATTTTATGTAGTATGTTGATGGTTAGAATGCATGGAAAATGATGGAAATACATGGAATTGTGCATGTAGTGTGTGGGTATGGTGTTGGCCGTATGGTCCCCCTTTTGTGTAGTTGAGAATGAATAAATCGTCGTTAGTATTTTGGTTGTCATCGTTGTGAGTTCCATGATGGAAAATGAAGTTTTAATAATCCAAGTTAAGATTATAATTGTGTGGGCTGATTTGGAGGCTAATATGACTGTAATGTAGTCTTGATGTGGTTTCTTGAATTTATGAAATGAAGTTGTAAATGTATGTATTGTGACGTAATGTGTGAATTTGGAAGGAAAGAATGTGTTTAGTGTTGTTCTCGGGTTTGGGGACGAATTCGGGTAAGTTGGAGTGTTGGTTGGGTTGTTTGAAATATTGTGTGAACTGTTTAAAGGGTTTTGAATATCGTTTTGAATGGGTTCGGATTAGTAATTGAATGTATGAACGTTGATGTTGGTTTGAATGTAAGTAGTTGAATTAAATATAAGGTTATGATGTTGAATTGTGTAGGAGTCATCAATGTTAAAATGTATTCTTGAATTGATTATTGATGCTATAGCTTGGTTGCTGGTTCGGTCGTTGTTGAATTGGGCCGAGCCATATTCTTGGGGTTGGTACATTTACAGGGGAGATGCTGCCGAAATTCCGGTAGAACATAAGTAAACGTGTTTGAAAGGTTAAGGCAAGTATGTGACAACGAATCTAATGAATGGATGAATCCTTTTGAATGTAGATTGACAAGTTGGATGAACAAGCGTAACTAGTTGGTTGCGGCACAGGTATGTAAGGCTTATCCTTTCTTTCTTTTGGCATGTCCTAGAGCCAATTAAGGTATGATGTGATATACTGCTTTGGGGTAACTCTATTCTGTGATTCTGAGTCTGATTATGTTTCTAACTCAGTTCTTGATACGAGTTTATGATTTTTGTCACCCCTTGATATAAGTATTTTGATGTGAGTTTTGATACAAGCATTTTGATAAAAGTATTCCGATACAAATATTTTGATATAAGTAATCTGATGTAAGTATTTTGATATAAGTATCCGGATAAAGTATTATGATATGTGTCTTCTAAAATAAGTATTCGAGATAAGCATTCTGAGACAAGATTTCTGATGTATGTGTTCTATTATAAGTATTCTACTATGAACATTCTGATATAAATATCCTGATGAGAGCATTTGGTATAAGTGTTCTGATATGAGAGATTATGCTACAAGTAATTTGGAATATGTATCCTGATTGAGTAAAAGCGATATAAGTACTTTGATAGAAATATTCTGATAAAAGTAATTTGACATAAGTATTCGGTAATAAGTAATCTGTTATGGAAATTCTGAGAATATGTTTGATTAATTTATTGAGTCTGAATTATGTGCATTCGGTTTCTCACTGTTCTGCTCGTGCATATGTTATAATTTCCTTCACCGAGTCCCGGGCCGATATGTATCGTGCGGATGGTTCGCCGAGTCCTCTGTTGAGGGCCGGGTTCCATATATGAATTCCGAAGTGTGATGTGTCCGGTTCCGGGGTACTATGTTATATGTCCGTCCCCGGTTACCGAGGATATATTATGAAGTATGATGTGTCCGGGCTCGGGGTGCCGTGTTGTCTGTCCGCCCCCGGGTACCGTGGTTATGTTATCATGTGTGACGGAGATCGGAGCAAATTTTCTGAAATATGATGTGTTGTGGCGCCAAAGGTAGGAGTGGCGACCACGGTCCTATATTATCGTGCGCATCCCTTGGCATTGTTCACCGGTTCCTCGGCGTGTTATCTGTCCCCGAGGTTACCATGTATATGATAGGATGTGACCGGTTCCTCGGCGTGTTATCTGTCCCCGAGCTTACCATGTATATGATAGGATGTGACCGGTCCCTCGGCGTGATATTTGTCCCCGAGGTTACCGTATGTATGATATGGTATTTTTCCCTGCGTGGTATATGTCCCCGGGGTCACCGCGTATGTGATATGACATCCGATTCCGATATGCATGACTTGTGTTGGAGAGTAAGCATTCCGACCTTTCGTATATTCTGTATTCCGTCTGATATATGATATCATTTGAGCAATTTGTACGTTCTGTAATCCGTCTGGCATACGAGATGAGTAAGTATGATTCGGGTCTGGAGAAGAAAAATAGTAAGTGTTTGGTAATCTGGATAAGCTATTTATATGTTGTGCTATCTGTTTCAGTTATGGTTCCGTTTCCTGTACACATGCCTTACATACTCAGTACATATTCCGTACTGACCCCCTGTTCTTCGGGGGCTGCGTTTCATGCCGCGCAGGTACCCACAGATGGATAGACGAGGTTAGCTGAAGATGATCCAGTGGATTGGCGGGCTCCATTTCCTCCAGGAGTGCTGCCGAGTCAGAGTATGTATGTTGTGATGTCTGATCAGTATTAGAGACTTTGCAGAAAGCGTCGTGGGTAATGATAGTCAGTCTATAAGCGGCTCCATCAGCCGATTTGTCATTTTGTGTTATATAGTGAATTTTATATAATTACAGATTTGTTAAATTCTGGAAATAGTAAGTAGAAAATTTTGAAAGCTCAACATGTATTTTATTTGTAATTGACTTTCAGAATTCAAAAAAAAAAAATTGGTGTGTAATCAGGGTCTGCGGGTTCGCTCGGCTCTGTATGTGGGGTCGAGTGCCCATCACACCCTAATAGGGTTAGGGTGTGACACAAACATCTGAACCCAATCGGCATCGACCCCAATGCAACTTCCCACACTGGGAACATTGTAGTACGGAATCATCTCTGAACTGAGACCCCGAATAACTCTGACTCGGCCCGGAATGAATAGATCTATCAAATCTCTAGTCGGAAAATCGTGGAGGTGCACTAGTCATAGAATAGCCTGAGTGCCTAGAAATTTGCTGTCTGTGCCCACCTCTGAACTCGCTCATCGGACCCGAAGGTCTGGCCCTCTTGCCATGACCCCTATCTTGCTCGCGTTCACTTCTCTGCTGTTGTAAACTTTCTTTTAAGTTCGGAGCATGAGCCTGAATGCGTGCAATATCCATGTTGTCCTGAAGGGACGCTGTCAAGCACCTATCCATCAAATGCTGTTATATCCCGTGTTTTCGCACATTTGGAAAATTAGAAATAATCTTGACTTGCATGAAATAAAGTCATAATTGATTACAGTTAGCTCATGAGTTGTTTGTGAAAGAATATTAATGTGGAAGTGTCGAGGGAGACTAAGGGCAACTTTGGAATTTTGAAAATTAGTTTCGGGAATTACAAAAATTTGATTCACAAGTCTTTAGGCTTGTAAAATGAGAAACAAATTAGGCCCATTATTTTGAAGGGTGGCCGGCCCACTATGGCCCAAACCCATGGCCCTAATTAACTTTCCATGTGTTAAAATTATATGAGTCATACCCTTAAGAAAGTTCAAGAAATTAGAAAGAACAAAGCAAGGCAAAGCAAGAGCAAAAAACAAAGGGGTTTCGGGTTTGGCCATAGAAATTAGCCACCAAAAATCTTGCTCCAAAAATTTTTCTCTTGTTGAATTCCTACTAATTCAAGGTCCCTTCTCAACTTGGTGTAGTTGTCTTGGAGGAAGGAGCCCTTGGTTCATCAACTTGATCATATAGTCAAGTGAAGAAGATTGAGTAAGAAGGTAAGAATTCATCCCTTATTATTGTGTTATGGAGTCTTGCTTGTGTTGTAGTATGTAGAAATGTGTTGATTGTATGGAGAAATGGAAGTTTGCAAAGTGGGTGTGTGTTATTAGTGTATGGCCGTGTGTATGTATATGTTGTATAGCCATAATGTGTTGAATTTGTGTTATATTCTAGTTGTGATTGTTTTGAAATACATATTGGAAATGAAAGCGGAATGAATTGAGTTGGAGTGATAAAAAGAGCACATGGCCGTGTGGTGTGTTGGAGTGGAATGGAAATGAATTAAGTTTGCTTAGTGTGTTAGTGTGTTATTGTGATGTTTGCAATGTAAATGAAAGTAAAACAATATGAGTTTTCTTTGAAATGGAATGTAGAAACTTATGTCGCTTAAGTATGATTTTACGACATTATGAAAATGAAGTTATTAGGTTGCAAATTATGATAGGTATTGATGAATTTGGAAGATGGAATCATGTTATGAATATGTAAGTCAAAGATTAGATATTTTGAATGCGTTATGACTTTGGCGGAAAGTTTGTATATTATGTATATCGTGTGTATAATTTAAGGAAACGATATGAAATGCTTCTAAACTATGTTGTGGTGATCTAGATTGATAATGAATGTGAAATCATTGAGATTAGTTGGAAAGTTAAGGTTAAAGTGAAGGTTATGTCATTGTATTGAAAAGATGGCTAAATAAGTTATATTGCGTTTATAGTGATTGTTGTTGTTGTTGATGTTTGTTGTTGGGTTGTGGTTGATGGTTTTGAACCGAGTTGAATTCTCGGGGGTGCTATATGTATAGGGGAGGTGCTGCTGAAATTTCGGTAGACATATATGAGTCAAGTTGAATTCGTGGCATCAATAACTCACAATTGGTAAATGTGACCATTTGCAGATCTTCGACGAAACGGGGAGTGAGCTTGGATAGGCGTGCAAAGCTCAAAAAAGGTATGTAAAGCTACCCGATCCTTATTTTGGCATGCCTAAGTGTATTAGAACCGGATTCGGGCCTCGAAAGACTTTCTGCCCATCGGAATCCGCAATTGAAAATCTCGCTTTTTCCTTCAGTAAGATTGAGCCCTTTTGGTTTGTGTTCTTGAAAATCATGCAAACTTTCCCTAAATTACTTGGAAAGCCATAGAACGTCCGTAGAACCTTTGTAGGTGACCCCATATGTTTAAAATATGTAATTTGAGCCCACCGCCTTGCTTGTCCCGAGGTGGGCCCACTATTCCCGATTTTGCCCGTATTGTACTTAAGTCCTATTTTCGAACAGTATTTGAACAAAATGTTTTGACTACCATTCTCATTACCTAACAAACATGGTTTTAAATATTCCATTAAGTCTGATAAATTGTTTTGACACTCGAAACTCATTTACTATGATCCCTTCCGACTTCATTGGATCGGTTTGTCTTTGATATGCCTCATCGAGTCTATTGAAACATTTATGATATTTTAATTGCATTAGTCTCTCACTACTCCATTCGTGGATGCCCCAATGTTCCCACACTGAGCCCGGGCCAGGATATGTTGTCAAGCGTGATCCTTTGCATTGTTCGCCGTGCCTCGATGTGAGGGGGCAGGTATACGCGTACATGGGTTTGTGGAGTATGCTGTGCCAAGTACGCTTGTTCTGATATGATTTACTATGGCCATCTGATATGACATATTATGATGCGAGGTTATGCCCCCTTTTCTGATTCTTCTGTGTTGTGGCACCAGCGTCGGGAGGGTGGCCACGTTCTGTCTGCCGACTCCCTTGGTAGGGGCCGGATTTGATATGACATATATTTCTGTATACACTCTGCATGTTTTGAAAATATGTATCTGATACTTTGGGTCTTCTGTTTACTTTCTGTACCAGTTATGATTTTGTTTCTGTAATTCAGGCTTTACATATTCAGTACATATTTCGTACTGACCCCCTTTCTTCGGGGGCTGCGTTTTCATGCCGCGCAGGTACCGACGACAGGTTTGCTGATCCGTCCGCTTAGGATCTTATTCTGCTATTTGGAGTGCTCTCTTATCCAGAGCCCATCTTTTGGTATAGTCCGTCACTACTGTATATATATATTCTCGTTCTTGGGTACGGCGGGGCCCTGTCCCGTCATATGATTCTGTCGGTCTGTTTAGAGGTTTGTGGACATGTTTGTGGGTTAGGGTTTTTCTGTACAGATGTGTGCTTATGTTGTGTTTGGGCGATCCCATTCGCCGCGTCGGCCGGTCCGCATATGTTTAAATATTGCTTCGTTGGCCCTGTGTGGTCTTCTGTTGGTATTTTCTGTGCGCAGGGTTATTTTGGATAGTCTGTAAAACAAAGGAAACTCTGCCGAAATTTTTCTGGAAATTATCTAACTTCGAAATACAGCCTTGTCGGCTTCTGCTATATATTTGAATGCGTGTAGATAAAATTTGAGATAGCTTTTGATAAATGTGTTTGGGTGTCCAGATCGGGCACTAGTCACGGCCTACGGGGTTGGGTCGTGACAAAAGTGGTATCAGAGCGGTTCGTCCTCGGAATGTCTACAGACCGTGTCTAGTAGAGTCTTCTTTATCGGTGTGTTGTGCACCACACCTATAAACAGGAGACTACAAGGCATTTAGGATACTACCCTTCTTTCTGTCTTAGATCGTGCGATAGAGCTGTGTTATCAGGATGACTCCTCCCTAACGAATTGTTACATTTGCAGTTATGCCTCCAAAAAAGGCGACAGCGGCCCAAAAGGCCAAGGCAGCAGCTGTGGGAGAGACTAGTCAGGCCCAGAGGGTTACCAGGGCCCATGCACATATTGCTGCTGATATTTTTCCCCCAGCAGAGGGCTCTTCCACACCGCCACACGTAGAGGAGGTTGGAGCAGCAGCAGCTGCAGGTCGAGGGGCGGCTTCACCGCCAGCTCCCGAGATTCCAGTACCTGAGCCTCCAGCTCCACGGCCAGGGACTGAGGATCAGACTATGAGAGAGGCAGTCCAGCTATTGACAAGACTTGTGGCAGGACAGGTTCAGGGGCACGGACTGGGAGGTGATCGGGCTTACAGGCGTGACAGTTTGAGAGCCCGTGAGTTCTTGACTTGTGGCCCTCCAGAGTTCTTCGGGACAAAGCCCGAGGAGGACCCTGAGGAGTTTATCAGGAAGATGCGGCGCACCTTACATTTGATTAATGCTTCTGCGACAGAGTCAGTCACATTGGCTTCGTACCGGTTGTATGATGTAGCGGCTAATTGGTACGAGTCATGGGAGTTATCCAGAGGCGACGACGCTCCCCCAGCAGTTTGGGATGATTTTTCTCAAGCTTTTCTTAGCCATTTTCTGCCTCCGGAGTTACGGCGGGCCAAGGCTGACAGATTCTCATTGCTGAGACAGAGGGGTCGCAGTGTTCGAGAGTACAGTATGGAGTTCGACTCATTGGCCCGATACGCACCTGCTGTGGTAGCTACTATGGCTGACAGGATGCACAGGTACATTATGGGGCTGGACCGTTATTTTGCCGACAGCTGTTTAGTATTGGCTGCTCAGCCCGGCATGGATATTGCCCGAATTCAGGCGCACGCCCAGGGCATGGAGGACCGACATAGGGAGCATCAGCCTGATAGGAGTCAGGATCGGAGACAGCCCAAGAGGGCCAGATCATCTGGGTATTCTGGAGATTTTCGGGGCAGACAGCCTCAGCAGCTGCAGCAGCCTAGCAGACATCTATCCCAGCTGGCACAGAGCGCACCTCCACAGCCTACAGGTCGCAGATTTGATGGCCCAGGGTATTCAGGAGCAGGTCAGAGCTCCAGGGCTTCAGGTTCGCGGACAGATAGGTGTTCTGGTCAGACGAGGCCACCTAGGCCTCAATGTTCTTATTGTGGAAGATACCATCCTGGGGAGTGCTACAGAGCCACCGGTGCATGTTTTTCTTGTGGCCGTCAGGGCCATTCTGTGAGAAATTGCCCGTATAAGGGTAATTCGGGTGGTGCAGCGCAGCCTACCGGATCAGCCGCCGGGTCTTCATCTTCATCATTGGCTATGCGCCCTACGGGGCCAGGTACTTCAGCACCAGCGGGTCGCGGCAGAGGCCGTGGTGGAGCTTCTGGTACTAGTGGTCCTTCGAACCGCATTTATGCTTTGTCCAGCCGCCAGGACCAGGAGGCATCGCCTAATGTCGTTACAGGTAAATTATTGATCTTCTCTCGGTCTGTGTATGCATTGATTGATCCAGGTTCGACTTTGTCATATATTTCGCCCCTTGTTGCTAGTAAAATTGGTAAAACGTTCGAGCCTATAGAGCCATTTGAGGTAGCTACACCGATCGGGGACTTTATTGTAGCGAAACAGGTATATAAAGACTGTTCTGTAATTATATGCGGCCGAGTTACTAAGGCAGATCTGGTGGAGTTAGATATGATTGAATTTGATGTTATTATGGGAATGGACTAGCTAGCCTCCTGTTATGCTAATGTTGACTGCAAAAATAAGGTAGTTCGTTTCCAGTTTCCTGGGGAGCCAGTTATAGCATGGGCAGGTAATACTGCATCGCCGAAAGGTAAGTTTATTTCATACCTTAAGGCGAAGAAAATGATCAGAAAGGGTTATTTTTATCATCTGGTTCGGGTACAAGACTTGACAGCAGAAACGCCGACTCTTCAGTCAGTTCCCGTGGTTAATGAATTTCCAGATGTATTCCCAGATGAGCTCCCAGGCCTTCCTCCAGAGCGGGAGATAGATTTTACTATTGATTTGCTTCCAGATACTCAGCCGATATCTATTCCCCCGTACAGAATGGCACCGGCAGAATTGAAAGAACTGAAAGAGCAGTTGAAGGATCTGTTAGAAAAAGGCTTCATCAGACCCAGTACTTCGCCTTGGGGAGCCCCGGTATTATTTGTGCGTAAGAAAGACGGGTCGCTGCATATGTGTATCGATTATCGGCAGCTGAATAAGGTAACTATAAAGAATAAATACCCCTCCCCAAAATTGATGATTTGTTTGATCAGTTGCAGGGCGCCAAATATTTTTCGAAGATAGACCTTCGGTCAGGCTATCATCAGGTATGTGTACGAGAGGCTGATATTCCTAAGACAGCATTCCGGACCAGATATGGGCATTATGAATTTAGAGTTATGTCTTTTGGGCTGACTAATGCTCCTGCGGTATTCATGGATTTAATGAACCGGGTATTCAGGCCGTTCTTAGACATGTTCGTAATTGTATTTATCGATGATATCCTGGTTTATTCTCGGTCTGAGGCAGAGCACGCAGATCATCTGAGAGCGGTACTTGGGGTACTTCGGCATCGGAAATTATATGCAAAATTTTCTAAATGTGAATTCTGGCTGGCTTCAGTGGCATTCTTGGGACATATTATTGCAGCTGATGGTGTCCGGGTGGACACACAGAAGATTGAAGCCGTGAAGAATTGGCCTAGACCCACGACGCCCACAGAGGTACGTAGTTTTCTGGGATTAGCAGGCTATTACAGAAGATTTGTGGAAAAGTTTGCTTCGATTTCAGCGCCTTTGACAAGGCTAACTCAAAAGGGAGCCAAGTTCCAGTGGACTGATGCTTGTGAACGAAGCTTCCAGTTGCTGAAAGAGAAGCTGACTACAGCCCCAGTTCTGAATCTTCCAGAGGGACCCGATGGATATGTTATTTATTGTGACGCTTCTGGCATGGGATTAGGCTGTGTATTGAT
Organism: Lycium barbarum; assembly: GCF_019175385.1. Classification (NCBI taxonomy): domain Eukaryota; kingdom Viridiplantae; phylum Streptophyta; class Magnoliopsida; order Solanales; family Solanaceae; genus Lycium; species Lycium barbarum. Next base: position 60,579,983 of record NC_083342.1, on the reverse strand, counting down.
GAAGCACGGCAGAGTTATAGCTTATGCTTCCCGGCAGCTCAAAAAGCATGAAAAGAATTATCCTACCCACGATCTGGAGCTTGCAGCGGTGATTCATGCTCTGAAGATATGGAGACATTATTTATATGGCGTTCATGTTGATATCTATACAGATCATAAGAGTCTCCAGTATATTTTTAAGCAGTAAGAGCTAAATTTGCTGCAGCGGAGGTGGCTGGAGCTCCTGAAAGACTACGATGTGGATATTCTGTATCATCCGGGTAAGGCTAATGTTGTTGCAGATGCACTCAGCCGGAAATCTATGGGCAGTTTAGCAGATTTACAGCCAGACAGGAAAGAGATAGTACGTCATATTCATCAGTTGGCTAATCTTGGGGTTCGTCTGGCCGATTCTGGAGGTACGCAGATTTCTGTCCGAGGGGCTTCTGAATCATCCATTAAGGAAGATATTAAGCGGCACCAATATGAAGATCCTGTTTTAGCTCGGTACAGAGACACAGCCCACGAAAAGGAGAAGACTCCATTCGAGTTTACACCAGACGGAACCTTACTATACAGAGGTAGGTTGTGTGTACCTGATATTGCAGGGCTGCAGCAGCAGGTTATGGGCGACACACACTATGCTCGCTATTCTGTTCATCCTTGGTCTACGAAGATGTACCATGATCTTAGATGCCTATACTGGTGGGATGGTATGAAACGGGATATCGTAGAGTTCGTCGCTCAGTGCCCAAATTGTCAGCAGGTCAAGATTGAACATCAGAAACCGGGTGGACTGTTGCAGGAAATGGAAATTCCCATGTGGAAGTGGGAGATCATTAATATGGACTTCATTACAGGTTTGCGTCGCACTCCACGGAAGTATGATTCCATCTGGGTTATTGTTGATAGGCTGACTAAATCAGCCCATTTTCTCCCCGTCAGAACTACTTACTCCGCTGAGGATTATGCCAGGCTTTATATTAAAGAAATTGTGCGACTTCATGGAGTTCCTATATCTATTATCACTGACAGAGGTGCTCAGTTCACAGCGAACTTCTGGAGATCTTTTCAGGAAGGATTAGGGACTCAGCTGAGCCTGAGCACAGCTTTCCATCCTCAGAGTGACGGACAGGACGAGCGCACTATCCAGACGCTTGAAGATATGTTGCGGGCCTGTGTTATTGATTTCAGAGGTAGCTGGGAGGATCACTTGCCATTGATTGAATTTTCTTATAATAACAGCTACCATTCCAGCATCCAGATGGCTCCATACGAGGCTTTATATGGTAGGAAATGCAGGTCACCTATCGGCTGGTTTGATATTGGCGAGACAGAGTTAATCGTCCCGGATATGATCCAGCAGGCCGTTGATAAGGTGAAACTTATCCGGGAACGACTATTGGCAGCCCAGAGTCGATAGAAATCATACGATGATAAATGACGTCGTCCTTTGGAATTCCAGGTTGGTGATTGGGTATTTCTGAAGGTATCGCCTATGAAAGGCGTAATGCGGTTCGGCAGAAAGGGCAAACTTAGTCCGCGTTATATTGGCCCTTATTTGATTGTGCGGAAAATTGGGAATGTCGCCTATAAGTTAGATCTGCCATCTGATTTGGAAGCGGTACATTCGGTATTCCATGTATCTATGCTCCGCAAATGCATTGGTGATCCCTCCAGAATATTTCCTGCGGATGATATTCAGGTGACGGAGCAGTTATCTTATGAGGAGCAGCCCGTAGCTATTTTGGACCGCCAGGTAAGAAAGCTCCGGAACAAAGATGTAGCCTCTGTTAAGGTGCTGTGGCGGAACGATAATAGGGAGGAAATGACCTGGGAGGCCGAAGAGGAGATGAAGAAGAAATACCCTCATTTGTTCCCTATGCCCTCTGGTAATCTCGAATCTTTGTTAAATTCTATTTCAATAACGAATGTGCTGTCTATAAACAAAAACTCCCCCGGAGCCTTTTCAAATCCTATAAGATTAATTTAACATTCGAGGACGAATTTTCTAAAGGGAGGGAGGATGTTATATCCCGTGTTTTCGCACATTTGGAAAATTAGAAATAATCTTGACTTGCATGAAATAAAGTCATAATTGATTACATTTAGCTCATGAGTTGTTTGTGAAAGAATATTAATGTGGAAGTGTCGAGGGAGACTAAGGGCAACTTTGGAATTTTTAAAATTAGTTTCGGGAATTACAAAAATTTGATTCACAAGTCTTTGGGCTTGTAAAATGAGAAACAAATTAGGCCCATTATTTTGAAGGGTGGCCGGCCAACTATGGCCCAAACCCATGGCCCTAATTAACTTTCCATGTGTTAAAATTATATGAGTCATACCCTTAAGAAAGTTCAAGAAATTAGAAAGAACAAAGCAAGGCAAAGCAAGAGCAAAAAACAAAGGGGTTTCGGGTTTGGCCATAGAAATTAGCCACCAAAAATCTTGCTCCAAAAATTTTTCTCTTGTTGAATTTCTACTAATTCAAGGTCCCTTCTCAACTTGGTGTAGTTGTCTTGGGGGAAGGAGCCCTTGGTTCATCAACTTGATCATATAGTCAAGTGAAGAAGATTGAGTAAGAAGGTAAGAATTCATCCCTTATTATTGTGTTATGGAGTCTTGTTTGTGTTGTAGTATGTAGAAATGTGTTGATTGTATGGAGAAATGGAAGTTTGCAAAGTGGGTGTGTGTTATTAGTGTATGGCTGTGTGTATGTATATGTTGTATAGCCATAATGTGTTGAATTTGTGTTATATTCTAGTTGGGATTGTGGTGAAATACATATTGGAAATGAAAGCGGAATGAATTGAGTTGGAGTGATAAAAAGAGCACATGGTCGTGTGGTGTGTTGGAGTGGAATGGAAATGAATTAAGTTTGCTTAGTGTGTTAGTGTGTTATTGTGATGTTTGCAATGTAAATGAAAGTAAAACAATATGAGTTTTCTTTGAAATGGAATGTAGAAACTTATGTCGCTTAAGTATGATTTTACGACATTATGAAAATGAAGTTATTAGGTTGCAAATTATGATAGGTATTGATGAATTTGGAAGATGGAATCATGTTATGAATATGTAAGTCAAAGATTAGAAGTTTTGAATGCGTTATGACTTTGGCGGAAAGTTTGTATATTATGTATATCATGTGTATAATTTAAGGAAACGATATGAAATGCTTCTAAACTATGTTGTGGTGATCTAGATTGATAATGAATGTGAAATCATTGAGATTAGTTGGAAAGTTAAGGTTAAAGTGAAGGTTATGTCATTGTATTGAAAAGATGGCTAAATAAGTTATATTGCGTTTATAGTGATTGTTGTTGCTGTTGATGTTTGTTGTTGGGTTGTGGTTGATGGTTTTGAACCGAGTTGAATTCTCGGGGGTGCTATATGTATAGGGGAGGTGCTGCTGAAATTTCGGTAGACATATATGAGTCAAGTTGAATTTGTGGCATCAATAACTCACAATTGGTAAATGTGACCATTTGCAGATCTTCGACGAAACGGGGAGTGAGCTTGGATAGGCGTGCAAAGCTCAAAAAAGGTATGTAAAGCTACCCGATCCTTCTTTTGGCATGCCTAAGTGTATTAGAACTGGATTCGGGCCTCGAAAGACTTTCTGCCCATCGGAATCCGCAATTGAAAATCTCGCTTTTTCCTTCAGTAAGATTGAGCCCTTTTGGTTTGTATTCTTGAAAATCTTGCAAACTTTCCCTAAACTACTTGGAAAGCCATAGAACGTCCGTAGAACCTTTGTAGGTGACCCCATATGTTTAAAATATGTAATTTGAGCCCACCGCCTTGCTTGTCCCGAGGTGGGCCCACTATTCCCGGTTTTGCCCGTATTGTACTTAAGTCCTATTTTCGAACGGTATTTGAACAAAATGTTTTGACTACCATTCTCATTACCTAACAAACATGGTTTTAAATATTCCATTAAGTCTGATAAATTGTTTTGACACTCGAAACGCATTTACTATGATCCCTTCCGACTTCATTGGATCGGTTTGTCTTTGATATGCCTCATCGAGTCTACTGAAACATTTATGATATTTTAATTGCATTAGTCTCTCACTACTCCATTCGTGGATGCCCCAATGTTCCCACACTGAGCCCGGGCCAGGATATGTTGTCAAGCGTGATCCTTTGCATTGTTCGCCGTGCCTCGATGTGAGGGGGCAGGTATACGCGTACATGGGTTTGTGGAGTATGCTGTGCCATGTACGCTTGTTCTGATATGATTTACTATGGCCATCTGATATGACATATTATGATGCGGGGTTATGCCCCCTTTTCTGATTCTTCTGTGTTGTGGCACCAGCGTCGGGAGGGTGGCCACGTTCTGTCTGCCGACTCCCTTGGTAGGGGCCGGATTTGATATGACATATATTTCTGTATACACTCTGCATGTTTTGAAAATATGTATCTGATACTTTGGGTCTTCTGTTTACTTTCTGTACCAGTTATGATTTTGTTTCTGTAATTCAGGCTTTACATATTCAGTACATATTTCGTACTGACCCCCTTTCTTCGGGGGCTGCGTTTTCATGCCGCGCAGGTACCGACGACAGGTTTGCTGATCCGTCCGCTTAGGATCTTATTCTGCTATTTGGAGTGCTCTCTTATCCAGAGCCCATCTTTTGGTATAGTCCGTCACTACTGTATATATATATATATTCTCGTTCGTGGGTACGGCGGGGCCCTGTCCCGTCATATGATTCTGTCGGTCTGTTTAGAGGTCTGTGGACATATTTGTGGGTTGGGGTTTTTCTGTACAGATGTGTGCTTATGTTGTGTTTGGGCGATCCCATTCGCCGCGGCGGCCGGTACGCATATGTTTAAATATTGGTTCGTTGGCCCTGTGTGGTCTTCTGTTGGTATTTTCTCTACGCAGGGTTATTTGGGATAGTCTGTAAAACAAAGGAAACTCTACCGAAATTTTTCTGGAAATTATCTAACTTCGAAATACTGCCTTGTCGGCTTCTGCTATATATTTGAATGCGTGTAGATAAAATTTGAGATAGCTTTTGATAAATGTGTTTGGGTGCCCAGATCGGGCACTAGTCACGGCCTACGGGGTTGGGTCGTGACAAATGCGGCCCTAGGCCTTTCACAAATCGGTGCACTCGGTCACCCATATCCGCTACCATGGCCGAAGCATACCTAGCAAAGGAATTGAAGCGGAGACTATACTCTAGAGCACTCATGCTACCTTGCGTCAAATTTAAGAACTTATCGGCTCTAGCTCACCGAACTTCTGGAGGCTTATAGTGTCGGAGGAAAGCATCAACAAACTCTTGCCATACCGGGGGAGGTGCATTAGCTCCCCGTGAAGCCATCCAAACCGTGTACCATTGGATCGAGACATCTCTCAATCTATACGACGCTAACTAAACCGATTCGGTGTCCGAAGCATGTATCAGTCGAAACGTCCTCAACATACGATCAATAAAATCCTGAGGGTCCTCCTCCGGCTTTGATCCAAAGAATTCCGGAGGGTTCAAAGTAATGAAGTCGCGGGCCCTTGCGCTAACAACCTTATCACCTTCCCCTGCACTTTGTCGTTGAGTCTGAGCAGCAACCAACTGAGTAGGCAAACGTATCGCCTCCTTCACATCTTGGCCTGAAGCATCTGGTGGAGGGGCCGGAGGTGCTGGAGCTGGGGTTGAGGCTCCCTCACGCTCCTCTAATATAGGTACTGAACGAGAGGACTGAGATTGAGCCGCACTCTGGGACTCACTTTCCTCTACTACCGATGGCGGTGCTCTTTCAGCCCACTTTTCTGCCACTGTCTTTCCCTTTTGGGCTGCTGTAGCCTTTCTCTTTACAGGCATTTCTGAAATACACAACACACGATTAAGGAACAAGAATTTCTTATATCATAGCTCTATCGCACGATTCTTATGAACAAAGAAGGTTAATCATTCCTAAAATGCCCGCAGCTTCTTGTTTATAAGTGTGGCGCGCAACACACCCATAACCAAGAATCTACAAGATACGGCTCGTAGACACACCCTAAGACTGAACCAGGCTCTGATACCACTTTTGTCATGATCCGTCTTGGGGGCCGCGATGAGCGCCCGGTGCTAGCCCACCCAGGCACCCCTTCGCTCTCACTTACACTTACATCTAGGTGAGCCACATAATTAAACATACATTTCTATTCATCAGTCATACTAGTCCCATTGGACAACAATTCCTTTATATTATCATTGGCATCTATACCACGTCAATGTACATGAGCCAACAAGGCTAACAAAATGATATACAAAATATAGGCCGACAAGGCCAAACACATCTAACCACGCACACATGTCTACGAGCCTCTAAGGAGAGTATGTCAAATCACATAAGCGGGACAAGACCCCGCTATGCCCATAATTATGTACACAAAAGAATAAGTACCCAAAAGCTATAGCTCCGAATGAAATGGAGCTTCGCTATGTAGTCCCTGAGAATGTGGCTATGGATCAAGTCTGTCTCCCTATGCACCTGCGGGCATGACGCAGCGTCCACAAACAAAAGGACGTCAGTAACAAGAATTTACTGAGTACGTAAGGCATGATCAATATCAATGTAGAAGCATAATAAGCAACATGAAAAATAGCACAGGATGGGAGATAGTAATATCATCGTCATAAGCACTTACTTTCCTTTCATAGGACTTTCCATTCTAATGCGTATTTGTGTACATATATCCATATCCATATCCATAATCATATGCGTTCCATATTTGTACTCATATTCGTATACATACCCTTATTTGCATTCATATTATATACATAGCATTTGCATAGCATACTCAACCATGCAGGATCGATGTTTCATACATACTTGGCCAACCAAGACTCAAGGTTACACATACCTGGCCCTACCAAGGCATCAGGGTTACACCTACCTAGCCCTACCAAGGCGTCAGGGTTATCCGTACTATATGCAGAGGTGTGCGCGCATTACATAATCATATACATATTTATTTACATATTTTAACCCGACCTCATAAGCTCGGGGTTCCATAATAGTCATGCATACATACATATGCATAATAGCTCATAAGCGTGTTTACTATTATAGTTACTATCATCGTCGTCATCGTTATCGTCATCGCTATTACCACCATAGTCGTCTTCCATATCATTGTCACTATTATCGTCATTCATCACATCTATCTTTATAGGCTTACTCGTCATACGAGGAACTTAGCACAATCGTGGCGTTTCAAGAACCGTGAGCTTACAAGCTCGAAAGATCAACTCATTTGAAAGATATCATAGTCTTATAGAAGATTTAGACGTTTGGTCCAAGAACCATGCCTTATGAAAGAAGGGTTAGCCTTACATACCTTTCCGTTGAAATATTCTACACTTGTACGTTCTCCTCCGAAGATCACGTCTCTACCGTCATTAAGGTCATACTATCATTAGAATCGATAGCTAACATACATGACAAAAACTAGAGAAAATCGGGAAACGTCTCCTCTATTTAAACGACATTCCTCTATAGCGTATATCAACTCTCAAATGTCAATAATACATTCATAATACTATAACGATAGTCATTATTCATCCACATTATCCATATTTCTAGACTTACTTTCAATCATCCATATCCATGGCCATAACGCACGACGACGTCTATTCTCATACATTGCTCATCTCATGTTCTCAACATCATTTATAACATATTTACAACACAACACATCAAGAATCGTAACTCAAGTTAAGCTATTTCTCAAAATGGCACTATTCCACATTAATGACCCATTTTTCTATACCCTTCTACAATCCAAGTATTTCAACTCTCAAATACCTTACACAACATAGAAATATCATAAATATTACCTTATATGTTGTAGTAACAAGCCTTGGTTGATAATACTCCACTTGAGCAAAAACCCTAGTTCATCTCCAATGAGATTTCTTGACTTGTATGATCTTTAATGGGTTTTCTTACACTTGATTCACTTGGTTTATGTTGTTGACCACTAATAATCCTTGAATTCTTATGAAATAAATGTAGAGAGATGTTTTAGAGAGAAGGGGTGAAATGTGGAAATGAAATAATAAACTCGGTCCCCCTTTTAATAACCCAAAATCTGATCTGAAATGAACAGTCGTCGAAAGTGCAACAATGGTCGTAAACTCAGTTTACGGTCCGTATTCCAGTTTACGGGCCGTGTTTCGTGGACGTATTTAATCATAACAGAACCAGAAAGTCAGGTTGAGACATGGTGATTTACGAATACAGTTTACGGGCTGTATTTCAGTTTACGGTCTATATATCAAGTCGTCTTTAACCATTCAAGCATTTGACAGAAAGTTGAAGTTTTGGAAGATTAAATGCGACATGGCAGTTTACGGCCCGTAAACTTCTTTACGGTCCGTATTTCATTTTGTGATCAACTGGCCAAAGTGCAAATCTGCAACTTTTCACATTTTAAAAACCTATAGTTAGTCATTATGGAGCATAACCTATCTCTTATTGAGATTTCCTTTGGAATCTTACTTAAGGTCGTCAAACGTCGTTCCCTTCTTATTAAAACATCGTACATGCTATGCCCTTTGTTAGCCTATCCACTGTACGTTCGCGGGGAAAATTTTCAAGGTGTAACAGTATTGATTATAGGCCATTAAATAAGGTGACCATAAAGAATAAGTACCCCCGTCCAAGGATCAACAATTTATTCGACCAACTGCAAGGTGCCAAATGGTTCTCAAAGATTGATCTAAGATCGGGGTATCATCAAGTGAGGGTAAAGGAAGAGGACATTCAAAAGACAGCTTTCAGAACGAGATACGGCCATTATGAACTCCGGGTAATGTTATTTGGACTGACCAAGGCTTCGGCGGTATTCATGAACTTGTTGAATAATGTATTCAGGCCTTTCCTAGATTTGTTCGTGATTATGTTCATTGATGACATTTTGGTATATTCCCGATCAGAGGCGGAGCATGCAGACCATTTGCGTACTATTCTTGGAATCCTTCGAGCTCGAGAGTTATATGCCAAATTCTCAAAATGTGAATTTTGGCTGAATTCTGTGACTTTTCTGGGTCACATTATTTCCGCTGATGGTATTCGTGTAGATACTCAGAAGATCGAAGCTGTGAAGGGTTGGCCAAGGCCTACAATGCCTACAGAGGTCCGTAGGTTCCTGGAGTTGGCCGGTTACTATAGGAGATTTGTAGAAGGATTTTCTTCTATCGCTGCACCACTAATGAAGCTGACTCAGAAATTGGCTAAGTTTCAGTGGACGGATACGTGTGAGCAGCTTTCAGGAGCTATAAAATAGGTTGACTTTGGTCCCAGTCCTGACACTCCCCGAAGGATCAGAGGGCTATGTTATCTACTGTGATGCTTCAGGTGTTGGACTAGGCTGTGTGTTGATGCATCATGGCAAAGTAATAGTTTATGCCTCTCGTCAGTTGCGGAAACATGAGAAGAATTATCCGACCCATGACCTAGAGCTGGCTGCAGTTATTCTTGCATTGAAGATATGGAGACACTATTTATATAGTGTTCATTTGGACATTTATACAGATCATAAGAGCCTACAATATATCTTCAAACAAAAGGAGCTGAACTTACGACAACAGCGATGGTTGGAGTTGTTAAAGGAGTATGATGTGAGCATTTTATACCACCCGGGAAAGGCGAATGTCGTAGTTGACGCTCTCAGCCGCAAGTCCATGGGTAGTCTATGTGATGTGTAGCAAAAAAAGAGGGAGCTAGCTCAGGAACTTCAACAGCTAGCCAGCCTAGGAGTTCGCTTGACAGACTCGGGCAATGCGAGAATCATTGTTCAAGACTTGACTGTTTCATCCTTAGTTGAGGAAGTAAAGAAATGCCAATACGAAGACTCTGTGTTAGTTCATTATAGAGATGTGCTTTCCCAGAAGGAGAAATCACAATTCGACATCTCTACGGATGGTGTCCTCAGATATCGAGAAAGATTATGTGTCCCTAATGTGGAATGGCTATGTCAACGGGTCTTGAAGGAAGCCCATTACTCTCGTTATTCCGTCCATCCAGGAAGGACAAAGATGTACCATGATCTTAAATCTATATATTGGTGGGACGACATGAAAAAGGATATAGCTGAGTTTGTGGCCCAATGTCCAAATTGCCAACAGGTCAAAATAGAGCATCAGAAGCCGGGAAGATTACTACAAGCTATAGAGATCCCATCTTGGAAATGGCAGGCAATTAATATGGACTTCATTACAGGATTACCCCGTTCTTGGCGTAAGTATGATTCTATATGGGTGATAGTAGATAGACTCACGAAGTCCGCCTATTTTCTGCCAGTCAGAACTACATATTAAGCAGAAGATTATGCAAAGTTATATATCAAAGAGATAGTGCGACTTCACGATGTTCCGGTGTCTATTATTACGGATAGAGGAGCACAATTTACGGCTAATTTTTAGAGATCCTTCCAAGGAGGTTTGGGAACGTAGGTGAGACTTAGTATTGCATTCCATACCCAAACTGATCGGCAGGCGGAGCGCACTATCCAAACCCTTGAAGATATGCTAAGAGAATGCGTGCTAGATTTTGGAGGCAATTGGGATGATCACCTGCCACTTATTGAATTTGTGTACAACAATAGCTATCACTCTAGTATTCAAATGGCCCCATATAATGCTCTATACAGGAGGAAGTGTATATCGCCTATTGGATGGTTTGAAGTGGGAGAGACAAAGTTAGTGGGCCCATATATGATTCAGCAAGCGGTAGAAAAGGTCAAGCTTATTCAAGAACGACTACTAACAGCTCAGAGTCATCAGAAATCCTATGCGTATAATCGTCGGCGAAACTTGGAATTCAAAGTCAATGATTGAGTGTTCTTGAAGGGGTCACCGATGAAAGGCGTGATGAGATTTGGCAAGAAAGGGAAGCTTAGTCCTCAGTATATTGGACCTTATGAGATTGTGCGCAAGGTAGGGCGAGTAGCGAATGAGTTTGATTTACCTCCAGAATTAGAATCAGTCCACCCAGTGTTTCACGTATCCATGCTACTCAAGTGTGTTGGAGATCCCTCCAGGATCGTACCTGTAGACGATGTGCAAGTCACGGAGAAACTGTCCTATAAGGAAGTACCGGTTGCTATTCTGGATAGTCAAGTCCGAAGTGTTAGAACCAAGGACGTAGCTTCAGTCAAAATCCTGTGGAGGAATAATAACAGAGAAGAAATTACTTGGGAGGCTGAGGAAGAAATGAAGTCTAGGTACCCACATTTATTTCCGCCTCCAGAAGATGTGCAGACAGAGCCATCAGTACCCTCAGGTATGTAATGCTTCTCTAAAATGATTCATTGACCGAATTTTGGATCGTTATAACAAGACAATAGTGGTACAGTTACAGGGGAAACTCTGACCAAACTTTTGAAGTCCCTAAGAGTTTAATATTTGAGGACGAATGTTACACCTCACAGTTTGGCACGTTGAGATTCACTAGGTGAACGACGTACTATTATTACGGGCGTGGGGTTATAGTTAAGGATGTATGAGGTTATATATGTTCATCCTAAGATCATCAGGGTTAAGTTTGTATAATAGGTCATGGAAAGGTTGGAGGACAAGGATATCAGAGGGATAAGGTGGGGCCCACATGCCGGGGTTTTATAAAGGACATATGAAAAGTATTATGAGTAGTACATGGGATGTTGAGTAAGTCTTAAGAAGGACCCTTAGGTCAAACATAGGCATAAGTCCTCCAAAAGGATAATGTAAGGAGATGTTTTTGGACAATCCGACTTGAAGAGGCCAAAACGCCATTATCAGTTTGGAGTTTGGAAACACGCCCACAATGAAACGTGTAGATAATTAAAACAAATTTCCAACCATAGGTGGTGCGCTCTCAGACGATAACGAGATAACACGTTATGCGCGTTTTAATATCATATGTTAAGGAAGGGAATTAACCCTGACCCTGCAACTCAGCGCAAACGTGCCGCGTGGCAGCGCGAATGCGCTGAGTAAATTTTATGTCGGTCTAGGAAGAACCTGGACTGTTATAAAAAAGGGGTCAACCTCCCCCCCCCCCCATTCCTCAGCAAAAAACACCTCAAATCCCCTCTAATTCTCTGGAAAATTCCCCAAACTTCCCACACCCACATTTAAGACAAAACCAGGTATAATTCCCGAATTCTGGTCTTGAAAGCGTATAGTTGTGGTTGTAAAATCGTATAACGGCATGTTGTGGCCTAAACTTAAGGTGGAGAAGTGAAGATACAACAATATTAATAGGAGAAAGGTATGAATCTTTTATCATTAATATTAATCTTGGTTCCTTTACGGAGATAGAACTGTTAAATAGTTATAAAATAATTTGATTGGAAATATGTGCCAAACACCATATGGGATGTTTATGAAGTATTTTGGGTGTTGAGAATATTATGGTTGATGTTGGTATTGTTATTGTTGTTGTTGGTTGCTGAATTGGGATTTCGGGCTAGGCATATAAATAGGGGAGATGCTGCCCGATTTTCGGCAGGATATAAATAGTTTAATTTGAAAACTTAGGACACGTGTGTGATACCGAGTTTAACATTAGTGTGAATCCTCTCGAATGTAGATTTACGAGCTCGGGCGGATAAACGTAGCTAATAGGAGGTCGAGCAGGTATGTTAAGGCTTGTCCCTTTCTTTCAAAGGCATGATTCTTATGTTATGATTCCATAAATGATTCCATAATATCCTTGTTGTCAAAAGTTGGAAGTTCTTGACTAAAAGGCATGGCTCCTTTTTCTGATAATCCATACATGTTTTCCAAAATGCCCGTATTTTCCAAACTAGAGATTTATGATTCTGTAAGCTCTTATGATAACAATGACGAACATGTTTTCACAATGATAATGATGATGTCAAAGATAAGAAAAGTTTCTATTATGATTATGATGATGGTGATCTCATAGTTAAAAGTCTCAAGTTATTGGTTCAATGATGATGTGAGAATATTGAGTTATTTTCTTGACTTTCTCAATTTTATTCATTGTTGTTGGTCTCACCTTATAATAATTGTTCATTCAAGGTGAGATAGAATGATGATTATTCCATAATATAATCGGAGGTTACCAACCTTACGTCACTCCTATAGGGCTATAACTTTCTTTGGGCTCTCATGCATGCTACTTATATTATATGTGTATATGATATATGTATATTTATATAGGGGATACGGGAAAAGGACGAGATGCTATAGACACATAACCACCTGATCAATTGGTATATTATGATATCGTCCCGGACGCGGGATATATGGTTAAATGGATCGGGCCGTTCGTTCCCCGGCACTACTATGTATATATGTATATATGTGTATATATGGATCGGGCCGCACGTTCCGCAGCACTATCATGATACATATGCATGAGAAGGATTCTAGGAAAAACTGATACATATGTATGAGAAGGATTCTAGGAAAAACTAAGTATGCATGGTATCCGCCTTAAAGGCACTCAGATGTAGAAGTTACTCTTTTATCTCACGATATGCTCTATATTTCCATCCTGTTATTATTCATGCTCTGCATCTTCTATTATGTTATTATTCATGCCTTACATACTCAGTACATCCCTCGTACAGACGTCCCTTCTCGTGGATGCTGCGTTAATGCCCGCAGGTAAACTGGTAGACGCGTACTGAAAGCGCTCTAGTTGTTCCGGAGCTTCAGTTTTTTAGTATTACTCATGTGTACATATTTGGGAATGGTGAAATCCGGCCCCTCCTTATGGATGTATGTATCTTATTTAGAGGCTCATAGACAGACGTATGTGGATAGATGTTTCATAATTTTGTTCGTCCCAATTGTTATATAGTATTTTGGTAAAGCTTATTGACATACGCTTACGAATATGCTATTGATGACTATGTTGAGTAAAATATGTATAAATTGTCCATATGGCCCACTTAGTCGTGAAAAATGGATTGTTGTACCAAAGGTGCTCGGTAAGCTTGTGTTGTGTACCCGTCATGACCTCTAGTGGGGTCGTGACATATACGGACCACTATACGGACTGTATAGTTGGTCGTATAACTCACCCTTTTTCTGAAAATGCTCCCGTCGATTTGTTTGATCTCCGATCCTTATGGAACCTTCTTAACACTTGTTTAACACTTCGTTAACAATTCAAGGAACCTTATAACTCAACTCAAGACCTTACTAAATAATCATTACCTTGATAATTACTTAAACTTTCCCAAACACAACTTATACTTCACTTTCTTCTGACGAACTTAGTCTCACCAATTCCTATAATTCCAACTTCTTATCGCATACACTTTAACACTACCAAATATCCTTCTTATGGTCATAAGAGCTCCATGTTCACATTATGCTTACATTAGTCTACTCACAGGTGTATCACGCCACCCCCAACATATAATGCTCCGCGTCCTGCTTTCGAGAAGACGCCGGTAAGAGAATTCACAATGCTCCCCGAGCCTAGGGCTCGACTCTTTGAAAGGATATTGGTTTCAAGCTTAATTCATATGGTCCCACCAAAACCAGAACAGCCGGGAAACAGATTCTACAAGGCTGATCAGACTTGTTCATATTATTCAAGAGGAAATGTGCACGGCACAGAGGACGGTATAAATCTCAAACACAAAATCCAAGATCTGATTGACAAAAGAGAGATCATTTTGGAAACCGCAGCATCCAATGTGAGCATGAATCCGTTACCTAATCATCGAAACAACAGAGTCCACATGTGTTACACCTCGGAAAAGTCCCCGTACATGTACAAGGAATAGAACGACAATGGTATGAGTGTGGGGTGTTTTACTACGCAAGGGGTGATGATTCGTGAATTTTTGGAAATGGAAAAGTTGTAGAATTTCATGCAGCCCAGTGGTCGTATAGTGATTTACGGCCCGTAAAGGGATTTACGGACCGTAAACCACCATCGTCCTCCAGCCTTTCAAATTCCAACTTTCTGTTAAAGTGTGGGAATGCTTAAATACGACTTGGAATACGGCCCGTAAACCTCGATCGTAAACTGCAATATTCTTCAGCCAACTTCTCTGTTTTGGACATGCTTAAATACGACCAGGGAGGACGGCTCGTAAACCAGTTTACGGCTCGTAAACTGTGGTTTACGACCACTGTTCACCCCGACTGGATTTCATTAAAGATCAAACTTTGAGTTATTAAAAGGGACCAAAGCCTCATTTTATTTCATTTTTCATCCATACAACCTTCAAGAACACTATAGAAGCTCTCCAAATATTCATCTACAAAATTCAAGAGATCAAAGGGAAACCAAGATCATCAACATCTAATTCATGAAAGCAAGTGCATGAGACTCTATTGGAAGTCATCTTCTTCAAGAAATCTCAAAAGGGTTGAAATAGAGTTTTGGTATAAAAAGAGTATTGTTGCTCAAGGCTTGTTCCACCATCATCCAAGGTATGTTTCATGACTATACCATATGGTTCAAGGTATTGGAAGGCTTAGATACTTGAAATGTATAAGAACATAGAAAATGGGCCTTGCATGGGTGAATAGTGGCATAATTGAATAGTAGTTGAATGGAGTCATGAATGTTGATAAGCTACGGTTGTGAATATGTTATAAATAACGTCTAGACCATGAAATAAGTATTATATACGAGAAAACGTGATAACGAGCTATAACCATGGATGTGGAGAAATTGGAGGAAAATGGTAGATTTTTCTCAAAGTGTATAAGTGATGATTGTTGAAAGTAATATTGTGAGTATCGTTACGAATGTATGAGAGTTGAAATGAAACATGGGAAAAGTATTAGAAATGAAGGAAGTGCTATCCAATTTTCCTTAGAAATAGCAGTCCGTTCTTATAATTACTTAGCTAACGATGACATGAATTCTCTTGAAGGTATATACGAGTGCATTAAGGGAGAGCGAGCAAGCAATAAGAATTGTAAACGTCGAAGGTATGTGAGGCTATTCCCTTTCTTTCAAAGGAATGATCCCTAGCTTACGATTTCATAAATGCTCCCATCTTTTCTTTGCTATCAAAGGTTAAATAGTCTAAGATTCCGAAGCACGATTTCCTTCTTGATATTCCATAAATGTTTTTCAAAGTACTCCCATTTTCCAAAACCAAAGGTTGTGATTATGTGAGCGTTTATGATAACGACCGTGGATATTGTTTTCAATAACAATGATGATGTCAAAAATGAGAATACTATTATGCTGACCATGATGAGAGCAAATCTTATGTTTAAAAGTTTCAAGTTTACGATTTCAAGGACTATATGAGAACGTCGAGCTATTTACTGATTTCTCAATTTATTCATGGATGGTGACTTTATTTCTAAATCTTCCAAAGTATATGAATGGATGCCTTATGAAGTTCATGATTTTATTCTATGTTTTCTTTTAATGTTATTCTTCATTGATAGTCTCACCTTATAATAATTGTTCCTTCAAGGTGAGACAAAGCGACAATGATTACTCCATAACATAATCGGAGGCTTTCGACCTTACGTCACTCCGACGTACTTACAGCTTTTCCTTAGGCTCTCATGCATGCTAAGTATATGGTATAAGTATATGATATGTATATGTATTCAGGGGATATGGGGAAGGTGAGGCGCTATAGACGCATAGCCACCTGGTCAGCTGGCATATCATGATTTCATCCCGGACGCGGGATGCCCGGACGCGGGATATATGGGTTATGGATCGGGTCGTACGTTCCTCGGCACTAACTTATTATATTTATGGATGGGCCGCACGTTCCTCGGCACTAACATATGATGACGTATGGATCGGGCTGCGCGTTCCGCAGCAATTTGCTATATGATGCTTTATGAGTATGCATGCATGGATCTACCTTAAGAGGCAAGCAGTTATCGATTATCTCCTTGTACTTACTTTACTTTCTTATTCTTACTTTATTTCTTGATGTATGCCGTACACACTCAGTTCAATGCTCGTACTGACATCCTTTTCTTTGGATGCTGTGTTCATGCCCACAGGTAGACGGGAAAGCGGTCCTGACTGATAGGAGTCACTAGCCGAGCTGAAGAGCACTCCATCTTCCAGAGGTGCTAATTGGTTGTTCCTTTTGTGTATATAGTCACTCAATAGAGGCTCGTAGATGCTCGATGTGGGTTGTGTGGTTCCACAACGTGGGTAGTACGCATGTGTATAAGTATATTGAAATATGTTTTTGTATCAACGCGTTATATTTTTGTAATTGAAAGCAAATATTTTTTTAAAGTTAACCGGAAATAGATGAATGATTGTTAAATGGGTTAGGTAAAGGATAGCACGAGCGGTGCTCGGTGGTTAGCCCCGGGTACCCGTCGCGGCCCCTAGCCGGGTCATGACAACATAATTGAGAGGAATAAGGACTGGGAAGTTTTCAGAGCATTAATCCCCAGAGCAGTCAAATCTCTAGAACAAATAGTAGCCTCTCTCACGCTCTAGAAGCACCCCAATTTCAAGGTTCTGATCCCAGCGCCAAGAGCCACGAAAGCTATGTCGAGGTTCAAATCCCTGATTCCAGCGCCCGTGGTAGCACAGACAACACAACAAGTTGCTCCCAAGGCAAGAGAACCAATCACTGTACAAGCGGCCATGGTTCAGGGCATGACCCGCTCAGGGAGGTGTTACCCTCCTGAAGAGTTTGCCCATAATGTTATAAGGAAAGAAAACACCTAAAATAGGGTAATAACTGAAGGAGAACCTGAAGATTTCTGGCGGCGCATGCAACCCCAAGACTACTCCATCGTTGAGCATTTGAAGAAGACATCAGCATAAATATCTATGTTGTCATTACTATCCAGCTCCCCATCACACAAGCAGGCTCTCATGAGAGTGTTGGAAGATGCACACGTACCAGCTGGTACGAGTAGCGAAGACTTGGCTGGGTTGGTAGCCTACGTCATCGGAGAATAGAAAATCTGCTTCTTAAAAGAGGAGTTGCCAGTAGAAGGGACCTCTCACAATAAGGCTCTTAACATTATCGTGGGGTGCGGTGGCAAGGCAATAGGGAGAGTACTTGTAGACAATGGATCAGGCCTCAATATCTGTCCCATAACCATATTGACACAGCTCGGCTACGACATGAGAAATTTGGTTAGAGCGGGACGAATGTCAGAGGGTTTGATGGATCCAGAGTGATTCCCTGGGAGAAGTATACCTAGAGATCAAAGTTGGGCCTGCCTCTTTCACAGTAGAATTCCAAGTCATGGCAATCACTGCCAACTACAATATGCTCTTAGGAAGACCCTGGATACACTCTGCCTGCTTAATCCCATTAACTCTGCACCAGGCCATAAAATTTGAATGGCAGGGATGAGAAATTATAGTGGCAGCTGAGAAGGATGTTCAGAAGTATCCTTATAACATCGTTCCGGTGACCGAGGGGAGTACCAACTTATCAAAATTTCATGTGGTGGAATACGTTGGGGCCACTCATGCAGAGGAAGAGGTCGACAAACCCATGCCAGCAGTCTACAGAATGATTGCCTCTACCATGCTGAGGAATTGTTTTGAAACAGGAAAAGGTTCTGGAAGGGACCTCGGCGGGACAACAGAGCCCGTGCAAATCCCAAAAGAAAATTACCACTTAAGTCTAGGGCATACTCCCAATGAAAAAGAGCTCACAAGGGCAAAAGAGAGCCCTGAACAAGAAATTTACATCGTCCGATTTCGGGTCTGTACCAGTCATTCCCCAGAAAGATGTCAATGCTAAATGAAGAAGGAATTGACGGGAGTCTCGAGTTGCTGTTCTAAGAAGAGGGATGCTACACGGTCAATAAAGAGATTCAGGAGACTCTCAACATACATGGTCTGAGGCCAAGAAAATGCCTGAACAATTAGATATCCACCCGTCTCTTGGCTCCTCTGTAGAGAGATGGATTTTCCCTTAAAACCTTTTTCTAAAAGCGGCGACATCGGCTGAGGCCTGAATGGTCTCTTTTTTCTAAATTACTTCCTAATGCTTAAAAACAAAAATGGTCCGACGTTGTTCGGAACCAGGACTACAATTGTAGTCAATTATTCTTGAATTAATGAAAAGCCTTTATCTACATAAAATTTTCATAATAATGAAGGCTTTTCTAACTTTACTCTGCCTCGCCTTTTCAGTAGTAACCATAACAAAACAACCGAAAATGTCATGACTTGTCGTGAAATGAGGAAAGCAGACAACAGGAATACGAAGAGTACGATGAATCGACAATGATGCCAGAGGGACTAGTAGAAGAATTGGAAGAATTAGAAGAAAAGAAAAAGACGAATATGGATAAAACTTAGATGATCAACCTCTGTGACGAAGAGGATGTCAAGCAGACACGAATCATCGCTCATTTGGGAGCTCCGCAGAAAGAAGAGCTCGTAGCTCTGTTAAAGGAATATATGGACTGTCTTTGCCTGGTCATACGCGGACATACCAGGTTTTGAGCACTGAAATAGTGGCCCACATATTGCCCATTAAGGAGGGTTTTGCCCTAGTCAAACAAAAGACCCGAACATTTAAGACTGACATGAGTATCAGGATAAAGGACGAAGTGGAGAAACAAATCAAGTCTGGAATAGTGGAGGTGGCATCCTACCCCACTTGGGTGGCCAACACAGTGCCAGTACCCAAAAAGGACAGAAAGATTTGAATCTGTGTAGACTACCGAGATCTCAACCGGGCCAGTCCAAAAGACAACTTCCCACTCTCAAACATCCGCATTCTAATAGAGAACTGTACCAATCATGAGCTGCAGTCATTAGTGGATTGTTTCACCGGATACCATAAAATACATATAAACGAGGAAGACGCTGAAAAGACAGCCTTCATCACTCCTTGGGGAGTCTACCATTACTGGTAATCTTGTTCGTACTCAAGAACATCGGCGCCATGTATATGAAAGCTATGACCACTCTATTTCATGATATGAGGCAGTGAGATATTGAAGTCTATGTGGATGATGTCATCATAAAATCAAGGGAAAGCTCGGAGCATACCGTGCATTTGGGTAAGTTCTTTGACAGACTTCGCAAATTCAATCTAAATCTTAACCCTGCAAAGAGCGCATTTGGAGTGCCTGCAGGTAAATTACTAGGATTCATAGTCAGCTGTAGGGGCATTGAACTAGCCAAGATTAAAGCAATTCAGGAGCTACCATCTCCTAAAACCAAGAAAAAGTCATGAGCTTCCTGGGAAGGTTGAACTACATTGGATGATTCATAGCGCAATCACCTGTGATTATAGAACCAATCCTTAAGTTGCTCAAAACGAACACTCCCACAAATTGGACGGAGGAGTGTCAAAAGGCATTTGACAAAATAAGAGATACCTTTCTAATTCTCCCGTCTTCGTGATGCCCAGGCCAAGGAGTCCTCTATTACTGTATTTGTCGGTATCAAAGAAAGCTTTCGGGTGCATGCTCGCCCAGAATGATGAAGAGGGAAAAAAGGAACATGCCATCTACTATTTGAGTAAGAAGTTCACCTCCTACGATGTGCGCTATACGCTTGTAGAAAAGAACTGTTGTGCTTTGACCTGGATTGCCCAACAACTGAGGCACTACCTACCAGTTTTTACCACTTACTTCATATCCAGAATAGATCCACTGAGATACGTTTTCCGGCAACCAATACCCGTGGGAAAATTGGCTAAATGGCAAATGTTATTAAGCGAATTTGATATCGTGTACGTAGCACAAAAGGTAATCAAGGGTCAAGCCCTAGAGTATCTACTGGCGAAAAGTCCCATAGATGATGAACTAGAACTATTACATACTTTCTTCCTAGACGAGAAGTGATCGCCATAGGAGAAGAGATGGTCGAACCATACTCAGGCTGGAGACTGTTCTTCGATGGACCAGTCAACTACAAAGGAACAAGCATCGGAGCAGTATTGATATTGGAAACAGGGTAACACTATCCGATGGCCCAAAACTCAACTTCAGATGTACCAGTAACATGGCGGAATACGAAGCATGTATCCTAGGCCTCAGGATAGAGCTAGACATGAACATACAGAAGTTACTGGTAATCGGGGACTCCGACTTGCTCATAAATCAAGTAAAATGAAATTGGGCAAACAAAAAGGATAAGATACTTCTATATGTGAATCTGGTACAAAGACTGTGCGAGAGATTCAAGAGTATTGACTTCAGGCATACTCCAAGGGTCTAGAATGAGTTCACAGATGCATTGGCCATAATAGCGTCTATGATCCAGCACCCACATTGATCCATTAGAGATCACACTGAGATAAGAGCAGGCTCACCGTATCCATGTTGAGGCCAAGCCAGATGGGCAACCATGGTACGCCGACATTAAGGCCGACCTTGAAAAATGGGAGTATCCCCCAGAAAGTTCAGCAAATCAAAAGAAGACCATCAAAAGATTGGCCAATGGTTTCTTCTTGAACAAGGAAGTATTATTCAAAAGGAACCTGACCTTGGGTTGCTCAAATGTGTAGACACCGAAAGGGCCACAAAATTGCTAAGAGAAGTGCACTCAGGGGCATGCGGACCCCACATGTGTCACGACCCGACTAGGGGCCATGACGGGTACCCGTGGCTAACCAACGAGTGCCGCTCATTCTTCTACTTATCATTCTCATTAAGCGTTCATTCATCAAATTCATACTCAAATTATAGAAAAAATCATTTTTCATTTGGAAACATAATTACCTTTATTTACATAAGCCCTTCGGCTATCAAAATAATACACACATATATATATATACACGTGGGAAATCGTGAGACCATACTACCCACACATACGTATCTACGAGCCTCTACTAGAGTACTAGATATATGGACGGGACAGGACCCTGTCGTGCCCAAAACATATATATATACCCACAATAGTAAATCAGTGGCACCTTCGGAATAATGGAGTGCTCTAAAAAATCTGCATATCAGCTTCTATAAATCTGGGTCGTCTCCTTGTCTACCTGTGGGCATGAACACGGCGTCCAAAGAAAATGGACGTCAGTACAAATATTGTACTGAGTATGTAAGGCATGACTGAAATGAACATAATAGAGAAGTCATAAGACATAAGATGTAGATATAACCTGCGTAATTTCTAGGGGTGGATGCCTTTCATGCCTATATCATATATTATCATAATACATGCATCATCATAGCGCATACATCATCGTATCATTTATATATATCATCATAGCGCATACATTATCATATCGTATATTTATATCATCATCGTTAACCCGCGTCTGGGTAACCATCATATGCCGCACGCTAGTTGTGATCATGCCCGGCCCTCTACGCTCAGTGTAAACATAGCAGCCCGCGTTAGCAGTGACATGCCTGGCCATTTAGGCATGGTGGAATCGTATGCAGCCCTCTTTCGCGGTGACATGACCGGCCAACTAGGCACGGTGGAATCATATCGTCATATAATCAATCATAAACTCATCATTATTACATATCTCATAGGCATATCATAACCTTATCATAACTTAGCATAATTATATATATATATATATATCACAGTATCGAATTTGCTCATACATATTGAACATTATCTGTATTCGGCCACGTAGTGGCTTGACAATATCACATACATGTCTTCCGGGCTTTTCATACATTTAAATACATAGTAGTATCGTACCCGACTATATAGGTTCGGTATCTTACGTGCCCAACTATAATAAACCTTGATGTTATACGTGCCTGGCCCTACCAAGGCTCAGTGTTGTCCATACCTGGCCCTACCAAGGCTCAGTGATATCTGTACCCGGCCCTACCAAGGCTCAGTGGTATCCGTACCCCAACTACAGTGGTACGCGCACGTTATATATATATATATATATATATATATATATATATATATATATATATATTCTACCCGGCCATATAAGCTCGAGGTTTCATAATAGCCATACGTAGGCACATATACATAAAAGCCCATAAACATCTTTAGCGTCATCACTATTATCATCGTCATCATTATCATCATCACTATCAATATCGTCATCATTATCATCACATATATCTCATAAGCTTATAGAGAATCTATAACAATATCGGGGTGACATAAGGTCGAGAACCCCCGATAATATTACGGAGTGATCATATACATCATATCTCACCTTGAAGGAACTAACATTTTTAAGGTGAGTGTACGCCATGAACAACATCAAGGGGTCGTAACCAGGATCATTAATTTCATAGACATCATATCTTGCTTTAGAATCTCTAGGCTTAAACTTACCATCATTATTTTCGTACTCATGACATATTTCTCATCTTTATCTCATAAGAAGCTCTTTACCAATATTGTCTCATAGTTCCCGGAATGTAAGAAAGCTATGGAGAGGTAGGGAAATAATATCATAGGAATCATATAAAGATCATCATCTTCGTAGGAATGTTATTCATGAGCTTTAGGACTTCTAGACTTAGATTCATCATCAATATTGTCATGCTCGTAACGTGTCTCTTTTCTTTATCTTGTATGAAGCTCTTTATAATTGTAGACTCATAATTTCTGATATGTAGGAAAATCATGGAAAGATAGAAGGATTCATGCTATAGGAGTCATGCCTTAGAAAGAAGGGACTAGCCTTACATACCTCTTTCGTTTAACAATTTCAATCGCTTGATTGTTCTCCTTTGTTTCTCACGTTTCTACCTTCAAGAGAATTCGCATTAACATTGGCTAATCGATTATATGAATGTGCTTACTAAAGCTAGAGAAAATTGGGCAGCGTTTCCTTTATTTATTCAACTTTCCTCGTAGTACATATCAACTCCCAAACATCAATAACAATACCCATAATATCATACTCAATAATCTTCATCAACCATACATTATTCAATTCTCCTACTTCCATTTCAAGGGCATCCATAACCATGGTCATAATATAACATTACCTTCATCCTCATATAATGTTTCTCCTATGTTCTTAGTATCATTTTTAACATATCTACAGTCGTAATATACAAAGAATCATGGTTCATATTAAGCTACTATTCAAAAATGTCACCATTCTCATATTTGTAACCCATTTTCTATTTCCTTCTATAATCCAAGTCTTTCAACCCCTCAATACTTTGAACAACATGAATTGATCATAAAACTTACCTTTGATAGTGTAGGAATGGGTTTTGGATAGCAATACTCCACTTGATGAAAAAACCCTAGCTTCAATCCAAGAGATTTCTTGACTTCAGAAAACCCTCAATAGCTTTCTTACGCTTGATTCCCTTGGATTTATGATATTGATCTTTGATTTCCCTAGAATTCTTATGGATGAAGGGTGTAGA
This sequence comes from Lycium barbarum, assembly GCF_019175385.1. Taxonomy (NCBI): domain Eukaryota; kingdom Viridiplantae; phylum Streptophyta; class Magnoliopsida; order Solanales; family Solanaceae; genus Lycium; species Lycium barbarum. Next base: position 60,555,765 of record NC_083342.1, on the reverse strand, counting down.
ATGTTCTAGAGACTTGGAGAGAAGTGGAGAAGTGAGAAAAATGAAAATAATAACGTGGGGTCTTGTATTTATAATTGGAAAAATCTAACCCGTCGTGCATTCTACTGACTCTTATACGGTCCGTAGAACTGACCGTGAAATCGTCCCAACAACATATCAATTCTTTGTCCATTATACGGTACTTTATACGGGCCGTATAATTTTATACGGTCTGTATAAGTGACCGTAAAATCTCACCAATGAGGGACTTCACTGTGACCATTCTGCGGACTATTATACGTACCGTATAACATTATACGGACCGTATAATCGACCGTGTAACTAATCTTTTCACTGATCTTTTTCTTGTCACTTCATTTGATCTCCAATCCTTAGGTAACCTTCTTAGCACTTGTTTATCACCTCATTAACAATCTAAGGGACGTTTTAACTCTTCTCCAAAACATCATTAATTCGTTACTCATAAATCCTTCTCAATACATAACGTATACCTTGTTTTTCTTGGCAAACTTTTTTCTCTTAATTCGAATGTCTTTGAAATCTCATTTAGAACCATCAAATGTTATTTCTTGCTTATTAAAACATCGTATACGTCGTGCCCATCGTCAGTCTACTCACTGTGTTACACCCCGTAATTTCTGTATGTTGAGATTTGTAAGGCATTAACTATTCAATTGCAGACAACGGAATTGTTATCGAGAAGATGCAAGATCATAGGTACTCGTGTTACGATTATAAGAATTTTGAAGTGAAACTAAAGTTTAAAAGTGAATTTCGGAAAGTCTAGTTTCCAACGCAATAAACCGCTCCTCAATCAGACATCGGGGTAAGGAGATATGGACGTGACAAGTCGGGCTGGTAGACCAGGAAAAATGGTCTCTGCTAACGCGCAGAGGGCCCAAGGATAATACGGCGCGAACGCGCTGAACAAAATTTGAGGCTCAGAGTCGGGATGGAGGTTATATTATAAGAATGTAATAATAACATATATATGACATCTAGAGACCCTATGGGGTGAATTGGTTCATATGGCACTTGATGAAAAGCCCTCGTCGCGGCAAACTAAGTGGGACCCACACATCGGAGTGTTATAAAGGACATATGAAGAGACATACGAGTAGCATATGGAAAGTTGAGAAAGTCGTAAGAAGGACCCGTAAGCCAAAAATGGGCATAAGCCCTCTAAAAGGATGATTTAAGGAAACGTTTTCGGATGATCCGACTTCGAGGGGCCAAAACGATATTATAAGTTTGGAATTTGGAAAAACACAAAGAATGAAAGTTGTAGATAATTGAATTAGCTTTCCAACCATAGGTCGTGGGCCCTCACACGATGTCGGGATCAAAAGTTATGGCCATTTTAAGAGCAAGACCCTAAGCTGCCAAAATGGCTCCGCGGGCCCCACATGAGGAGGTCGGTGAAACCGACCTAACAGGGGTATAAATACCCCATAAACCTCATTTTACAGCATAATAACATTCTCAAAGGTCCTAGAAAATTCTCCACACCTCCCCCAAACATTATAGTCCGATAAACCAAGAATTTAACAAAATTACGCCAAACTAGTCCGTGAAAGATGATTATTATTGCTTCTACTTAAGCTTGGTGTTGGAAAGAGTTGATGTGGCTGAGTGTCTTCAAATATAAGGTATGTTATTCATCCCATCTCTTGTGTTGAGTTTATTTGAAGGTCTAGCAAGCTTTAAAAATGAAAAAATAGTTATGGAGGAAGGGTCATAAAGTGTTGTGTTGTAGTTGTTGTGTTTATGGGTTGTTCTGATCATGTTGTGGCCGTGTGGATGGACTGATTTATGCGTATAAAAAATGGTATCTAACATTGTTGGTGTGTTGATGAGATTATACTCCTTGATTGGGATGGAAAGAAGTGTATATTGTTGTTGTATATGGAGAAAAACATCGTGTGGGATGTTTATGGAATATATTGGTATGAATAATGGTGTTGTTGATGTTGGTATTATTGTTGTTGTTGATTGGTTGCTGAATTGTAATTTTGGGCTAGGCATATAAACAGGGGAAATGCTGCCGAAATTTCGGCAGATTATAATTGAATTTATTCGAAGGAATAAGATAACCATATAACGATGAGTCTAATGATTGTGTAAATCCTCTTAAATGTAGACTAGCGAGCTTAGACAAATAAGCATAGCTAATAGGAGGTGGAATAGGTATGTTAAGGCTCGTCCCTTTCCTTCAAAGGCATGATTCTGATGTTATGGCTTCATAAATGTTTCCATATCTTCCTTGTTCTCAAAAGTTGGATGTTTATGACTCCAAGTCATAATTCCTTTCCTAACAATTTATAGTTGTTTTCCAAAATGCCGTATTTTTCCCAAACTAGAGGTTTATGATTTTGAAAGCTCTTATGACAACAAGGATGGGCATGTTTTTATCATGACGCAAAATGATGCCAAAAATGAGAATATCTTTCTACGGTAATTATTATGAGAACGATTCCATGTTTAAAGGTTCCAAGTACGATTTCAATGACGATATATGAATGTTGAGCTATTTTTTTGATTTCCCAATTTTATTCATGGACGACGACTATTTCTTAAAGGTTTCAAAGTATATGATGTGACGCCTTATGAGATTTATGATCTTATTCTATGTTCTCTTAATGCTATTATTCGTTGCTAGTCTCACCTTATAATAATTGTTCCTTCAAGGTGAGACAAAGCTATGATGGTTATTCCATAATATAATCGGAGGTTACCGATCTTACGTCACTCCGATAGAGACATAACTTTCCTTGGGCTCTCCTGCATGCTGCTTGCATGATATATGTATATGATATATGTACATGATACATGAACAAGATATATGCACATGATACATGAACATGATATATGTATATGTATATGGGGAAGATGGGAAAAAGGGGCCAGAGCGCTATAGGCGTTGGGATATGCACACGATACATGTATCTGTATATGACATGATGTCATCATGGACGCGGGATGCATGGACGCGGGATATATGTGGCTAAATGGATCGGAGCCGACGCCTCGGCAACATGACATGCTTTATTTTCTATATATATATATATATATATATATATATATATATATATATATATATATATATATATATATATATTAGATGAATAAGAAATGTTTTTCATAGGAAGTATTACTATGTATATATGTATATATGTGGATCGGGCTGCACGTTCCGCAGCACTCAGTATGCATGGTACCGCCAAAAGGCATTCATCGTATAGGTTACTCTATTATCTTACGGTGTGCCCTATATGTCCATTCTGTCATTACTCATACTTTACATCCCTTACTATGTTACTATTCATGCCTTACATACTCAGTACATTGCTCGTACTGACCTCCTTTCTTCGGGGGCTGTGTTTCATGCCACGCAGGTGTATACAGACGAGTAGAGGACATTGCTAGGAGATGTACCAGCTGGATTGGCGAGCTCCATTCCCTTCCGGAGTGTTGCCGAGTCAGAGTATTCATGATTATGGTATCTTGATATATGTTAGAGACTTTGCAAACAGATTCACGTGTATAGCATGTCAGTCTTGTAAGCGGCTCTGTAAGCCGTCGTACCATTATGCATTATGTTACAAATTGAATATGATTACAGATTTTACTTGATTTGAGAATGACGAAAAGAATGGTTTTGACAAGTTTTTATTATGCATTTCATTTCGTAACTCAAGTGTCCAGTGAGGTTATGAACATAACGAGAGCTAAAAACGATTCGCTCGACCCTGAGTATGGGGTCGGGTGCCCATCATGCCCTATCAAGATTAGGGTGTGACACACTGTGCATGAACGAAACAAATTCTGAGGTGTAACAACATGAATGGATTCGTCCTTGCTAAGAAAATCTTAAGGACAGGATATTTTTGGATGACCATGGAACATGATTCCTGTAAATTCGTGAAAAAGTGCCATAAGTGTCAGATACATTGGGATCTGATCAAGGTTCCACCCACAGAATTACATGCAATGAGCTCACCCTGGCCTTTCGTGGCATGGGGAATGGATGTCATAGGACCCATCCAGCCTTCGGCCTCCAACAGACATCGTTTCATCTTAGTCGCCACAGATTACTTCACTAAATTGTGGAGGCAACTTTCCACAAATCAGTGACCAAGAAAGTTGTGGCCAACTTCATAAAAAATAATCTGATATGTCGTTTCGGTGTGCCGGAATCCATCATCACAGATAATGGTGCCTATCTGAATAGCCACTTGACGAAAGATATTTATGAGCAATTTAAAATCACTCACAGGAATTCTACTGCCTATCGGCTGTAGATGAATGGAGCCGTAGAGGCTGCCAACAAGAACATCAAAAGAATCCTGAGGAAAATGGTCAACAACTACAAGAATTGGCACGAGCAGTTGTGTTATAGCCCGTATTTTGTACGATTGGATAATTCGAGATAGTCGTGGTAAGTTAAGGGCATGACCATTTTCCAAAAAAAAATTTAATGCACAAGTTGTTTACGAATATTATTTATGAATATTATTAGTATGGAAATATTGAGAAAGGCTAAGGGTAAAAAGGGAAATTCGCAAAGTGGCTCAAGGTAATATTGTGGAAGGCTAAGGGAAAAATGGGAATTTCACAAAGCATTCAAGAAATATCTTAAATGAACCATGGTGGCCGTCCAACTTAAGGTGGGCCTTGGCCCACCTAGATGAATTATATGTATATATATAAGATATATTGGTCATATTTCTCCATAAAAATTCTGGAAGCTTGGAGAGAAAGAATAGGGCCATGTGTCCATAATTCTTACTTGAGGGGCTTAAAAATAAATATAGATAAATGGTGGAAAAAGAAAGATAAATAGGACATAACCATCTTCATCTTTTATACAAGGCCATTCGGCCATGGTGTAGCCGAAGAAGGCCATGGAAAATTGATCAAAAAATAATTTCTTCTAGCTTTTCTACCAATTGGAAGGTCCTCTGCAACATGGAGTAGTTGTTGGAGCAATCAAAACATTCATTTGTGCAAATCACAATCATAGCCGATTAAGAACATGAGTGGGAAAAGGTATGTGTTTAATCTTCTTTTAGATATGTTATGGATGATTTATGTATGTTGTAGTATGTAGAAAAGGATGAAAATCATGACTTTGGTATGTTGGGGTGATGGCCATGTATATACTATATTGTGTGGGGGTGACGAACTAATTTTTATTTAGTATTTTGATTGTTGTATATGTGGATTCCATGATGAAAAATGAGGATTTAGTGGCTTGGAATGAATTTGAAATCGTTTGTGCATATTGAAGAAGTTAGTATGACATTAGTATGGTTTATTATACTTGTAGGAATGATATTCCTAATGTGTAAGTTGTTACTATAATTTATGAATTTGGAAGTGAGACATGTGTTTGGAAGATTGTAAGTTGGTTGTTGTGATTGAATTGAATATAAGAAAATGTTGTCGAATTATGTAAAAAAAGTTACTAACGTTAGAAGGTACTTGGGATTGGTTGACAAAGTTGTTAATGTGTAGATTGTGGTGTAGTTCGTGAATTTGGAAGAAAACAATGTGTTGTTATTGTCCTTATTAAGTTTGGAAGATTTCGGATTATTGTGGATAATGTGGCGAGTGAAATTCTCGGATTATTGTTGAGAAATTGGCCGAGTTACATTCTCGGATTTGTTCTTGATGATTTGGGCCGAGTTATATTCTCGGGGATGTGGTGTTTACAGGGGAAATGCTGCCGAAATTTCGGCAGATTATAAGTGATTTTATTTGAAAGATCAAGACAAGTAAATGATAATGAATCTAATGATTATGTAAAATCTTCTTGAATGTAGAATAACAAGCTTGGATAAATAAGCGTAGCTAATAAGGCGTGGCACAGGTATGTAAGTCTTACCCTTTCTTTCTGTTGGCATGGTCTTTATGAAACGAATAAATGACGTATATGTATGATTTCAGAAAAATTCCTATTCTTAGAGCCACTAGGATGGCTAATGTCCTTGATTTCCATAAGCTGTTTCATATGATTTTGATGCGTATCTATGATGTCCGAATGTCTATGTGATATGTTTCCGAATGATATTCGAAGGGTAATCGATATGACCAAAGTCTTGATTTTTCAAATGCTAGCACATTCGACTATTCCATCGAGTCTTTGATATACTTTGATATGTACATATGATTCCAAAAGTTATATTTGATTTGATCTATACGATATACGAAAGATACTTGATATTATTATTGCTTCGATTTTCCAAAAAATGACTTCTGAAATGCTCGTAGAAGGTTCTGTACTTCAAACGTCCATAACTTTCTCATACTAAATCAGATTGACCCGAAACTTGTTTCTGAGCCTTCAGGAGTCGGTAAGTATACTTGTCTATCGAGTCTTGATTTATGTGCATATGGTTTCGCATTATTTTGTTCGGGCAAGCCTCAGTTTGGATTTCACTGAGCCCGGGCCAGGACATGTTCTCGTGCGTATTCCATTGCATTGTTCACCGAGTCTCTCTCACTTGCGAGCCGGGACACGTTATATGTATATGATGTTATGATGATATGGGGATGGTGGCCAGGATGGCATATGATGATTTATTCACCGAGACCCGCAAAAGAGGGCCGGGACACGTTATATGTATCTACCAAGTCCCTCAATAGAGGGCCGGGACACGTTATATGTATACATGATATATGATGTTGACATGCATGATTCTATTCACCGAGTCCCTCACTTGAGGTCCGGGACACGTTACGCATATGTGATAGATGATGTAGACATGTATGATTTTATCCACCGAGTCCCTCACTAGAGGGCCGGGACACGTTATCTGTACATATGATATATGACATGGATATGCATGGTTTTCATTTAAAAAGGCAAGTACTTTGATGTTCAAAAAGGTCATACTTGATTCTGGTGATTCACTGTTTCAGCTATGATTCTCCTTTCTGTATTCCATGCCTTACATGCTCAGTACATATTCCGTACTGACCCCCTTTCTTCGGGGGCTGCGTTTCATGCCACGCAGGTACACCCAGATGAGTACAGGACATTGCTAGAAGATGCTTCAGCTGGATTGGCAACTCCATTTGCTCCTGGAGTGTTGCCGAGTCAGAGTATATGTACTGTGATGTTTGTTCGAAGTTAGAGACTTTGCAGACAGAGTCATGAGTGTAGGATGTCGGTTTTGTAAGCGGCTCCATCAGCCGATATGTCATTATGTGTTATTATATAAATTCTACATGATTATGGATTTTGGTTTGATTGGAGAATAACATAAATAATATTCTGAAAGTATTACTATGTGTTTCATTCTATTTGACTTAAAAGTCTGAAAAGAGTATGTATGTGCATTAAGAGTGGGAGGGTTCGCTCGGCCCTAAGTAAGGGTCGGGTGCACATCACATCCTAGGGAGATTAGGGTGTGACAAGTTGCCTTATGCTCTGTTGGGGTACAGAAGAACAGCCCAAACTTCTACTGGGACAACCCCGTGCCTCCTTGTCTATAGTACAGAAGCGGTCATACTCGCAGAAGTGGAGATCCCTTCACTCAGGGTCATCCAAGAGGCAGAGCTAAAATATGCAGAATAGGCTATAAATCATCATGAACAACTGGCCATGATAGAGGAAAAGAGAATGGTGGCAGTATGTCAAGGACAGCTATACAGACAAAGGATATCTAGAGCCTTTAACAAGCGGGTCTAAACCCAATTTTCCCAGATCGGACAACTCGTACTCAAGCGAGTCTTCCCTCACCAAGAGGAATATAAAGGGAAATTCGCACCGAACTGGCAAGGATCATACATGGTCAGGAAAGTACCCTCAGGAGGAGCCGTTGTCCTAGCCAAGATGGAAGGACAAGAGTGGCCCACGGCTATCAACGTAGACGCGCTCAAGTGATACTACATTTAGTATTAGAATAGGAGAAAAACAAATCATTTATATAATGAACTACGCAATGACCTGAATTCCCCACGGTGGGATACGTAGGCAGTCCATACTGGGCCCGATCGCTTTATTAGTAAAACCAAAGCTCAATTACTTTATTCCGAACTACGTTCGGCCTGAATTCCTGCTGTGATAGGATACATAGGCGCTGTTATATCCCGCATTTTGAACGTTCGGATAATTTAAGATAATCGCGGGAAGTTAAGGACGAGGTTATATTTTAATTTTTGGTTAAGCACACAAGTTGTGTATGAAAATTTTGAAGTGAAAATATTAAGAAATGCCAGGGGCAAAAAAAAAAAGAAAATTCGCAATATCACCCATGGAAATACGGAGGAAGACTAAGGGCAAATTTGGAATTTGGAAAAATTAAATTTTGCATGAAGTGCAAAATAAAACACAAAAAAAATGGGCTTGGAATTAGAGGGGCCATTTGGGCAGTCCCATTTGGAGTGTGCTTAGCCTACCTAGAAGCTTAATGAACCAAAATAAAAGATGACTTAGTCATCTTAGTATTCATTTATTACCCTAGAAACTTCAAGAACTTTGAAGAACAAAAAAAGAAGGAGAAAAACTAAGGCCATTCGGCCATATCCAAATCCCACAAGAACCTTGGAAAAAAATTTCTTCAAAAATTATTTTCTACCAATTGAAGGGTTCTTAGCAAAGTGAAGTGGTCCTTGGAGCAAGAAAAACCCATATTCTTGCAAGTTACAAAACATAGCTAAGTGGGAAGTCAAAGGAAAAGGTAAGGTTTAATCTCTTTCTTATATGTTATGGGTGATTATGTATGTTGTAGTATGCAAAAGTGAATGAAAATCATGAAAATAGAGATGTATGCTGTGGCCATATATATATGGTGTTTGGCCGTGCATGTATATGTAGGTGTAGGAATAATGATTTCATTATTTTATCTAGTGTTTGGTTGTTGTTGTTGTGGATGCTATGTTGATAATAAAAGTTGGATGATTCTAGTGAAGTTGTAGTAGTTGGAAACTTATTTTAGAAGTTAAGGTGAATTGAATATAATATTATTGCAATTATGGGAGATGATGTTGTTAGTGTAATATTGTTAGAGTGTAAATTATTGGGTTGTTGTAATTGAATTTGAAAGAAGGAATTAGGTTGTTATTGTTCTTATTGAAGTTGGAAGGGCTCGGGGGAAGTAGTATGTTAATTGGGTTGTTTGGGATGTTATGTAAGTTGTTTGAAGTATTCTTGAATCGTGTTGGAATGATTTCGGGGTAATACTTGAATGTGGTATCATTGGTATTGGTTTGATTGTATGTGACTGAATTGAATACAAATGAAGTGCCGATGGATTGTGTAGTAAGGATTATTAATGTTAGAATGTATTTTGGATAAATTGTTAAAGTTGTTAGTATGATTATTGTAATTGTGTTGATAATTTGGCCAAGTTAAATTATCGGATTGTTGTTGATAAGAATTGGCCGAGTTAGATTCTCGGGGATGGTGTATTTACAGGGGAAATGCTGCCGAAATTTCGGTAGACAAAGTGTTAGTTTAGAATGAGATTCATGGACACCCATAGCTAATGTTTGTATTCATTAACATTGTTATAGATTTTGGGAAGGCCAAGAGTTAAGTTGCATTGACTAGGGAAGCGGACAAGGTATGTTAAGGCTCGTCCCTTTTTTTCAAAGGCATGATTCCTGCGCTATGGCTTTATAACTGTTTCCATATTTTCCTCGTTTTTAAAAGTTAGATGTTTAGAATTTTAAGGCATGATCCTATCCATGATAACTCGTAAATATTTTCCAAAAATGTCTATATTCTTCCAAAACAATGGTTTATGATCTTGTAAGCTTTTATGATTTTGACGACGGACATGTTTTTGTAATGAAAACAATGTTGTCAAAGATGAGAATATGTCTATGATGATTATGATGAATATGGTTTCATGGTTGAAAATCTCAAGTTATGGATTCAATATGAATATGAGAATATAGAGTTAGTTCTTGACCCTCAACTTTACTCCTTGAATATGACTCTACTTTCTAAAGACTTCAAGAATATAAGTGGAGGCCTTATGAGGTTTATAGTCTTATTATATGTTTTCTCTTAATACTATTTTTCATTTATAGTCTCGCCTTATAGCACTAGTTCCTTCAAGGCGAGACAAAGCGGCCATGATTATCCCATAATGTAATCGGAGGTTACCGACCTTATGTCACTCCGATGGATACATGACTTTGTTTTGGCTCTCATGCATGCTGACTATATGATATATGTATATGACATATGTATATGTATATGGGGGATATGGGGAAAGGGAGATATGTTGCGCTATAGACGCATTGCCACCTAGTCAGTTGGCGTATGTTTCATCCCGGACACGGGATGCCCGGATGCGGGACATATGTGGGCGAGTCGGTGTTGTTCGGTGCTATGACATGTTCTATTTTCTATGTATGTGAAAAAGAAATGTTTTCAAAGTAAAGATAAGCATGCATGGCATCCGGCAAAAAAGGCATTCATATGTACAGGTTACTCTGTTATCTCACTACATGCTCTACGATCCCATGACATTGTTATTCATACTTTATGTTCTTTATTATGCTGCTTTTCTTATGCCTTACATACTCGGTACATTACTCGTACTGACGTCCCTTCTTGTGGACGCTGCGTTTCATGCCACGCAGGTAAGCAGGTAGACGAGTTCGGTCCCTAGGAGCTCCACCCGCGATACATTGAGAGCGCTCCAGTTGTTCCGGAGCTTCAGTTCATTGGTACTACTTTTGTGTACATATTCGGGCACGGCAGCACCCAACCCTTCTTGTTACTATATGTATTTTGTTTAGAGGCTCGTAGACAGATATGTACAGTTAGATGCTTGCACCTTTATTCGTACTTGTGGTTGTGTAATATGTTAACAAAGTTTATTAACACTTGTTTATAATTATGCTAGTAATGACAGTGTTAAGTAACAAAAAAAATATGGTATAGTTCATACGGCCCACTCAGTAGTAAAGGTAAACGATAGATAAGAGGTGTTCGGTATGATCGTATCGGGTACCTGTCGCGACCCTAGTTGGGTCGTGACAAAAGTGGTATCAGAGTAGTTCGTCCTAGGGATTGTCTACGAGCCGTGTCCAGTAGAGTCCTGTTTATGGGTGTGAAGCGCGCCACACTTATAAACAGGGGGTTACAGCGCTTTTAGGAAATTTGACCTTCTTTGTACTCTAGATCGTGCGATAGAGCTATGTTACCAGGTTTCCATGTTCTTTCCTTAATCTTGTGTTGTGGTTTCAGTGATGCCGGTGAAGAGGAAAGCTACGGCGGCCCAGAAGGTCAAGACAGTGGCTGGAAGAAGAGTTGAACAGGGGCCACCGGCGGAAGTAGAAGAAGGCGAATCTCACAACGAGGCTCCTCCTCAGATTTCTCCTGCTTCCCCTGTATCAGCAGAGCAGGAGAGAGCTCCAGCTCCAGCCCCAGCACCTCCAGTTCCACCGCCAGCAGCTTCGGGCCAGCAGATAACAGAGGCTATTCAGTTGCTGACCCAGTTAGTTGCCGCACAAGCTCATCGGCAAGATGCAGACCAGGGAGACAGGGTAGTCAGTGCAAGAGCCCATGATTTTATCACCGTGAAACCTCCGGAGTTTTATGGATTGAAACCAGAGGAAGACCCGCAAAATTTTATAGACGAGATGCTGAGGACACTGAGGATAATACATGCATCAGATACAGAGTCAGTAGAGTTGGTTTCATATAGATTGCGGGATGTAGCGGTCCAGTGGTATAATAATTGGATATCTTCAAGGGGAGCAAATGCACCTCCCCCGGTTTGGCAAAAGTTCACAGAAGCATTCCTGCGACATTATTTACCACCGGAGATTCGACGGGCTCGAGCCGATATGTTTTTGAATCTCAAATAGGGAAATATGAGAGTCCGGGAATATAGTCTCAATTTTAATTCTTCAGCCAGGTATGCTCCAGCCATGGTGGCTGATATGGGAGATCATGTACATCGGTTCGTGAGTGGGTTGGGGCCACATTTAATTAAGGACTGCTTGACGGCTTCACTCCAGGATGGAATGACTATTGCTCGTATTTAGGCCCACGCCCAAAACCTGGAGGAACAACACCAGCTACAGAGAGGTGAGCGTTATTCGGATAGGGGTTCCAGAAAAAGGGCCAGACCTTTCGAGACTAGAAGTGAGTATAGAGGGGGACAAGCACAACAGCAATCCAGGCATTCAGGCCAACCAGCGGCCAGCGCACCTCCTCGATTTGCGAGTGGGAGATTTGATCGCCCTACCTATTCAGGACCAGATCAGAGTGCCAGAGCTTCAGGGTCCCAGTATAGAGCTGATTTTTACAAGACGGGGCAACCCCCACTACGATGTGCTCGGTGTGGCAGGCCACACTCTGGACAGTGTTACCTAGATACAGGTGCATGTTTTGCCTGTGGTCGGACTGACCATTTGATGCGTGATTGCCCACTAAGGAATGAGGGAGACAAAGCTCAGCCTGCCGGATCGGCAATTGGTTCGTCATCGACCGTGGGCCCTCCTGGACAGACTTCCCAGGCTCCAGCAAGCCGTGGCCGAGGCAAAGGAGGGGCACCCAGTTCGGCCGGTCCTCCGCACCGTATATATGCATTGGCAGGACGGCAGGATCCTAAACCTTCCCCAGACGCGGCTACAGGTACACTATCGGCATTTTCCTATTATATGTATGTGTTAATTGATCTAGATTCTACTCTATCATATACCGCTCTTTGTATTGCTTAACGTATTGGGAATTTGGAAATTCATGACGAAAAGTAGCCGTACACATAGGTAAAAGGTGAATATTAGGGATTGCGGAGGCTAAAATAGTAATTAAAAGAGAAAAATGTGTTACGAGAGCGTTTCGGAAATTGTCAAGACCCCAACTTGCCCCAGATTACGTGATAAAGGTAGTGCGGGGGAGTGGAGGCAAAAATACTAGCATTAAGACACTGAAATGCATTAAAGTTTCGAGGTTAAGCGTGCTAGAGTGAGAACAATTTCAGGATGGGTGACCCCCTGGGAAGTGTATTGAAAATTTCATAAATGTAGGTATAGGAGACGAATGTGAAGTTATGGCAACCTAAGGGAAATTGGAATATGTGGAGCGGTTAGAAATCTTATAGAGGTCGCGTAGACTGAGACGGACTAGACTGGTGAAAAGGAAGAAAACACGACACGGTTTCAGGATTAAAGTAAGTTCGAATAGCGTTTGGAAATGTTTGTAAGTGAAATGGTAATAAATATATATACATGTAACATCTCATTTGTGACTGTAGAGTCCTAGCAAACAGTGTTGCGATATATAGAAGTTACTAACCGAACAGAATTCAAGAGACGAAGTGAAAGACATAAGTACAGATGTCACAGGGTAAGACCGATACTGGATCCACACTAGTTAAGGCTAGAAATTCCTAAAATAGTAGTACACGCGGGAACATAGTTAGCAAGGAGATAGACGTGACAGACTCCGCAATGAAGGAACTACAATTGTAAGAACGTGTATAGAAGGAACTACAATTACTTATGCTGGCATATCGTGAAGGTTACGAAAAGACGTAGAAATAAATTGGCAGCGGGTCTAATATGAGGTAAATATAGGGAGAAAATATGGAAGGTACTTGGAGAGGTCAACAAATATAAAAAGGACAACTGAGACAACGCCATATAGGGCTTTGTATAGCAAGAAGTACAAGTTACCAATCGGGTGAGTCAATGTTGGCGGAACTAAGTTCATCGGCCCGCGACCTACATGCAACTTGAGCTTCTAAAACGGGTATGCTAAGTGATTGTATGTGACAACTACAAAGGAGACCTCCTCGATGCACTATAATACCCCATAAGGCCGGTTTAACATTCGAGGACGAATGTTCTAAAGGGGGGGAGAATGTTATATCCCGCATTTTGTACGTTCGGATAATTTAAGATAATCGCGGGAAGTTAAGGACGAGGTTATATTTTAATTTTTGGTTTAGCACACAAGTTGTGTATGAAACTTTTGAAGTGGAAATATTAAGAAATGCCAGGGGCAAAAAAAAAAAAAGGAAATTCACAATATGACCCATGGAAATGTGGAGGAAGACTAAGGGAAAATTTGGAATTTGGAAAAATTAAATTTTTCATGAAGTGCAAAATAAAACACAAAAAAAAAAATGGGCTTGGAATTAAAGGGGTCATTTGGGCCGTCCCATTTGGAGTGGGCTTAGCCCACCTAGAAGCTTAATGGACCAAAATAAAAGATGACTAAGCCATCTTAGTATTCATTTATTTCCCTAGAAACTTCAAGAACTTTTAAGAACAAAAAAAGAAGGAGAAAAACTATGGCCATTCGGCCATATCCAAATCCCACAAGAACCTTGCAAAAAAATTTCTTCAAAAATTATTTTCTACCAATTGAAGGGTTCTTAGCAAAGTGAAGTGGTCCTTGGAGCAAGAAAAACCCATATTCTTGCAAGTTACAAAACATAGCTAAGTGGGAAGTCAAAGGAAAAGGTAAGGTTTAATCTCTTTCTTATATGTTATGGGTGATTATGTATGTTGTAGTATGCAAAAGTGAATGAAAATCATTAAAATAGAGATGTATGTTGTGGCCATATATATATGGTGTTTGGCCGTGCATGTATATGTAGGTGTAGGAATAATGATTTAATTATTTTATCTAGTGTTTGGTTGTTGTTGTTGTGGATGCTATGTTGATAATAAAAGTTAGATGATTCTAGTGAAGTTGTAGTAGTTGGAAACTTATTTTAGAAGTTAAGGTGAATTGAATATAATGTTCTTGCAATTATGGGAGATGATGTTGTTAGTGTAATGTTGTTAGAGTGTAAATTATTGGGTTGGTGTAATTGAATTTGAAAGAAGGAATTAGGTTGTTATTGTTCTTATTGAAGTTGGAAGGGCTCGGGGGAAGTAGTATGTTAATTGGGTTGTTTGGGATGTTATGTAAGTTGTTTGAAGTATTCTTGAATCGTGTTGGAATGATTTCGGGGTAATACTTGAATGTGGTATCATTGGTATTGGTTTGATTGTATGTGACTGAATTGAATACAAATGAAGTGCCGATGGATTGTGTAGTAAGGATTATTAATGTTAGAATGTATTTTGGATAAATTGTTAAAGTTGTTAGTATGATTATTGGAATTGTGTTGATAATTTGGCCAAGTTAAATTCTCGGGTTGTTGTTGATAAGAATTGGCCGAGTTAGATTCTCGGGGATGGTGTATTTACAGGGGAAATGCTGTCGAAATTTTGGTAGACAAAGTGTTAGTTTAGAATGAGATTCTTGGACACCCATAGCTAATGTTTGTATTCATTAACATTGTTATAGATTTTGGGAAGGCCAAGAATTAAGTTGCATTGACTAGGGAAGCGGACAAGGAATGTTAAGGCTCGTCCCTTTCTTTCAAAGGCATATACCTGCGCTATGGCTTTATAACTGTTTCCATATTTTCCTCGTTTTTAAAAGTTAGACTTTTAGAATTTTAAGGCATGATCCTATCCATGATAACCCGTAAATATTTTCCAAAAATGTGTATATTCTTCCAAAACAATGGTTTATGATCTTGTAAGCTTTTATGATTACGACGACGGACATGTTTTTGTAATGAAAACGATGTTGTCAAAGATGAGAATATGTATATGATGAATATGGTTTCATGGTTGAAAAACTCAAGTTATGGATTCAATATGAATATGAGAATATAGAGTTAGTTCTTGACCCTCAACTTTAATCCTTGAATATGACTCTACTTTCTAAAGACTTCAAGAATATAAGTGGACGCCTTATGAGGTTTATGATCTTATTATATGTTTTCTCTTAATACTATTTTTCATTTATAGTCTCGGCTTATAGCACTAGTTCCTTCAAGGGGAGACAAAGCGGCCATGATTATCCCATAATGTAATCGGAGGTTACCGACCTTATGTCACTCCGATGGATACATGACTTTCTTTGGGCTCTCATGCATGCTGACTATATGATATATGTATATGACATATGTATATGTATATGGGGGATATGGGGAAAGGGAGATATGTTGCGCTATAGACGCATTGCCACCTGGTCAGTTGGCGTAAATTTGATCCCGGACGCGGGACATATGTGGGCGAGCCAGCGTTGTTCGGCGCTATGACATGTTCTATTTTCTATGTATGTGAAAAAGAAATGTTTTCAAAGGAAAGATAAGCATGCATGGCATCCGGCCAAAAAGGCATTCATATGTACAGGTTACTCTCTTATCTCACTACATGCTCTACGATTCCATGACATTGTTATTCATACTTAATGTTCTTTATTATGCTGCTTTTCTTATGCCTTACATACTCGGTACATTACTCGTACTGACGTCCTTCTTGTGGACGTTGCGTTTCATGCCACGAAGGTAAGCAGGTAGACGAGTTCGGTCCCTAGGAGCTACACCCGCGATACATTGAGAGCGTTCCAGTTGTTCCGGAGCTTCAGTTCATTGGTACTACTTTTGTGTACATATTCGGGCACGGCAGCACCCGGCCCTTCTTGTTACTATATGTATTTTGTTTAGAGGCTCGTAGACAGATATGTACAGTTAGATGCTTGCACCCTTATTCGTCCTTGTGGTTGTGTAATATGTTAACAAAGTTTATTAACACTTGTTTATAATTATGCTAGTAATGACAGTGTTAAGTAACAAAAAAAATATGGTATAGTTCATACGGCCCACTCAGTAGTAAAGGTAAACGATAGATAAGAGGTGCTCGGTATGATCGTATCGGGTACCTGTCGCGGCCCTAGTTAGGTCGTGACAGGCGCTCTCGAGCTCGGTCATCATAAAAGAAATACCAAGAAACCCCTAGAAAACCCAGAGACAATAAGGCGGGAAAAGACAACAAGATCAAGCTTGCAAGGGTCAGTACAAGAACCAGACAACATCAACCCTATACTGGGGCATAGCAAGACAATACAAAGGTCACTCAGAACAAGTCCTAAAACCGGGCCAGAAGTTTTTGCGAAAGATCTCAAAAATTCTACCAATGCGGAAGTCAGAATCATGTCACGACCCAGCTAGGGGCCACGATAGGTACCCGGAGCTAGTTACCGAGCACCGCTCATTCTACTGCTTATCTTGCTCATTTAAGACTTTTTTATCAATTTTACATACGAATTGTAGGAAAATCATATTTAATCGAAACATAAATACTTTATATACATTTGCCTCTCGGCCATCAAAATAATACACATACATATGAAAACATCTTGTGAGACCATCTAACCCACACTGCGTATCTACGAGCCTCTGTTAACATAGTGAACACATGGACGGAACAAGACTTCGTGATGCCCAAAATATGCATATATGAATGTACATCAAAAGAATAGTCATAAGCACCTCCGAACAATGGAGTGCTATCTATCAGCTGACAGCTACTGAGGCCCTGGGCCAAGCTCTCCTCCCTGTCTACCTGTGGGCATGAACACAGCGTCCGAAGAAAGGACGTCAGTACGAATATTGTACCGAGTATGAGAGGCGTACATAATGAAAGGAAACATCAGTAATATGAGGATAACATCAATATGAGACAACTGAATCTGACTGATAATCATACCTGAAGTAATGCATGCTGTCTTACTCATCATCATAACATGTATGCATCATATGCAAGCTGCCCGTCCATATCGGACGGTGTGATAATCAATAATATTAGCCCGCGTCCAGGCCTCCCGCGTCCGGGGTACCATCTCATGCCGCCCACTAGTGGTGTCTGCCCACGCCCGTAGGTCGTGGTGTATCCGGATCGCCGCCCGCCGAAGCGGTGTCTGCCCGGCCAACTAGGCCCGGTGTGAAATGCTCATGACATGCTCAATGTAAATGCTCATAGTAATATGCTTATCATAAAATACTTATCTTATCATAATGCATATATTTGACTCATGATCAAATTTACTCTATCGGGGTGACGTAAGGTCGTGATCCCCCGATTACATTATGGAACCGTCATGGACATTATGCCTCACCTTGAAAGGACTAGTACATAATGTGAGTGTAGGCAAGGAATAACATCATCATCATTCTAGTGTCATCATATCGTATAACTTATCTCATATAGACATTCATAAGTAATAGCTTTTAACTTCTTAGAATGTAATAACTCACGAAAGAAATAGGGATTCAAGTTAAAAGATTCATGCCTTTAGAAAAAAGGACTAGCCTCACATACCTTGGTCGTTTAGCTAAGATATCGCTCACTTGTTCTCCGTCGATATCACGTCGTTACCTTCATAAGAGAATTCGTATCAACATTAGTAACTGACTATAAGAACGTGTCGCTAATTCTAGGAGAATTCGGACAATGCTTCCTTCGCTCATACTACTTTTCTCACGTTCTATATCAACTCCCAATATTCATAATATTATTCGCAATATCATAATCGACAATCGTCATTTACGTGCATTTGGCAAAATCCACCATTTTCCTCCAATTTTCCCTTATTTCTACTTCTAGCTCATCCTTGCGTTTTCATGCATTTAATGCTTGTTTCATGATATAAACACCATTTATAACGTATTTGTATTCACAACACTTCAATATTCATAGTTCAATTCCACTATCATTCAATTATGTCACTATTCACTCAGTAATGACCCATTTCTATGTTGTTCTACATTTCAAGTGTCTAAGCTTTCCAATACTTCAAACTACATGGAATAATCATAAGACTTACCTTGGGTGATGGTTGAACAATCCTTAAGTTGAAATACTTCACTTAGCCAAAACCCTAGTTCCACCTTCTTGGGAATTTCTTGACTTAGAGGATCCTTTGATGTGTTCTTACACTTATTTTTATGAATTTGGTTTTGATAATCTTGATATCTCCTTTGATTCTCTTGAATTCTTGTGGAGGAAATATTTGGAGAGTTCTAGAATGTCTCTTGAGGTGTATGGATGAAAATGAAGTGAAATGAGGCTTAAGTCCCTTTTAAAAATCACAAAATCTGATTTTTAATGAATTCTTGTCGGGGTGAACAATGGTCGTAAACCACCATATACGGACCGTATTTTGATTTACGGTCCGTCCACTGTGGTCGTTTTTAAGCATTCCAAAAACAGAAAGTTTGGCTGATGGACATGGTAGTTTACGACCTGGTTTACGGGCCGTAAACTGGGTCGTATTTAACCATATTCAACATTTACAGAAAGTTGAGATTTTTGACAAGCTGGAGGACGACTGCACTATACGGTCCGTAAATCACTTTACGGGCCGTATAGTGCCATATACGACCACTGTGCTGAAAAATTTTCCGCGACTTTCTTATTTCCAAAAATTCTTAATTAGTCATTCCCGACTTAATAAAACATCATTCCACTCACCATACAAGTACAGAGAAATTTCCGAGGTGTAACAAATCATGACTCCGAAAAGAACCGAAAGACCTCGTTCAATGAAAACACACGTCATGACACATAAAAACGAAATAGACATTTACTTTTAAAATAATAATAGCATGTGCTTTATGAATTTTTACTCTGAATTTTCAAAATGTATAGCATAATTATGTCCCAGAAACATCTCTCGAAATACCGAGCCCAAGAGGGTTCGAAGGAGCATCATGAGAAGACGCCAGGTAGGAAGACGACGACGCTAATCAGCTTTTTAGATAACTCAGATTTTTTTATGGATGCAGGTTTTCTTGTACAGGACAGCAGACACACCACCAACTGGTTTATTCATAGCAAAAACTAATATGACCCTACTTGAAACACTCCACCCAAAGAGTCACATGCAAGGTCATGACATGGAATTCCAAGACATGCAAGCCATATGGATGACAAACGGGGCATTGGAGATCCATGGAGATGCATATAAGACACACAAGAAGGCTTGGAAGAATATCCACTTTTCATAGTCAAGAACACACCCGTCAACCCCATAAGTACTTTCATCTACATAAGATGCGGTTTATTCACAACAAAGACGAAAAGCAAACTCAGCCCAGTGGAAAGAGACCCAAAGGGTCACAAAGCAAATAAGCGTAAAGACAAGTCTAACCAAAAGGGTAAAAACAAAGATGTATTAGGCCAAGAGGGTCACAATTGATGAGCATAAAAATACATACGACCAAAAGGGTAATAACAAACACAAAGGGCATATCTGGCCATAAGGGTCAAAAGCCAATAAAATGGATGAAAGAAAGACTATCCGGCCACAAGGGCCATAATTGTCATCTGCATGGCAAGAGGGCCATTCATTTATTTTTCCAAGAGGGCCAGTCATACAAACAAGCCAAGAAGGCCATCCATACAAACAACCAAGAGGGCCATTTGTACAAATAGCTAAGAAGGCCATTCATACAAACAGCCAAGAGGGATATTCATACAAACAACCAAGAGGGTCATTCATACAAACAAGACAAGAGGGCCATTCATTCAAACAGCCAAGCGGGCCATTCATACAAACATCCAAGAGGGTCATTCAAACAAATAAGCTAAGAGGGCCATTCATACAAACAACCTAGAGGGCCAATCATACAAACAACCAACAAGGCCATTCATACAAAAAGGCTAAGAGGGTCATTCATTCAAACAAGCCGAGAGGTCTATTCATCTAAATTTCCACAAAAATATCTGCATATTGTCAAAATCCAAGAAAGAGGCACACAGCAGCCCAAAAGGGAGCTGGCTTGCTGAACCAGATCGAGACGAATTGCGGAGCAAACATGGAACTTTTTCGTACGCTGCCAGTCAAGATATGGTGCCCATGAGAGTCAAACTCTCCCGCCAAGATTTGGAAGCCATCCAATCTCAGACTCAGCCACAACTTGTCTTGTTTTATTTTTCCCACTAAAAACCGCAACCGGTCGGATACACACCGGGAAGTCTGAAGGTATTCTCATATAAGGGACATACTCTTCTCCAGCAAGTCGAACTACATGGGACTTAATTCCCCGAAACCAGGGATATGTAGGTAAACTCAAGCCCCAAGAGTCGGTTTCATTCTAACAGCCTTCCGGAGAAATCTGATCACAATTTGAGATCTCCAGATTGTTTCTTCCAAATCACTTGAAAGTTTTAGTTGAGTTGAACTACAAGTGGCCTGAATTCCCATATGACCTAAGATATGTAGCAAGACCCAGAGACTTGGGTCCGGCCACATATGTGAAAATTGAATGGAGACAAAGGGTAAGATGAGCCGGGTCAGTCAACAATTAGGGTTAGTTAAATTTCGCTGCTGAGGGATGGTCCCGCCATCCCCGAACACCGAAGGGGCAGTTGTTGACACCTAATTTTTGACCTTCCATAATATATTTTAATCACACAGAGTCCCCGAATAATAAATAAACTGAGCTGGACATCTTGAAAGACTTAAATGATTTTTATAAACTGTCATAATCAATATTTCATTCCCTGAAATTAATAAAAGGGATTTTCATGCATCATAAATTTATTTAGAAATTAATGAGTACTTTTATGGCACTTTATGAGATGTTTGCTAAATTTAAATAATAAAGAAAAAGGAGAAAGAGAGAAAAAAGGCTTTTCATTTATTTAGTTATTTTAAATTATCAAGAAATCAAAATTTTACAAATACTTTATTTCCTTTTAATCCATCAAATTTGAGTAATTTAAATAATTTAAGTAGTTGACTATCTAACCCTTTAAATTTCTAATTTTTATATAGTTTGCATGATTTGTCAAAAAAAATGCATAATTTCCCATAAATGTTTTAATTAGGCTAATTAGTTGATTAAGTGATAATTATGGCAAAATCGATCCTTTTTATATATAAATATTTTTCCCATGGCTACAATTAAATTAATCAGTTCATGATTTAAAGAAATTAGAGTTATTTTTGCAAAAATCAGCCTGTTAATGTTTTTATTTGAAAGGACCAGTTTAATTTAATTTCAAATTTTGCTAATTAGGCCAAAAAGCCCATAATTAAAATGATCATGCTAGGTAGAATTAATTAAGGCCATGCTTGTAATTCTAGGCCCATTAATAGTTTGGTCAACTTTTAAATTATTTTAATAAAATAATTATGGCCTAATATTTTCTATAATTAAAACTTCATAAATTTCAAGATTTTTCTTATTATTTGTACTAGATATATATACACCTTGTATACCCAAACCAGGCTGAGACCCAGTCCAATTCTTTTAAACGCATAAGAGGGCTATATCCTCTTCAGATTTTTATTTCCTTCGTTTGCAAAAAAAATAACCCCCACCCCCCCGCCTCGTCTCTCTCTCTTTCTTTTTCGTGTAAACCCTAGCGGCGCCTTAGCTTTCCTTTGTCTCTCTCCACCAAAAAGGGCATGTTTACAGAGCTGGGCTGACGAATACAACTATTACATGCTTGTTATAGTGAAAGCATTAAAATATTTACTCGATTTCATGTTGTTTTACCCGAATATGGTAATGAATTCTTGATTTTACTCATTATTTTCATATTCGCAGTCAAAATCGTGATTTTCTTTTGCTTTTAAGTTATTTTGCTTATATTTCTCACATTTTCTCTATTGGTTCGTGATTGTTGGGTCAGATCAACCCAAGGAGGGTCAGATCTGATCTCATGTTTGGCTACACTCTTAGATCTGGGATGTTGATTGTTGTTTCTAGAGTTTTTGGGTTTTGAAAAGGGTTTATCCCACATCGCTAGTTGTTAGTTTGGTTGAACTTTTGGGGTTTCATAAATAGAAACCTACTCTCACAAAAACAAAGGTCGGTCAAAAAAAGAGGAAAAAATAGTGAGATAAAAAATAGGGAAAATTTGAAAGTTGAAGAAGTTGGAAAAAATTAGATTTTTCAAAAGCTTCTTAGTAAAAGAATTTTTAAAAACCTAGACTAAAATAGTTGGGATTTTCTCAATTAAAATATTTTTATTACTTCATTTTATTTCGAGTGGCTGAGTTGTTGAGGTTTGGAAGCACAAAAGCTCCCAAATTCATTGTTATCTTGGCTGTGCACACAAAAGGTAACTCTTTATTCATTTTATTTTGTTATTTAGCGTTTTTCCTAGCCTAAGTGTATTTATATTAGTTAAGTTAGCTTGTGATTGATACTTGTTAATAATGGTTCCTACTGCTAAGGGTTGCCTTATTTAGGTCTGTGCTTAACTTGTGGTTCACTTAAGGTAAAAATAGTAGAATTGATGTGAATGTTATAGTGAAATTCATCAGAATGTAGGCTGTTTTGGACTTCTTATTAATTTGTTTTGCTCATATGATTCTAGTGTTTCCATGTCTACTGTGAAAGGGTGTGTTTGAAGTACTTTGAAAAATCTCTTTTTCTTTCCTTCCCTCCCCTCTTGAATGACCTTGCTCACATAGAATAGAATTAAGACAAGATAAATTAATAGTTTGTTTTTTTTCTTCTATCAATTAATATTTAGATAAAAATGGAATTAGGTTCAGCTTAAGGTTGTGGGCTGGTTCACTGCTTATGGCAGTATCTATGATCATGTTCTCATTTAGGGTAGGCTGGAGTGTGTGATAGTTGTCTATGACCTGTAGTAAATGTGTGCTAATGATCTATGACTTGCAGCAAATCCTAGGATTAACATGATTGAGATGCTTGGGTGCAGAATCTGTTCCTTCCTTGCTTAGATCAAAAGCTTTAGTTTCTTGTCTGAACTTGTTGCTTAAACATATAGAGTCCATAACCTATTTTGTGTAGCTCATGTCACAAGTCCTACATTTGAAATTGGTCTACTCTTAAAGGTTTAGAGTCTAGTAAAAAAGTAAAATGAAAGGAAATGATTACCTTTAGGAAATGTAGGACTAAGTTCCCATTTGAAGATTAAGTAGACTTAATCTAACTAGTAACTAGCTAACATTATGGTTGTCAATCTGTATCTTGATTAGTGATCATGTTGGAATTGAAAAGTATAAAAAATGGAAAGAAATGGTGTCTAGGAAGGAAGCCTGTTCTTCCATCTGTGATTTCCTATTGTTGGTCCTACCCCACTTAGTTATTTTATCTAAAGGGTGAAGTAACTTGTTATTGATATGCCATACTCTTCCATCTGTGTTGCATTCCATTCAGATATAAGTCTTAATTTGGTAGAGGATCCTAAGTGTTAAAATTTAATAAGTTTGAAACATTAAGAGGAAGGATGGAATAAAGTAGTTTTTGGTCATGTGTGGTCAAGCTCCTGAATAATTTAGAGGTTGAGGCTTTTCTCCTTTCTTGTCTTTTAGAAACATGAGGTTTGTCTTTTTTTCTGTGTGCATAAGTGAAGAACATGGTGATAACAACTTATGATCCTTGACTGTCTAGGCTAAAGATGAAAACAAATAGGAAAAGACCTTATAATTCTTGTCTAAGTAGAAGAAAATGATAAAAGGATAGAAGAAGACGAAAACTATAGTTGAAACCTTAAGGAAATGTTAGTCTTTGACCTGTGAACTGTCTGGTCCTTATTTGATATATGCAAAAGAGAAATAAAAGGGACCATAAGTGTAGATGGGGGGGGGGGGGGAGTTTGAAAACCACTTGGCTAAATGGGAAAGTCTTTTAAAGAGATCTTAGGAGGGAATTGAGAAAGGGTCAAGCATTACTTGACCCATAGTATCTTTCTTCCCAGATAAGAGATTATCATGACATTCTTCATAAGACTATGGGTTGTAACCTACCACCTTTGCATTTATTAATTTATTCACTAGGTTAGGTAATGTCAGATAATATGAAGATTGTACTATAACTGGAAAGAGGAAAAGACTTATCAAAAGGAATACTTTTATTTTGAAAATAAGGCAAGAAGAGTTTTATGAAGATAACATGATAATAATTAACAGATTCTTTAACATTTAGTTAAGTTGGGATCATTATTTAGACCTTTATGTGAATTATGTGTGCATCTATGTGGTTCCAACTTGTAACTGAAAGATGGCATGTTTTCTCTTTGTTTCCTAATTCATAATAATACTTTAAAAAATGAGGAAATTAGTGGTTTGCATTCATTTAAGGTGGCAGTATAGTCTGAAGGGGTATATTTGACCCTTTCTTTGTGATACTTTGGACAATATGTCATGTTTCCTATTTTGAGATGTGTTTTTTAGTTCTTTAGTCTAACAGTCTAAGTAGAAGATAAAATTGAACTTAGTCGTGATGGGTAGATGTGTGTTCTCATTTATCCAGCATTAAAACCAGCCATGGATATGATGTACTTGGCTAATTTTGAAGAGAGGAAAATTAAGAATAGGACAATGTTTGTGAACATGTCTAAGTGTAATGACCTTTCCGGTCGTTATGAATAATGTAGGGTCACCCCACCAAATAGAACCTTCCCAAGTGTAGAACGAGTCAGTAAGAACTCGATTTTGTAAGCTTAAGAGCTTAAATTTGACCGGCTTGTGATTGTTGTTTTATTGTATTGAGTCTGTCCGGGGGAGGGGGGGTGACGTAGGAACTTAGAACTCCGTTGGGAATTCGGAGGCCATGGGTGGATTCGTATATTGTTTTTATGTCCGTGTACATGTTTTGTTTGTGTTTGTAAGGCCTCGGATGAAATGTGTAATGAAAGAGGGGAAAACTGGACAAAAACTCGAGCTCACTGCCCAGAAGGCACCGCTGCAGTGGTGGGAGTACTGCAGTGGCGGTGCCACTTGTCACGACCCAACCCTGTAGGCCGTGACTAGTGCCTGATCTGGGCACTCAAACGCATTCTAGTATATGGCAGAAGCCGTAAATTTAGATAATTTCAAGAAAAGTTTCGGCAGAGTTTCCTTTGTTTTACGGACTATCCCAAATACCCTGCATGCAGAAAATACCAACAAAGGCCACACAGGGCCAACAGAGCAACATTTAAATATATGCGGACCGGCCGCCGCGGCGAATGGGATCGCCCAAACACAACACATACACATATCTGTACAGAAAGACCCCAACCCACAAACATGTCCACAGACCTCTAAACAGACCGACAGAATCATATGACGGGACAGGGCCCCGCCGTACCCATGAACGAGAATATACATATATAGAAGTGACAGACTATACCAAAAGATGGCTCTGAATAAAAGAGCGCTCCACAAAGAGCAGAATGAGGTCCTAAGCGGACGGATCAGCAAACCTGTCGTCGGTACCTGCGCGGCATGAAAACGCAGCCCCCGAGGAAAGGGGGTCAGTACGAAATATGTACTGAATATATAAAGCCTGAATTACGGAGACAAAATCATAACTGGTACAGGACATACAGAAAGTAAACAGAAAATCCAAAGTATCAGATACATAATTTCAAAACATGCAGAGTGTGTACAGAAACATATGTCATATCAAATCCAGCGCCTGCCAAGGGACTCGGTAGACAGAACGTGGCCACCCTCCCTACGCTGGTGCCACAACACAGAAGAATCAGAATAAGGGCATAACCCCGTAGCATAATATGTCATATCAAATGGCCATAGCAAATCATATCAGAACAAGCGGACATGGCACATCATACTCCACAAACCCATGTATGCGTATACCTGCCCCCTCACATCGAGGCACGGCGAACAATGCAGAGGCTCACGCTTGACAACATATCCTGGCCCGGGCTCAGTGTGGGAAACATTGGGGCATCCACGAATGGAGTAGTGAGAGACTAAATGCAATTAAAATAGTATAAATATTTTCAAAGAGTCGATGAGGCATATTAATGACAAACCAATCCAATGAAGTCGGATGGGATAATAATAAGTGAGTTTCGGATGTCATAATAAATTACAGAAGTATAACCTTTCTGAAATCGTTCCGAGTGTCAAAACAATTTATGAGACTTAATGGAATATTTAAAATAATGTTTGTTAGGTAATTAGAATGGTAATCAAAACATTCCTTTCAAAAACCGCTCGAAAAGAAGACTTAAGCACTATAAGGGCAAAACCGGGAATAGTGGGCCCACCTCGGAACAAGCAAGGCGGTGGGCTCAAATTACGCCCTTTAAGCCTATGGGGCCACCTATAAAGGTTCTACGGACGTTCTATAGCCTTCCGAGTAGTTTAGAGAAAGTTTGCATAATTTCCGAGAAAACATACCAAAAGGGCTCAATTCTACTGAAGGAAAAAGCGAGATTTTCACTTGCGGGTTCTGATGGGCAGAAAGTCTTTCGAGGCCCGAATCCGATTCTACTACACTTAGGCATGCCAAAAGAAGGATCGGGGTAGCTTTACATACCTTTTGAGCTTTTTAAGCCTATCCAAGCTCACTCTCCGTTTTGTCGAAAATCTGCAAATGGTCACATTTACCCATTGTAAGTTATAGATGCTACGAATTCAATTTAACTCATATTTGTCTACCGAAATTTCGGCAGCACTTCCCCTATACATATAGCACCCCCGAGAATTCAACTCGGCTCAGAATCATCAACAACAACCCAAACAACAACATCAACATCAACAACGAACATCAAAAACATAATATGGCACAACTAGTTCTACTTGCCGACAATTGCCATAACTTTCTCTCCAACCCAAACTTTCAAACTAATATCAATGATTTCACATTCATTAACAATCTAGATCACCACAACATAGTTTAGAAGCATTTCATATGGTTTCCTTAAATTATACACATGATATACATAATATACAAACTTTCCGCCAAAGTCGTAACTCATTCAAAACTTCTAATCTTTGGCATACATATTCATAATATGTTTCTAGCTTCCAACTTCATTAATACTCATCATAATTTGCAACTTAATAACTTCATTTTCATAATGTCGTAAAATCGTTCTAAAACGACATAAACTTCTACATTCCATTTCAATACTAACTTATATCATTCTATCTTCATTTACATTGTAAACATCACAATAACACACTAACATACTAAACAACTTAATTCATTACGATTCCAAGTCCACATACCCTACGGCCATATGCCCCATTCATCAACTTCAACCAAATTCATTTCACTTCCAATTCCCATATGCATTTCATCACAACCATAACTAGAATATAACATGAATTCAACACATTATGGCTATACAATTCATACATACACACGGCTACACATCATATTCCAAACCCACTTTACAAACTTCCATTTTTCCATACAATCAACACATTTCTATATGCTACAACACAAACAAGACTGTATAACACAAGAATAAGGAATAAATTCTCACCTTTTCCTCAAGTCTTCTTCACTTGAACTTGTGTTCACTTTGATGAAATAAGGTCTCCTTTCTCCAAACCAACTACACCAAGTTGAAATGGGCACTCACTTTAGTAGGAATCCAACAAGAACAAAATTTTAGAAGCAAGATTTTTGGTGGCAAATTTTCTATGGCCAAGCCGAACCCTCCCCTTTTTTTCTCTTGTTTTTGCTTTGTTCTTTCATGAATCTTCTAAGAGATGAAGATGATATAATATATGATATATACACTATGGACCCTTAGTTAATTTTTACACATGGAAAAATTAATAAAACATGGGTTTGGGCCACTAAGTTGGCCGGCCACCCTTCATCATTGGGCCCAATGGATTATAATTCCCATTTTGTAATTCCCGAAACTAATTTTCGAAATCCCAAATTTGCCCTTAGCGTTCCTCGACACTTCCATATTAATATTCTTTCATAACAACTCAAGGGTTACATAAATTCAATTATGACCTTATTTCATACAAGTCCAAATTATTTCCAATTTTCCAAAGGTGTGAAAACACGGGATATAACATCCTCCCCCCCCCCCCCCCCCCTTTAGAACATTCGTCCTCGAATGTTAAATTAATCTTATAGGGTTTGAAAATACTTTGGGGGAAGTTTTCTGTTTATAGACAGCACATATGACCGTCAGTCATCATTGAAGTGGAATTAAGCAAAGATTCGAGATTACCTGTGGGCATAGGGAACAAATGAGGATATTTCTTCTTCATCTCCTCTTTGGCCTCCCAGGTCATTTCTTCCCTATTGCTGTTCCGCCACAGCACCTTAACAGAGGCTACATCTTTGTTCCGGAGCTTTCTTACCTGGCGGTCTAGAATGGCTACGGGCTGCTCCTCGTAAGATAACTGCTCCGTCACCTGAATATCATCTGCAGGAAATATTCTGGAGGGATCACCGATGCATTTGCGGAGCATAGATACATGGAATACCGGATGTACCGCTTCCAAATCAGATGGCAGATCTAACTCATAGGCGACGTTACCAATTTTTCGCACAATCAGATAAGGCCCAATATAACGCGGACTAAGCTTACCCTTTCTGCCGAACCGCATTATGCCTTTCAAAGGCGATACCTTCAGAAATACCCAATCACCAACCTGGAATTCCAAGGGACGACGCCGTTTATCAGCGTATGATTTCTGTCGACTCTGGGCTGCCAGTAGTCGCTCTCGAATAAGTTTCACCTTATCAACGGCCTGCTGGATCATATCTGGGCCAATTAACTCTGTCTCGCCAATATGAAACCAACCAATAGGTGATCTGCATTTCCTGCCATACAAAGCCTCGTACGGAGCCATCTGGATGCTGGAATGGTAACTGTTGTTATAAGCAAATTCAATCAATGGCAAGTGATCCTCCCAGCTACCTCTAAAATCAATAACACAGGCCCGCAACATATCTTCAAGCGTCTGGATAGTGCGCTCGGCCTGTCCGTCACTCTGAGGATGAAAAGTTGTGCTCAGGCTTAGCTGAGTCCCTAATCCTTCCTGAAAAGATCTCCAGAAGTTCGCTGTGAACTGAGCACCTCTGTCAGTGATAATAGATATAGGAAATCCATGAAGTCGCACAATTTCTTTAATATAAAGCCTGGCATAATCCTCAGCGGAATAAGTAGTTCTGACGGGGAGAAAATGGGGTGATTTTGTCAGCCTATCAACAATAACCCAGATGGAATCATACTTCCGTGGAGTGCGAGGCAAACCTGTAATGAAGTCCATATTAATAATCTCCCACTTCCATGTCGGAATTTCCATTTCTTGCAACAGCCCACCCGGTTTCTGGTATTCGATTTTGACCTGCTGACAATTTGGGCACTGGGCGACGAATTCTGCGATATCCCGTTTCATACCGTACCACCAATACAGGCACCTAAGATCATGGTACATCTTCGTAGAACCAGGATGAACAAAATAGCGAGCATAGTGTGCCTCGCCCATAACCTGCTGTCGTAACCCTGCAATATCAGGTACACACAATCTGCCTCTGTATAGTAAGGTCCCGTCTAGTGCAAACTCGAACGGAGTCTTCTCCTTTTCATGGGCTGTGTCTCTGTATCGAGCTAAAACAGGATCTTCATATTGATGCCGCCTGATATCTTCCTTAATAGATGATTCAGAAACCCCTTGGACAGAAATTCGTGTACCTCCAGAATCGGCCAGACGAACCCCAAGATTAGCCAACTGATGAATATCACGTACTATCTATCTCCTGTCTGGCTGTAAGTCTGCCAAGCTGCCCATAGATTTCCGGCTAAGCGCATCTGCAACAACATTAGCCTTGCCCGGATGATACAGAATATCCACATCATAGTCTTTCAGGAGCTCCAGCCACCTCCGCTGCCACAAATTAAGTTCTTTCTGCTTGAAAATATACTGGAGACTCTTATGATCTGTATATATATCAACATGAACGCCATATAAATAATGTCTCCATATCTTCAGGGCATGGATCACCGCTGCAAGCTCCAGATCGTGAGTAGGGTAATTCTTTTCATGCTTTTTCAATTGCCGAGAAGCATAAGCTATAACTCTGTCGTGCTGCATCAATACACAACCCAATCCCACGCCAGAAGCGTCACAATAAATAACATATCCATCGGGTCCCTCTGGAAGAGTCAGAACTGGGGCTGTAGTCAGCTTCTCTTTCAGCAACTGGAAGCTTCGTTCACAAGCATCAGTCCACTAGAACTTGGCTCCCTTCTGAGTTAGCCTTGTCAAAGGCGCTGAAATCGAAGCAAACTTTTCCACAAATCTTCTGTAATAGCCTGCTAACCCCAGGAAACTACGTACCTCTGTGGGCGTCGTGGGTCTGGGCCAATTCTTCACGGCCTCAATCTTCTGTGTGTCCACCCGGACACCATCAGCTGCAATAACATGTCCCAAGAATGCCACTGAGGCCAGCCAGAATTCACATTTAGAAAATTTTGCATATAATTTCTGATGCCGAAGTACCCCTAATACTGCTCTCAGATGATCTGCGTGCTCTGCCTCGGACCGAGAATAAACCAGGATATCATCGATAAATACAATTATGAACATGTCTAAGAACGGCCTGAATACCCGGTTCATTAAATCCATGAATACCGCAGGAGCATTAGTCAACCCAAATGACATAACTCTGAATTCATAATGCCCATATCTGGTCCAGAATGCTGTCTTAGGAATATCGGCCTCTCGTACCCGTACCTGATGATAGCCCGACCGAAGATCTATCTTCGAAAAATATTTGGCGCCCTGCAACTGATCAAACAAGTCATCAATTCTGGGGAGGGGGTATTTATTCTTTATAGTTACCTTATTCAGCTGCCGATAATCAATACACATACGCAGCGACCCGTCTTTCTTACGCACAAATAATACCGGGGCTCCCCAAGGCGAAGTACTGGGTCTGATGAAGCCTTTTTCTAGCAGATCCTTCAACTGCTCTTTCAGTTCTTTCAATTCTGCCGGTGCCATTCTGTATGGGGGAATAGATATCGGCTGAGTATCTGGAAGCAAATCAATAGTAAAATCTATCTCCCGCTCTGGAGGAAGGCCTGGAAGCTCATCTGGGAACACATCTGGAAATTCATTAACCACGGGAACTGACTGAAGATTCGGCGTTTCTGCTGTCAAGTCTTGTACCCGAACCAGATGATAAAAATAACCCTTTCTGATCATTTTCTTCGCCTTAAGGTATGAAATAAACTTACCTTTCGGCGATGCTGTATTACCGACCCATTCTATAACTGGCTCCCCGGGAAACTGAAAACGAACCTTATTTTGGCACTCAACATTAGCATAACAGCAGGCTAGCCAGTCCATTCCCATAATAACATCGAACTCGACCATATCTAACTCCACCAGGTCTGCCTTAGTGTCACGGCCACATACAATTACAGAACAGTTTTTATATACCTGTTTTGCTACAATAAAGTCCCCAATCGGTGTGGCTACCTCAAACGGCTCTATAGGTTCAGACGTTATACCAATTTTACTAGCAACCAAAGGCGAAATATATGACAAAGTTGAACCTGGATCAATCAATGCATACACAGACCGAGAGAAAACCAATAGAGTACCTGTAACGACATTAGGCGATGCCTCCTGGTCCTGGCGGCTGGCCAAAGCATAAATGCGGTTTGAAGGACTGCTAGTACCAGAAGCTCCACCACGGCCTCTGCCGCGACCCGCTGGTGCTGAAGTACCTGGCCCAGTAGGGCGCATAGCCACTGATGAAGATGATGACCCGGCGGCTGACCCGGTAGGCTGCGCTGCACCGCCCGAACTACTCTTATACGGGCAATCTCTCACAGAATGGCCCTGACGGCCACAAGAAAAACATGCATCGGTTGCTCTGTAGCACTCTCCCGGATGGTATCTGCCACAATAAGAACACTGAGGCCTGGGTGGCCTCGTCTGACCAGAACCCCTATCTGTCCGCGAACCTGAAGCCCTGGAGCTCTGACCTGCTCCTGAATAACCTGGGCTATCAAATCTGTGACCTGTAGGCTGTGGAGGTGCGCTCTGTGCCGGCTGGGAAAGCTGTCTGCTAGGCTGCTGCGGCTGCTGAGGCTGTCTGCCCCGAAAATCTCCCGAATACCCAGATGATCTAGCCCTCTTGGGCTGTCTCCGATCCTGACTCCTATCGGACTGATAACCCCTGTGCCGGTCCTCCATGCCCTGGGCGTGCGCCTGAATACGGGCAATATCCATATCGGGCTGAGCGGCCAATACCAAACAACTGTCGACAAAGTACCGATCCAACCCCATAATATACCTGTGCATCCTGTCAGCCATAGTAGCTACCACAGCAGGTGCATATCGGGCCAATGAGTCGAACTCCATACTGTACTCTCGAACACTGCGACCCCTCTATCTCAGCAATAAGAATCTGTTAGCCTTGGCCCGCCGTAACTCCGGAGGCAGGAAATGGCTAAGAAAAGCCTGAGAAAAATCATCCCAAACTGCTGGGGGAGCGCCGTCCCCTCTGGATAACTCCCATGACTCGTACCAATTTGCCGCTACATCATACAACCGGTACGAAGCCAATGTGACTGACTCTGTCGCTGAAGCATTAATAAAATGTAAGGTGCACCGCATCTTCCTGATAAACTCCTCAGGATCCTCCTCGAGCTTTGTCCCGAAGAACTCTGGAGGGCCACAAGTCAAGAACTCACGAGCTCTCGAACTGTCACGCCTATATGCTCGGTCACCTCCCAATCTGTGCCCCTGAACCTGTCCCGCCACAAGTCTGGTCAATAGCTGGACTGCCTATCTCATAGTCTGATCCTCAGTCCCTGGCCGTGGAGCTGGAGGCTCAGGTACTGGAATCTCGGGAGCTGGCGGTGGAGCCGCCCCTCGACCTGCAGCTGCTGCTGCTCCAATCTCCTCTACGTGTGGCGGTGTGGAAGAGCCCTCTGCCGGGGGCAAAACATCAGGAGCAATATGAGCATGGGCCCTGGTAACCCTCTGGGCCCGACTAATCTCTCCCACAGCTGCTGCCTTGGCCTTTTGGGCCGCTGTCGCCTTTTTTGGAGGCATAACTGCAAATGTAACAATTCGTTAGGGAGGAGTCATCCTGATAACACAGCTCTATCGCACGATCTAAGACAGAAAGAAGGGTAGTATCCTAAATGCCCTGTAGCCTCCTGTTTATAGGTGTGGTGCACAACACACAGATAAACAAGACTCTACTAGACACGGTCTGTAGACATTCCGAGGACGAACCGCTCTGATACCACTTTTGTCATGACCCAACCCCGTAGGCCGTGACTAGTGCCCGATCTGGGCACTCAAACGCATTCTAGTATATGGCAGAAGCCGACAAGGCTTTATTCTAAATTTAGATAATTTCCAGAAAAATTTCGGCAGAGTTTCCTTTGTTTTACGGACTATCCCAAATACCCTGCACGCAGAAAATACCAACAAAGGCCACACAGTGCCAACAGAGCAACATTTAAATATATGCGGACCGGCCGCCGCGGCGAATGGGATCGCCCAAACATAACACATACACATATCTGTACAGAAAGACCCCAACCCACAAACATGTCCACAGACCTCTAAATAGACCGACAGAATCATATGACGGGACAGGGCCCCGCCGTACCCATGAACGCGAATATACATATATAGAAGTGACAGACTATACCAAAAGATGGCTCTGAATAAAAGAGCGCTCCACAAATAGCAGAATGAGGTCCTAAGCGGACGGATCAGCAAACCTGTCGTCGGTACCTACGCGGCATGAAAACGCAGCCCCCGAGGAAAGGGGGTCAGTACGAAATATGTACTGAATATGTAAAGCCTGAATTACGGAGACAAATTCATAACTGGTACAGGACATACAGAAAGTAAACAGAAAATCCAAAGTATCAGATACATAATTTCAAAACATGCAGAGTGTGTACAGAAACATATGTCATATCAAATCCAGCCCCTGCCAAGGGACTCGGTAGATAGAACGTGGCCACCCTCCCGACGCTGGTGCCACAACATAGAAGAATCAGAATAGGGGCATAACCCCGAAGCATAATATGTCATATCAAATGGCCATAACAAATCATATCATAACAAGCGGACATGGCACATCATACTCCACAAACCCATGTACGCGTATACCTGCCCCCTCACATCGAGGCACGGCGAACAATGCAGAGGCTCACGCTTGACAACATATCCTGGCCCGGGCTCAGTGTGGGAAACATTGGGGCATCCACGAATGGAGTAGTGAGAGACTAAATGCAATTAAAATAGTATAAATATTTTCAGAGACTCGATGAGGCATATTAATGACAAACCAATCCAATGAAGTCGGATGGGATCATAATAAGTGAGTTTCGGATGTCACAATAAATTACAGAAGTATAACCTTTCTGAAATTGTTCCGAGTGTCAAAACAATTTATCAGACTTAATGGAATATTTAAAATAATGTTTGTTAGGTAATTAGAATGGTAATCAAAACATTCCTTTCAAAAACCGCTCGAAAAGAAGACTTAAGCACTATAAGGGCAAAACCGGGAATAGTGGGCCCACCTCGGAACAAGCAAGGCGGTGGGCTCAAATTACGCCCTTTAAGCCTATGAGGCCACCTATAAAGGTTCTACGGACGTTCTATAGCCTTCCGAGTAGTTTAGAGAAAGTTTGCATAATTTCCGAGAAAACATACCAAAAGGGCTCAATTCTACTGAAGGAAAAAGCGAGATTTTCACTTGCGGGTTCTGATGGGCAGAAAGTCTTTCGAGGCCCGAATCCGATTCTACTACACTTAGGCATGCCAAAAGAAGGATCGGGGTAGCTTTACATACCTTTTGAGCTTTTTAAGCCTATCCAAGCTCATTCTCCGTTTCGTCGAAAATCTGCAAATGGTCACATTTACCAATTGTAAGTTATAGATGCTACGAATTCAATTTAACTCATATTTGTCTACCGAAATTTCGGCAGCACTTCCCCTATACATATAGCACCCCCGAGAATTCAACTCGGCTCAGAATCATCAACAACAACCCAAACAACAACATCAACATCAACAACGAACATCAAAAACATAATATGGCACAACTAGTTCTACTTGCCGACAATTGCCATAACCTTCTCTCCGACCCAAACTTTCAAACTAATATCAATGATTTCACATTCATTAACAATCTAGATCACCACAACATAGTTTAGAAGCATTTCATATGGTTTCCTTAAATTATACACACGATATACATAATATACAAACTTTCCGCCAAAGTCGTAACTCATTCAAAACTTCTAATCTTTGGCATACATATTCATAATATGTTTCTAGCTTCCAACTTCATTAATACTCATCATAATTTGCAACTTAATAACTTCATTTTCATAATGTCGTAAAATCGTTCTAAAACGACATAAACTTCTACATTCCATTTCAATACTAAGTTATATCATTCTATCTTCATTTACATTGTAAACATCACAATAACACACTAACATACTAAACAACTTAATTCATTACCATTCCAAGTCCACATACCCTACGGCCATATGCCCCATTCATCAACTTCAACCAAATTCATTTCACTTCCAATTCCCATATGCATTTCATCACAACCATAACTAGAATATAACATGAATTCAACACATTATGGCTATACAATTCATACATACACACGGCTACACATCATATTCCAAACCCACTTTACAAACTTCCATTTTTCCATACAATCAACACATTTCTATATGCTACAACACAAACAAGACTTTATAACACAAGAATAAGGAATAAATTCTCACCTTTTCCTCAAGTCTTCTTCACTTGAACTTGTGTTCACTTTGATGAAATAAGGTCTCCTTTCTCCAAACCAACTACACCAAGTTGAAAAGGGCACTCACTTTAGTAGGAATCCAACAAGAACAAAATTTTAGAAGCAAGATTTTTGGTGGCAAACTTTCTATGGCCAAGCCGAACCCTCCCCTTTTTTTCTCTTGTTTTTGCTTTGTTCTTATATGAATCTTCTAAGAGATGAAGATGATATAATATATGATATATACACTATGGTCCCTTAGTTAATTTTTACACATGGAAAAATTAATAAAACATGGGCTTGGGCCACTAAGTTGGCCGGCCACCCTTCATCATTGGGCCTAATTTTTCTTTCAATTATTTGGGCCCAATGGATTATAATTCCCGTTTTGTAATTCCCGAAACTAATTTTCGAAATCCCAAATTTGCCCTTAGCGTTCCTCGACACTTCCATATTAATATTCTTTCATAACAACTCAAGGGTTACATAAATTCAATTATGACCTTATTTCATACAAGTCCAAATTATTTCCAATTTTCCAAAGGTGTGAAAACACGGGATATAACACCACTATAGCGGTGGGCTGACCGCTCCCAGCGACCAGCCATTTCCTGTGTGGCCGCTGTGGCAGGCTATTGCTCGCTACAGCAATACCGCTATAGCGGGGGATAGACCGCTATAGTGGTAAGCGGACTTTTGTTCCGTTTGCTATAGCGGTCACTTGGCCGCTATATCGAGACACTGCAGCGGTGAAACGACCGCCGCAACGGTCGATGGGAGCAAAACCTGTGTTTTAAAGACTTAGTCTCATATTTTTATTCATAATACCCAACACAGTTCCGCAGAAGCACCTAGGGTGAATTTTCAAGATAGGGCAAGAAAAATCTTAAGAGGTAAGTTTCATTTATTCCTTCCAAGCATTCCTTATCATCTTCATGATTATCATCACTCTTGTTGGTCTTCAATGGTGGAATTGTAATAGAAACCTTAGGAATTATTAAACCTCGTAAACTTGATAGGTTATAGTTATTATCACTTGTTTATAATCTAAAGGCGTGTGTTGATTTCTTTTAATCATGAATTGAATTCTTAGAGCCATATAATAAGTGAATTAAGACCTAGGGTTTGATAAAAATGGTATCTTGACCATGGAAACTGCTTGTAATGGGAATGTTGTTATCATTTGCTGATTGATGATTGCTAAGGCCAGTGATAGGTTTATTCACACCTAGAAAGTCATCCACCCATTGGAATGGGGTAAAGGGAAGGGTATTCTTGAATCGGTACATGTGATTTCAGTATTGTGACTCATTGAACCTTCTATTTCAAAACTTTGAGTGTTCTAAGGCTTTAAGGAAAGTAAAAGTTGTAGCGAAGTGACTTACATTGCTCCAGCTCTACGATTGAGGTAGGTTACGGTCTACTTGAGTTAGACTTTGGTTAGTTGATTGTATGTTTTTTGAATTCTTTAGGGGAAAGCACGGATAGTTTTCATGCATGATATTGTGTGGTTGAACTCCTATGTGAACGTGATTGAGTGATTGTGATTGAGTGATGGTGTCGGCTTCATGCCACTATTCCTATGTGTTAAATCTGCAGTGGATGTGTTTGTGATGACAAGCTAATATAATCTTCTCGGCGATATTGTGACATGAAATAATGACTTGGGCATTGATAATGAGAAGGTAAGAAACATTGTCCTCTAAAAAGGTGTCATGACCCGTCTAGGGGGCCGCGACGAGCCCCCGGTGCTAGCCCACCCGGGTACCCTTTGGGTTGCACTTACACTTACATCTAGGTGAGCCACATAATTAAACATACATTTCTATTCATCAGTCATACTAGTCCCATTGGACAACAATGCCATTATATCATCATTGGCATCTATACCACGTCAATGAACATGAGCCGACAAGGCTAACAAAATGATATTAAAAATATAGGCCGACGAGGCTAAACACATCTAACCGCGTACACATGTCTACGAGCCTCTAAGGAGAGTATGTCACATCAGATAAGCGGGACAAGACCCCGTTATGCCCATAATTATGTACAAAAAAGAATAAGTACCTAAAAGCTATAGCTCCGAATGAAATGGAGCTCCGCTATGTAGTCCTTGAGAATGTAGCTATGGACCAATCCTGTCTCCCTGTGCACCTACGGGCATGACGCAGCGTCCACAAACAAAAGGACGTCAGTACAAATAATGTACTGAGTATGTAAAGCATGATCAATATCAATGTAGAATCATAATAAGCAACATGAAAGATAACATGGGATGGGAGATAGTAATATCATTGTCATAAGCACTTACTTGCCTTTCATAGGAACTTTCCATTCTAATGCGTATTTGTGTACATATATCCATAATCGTATCCGTTCCATATTTGTACTCATATTGGTATACATACTCGTGTCTATGTCATACACACACTCATATCATATTCATAGCATTTACATAGCATACCCGACCATGCAAGATCGGTGTTTCATACATACTTGGCCAACCAAGGCTCAAGGTTACACATACCTGGCCCTACCAAGGCGTCAGGGTTACATCTACCTAGCCTTACCAAGGCGTCAGGGTTATCTGTACCATTTACAGAGGTGTGCGCGTATTACATAATCATATACATATTTATTTACATATCCTACCCGGCCTCATAAGCTCGGGGTTCCATAATAGTCATACATAGATACATATACATAATAGCTCATGAGCGTCTTTACTATTATAGTTACTATCATCGTCGTCATCGTTATCATCATCGCTATTACAACCATACTTGTCTTCCATATCATTATCACTATTATCGTCATTCATCACATCTATCTTTATAGGCTTACTCGTCATACGAGGAACTTAGCACAATCATGGCGTATCAAGAATCATGAGCTTACAAGCTCGGAAGATCAAATCATTTGAAAGATATCATAGTCTTATAGAAGATTTAGACGTTTGGCCAAAGAACCATGCCTTATGAGAGAAGGGTTAGCCTTACATACCTTTCCGTTGAACTATTCTACACTTGCACGTTCTCCTCCGAAGCTCACGTCTCTACCTTCATTAAAGTCATACTATCATTAGAGTCGATAGCTAGCATACATGACAAAAACTAGAGAAAATCGGGCAACGTCTCCTCTATTTATACAACATTCCTTTATAGCGTATATCAACTCTCAAATGTCAATAATACATTCACAATACTATAACCATATTTCTAGACTTAATTTCAATCATCCATATCCATGGCCATAACGCACGACGACGTCTATTCTCATACATTGCTCATCTCATGTTCTCAACATCATTTATAACAGATTTACATCACAACACATCAAGAATCGTAACTTAAGTTAACTTATTTCTCAAAATGGCACTATTCCACATTCATGACCCATTTTTCTATACCCTTCTACAATCCAGGTATTTCAACTCTCAAATACCTTACACAACATAGAAATATCATAAATCTTACCTTAGATATCGTAGGAACAAGCCTTGGTTGATAATACTCCACTTGAGCAAAAACCCTAGTTCATCTCCAATGAGGTTTCTTGACTTGTATGATCTTTAATGGGTTTTCTTACACTTGATTCACCTGGTTTATGTTGTTGATCACTAATAATCCTTGAATTCTTGTGGAATAAATGTAGAGAGATGTTTTAGAGAGAAGGGGTGAAATGTGGAAATGAAATAATAAACTTGGTCCCCCTTTTAATAACCCAAAATCTGATCTGAAATGAACACTCGTCGAAAGTGCAACAATGGTCGTAAACTCAGTTTACGGTCCATATTCAAATTTACGGGCCATATTTCGTGGACGTATTTTATCATAACAGAACCAGAAAGTCAGGCTGAGACATAGTGATTTACGAACACAATTTACGGTCCTATTTCAAGTCGTCTTTAACCATTCAAGCATTTGACAGAAAGTTGAAGTTTTGGAAGTTGAAATACGACATGGCAATTTACAGCCCGTAAACTACTTTACAGTCCGTATTTCATTTTACGATCAACTGGCCAAAGTGCAAATCTGCAAATTTCCACATTTTCAGAACCTATAGTTAGTCATTATGGAGCATAACCTATCTCTTATTGCAATTGCCTTTGAAATCTTAATTAGGATCGTCAAACGTCGTTCCCTTCTTATTAAAACATTGTACACGCTATGCCCTTTGTTATCCTATCCACTGTACGTTTGCGGGGAATTTTCAAGGTGTAACATTCTCCCCCCCTTTTGAACATTCGTCCTCGAATGTTAAACACTCGGGATCCTGCGAAAATTTCGCCAGAGTTTCCCCTGTAATTTGGCACTACCAACCTACCACAACAACCTATAATATCATCGCCTCACAGGGCTACATCACAATATCAACATATCTATGGCCACACACGACCAAAAACATGAAAAGTAAGTATATATACCTTATATCGTTAGTGTTTCATCTTGAATCTCTTCTGGGGGTTGGAATAAATGCAGGTATCTGGATCGCATACTTTCTTTCGCTTCCCTTGTCATTTCCTCTCATTTACTACTCCTCTATAGAACCTTAACTGAGGTCACGTATTTGTTTCTAAGTCTCCGTACTTGCCTATCTAGTATGGCAATGGGTACTTCTTCATAAGTCAACTTTTCTGTCACATGCACATCACTTATTAGCACGATCTTAGTAGGGTCTCCATCACATTTCTGAAGCATCGAGACATGAAAAACTGGATGGACTGACTCCAAATCCGGAGGTAACTCTAGCTCATACGCCACTTTGCCTATCTTTCGTACAATCTCATAGGGCCCAATGTATCGCGGACTAAGCTTCCCCCTTTTGCCAAATCTCATGACGCCCTTCATTGGCGACACTTTCAAGAGTACCCAATATTTAACCTGAAACTCCAAGTCCCTTCGACGATTATCCGCATAGGACTTCTGACGACTTTGAGCTGCTAATAACCGATCTTGTATGAGCTTGAATTTCTCTATGGCTAGCTGGACCAAGTCTGGTCCTATAAACTTAGTCTCTCCCAGTTCAAACCACCCAATTGGGGATCTACACTTCCGCCCATATAGGGCTTCATACGGTGCCATTTGAATGCTAGTGTGACAGCTATTATTGTAAGCAAATTCAATGAGCGGCAAATGGTCATCCCAATTACCTCCAAAATCTAGCATACATGCCCGTAACATATCTTCAAGAGTCTGAATGGTGCGCTCAACTTGCCCATCGGTCTGCGGGTGAAATGTCGTGCTAAGGCTCACTTGGGTCCCTAAACTCTCTTGGAAAGACTTCCAAAAATTTGTTGCAAACTGAGTCGCTCTATCAGAGATAATAGATGCTGGAATACCATGGAGTCCCACTATCTCTTTAATATAAAGCCTTGCCTAATCTTCTGCCACATAGGTTGTTCTGACCGGTAAGAAATGAGCTGACTTTGTGAGCCTATCCACAATCACCCATATAGAATCATACTTACGTCAAGAACGGGGTAAGCCTGCAATGAAGTCCATGTTAATTACTTCCACTTCCAAGTTGGAATTTCTATGGCTTGTAACAATCCACCCGGCTTTTGGTGCTCGATTTTCACTTGCTGACAGTTGGGACATTGAGCTACGAATCCCGCTATATCTTTCTTATTTCCGTTCCACCAATATATAGACTTCAGATCATGATACATTTTCGTCGCACCGAGGTGAACAGAATAACAGTAACAATGAGCTTCTCTCAATATTTGGTGGCGTAAATCTGCCACATTTGGAACGCATAATCTGCCTCGACATTGGAGAACTCCGTCTCCTGAAAGATCAAACGATGACTCCTCTTTCTGAGGGAGTGTATCCCTGTAATGCATTATCATGGAATATTCGTATTGTCGCTTCTTCACTTCTGCTACTAGCAACGAGACTGCTGAATTCTGAATAGTAGTTCCCTTGCTACCCGAGTCCACTACTCGAACTCCTAGACTAGCTAGTTGCTGGAGCTCACGAGCCATTTCTCTTTTCTCTAGGCGTACATCACATAAACTTCTCATAGATCTGCGGCTAAGGGCATCAGCCACAACATTTTCCTTTCCGCGGTGATACATGATGTCGACATCATAGTCTTTTAGCCATTCCATCCATCGTCGTTGCCGCAAATTCAACTCTTTCTGCTTGAAGATATACCGAAGACTCTTATGATCTGTATAAATATCCACATGGACACCATATAAATAATGTCTCCATATATTTAATGCATGAACCACTGCGGCCAATTCTAGATCATAGGTAGGGTAATTCCTCTCATGTTTCCGCAATTGCCTTGAAGCATACGCAATCTCCTTACCATGTTGCATCAATACACAGCCTAGCCCAACACCGGAAGCATCGCAATAAACAACATATCCTTCCAATCCCTCTGGAAGTGTCAAGACTGGGGCGGAATTCAATCTACCTTTCAACTCTTGGAAGTTACGTTCACAAGCATCTGTCCATCGAAACTTTGCTTATTTCTGGGTAAACTTTGTGAATGGGGCAGAAATAGAAGAAAAACCTTCAACAAATCTCCTATAATAACCTACTAAGCCCAGAAAGATACGAACCTTCGTAGGAGTTGTGGGCCTTGGCTAAGTCTTCACGGCCTCAATCTTTTGACTATCCACTCGAATGCCATCTGCGGCAACAATGTGCCCCAGAATTGCCACTGAGTTCAACCAAAACTCACACCTGGAGAATTTTGCAAACAACTCTCTAGTTCGAAGAACTCCAAGGACAGTACGCAAATGATGCGCATGTTCTGCCTCGGATCTAGAATACACCAAGATATCATTGATGAATACAATCACAAATAAATCCAGAAAGGGCCTGAACACATTGTTCATCAAATCCATAAACACTGTCGGTGCATTAGTTAGCCCAAATGACATTACCCAGAACTCAAAATGACCATATCTTGTTCTGAGAGCTGTCTTAGGGATATCTTTCTCCCTAACTCTCACTTGGTGATATCCGGATCTCAAATCTATCTTCGAAAACCATTTGGCGCCTTGCAATTGATCAAATAAGTCATCAATCCTTGGGAGAGGATATTTATTCTTAATCGTCACCTTATTCAATTGCCGATAATCAATGCACATTCTCAAGGAGCCATCTTTCTTTCGGACAAACAATACGGGTGCTCCCCACGGGGATGAACTAGGCCTAATAAAGCCTTTATCAAGCAATTCTTTCAACTGCTCCTTTAACTCTTTCAATTATGCGGGACCCATTCTATAAGGAGGAATAAATATAGGCTTAGTGCCTGGCAGCACATCAATAGCAAAATCAATCTCCCGCTCGGGAGGAAGGCCTGGAAGTTCTTTCGGGAACACATTCGAAAATTCATTTACTACAGGAACTGACTGAAAAGTAGGTGATTCAGCTTCTACATCTTGAACCCGAACTAGATGGTAGATACACCCTTTTGTGATCATTTTCCTTGCCTTTAGATAGGAAATAAACCTACCTTTTGGTGACGCCGTATTTCCTTTCCATTCTAAAACTGGTTCTCCCGGAAATTGGAAACGAACCATTTTCATTCTACAATCAACATTGGCGTAGCAAGAAGCCAACCAATCCATGCCTATAATAACATCAAAGTCTACCATTTTTAGCTCATGTAAGTCAACCATAGTACGACGACCACAAATCACAATTACACAATTCCTATATACTCGGCTAGCTATTACCGATTCACCAACGGGTGTAGACACCTCAAAAGGTTTGATCAACTCCGGTTCGACTCTAAATCAACACGCAATATATGGAGTAACTTATGAAAATGTGGAACCCGGATCAATCAAAGCATATACATTATGAGAGAATACCGATAATATACCTGTAACGACGTCAATAGAAGATTCAAGATCTTTGCGTCCAGCCAAAGCATAAACACGGTGCTGAGAACTGCTAGAACTGGGAATTCTCCCTCTGCCTCTACCATGGCCGACTGGCGCATCTGAACCTGGCCTCATAGGGCGTACAGATGCTGAAGATTCGGCTACCGTCCCTGAAGGCTGGGTCCTACCTCTACCATGAACTGAGGGACAATCACGCATGATATGGCCTGGTTGACCACATGAATAGGAAACATCTGAACCCAATCGACATCGACCCC
This sequence comes from Lycium barbarum, assembly GCF_019175385.1. Classification (NCBI taxonomy): domain Eukaryota; kingdom Viridiplantae; phylum Streptophyta; class Magnoliopsida; order Solanales; family Solanaceae; genus Lycium; species Lycium barbarum. Next base: position 60,511,300 of record NC_083342.1, on the reverse strand, counting down.
AATCCAACTTCCCACACTAGGAACATCATAGTGCGGTGTTACACCTCGGAAAATTTTTCCGTTGGTACGTAAGTGACCGAACTAGTGATAAGTATGAGTGCATGAGGTCCATGAGCAAGAAACGACGTTTGATGACCTTAGGCGAGATTTCGAAGGTATCTGATGTGAGATGAGAAAGTTGGCTAAGTTAAGATGAGATATAAGGTGAGCAATGCATGTGCATGGACGTGGGTGACTAAAATGAGAAGTCTAAGAGATATGAAAAGTTGCAGATTTGAAATCTGCCCAGTGGTCCGTAAACTGGCAGTCGTAAATTACCATGCAAGACTTCGACTTTCTGCCCAGTTGAGAAATAGTAAAATACGACCAGGAGGACACTGTAAAGTCATTTACGGCCCGTAAACCATGGTCGTAAATCACCATGCATGCAGCCAAAGTTTCTGGTTCTGGAAATGGTTAAAGACGACCACGAGGGACGGTCCGTAAAGTGGAATACGGACCGTAAACCTCCATGGACGACCACTGTTCACCCAGCACAGATTTTTTCAATTCATTAAATAAGGGAACCAACACTTATTTTATTTCATTACAACATTACACCACTTTTCTCTAAAACCTCTCTCTACATTCTTTATACAAGGTTTCAAGGATATTTGAGGATCAACAACATAAAACAAGGTGAATGAAGAGTAAGAACATCATCAAAGATCATCCAAGTCAAGAAATCCAAATGGAGAAAAACTAGGGTTTTGCCCAAAGTGGAGTATTATTAACCAAAGCTTGTTCCTACAACTTCTAAGGTAAGATTCATGATTTTTACATGATGTTTAAGGTATTAAAGAGTTGAAATACATGGATTGTAGAAAATATGGTCAAGTAGGTCATGAATGATGAATAATGACATTTTGAGGAATAATTTGAATTGAATCATGAATGTTGTTGTGTTGTGATATGAATGCATTATAAATGGTACTAAGATCATGAACTAGACACTTTAGACGAATGGACGAAGTTGGATGTTATGACCATGAATATGGGTGAATTAGAGGCAAATTAAGGAATCTAGATAATGTGATAATGTGAATGACTAATGACTATTGTTATGATATTAATGAAGGTATAGACGCTAGCATTGGGAGGAAGCGTGCAAATGTAGAATAGTCCGACGAAAAGGTATGTAAGGCTAACCCTTCTTTCATAAGGCATGGTTCCTTGGCCAAACTCTTAAATCCACTATATGAGTATGTTATATTCAAACGATTGACACTCCGAGCTCATAAGCTCACAATCCTCGATATGTGCTACGATTGTACTACGCACCCCATAGGACGAGTAAGCATAAGATATAGATGTAGCGAAAATGATGATGATAGTGATGACGATGATAATAATAATGATGCTAAAGGCGCCTACGGGCTATTATACTTACATGTGCCTATGAAGGGCTATAATGACACCCCGAGCTTATAACGTCGGGTAGGATATATGTATATGAATATGTATAAAGTATGTATGTGATTACGAAACGCGCGCACACCTCTGCAGATGGTACGGATAACCCTGAAGCCTTGGTAGGGCCAGGTATGAGTAACCTTGAGCCTTGGTTATCCAAGTATGTATGAAACACCGATCCTATGAGGTCGGGTATGCTATGTAAATGTTATCTATATGAAATGACTAAATATATAATATGAATATTAATGTGATAAGACTATGTATAAGAATACGAATAAGGATATGTATACGAATATGAGCACAAGTATGGTACGAGTACTATTATGGAATACGGATGATGACGTAGGTGTACAAATACGTATGAAAAATGGAAAGTCCTACGAAAGGCAGGTAAGCGCTATGACGATGATATTATTGTCTCCCCCCTCCTATGCTATTTCATATGTTGTTCATGATGCTTATTTATTGATGTTGCTCATGCTTTACATACTCAGTACATTCTTCGTACGGACGTCCTTTTGTTTGTGGACGTTGCGTCATGCCCGCAGGTGCACAGGGAGACAGACTTGATCCATAGCTGCCTATTCGGAGATTACATGGAGAGCTCCATTTCGTTCGGAGCCATATCTTTTGGGTACTCATTATTTTGTGTATATAATTATGGGCATAGCGGGGTCCTGTCCCGCTAATGTGATATGTTATACTCTTAGAGGCTCGTAGACATGTGTGTGTGTGGGTAGATGTGTTTGGCCTTGTCGGCCTATGTTTTGTATATCATTTTGTTGGCCACGTTGGCCCATGTACATTGATGTGGCATATGTTATATCCCGTATTTTATACGTTCGGATATTCCAAGGTAGTAGTAACGAAGTTAAGGGAATGACCATTTTCCAAATGTATTTCAATGAACAAGTGGGTTATAAATATTATTCACAACATTAGTATTATGGAAATATTAAGAAAGGTTGAGGACGAAAAAAAAAAAGAGAAATTCGCAAAATAGAACCATGGTGATATTATGGAAAGCTAGGGGTAAAATGGTAATTTTACAAAAGTCCAGGAAAATTCATGAAGGGGCCATGTTGGTCGTGCACTATATGCTCTTATTTTAATTAATGGGGGCTATTTGTAAATTATAAAAATACAATATGGACCCAAGCTTGTTTAAGAAGACATTAGTCTTCTTTTAATTTCAAGAAATTTCTAGAGAGGGGCATGTGCCCCTCACATGCATATATATATATATATATATATATATATATATATATATATATATACATGAGTCTACTCTCCATTTAAGACAAAGAAAACAAGAACAAAAAAAAAAAGGATGAAGAGAGGGAAAGATGAGGGTTTCGGCCATGGCCAAAGAAAATTAGGCCATGGAAATTGTATTCCAAAAATTTATTTCTTTATGCATTCCTACTAATTTTAAGGCTCTCTTTAACATGGTCTAGTTGTTGAAGCAAAAATATTCCTCTTTGTTGCAAGTTGGCAACCTTGGCTAAGTTGAAGAATTGAAGAGAAAAGGTAAGAATTCAACCTTCTTATATGTATTACAGATGGTTGTGCATGTTGTGATATGTAGAAATGAATGGAACTCATGAAATATGTATGTATTTGGTATAGCCGAATGGGTGATGTGTGTGGAAAACAATGGATTGGATTCATGTAGTAGTTTGATTGTTGTTGTGTGTAGAGTGGAGAAATGGATGAAATATATGGAAGTATGTGTGTTTGAGTATGGCCGTGTATGGTATGTGTGTGATTAATAATGTGTATGTAGAGTTGTGTTGGGGTGATGAATTAGTTTGTATTCAACATGCTTGTGTGTTGTAGTTACGTGTGGAAAATGGATGAAAATCATGGAATTTGTGTGTTGAAGGGCTGGCCGAAAATGGACTGTTTTGCATGTCCAAGAATGAACTAATTTTATTTAGTATGTTTGGGTTGTTGTGTTGTGGATTATGTGATATAAATGAGAGTTTAATGATCCAAGTTGGTGTCGTAATTGTTGCGGGCTGTTTTTGGAAGCCAATTTGAATCAAATGTAGTTTCTTGTAATTATGATAATAATGTTGTTAAAGTGTGGTTTGTTGGTGTAGTTTGAGAAGTTTGAAGAAAGAAATGTGTTGTGATGGTTCCTATGGAAGTTGGAAGATTTCGGGTTCCATGGTGCATTGTTGGGTTGTTTGAATATTTTGTGATTTGTCCGAGGCGTCCTTGAATCTTGTTTAAATAGTTTGGATTAGTACTTGAATGCATGAATATGGATGTTGGTTTGATTGCATGCGGTTGATTTGAATGAAAGTGGAATGCCGTCGAATTGTATAGAAAAGAGTCACTAATGTTAGAATGTGTTTTGAACCTCTTATTGATGTTGTAGCTTGGTTGTTGGTTGGGTTGTTGTTGAGTTGGGCCGAGCCATATTCTCGGGGTTGGTATATTTACAGGGGAGATGCTGCCGAAATTCCGGCAGAATATAAGTGAATGTGTTTGAAAGGTTAAAGCAAGTATATGATAATGGAAATAATGAAGGGATGAACTTTCTTGCATGTAGACAAACAAGTGGGATGCACAAGTGTAACTAGTTGGTCGCAGCACAGGTATGTATGGCTTACCCTTTCTTTCTTTGGCATGTCCTAGAGCCAAGTAAGGTATAATGTGATATGCCGCCTTGGGGTAACTCTGTTCTATGATTCTAAGTCTGATTATGATTCTAATTCACTTCTTGACCTGAGTTTGTGATCCTAGCTCATCCCTTGATATAAGTATTTTGATATAAGTATTTTGGCACAAGTATTCTGATATACGTATTTTGATATAAGTATTCTGATATATGTATTTTGATATAAGTGTCTTGAGATAAGCATTTTGATATCAGTCTTCTGATATAAGTGTTTCGCTATGAGTATTTTGATATAAGTATTCTGATGTAAGTATGCTGATATAAGTATTCCGATATGAGTATCCTGATATGAGAATTCCGAAATCAGTATCCTGATATGAGCATTCTGATACGTTTATTCTGGTTCGAGAACTTCTGTAAGAATTAATGTCCCTAACTTCCGTATACGATCTCGGATTGCTCTGAAATGTTCGAAGAGGTTTCTGTATCAAGACGTCCATAATTTACTTATACGTAAGTATGGTTCCAAAATCTCTATTTGATCTGATTCGTAAGGACATCCGAAGGTGCCTGATATGACTATGACTCTGATTCTCCGAAAAAGACTTCTGAAACGCTTATAAAGCGCTCTGTACTTCAAACGCTCGTAACTTCCTCATACTACGCCGGATTGACCTGAAATCTGTTCCGAGCCTCCAGGTATCGGTAAGTACACCGGTCTGTTGAGTTTTGATGTCTATGCATGTGGTTTCTCACGACTCTGCTCGTGCATGACTCAATGTATCTTTCACTGCGACCCGGGCCAGGTTCTGTTATGTCCTCGTGTGTCCGCTACGATATGATTCACTGCGTCCCCGGCCAGGTTCTGTTATCGTGCGCATTCCCCTGCATTGTTCACCGCGTCCCTCATAGGCTGGCCGGGCTCTGTTATATGGTATGATGATATAATGATATGGGGTGGTGGCCAGGATGGCATATGATCTGTCTGTTCACCGCGTCCCGTACTAGAGGGCCGGGCTCTGTTACCGCACCCCTCACTGGAGGGTCGGGTTCTGATATATGCATATATGATACCTGAATTTGATTTATGATGATTTTTTTTACCGCGTCCCTTATCACAGGGTCGGGTTCTGTTATACGCAATGTGACATACGAATCTGAGTATTCCATCCGATATATGACATCATCTGAGTATTCTGTATATTCTGCATTCCGTCAGATATATGACATAATCTGTACGTTCTGTATTCCGTCCGATATATGACATCATCTGAGTAATCTGTACGTTCTCTATACCGTCCGATATATGATATCATCTGAGTATTCAGTACGTTCTGTACTCCGTCTGACGTATGACCTTATCTGTGCGTTCTGTACGTGCCACACTCCTTCTGACATCTGGTATCGGTATGTGCGATCTGTGTCTGGAAAGTAAGTATGTCGGCATTCTGTATGCTCTCTATGATTTTGTTATGCTCTATATGATTTGTACGGTCTGTATGATCTGTATTGGTCGGTATGGTCTGTGTCGGTCTGTATGGTCGGTATTGGTCTGCATGATCTGTCTCTAAGAAGTAAGTAATTCGGCAATCTGGATAATATGCTTACCCTTGGTACCGTTTGTTTCGATTATGGTTCTGCTTCTGTATTCTATGTCTTACATACTCAGTACATATTCCGTACTGACCCCCGGTTCTTTAGGGGCTGCGTTTCATGCCGCGCAGGTACTCCCAGACGAGACAAGGACGCTATAAAAGATATTTCAGCAGTGGTGGCGAACTCCATTTGCTCCTGGAGGACTGCCAAGTCAGTGTATGGTATATGTGTTATGGTTTCTGTATGGTATTAGAGACTTTGCAGACAGCGTCGTGGTTATAGTATGTCAGTCTGTAAGCGGCTCCGTCAGCCGATATGTCGGTCTGTGTTATGCATTGAATTTTGTATGACTATAGATTTGTTCGCTTGGAAGCTTCGAGAAAGAACATTTCTGAAAGAAAGAAAAAAAATTTACTATGTATTTTATCTGATTTGATTTAAAAGTTTGACGTAACTTTATGTGCAGCAAGAGTCTGGGGTTCGCTCGGCCCTAAGTAAGGGTCGGGTGCCCATCACACCCTAGTAAGGTCGGGGTGTGACAGCATAGATGCCTATGAAGATATAAATGTGTTGTTGTCCAAATGGGACTAGTTGACGAATGAATGGAAATGCATGTATAATTATGTGGCTCACCTAGATGTAAGCATAAGAGTAAGCTAAGAGGGTGCCCGGGTGGGCTAGCACCGGGTGCTCATCGCGGCCCCGAGTCGGGTCGTGACAAAAGTGGTATCAGAGTAGTTCAGTCCTAGGGTGTGTCTACGAGCCGTGTCTAGTAGAGTCTTGGTTATGGGTGTGTTGCGCGCCACACTTATAAACAAGAAGCTGCGGATATTTTAAGAATAAATGACCTCCACGGTTTTTAGGCCAGAGCCTTGAGAGATCTACACATCCCGGGCCGAGTCAGAGTTATTCGGGGTCCCAGTTTAGAGGTGATTCAGGCCAGTCAAGGCCACCTATACCACGATGTTCCCAGTGTGGGAAGTCGCATTGAGGTCAATGCCGATTGGGTTCAGATGTTTGCTATTCATGTGGTCGACCAGGCCATATTATGCGTGATTTCCCCTCAGTACATGGTAGAGGTAGGACCCAACCATCAGAGTCGATAGCCGGATCTTCGGCATCTGTGCGCCCTACGGGGCCAGGTTCACATGCGCCAGTCGGCCATGGTAGAGGTAGAGGCAGAGCTCCTAGTACTAGCGGCCCTCAGCACCGTATTTATGCCTTGGCTAGATGCCAAGATCTAGAGTCTTCTCCTGACGCGATCACAGGTATATTATCGGTATTCTCTCATGATGTATATGCTTTGATTGATCCGGGCTCCACGTTATCATATGTTACTCCTTATATTGCTGGTCAATTTATAGTTGAGCCGGAGTCGATCAAATCTTTTGAGGTGTCCACACCCGTGGGTGAATCGATAATAGCTAGCCGAGTATATAGGGATTGTATAGTCACGATTTGTGACCGTCGTACCATGATTGATTTGCATGAGCTAGAAATGGTAGATTTTGATGTTATTATGGGCATGGATTGGTTGGATTCTTGTTATGCCAATGTTGATTGCCCAATGAAGATGGTTCGTTTTCCAATTTCCGGGAGAACCAGTCTTTGAATGGAAAGGGAATGCGGCATCACCAAAAGGTAGATTTATTTCTTATCTAAAGGCAAGGAAGATGATCACGAAATGATGTATTTATCATCTAGTGCGAGTTCAAGATGTAGAAGCTGAATTGCCGACCCTTCAGTCAGTTCCCATAGTGAACGAATTTTCGGATGTGTTCCCGAAAGAGCTTCCAGGCCTTCCTCCCGAACGGGAGATTGATTTTACCATTGATGTGTTGTCAGGCACCACACCTATATCTATTCCTCCATATAGAATGGCACCCGCATAATTGAAAGAGTTGAAGGAGGAATTGAAGGACTTTCTTGATAAAGGCTTCATTAGGCCTAGTTCATCCCCGTGGGGAGCGCCCGTATTGTTCGTCCGAAAGAAAGATGGCTCCCTGAGAATGTGCATTGATTATAGGCAACTGAATAAAGTAACGATTAAGAATAAATATCCTCTCCCAAGGATTGATGACTTGTTTGATCAATTGCAAGGCGCCAAATGGTTTTCAAAGATTGATTTGAGGTCCGGGTATCATCAAGTGAGGGTAAGGGAGAAAGATATCCCTAAGACAGCCTTCAGAACGAGATATGGTCATTTTGAATTCCGGGTGATGTCATTTGGCCTAACTAATGCGCCAGCGGTATTTATGAATTTGATGAATAATGTGTTCCGGTCCTTTCTGGACTTATTTGTAATCGTATTCATTGATGATATTTTGGTGTATTCTAGATCCGAAGCAGAACATGCGGATCATTTGCGTATTGTCCTTGGAGTTCTTCGAACTCGAGAATTGTTTGCAAAGTTTTCCAAATGTGAGTTCTGGTTGAACTTAGTGGCATTTTTAGGGCATATTGTGGCAGCCGATGGTATTCGAGTGGATAGTCAAAAGATTGAGGCCGTGAAAACTTGGCCAAGACCCACAACTCCTACAGAGGTTCGTAGCTTTCTGGGCTTAGCAGGTTATTACAGGAGATTCATTGAAGGTTTTTCCTCTATTTCTGCACCACCCACAAAGTTGACACAGAAATCAGCCAAGTTTCAATGGACAGATGCTTGTGAACGTAGCTTCCATGAATTAAAGGGCCGATTGACTTCTGCCCCAGTTTTGACACTTCCAGAGGGATTGGAATGATACGTTGTGTATTGCGACGTTTCAGGTGTTGGGCTAGGCTGTGTGTTGATGCAACATGGCAAGGTGATTGCGTATGCTTCAAGGCAATTGCGGAAACATGAGCAGAATTATCCTACCCATGACATAGAATTGGCCGCCGTGGTCCATGCATTATAGATATGGAGACATTACTTATATGGTGTCCACGTGGATATTTACACAGATCATAAGAGTCTTCAATACATCTTCAAGCAGAAAGAGTTGAATTTGCGGCAACGACGATGGCTAGAGTTGCTAAAAGACTATGATGTTGAGATCCTGTACCACCCCGGAAAGGCAAATGTGGTGGCTGATGCTCTTAGCCGTAGGTCGATGGGAAGTCTAAATGATGTACGACCAGAAAAGAAAGAGATGGCCCGTGAGCTTCAACAGTTAGCTAGCCTAGGAGTCCGAGTAGTGGACTCAGGTAGCAGCGGAGCTACTATCCAGAATACCGCAGTCTCGTCGCTAGTGGCAGTAGTGAAAGAGCGACAATATGAGGATCCCATGCTAATGCAGTACAGAAATACACTCCCTCAGAAAAAAGGAGTCATCATTTGACATTTCAGGAGACGGAGCTCTCCGATGTAGAGGAAGATTATGTGTTCCCGATGTGGCAAGTTTACGCCACCAGATTTTGAGAGAAGCTCATAGTTCCTGTTATTCTGTTCACCCCGGAGCGATGAAGATGTATCATGATCTTAACTCTATATATTGGTGGAATGGGATGAAGAAAGATATAGCGGAATTCGTAGCTCAGTGTCCTAATTGCCAACAAGTGAAGATTGAACACCAAAAGCCGGGTGGATTGTTGCAAGCTATGGAAATCCCAACTTGGAAGTGGGAAGTGATTAACATGGATTTCATTTCAGGCTTACCCCATTCTCGACGTAAGTATGATTCCATATGGGTGATTGTGGATAGACTCACCAAGTCTGCTCATTTCTTACCGGTCAGGACGACCTATGATGCAGAAGATTATGCGAAGCTTTATCTAAAAGAGATAGTAAAACTCCATGGCGTCCCGGTATCTATTATCTCCGACAGAGGGACTCAGTTTACAGCTAAGTTTTGGAGGTCTTTCCAAGAGGGTTTAGGGACCCGAGTTAGCCTTAGCATGGCATTTCATCCCCAGACCGATGGACAAGCTGAACGTACTATTCAGACTCTTGAGGATATGTTACGAGCATGTATGATAGATTTTGGAGGGAATTGGGATGATCATTTGCCACTCATTGAATTTGCTTACAATAATAGTTATCATTCTAGCATTCAAATGGCACCATATGAAGCTTTATATGGGCGAAAGTGTAGATCCCCAATTGGGTGGTTTGAAACCGGAGAAACTAAATTAATAGGGCGAAACTTGGTCCAGCAAGCTATAGAGAAGGCCAAGCTTATACAAGATCGGTTGTTAGCAGCCCAAAGTCGTCAGAAATCCTATGCGGATAATCGTAGAAGAGACTTGGAGTTCAAAGTGAAGGATTGGGTATTATTGAAAGTGTCGCCAATTAAAGGCGTTATGAGATTTGCAAAAATGGGAAGCTTAGTCCCCGGTTTATTGGACCATATGAGATTGTGCGCAAAATAGGCAAAGTGGCCTATGAGTTAGATCTACCTCCGGAATTGGAGTCAGTCCATCCAGTATTTCATGTCTCGATGCTTCGAAAATGTGTTGGAGATTCCACTAGGATCGTCCCAGTAAATGATGTGCAAGTGACAGAGAAATTGACGTATGAAGAGGTACCCATTGCCATATTAGACAGGCAAGTACGGAGGCTTAGAAACAAAGAGGTGGCCTCGGTTAAGGTTCTATGGAGAAGCAGTAAACGAGAGGAGATGACATGGGAAGCAGAAGAAAGTATGCGATCCAAATACCCACATTTATTTCAGCCTTTGGAAGAAGCCCAAGATGAGACGTCAAGATCATACGGTATGTATATTTCCTTTTATGCTTTTGGGTCATGTGTGGCCAAAATTTTTATGTTGTTATGTTGTGGCCCTGTGTGGCATCGATATTATGGGTTGTTGTGGCAGGATGGTAGCGCCATATTATAAGGAAAACTCTGGCGAAATTTTTATCGAACTCCCGAGCACTTTAACATTCGGGGACGAATGTTCTTAAGGGGGGGAGAATGTTACACCTCGGAAAAATTTTCCGTTGGTACGTAAGTGAACGAACTAGTGATAAGTATGAGTGCATGAGGTCCATGAGCAAGAAACGACGTTTGATGACCTTAGGTAAGATTTCGAAGGTATCCGATGTGAGATGAGAAAGTTGGCTAAGTTAAGATGAGATATAAGGTGAGCAATGCATGTGCATGGACGTGGGTGATTAAAATGAGAAGTCTAAGAGATATGAAAAGTTGCAGATTTTAAATCTGCCCAGTGGTCGTAAAGTAAAAAATATGGATCGTATATTGGTATACGGTCCCGTAAACTGGCAGTCGTAAATTACCATGCAAGACTTCGACTTTCTGCCCAGTTGAGAAATGGTAAAATACGACCAGGAGGACGGACCGTAAAGTGATTTACGGCCCATAAACCATGGTCGTAAATCACCTTGCATGCAGCCAAAGTTTCTTGTTTTGGAAATGGTTAAAGACGACTACGAGGGACGGTCCGTAAAGTGGAATACGGACCGTAAACCTCCATGGACGACCACTGTTCACCCAGCACAAATTTTTGCAATTCATTAAATAAGGGAACCAACACTTATTTTATTTCATTACTACATTACACCACTTTTCTCTAAAACCTCTCTCTACATTCTTTATACAAGTTTTCAAGGATATTTGAGGATCAACAACATAAAACAAGGTGAATCAAGAGTAAGAACATCATCAAAGATCATCCAAGTCAAGAAATCCAAATGGAGAAAAACTAGGGTTTTGCCCAAAGTAGAGTATTATTAACCAAAGTTTGTTCCTACAACTTCTAAGGTAAGATTCATGATTTTTACATGATGTTTAAGGTATTGAAGAGTTGAAATACATGGATTGTAGAAAATATGGTCAAGTAGGTCATGAATGATGAATAGTGACATTTTGAGGAATAATTTGAATTGACTCATGAATGTTGTCGTGTTGTGATATGAATGCATTATAAATGGTACTAAGATCATGAACTAGACACTTTAGACGAATGGACGAAGTTGGATGTTATGACCATGAATATGGGTGAATTAGAGGCAAACTATGGAATCTAGATAATGTGGATAATTTGAATGACTAATGGTCATTGTTATGATATTAATGAAGGTATAGACGCTAGCATTGGGAGGAAGCGTGCAAATGTAGAATAGTCCGACAAAAAGGTATGTAAGGCTAACCCTTCTTTCATAAGGCATGGTTCCTTGGCCAAACTCTTAAATCCTCTATATGAGTATGTTGTATTCAAACGATTGACACTCCGAGCTCATAAGCTCACGATCCTCGATATGTGCTACGATTGTACTACGCACCCTATATGACTAGTAAGCATAAGATATAGATGTAGCGAAAATGATGATGATAGTGATGGCGATGATAATAATAATGATGCTAAAGGCGCCTACGGGCTATTATACTTACATGTGCCTATGAATGGCTATAATGACACCCCGAGCTTATAACGCTGGGTAGGATATATGTATATGAATATGTATAAAGTATGTATACGATTACGAAACGCGCGCACACCTCTGCAGATGGTACGGATAACCCTAAAGCCTTGGTAGGGCCAGGTATGAGTAACCTTGAGCCTTGGTTGGCCAAGTATGTATGAAACACCGATCCTATGAGGTCGGGTATGTTATGTAAATGCTATGTATATGAAATGACTAAATATATAATATGAATATGAATGTGATAAGACTATGTATAAGAATACGAATAAGGATATGTATACGAATATGAGCACAAGTATGGTACGAGTACTATTATGGAATACGGATGATGACATAGGTGTACAAATACGTATGAAAAATGGAAACTCCTACGAAAGGCAGGTAAGCGCTATGACGATGATATTATTGTCTCCCCCCTCCTATGCTATTTCATATATTGTTCATGATGCTTATTTATTGATGTTGCTCATTCTTTACATACTCAGTACATTCTTCGTACTGACGTCCTTTTGTTTGTGGACGTTGCGTCATGCCCGCAGGTGCACAGGGAGACAGACTTGATCCACAGCTGCCTATTCGGAGATTACATAGAGAGCTCCATTTCCTTCGGAGCCATATCTTTTGGGTACTCATTATTTTGTATATATAATTATGGGCATAGCGGGGTCTTGTCCCGCTAATGTGATATGTTATACTCTCAGAGGCTCGTAGACATGTGTGTATGTGGGTTGACGTGTTTGGCCTTGTCGGACTATGTTTTGTATATCATTTTGTCGGCCACGTTGGCCCATGTACATTGATGTGACATAGATGCCTATGATGATATAAATGTGCCGTGTCTAGTAGAGTCTTGGTTATGGGTGTGTTGCGCGCCACACTTATAAACAAGAAGCTGCGGACATTTTAAGAATAAATGACCTTTTTTCTTCATAAGAATCGTGCGATAGAGCTATGATGTAGGATTTTCTTGCTCCTAAATCGTGTGTTATGTATTTCAGAGATGCCTAAAAAGGGAAAGACTATGGCAGCACAAAAGGGCAAGACGGTGGCAGAGAAGCGGGCTAAGAAAGCACCGCCACCGGTAGTAGAGGAAAGTGAGTCCCAGGGTGCGGCTCAATCTCAGTCCTCCCAGACAGTGCCCGTCTCTGAGGAGCGTGAGGGAGCCTCAGCCCCAGCTTCAGCACCTCCAGCTCCTCCACCAAATGCTTCGGGCCAAGATGTAAAAGAGGGCATTACTTTATTGACTCAATTGGTTGCGGCCCAGGCTTAGAGGCACAGTTCAAGGTATGGTGATAGGGGTGTTAGTGCAAGAGCCCGTGATTTCATTACTTTGAACCCTCCGGAATTCTTTGGGTCAAAGCCGGAGGAGGATCCTCAGGATTTCATCGATGGTATGCTAAGGACGCTCTGGTTGATACATGCTTCAGACACCGAGTCGGTAGAGCTAGCGTCGTATTGATTGAGAGATGTCTCGATCCAGTGGTATACAGTATGGATGGCTTCACGGGGAGCCAATGCACCTCCCTCGGTATGGCAAGAGTTTGTTGATGCTTTTCTCAGTCATTATATGCCTCCAGAAGTTCGGCGAGCAAGGGCCGATAAATTCTTGAACTTGAGGCAAGTAAGCATGAGTGCCCTAGAGTATAGCCTCTGTTTTAACTCCTTGGCCAGGTATGCTTCGGCCGTGGTAGCAGATATGGGCGACAGGGTACACCGATTTGTAAAGGGCCAAGGGCCCCATCTGATGGATAAATGCTAGACTGCGTCCCTTGAGGACGGTATGGACATTGCACGCATTCAGGCACATGCTCAGAACTTAGAAGAAATCCTACAGCAGTGAAGAGGTGAATGTGAGCAAGATCGGGGACATAACAAGAGGGCCAGATCTTCAGGCCCAATGAGTGAGTCCCGAAGCAGACACAGGCAAGAGTTCCCTAGACATTCGGGCTATTCTATGACTAGTGCACCTCCACGGTTTTCAGGCCAGAGCCTTGATAGATCTACTCATCACGGGCCGAGTCAGAGTTATTCGGGGTCCCAATTTAGAGGTGATTCAGGCCAGTCAAGGCCACCTATACCACGATGTTCCCAGTGTGGGAAGTCGCATTGGGGTCAATGCCGATTGGGTTCAGATGTTTGCTATTCATGTGGTCGACCAGGCCATATTATGCGTGATTGCCCCTCAGTACATGGTAGAGGTAGGACCCAACCATCAGAGTCGATAGCCGGATCTTCGGCATCTGTGCGCCCTACGGGGCCAGGTTCACATGCGCCAGTCGGCCATGGTAGAGGTAGAGGCAGAGCTCCTAGTACTAGCGGCCCTCAGCACCGTATTTATGCCTTGGCTAGATGCCAAGATCTAGAGTCTTCTCCTGACGCGATCACAGGTATATTATCGGTATTCTCTCATGATGTATATGCTTTGATTGATCCGGGCTCCACGTTATCATATGTTACTCCTTATATTGCTGGTCAATTTATAGTTGAGCCGGAGTCGATCAAACCTTTTGAGGTGTCCACACCCGTGGGTGAATCGATAATAGCTAGCCGAGTATATAGGGATTGTATAGTCACGATTTGTCACCGTCGTACCATGATTGATTTGCATGAGCTAGAAATGGTAGATTTTGATGTTATTATGGGCATGGATTGGTTGGATTCTTGTTATGCCAATGTTGATTGCCCAATGAAGATGGTTCGTTTTCCAATTTCCGGGAGAACCAGTCTTTGAATGGAAAGGGAATGCGGCATCACCAAAAGGTAGATTTATTTCTTATCTAAAGGCAAGGAAGATGATCATGAAATGATGTATTTATCATCTAGTGCGAGTTCAAGATGTAGAAGCTGAATTGCCGACCCTTCAGTCAGTTCCCATAGTGAACGAATTTTCGGATGTGTTCCCGAAAGAGCTTCCAGGCCTTCCTCCCGAACGGGAGATTGATTTTACCATTGATGTGTTGCCAGGCACCACACTTATATCTATTCCTCCATATAGAATGGCACCCGCATAATTGAAAGAGTTGAAGGAGGAATTGAAGGACTTGCTTGATAAAGGCTTCATTAGGCCTAGTTCATCCCCGTGGGGAGCGCCCGTATTGTTCGTCCGAAAGAAAGATGGCTCCCTGAGAATGTGCATTGATTATAGGCAACTGAATAAAGTAACGATTAAGAATAAATATCCTCTCCCAAGGATTGATGACTTGTTTGATCAATTGCAAGGCGCCAAATGGTTTTCAAAGATTGATTTGAGGTCCGGGTATCATCAAGTGAGGGTAAGGGAGAAAGATATCCCTAAGACAGCCTTCAGAACGAGATATGGTCATTTTGAATTCCGGGTGATGTCATTTGGCCTAACTAATGCGCCAGCGGTATTTATGAATTTGATGAATAATGTGTTCCGGTCCTTTCTGGACTTATTTGTAATCGTATTCATTGATGATATTTTGGTGTATTCTAGATCCGAAGCAGAACATGCGGATCATTTGCGTATTGTCCTTGGAGTTCTTCGAACTCGAGAATTGTTTGCAAAGTTTTCCAAATGTGAGTTCTGGTTGAACTCAGTGGCATTTTTAGGGCATATTGTGGCAGCCGATGGTATTCGAGTGGATAGTCAAAAGATTGAGGCCGTGAAAACTTGGCCAAGACCCACAACTCCTACAGAGGTTCGTAGCTTTCTGGGCTTAGCAGGTTATTACAGGAGATTCATTGAAGGTTTTTCCTCTATTTCTGCACCACTCACAAAGTTGACACAGAAATCAGCCAAGCTTCAATGGACAGATGCTTGTGAACATAGCTTCCAAGAGTTAAAGGGCCGATTGACTTCTGCCCCAGTTCTGACACTTCCAGAGGGATTGGAAGGATACGTTGTGTATTGCGACGCTTCAGGTGTTGGGCTAGGCTGTGTGTTGATGCAACATGGCAAGGTGATTGTGTATGCTTCAAGGCAATTGCGGAAACATGAGCAGAATTATCCTACCCATGACTTAGAATTTTCCGCGGTGGTCCATGCATTAAAGATATGGAGACATTACTTATATGGTGTCCATGTGGATATTTACACAGATCATAAGAGTCTTCAATACATCTTCAAGCAGAAAGAGTTGAATTTGCAGCAACGACGATGGCTAGAGTTGCTAAAGGACTATGATGTTGAGATCCTGTACCACCCCGGAAAGGCAAATGTGGTGGCTGATGCTCTTAGCCGTAGGTCGATGGGAAGTCTAAGTGATGTATGACCAGAAAAGAAAGAGATGGCCCGTGAGCTTCAACAGTTAGCTAGCCTAGGAGTCCGAGTAGTGGACTCATGTAGCAGCGGAGCTACTATCCAGAATACCGCAGTCTCGTCGCTAGTGGCAGAAGTGAAAAAGCGATAATATGAGGATCCCATGCTAATGCAGTACAGAAATACACTCCCTCAGAAAAAGGAGTCATCATTTGACATTTCAGGAGACGGAGCTCTCCGATGTAGAGGAAGATTATGTGTTCCCGATGTGGCAAGTTTACGCCACCAGATTTTGAGAGAAGCTCATAGTTCCTGTTATTCTGTTCACCCCGGAGCGATGAAGATGTATCATGATCTTAACTCTATATATTGGTGGAATGGGATGAAGAAAGATATAGCGGAATTCGTAGCTCAGTGTCCTAATTGCCAACAAGTGAAGATTGAACACCAAAAGCCGGGTGGATTGTTGCAAGCTATGGAAATCCCAACTTGGAAGTGGGAAGTGATTAACATGGATTTCATTTCAGGCTTACCCCATTCTCGACGTAACTATGATTCCATATGGGTGATTGTGGATAGACTCACCAAGTCTGCTCATTTCTTACCGGTCAGGACGACCTATGATGCAGAAGATTATGCGAAGCTTTATCTTAAAGAGATAGTAAAACTCCATGGCGTCCCGGTATCTATTATCTCCGACAGAGGGACTCAGTTTACAGCTAAGTTTTGGAGGTCTTTCCAAGAGGGTTTAGGGACCCGAGTTAGCCTTAGCACGGCATTTCATCCCCAGACCGATGGACAAGCTGAACGTACTATTCAAACTCTTGAGGATATGTTACGAGCATGTATGATAGATTTTGGAGGGAATTGGGATGATCATTTGCCACTCATTGAATTTGCTTACAATAATAGTTATCATTCCAGCATTCAAATGGCACCATATGAAGCTTTATATGGGTGAAAGTGTAGATCCCCAATTGGGTGGTTTGAAACCGGAGAAACTAAATTGATAGGGCCAGACTTGGTCCAGCAAGCTATAGAGAAGGTCAAGCTTATACAAGATCGGTTGTTAGCAGCCCAAAGTCGTCAGAAATCCTATGCGGATAATCGTCGAAGAGACTTGGAGTTCAAAGTGAAGGATTGGGTATTCTTGAAAGTGTCGCCAATGAAAGGTGTTATGAGATTTGGCAAAAAGGGGAAGCTTAGTCCCCGGTGTATTGGACCATATGAGATTGTGCGCAAAATAGGCAAAGTGGCCTATGAGTTAGATCTACCTCCGGAATTGGAGTCAGTCCATCCAGTATTTCATGTCTCGATGCTTCGAAAATGTGTTGGAGATCCCACTAGGATCGTCCCATTAAATGATGTGCAAGTGACAGAGAAATTGACTTATGAAGAGGTACCCATTGCCATATTAGACAGGCAAGTACGGAGGCTTAGAAACAAAGAGGTGGCCTCGGTTAAGGTTCTATGGAGAAGCAGTAAACGAGAAGAGATGACATGGGAAGCAGAAGAAAGTATGCGATCCAAATACCCACATTTATTTCAGCCTTCGGAAGAAGCCCAAGATGAGACGTCAAGATCATAAGGTATGCATATTTCCTTTTATGCTTTTGGGTCATGTGTAGCCAAAATTTTTATGTTGTTATGTTGTGGCCCTGTGTGGCATCGATATTATGGGTTGTTGTGGCAGGATGGTAGCGCCATATTATAAGGGAAACTCTGGCGAAATTTTTGTAGAACTCCCGAGCACTTTAACATTCAGGGATGAATGTTCTTAAGGGGGGGGGGGGGGGGGGGGGGGGGGGGGGGAGAATGTTACACCTCGAAAAAATTTTCCGTTGGTACGTAAGTGAACGAACTAGTGATAAGTATGAGTGCATGAGGTCCATGAGCAAGAAACGACGTTTGATGACCTTAGGCGAGATTTCGAAGGTATCCGATGTGAGATGAGAAAGTTGGCTAAGTTAAGATGAGATATAAGGTGAGCAATGCATGTGCATGGACGTGGGTGATTCAAATGAGAAGTCTAAGAGATATGAAAAGTTACAGATTTGAAATCTGCCCACTGGTCATAAAGTGAAAAATACGGACCTTAAATTGGTATACGGTCCGTAAACTGGCAGTCGTAAATTACCATGCAAGACTTTGACTTTCTGCCCAGTTGAGAAATGGTAAAATACGACCAGGAGGACGGACCGTAAAGTGATTTACGGCCCGTAAACTATGGTCGTAAATCACCATGCATGAAGCCAAAGTTTCTGGATCTGGAAATGGTTAAAGACGACCAGAGGGACGGTCCGTAAAGTGGAATACGGACCGTAAACCTCCATGGACGACCACTGTTCACCCAACACAGATTTTTGCAATTCATTAAATAAGGGAACCAACACTTATTTTATTTCATTACAACATTACACCACTTCTCTCTAAAACCTCTCTCTACATTCTTTATACAAGTTTTCAAGGATATTTGAGGATCAACATCATAAAACAAGGTGAATCAAGAGTAAGAACATCATTAAAGATCATCCAAGTCAAGAAATCTAAATGGAGAAAAACTAGGGTTTTGCCCAAAGTGGAGTATTATTAACCAAAGCTTGTTCCTACAACTTCTAAGGTAAGATTCATGATTTTTACATGATGTTTAAGGTATTGAAGAGTTGAAATACATGGATTGTAGAAAATATGGTCAACTAGGTCATGAATGATGAATAGTGACATTTTGAGGAATAATTTGAATTGAATCATGAATGTTGTCGTGTTGTGATATGAATGCATTATAAATGGTACTAAGATCATGAACTAGACATTTTAGACGAATGGACGAAGTTGGATGTTATGACCATGAATATGGGTGAATTAGAGGCAAATTAAGGAATCTAGATAATGTGGATAATGTGAATGACTAATGGCCATTGTTATGATATTAATGAAGGTATAGATGCTAGCATTAGGAGGAAGCGTGCAAATGTAGAATAGTCCGACGAAAAGGTATATAAGGCTAACCCTTCTTTCATAAGGCATGGTTCCTTGGCCAAACTCTTAAATCCTCTATATGAGTATGTTGTATTCAAACGATTGACACTCCGAGCTCATAATCTCACGATCCTCGATATGTGCTACGATTGTACTACGCACCCCATAGGACGAGTAAGCATAAGATATAGATGTAGCGAAAATGATGATGATAGTGATGACGATGATAATAATAATGATTCTAAAGGCGCCTACGGGCTATTATACTTACATATGCCTATGAAGGGCTATAATGACACCCCGAGCTTATAACACCGGGTAGGATATATGTATATGAATATGTATAAAGTATGTATACGATTACGAAACGCGCGCACACCTCTGCAGATGGTACGGATAACCCTGAAACCTTGGTAGGGCCGGGTATGAGTAACCTTGAGCCTTGGTTGGCCAAGTATGTATGAAACACCGATCCTATGAGGTCGGGTATGCTATGTAAATGCTATGTATATGAAATGACTAAATATATAATATGAATATGAATGTGATAAGACTATGTATAAGAATACGAATAAGGATATGTATACGAATATGACCACAAGTATGGTACGAGTACTATTATGGAATACGGATGATGACGTAGGTGTACAAATACGTATGAAAAATGGAAAGTCCTACGAAAGGCAGGTAAGCTCTATGACGATGCTATTATTGTCTCCCCCCTCTTATGCTATTTCATATGTTGTTCATGATGCTTATTTATTGATGTTGCTCATGCTTTACATACTCAGTACATTCTTCGTACTGACGTCCTTTTGTTTGTGGACGCTGCGTCATGCCTGCAGGTGCACAGGGAGACAGACTTGATCCATAGCTTCCTATTCGGAGATTACATAGAGAGCTCCATTTCCTTCGGAGCAATATCTTTTGGGTACTCATTATTTTGTGTATATAATTATGGGCATAACGGGGTCCTGTCCCGCTAATGTGATATGTTATACTCTTAGAGGCTCGTAGACATGTGTGTGTGGGTAGATGTGTTTGGCCTTGTCAGCATATGTTTTGTATATCATTTTGTCGGCCACGTTGGCCCATGTACATTGATGTGGCATAGATGCCTATGATGATATAAATGTGTTGTTGTCCAAATGGGACTAGTTGACGAATGAATGGAAATGCATGTATAATTATGTGGCTCACCTAGATGTAAGCATAAGAGTAAGCTAAGAGGGTGCCCGGGTGGGCTAGCACCGAGTGCTCGTCGCGGCCCCGAGTCGGGTCATGACATGCGGGTAGCCTCGCTTGACCCGAATCATCTCTGAACTGAGACCCCGAATAACTCTGACTCGGCCCGGAACGAATAGATCTATCGATTCTCTGGCTAGAAAACCATGGAGGTGCACTAGTCATAGAATAGCCTAAGTGCCTAGAAATTTGCTGTCTGTGCCCACCTCTAAACTCACTCATCGTACCTGAGGATCTGGCCCTCTTGCTATGACCCCTATCCTGCTCGCGTTCACTTCTCTGCTGTTGTAAACTTTCTTCTAAGTTCTGAGCATAAGCCTGAATGCGTGCAATATCCATATTGTCCTGAAGGGACGCAGTCAAGCACCTATCCATCAAATGCAGCCGTAGGCCTTTCACAAATCGGTGCACTCGGTGACCCATATCCGCTACCATGGCCGAAGCGTACCTAGCTAAGGAATTGAAGCGGAGACTATACTCTAGAGCACTCAGGCTACCATTCCTCAAATTTAAGAACTTATCGGCCCTAGCTCGCCGAACTTCTGGAGGCATATAGTGTCGGAGAAAAGCATCAACAAACTCTTGTCATATCGAGGGAGGTGCATTGGCTCCCCGTGAAGCCATCCAAACCGTGTACCATTGGATCGAGACATCTCTCAATCTATACGATGCTAACTCCACCGATTCGGTGTCCGAAGCATGTATCAGTCGAAGCGTCCTCAACATACCATCAATAAAATCCTGAGGGTCCTCTTCCGGCTTTGATCCAAAGAATTTCGGAGGGTTCAAAGTAATGAAGTCGCGGGCCCTTGCACTAACAGCCCTATCACCTTGCCCTGCACGTTTCCGCTGAGTCTGAGCAGTAACCAACTGAGTAAGCAAACGTATGGCCTCTTTCACATCTTGGCCTGATGCATCCGGTGGAGGAGCCGGAGGTGTTGGAGCTAGAGCTGAGGCTCCCTCATGCTCCTCTAATATAGGTACTGAACAAGAGGACTGACATTGAGCCGCACTCTGGGACTCACTTCCCTCTACTACCGGTGGCGGTGCTCTTTCAGCCCGCTTTTCTCCCACCGTCTTGCCCTTTAGGGCTGCTGTAGCCTTTTTCTTTACAGGCATTTCTGAAATACACAACACACAATTAAGGAACAAGAATTTCTTATATCATAGCTCTATCGTACGATTCTTATGAGGAAAGAAAGTTAATCATTCCTAAAATGCCCGCAATTTCTTGTTTATAAGTGTGGCGCGCAACACACCCATAACCAAGACTCTACTAGACACGGCTCGTAGACACACCCTAGGACTGAACTGCTCTGATACCACTTTTGTCACGACTCGTCTAGGGGGCCGCGACAAGCGCCCGGTGCTAGCCCACCCGGGCACGCCTTGGCTTGCACTTACACTTACATCTAGGTGAGCCACATAATTAAACATACATTTCTATTCATCAGTCATACTAGTCCCATTGGACAACAATGCCTTTATATCATCATTGTCATCTATACCACGTCAATTAACATGAGCTGACAAGCCTAACAAAATGATATACAAAATATAGGCCAACGAGGCCAAACACATCTAACCACGTACACATGTCTACGAGCCTTTAAGGAGAGTATGTCATATCACATAAGCGGGACAGGACCCCGCTATGCCCATAATTATGTACGCAAAAAAATAAATACCCAAAAGCTATAGCTCCGAATGAAATGGAGCTCCGCTATGTAGTCCCTGAGAATGTAGCTATGGACCAATCCAGTCTCCCTGTGCACCTGCGGGCATGACGCAGCGTCCACAAACAAAAGGACGTCAGTACGAAGAATGTACTGAGTATGTAAAGCATGATCAATATCAATGTAGAAGCATAATAAACAACATGAAAGATAACACGGGATGGGAGATAGTAATATCATCGTCATAAGCACTTACTTGCCTTTCATAGGAACTTTCCATTCTAATGCGTATTTGTGTACATATATCCATATCCGTATCCATAATCGTATCTATTCCATATTTGTACTTATATTCGTATACATACTCGTGTCTATGTCATATAGGCACTCATAGCATATTCATAGCATTTACATAGCATACCCGACCATGCAGGATCAGTGTTTCATACATACTTGGCCAACAAAGGCTCAAGGTTACACATACCTGGCCCTACCAAGGCGTCATGGTTACATCTACCTGGCCCTACCAAGGCGTCAGGGTTGTCCGTACCATCTGCAGAGGTATGCGCGCATTACATAATCATATACATATTTATTTAAATATCCTACCCGGCCTCATAAGCTCGGGGTTCCATAATAGTCATACATAGATACATATACATAATAGCTCATAAGCGTCTTTACTATTATAGTTACTATCATCGTCGTCATCGTTATCGTCATCGCTATTACCACCATAGTCGTCTTTCATATCATTGTCACTATTATCGTCATTCATCACATCTATCTTTATAGTCTTACTCGTCATACGAGGAACATAGCACAATTGTGGTGTATCAAGAATCGTGAGCTTACAAGCCCGGAAGATCAAATCATTTGAAAGATATCATAGTCTTATAGAAGATTTAGACGTTTGGCCCAAGAACCATGCCTTATGAAAGAAGGGTTAGCCTTACATACCTTTCCGTTGAACTATTCTACACTTGCACATTCTCCTCCGAAGCTCACGTCTCTACTTTCATTAAAGTCATACTATCATTAGAGTCGATAGCTAGCATACATGACAAAAACTATAGAAAATCGGGCAACGTCTCCTCTATTTATACGATATTCCTCTATAGCGTATATCAACTCTCAAACGTCAATAATACATGCACAATACTATAACGATAGTCATTATTCATCCACATTATCCATATTTCTAGAGTTACTTTCAATCATCCATATCCATGGACGTAACGCACGACGACGTCTATTCTCATACATTGCCCATCTCATGTTCTCAACATCATTTATAACAGATTTACATCACAACACTTCAAGAAACGTAACTTAAGTTAAGCTATTTCTCAAAATGGCACTATTCCACATTCATGACCCATTTTTCTACACCCTTCTACAATCCAGGTATTTCAACTCTCAAATACCTTACACAACATTGAAATATCATAAATCTTACCTTAGATATCGTAGGAACAAGCCTTGATTGATAATACTCCACTTGAGCAAAAACCCTAGTTCATCTCCAATGAGATTTCTTAACTTGTATGATCTTTAATGGGTTTTCTTACACTTGATTCACCTGGTTTATGTTGTTGATCACTAATAATCCTTGAATTCTTGTGGAATAAATGTAGAGAGATGTTTTAGAGAGAAGGGGTGAAATGTGGAAATGAAATAATAAACTTGGTCCCCCTTTTAATAACCCAAAATCTGATCTAAAATGAACACTCGTCGAAAGTGAAACAGTGGTCGTAAACTCAGTTTACGCTCCGTATTCCAATTTACGGGCCGTATTTCGTGGACGTATTTAATCATAACAGAACCAGAAATTTAGGCTGAGACATAGTGATTTACGAACACAGTTTACGGGCCGTATTTCAGTTTACGGTTCGTATTTCAAGTCATCTTTAACCATTCAAATATTTGACAGAAATTTGAAGTTTTGGAAGTTGAAATACAACATGGCAGTTTACGGCCCGTAAACTACTTTACGGTCAGTATTTCCTTTTACGATCAACTGGCCAAAGTGCAAATCAACAACTTTCCACATGTTCAGAACCTATAGTTAGTCATTATGGATCATAACCTATCTCTTATTGCAATTGCCTTTGAAATCTTACTTAGGGTCGTCAAACGTCGTTCCCTTCTTATTAAAAGATCGTACACGCTATGCCCTTTGTTAGCTTATCCAATGTACATTTGCGGGGAATTTTCAAGGTGTAACAAGAGGTATGGAAAGGCACAAATATGACCGAGATTAAGGGCTCGTGGCCCGAGGTTAATTCTCGAAACGAGAGGTATGTTAATATGGCCCGCATCTGAGATTTGTTAGGGAGCAGAGGTTTATGCTCAGGTCCGAGGAGTGGATCTGGAATGAGTGGTATATGGACGCCATGGGTCCCTTGTAGGTCTTGACTACTGAGCTATGACATCCGTTAACATGTATATACAGTGATGTGGTTATTGTCATAGACCTATTTTCACTGTGGTTTCCATTGATTGTGATTCTTTATATCTTGGTGACGTGATTGTGATTATCCTTGGTTGGCTTGTTATGGTATTGATATTTGTGTCTGTTAGCTAGCTTGTTTATTCTATTGATTTTGTGAGATATGCATGATACTAATCTTAGTCGGCCTATAATATCTACCGGTAGATAGTGTTTGTACCGATACTATCTTGCTGCATTCTTTTTAGTGCAAATTGTGTTACATAGACTGCTACCCGTCCTTACATCCAGCGTTGAGGATGTTTGCTGACGTATTTAGGGTAAGTTTCTATCCATGCCAGACAGCCTGAAGATCTTCTCTTTATGATGTTTTTTCCTATTCCGGACATTATGGATATTTATTAGACAGATTTAGTTCTTTAAACGTGTTTTATATTAGAGTCCTGGAACGATGACTTTCGGGTTTTTGGAATTTTTTAATAGTTAGAACTTCCGAACTTATTTCGGTATTTATGGCATGATTTATTTTGTTTACTTGATGCTTGAAAGAGTAATAACTGATTAACTTGGCTAACATAAAATTGGACTTAAATAAATAGATGTCTTGAATGTTGGTTTGCCCACTAAGAGATAGTGTGGGTGCCAGTCATAGCCGGTTGGGTCGTGACAGAGTTGGTATCAGAGCCTTAGGTTCGTCGATCTCATCGTACCAGGACATGTCTAGTAAGGTCTTACGGATCGGTACAGAGACATCTGTACTTATCTTCGAGAGGCTGTCGGACACTAGAAAAACTCTCTTTTCTGTCTTTCTTTCATGCTACTTGATTCCAATTGGTATATGCTGATTCAAATTGGTATCCAACTATCCTTCACTCTCTCGCAGATGGTTAGAACTTGAGCGGCAGCAGCTGGAGGTAGAGGTGGAGGCAGAGGAACTGGCAGATGGGCGGCCCCAGCATGGGGCGGCATCCTAGTGGTTGACCCCGTGCCTCCAGTGGTTCCTAACGAGGTAGCGGCAAATGCAGCCACACAAGTCCAGCCTATGGCAGTACCAGTTCTGCCAGGAGCTGCAGTTGCTAAGGGTATACCAGATTCTATGGCACAGGTGTTGAATTAGTTGCACAGGTTAGCACAGGCCGGAGCTATACCAGCTGGTCCAGTACGTAGGGGCACAGGAGTAGCAGCCCCTAGTCCGAAGCACGGGCTCCAAGGGTTTAGCATGCAGCAGCAGTGGCACCTCGCTTGGAGAAAGTTTCAGGTTTTGAGGCCTGTCTAAGGCCAGTTGCATGGCTAGTGATGACTGGCGAAGAGCATGATCTATTTTGGAGGTTCACTAAAATGAAGCCTCCTGTGTTCTATGGTACTGAGTCAGAGGATGCATATGAGTTCATCATCGACTTTCACGAGAGGCTCCATAAGATAGGGGTTGTAGACAAGTACGAGGTAGAGTTTGTGACCTTCCAGTCCTTGGGTGATGCCAAGCTGTGGTGGAGGGCCTATGTAGAGTGCAGGCCAGCTGGGTCTCCTCCGTTGACTTGGGTTCAATTTTACTCGGTGTTTTTGGATAAGTACGTTCCTTGTACTCTGAGGGACCGAAGGAAGGATGAGTTCACTACTATTGGTTAGGGGAACTCGTCGGTTGCTGTGTATGAGGCCCGTTTCCACTCCCTATCCCGATATGCTCTTCAGTTACTAGCCACTAAGGGGGAGACGATATGGCAATTCATGAAGGGGTTAAACGCTGGGCTTTAGTTATCAGCCCCCAGCTTGTAGACACTAGGGCTTCATTCCAGGAGATAATGGAGTATGTCCGTGTTGTTGAGGGCATTAAGCGGGAGAGTTACGCGAAGCAGGTAGAGAAGAAGGCCCGAAGGGGAGTTGTTTTCAGCAACTCCTTCTCGAGGGGTTAGAGTTCGCAGGTCGATTCAGGGCATCCGATTCATTCCGCGATGTAGGTGTCAGCTGGGGGCCCATCAGGGGCAAATAATCAGGCTTCCGGTCACCATTAAGGCTATACTACTTCATCAGCTTTCGTTCAGTGACCTACACCGAAGGGTGCATGTTATGAGTGTGGTGAGATAAGGCACATCAGGAGGTATTTCCCTAGACTTAGACAGAGTGGGCAGGGGACTCAGTATCAGGCTCCCCGAGCTTCGTTTGCACCAGATCGAGGGGTAAAAGATCGCGCACCGACAGCGCAGGGCGGCCACACCGCGGGTAGGGGTGGTGCCCAACCTAACTGAGGCGGTCCCCAGGCAGGTAGAGGTGGACAATAGCTAGACAGAGGCGGGGATCAGACTGGTTATGATAATCGCTGTGGTTCATAGGCTACGGGAGGGCGCAGTCATTTGTACGCTTTTATAGGTAGACCCGAGACTGAGGCCTCTGATGTGGTTATCACAGGTACTATCTCAGTTTATGATTGGATGGCTTCTATTTTATTTGATCCTGACTCTTCGTTTTCTTATGTGTCTACATATTTTGCTGTGGGTTTGGATATGGCGTGTGGTACTCTTGATGTGCCTATTTATGTATCTACTTCGGTTGGGGATTCGGTAGTAGTTGATAGAGTATACCCATCTTGTGCGATTACTTTTATGGGGCATATTACTTGGGCAGATTTGATGTTCTTAGACATGGTATATTTTGATGTCATTTTGGGCATGATTTTGTTGTCCCCGCATTATGTTATACTAGATTGCCATTATAAGACTGTTACCTTATCCATGCTTGGGACACCTACACTTGAGTGGAAGGGTAACATTAGTCCCCTCCCTAAGAAAGTTATATCCTTTGTTCGTGCTAGGAAGTTAGTGGAGAAGGGTTGTTTAGCTTACATGGTACATATTCGGGATATCAGTGCAAATACTCCATATATTGATTCGGTTCCAGTGGTACACGAGTTTGCGGATGTGTTCCCCGCGATCTTTCCTGGTATGCCATATGATCGTGATATTGATTTCAGGATTTACTTAGACCTAGGGACTCGTCCTATCTCTATTCCACCTTATAAGATAGCGCCAACAGAACTCAGGGAATTGAAAGAGCAGTTGCAAGATCTTCTAAGTAAGGGTTTATTCACCCGAGTGCCTCTTTGTAGGGTGCTCCTATTTTGTTCGTTAAGAAGAAGGATGGGTCTATATGTATTTGTATTGATTACCGTTAGCTGAATAAGGTAACTAACAAGAATAAGTATCCCATTCCCCGTATGAGAAGAACTGTTACACCTCGTAAATTTCCCTGTGAATGTACAACGGGTAGACCAACGAAGTGTATGAGTTTGCGATGTTTTACTAAGTAGGGAATGACTATTTATGAATTTTGGAAATAATAAAGTTACAGATTTGCACTTCGACCCAGTGGGTCGTAAAATAGAATACGGCCCGTAAAGTAGTTTACGGACCCCGTAAACTGCCATCGTACTTCAACATTCTAAAAATTTCAACTTTCTACCAAATGACAAAATGGTTAAATACGACTCAGAATACGGACCGTAAATTGAAATACGACCCATAAACTGTGACCGTAAACCACCATGACTCCAACAAACCTTTCTTTTTCTGATATACTTAAATACGGTCGTGAAGGACGGACCGTAAACAAGAATACGGCCTGTAAACTGGGTTTACGGCCACTGTGCACCCGACTACTGTTCATTAAAAATCAGGTTTTGAGTTATTAAAAAGGGACCCTAAGCTCATTTATTCATTTCTGATCTACACGACTCAAGAAGTCTCTAGAACAGTCTAAACACTTCATTCACAAGAATTCAACAGGACCAAAGGAAAATCAAGGTCAATAACATCAAATCTATGAAATCAAGTGTAAGAATCACATCAAAGTTCATCTACATCAAGGAATTGCAAAGGAAGTGAAATAGGGTTTTTGGTATAGAAGAGCATCGCTACTCAAGGCTCGTTCCAACAACATCTAAGGTAAGTTTGATGACCTTCTCATGATGATTGAAGCATTAATACATTGAAACACTTGGATTATAGATGAGTGTAGTAAATGGGTCATAAAATGTGAATAGTGTCATGGTTGAATAGTAGTTGGGCTGCATTATGAATGATGGAGTGTTGTGATTATGAATACGTTGTAAATGACATTTAGGCCATGAAATAAGTATTATATACGAGGAAACGCGATGGTAAGCTGTAACTATAAATGTGGAGAAAATGAAGAGAAATGGTGGATTGTGGTCAATGTATATAAATGATGATTGCTGATTGCGATATTGTGAATGTTGTTGTGAGTGTGTGGGAGTTGATATAGAATATGGGAAAAGTAGTATAACCAAATTAAGTGCCGCCCAATTTTCCCTAGAAATAGTAGCGCGTTCTTATAGTCGATTAACTAACGTAAATGCGAATTCTCTTTTGAAGGTAGAAACGCGATATCGAAGGAGAACAAGCGAACGATAGCTTAGTTAAGCGTCAAAGGTATGTAAGCCTAGTCCCTTCTTTCTAATGGCATGAATCTCATAGTAAAATTTTCCTCCTCTTCATGAGTCCTTATATTCCGGAAAGCTAAAAGCCTATATCTATGAATGGTAATATAAGATAGGAGGCATGATATGATGATCCTAAAATGGCATGATGGTGTTTATTGCTTACATTTACCTTATGTGTTAGTTCCTTCAAGGTGAGGCAGGATGTCGATAATTTCTCCATCATGAAATCGGGGGATCACGACCTTACGTCACCCCGATAAAGTAAACCTATTCATAAGCCTTATGCATGTATTATGATAAGTATGTTACGATAAGCATATTATGATGAGCATGTATGAAGATGATATAACACCGCGCCTAGTTGGCCGGGCAGTCACCGCTAAGGCGGGCAGCTATACGATACACCATGGCCAAATGACATGGGCAGGCACCACTAGTGGGCGGCATAAGTTGATACCCCAGACGCAGGAGGCCTGGACGCAGGCTAATGTTATGATTATCACACCGATCCGATATGGACGGGCAGCTTATACATTATGCATACATGATATGATGATGAGTATGAGTAAGACAGCATGACTTAATTCTTTATGCATGACCGTCAGATATAGATGTTCCATATTGATATTTCCATTATGTAATTGTTCTATTTCTTTGTTTATGCCTCTTATACTCAGTACAATGTTCGTACTGACGTCTGTTTTCTTTGGATGCTGTGTTCATGCCCACAGGTAGACAGGGAGGAGAGCTCGACCCAGACCAGCAGTAGCTGTCAGCCGATTGAAAGCACTCCTTTGTTCAGAGGTGCTTATGATGATTCTTCTGTGTATATTCATGTATATGTATTTTTGGGCATGGCGGGATCTTGTCCCGTCCTTATATTTAGTACTCCAGTAGAGGCTCATAGATGCGTAGTGTGGGTTAGATGGTCTCACGAAATGCTATTATATGTATATATTATTTTGATGGCCGAGAGGAAAATGTATATAAAAAGTATTTATGTTTCCATGTAAAATATGTTTTTCCTACAATTGGAGTATAAAGCCGGTAAAAGACCATTAAATGAGCAAGATGAGTAGTAGCACGAGTAGTGCTCGGTTGTTAACCCCGGGTACCCGTCACGGCCCCTAGCTGGGTCGTGACAAGAACTATCCCACTCATGACCTAGAGTTGGCAGCGGTGGTGCTTGCGTTGAAAATCTGGAGGCACTACTTGTATGGTGTCCATTGTGAGGTGTACACAGACTATTGCAGTTTGCAGCATGTGTTCACTGAGAGGGATATAAACTCTAGGCAGTGGAGATGGATGGAACTACTGAAGGATTATGACATCACCATTCTGTATCACCCTTGTAAGGCAAATGTTGTGGCTGACGCTCTGAGCAGGAAGTCGGCTAGTGTGGGGAGTCTGGCTCGTTGGATTTCTTCTGAGCGTCCATTGGCTAGAGAGGTTCAGACTCTGGCTAATAGTTTTATGAGGCTAGATAACTCTAACACAGCAGGGTGTTTTCTTGTGTTGAGGCTTGGTCGTCATTCTTAGACCAGATTAAGGCTGAATAGTTTGAGGATACTAAGTTGTGAGATACGTCATAAGGTGTTGCGCGGTGAGGCCAAGGAGGTCGTGCTGGGAAACAAACGGAGAGTATGTGTGCCACGCGTGGGCGATTTGATCAAGACAATTCTGACAGAGGCTCGTAGTTTGAGGTATTCTATTCATCTTGGCGCTACTAAGATGTATCGGGATTTGAGGCAACATTACTAGTGGACTAGGATGAAGCGTGATATCGTAGAGTTCGTTGCTCAGTGTCTTAATTGCTAACAGGTGAAGTATAAACATCAGAAACTCGGCGGTACACTTCAGAGGATGCCCATTCCTAAGTGGAAGTGTGAAATAATAGCCATGGATTTTGTAGTTGGTTTTTCGAAGACGTTGGGGAAGTTTGACTCCATTTGGGTTATTTTTGACAGATCGACTAAGTCTGCCACTTCATCCCAGTGAAGATAACTTATGATGCGGAGAAATTGGCTAAAATCTACATGCGTGAGGTGGTTACGCTTCATGGTGTTCCTATCTCCATTGTGTCCGACAGGGGCACAATGTTCACATCCAGGTTATGGAAGTGTTAGCATGAGGAGTTGGGTATTAAGTAGGATTTTAGCATAGGCTTCCACCCTGACACTGACGGGCAGTCTGAGCAGACTATTCAAGTTCTTGAGGATATGCTTCATGCTTGCATGATAGACTTTGGTAGGCATTGGGACCAATTCTCGCCCTTGGCCGAATTTGCCTACAATAATAGCTACCACTCGACTATCAATATGGACCCATTTGAGGCATTATATGGAAGGAGGTATAGGTCTCTTATTAGATGGTTTGATGTGTTCGAAGTGAGACCTTGGGGTACCGATCTTCTAAGAGAGTCCCTAGAGAAGGTGAAAGTGATTCAAGCCAAGCTTCTGGTAGCGCAACGTAGGTAGAAGGAGTATGCAGACCGCAAGGTCTGAGATCTGGAGTTTGCAAAGGGCGAGCAAGTGTTGCTGAAGGTCTCACCTATGAAGGGTGTGATGAGGTTCAGAAAGAAGGGTGAGCTTAGCCCAAGGTACATTGGTCCATTTGAGATCCTCAAGCGTATGGGGGAGGTGGCTTATAAGTTGGCCTTGCCTCCTAGTTTATCAGGCGTTCATCTGGTGTTCCATGTTTCGATGTTAAAGAGGTATCATGGGGATGGTTCATACATAATCCATTGGGATTCGATTTTGCTACATGAGAATTTGACATATGAGGAAGAGCCCGTTGCGATCTTAGACAGGGATGTTCGCAAGTTGAGGTCCAAGGAAATAGCCTCCGTGAAAGTTCAGTGGAAAAATCATCCGGTGGAGGAATTTACTTGGGAACACAATCTGGTATGCGTAGCAAGTATCTCAGCTTTTCGCCAAGACAGGTAATTTCTCCTAGTTTGCTTACCTTTGTCCATTCAGGGACGAATGGTATTTTAATTGGTATCTAATGTAACGACTTTTCCAGTCGTTATGAATAATGTAGGATCACCCCGCCAAATAGAACCTTCCCAAGGGTAGAACGAGTCAGTAAGAACTCGATTTTGTAAACTTAAGAGCTGAAATTTTAGGACAAAGACAAAAGATTTAGGAGATCACGAAGATTATACGTCTATGATTGCTACAGATTGATTAATAGGAGAGGATGGGACAAAATAATATGGAATGATAAGATGAAGATGACACTACAGGTGGACATTGGGCATTAATTATTGGAATAAAAAGTACTATTCCGGCTTGACAGATAGTTGGGTACATCATTATTTCGAGTATCCCTAGGGATTATTATAGGCAAGATTTGAAATTTAAAGTAGTACTTTTAGGTAATGACAAGTAGGGAACTTGAATGATTCGTAAGTGAAAGAACAAAAGCGATGACGAAAGAATTATTATGGGATGAAATTTCGATCGAGAATGGCAATGGAATACAACACCATAAGGTAAAGCCTTTAAGGGGGGAAGCGATTAAGCTTGGGTATGAGCACACAAGGACTGAAATAATATGTGGTAGATGTTGTATTAGAATGGATTATAGAGATAGTTCGAAGTAAGAATTGTTGTGGAAATAGGATTAACAAAATCTGAAGGCAAGTCAGCAAATGAATAGAGTAACTAAAGATTATCTTTTGAGACTGGACTGAAAATAATTCGTGGGGAAGAAAAGAAATTGAACGGTATTCCAGTGGGGCACTTAATGTCCACAAAATGGGAAGGATATGACTAGAAAATAGAAGGGAATGCAAGGGAGTTTTAAGATGGTTTTGGTGTGCATGAAGAATGGTTTATGAGGAAGATGATTAGTAGTCTAAAGGATTAAAATAGTTACATTCGAGGTTTTATAGGAACAAGGTCTATTGAGGGATTCAGGGAAAGTCGACAAATGAGTTCTGATATGGCTTAAAATAAAGAGAAGGTTTTCACGACTTACTCAAAAGAAATGATTTATAGAAAAGGTTATGGAATTGATTATAAGTTAAGGCTGAGTTAAAGAATGTCGTAAAGATAAGAGCAATTGGAGTACATGACGTCATAATTGGTTCAGACCTCAGTTAAGAGGCAAGAAGCGCTGTGGTTCGGTATCCAGGTATGTTAGCGATTTCTTCAGAAGCATGTTTTCCGACTTATGAATTTCAAGAGCAAAGAGATTAGCTACACGAGTAGACAAAGGTTTGTAAGCCTATGATGTTAGTAATTTTAGTAGAAGGATATGAAGGGTATGAGCGGATTTAAATAGGTTAAAAGTCTGGGAATGGACGACAAGATTTCGGGAAGGACAGAATTAAGCGTAGGAAAGAGCAAGTAAATAACCAATGGAGACATGTTATGGCGATGGTACGATTAAATGCTATATGTTAACGGGAAGAATGATTCGATAAGGGGATGTACCAGAGAATGGGATCAGGAACAGAGTACAAGACTAGTTTAAACATTCGAGGACAAATGTTTCTAAGGGGGGAAGGATGTTATACCCCTGAAAATTTTGCGTTACCAAGAGTGTAGACGGCTTAGTATGAGCTCAAGGGAGAGCAAAGTTATACAAGGATTAGGGAGAAATATTATATTAAATGAGTATAAGTCTATATATATGTGACATTTGGAGACCGTATGGAGTAAATCAGTTAACACGTTACTGTGAATAGCCCTTGTAACCGTAAGTTAAGGTGGGGCCCACATGTCAGGGTTTTATAAAGGACATATGAAAAGGGATATGAGTAGTACATGATAAGTTGAGCATGTCTTAAGAAGGACCCTTAAGCCAAATATGTGCATAAGCCCTCCAAAAGGATGATTTAAGGATACGTTTTCGGATTATCTGACTTGGAGGTGCCAAAATGCTATTATAAGTGTGTAATTTAGAAACAGACCAAAAATGAAAGTTGTATATAATTGAAATAGCTTTCCAGCCATAGGTCGTGGGCCCTCATACAATAGTGGGATCAAGAGTTATGGCCATTTTAATATAAAGACTCCAAGCTGCCAAATGGCGTCCGCGGGTCCCACTTGAGAAGGTCGGTGGAACCGACTTATGAGGGGTATAAATATCCCATTAACTCCATTTTTTCAGCATTTTACATTCTCAATAGTCTTACAAACTTCTCAACACAACCCCCAAACATTTATAGCCCATTAAATCAAGAATTTAACAAGATTACACCAAACTAGTCCATGAAAGGTGATTGTTCTTGCTTCTACTTGATGTTGTGGTAAGTTTGGTCTTGAAGAAAGTTGGTGTGACTGAATTTCTTCAAATATAAGGTATGTTCTTCATCCTATATCTTATGTTGAGTTGATTTGAAGGTTTAGCAAGTCTTAAAAGTGAAAATAGTTATGGAGGGAAGGTCATAAAGTGTCGTGTTGTAGTTGTTGTGTTTATGGACTGTTCTGAGCATGTTTTGGCCATGTCGCTGGGCTGATTTACATGTATAGAAATAGTATCTAATTTTGTTGGTGTGTTGATGATATTATGCTCCTTGATTGGCAAGAAAGGAAGTGTATACTGTTGTTGTATGTTGAAAAACATCGTGTGGGATGTTTTATGGAATATATTGGTATTGATAATATTGTTATTGTTATTGTTGTTGCTGGATTGTGATTTCGAGCTAGGCATATAAACAGGGGAGATGCTGCCCGAATTTTGGCAGATTCTAAAGGAGTTTGGTTTAAGGACTTGAGATAGGCATGTGACGATAAGTCTAACGGTTGTATAATTTCTCTTGAGTGTAGATTTGCAAGTTTGAGAGAATAAGCGTTAATTTGTAGGAGATCAATCAGGTATGTTAAGGCTATCCTTTCCTTCTTTTTGGCATGATCTATGACAAATGCGAAGCTTAATGATATCCATAATGAATCCACTCCGAGATGTAGGATATCCTGAGTTCCTTGACTTTTTAAGTCCCGAAGTGGCATCTATAAGTTGTACGATTTCATAACGATGTCTAATTTCCAATGGGGACATTCTTAAGGTTTCCTTATTCCCATGGTTTTCACATTTGATTTTTAGTCTCGAAGGAGACAAATAAAAAAGGGAAGAATTTCCCATTTTTGAGAGAAAGGGGAAGAAGTTTCCGTTTTTAAGAAAAGGGAAGAAGTTCCCGTTTTGAACTAATAGTTGCTCCGAAGGGAGTCTTTTGATGGTTTCCAAAGATTTTCATGCATTTTCATATTTACATACATGTGCGATATCATTTCCTGGGGAAGGGGAAAAGGGCTAAGGCGTTATATATGCAAACCACCTGATCAGCTGGTATACGATGATTATGATGCCCGAAGGGGCCATTATGCTATTATGCCCGAAGGGACTGCGAGCTGGGCGAAGGCATGCATTATATATATATATATATATATATATAGATATACATACATACATACATACTCATGCTGCATCAAAAGTTCATATGCACATACATGTTTATCAGAGTCGGTTACAGGTACAGATTGAGTCTCTTACTCTTTTATCGTCCGAGTCAAGATATATTATTTCAGTTCTGCCTTACATACTTGGTACATTATTCGTACTGACGTCCTTTTGCCTAGGGGCGCTGCATTTCATTCCATGCTAGTGTATACAGATGAGTAGAAGTCATTGGCTATAGGATGTTCCTAGGCTATCAGCTGGATTGGTGAGCTCCATCTCAGTTCGGAGTGTTGCCGAGTCAAAGTACTTCGCTGTGACTCCTGGATGGAATACTAGTATGGCCCTCAGCCGAGTAGGGTTTTGGGTGTCAGTTGCCCCCCCCCCCCCTCTCGGTTTGGGTCGTGACACGAAAGGTAAGTTGTAACCTACCTAGAAAGCCGAACAGGAGCCTCGAACCTTAATACCTTGACATTGGCTTTTCGTAACGCCTCCAAGTACTAAAAGTCTATTCATAATCGAATTTTATGTTAAAGACCATGAATAATGACACCCATATTTCTATACTTCTAGCTAGGTCAAATTCTAGCCCAAGGGATTTGGGGAAATGGGCCCACAAGGGTAAAATGGGAAATCGAAACATGAAACGTGCAATTCAAGCTCTAGGTGAACAAACCCACTAATCATTTTTTTTAAAAAAAACTCAAGATTAAGCCTAATTTAGATTTGAAGCAAAACCCCCAAATTTGGGTATGAACCCTAATTCATGAATCCTCAAATTAACCAATAATAATTGAAGAAATAATCTTAACAACAAGGAATTCATCAAACTCTATGGTTATTTTAGTCATCACCACCAATTTCCATTTTATAAATCTAAACCCACTTCAAGAATTATAATACAAGACTCATCTTCTCTAGCTAGATTCTAATGACTCTAGGCATGGAATAGGAATCTAGGAAGGCAAATGATGAAGGATAGGGTCATAGATCTTACCTCCAAGAAGAATCAGTCCACAAGAAGCTCTATTCTCCCAAATAGTGCTTAGAAAAGTGATGAGAAAAAGTGATAGGGTTTAGGGGACTTAATTAGACAAAAGAGAAATTATTCTGCCCGACAACGGTTGCAGTGGTTAAGAAGCTGCTGCAGCGCACGCGTTATGGCGCTATAAGGCTCGCCATGGCGGCCTTCACTCAAAATTCTGCATGTCGCTATAGCGGCTAGCCACCAAAACTCCCAGTCCACTATAACCATCCCCCAGGCGCTAAGTGTGACTGCTATAGTAGTTATGGTACCGCTGTAGTGCCTACACCAGAACCAAAATACTCTAGTTTTGACCAATCACATCCCCAAATCCGACTATCACCCGATGCCTTATAGATACCAAACAAACATGCAAACACATATAAAAATGCGCTATGAATTCATCTGTGGCCTCGAATTTCCCAACGGATGTCTAGTTGATCAGGTCAACCCCCAATGGCCTAAAGCCAAGTTCCCAACCCAAATTCCAAAACGCTTCCAACTGCATTGGGAACAGAACCGAACACACTACCAAGTCGTAAATGACTGTCCTGACCTCTCAGAATCAACGAAATTTCGAAAAAGGGTCCATTTAGTCAATAGTCAACTTTGGGTAAAACGAATTCCACTTTGAGGCTCAAACCTCCAAAAGTCACTCTAAAACCCGCCCGATGACCTAAGGAAGGGTCAGCGGGGGCTAAAGGGTCTTTAGCACGATAACGACCAATCGGGTAGTTACACCGTTCTTCGTATTAAGTGCATTCTTATAACGATCCATTAGAAGTATATCATGATCAAACACCATAGCATACACTTTATCTAAAGGGGAACACAACCTTGGTTTCTTTTACCATCCAAAGCAATTAGTTAGATATTAGTCATAAATAACCAATCTTCTACAAACTCAACGGAATACAAGATTACACCGAAAGAAAGTACTATACGATTTTAGTAACCTTTTCACAAAATATTCCCTGTGAGATTTGACCCCAACCTTGTTGGGTTACTATATTTGACATCATCGGCTTTACATCATTCAATAGGTGTAATTTAAGCGTATCACTCACCCTGGAATCTTGTGATGAGAGATGTATTCATCTTATACTTTTTGATCGCATAAAATACTTGTTGTTTCAATATCAAAACCTCTGCAAGGTTAAAATATTATTCATTTAAGTTTTTAGTATATAATAGTTTGAAAGTATTTTGAACAAAAGAAGACGTTGAAAAAGTTTCCTTAACATGTATTCATTTTTAACATATGGATTGTTTCTTAATACTGCAGAGGTAAAAATCTAATTAATATGACAAGTTAATGTTGAGGATACAAAAAAAAATTACTATTCTTGTCAAAATTGATAAAGAAAATAAAATTTAGGACAGAGCCTAATTGCTCAAAAAATACACGAACTTGAAGATGTTGATGCAACTGTAGTTGAAAAAAAAAAAGATAAATCAACAAAGATTCGAGTGAATAGGACGGGAAGAAATAATGAAAATCAACATCCAATAACTAATAAAGAATTAAAGTAAAACAAAAAATAGTAGTTTTTCCTTAAAGTGAAATAAACTATGAACTAATTTGATTTTTGAAGTGTATTTGTCAAATATTATTATTGGTGTGTCAATCAAAATATCAATTTTAGTGTGTTTCATCATAGAATAGCAACTTGTCCTGGA
Source organism: Lycium barbarum (assembly GCF_019175385.1). Taxonomy (NCBI): domain Eukaryota; kingdom Viridiplantae; phylum Streptophyta; class Magnoliopsida; order Solanales; family Solanaceae; genus Lycium; species Lycium barbarum. Next base: position 60,473,115 of record NC_083342.1, on the reverse strand, counting down.
ATAATATATCTACAAACCACAAACCCAAAGTAACATATACATGGGCCGGGAAGGCCACCATGTTGATATATTGTACATATAGGACATGTCTACAAGCCTCTAGGAAGAACACGCTGTTGTAGTCGGGACCGAGCCTGACCTACCCATCATGTCTGTATATACTCAAAACAACTCTGACTCTAGACGTTTAACTCCTGATGAATGGAGCTTACCAATTAGCTGAACTCTACACTCTTACTGGGGAGGTTTTTCTGTCTATATATCAGGACCTGCAGGAAAGAAATATAGCGCCCCCCGATAAGAAGGGATGTCAATACGAAATATTGTATCGATTATTTGAGGAAACTGAATAACTGTAACTGATATAAGTAAAGAATTGAGAATCAATGATACTCTGGAATGCTCTCACCTGCTCTCACTCATCTCTTACATAATATAATAGTGTAGCTAGCCGGCCACATATGGGGCTCGGTGTATCTCTCGCCATCGATAAGGATAGCATATCTCTCACCAGCCATAAGGCCAGGATATGGTATCTCTCACCAGCCATGAGGCTAGGATATCTCTCACCAGCCAAGAGGCCATAATAAAACCATGAAGCCAGGATGTCTCTCACCAGCCATAAGGCCAAGATATGGTATATCCCACCAGTCATAAGGCCAAGATATCTCTCAATAGCCATAAGGCCAGGATGTCTCTCACCAGCTATAAGGCCAGGATATGGTATTAGTGTATAATAGTAGTACTGTATAACTGTGTGTGTGTGTGTATATATATACATATATACACACACATACGCGCACTATACTCTTTCTATTAACGTAGAGCATTTAGGGACTGAACATGGATTCCTGACATGGGATAGCCACGACATGAGAAAGATGATAACACTAGAAACATGGGAACTTCTATGATATACTCTTTTCGTATACGCTCGTTTGACTCTTTCTTGTTATGGATTCATGCCAATGAAATAAAGGGAATAACATTTACATACCTTGTGAAATAATCTGCCCAACAACCACGATAAGCTCAACTAGCCGCAGCTTAATCTACAACAATCAAAATGACGCTATCGTCTCACTACAAATAATACTACTATTGAATTTCAATCGATAAACTTATTTTATACCAAAACGGGCAGCATCTCCCCAAAGTTCATAATAGTCACAACAACAACCCAAACAACCAAAAACTCTATAATAAGCTTTCAACCCTAAACAATGATACAAAGAGCCGCAAGCTCGGTTTACGACTAATAAAGCTATACCTTCAAACCCTTTCTTCTGTCAAATAAATGTCAACAACAACAAAAGCAACATATTCAGTTTATCCCATTAATTTCCAGCCATAAGATACCATAAGAACAACCTTAACACAGTTCAACAAGCAGCAACAACACAACTACTATTTTTGAATTTTATTTCTTGGGTTTTAAGACGTACAAACTAGCTATGACTTCTACAAGCTTAAATACATGAAGGAGGAGTGTCATCGTACCTTAGATAACTTAGAAAAACTCTCCAAACTAGCAGGAAAGTCTCAAAAATCAGCAACTACAAGAAGAATAAGAAATTCACTTGCACCACGGGATTACCAGCGTTTGATTTGAGTTGTTTTCATTGGATTTCACTCTTGGGTGGTTGGGGATCTCTTAGAGAGCATTTGGGGGATTTTTGGAAACTGGTTTGGTGAAATTGACGAAGTAAGAAGGCTGGAAAGGCTTAAATACCCTTTAAAGGTCGGCCACCGCCACAAGTGGGTCCCAAAGGGGCTGCCTGTGCAGTCTTGCAAAAACGTGAATATCTCTCTACTCTGTCGTATTGATGAACGGTTTAATGCGTTGGAGATTATACTAGTACAAATTTGATATAACTGGGTGGATCACCTCGTTACTCCAAGTATATTGGGAGAAAATCTTAGTGGCATCTTACCCAAATTTCAATAAAATTATGAATGTAACTTGCGATAACTTTTGCCGACTTTTGTTTTACAACTCGCTTGACTTCAAAACATAACATATAACTATTAAGTACTTCAAAACAACTTAAAACACGACCTCCTTAGTATATTAAGCACTCTTAGTTTTATCCCGAAAGTACGAGTTAAAACATCTTTAATTCGCTTAACCTCCAACCCTCACGATACTTCCTTACACTTGTTTTAACACATCATTATCGTTGTAAAGGTCCTTAAACTCTCCAACTCATATTGATTCACTTACAATGCATTCTAACATAAGAGTAAGGGGTGTAACATCCTTCCTTCCTTAGGAACATTCGTCCCCAAATGTAAAGTCGTCGTAGAGGAGAAAAAAGCTCTTACGGATTTTATGAAAATTTTGATTAATTCTCCTCTACAAATAGGACTATCCCATACCTGTTAAACAACCATAAACATACCATATGCCTCACCGGGCCATGAACAAGTAATAGAATGTCATTGTGTCGCACACGACCATCAACGTCAAATATTCATATCATAAACTCTAGCTTATCTTAAATATAGATACTCTTCTCCTAGAAGTGTTGTAACGCCTGAAATCTAGATATCACTTAATGTAGAATGCGGGTTAGTAAAAAAATGACATAACCTGAGCTAAGGAAGCATATAGTCGAGTTATAATTGTCCAGATTCTTCTGTCTGAAACATTTAAGGGTACTTAGAATTCATTTCTTCCTCGGCTTCCCCATGTTTTTCCTTCGACGTTCTTATTCCTCCATGATATCTTTATGGATGTCACTTTTTTGGTCCCCAACTTGTGGACCAGCCGATCTAGAATAGCAACTAGAACCTCTTCGTAAGACATGTTCTCTGTAATCTGAACATCATGTGCTTATGCAGTATAGATTCCTGAAAAAAATGGTGGAAGGACTCTAACTTTAACTCATAGGCTACTGTATGGCCCAATATGCCTTGGCTAAGCTTGCCTTTCTTGTCGCCTTTCATATGAGAAACTTTCAAGAATACCCAATCATCAACGCGTATCGCTAAGTCTTTTCATCATACATTTGAATGTGAATTTTGACAACTTTGGGCTATTAATAATCGCTCCTAAATGAGCTTTACTTTCTCTACAACTTAATGAACCTAATTTAGTCCAAGTAACTCTGATTCTCCTATCTCGAACCACCCAATAGGGGATCTGCATTTGGCCTCATAAGGAGCAATGCTACTGCTGGAATGATAGCTCTTTGAAGTCCAGTACACACACTCATAACATATCCTTAAGTGTCTGAATCGTACGCTCCGCCTGGCCGTCTGTCTGTGGATCAGAACTCATACTAAGATTTACTTGTGTCCCTAAACCTTTCTGGAAGGACCTCCAGAAGTTAGTTATAAACTTGCGTCACTAAAAAGTTATGATGATGATGATTCTACTTATATATTTATGGTTTAAAAAATACAACATGCATATCATATGCCCTTCGTGGCAAGTTTAGGTTTCAGGAGGTTTCTCTTCTACTTATACTTGTTTCACTGCTTTATTATTATATTCCTTCCATACATACTCAGTACATGTATCCATACTGACGTCCCATTGTTGGGACACTGCATTTCTTGTTGCAGGTCATGATAGTCAGCCTGGAGGACCTCCACAGTAGGCTCACACAGTTCAGCAAATAGTCAGCAAGCTCCACTTGTTCCGGACATGCACGATTTTTGGTATGTTATATGTATATGCCATATATATATCTTTTGGGTATGGCAGGGTCCTGTCTCGATCGTTACGTTACACTATGTATAATTAGAGGCTCACAGACAGATGTCATATGCTTCATATGTGGCCTTGTCGGCTTTAGTTTAGTACTAGTGCTATTGTTGTGGCTTTGTCGATCGCGTTGTCATATGCAGACCTTGGTGACAGCCTTGTTGGCTTGTGTACATATATGTATATGTGTATCTTTATGTGTTGGGTCTTTTATGCATGCACGTGATTCCTTTACACTATACATATGTCACACAATTATTCGTAACTATATTAGGTTGAATATGTTAAATGTACGTCGGGTAGTACTCAGCCGGTAGAGTTGAGTGCCCGTCATGCCCCACGGTTTGGGGTGTGACAGGCATAATATCAAATTAAAATGTTAAGTCACTTTTAAGATGACATAACTATCTCTTAGCATTTTCTTAGTGCAATGGGATTGTAACGACTTGTTTGGTCATTTAGGTTCTTTTGACCCTTCCCCTAGCTCTGTTAGAGTGATTTTGACCCATGGGGATGGATGGAACGGTTCCCGAGGTAATCAGGAGAGTCTTAAAGGAGTTTGAGGAACTTAGAAGCCTTTAAGTTGAGTAAGTGAAAAAGAGTTGACCAATAGTTGACTTTTGGGTAAACGAGACTTTTTGCAATTTTTGTCAGTTTCATTAGTTCCAGAGGGACGATTATAACTTGGTAAGGTGTTTGGTTCAATTCCCAAGGCACTCGAGGGCGTTTTGGTTTTTGGGTTGGAAACTTGGTTTTGGGGGTTGACCTGGTCAAAGATGACCTCATTTGGGAATTCCGAGGGTGCGGATGCATTTGTAGAGTGTTTTTATAGTGGGTTGCATGTTTGGTTTGTATTTGGATGAGTGTAGGGTTTCGGGTTGAACTTGGTGAAAAAAAAATCTGATTTCTAGTGCGCAGCATATGCAGACTTGGGGGCGCCTATGCGAGCCCGCCTATGCGGGACTTGGTTAGCAGATGCGAGACTATGAGTTTCAAGTGATGCCGCATCTGCAGGAAAGGGATCCGCAGATGCGAGATTGCTAGAAATCTAAAACCTTAAATCCCCAAATTCGAAACCATTTCTTTTCATTCACTACAGTGGAGACCTAGAAGGTTCTAAGAGGCGCTTTTGATGAACTTTTGAGGAATCTTCTATTGGGTAAGTTCCCTATCTTCCTATTTTGCTTATGTTACCATTAAATTGCGAATAATCATGTTAGAGGACCATGTTTGAGTTGGGGTTTTGGGTGATGAATCATCAACTTTGCGATTTAGAGCAGATAGACCCCCCATTATAAAAGTGGTGTAAATATACCCTTGCCGTTATAAAATGGTGCAAATGTACCCTTTTGTTGACGAATTTTTTTTAAGTCGTTTAGTTTATTTTTTTAATTAAAAAAATGCCACGTGGCTCTAAAAAAAAAACCTACCAATATTTTTTGAGTTGACATATTTTTCTAAAGTCACGTGATAACTTTTTTCTGGTGGATCAGGTCTGGTTCGTTTAAAAAATGGGTAAACTTATATTTTTTAAAAGCCAGAGAGATATTCTTCTAAACAAACCAGACCCGGCCCACCAGAAAAACAAATTACCATGTGGGGTTAGAAAAATATGTCTACTAAAATAAATGAGTAGACTTTTATAAAAAGCCAAATGAAATTTATTTTAAATTAAAAAATAAGCTAAATGACTTTTGAAAAAAAATCTCGTTACCAAAAAGAGTATATTTGCACTATTTGTGTAAGGGCAAGGGTATATATGTATACACCATTTTTTTAACGGGAGCTATATCTGCTCTAAATCGCAAAGTCGAAGGGTATATTTGCACCTTTGCCCTTCTTTCTAAATCAAAGTTTTGTTGGGAAATATCCTGGATTATAATCATTAAATCATTGGGTGACTAGTTTCTACACTTGAATTGCTCTTTTTCTTAGAATTTGATTATGGAAAATAAGGGTTTTTCTTATAAATTGGGGGTTTTTATGAAATAAGGAAATTGATGCTAAATTGAGACTAGTTGGTGATGATAATGGGTATTTGGACTCTCTAGACTTTGGACGACCTAAAAAGTCCCTCTTTTACCCTTGTGGGCCCGGAGTCCCCTTTTAAAGGTAGTTTTTGATTTCAGATGGGATTATGGCATTATGCATATCATTAGCCTCGTAATCTAATGTAGATTAATAAATTGTTAGACGACTTTGGTCGTTCGGAAGCTCTTCGGAAGGAAAGACTTTGGCTTGTGGTTCGTGGCACCTGTTTGACCATCGAGGTAGGTTACAGCTTACCTTTGGCTAGATTCCGATTAGCGAATCATATGTAAATGTTAGTTATTGAACGGAAAAGCATGATAGGACTTCAGGCATGGTGTGGAGCTGATTCCAATTAGGTTGGTACCATTAGCTTTTGATATACTTGTGATTTGTTTGTACTCATCTATGTTTCTTGATATCTTACTTATCATCAGGAAAGGAAAGGGTAATATTGATGGATGGATTTGATATGCGTTTTATGGAAAATATCTGTTGATTTACTATTTGTGATGTTATTGAAGCTGATTTCATACATGGCATTGCATTCTATCTCATCGTTGATACGATATGATTGTGGTTCTGAAATGATGATAAGTGAGACAGTGCATCCTTCGAGGTCTTTACCAGAGAGCGTAAAAGAGAGATGAGAGCCGTGATCCGAGGTCATTGCTAGAGAGGGATATGTGCTCATGATCCGAGGTCAGATACCGGAGCGAGGGAGAGTGTGTACATGGAATTTGGGAGTCCCCCATGGGTCATGGCTATTGAGGCGTTTCCCTATGCATGTGTGTACGGTGGAAAAGAGCCTGTGTGGTAGCTCCTTGCATATAGAAGGGCCTGTGTGGCAGCTCACTATAGTTGTGTTGCATGGCATTGCAATACATTCACATACATTCATCTGTTTTTGACTGGTGACTTGGAAATTTATGCTCATCATCTGATCTTAAACTTGATATGCTCATGACCTATTCTTCATTGCTTGTCTACTCTACTTTGTCAATTTTTTCTATTTATATATGTGAACTAATCATTCTCGGCTTATCATACCTACGAGTACATGTGTTTCTACTCATACTCCACTTGTTGCACTTTTTCTTGAGTGTAGAGTTTGCTATTGGTTCCAGTTCCCATCCTCACGAGTGACCTCAAGGCTTTTGATAGAGATCCCAGGGTGAGCCATTTTCCAGAACCGTAGCCTAGAGACTCTTCTTTATATACCTGTCCTTTCTTATTCTGAGACAGTATTATTAGATTTTGGGATTCATGTTTCCTATCAGACTATGTATTTATTAGTATTGGCTCTTGTACTAGTTTCAGACCAGATTTTGGGGTTATTTTTGTATTAGTACTTCTACACTATTGATATTTTTATATTGAGACTTTTAGTATATTTCTTTCGCTTATTTCTGCTTGATAAGTGTTAACTAAAACGAGATAGTTTAAGGGAAGGGTTCACCCATCGGGGGGTTAGTGTGGGTGCGCTTACGAGCCACGAGTTAGGTCGTAACAAGTTGTCATCAGAGCCCTAGGATACCGGTCTTACAAGTACAAAAGCAATGTGTAGTAGAGTCTTGCGGATCGGTACGATGAGCTCTGTACATATCTACGAGAGCCTATAGGACATTTAGGAAACTTCCCTTCTTTCACTCCATTCTTTCTTTCACAGATAGTGAGGGCAAGTATGACGGTCGTAAGAGATGAGTTGCAAATACCGGCCGCTAGAGGCCTAGGCCATAGATAAGCTAGTGGCTGCGGTAGAGGCAGAGCTCATGGGATAACACCGACATAGGGTAGAGCACCCGTGGCTGGCCAGGCCCGAGCCAGATCATTATCGCCTGAGCCAGAGATAGAGTATGAGCACGAGCCTATGGATGAGGACGAGCTCGAGGTTATTGCTACTCCCGTACTGCAGGATTCCATGGTTCGCATCTTGAGCCTTCTTGAAGGTTTGACCCAAGGGGGTGACCTTCCAGCTATACCGGATGGATCTTAGACTAGAGCTGGAAGTTAGATGTTACGCCTCTCTTTGCATCGTAGTAGAACCTATGGTTTCCTAGTCGGGTATGCCTTTAGGATAGCGATTCGAGCCCGAGTCGGGAGGTAGAAAATGTCTTGTCCCATGTACAAGGGTACCAGCAGGTATTCCTGGCAGTTTACAGAGTTAGACGTTGAACGAATCGAACCGACACGATCTGAGCTGAACATGAGAAAATCTACAGACACCAGTCATCATCGAAAGGTCGCCGACATAGTCGACGGACCATCGTTGTGCGGCGTCGACAGGGTTCCGAAGCCTTGCTTCTGCAGGCACCTGTCGACGGAGCAAGTCGACGGACTGTCGACCCGCTCGTCGAACCGGACCGCTATAGCCTTTTTATGTCCTAGTATAAATATGTGGTTCACGACCCTATTTCTTATTTTCCCTCTTCCAAATCAGAGAAAACCCTAATATATTCTCTCCCAATATTTCCTATCATATTAGTGAAGATTTGACAAGATCTGAACCCCGTAAACCCAAGCTTGTAAAGAAAAAGGTTGATTCGGGGGTTTCTTCAAGGTTATGAAACTTAGGAAGTTAGAGTTGAAGTGATTCTTGGAATGTCAGACCCCTCAAGGTATGTGAATGATTTCTACCCTTGTACTTGAATGTCACACCCTAATCTTGATAGGGCATGATGGGCACCTGACCCCATACTTAGAGCCGAGCGAACCCCATTAGTTCTCATTATGTTCATAACCTCACTGGAATCTTAAGTTACGAAATGAAATGCATAATGAAAACTTGTCAAAACCATTCTTTTCGTCGTTCTCAAATCAAGTAAAATCTGTAATCATATGAAATTTGTAACATAATGCATAATGGTACGTCGGCTTGCGGAGCCGCTTACAAGACTGACATCCTATACACGTGACTCTGTCTGCAAAGTCTCTAACATGCCATATACCATAACGTAGATACTCTGACTCGGCAACACTCCGGAAAGAAATGGAGCTTGTCAACCCAACTGGTACATCTCCTAGCAATGTCCTCTACTCATCTGTATACACCTGCGTGGCATGAAACGCAGCCCCCGAAGAAAAAGGGGGTCAGTACGGAATATGTACTGAGCATGTAAAGCATGAAATGCAATTAGGAAGATCATAACTGAAATAGAGATTCCAGGAGACAAGTATGATAATCAAGAAATCGTTGTACCTGTGCATTACGAAACAAAATGATGTATATCATTATCATATAAAACATCAATGCACTTGCCTTATGAAATGAAAATCATGCATATCATTATCATATACCGTACCCGGCCCATTATGGGACTCGGTGGATAAGATCATGTCATCATGTCAGCATACTATCATATCATCATGTATGTATATACCGTACCCGACCCTCTAATGAGGGACTCGGTGAATAAAGTCATCATATGCCCTCCTGGCCACCATCCCCGTATCATCATATCATCATGTCATCTCATATATATATATATATATATATATACCGTACCCGGCCCTCTAGTGAGGGACTCGGTGAATAATGCAGTGACACTGTGCACGTTAACATACCCGGCCCGGGACTCGGTGAAAGATGTACAACAGTATGCACAAGCAGAGTAGTGAGAAACCATATGCATATAAATCAATTTTGGGGACTTAATAGGTATGTACACTAATCGACACTTGAAGGATCATAAACACATTTCGAATCAATCTGAGTTATTATAAGAAAGTTATGGACGTTATTCATTACAGAAACCTCCACGAACGTTTCAAAGCAATCTGAGACCGCCTATGAAAGTTAGGGACATTAATCCTTATAGACCCTTTTTTGGAACAGGAACTCTTTATGCATTGCTCGTTATTCAATCATACAATAAGCTCGACTATACTAAGTATGCTCGTGTCAAGAAGTGAATAAGAATCGTAAACAAGCTCGGAATTAAAGAATAGAGTTACCCCAAGAAGCGTGTCATACCTTACTTAGTTCTAGGACATGCCAAAGAAATAAAGGGTAAGCCTTACATACCTGTTCCACCTCCTATTAGCTACGCTTATTTGTCCAAGCTCGCTAGTCTACATTCAAGAGGATTTATGCAATCATTAGACTCATCGTTATACGCTTGTCTTAGTACTTCAAATAAATTCATTTATAATCTGCCGAAATTTCAGCAGCATTTCCCCTGTTTATATGCCTAGCCCAAAATTACAATTCAGCAACCAATAAACAACAACAATAATACCAACATCAACAACACCATTATTCATACCAATATATTCCATAAACATCCCACACGATGTTTTTCAACATACAACAACAACATACACTTCCTTCCATCCCAATCAAGGAGTATAATATCATCAACACACCAACAATGTTAGATACCATTTTTATACGCATCAATCAGTCCATCCACACGGCCACAACATGTTCAAAACAGCCCATAAACAAAACAACTACAACACAACACTTTATGACCCTTCCTCCATAACTATTTTCATTTTTAAAGCTTGCTAGACCTTCAAATAAACTCAACACAAGAGATGGGATGAATAAAATACCTTATATTTGAAGAAACTCAGCCACATCAACCTTTTTCCAGCACCAAGCGTAAGTAGAAGCAAGAATAATCACCTTTCACGGACTAGTTTGGCGTAATCTTGTTAAATTCTTGATTTACCGGACTATAATGTTTGGGAGATGTTTTGAGAGACTTCTAGGAACTTTTGGAATGTTATTATGCTGAAAAAAAGGAGTTTATGCGGTATTTATATCCCCCCTAGGTCGGTTCCACCGACTTACCCATGTCGGGCCCGCGAAGCCATTTTGGCAGTTTAGAGTCCTGATCTTAAAATGGCCATACCTTTTGATCCCGCTATGCTGTGAGGGCCCACGACCTTCGGTTGGAAATCTCTTTCAATTATCTACAACTTTCATTCTTTGTGTTTTTCGAAATTCCAAACATATAATAGCGTTTTGGCCCCTCCAACTCAGGTCATCCGAAAACGTATCTTTAAATCATCCTTTTGGAGGGCTTATGCCCATATTTGGTTTAAGGGTTATTCTTAGGACTTACTCAACTTCACATGTAATAGTCATATATCTCTTCATATGTCCTTTATAAAATCCCGACACATGGGCCGCACCTTAACTTATAGTTACGAGGGCTATCATCGAATAATCGTGTTAACTAATTTACTCCATACGATCTCCAAATGTCATATGTATATTCTTATACGCAAATAATATAATCTTCATCCCTAATCCTTGTATAACGTTTCTCTCCCTTGAGCTCATACTAAGCCGTCGATAGTATTGGTAACGCAAAATTTTCCGGGGTGTAACATTGAGTTTATTTTCAGTAGTTTTACTGATTTTAAGTAAAGAGAGGGTAATTGCGGAAGTGGTAAGTTGACGAAGGGAAAGGCAGTGATTTGAGGCTATTTTCAGAGGTGATTGGGATAAATTTGAGTATATATTTATATATAAGTGTTGTTGTTGTTATGGTTGATGTTAGATTGAATGGGATGTTGAAGGGTTGTTGAGCTTACAAGGAAAATGTTGTCCATAATTTGCTAAGCTCTATATGTATTTAAAGATGGTCAGTAAGCGAGGCAAATAGGCTAATTAAGGCATGTGTCATCTTAATTGTAGACTTGCAAGTTCGAGAGGTAGAAGCTGGACGATTGGATATACTTCAAGGTATGTTAAGGCTATCCTTTCTTTCCTTTGGCATGATCCTATGATATGAGTCAACAAACGAGTAATCGAGCTTTCATATTACTCTACTCTTAGAAGCATTAGAAGTACTTCAGTCTTTAACGTTCATGTACCCCGTTTATGAGTGATCCTTCTATTCATGGATCCAGTTTTATGTGGCCAGTTCTATTCGTACAGTTTATTCATGCATTACATTCAATATATATTTATATACATTGACCCATGACCAGAAGGCATTATATACGCGAATATTAGATATATGTGAAGTATGAGAAGAGAGATAGGCGTTATACACGCATTACCACCATGATGATGATATGAGAATTACGCTGCACGTACCACATCAATGTATATGATGATGGCCGCAGAGAGGCCAATATGATGTGAGAAAAGAGACAGGCGTTATATACGCACATATATTAGGCATTATACTCGCACACATATATATAGATGTATGATGTTCATTGATAGGCATGAGCATGCATATTATGCGCCTACAGTGGCATTGTCAGTTACACAGATTTATGCGGATACAGACAGATACTAGTTCTTACAAGTACATACACATAGTTATTTCAGCTTATGAGTTCAGATCTTAATCATGATTCTTGTATATATATATATATATATATATATATATATATATATATATATATATATATATATATATATATATATATATATATATATATATATGTTGTTCTTATGCCTTACATACTCAGTACATTATTCGTACTGACTCCCCGTTGCTAGGGGGGCTGCGTTCATGCCCGCAGGTACAGGTTGACAAACAGGCGGTCCAGCTCAGTAGGACCTCTAGATCTAGCAGTGGTCAGTGCGCTCCATTTGATCCGGAGCTCCTGTCAATTTTAGTATGCCACCCTTTTGAGATGTATATGCATATGGGTGACGAGGCCCTGTCCTGTCCTTTCTACAGCTTTTATTCCAGTAGAAGTCTGTAGACAGTTATATGTATTAGTCAGCTGATGTAGCCTTGTCGGCTTCTATTCTTTTATGTATATTATATTTAGTAACCTAGCTGGCGTTCAACCGTTCCCTAAATATGGAGTCAATGACTTTGAAGGGCCATTATTGAGTCAAGCAACCGTTGCACTGTTCTTTCAGCTTGTTTATGTATATACAGGTTGTTCAGGGTGTATGGTGTCACCTATTTATGAGATCGGTTTAAGTCATTGTATGGGCGCTTGATGTTTAGTAAGATTCAGATATGAGTATAGGGGTGTTTGGTTGGTAGAGGTCCGAAACTCATCACAACTCATTGGTTTGGGTCGTGACAGAAGTGGTATCATAGCAGTTCCGTCCTAGGCTGGTTACAGATCGTGTCTAGTAAAGTCTTGTTTATGGGCGTTTTATGCATCACACTTATAAACAGGAGGCTACAAGACATTTAGGATGATGTCATTCTTTCTCTCTTAGATTTTGCGATAGAACCATGTTTTAAGCGTTCGCTTCTGATGAATTGTTATGATTTCAACGAAGCCCCGCAAGAAAGCTACAGCTTTCTAGAAGGGCAAAAGAGCGATAGGTGAGGCCACTAGCCACACTTAGCAGGCTACGAGGGCTCAAGATTAGATTCAGAGTGAAGGGCTATCTGAGACATCACATACCCCGCATCCAGCACCTACCCTGTTCCTCAGCCGGAGGCACCGGGCCAGGAGGTACGGGATGCAGTGCGGTTGTTGACCAGATTAGTAGCCGCCCAGGGTCAGTGACAGGGATTTGGTGTTGACCAGGCAGATAGGACTGGTAGTTTGAGGATTAAGACCTTTCTTGGGTTAGGTCCTCAAGAGTTTTCCGTGATTAAGTAAAAAATGGATCCTCATGATTTTATTGATGGTATGTAGAGGACTTTGAGGGTTATGCACGCGGATGAGGGCGAGTCTGTGGAGTTGTCTTTGTATAGGCTCCGCGATATTGCAGTACAGTGGTATCAGACTTGGTAGTTATCTAGGGGAGAGAATGCCTCCTCAAGCTGTTTGGCGAGAGTTCTCAGATGCTTTTATTCCCCATTATCTACTTCCTGAGGTCCGATGAGCCCGAGTAGACAGATTTCTACATATTGAGTAGGGCAATATGAGTGTCCAAGAGTATTGCGTATATTTTGATTCTATGGCCAGATATGCTCCAGCCATAGTGGCTGAGATGGAGGACAGAGTTCATCATTTTGTGGCTTGTCTAGGGCCACATTTTTGTCACGAACCAGCCCCGTGGGCCGCGGCTGGCACCCTACTTGGGCACCCAGACTGATTCACATATCCAGTTATCAAACCCAAATTTAACTCAAATTTCATAATAGCCACTTTAAACATAATTCAAATCAAAACTTGTCTTAAGCGGTCACGCGTACCAATAATATAATACCAGAACAGAAGGGAGCGGCGGAATGCACATCGCCGGTCACATGTACATATATAAACATAAGGGCCATTTTGGCCACCATAACAGACGGACCGCATTAAGACACAGATCGTAGCCAAAACAGACACACATGGGACCCTCGACCCACATATATGACTACAGGCCTCTATACATCAAGACAAAGACATATGACGGGACAGGGCCCCGCCGTACCCAAATAGTCAGATATACAGAAATATATATATATAGCAAAAGATGTATGTACCAAAAGTGGACTCCGGATCAAAAGGGAGCACTCCGAAATAGCAGAAAGTGGAACCTACAGTGGTGGATCACCGGTATATGTACCTGCGGGCATGAAACGCAGCCCCCCGAAGAAAGGGGGTCAGTACGAAAGATGTACTGAGTATGTAAAGCATAGAGTACAGAAATATAAGCCACAACTGAAAACAAACAGGATACAAAAGGGGAATACTGAACGGTATATCAAAATCTGTACTGAAAACATATATACATAATGCAAGTAAAATCATGCAAAAGCTCAGGAACGTGGTCACCACTCCGACGCTGGTGCCACACACAGCATAGCACCAGAAGGTTCAAATCTCCGTACATCCCCGAATACACATATCATCATAGCAATCACCAGCCATATCACAGCATAACTCCAAACGGAACCCGGCCCTATGGCGAGGTCTCGGGAACCGTAACACAACATACGGCCGAATTTATCATAGCGCGTACGAACCATAACCGGCCCGGGAACCGGTGAACGAAGTCATAATAAGGGCACGAGCAGAGTCGTGAGCAAACAATGCAATTTATATATTAAAACACCTTTTGAAACTTAATAAAATCATATGTTAATTCAACGGTCAATACGTGGCTCATTTCACAATAGTATTTCCAAAATGATATTTATAGCTCAAAATATCATTTCGAATATTACGGCAATCAAGACATTATTTTAGGATGGCCAGATTCATTAACGAATATTCTTTGCCGACGTTATACAAAAATGAGCATAATAGAGTAAACAAAGGAATCTCGGGATTAGCGGGCCCACCTCGGGTCAAGTCGAGGTGGCGGACATGAATCACGGACATTCGGGGTCTATGGGATCATACATGGAGGTTTCGAAGCGGTCAGATTACATTTACAAAAGTTTCGGTCATTTGATCACTTTTCAACAAAATATGACTTTTATAGTTCAATTCAATTGAATGAATAGTGCTCGATTTCCAATTCGGATTTCCATGAATAGAATTGCCTCCGGGGCTAAAAAAAATGACCTTGTATACCTAGGACATGCCAAAAGAAGGAATGGGAAGCCTTACATACCTTATAAGCGTCCCACGCTCGTCAAAACTCAAATCTCGTTTCGCTCAGAATCTACAAATGGTTAAAGTTACCAATTAGAAATTGCGAGACTTTAAGAATTCACTTAACTTCATATTTGTCTACCGAAATTTCGACAGCACTTCCCCTATACATATAACATCCCCGAGGCTTAGCTCAGCTCAATATATCCTCAACAACAACCCACAATACCAAAGACATCACAAATCACAACAGAATAGGTTCTAGCATCAATATTCTTCCTTTCTACATAAAGCGACAACTTGCATACAAACTCCACAATATCAACTAATATCAACATTATCATATTCATTCACTCATTCAAGGTTATTCAAACGTATATTCCATGCAATATACATGAATTCAAGTAATCCGCCAATTTCCACATTCTATCCAAAACTTCCACAAATGCGACAAACCTACCAACTCGCCTCGTTTTCATCCAACTTCATTAACAACAACATTAATTCACATTAAAAGTCTTACTTTCACAATTATATAAGAATATACAAAAATCATATAATTTCCCATAAAAACCCGCTACCATCTTCAATGCCAATTCAACTCGCTAAACATTCATTTACGTCATAAATGCCACAACGACGCAACTAACAAACTAAACAAAATCAAATTCACCTCCCCTTCCACACCAACATGGCTCACGGCCAAACACACCCTTCACACACACACACGGCCATGCTCAACACAACACAATTCCGTAATCTTCATGTAACTTTAATCACTAACACACATATACCCATTCCATAACATAACAACATAGAAATCTTACCTCTTTCTTGAAATTCCGATTTGCCGCAAACGTCGCTCTTTTGCCAAACTAATTGTATCACGTTGGAGAGCGTCTTGAACTTACTACAAATACGAGAGGAACAAGATTTTTGTTTTGATGTTCTAGCACTCTCTATAGATAAACATGGATTTATACAAGCTTGATTAAGTGGTCACATGCAATTCACATGACCATTTAAATGAGCTTGGGCCATGGCCTTTGGCCGGCTACCCCTCTACTTGGGCTTCAATTTTTCTTCAAATTTTTCTTGGCCCAATTCGTTGAAATCTCGTTTTGAAATTCCCGAAACTAATTTCCGAAACTCCAACTCTCACCCTCGGCCTTCCCCGATGCCTTTGTACCAATACTTTCATAAACGACATAGGCATATTAACTAAAATCAAATTATTGCCTTATAACACACAAGTCTTAATTATTTTTCAAGATTTCCAATTATGCGAAAACACGGGACATAACATTCTCCCCCCCCCCCCTTTAGAACATTCGTCCCCGAATGTTAAATTAGTCTCATAAGCATAACGAGAGTCTCTCTTAATAGATAGCACACGTAATTTATTCGTCAATTAATTCAACAAACTTAAAAGTTTAAATTACCTGTGGGCGTAGAAAATAAGTGGGAGTATTTCTTCTTCATCTCATCCTCTGCCTCCCAGGTCATTTCTTCCCGGTTGTTGTTGCGCCACAGGACTTTAACAGAAGGCACCTCCTTAGTGCGTAGTCTCCTGACCTGTCGATCCAGAATAGTTATAGGCTGCTCTTCATAAGACAAATACTCCGTTACCTGGATATCATCCACTGGGAATATTCTGGAAGGATCACCGATACATTTTCGCAGCATGGACACGTGAAATACCGGGTGTACTGCCTCCAAATCGAATGGAAAGTCTAGCTCATAGGCGACCTCGCCTATCTTCCGAATGATCTGATATGGACCGATATACCGCGGACTCAGCTTACCCTTCTTACCAAATCTCATAACACCCTTCATAGGCGACACCTTCAAAAATACCCAGTCGCCAATCTGGAACTCTAATGGTCGACGTCGTCTGTCTGCATATGCTTTCTGTCGACTCTGTGCAGCCAATAATCGCTCCCGAATAAGTTTTACTTTATCCACTACTTCCTGGATCACATCTGGTCCAATTAATTTAGTCTCGCCCACGTCGAACCAACCAATAGGAGATCTGCATTTTCTGCCATAAAGTGCTTCGTACGGTGCCATCTGAATGCTGGAGTGATAACTGTTATTATAAGCAAATTCAATAAACGGCAAATGATCATCCCAGCTGCCTCTGAAATAAATAACGCAGGCCCGCTGTCACGACCCGACTAGGGGCCGCGACGAGTACCCGATACTTGTACCGAGCACCCCTTATCTCGTATCATGTTCTTATGCTAAGTGGGCCGTGATACTGATTATCGTCATTCCTCTAGTTAACATTACTAATTACAGCATTATTATAAACATATATTAATATACATTACTAACTTGATATACGGGAACGGGAGCAAACAAGATCATAAAACATCTGACTGTACATAGCTGTCTACGAGCCTCTAACATAATACATATGATAAGAAGATGGGCCGGGTTCCGCCAAGCCCAAGTATGTGCACGAAAGTAATACCACTAAACTGGAGCTCCGGAACAACTGGTGCACTTCACTGTACCGCTGAAGAGCTCCTAGGAGTCAAGTCCGTCAACCTGCTTACCTGCGCGGCATGAAACGCCGCGTCCGCAAGAAGGGACGTCAGTACGAAAAGTGTACCCAGTATGTAAGGCATGAGTAATATCATGAGATCATAAAAGAAAACATAAAACACAACATGGGAGAGGGGTATAACCTGTATCGCTGTTTGTCTACCATGATAGATGTTATGCAAGTTAACTTTACCTTCTGGGGTAATGTATAGATACTGCAAGTAAACTGCCCGACCGTGTGGGTACGGTGTGTGTAACTGCCCGACCATGAAGGTGCGGTGGACTACTCTCTGAGTAGACCATGAAATAAAGGAGTAATATGTCATCTGAGTGCCCCTTGGGGCGGATGCCATGCATGCTAGCTTTGAAAAAAAAACATGTAAATATCTGTAAGTAAACTGCCCGACCACGTAGGATCGGTGTATAGCTTCCCGCCCATATAGGAATGGTGTATAAGCCCGCGTCCAGGCCTCCCGCGTCCGGGGTATAATCTGCCCACTGCAGTGGTGTGTCTGCTCGGCCGCCCGTTAGGCGGCGCGGTGTCATAAAATAAATCATACATATATATGAAGCATGCATGAGAGCCCAAGTGAAAACTGCAACTCCATCGGAGTGACGTAAGGTCGGTAACCTCCGATTCATTATTATGGAACCGTCATGATCGTTATGTCTTACCTTGAAGGAACTAGCATTATAAGGCGAGACTATCAACAAAGAATAGCGTTAAGGAAGAACGTAGAATGAAGTCATAAACTTCATAAGACGATAATTCATACACTTTGAAGTCTTTTAGAAATTAGTGTCATATCCAAGAAATAGGATTAAGAATCAAAACTAGCTTGACACTTTCATACTCATGTTAAATTCTTAACTTGAAACTCTTAGTCATGGAATCATCCTTATCATACTTGTCATATACATACTCTCTTTCTTAATATCATTGTCATTAACATCATGGAAGTATTCTCATTAGTATGGTTACAACACTTATCGTTTGGCGAACAGAACAGTAAAGGAAAATCTGAGACCAATGGGCCCACATCAGGTCAAATGAGGCGGCGTATACAATGTACGTATATTACATTTCATGACATCACTTACGAGAGTTTTAGGATGGTCGGACCCTATTCATGCAAGTTCTAGGTATTTAGACGATTCTTTCAACTATTCATAGGCATTTAATTCAATTCTACTGAATGAATAATAGTCAAATTCAAACTCGAATTTCTAGAATTAGAGTGGCCCCCGAGACACGTATTCAGGCCTACTACGTCTAAGACATGCCAAAGAAGGAAAGGGGAAGCCTTACATACGTTTCTTGCTTTTTAAGCACGTCGAAACTCCAATGCCGTTTCGTCAAAAACCTACAAATGGTCACATTTGCCAATTACTATTCATGAGGTTCAAAATTCCAACTTTGGTTTAGTACTTTTCTACCGAAATTTCGGCAGCATCTCCCCTATAAATATGACACCCCGAGAATTTAACTCGGCTCAAATGTCAACAACAACCATGCCAACAACATCAATTATCGACTAAAATCGCTTTCTAACACAAATAATCCTTTTTCTACATAAAGCAACAACTTCCAAACTAACTTTGCATTTATAAACCATTGTCAATATTTTCATATCCACATACTAATTTAAGATCCTTCCAACATAAACTAAGAGCATTCCAAGCTATATATCCAACATTCAACAATTCCATCAATTTTCATATTCAATCCAAAATCCTTATATACGCAACAAAACCATTCCAGCACATTTCCTACTTACTAATTCATCTCCAGCAACAACAATCTACCCCTTAACAACTTCATTATCTTAATATCATAAAATCATATTAATATGACATAATTCTCTACATTCCGTTTTCATGCCAACTTACCCCATCTATGCTTCATTTACATTGTAATGATCACAACAACACAACTAACATGTGAAACAAAATAAATCCATCACCATTTCATCCACCTATAGGCCACGGCCAACATGCAATTTTTCAACTTCATCCCATTTTCATTCAACTTTCATTTCCATTAAAATTTTCATAATAACCACAACTAGAATACAACATAAAATCAACTAATCTTGCCTACACCACACATGCATACTCACGGCCACACCATGCAAATCTCCACAAGTTCATGAATTCTATCCATTCCTTCATACTACAATATAAACAAGCCTTTATAATATCATAAAAAGGATTAAATCTTACCTTTTCCTCACAATTCCTCAACTTGGCTAGGTTGTCAACTTGCAACAAAGAGAGAGATTCTTGCTTCAACAACTATACCATGTTGAAGAGCATCCTTGAATTAGTAGAAACACATGAAGAACCAAATTTTTGGAACAAGATTCCTTGGTCTTCTTTTTCTCCTCTCTTGGCCAAACCTAGGCTTCTTGTTGCTCTCTTCTTCTTCTTTTTTTTTGTTCTCTTGAATTTTCTAGAGTTGTAAAAGATGACTTTGTCTCATTTTTTTCCACCACTTCTCTATATATATTTTCCCACAAGCATGTGAGGGGCACATGCCCCCTCTCTAGAAATTTCTCAAATTAAAACAAAGATGACTTATTTGTCATCTTTTTCATTTTTTTTCTTTTCCCCTTTTTTTTTCTAGCATTTTGGGAAATTACCATTTCGCCCTTTGTCTTCCACATTATTTCCATTGGCCATTATGCAAATTTCTCTTTTTACCCTTGGCCTTTCTCAATATTTCCATCCTAATAATAGTCATAAATAATATTCATAGCAACTTGTACTTTAAATTCACTTTCGAAAATGACCTTGTCCTTAACTTACCACGACCCTCTCGGATTGTCCGAATGTATGAAATAAGGGATATAACATTCTCCCCCCTTTAGAACATTCGTCCTCGAATGTTCAACTGATCTTATGAGGTCTTGTAACACTTCGGGGGTCCCGTTTGTGGTCGCTCTTTCCTTTGTACCCATTTCTTATCCTTTACCTTATTCTCCTTGGCCTTTACACAAATCCTTAGTTCATGTCATAGGTTTCCCTTCTAGTACTTAAGAATATGGTAATCCCTTTTTGGTATAACATAGTATGGTCTCCCCCCCCCCCCCCCCTTTAAGGGCTCCTTATACACCAACGGTTTCTCTTCTCAACTCCGTGCACAACATAGTAAAATTTCTTATCATAAGTTTTCCTTTCATTTTCCGTCGATACCCTCACATATGAGATATCATACATGTTCATATACATATACACATATAACTAGTATCAACTAACCCACAAAATACTTCCAGACGCTATTCAAGCCTATCCAAATTCCAGAGCCGGGACGTACTTTCTGTCTCTTCTCTAATCTGGCCTGTCACGTGCTACGTGGCCTTTTATGGTCTCCAACCACTCTATATTCTCCAATTTTCCCTTAGGTTACTCCAACTTCTTGTTTGCCTCTTGGGTCTACATTTGCGAAAATTTTCAGTATACTTCCCAGGGGGTCACCCATCCCAGAATTGCTCTGGCCCCAGCACGCTTAACCTCGAAACTTTAATGAATTTTAATGTCTTAATGCTAATATTTTTGCCTCCCCTCCCTCGGACTATCTTTATCACGTAATCTGGGGCGAGTTGATGTCTTAACAATTTTTGGAACGCTCCCGTAACGCATTTTTCTTTCTTAATTACTATTTTAGCCTTCGCGATAACTGCCATTCACCTTTTTCACTATGTATACAACTACTTTTCATTCTAAATTCTCAATTTCCCCCAATACGCTCAGTAACATAAGGGGCGGTACATGATAAAGTAGAATCTAGGTCAATTAACACATGCATATCATAGAAAATGCCGAAAATGTACCTGTGGCTGCATCTGCGGAAGGTTCAGGATCCTGCCGCCCTGTCAATGCATATATGCGGTGGGGAGGACCGGCTGAACTGGATGCTCCTCCTCTGCCTCAACCGCGGCCCGCTGGAGGGTGGGAAGTCTGTCCAGGAGGGCGCACGGACGGGGATGAGCCGGCTACCGATCCCATAGGCTGACTCTCACCTCTACCTCGCATCGAGGGGCAGTCACGCATCATATGTCCCATCTGCCCGCAAGCATAACACGCATTCGAACCCAGACGACACTGTCCCGAATGCATCCTACCACACTGGTTGCACTGTGCTGGGGGCGGCCTCGTCTGACCAGATCTGCTGCTGTACTGGGGGCTCGAAATACTGGACTGCTCCTGTGCCTGTCCTCCTCTATACTCACTTCTAGCTCCGAAAGATCTGGACCTTTTTCTGGAGCTCCTATCCGAATAATGCTCCCTTTTCTGCAACTGATGTCGCTCTTCCAGGTTTGGGCGTGGGCCTGGATACGGGCAATGGTCATCCCATCCTGAAGTGAAGCTGTCAAACACTCCTTAATTAAGTGTGGCCCCAATCCACTCAGAAACCGGTGTACGTGATCTCCCATATCAGCTATCATGGCTGAGGCATACCTGGCCAACGAGTTAAAACGGAGGCTATATTCCCTGACGCTCATATTTCCCTGTTTAAGATTCAGGAACATATCAGCTCGAGCTCGTCGTACCTCCGGCGGTAGGAAATGTCGTAAAAATGCCTCCGTGAACTCCTGCCAAACCGGGGGAGGGGCATTTGCTCCCCTCGAAGATACCCAACTGTTGTACCACAAGACTGCTACATCTCGTAACCTGTATGACGCCAATTCCACTGACTCTGTGTCCGAAGCATGTATGATCCTCAATGTCCTTAGCATATCATCTATGAAATTTTGGGGGTCTTCCTCTGGTTTTGACCCATAAAACTCCGGAGGTTTCAGAGTGATAAAATCATGAGCCCTGGCACTCACCGCCCGGTCTCCCTGGCCCTCATCTTGCCGCTGAACCTGTGCGGCAACTAGGTAGGTCAGCAACTGGATAGCCTCTGCCATCTGCTGGCCCGGAGCAGCTGGCGATGGAACTGGAGGTGCTGGGGCTGGAGCTGGGACTCGTCCCTGCTCTGCTGACACGGGGGGAGCATGAAAAGTCTGAGGAGGAGCCTCGTTATGAGACTCGCCTTCTTCTACTTCCGCTGGTGGCATCACTTACGAGAGTTTTAGGATGGTCGGACCCTATTCATGCAAGTTCTAGGTATTTAGACGATTCTTTCAACTATTCATAGGCATTTAATTCAATTCTACTGAATGAATAGTAGTCAAATTCAAACTCGAATTTCTAGAATTAGAGTGGCCCCCGAGACACGTATTCAGGCCTACTACGTCTAAGACATGCCAAAGAAGGAAAGGGGAAGCCTTACATACCTTTCTTGCTTTTTAAGCACGTCGAAACTCCAATGCCGTTTCGTCAAAAACCTACAAATGGTCACATTTGCCAATTACTATTCATGAGGTTCAAAATTCCAACTTTGGTTTAGTACTTTTCTACCGAAATTTCGGCAGCATCTCCCCTATAAATATGACACCCCGAGAATTTAACTCGGCTCAAATGTCAACAACAACCATGCCAACAACATCAATTATCGACTAAAATCGCTTTCTAACACAAATAGTCCTTTTTCTACATAAAGCAACAACTTCCAAACTAACTTTGCATTTATAAACCATTGCCAATATTTTCATATCCACATACTAATTTAAGATCCTTCCAACATAAACTAAGAGCATTCCAAGCTATATATCCAACATTCAACAATTCCATCAATTTGCATATTCAATCCAAAATCCTTATATATGCAACAAAACCATTCCAGCACATTTCCTACTTACTAATTCATCTCCAGCAACAACAATCTACCCCTTAACAACTTCATTATCTTAATATCATAAAATCATATTAATATGACATAATTCTCTACATTCCGTTTTCATGCCAACTTACCCCATCTATGCTTCATTTACATTGTAATGATCACAACAACACAACTAATATGTGAAACAAAATAAATCCATCACCATTTCATCCACCTATAGGCCACGGCCAACATGCAATTTTTCAACTTCATCCCATTTTCATTCAACTTTCATTTCCATTAAAATTTTCATAATAACCACAACTAGAATACAACATAAAATCAACTAATCTTGCCTACACCACATGCATACTCACGGCCACACCATGGAAATCTCCACAAGTTCATGAATTCTATCCATTCCTTCATACTA
Source organism: Lycium barbarum (assembly GCF_019175385.1). Classification (NCBI taxonomy): domain Eukaryota; kingdom Viridiplantae; phylum Streptophyta; class Magnoliopsida; order Solanales; family Solanaceae; genus Lycium; species Lycium barbarum. The sequence goes on along the minus strand of NC_083342.1, from coordinate 60,449,265 downwards.
CAATATAAACAAGCCTTTATAATATCATAAAAGGGATTAAATCTTACCTTTTCCTCACAATTCCTCAACTTGGCTAGGTTGTCAACTTGCAACAAAGAGAGAGATTCTTGCTTCAACAACTATACCATGTTGAAGAGCATCCTTGAATTAGTAGAAACACATGAAGAACCAAATTTTTGGAACAAGATTCCTTGGTCTTTTTTTTCTCTTCTCTTGGCCGAACCTAGGCTTCTTGTTGCTCTCTTCTTCTTTTTTTTTTTTTTTGTTCTCTTGAATTTTCTAGAGTTGTAAAATGATGACTTTGTCTCATTTTTTTCCACCACTTCTCTATATATATTTTCCCACATGCATGTGAGGGGCACATGCCCCCTCTCTAGAAATTTCTCAAATTAAAACAAAGATGACTTATTTGTCATCTTTTTCATTCTTTTTCTTTTCCCCTTTTGGGAAATTACCATTTCGCCCTTTGTCTTCCACATTATTTCCATTGTCCATTATGCAAATTTCTGTTTTTACCCTTGGCCTTTCTCAATATTTCCATCCTAATAATAGTCATAAATAATATTCATAGCAACTTGTACATTAAAATCACTTTCGAAAATGACCTTGTCCTTAACTGACCACGACCCTCTCGGATTGTCCGAATGTATGAAATACGGGATATAACACCCGCAACATATCTTCCAGCGTCTGAATAGTGCACTCGGCCTGCCCGTCGGACTGAGGATGAAAAGCTGTACTGAGGCTCACCTGAGTCCCTAATCCCTCCTGAAATGACCTCCAGAAATTTGCCGTAAATTGGGCACCTCGGTCAGAAATAATAGATACAGGGACTCCGTGAAGTTTGACTACTTTTTGATATATAATCTAGCATAGTCCTCAGCCGAAAAAGTAGTCCGGACTGGAAGAAAATGGGCTGATTTCGTCAATCTGTCAACCATAACCCAAATAGAATCGTACCTGCGTGGAGTGCGCGGTAACCCAACAACGAAATCCATATTAATCATCTCCCATTTCCAGGCTGGAATTTCCATCTCCTGTAATAATCCACCAGGCTTCTGATGTTCAATTTTAACTTGTTGACAATTCGGGCACTGACCAACGAACTCAGCAATATCTTTCTTCATACCGTCCCACCAATACAAACACCTGAGATCATGATACATTTTAGTGGAACCAGGATGAACAGAATACCGTGCATTATGCGCCTCGCCCATGATCTGTCGCCGTAGGCCTGCAACATCCGGTACACAGAGTCTGCCTTCATATAATAATACCCCTTCAGGCAAAATTCTAAACGGAGTCTTTTCTTTATTAAGTGCCACATCTCTGTACTGAACCAGAATAGGATCTTCAAACTGTCGCTGCTTTACTTCTTCTATAATAGATGATTCAGCAACTGCACGAACAGAAATCACAGAATCTCCAGAATCTGCCAAACGAACTCCAAGGCTGGCCAACTGATGAATTTCACGAACCAAATCCTTCTTACCAGGTGGTACGTCAGCCAAACTGCCCATAGACTTGCGGCTAAGTGCATCCGCTACCACATTAGCTTTCCCAAGATGGTACAGAATGTCAACGTCATAATCTTTCAACAATTCAAGCCATCTTCTCTGCCGCAAATTCAGTTCTTTCTGTTTAAAAATATACTGGAGACTCTTGTGGTCCGTATAGATGTCCACATGGACCCCATATAAATAATGCCGCCAAAATTTCAAAGCATGAATCACCGCAGCTAACTCAAGATCATGAGTGGGATAATTATTCTCGTGCGGCCTGAGTTGCCGGGAAGCATAGGCTATAACTCGACCGTGCTGCATCAACACGCAACCTATCCCAATACCAGAGGCATCACAATAGACAACATACCCGTCTGATCCTTCTGGAAGAGCTAATACTGGTGCTGTAATTAATTTTTCTTTCAACGTCTGGAAGTTGCGCTCGCAGGCATCAGTCCACTGAAATTTCGCTGCTTTCTGAGTAAGCTTCGTTAGTGGTGCTGCTATAGAAGAAAAATTCCCCACGAACCTTCGGTAATATCTGGCTAACCCCAGAAAACTGCGTACCTCTGTCGGTGTAGTAGGCCTGGGCCAATTCTGTACAGCTTCAATCTTCTGCGTATCGACCCGAATACCATCTGCTCCGACAATATGCCCCAAGAATGCCACAGACGTTAACCAGAATTCACATTTGGAAAATTTAGCATATAATTTCTGTTGCCGAAGAATGCCAAGTACTGTTTTCAAATGATCTGAATGCTCCTCTGCTGATCGTGAATAAATCAAAATATCATCGATAAACACAATCACAAACACATCCAGAAAAGGCTAAAATACCCGATTCATCAGATCCATGAATACCGCTGGAGCATTAGTCAGCCCGAAAGACATCACTCTGAATTCATAATGCCCGTACCGGGTCCTGAAAGCAGTCATCGGAATATCTGATTCTCGCACTCGCACCTGATGATAACCCAAGCGCAAATCTATCTTTGAAATATATTTGGAACCCTGCAACTGATCAAACAAATCATCAATTCGGGGGAGGGGATATTTATTCTTTATAGTCACCTTATTTAATTGCCGATAATCAATACACATTCGCAGTGACCCATCTTTCTTTCTTACAAATAATACCGGCGCTCCCCATGGTGATGTACTGGGTCTAATAAAGCCTTTATCTAATAGATCTTTCAGCTGCTCTTTCAATTCCTTCAACTCAGCCGGTGCCATACTGTACGGAGGAATAGATATAGGCTGCGTATCTGGCAACAAGTATATAGTGAAATCTATCTCCCTTTCAGGCGCAAAACCCGGAAGCTCATCTGGGAATTCATTAACAACCGGAACAGACTGAAGAGTAGGTGTCTCGGCTGTAGTATCATGCACACGAACCAGATGGTAGATATAACCTTTCTGAATCATCTTCTTAGCCTTGAGGTACGAAATAAACTTACCCCTCGGCGATGCTGTAGACCCGAACCACTCTATAACTGGTTCCCCTGGAAACTGAAAACGGACTACCTTTTTCTGGCAGTCAACATTAGCATAACAGGAAGCTAACCAGTCCATACCCATAATGACATCGAATTCCAGCATATCTAACTCTACCAAATCAGCTTTTGTGCAGCAATCATATATAGTCACAGAACAATCCCTATATACCTGCCTCGCTATAATACAGTCCCCAACCGGTGTAGCCACTTCAAATGGCTCTATAGGCTCAGACACTATCCCAATTTTACTAGCAACGAGCGGGGACATATATGATAAAGTAGAACCAGGATCAATCAGTGCATATACAGATCTGGAGAAAACCAGTAATGTACCTGTGACGACATTAGGCGAAGCCTCCTGGTCCTGACGACTGGCTAAGGCATATATGCGGTTCGAGGGACCGCTAGAACCTGAAGCGCTGCCACGGCCTCGACCGCGTCCCGCCGGTGCTGGCATACCTCGCCCCGCAGGGCGTACAACTGATGGAGCAGATCATGAACCAGCGGCTGATCACGTCGGCTGAGCTACACTACCCGAACCGCTTGCCAACGGACAATCTCGCATAATATGGCCCTGACCGCCGCATGAAAAACAGGCTCCAGTAACTCGATAACACTCCCCTGGATGTGATTTCCCGTAGTGAGAACAACGGGGCCTGGGTGGTCTGGGCTGGCTGGGACCTCTGGGTATCTGTGAACCTGACGCTCTGGAGCTCTGACCGGCCCCAGACGGTCCTGCACTATCAAATCTCCTGCCAGCCGACTGTGTACCCCGGCCTGACGAAGGAAAGTGTCTGCCTGACTGCTGCTGCTGAGGCTGTCCGCCTCGAGAATCTCCGGAATAGCCTACGGATCTGGCCCTCTTGGGCGGCCTCCTGTCCCGATCTCTGCTTGAATGATCAGCTCTATGTCGGTCCTCCATACCCAGGGCATAAGCCTGTAGTCGGGCAATGTCCATGTCTGTCTGCAATGCCACCGCCATACAACAATCAATCAAGTAGCGGTCTAACCCCATCACATATCTGTGCATCCGATCGGCCATATCTGCTACTATGGCAGGCGCATACCGGGCCAAAGAATCAAACTCCATATTGTACTCACGAACGCTCCGACCCCTCTTCTGCAGATGCAAAAATCGGTCAACCCGCGCCCGCCGTAACTCTGGGGGCAAAAAGTGGCAGTCACGAACTCATCCCATGTAGCTGGGGGAGCACCCTCACCCCTGGATAGCCCGCAGGACTCGTACCAGTTAGCAGCAACATCCCGCAATCTGTGCGCGACTAACTCGACAGACTCGGTCTCTGAAGCCCTGACCAACTCTAATGAGCGTTGCATCCCCCGATTAAAGTCGTGGGGGTCCTCGTCAGGTTTAGATCCTAAAAACTCTGGGGGCCACATAATAGAAACTCTCGAACCCTCAGGCTGTCACGCCTGTCGTCATCATCATCATCTCTCCGCCCGCGTCTGCGAGTCTGCCCCGCTACCAACGTGGTCAACAACTGCACGGCCTCTCTCAGTGTCCTGTCCTCCGCCCCTGGCTGAGGAGCTGGAGGCTCGGGTGCGGGTACTCGGGCCTCTGGAACTACTGATGGACCTGCTCCGGGCTCTACCGGTGGTGGTGTAGCGGATCCCTCTGAATGGGCCACAACCTCGGGCAAATCATAAACACGAGCCCGGGTAACTCGCTATGCCTGACTGGTCCCTTCTATCCCTGCCTTGGCCTTCTGGGCCGCCGTTGCCTTCTTCGGAGGCCTCACTGCAAACATAATAACGAATCAGATCAGAATCATCCTAATAGCACAGCTCTATCGCACGATCTAAGATTCCAAAGAAAGGTAACACCCTAAATGCCCTGTAGCCTCCTGTTTATAGATGTGGTGCACAACACACCGATAAAAAAGACTCTACGAGACACGGCCTGTAGACATTCCGAGGACAAACCGCTCTGATACCACTTTTGTCACGACCCAGCCTCGTGGGCCGCGGCTGGCACCCTACTTGGGCACCCAGACTGATTCACATATCTAGTTATCAAACCCAAATTTAACTCAAATTTCATAATAGCCACTTTAAACATAATTCAAATCAAAACTTGTCTTAAGCGGTCACGCGTACCAAAACTATCATATCAGAACAGAAGGGAGCGGTGGAATACACATCGCCGGTCACATGTACAAATATAAACATAAGGGCCATTTTGGCCACCATAACAGACGGACCGCATTAAGACACAGATCGTAGCCAAAACAGACACACATGGGACCCTCGACCCACATATATGACTACAGGTCTCTATACATCAAGACAAAGACATATGACGGGACAGGGCCCCGCCGTACCCAAATAGTCAGATATACAGAAATATATATATAGCAAAAGATGTATGTACCAAAAGTGGACTCCGGATCAAAAGGGAGCACTCCGAAATAGCAGAAAGTGGAACCTACAGTGGTGGATCACCGGTATCTGTACCTGCGGGCATGAAACGCAGCCCCCCCGAAGAAAGGGAGTCAGTACGAAAGATGTACTGAGTATGTAAAGCATAGAGTACAGAAATATAAGCCACAACTGAAAACAAACAGGATACAAAAGGGGAATACTGAACGGTATATCAAAATCTGTACTGAAAACATATATACATAATGCAAGTAAAATCATGCAAAAGCTCAGGAACGTGGTCACCACTCCGACGCTGGTGCCACACACAGCATAACACCAGAAGGTTCAAATCTCCGTACATCCCCGAATACACATATCATCATAGCATATCACCAGTCATATCACAGCATAACTTCAAACGGAACCCGGCCCTATGGCGAGGTCTGGGGAACCGTAACACAGCATACAGCCGAATATATCATAGCGCGCACGAACCATAACCGGCCCGGGAACCGGTGAACGAAGTCATAATAAGGGCACGAGCAGAGTCGTGAGAAAACAATGCAATTTATATATTAAAACACCTTTTGAAACTTAATAAAATCATTTGTTAATTCAACGGTCAATACAGGGCTCATTTCACAATTGTATTTCCAAAATGATATTTATAGCTCAAAATATAATTTTGAATATTACGGCAATCAAGACATTATTTTAGGATGGCCAGATTCATTAACGAATATTCTTTGCCGACGTTATACAAAAATGAGCATAATACAGCAAACAAAGGAATCTCGGGATTAGCGGGCCCACCTCGGGTCAAGTCGAGGTGGCGGACATGAATAACGGACATTCGGGGTCTATGGGATCATACATGGAGGTTTCGAAGCGGTCAGATTACATTTACAAAAGTGTCGGACATTTGATCACTTTTCAACAAAATATGACTTTTATAGTTCAATTCTATTGAATGAATAGTGCTCGATTTCCAATTCGGATTTCCATGAATAGAATTGCCTCCGGGGCTAAAAAGAATGACCTAGTATACCTAGGACATGCCAAAAGAAGGAATGGGAAGCCTTACATACCTTATAAGCTTCCCACGCTCGTCAAAACTCAAATCTCGTTTCGCTCAGAATCTACAAATGGTTAAAGTTACAAATTAGAAATTGCGAGACTTTAAGAATTCACTTAACTTCATATTTGTCTACCGAAATTTCAGCAACACTTCCCCTATACATATAACATCCCCGAGGCTTAGCTCGGCTCAATATATCAATATTCTTCCTTTCTACATAAAGCGACAACTTCCATTCAAACTCCACACTATCAACTAATATCAACATTATCATATTCATTCACTCATTCAAGGTTATTCAAATGTATTCCAATAATATTCCATGCAATATACATGAATTCAAGTAATCCGCCAATTTCCACATTCTATCCAAAACTTCCACAAATGCGACAAACCTACCAACTCGCATCGTTTTCATCCAACTTCATTAACAACAACATTAATTCACATTTAAAGTCTTACTTTCACAATTATATAAGAATATACAAAAATTATATAAGTTCCCATAAAAATCCGCAACCATCTTCAATGCCAATTCAACTCGCTAAACATTCATTTACGTCATAAATGCCACAACGACGCAACTAACAAACTAAACAAAATCAAATTCACCTCCCCTTCCACACCAACATGGCTCACGGCCAAACACACCCTTCACACACACACACGGCCATGCTCAACACAACACAATTCCGTAATCTTCATGTAACTTTAATCACTAACACACATATACCCATTCCATAACATAACAACATAGAAATCTTACCTCTTTCTTGAAATTCCGATTTGCCGCAAACGTCGCTCTTTTGCCAAACTAATTGTATCACGTCGGAGAGCGTCTTGAACTTACTACAAATACGAGAGGAACAAGATTTTATGATCACAATCAAAGGCTAGAAAAATTTTTGTTGTTTTTTTTTTCTTTTCTAAGGGGTTCGGCCGAGAGGCCTTTGAGGTGCTCTCTAGATTTTTTTTTTGTTTTGATGTTCTAGCACTCTCTATAGATAAACATGGATTTATACAAGCTTGATTAAGTGGTCACATGCAATTCACATGACCATTTAAATGAGCTTGGGCCATGGCCTTTGGCCGGCTACCCCTCTACTTGGGCTTCAATTTTTCTTCAAATTTTTCTTGGCCCAATTCGTTGAAATCTCGTTTTGAAATTCCCGAAACTAATTTTCGAAACTCCAACTCTCACCCTCGGCCTTCCCCGATGCCTTTGTACCAATACTTTCATAAACAACATAGGCATATTAACTAAAATCAAATTATTGCCTTATAACACACAAATCTTAATTATTTTTCAAGATTTCCAATTATGCGAAAACACGGGACATAACATTCTCCCCCCCTTTAGAACATTCGTCCCCGAATGTTAAATTAGTCTCATAAGCATAACGGGAGTCTCTCTTAATAGATAGCACATGTAATTTATTCGTCAGTTAATACAACAAACTTAAAAGTTTAAATTACCTGTGGGCGTAGAAAATAAGTGGGGGTATTTCTTCTTCATCTCATCCTCTGCCTCCCAGGTCATTTCTTCCCAGTTGTTGTTGCGCCACATGACTTTAACAGAAGGCACCTCCTTAGTGCGTAGTATCCTGACCTGTCGATCCAGAATAGTTATAGGCTGCTCTTCATAAGACAAATACTCCGTTACCTGGATATCATCCACTGGGAATATTTTGGAAGGATCACCGATACATTTTCGCAGCATGGACACGTGAAATACCGGGTGTACTGCCTCCAAACCGGATGGCAAGTCTAGCTCATAGGCGACCTCGCCTATCTTCCGAATGATCTGATATGGACCGATATACCGCGGACTCAGCTTACCCTTCTTTCCAAATCTCATAACTCCCTTCCTAGGCGACACCTTCAAAAATACCCAGTCGCCAATCTGGAACTCTAATGGTCGACGTCGTTTGTCTGCATATGCTTTCTATCAACTCTGTGCAGCCAATAATTGCTCCCGAATAAGTTTTAATTTATCCACTGCTTCCCGGATCACATCTGGTCCAATTAATTTAGTCTCGCCCATGTCGAACCAACCAATAGGAGATCTGCATTTTCTGTACGGAGGAATAGATATAGGCTGCGTATCCGGCAACAAGTCTATAGTGAAATCTATATCCCTTTCAGGCAGAAGACCCGGAAGTTCATCTGGGAACACATCTGGGAATTCATTAACAACCGGAACAGACTGAAGAGTAGGTGTCTCGGCTGTAGTATCGTGCACACGAACCAGATGGTAGATATAACCTTTCTGAATCATCTTCTTAGCCTTGATTTACGAAATAAACTTACCCCTCGGCGATGCTGTAGACCCGAACCACTCTATTACTGGTTCCCCTGGAAACTGAAAACGGACTACCTTTTTCTGGCAGTCAACATTAGCATAACAGGAAGCTAACCAGTCCATACCCATAATGACATCAAATTCCAGCATATCTAACTCTAGCAAATCAGCTTTTGTGCAGCGATCATATATAGTCACAGAACAATCCCTATATACCTGCCTCGCTATAATACAGTCCCCAACCGGTGTAGCCACTTCAAATGGCTCTATAGGCTCATACACTATCCCAATTTTACTAGCAACGAGCGGGGAAATATATGATAAAGTAGAACCAGGATCAATCAGTGCATATACAGATCTGGAGAAAACCAGTAATGTACCTGTGACGACATTAGGCGAAGCCTCCTGGTCCTGGCGACTGGCTAAGGCATATATGCGGTTCGAGGGACCGCTAGAACCTGAAGCGCTGCCACGGCCTCGACCGCGTCCCGCCGGTGCCGGCATACCTCGCCCCGCAGGGCGTACAACTGATGGAGCAGATGATGAACCAGCGGCTGATCCCGTCGGCTGAGCTACACTACCTGAACCGCTTGCCAACGGACAATCTCGCATAATATGGCCCTGACCGCCGCATGGAAAACAGGCTCCAGTAACTCGATAACACTCCCCTGGATGTGATTTCCCGCAGTGAGAACAACGGGGCCTGGGTGGTCTGGGCTGGCTGGGACCTCTAGGTATCTATGAACCTGACGCTCTGGAGCTCTGACCGGCCCTAGACGGTCCTACACTATCAAATCTCCTGCCAGTCGACTGTGTACCCCGGCCTGACGAAGGAAAGTGTCTGCCTGACTGCTGCTGCTGAGGCTGTCCGCCTCGCGAATCTCCGGAATAGCCTGCGGATCTGGCCCTCTTGGGCGGCCTCCTGTCCCGATCTCTGCTGGAATGATCAGCTGTATGTCGGTCCTCCATACCCAGGGCATAAGCCTGTAGTCGGGCAATGTCCATGTCTGTCTGCAATGCCACCGCCATACAACCATCAATCAAGTAGCGGTCTAACCCCATCACATATCTGTGCATCCGATCGGCCATATCTGCTACTATGGCAGGCGCATACCGGGCCAAAGAATCAAACTCCATATTGTACTCACGAACGTTCCGACCCCTCTGCTGCAGATGCAAAAATCGGTCAACCCGCGCCCGCCGTAACTCTGGGGGCCAAAAGTGGCAGTCACGAACTCATCCCAAGTAGCTGGGGGAGTACCCTCACCCCTGGATAGCCCCCAGGACTCGTACCAGTTAGCAGCAACATCCCGCAATCTGTGCTCGGCTAACTCGACACACTCGGTCTCTGAAGCCCTGACCAACTCTAATGAGCGCTGCATCCCCCGATTAAAGTCGTGGGGGTCCTCGTCGGGTTTAGACCCGAAAAACTCTGGGGGCCACATAATAGAAACTCTCGAACCCTCAGGCTGTCACGCCTGTCGTCATCATCATCATCTCTCCGCCAGCGTCTGCGAGCCTGCCCCGCTACCAACGTAGTCAACAACTGCACGGCTTCTCTCAGTGTCCTGTCCTCCGCCCTTGGCTGAGGAGCTGGAGGCTCGGGTGCGGGTACTCGGGCCTCTGGAGCTACTGATGGACCTGCTCTGGGCTCTACCGGTGGTGGTGTAGCGGATCCCTCTGAATGGGGCACAACCTCGGGCAAATCATAAACACGAGCCCGGGTAACTCGCTGTGCCTGACTGGTCCCTACTATCCCTGCCTTGCCCTTCTGGGCCGCCGTTGCATTCTTCCGAGGCATCACTGCAAACATAATAACGAATCAGATCAGAATCATCCTAATAGCACAGCTCTATTGCATGATCTAAGATTCCAAAGAAAGGTAACACCCTAAATACCCTGTAGCCTCCTGTTTATAGATGTGGTGCACAACACACCGATAAACAAGACTCTACGAGACACGGCCTGTAGACATTCCGAGGACAAACCGCTCTAATACCACTTTTGTCACGACCCAGCCCCGTGGGCCGCGGCTGGCACCCTACTTGGGCACCCAGACTGATTCACATATCCAGTTATCAAACCCAAATTTAACTCAAATTTCATAATAGCCACTTTAAACATAATTCAAATCAAAACTTATCTTAAGCGGTCACGCGTACCAAAAATATCATATCAGAACAGAAGGGAGCGGCGGAATGCACATCGCCGGTCACATGTACAAATATAAACATAAGGGCCATTTTGGCCACCATAACAGACGGACCGCATTAAGACACAGATCGTAGCCAAAACAGACACACATGGGACCCTCGACCCACATATATGACTACAGGCCTCTATACATCAAGACAAAGACATATGACGGGACAGGGCCCCGCCGTACCCAAATAGTCAGATATACAGAAATATATATATAGCAAAAGATGTATGTACCAAAAGTGGACTCCAGATCAAAAGGGAGCACTCCGAAATAGCAGAAAGTGGAACCTACAGTGGTGGATCACCGGTATCTGTACCTGCGGGCATGAAACGCAGCCCCCCCGAAGAAAGGGGGTCAGTACGAAAGATGTACTGAGTATGTAAAGCATAGAGTACAGAAATATAAGCCACAACTGAAAACAAACAGGATACAAAAGGGGAATACTGAACGGTATATCAAAATTTGTACTGAAAACATATATACATAATGCAAGTAAAATCGTGCAAAAGCTCAGGAACGTAGTCACCACTCCGACGCTGGTACCACACACAGCATAACACCAGAAGGTTCAAATCTCCGTACATCCCCGAATACACATATCATCATAGCATATCACCAGTCATATCACAGCATAACTCGAAACGGAACCCGGCCCTATGGCGAGGTCTCGGGAACCGTAACACACCATACGGCCGAATTTATCATAGCGCGCACGAACCATAACCGGCCCGGGAACCGGTGAACGAAGTCATAATAAGGGCACGAGCAGAGTCGTGAGAAAACAATGCAATTTATATATTAAAACACCTTTTGAAACTTAATAAAATCATATGTTAATTCAACGGTCAATACGGGGCTCATTTCACAATAGTATTTCCAAAATGATATTTATAGCTCAAAATATAATTTCGAATATTACGGCAATCAAGACATTATTTTAGGATGGCCAGATTCATTAACGAATATTCTTTGCCGGCGTTATACAAAAATGAGCATAATAGAGTAGACAAAGGAATCTCGGGATTAGCGGGCCCACCTCGGGTCAAGTCGAGGTGGCGGACATGAATCACGGACATTCGGGGTCTATGGGATCATACATGGAGGTTTCGAAGCGGTCAGATTACATTTACAAAAGTTTCGGACATTTGCTCAATTTTCAACAAAATATGACTTTTATAGTTCAATTCAATTGAATGAATAGTGCTCGATTTCCAATTCGGATTTCCATGAATAGAATTGCCTCCGGGGCTAAAAAAATGACCTTGTATACCTAGGACATGCCAAAAGAAGGAATGGGAAGCCTTACATACCTTATAAGCATCCCACGCTCGTCAAAACTCAAATCTCGTTTCGCTCAGAATCTACAAATGGTTAAAGTTACCAATTAGAAATTGCGAGACTTTAAGAATTCACTTAACTTCATATTTGTCTACCGAAATTTCGGCAGCACTTCCCCTATACATATAACATCCCCGAGGCTTAGCTCGGCTCAATATATCATCAACAACAACCCACAATACCAAAGACATCACAAATCACAACAGAATAGGTTCTAGCATCAATATTCTTCCTTTCTACATAAAGCGACAACTTCCATTCAAACTCCACAATATCAACTAATATCAACATTATCATATTCATTCACTCATTCAAGGTTATTCAAACGTATTCCAATAATATTCCATGCAATATACATGAATTCAAGTAATCCGCCAATTTCCACATTCTATCCAAAACTTCCACAAATGCGACAAACCTACCAACTCGCATCGTTTTCATCCAAATTCATTAACAACAACATTAATTCACATTTAAAGTCTTACTTTCACAATTATATAAGAATATACAAAAATCATATAATTTCCCATAAAAACCCGCAACCATCTTCAATGCCAATTCAACTCGCTAAACATTCATTTACGTCATAAATGCCACAACGATGCAACTAACAAACTAAACAAAATCAAATTCACCTCCCCTTCCACACCAACATGGCTCACGGCCAAACACACCCTTCACACACACACACGGCCATGCTCAACACAACACAATTCCGTAATCTTCATGTAACTTTAATCACTAACACACATATACCCATTCCATAACATAACAACATAGAAATCTTACCTCTTTCTTGAAATTCCGATTTGCCGCAAACGTCGCTCTTTTGCCAAACTAATTGTATCACGTCGGAGAGCGTCTTGAACTTACTACAAATACGAGAGGAACAAGATTTTATGATCACAATCAAAGGCTAGAAAAAATTTTGTTGTTTTTTTTTCTTTTCTAAGGGGTTCGGCCTAGAGGCCTTTGAGGTGCTCTCTAGAATTTTTTTTTTGTTTTGATGTTCTAGCACTCTCTATAGATAAACATGGATTTATACAAGCTTGATTAAGTGGTCACATGCAATTCACATGACCATTTAAATGAGCTTGGGCCATGGCCTTTGGCCGGCTACCCCTCTACTTGGGCTTCAATTTTTCTTCAAATTTTTCTTTGCCCAATTCGTTGAAATCTCGTTTTGAAATTCCCGAAACTAATTTCCGAAACTCCAACTCTCACCCACGACCTTCCCCGATGCCTTTGTACCAATACTTTCATAAACGACATAGGCATATTAACTAATTATTTTTCAAGATTTCCAATTATGCGAAAACACGGGACATAAAAATTTTATAGATGCTTGAACGACTGCAGCATTACAGCCAGGCATGGATATCTCCCTCATACAGGCATATACAAAGAATTTGGAGGATCGCAAGCGTCAGCGAAGGACAGACCGTGACCGTGACCGGGGCCATAGCAAGAGGGACAGATCTTTAGATATTGGGGGTGAGTCTAGGGGAGGACAAAGACAACAGTATCCCCGATATCGATTCCATTTAGCAGGGAGTGCATCTCCACGGTTTTCAGGTCCGAGGTTTGATCAGTCTTCTTATTCCGGAGTGGGCTAGAGTTCCAGGGTATCAGGCCCTCCGTACCGACCAGAGTCAGGCCAAGCCAGGCCATCTTTTCCACGGTGTGCTCAGTTTGGTAGGCTACACACTGGGCAGTGTCATTTGGGGTTGGATGGTTGCTATGCTTGTGGTTAGTCGGGCCACAGGATGAGGGAGTGCCAAATAAGGGTTGGTACAGGTATGGCTCAGCCTACAGGGTCTGTGGCTGGCTCTTCTTCTCTAGTGCGCCCTTCAGGTCATGTTTTTCAGACGCTAGCAGGGCGAGGTAGAGGGAAGAGTGGAGCATCCAGCTCGAGCGGTCTTCAGCACCGCTTGTATGCATTGGCTGGTAGACAGGACCGCGAGACTTCTCCTGATGTTGTTACAAGTATACTATCAGTTTCCTCCCATGATGCTTATGTACTAATTGACCCAGGTTCCACTTTATCATATGTTACACCTTTTGTTTCCAGCAAGTTTAGGATAGAGCCCGAGATGATTAAACCTTTTGAGGTGTCTACACCAGTTAGTGATCCGATTATAGATAGGTGAATATACCGGAGCTGTGTTGTTATAGTTTGTGACTGCCATACCGTAGCAGACCTGATTGAGTTAGATATGATTGATTTTGATGTTATTATGGGCATGGACTGGTTGGCTTTTTGTTATGCTAATGTTGATTATAGAGCAAAGATGGTTCGATTCCAGTTCCCAGGTGAGCCAGTCCTTAGAGTGGAAGGGCAATGCTGCTTCGCCTAAGGGTGGGTTTATTTCCTACCATAAACAAGGAAGATGATCAGAAAAGGGTACATCTATCACCTGGTTCGGGGTCAAGATGTGCAAGAAGAGTCACCGACTCTTTAGTCTATTCCTGTGGTTAATGAGTTTCTAGAAGTTTTTCCAGATGAGCTTCTAGGAATTCCCCCAGAGAGGGAGATTGATTTTACCATTGAACTATTGTCAGATACTCAGCCAATATCTACTCCTCCTTATAGGATGGCACCTGCGGAGTTGAAAGAATTGAAAGAGAAGTTGAAAGATTTTCTCAAGAAGGGCTTTATTAGGCCTAGTACCTCGTCGTGGGGAGCACCAGTGTTATTTGTAAGAAAGAAGGATGGCTCTTTGCGAATGTGTATTGACTATAGACAATTGAATAAAGTGACTGTAAAGAATAATTATTCGCTCCCGAGGATCGACGATTTATTCGATCAGTTGCAAGGTGCCAAATATTTGTCAAAAATAGACTTGAGATTGAGGTACCACCAGGTTAGGGTGAAGGAGGAAGACATTCCGAAGACGGCATTCCGGACTAGATATGGCCACTATGAGTTCAGTGTTATGTCGTTCGGGCTAATTAATGCCTCAGCTGTATTCATGGATTTAATGAATGATGTATTTAGACCCTTCCTAGATTTGTTCGTGATTGTGTTTATAGATGATATTCTTGTTTATTCACCGTCAAAAGCTGATCATGCAGAACAAGTACGAACAGTTCTTGGGATTCTTTAGGTAGAGAGTGGTATGCCATGTTTTTCAAGTGTGAGTTCTAATTGAACTCTGTGGCTTTTCTGGGTCACATTATTTCGGAAGATGGCATTATAGTGGATGCCCAAAAGATTGAGGCTTCGAAGAATTGGCCAAGGCCCACGACACCAACGGAGATACATAGTTTCTTGGGCTTGGCATGTTATTATAAAAGGTTTGTATAAGGATTTTTCTCTCTTTCAGCCCCATTGACTAAATTGACTCAGAAATTAGCTAAGTTACAATGGACAGATGCTTGTGAGCAGAGTTTTCAGGCGTTGAAGGAAAAGTTGACTTCAGCACCAATTTTGACTCTTCCAGAAGGAGCAGATGGCTATGTGGTATATTGTGATGCTTCAGGTGTTGGATTGGGCTGTGTGTTGATGCAGCACGGTAAGGTTGTCGCTTATGCTTCTAGACAGTTGACGAAGCACGAGAAGAATTATCCAACCTATGATCTTTAGCTAGCGGCAGTGATTCATGCCTTGAAGATATGGAGGCACTACTTATACAGTATCCATGTTGATATCTATATTGATCATAAGAGTCTCCAGTACATCTTTAAGCAGAAAGACTTGAACTTACGCCCAAAGGCGATGTCTAGAGCTGCTAAAGGATTATGATATGGATGTTCCGTACCATCCTGGGAAAGCTAATGTAGTAGCCGATGCCCTTAGTCGTAAATCCATGGGTAACTAGTCATATGTGCCACCAGAGAAAAGATAAATGGTCCGTGAAGTTCATCAATTAGCTTGGAGTTCGATTGATAGATTCAGGTGATGCAGGAGTTACTGTTCAAGACACAGCGGTGTCATCTTTGGTAGTAGAGATAAAGAAGCATCAGTATGAGGATCCTGTTTTAGTTCACTACCGAGATACAACACCTCAGAAAGAAAAGACACCCTTTGTGATTACAGGTGATAGAGTACTCAGGTATCGAGGTAGGTTATGTGTTCCCAATATTACAGGACTCCGTCAGCAGGTTATGGAGGAGGCACATTACCTTCGCTATTCTATTCACCCAGGCTCAACAAAGATGTACCATGATCTCAAAGAAGTTTATTGGTGAGACTGTATGAAAAGAGATATAGCAGAATTTGTTGCTTAGTGTCCAAATTGTCAGCAGGTCAAAATAGAGCACCCAAAGCCCGGAGGTCTATTGCAAGCTATGGAGATTCTGACATAGAAGTGGGAGGTAATTAATATGGACTTTATCACAGGTTTACCCCATAATCCACGGAAGTATGATTCCATATAGGTTGTGGTTGATAGGCTCACAAAGTCAGCCCACTTTCTGCCTGTCAGAACTACCTATACAGCCGAGGATTATGCGAAGCTTTATCTCAAGGAAATTGTATGGCTTCATGGTGTTTCTACGGCCATTATTTCATATAGGAGAGCACAGTTCACAGCTAAATTCTGGAAGTCTTTTCAGCAGTGATTGGGGATTCAGGTGAGTCTTAGCACTGCATTTCACCCGCAGACAGATGGACAAGCAGAGCGTATTATACAGATACTTGAGGATATGCTTAGAGCTTGTGTACTTGACCTTCAAGGCAGTTGGGATGATTATTTGCCTGTTATCGAGTTCTCATACAACAACAGTTACCATCAAGTATTCAGATGGCTCCGTATGAGGCCTTATATGGGCGGAGATGTAGGTCACCCATAGAATGGTTTGATGTCAGGGAGAATCAGTTAGTAGGCCCAGACTTAATTCAGCAAGCAGTTGATAAGGTGAAAGTTGATTAGAAAGAGATTGCTAACATCTCAGAGTAGACATAAATCCTATACGGATAATCAGCGACATAAGCTAGAGTTTGAGATAGGTGATTGGGTTTTCCTGAAAGTTTCGCCTATAAAGGGAGTGATGAGGTTTGGCAAGAAGGGTAAGTTGAGCCCTCGATATATCGGGCCATATAAGGTCATTCGTACCATGGGCATGATGGCATATGAGCTAGAATTTCCTTCTGAATTGGAGTATGTACATCCAGTATTTCATGTATCTATGCTTCGTAAATGTATCGGAGATCCTTCAAGAGTTGTACTAGTGGATGATATCCAGGTGACCGAGCAGTTATCATACGAAGATGTTCGAGTGGCTATATTGGACAGACAAGTTCGTCAATACGAACCAAGAATCTAGCTTCAGTAACAGTTTTATGGAGGAATAAGAATGTTGAAGAGGTGACTAGGGAAGCAGAAGAGGAAATGAAGATTAAGTACCCGCATTTATTCCCAGCAGTGCAGGAGGTGCAGTCTGAGGCACCTTCTTCCCCAGGTATTATTTCATTTCAGCTATCGTGATTGGTTGTGTGAGGCCATAGTATTGTATGTTGCCGTATGTGGCCCTGTGTAACAGTATTTTAGGTTGATGTTGTCACGACCCAACCCCGTAGGCCGTGACTAGTGCCCGATCTGGGCACCCGAACACACCCATCTAATGTTATCTCAAATTCTATCAAACGCATTCTATGACATGGTAGAAGCCGACAAGGCTTTATTTCAAATTTAGATAATTTCCAGAAACATTTCGATAGAGTTTCCTTTGTTTTACGGACTATCAAATATACCCGGCACGCAGAAAATACCAACAAATGCCACACAGGGCCAACAAAGCCACAGTTAAACATATGCGGACCGGCCGCCGCGGCGAATGGGATCGCCCAAACACAACATATACACACATCCGTACAGAAAGGCCCCAACCCACAAACATGTCCACAAACCTCTAAACAGACCGACAGAATCATATGACGGGACAGGGCCCCGTCGTACCAATGAACGAGAATATATATATATATACAGTAGTGACAGACTATACCAAAAGATGGGCTCTGGATAAGAGAGCGCTCCAAAATAGCAGAATAAGATCCTAAGCGGACGGATCAGCAAACCTGTCGTCGGTACCTGTGCGGCATGAAGACGCAGCCCCCGAAGAAAGGGGGTCAGTACGAAATATGTACTGAATATGTAAAGCCTGAATTACAGAAACAAAATCATAAATGGTACAGAACGTACAGAAAGTAAACAGAAAACCGAAAGTATCAGATACATATTTTCAAAACATGCAGAGTGTGTACAGAAACATATGCCATATCAAATCTGGCCCCTGCCAAGGGACTCGGCAGACAGAACGTGGCCACCCTCCCGACGCTGGTGCCACAACACAGAAGAATCAGAATGGGGGCATAACCCCGTCACATAATATATCATATCAGATGGCCATAGCAAATCATCTCAGAACAAGCGTACATGGCACAGCATACTCCACAAAACCATGTACGCGTATACCTGCCCCCTCACATCGAGGCACGGCGAATAATGCAAAGGATCACGCTTGACAACATATCCTGGCCCGGGCTCAGTGTGGGAAACATTGGGGCATCCACGAATGGAGTAGTGAGAGACTAATGCAGTTAAAATATCATAAATGTTTCCATAGACTCGATGAGGCATATCAAAAATAAACCGATCCAATGAATTCGGAAGGGATCATAATAAATGAGTTTTCGGATATCATAGTGAATTACAGAGTATAACCCTTCTGAAGTCGTTCCGAGTGTCAAAACAATTTATCAGACTTAATGGAATATTTAAAACAATATTTGTTAAGTAATTAGAATGGTAGTCAAAACATTTCTTTCAAAAATCGCTCGAAAGTAAGACTAGAGTACAATAAGGGAAAAACCGGGAATAGCGGGCCCACCTCGGGACAAGCAAGGCGGTGGGCTCAAATTACATATTTTAAGCTTATGGGGTCACCTACAAAGGTTCTACGGACGTTCTATAGCTTTCCAAGTAGTTAGGGAAAGTTTGCATGATTACCAAGAATACAAACCAAAAGGGCTCAATCTTACTGAAGGAAAAAGCGAGATTTTCAATTGCGGATTCCGATGGGCAGAAAGTCTTTCGAGGCCCGAATCCGATTCTAATACACTTAGGCATGCCAAAAAAAGGATCGGGCTAGCTTTACATACCTTTTGAGCTTTGCACGCCTATCCAAGCTCACTTCCCGTTTCGTCAAAAATCTGCACATGGTCAGGTTTACCAATTGTGAGTTATAGATTCTACGAATTCAATTCAACTCATATTTGTCTACCGAAATTTCGGCAGCACTTCCCCTATACATATAGCACCCCCGAGAATTCAACTCGGCTCAAAATCATCAACAACAACCCAAACAACAACATCAACATCAACAACAAACATTAGAAACACAATATGGCACAACTAGTTCTACTTGCCGACATAATGCCATAACCTTCATTTCAACTTCAATTCCCAAACCAATTTCAATGATTTCGCATTCATTATCAAACTAGATCATCACAACATAGTTTAGAAGCGTTTCATATCGTTTCCTTAAATTATACCCACGATATACATAATATACAAACTTTCCGCCAAAGTCCTAACTCGTCCAAAACTTCTAATCTTTGGCATACATATTCATAACATGTTTCCATCTTCCAAATTCATCAATGATCATCATAACTTATACCCTAACATCTTCATTTTCACAACGTCGTAAAATCGTACTAAAGCGACATAAGTTTCTACATTTCATTTCAAAGCAAACTCATATCATTTTACTTTCATCCACATTGCAAGAATCACAATAACACAACTAACACACTAAACAAACTTAATTCATTTCATTCCATACAACTCCATACCACACGGCCAAATACTCTTTTTGCCAATTCATCCAATTTTATTCAACTTTCATTCACAATATGAATTCCATCACATTCACAATTAGAATACAACATAATTTCAATTCTTCATTGGTATACAATGCATGCATACACACGGCTACACATATATACCACACACCCACTTTTCAAACTTCTATTTCTTCATACAATCAACACATTTCCACATACTACAACACAAACAAAACTTCATAACACAAGAATAAGGGATGAATTCTTACCTTATTCTCTAGTCTTCTTCACTTGAACTTGTGATCACTTTGATGAACCAAGGCCTCCTTTCTCCAAACCAACTACACCAAGTTGAAGAGGCTACTCAATTTAGTAGGAAAACCACCAAATATAAATTTTTAGAACAAGATTTTTGGTGGCTAATTTCTCCTTAGCTCACCCGAAACCCCTCTTCTTTTGTTCTTGTTCTTTGCTTTGTTTTGTTCTTTCTTGGTTCTTGAACTTTCTAAAGGGGTATGACTCATATAATTTTTAACACATGGAAAATTAATTGGGGCCATGGGTTTGGGCCTTAGTTGGTCGGCCACCCTTCAAAATAATGGGCCTCATTTTTCCTTTCCATTTTTGTGAGCCCAATTGGCTATAAATTTATTTTGTAATTCCCGAAACTAATTTCTAAAATTCCAAATTTGCCCTTAGCCTTATGCACAACTCCTATGTCAAATAAAATCAAATTTGACCTCATTTCTCAAAAAAAATCCAAGGTATTTCAAATTTTCCAAACGTGTGAAAACTCGGGATATAACATCCTCCCCCCCTTTAGAACATTCGTCCTCGAATGTTAAATTAATCTTATAGGGTCTGAGAATACTACGGGGGAGTTTCTGTTTATAGGCAGCACATTCGTTATTGAAAGGGAATTAAACAAAGATTCGAGATTACCTATGGGCATAGGGAATAAATGAGGATATTTCTTCTTCATCTCCTCTTCGGCCTCCCAGGTCATTTCTTCCCTATTGTTGTTCCGCCACAGCACCTTAACAGAGGCTACATCTTTGTTCCGGAGCTTCCTTACCTGGCGGTCCAAGATGGCTACGGGCTGCTCCTCGTAAGATAACTGCTCCGTCACCTGAATGTCATCCGCAGGAAATATTCTGGAGGGATCACCAATGCATTTGCGGAGCATAGATACATGGAATACCGGATGTACCGCTTCCAAATCAGATGGCAGATCTAACTCATAGGCGACGTTACCAATTTTCCGCACAATCAGATAAGGCCCAATATAACACGGACTAAGCTTACCCTTTCTGCCGAACCGCATTACGCCTTTCATAGGCGATACCTTCAGAAATACCCAATCACCATCCTGGAATTCCAAAGGACGACGCCGTTTATCAGCGTATGATTTATGTCGACTCTGGGCTGCCAATAGTCGCTCTCGGATAAGTTTTACCTTATCAACGGCCTGCTGGATCATATCTGGGCCAATTAACTCTGTCTCGCCAATATCAAACCAACCAATAGGTGACCTGCATTTCCTGCCATACAAAGCCTCGTACGGAGCCATCTGGATGCTGGAATGGTAACTGTTATTATAAGCAAATTCAATCAATGGCAAGTGATCATCCCAGCTACCTCTGAAATCAATAACACAGGCCCGTAACATATCTTCAAGCGTCTGGATAGTGCGCTCGGCTTGTCCGTCACTCTGAGGATGGAAAGCTGTGTTCAGGCTCAGCTGAGTTCCTAATCCTTCCTGAAAATATCTCCAGAAGTTCGCTGTGAACTGGCCACCTCTGTCAGTGATAATAGATATAGGAACTCCATGAAGTCGTACAATTTCCTTAATATACAGCCTGGCATAATCCTCAGCGGAATAAGTAGTTCTGACGGGGAGAAAATGGGCTGATTTTGTCAGCCTATCAATAATAACCCAGATGGAATCATACTTTCGTGGAGTGCGAGGCAAACCTGTAATGAAGTCCATATTAATGATCTCCCACTTCCACGTCGGAATTTCCATTTCTTGCAACAGTCCACCCGGTTTCTGGTGTTCGATTTTGACCTGCTGACAATTTGGGCACTGGGCGACGAACTCTGCGATATCCCGTTTCATACCGTCCCACCAATACAGGCACCTGAGATCATGGTACATCTTCGTAGACCCAGGATGAACAGAATAGCGAGCATAGTGTGCCTCGCCCATAACCTGCTGCCGAAGCCCTGCAATATCAGGTACACACAACCTGCCTCTGTATAGTAAGGTTCCGTCTGGTGTAAACTCGAACGGAGTCTTTTCCTTTTCATGGGCTGTGTCTCTGTACCGAGCTAAACCAGGATCTTCATATTGGTGCCGCTTATTATCTTCCTTAATGGATGATTCAGAAGCCCCTCGGACAGAAATCCGTGTACCGCCAGAATCGGCCAGACGAACCCCAAGATTAGCCAACTGATGAATATCACGTACTATCTCCTTCCTGTCTGGCTGTAAATCTGCTAAACTGCCCATAGATCTTCGGCTGAGTGCATCTGCAACAACATTAGCCTTACCCGGATGATACAGAATATCCACATCATAGTCTTTCAGGAGCTCCAGCCACCTCCGCTGTCGCAAATTAAGCTCTTTCTGCTTAAAAATATACTGGAGACTCTTATGATCTGTATAGATATCCACATGAACGCCATATAAATAATGTCTCCATATCTTCAGAGCATGAATCACCGCTGCAAGCTCCAGATCGTGGGTAGGATAATTCTTTTCATGCTTTTTGAGCTGTCGGGAAGCATAAGCTATAACTCGGCTGTGCTGCATCAATACACAGCCTAACCCCACACCAGAAGCATCACAATAAATAACATACCCGTCTGGTCCCTCGGGAAGAGTCAGAACTGGAGCTGTAGTCAGCTTCTCTTTCAGCAACTGGAAGTTTCGTTCACAAGCATTAGTCCACTAGAACTTGGCTCCCTTCTGAGTTAGCCTTGTCAAAGGCGCTGAAATCGAAGCAAACTTTTCCACAAATCTTCTGTAATAGCCTGCTAATCCCAGAAAACTATGTACCTCTGTGGGCGTCGTGGGTCTAGGAAAATTCTTCACGGCCTCAATCTTCTGTGTATCCACCCGGACACCATCAGCTGCAATAATATGCCCCAGGAATGCCACTGAAGCCAGCCAGAATTCACATTTAGAAAATTTTGCATATAATTTTTGATGCCGAAGTACCCCTAATACCGCTCTCAGATGATCTGCGTTCTCTGCCTCGGACCGAGAATAAACCAGAATATCATCGATAAATACAATTACGAACATATCCAAGAACGGCCTGAATACCCGATTCATTAAATCCATGAATACCGCAGGAGCATTAGTTAACCCAAACGACATAACTCTGAATTCATAGTGCCCATATCTGGTTCGGAATGCTGTCTTAGGAATATCGTCCTCTCGTACCCGTACCTGGTGATAGCCTGACCGAAGGTCTATCTTCGAAAAATATTTGGCGTCCTGCAACTGATCAAACAAATAATCAATTCTGGGGAGGGGGTATTTATTCTTTATGGTTACCTTATTCAGCTGACGATAATCAATACACATACGCAGCGACCCGTCTTTCTTACGCACAAATAATACCGGTGCTCCCCAAGGCGAAGTACTGGGTCTGATGAAGCCTTTTTCTAACAAATCCTTCAACTGCTCTTTCAGTTCTTTCAATTCTCCTGGTGCCATTCTGTACGGGGGAATAGATATAGGCTGAGTATCTGGAAGCAAATCAATAGAAAAATCTATCTCCCGCTCTGGAGGAAGGCGTGGAAGCTCTTCTGGGAACACATCTGGAAATTCATTAACCACGGGAACTGACTGAAGAGTTGCCGTTTCTGCTGTCAAGTCTTGTACCCGAACCAGATGATAAATATACCCCTTTCTGATCATTTTCTTCGCCTTAAGGTATGAAATAAACTTACCTTTCGGCGATGCTGTATTACCGGCCCATTCTATAACTGGCTCTCCGGGAAACTGGAAACGAACTACCTTATTTTGGTAGTCAACATTAGCATAACAGGAAGCTAGCCAGTCCATACCCATAATAACATCGAACTCGATCATATCTAACTCCACCAGATCTGCCTTAGTGTCACGGCCATATACAATTACAGAAAAGTCTTTATATACCTGTTTTGCTACAATAAAGTCCCCAATCGGTGTGGCTACCTCAAATGGCTCTATAGGTTCAGACGTTATACCAATTTTTCCAGCAACAAGAGGCGAAATATATGACAAAGTCAAACCTGGATGAATTAATGCATACACAGACCGAGAGAAAACCAATAATGTACCTGTAACGACATTAGGCGATGCCTCCTGATCCTAGCGGCTGGCCAAAGCATAAATGCGGTTCGAAGGACCGCTAGTACCAGAAGCTCCACCACGGCCTCTACCGCGACCCGCCGGTGCTGATGTACCCGGCCCTGTAGGGCGCAGAGCCACTGACGAAGATAAAGACCCAGCGGCGGATCCGGTAGGCTGCGCTGCACCACCCGAACTACCCTTATACGGGCAATCTCACAGAATGGCCCTGACGGCCACAAGAAAAACATGCACTAGTGGCTCTGTAGCACTCCCCAGGATGGTATCTTCCACAATAAAAACACTGAGGCCTAGGTGGCCTCATCTGACCAGAACCCCTATCTGTCCGCGAACCTGAAGCCCTGGAGCTCTGACCTACTCTTGAATACCCTGGGCTATCAAATCTGCGACCTGTAGGCTGTGGAGGTGCGCTCTGTGCCGGCTGTGATAGATGTCTGCTAGGCTGCTGCGGCTGCTGAGGCTGTCTGCCCCGAAAATCTCTAGAATACCCAGATGATCTGGCCCTCTTGGGCTGTCTCCGATCCTGACTCCTATCAGGCTGACGCTCCCTATGCCGGTCCTCCATGCCCTGGGCGTGCGCCTGAATCCGGGCAATATCCATATCGGGCTGAGCAGCCAATACCAAACAGATGTCGACAAAATAACGGTCCAGCCCCATAATATACCTGTGCATCCTGTCAGCCATAGTAGCTACCACAGCAGGCGCATATCGGGCCAATGAGTCGAACTCCATACTGTACTCTCGGACGCTGCTGCCCCTCTGTCTCAGCAATAAGAATCTGTCAGCTCTGGCCTGCCGTAACTCCGGAGGCAGAAAATGGCTAAGAAAAGCCTCAGAAAACTCATCCCAGACTGCTGGGGGAGCGCCGTCGCCTCTGGCCAACTCCCAAGACTCGTACCAATTAGCTGCTACATCATACAACCGGTACGAAGCCAACTCGACTGACTCTGTCGCAGAAGCCTTAATCAAATGTAAGGTGCGCCGCATCTTCCTGATAAACTCCTCAGGATCCTCCTCGGGCTTTGTCCCGAAGAACTCTGGAGGGCCACAAGTCAAGAACTCACGAGCTCTCGAACTGTCACGCCTATATGCTCGGTCACCTCCCAATCCGTGCCCCAGAACCTGTCCCGCCACAAGTCTGGTCAATAGCTGGACTGCCTCTCTCATAGTCTGATCCTCAGTCCCTGGACGTGGAGCTGGAGGCTCAGGTACTGGAATCTCAGGAGCTGGCGGTGGAGCCGCCCCTCGACCTGCAGCTGTTGCTGCTCCAATCTCCTCTATATGTGGCGGTGTGGAAGAGCCCTCTGCCGGGGGCAAAATATCAGGAGCAATATGTGCATGGGCTCTGGTAACCATCTGGGCCCGACTAGTCTCTCCCACAGCTGCTGCCTTGGCCTTTTGGGCCGCTGTCGCCTTTTTTGGAGGCATAACTGCAAATGTAACAATTCGTTAGGGAGGAATCATCCTGATAACACAGCTCTATCGCACGATCTAAGACAGAAAGAAGGGTATTATCCTAAATGCCCTGTAGCCTCCTGTTTATAGGTGTGGTGCACAACACACCGATAAACAAGACTCTACTAGACATGGTTTGTAGACATTCCGAGGACGAACCGCTCTGATACCACTTTTGTCACGACCCAACCCCGTAGGCCGTGACTAGTGCCCGATCTGGGCACCCGAACACACCCATCTAATGTTATCTGAAATTCTATCAAACGCATTCTATGACATGGCAGAAGCCGACAAGGCTTTATTTCAAATTTAGATAATTTCCAGAAAAATTTCGGCAGAGTTTCCTTTGTTTTACGGACTATCCAATATACCCTGCACGCAGAAAATACCAACAAATGCCACACAGGGCCAACAAAGACACAGTTAAACATATGCGGACCAGCCGCCGCGGCGAATGGGATCGCCCAAACACAACATATACACACATCCGTACAGAAAGACCCCAACCCACAAACATGTCCACAAACCTCTAAACAGACCGACAGAATCATATGACGGGACAGGGCCCTGTCGTACCCATGAACGAGAATATATATATATATACAGTAGTGACAGACTATACCAAAAGATGGGCTCTGGATAAGAGAGCGCTCCAAAATAGCAGAATAAGATCCTAAGCGGACGGATCAGCAAACCTGTCGTCGGTACCTGTGCGGCATGAAGACGCAGCCCCCGAAGAAAGGGGGTCAGTACGAAATATGTACTGAATATGTAAAGCCTGAATTACAGAAACAAAATCATAACTGGTACAGCACGTACAGAAAGTAAACAGCAAACCCAAAGTATCAGATACATATTTTCAAAACATGCAGAGTGTGTACAGAAACATATGCCATATCAAATCTGGCCCCTGCCAAGGGACTCGGCAGATAGAACGTGGCCACCCTCCCGACGCTGGTGCCACAACACAGAAGAATCAAAATGGGGGCATAACCCCGTCACATAATATATCATATCAGATGGCCATAGCAAATCATATCAGAACAAGCGTACATGGCACAGCATACTCCACAAACCCATGTACGCGTATACCTGCCCCCTCACATCGAGGCACGGCGAACAATGCAAAGGATCACGCTTGACAACATATCCTGGCCCGGGTTCAGTGTGGGAAACATTGGGGCAGACACGAATGGAGTAGTGAGAGACTAATGCAGTTAAAATATCATAAATGTTTCCATAGACTCGATGAGGCATATCAAAAATAAACCGATCCAATGAAGTCGGAAGGGATCATAATAAATGAGTTTTCGGATATCACAGTGAATTACAGAGTATAACCTTTCTGAAGTCGTTCCGAGTGTCAAAACAATTTATCAGACTTAATGGAATATTTAAAACAATATTTGTTAAGTAATTAGAATGGTAGTCAAAACATTTCTTTCAAAAATCGCTCGAAAGTAAGACTAGAGTACAATAAGGGCAAAACCGGGAATAGCGGGCCCACCTCGGGACAAGCAAGGCGGTGGGCTCAAATTACATATTTTAAGCTTATGGGGTCACCTACAAAGGTTCTACGGACGTTCTATAGCTTTCCAAGTAGTTTAGGGAAAGTTTGCATGATTACCAAGAATACAAACCAAAAGGGCTCAATCTTACTGAAGGAAAAAGCGAGATTTTCAATTGCAGATTCCGATGTGCAGAAAGTCTTTCGAGGCCCGAATCCGATTCTAATACACTTAGGCATGCCAAAAAAAGGATCGGGGTAGCTTTACATACCTTTTGAGCTTTGCACGCCTATCCAAGCTCACTTTCCGTTTCGTCAAATATCTGCAAATGGTCAGGTTTACCAATTGTGAATTATAGATTCTACGAATTCAATTCAACTCATATTTGTCTACCGAAATTTCGGCAGCACTTCCCCTATACATATAGCACCCCCGAGAATTCAACTCGGCTCAAAATCATCAACAACAACCCAAACAACAACATCAACATCAACAACAAACATTAGAAACACAATATGGCACAACTAGTTCTACTTGCCGACATAATGCCATAACCTTCATTTCAACTTCAATTCCCAAACCAATTTCAATGATTTCGCATTCATTATCAAACTAGATCATCACAACATAGTTTAGAAGCGTTTCATATCGTTTCCTCAAATTATACCCACGATATACATAATATACAAACTTTCCGCCAAAGTCCTAACTCGTCCAAAACTTCTAATCTTTGGCATACATATTCATAACATGTTTCCATATTCCAAATTCATCAATGATCAACATAACTTATACCCTAACATCTTCATTTTCACAACGTCGTAAAATCATACTAAAGCGACATAAGTTTCTACATTTCATTTCAAAGCAAACTCATATCATTTTACTTTCATTCACATTGCAAGAATCACAATAACACAACCAACACACTAAACAAACTTAATCCATTTCATTCCATACAACTCCATACCACACGGCCAAATACTCTTTTTGCCAATTCATCCAATTTTATTCAACTTTCATTCACAATATGAATTCCATCACATTCACAATTAGAATACAACATAATTTCAATTCTTCATTGGTATACAATGCATGCATACACACGGCTACACATATATACCACACACCCACTTTGCAAACTTCTATTTCTTCATACAATCAACACATTTCCACATACTACAACACAAACAAAACTTCATAACACAATAATAAGGGATGAATTCTTACCTTATTCTCTAGTCTTCTTCACTTGAACTTGTGATCACTTTGATGAACCAAGGCCTCCTTTCTACAAACCAACTACACCAAGTTGAAGAGGCTACTCAATTTAGTAGGAAAACCACCAAATATAAATTTTAGAACAAGATTTTTGGTGGCTAATTTCTCCCTAGCTCACCCGAAACCCCTCTTCTTTTGTTCTTATTCTTTGCTTTGTTTTGTTCTTTCTAGTTTCTTGAACTTTCTAAAGGGGTATGACTCATATAATTTTTAACACATGGAAAATTAATTGGGGCCATGGGTTTGGGCCTTAGTTGGCCGGCCACCCTTCAAAATAATGGGCCTCATTTTTCCTTTCCATTTTTGTGAGCCCAATTGGCTATAAATTTATTTTGTAATTCCCGAAACTAATTTCCAAAATTCCAAATTTGCCCTTAGCCTTATCCCACACTTCCACGACAATATTCTTTCATGCACAACTCCTATGTCAAATAAAATCAAATTTGACCTCATTTCTCAAAAAAAATCCAAGATATTTCAAATTTTCCAAACGTGTGAAAACTCGGGATATAACAGATGTGTGCAGGTTGGGTTGTATATTTACAGGGGAAACTCTGCCAAATTTTTTATAACCCATGACTTTTGAACATTCGTGGACGAATGTTCCTAAGGGGGGAAGAATGTTACGCCTCTCGTTTGCGTCATAGTAGAACCTATGGTTTTCTAATTGGGTATGCCTTTGGGATAGAGACCAGATCCCGAGTCCGGAGGTAGAAAGTGTCTTACCCCGTGTACAAGTGTACCAGCAGGTATTCCTGGCAGTTTACAAAGTTAGAAGTTGAATGAATCGAACCGACGCGATCTGAGCTGAACCTGAGAAAATCTGCAGACACCAGTCATCGTCGACGGGTCGTTGACATGATCGACGGACAGTCATAGTGTGGCGTTGACAGGGTTACGAAGCCTTGCATCTGTAGGCGCAGGTCGACGGGCCATCGACACGTCGACGGGCTGTCTACCCACTCGTCGAATCGGACCGCTGTAGCCTTTTTATTTCGCAGTATAAATATGTGGTTCATGACCCTATTTCTTATTTACCTCTTCCAAATCAGAGAAACCCTTAGTATATTCTCTCCAAATATTTCCTAACATATTAGTGAAGATTTGGCAAGATTCGAACCGCGTAAACCCAAGCTTGTAAAGAAGAAAGTTGAATCTAGGGTTTCTTCAAGGTTGTGAATCTTAGGAAGTTGGAGTTGATGTTATTCTTGGAATCTTAGACCCCTCAAGGTACTTGAATGATTACTACCCTTGTACTTGAGTTTATAATCAATAGTTTTAGTGATTTTAAGTAAAGAGAGGGTAATTGCGGAAGTGGCAAGTTGATGAAGGGCAAGGTAGTGATTTGAGGCTATTTTAAGAGATCATTGGGGATAAATTTGAGTATATATTTATATAGAAGTGTTGTTGTTATTGTTGTGATTGTTGTTAGATTGAATGGGAAGTTGAAGGGTTGTTGATCATACAAGGGAAATGTTGTCCATAATTCATTAAGCTCTATATGTATTTAAAGATGGTTAGTAAGCAAGGCAAATTGTCTAATTAAGGCCTATGTCATCTTAACTGTAGACTTGCAAGTTCGAGAGGTAGAAGTTAGACGATTGGATATACTTCAAGGTATGGTAAGGCTATATTTTCTTTCCTTTGGCATGATCCGATGATATGAGTCAACAAAAGAGTAAGCGAGCTTTCATATTACTCTAGTTTTAGAAGCATTAGAAGTACTTCAGTCTTTGATGTTCATGCACCCTGTTTATGAGCAATCCTTCTGTTCATAGGTCCAGTTTTTTGTGGCCTGTTCTATGCATATAGTTTATTCATGCATTACATTCAATATATATTTATGTACATTGACCCATGACCAGAAGGCGTTATATACGCGAATATTAGATATATGTGAAGTATGAGAAGAGAGATAGGCGTTATACACGCATTACCACCATGATGATGATATGAGAATCAGGCTGCACGTACCGCAGCAATGTATATGATGATGGCCGCAAAGAGGCCAATATGATATAAGAAAAGAGACAGGCGTTATATACGCACATATATCAGGCGTTATGCACGCACATATAGATATAGATGTATGATGTTCATTGATAGGCATGAGCATGCATATTATGCGCCCACAGTGGCATTGTCAGTTACACAGATTTATGCGGATACAAACAGATACTAGTTCATACAAGTACATGCAGATAGTTATTTCGGCTTATGAGTTCAGATCTTAATCAGGATTCTTGTATATATATGTTGTTCTTATGCCTTACATACTCAGTACATTATCCATACTGACTTCCTGTTGCTCAGGGGGCTGCGTTCATGCCCGCAGGTACAAGTAGACGGTAGGGCCTCTAGATCTAGCAGTGGTCAGTGCGCTCCATTTGATCCGGAGCTGCAGTCAATTTTGGTATGCCACCCTTTTGAGATGTATATGCATATGGTTATGACGAGGCCCTGTCCCGTCCTTTCTACAGCTTTTATTCCAGTAGAGGTCTGTAGACAGTTGTTTGTGTTAGTCAGATGATATAGCCTTGTTGGCTTCTATTCTTTTGTGTATAGTATATGTAGCAGCCTAGCTGGTTTGCACTGTTCTTTCAGCATGTTTATGTATATACAAGTTGCTCAGGGTGCATGATGTCGCCTATTTATGAGATCGGTTTAAGTCATTGTATGGGCCCTTGATGTTTAGTAAGATTCAGATATAAGTATAGGGGTGTTTGGTCGGTAGAGGTCAGATACTCATCA
The DNA here is from genome assembly GCF_019175385.1 of Lycium barbarum. Taxonomy (NCBI): domain Eukaryota; kingdom Viridiplantae; phylum Streptophyta; class Magnoliopsida; order Solanales; family Solanaceae; genus Lycium; species Lycium barbarum. The sequence continues at coordinate 60,417,813 of NC_083342.1, read as the reverse complement.
CGACTCATAAGTTTGGGTCGTGACATTAGACTCTCGAGCAGAATCAGAACCACAAGGCATAGCCTGCTGCTGCTATGGCACCCTGTATTGATGAGATTCCATCGCCTACTTTTGCTCCTATGCTTGTTGCAGGCCCGACTATGACTCATGATGAGCAGGATCTGTATTGGAAGTTCTCCAAGATGAAGCCGCTTGAGTTCTATGGTACGCCTAATAAGGATGTGTATGAGTTTCTTATTGATTGTCATGAGAGGCTCCACAAGCTTGGGGTGGTACATTCGAACGGTGTTGATTATGTTGCTTTTCAGTTACGTGGGGACGCAAAGATGTGGTGGAGGTCTTATATGCATTGTCGACCCGCTGGGTCGCCTCTTTTGACTTGGACTCAGTTTTATCAGATTTTTCTGGAGAAGTACGTCCCTCAGACTTTGAGAGATAGGAGAAGAGATAAGTTCAATGGTTTGGAGCAGAGAGGGATGTATGTCGCTGACTACGAGTCTAGATTCCACTCCTTGGCTCGTTATGCAGTTCAGTTACTCCACACCGAGGTCGATAGAATAAGGAGAATCATTAAATGGTTAGTGCTTCAGTTTAAGCCGGACACCCTACAACTAGTGTCTTTTGGATCTTGCCTCTAGTCTGTGGTTGATCATGTTGCTAAGGTTGAGTCTGCAAAGATTTAGGCTCATGTTAGAGGTGAGGAAAAGAGAATGTGCCGGTTCGGCAATTTCAGTGGTTCTTCTTCTAGAGATGGGGGCTTTTCAGGCAGGAGTTTTCAACATCATTCTAGCTGCCCTATTCAGTTAGCATTGCAGGTTTCAGTTGGTGGTCTTTCTAGTCATAGTGGATTTAGTCGTGGACAGACTTCACGAGGTTCTCATCCTCGACCTGCAGATCATGGAGGGTATTTGGGTTCTTTTTGTATCCGTTTCGCAGCCCAGATTGTTCAGGGGTTGCTATAAGTGTGGAGACCCAGGGCATTTCGTGAGAGAGTGCCCCAGACCTAGACAGAGTAGGACTCAGCAGGGTTCTCGATTTCAGACTCCCAGGACTCCAGCACCATCGATTAGTAGAGATGGATCTTCAGATAGGGGTGGTGCACAGCCTAGCAGAGGCAGTTATCAGTCCGGTAGCGGTGGTCACCCGTTCAGTAGGGGCATTTCTTAGGCTGCGAGAAGTGGAGCTCAGTCGAGTCAGGGTGGCCATGGAGGCACACTGTCCGAGGGCAAACGAGTTTATTATTATATTTTCCCTAGCAGGCTAGAGGCAGAGGCTTCTGATGTAGTTATCACATTTACTATTTTTGCTTTTCACCGGGCAGCCTCAGTATTATTTGATCTAGGCTTTACTTTCTCTTATGTATCTGCATATTTCTCTATGGGTTTGGATATGATTTGTGATCTACATAACATGCCTATTCATGTGTCTACTTCGGTCTGAGAATTTGTGGTGGTAGATCGAGTCTATCGGTCTTGGACAGTTACTTTTATGGGTTATGGTATGTGGGTAGACTTGGTGATCCATGATATGGTAGATTTTGATGTTATTTTGGGCATGATTTGGTTGTTTCCTTATCACACGATTCTAGACTTTCACGCCAAGATGGTCACATTAGCTATGCCCAGCATTCCGAGATTAGAGGGGAAGGGTACTCCTAGCCCTGCTCCCAAAAAGATTATATTGTTCCTTCGGGCGAAGTAGTTGGTAGACAGGGGGTGTTTGGCTTACTTGGCGCATATCTGGGATACGAGTGTGGATACTCCTTCCTTCGAGTCGATACTAGAAGTTAGTGAATTTACGGACCTAATATGCCACCTGATCATACTATTGATTTTGCACTGATTTGGAGCCAGGCACTCGGCCTATTTTATTCCACCGTACCGTGTGGCTCCGACAGTGTTGAGGGAGTTGAAGGAGCAGTTGCAAGACTTATTGCGTAAAGGACTCATTAGACTTATTGTTTCCCCTTGGGATGCTCCTATATTGTTTGTGAAGAAAAAGGATCATTCTATGTAGATGTGTATCGACTATCGGCAGTTGAACAAGGTTACTATTCAGAACAAGTATCTGATACCCCGCACTAATGACTTGTTTGGTCAACTTCAGGGTGCGTCGGTCTTCTCTAAGATTTATTTGAGGTCGGGCTATCACCAGTCGAACATTCAAGTCGAGAATATTCCAAAGAAGGCCTTCAGGACCCACTATGGTCACTATGAGTTCTTGGTGATGTCTTTCAGGCTTACCAATGCCCCCGTAACGTTTATGGATTTGTTGAATAGGATCTTCAAGATTTACTTAGTGTCACGACCCAATTTAACTAAGTCGCGCGGGCACCTACCTTTCCCCTCTAGGTAGGCAAACCCTTATCCCAACAATCGTAAAATCATGAATAAGTAAATAAACAAGCGGAAGAGATAAAAATCACATAAGTCTAACAATAATGATATAGAAATATGCGGAAGTAAGAAAATACATCAAATCCACCCAGAGTCTGGTCTAACCATACAAGAGCCTCTAACTAGATACTACAAGTCTGAAAGTAACAGTAATACATCAATAGTCTTAATATGTCTCAGAATAACAAGTAAGACATAAAATAAAAGAAGAATCTTCAAGGCGGCGGACGTCCTTGAGCTCACTCTGAAAGACTCTAAGCAGCAACTCTCGAAACTCTATCAGCCACGAGAAGCAAAGGTCGAACCCACCTGGAACTCTGCATTCATAAAAGAATGCAACAAGTACAGGTCAGTAGAAACAACAAGTACTGGTAGGTATCATAGGCCGACTAAGTTTAGCTAACACATATCAAGGCAATAAAGTAAGATAAACAGCTAAATCAACAAGGTATAAGTCAAACACGATCCAGAATCCAAGTACACGTCATCACCTATGTTTAGAATCTAAACCCAAATGTGCCAAGTCTCAAATACTCAATCTGAATTCGTATATCACAAGTACATCACAAGAATATCACAATAGAAGCCATAGTATAATGCAATACAATAATGTATGAAATGTGAATGCAATGCATATGCACCGTGCACATGAACTCTGATGATGGAACATCACATCTCGACAGCACAACCCATGGGGGACCCGCAAAGTCCATGTAGCTGAAATCGCTACACTCATACCTCGATTCCGAGATAAATATCGGACATCAGTCCTTACGTCAATCTCATCCAACTGAGCCCAGCTCGTAATAGTATTTTCTAAAGTATCATCAATGTATCAACAGTATATCATGAAGGAAGAGAATGTGTGCAATGTGTGAGTTCAATGTCAATAATCAAATCAATATCACGAGTACCACGCATAGGTACACCATCAATATCATGAAAATTCTACACAATAAGCGATAACAGAACACTATCCTCGTGTCAAACGTCAACAAGTAAGATACTACAATATCATGGTCAAGCTGTATCAACATTCTCCAATATCTACTATCGCCACATGGCATCAAGCCAACAACAATAGAACAATATAAGTCACAACACAACAGGGTGGCTAACCCCAATCACACAATAGGGCCCAACCTAAGACAATATCCAACCCAACTTCATACCCGAAGGTTTACATGCTTTCTCCGACAATATCATCTAAATATATGCTTCGCTAAATGAAATATCACCATAGGGTAAACCGTAACCTACCAAGAAGGCCGAACAACAATACCATCAACAATCACACCTTAGACTTCCCCTTTCTTTGGGCCTCGAGAGTAAGATAGTCTAAGCATATTCGAGTCAAGAGATTAGAATCAAGAAGAAAATCAATCAAACCATACTTCTATTCAAGAACCAAATCCCCAACCTATGGAATGAGTTTTATTAAGTATACGGGTGAAATTAGGAATCATAAGGTTCCAACATGAAATTAAAGCTCTAGGTGAACAATCCCCATCAATATAAAGCTAAAATAATCATTTCGTAAATTCGATTTAGGTGTGAATGCATGAAAATCAGTATTAAGTTGATATTTTAGCCATATGAATCCATTGGGATGAATTCGGGTGATAAACCGTCGTTTTGAAGTCAAACCAAGTAGTGAAGTTCTGAAGGCCTTCTAAATTCGTCTAACTCTGAGACAGTCTGTACTTCTATCCAGTTTTTGGGTATTTATGTTTGGAATTTTAGAAAACTCAAACGTTGAAAGTTGTAGGTATTTGAAATACCTTTCCAACCATATATTATAGAGCTCAAATGAAGCTCTGTGATAGAAGTTATGCCCATTTTACATTACATTATGTAGTCTGCGCGAAGTGCCCTTCAGGTGAGCAATCGCGCACCAGAGGCAATGTTACAGCCTTCGCTGCATGATCAGATGTATGAAGTGGGACTCCAGCTGTGCGGTCGAACACCGAAAATGATGTTCTAACAGCCTAACTTCGTTATATTCATTCCCACTTTGTTTTACACCAATTTTTCTGAGGAAAAGAACACCAAAGAAGTCTCTCTAACCCTAAGATGAGTCTACACTCAATCTTCATCTATCTAACATCAAATCACTACTCTTAAACACTAGTTTATCTTTTCAAACCCTAGATTCTTGAAAACTATAGGAAAGAAGAAGAGAAAGAAGAGAGGGTGTGCGGGATTCCATCAAAAGGTAAGACTTTTGATTTTTTATGAGATTATTATTGATGTTTGAACTAGTATAGAGTCAACAAAGAGGTTCGAATCCACCAATGATTTCCATAAGATTCAAGAACAAGATTTAAGGCTTACGAAAAACCCTAGTTCTTGGTTTTCCAAGAAACTTTAAGAAACCATTCAAGTTCTAATCTTTATCATCTAAAACCATTGTAGTGTAATTATTGAATCTTGGGAAGTACGTTGAGCGAGATTTGAGGTATGTCTAGATTTCTAAAAATCTTTCTTGAAGTATGTCTACTTTTTAAAACCCTTCTTTCGAAGTATGTTATCTTGTTTGAAACGTGTGGATGATTGTTTGAGACTTGAAGTCTTCCTTTGGAATATGAACATGATTATAAATCTTGTTTGGTGGAAGTTCTTTTAGAATTAAATATGATTTCTTTTAGGCAAGGTCATGCGTGTGTAGGGTCAAGCCAGCATCGAACCTTATACAAACTATGCTACTTTGTGAAACTCATTTTTTCCCATCATTGGATGATAAAACTCATTTTTTATAAAGGTTGGACCTTAAACTTGTTTTGTTGTTGAATGGGCTTCTTGAACTTGAAATTGAATAAGATTTCTAAATCAGTCATGACTTGAAATGCCTGTATCTTGATTTATGATTCGGATCTAAGCCATGATTGTTGATTCGGTTAATATGCCATGATCTGTATTTTGTTTGTGTTTGAGCTTGTATAGGCAAGCTGTGCTAGTCCAGAGGATGATTTGCTGTTATGGATCCTAATGTATCGATACGAGTATCGTTGTGTCAGTCCAGAGGATGATTGATCTTCGTTGCTTCCTAGCTCGGAGTGTCTATTATTGTGTCAGTCCAGTGGACGATTAACCTCCAAGGCATGTCGGTCGTTGCATCTGTTGTTGTGCTAGTCCAGAGGACGATTTGCCTCTGTGTCTTCTTAGTCGGAGTATTGAGTGATTGATATTTGTTTCCTGTGAGTGACTTGTGGTGATATCGAATTTGTAAGTGAAATACTTGGCATGGTAAATGGTAAGGATTTAAGTTAATGTGTTCTTTGTTGTTGGATTCTCTGATGACTCTTGAGAGTTGTTGACTTACTTTATTCCTGGGTTTGAATTGTTATTTTCTTTGATATCAGTTTATTGACTTTTTCATCATATCTTGTTTTGTTAACTATTGTCCCTTAGACACTCATTGAGTACCCAATACTCAGGCATACCATTGTTTTTTTTTTATGATATGTTAGGTACCGTTGAGGATCAGGTTCGTGATACGCCTACGACTTAAGAGAACTTGCTGCTTTTGAGACTATTCGGTGGTCCCACATGATTGTTCGTGGGGCACCACTCTATCTTTACTTTTCATATTTTTAGTTTCGGGCTGAGTCCTGATGTTTTTAGACACTCTTTATTATCTTAGAAGCTCCATAGACAATTGTCTAATTGTGGGTAATGTGTTGGAGTCTTGTGTGAATCGTTGGGCATTTACTACGTTTATTTACTAAGTTTTTGATTTGACTTCCGTTGGATTATTTCCAAGTATGATCATTCTTTTATCTAATTTATTAATGACTGGTTTTGGTATCTATTAAAATATTATCGAAAGAGATTAGACATTTATTGATTTTATAAGGTGCTTCCGGTATTGTTCATAGCATCGGATGCCTGTTACGTCTAGGGTGGGTTTTGGGGCATAACAAGCATGGTATTAGAGCCTGGGTTTAGATGTGTCCTAGGATGTTTCTGTCTCTATGGAGCTGTGTATAGTGGAGTCTTCCTTGTGCAACCTGATCACCTACATGATGGAAAGACTACCAGGGCATTTATAAGTGTTTCTCAATCTTCTTTATTCTAGATTGTGCTCTAGAGCTTGAACTTCGGTTAGGATCATTTTGGCATGTCCGATAATTCGTGCCTCGCGGAAATGTCTTTAACTCGTGCGGGGATTGCTAATCAAGGAAACAATGGTGCTTATGATTCATCGTATGGCAGATGAACCGCTAGGATCACTAACCGCACCACTGCTGAGACTGCTGTTGGATTGAGAACGGTAATGGATACCAAGCACTACCGCCAGCACCACCTACTCCAGCTACCCCTGTTGCGGGCGTGGCTGATATTGGGTCAATGCAGAATGCGATTCAGATTCTTACTACACTTGTTGCAGCCCAACAACAGCGGGGCGGTGCGGGTCCGACACTTGGTAGTGGGGGAAGGATTAAGCACATTTTGGGGCTAAATCCGCCCAAGTTCTTTGGTTCGCGAGAGGGGGAGGATTCCTAGTACTTTATGGATGAGACTTTCAAAGCTCTAAGGGCCATGGGTGCTCATGGTTTTGAAGCTGTGGAATTCGCATCATAACAATTGAATGATGTTGCTCATGCTTGGTTCAAATTGTGGAAGACTGAGAGGGGTAATAATGTTTCAGCTCCTACTTGAGCTGAATTTGAGGAGGCATTCATGGAGAGGTTCTTGTCTGATGAGGTGCGATTTGCTATGGCTACTATGTTTGAGAAGCTCAAGCAGAGTACTATGTCTGTTCATGAGTACAGTTTGAAGTTTACACGGCTGGCAAGGTATGCAATGTATATAATTCCGACTGAGAAGCATAAGTTAACCCAATTTGTGTGTGGTTTGGTACCACGTATCAAGTTATCATGTGTTGCTGCTACCATGTCTCCTGCTTGTATATTTTTATCTTTGGTTGGATTCCTGAGCAACAAAAGAATTGGAAGGGCGAAGAGATGATAGAAAGGGAACAAAGTAAGAAGGCCCGATCTGCGGATGGTTGCACTGGTTCGTATGATGGAGGCTAACAGAAAGGAAATTATGCACCTCAATGGTTTGTTTCTCAGTCTAATGTGGGTGTTCCATCAGGTGGACAAGGTCAGAGGAACAATGATCAGAAAAAATATTCGCAAGGTAGTAACCGACAAGCATTTAGATGGGAGGATCGTGGTTGTCACCATTGTGGGATTAGGGATCTTGTAGAGAAAGATTGTAGGAAGTGGCTTCGTGAAATGGCTAACTCTTCAGGATAAAGGAATAATTGGTCTGATGGTAATGCTAATAACACCCCTAATTCTCGTGACAATGGGGCTAGTAAAATGGTTACTAACATCGCTAATGGGGACAATCTCGACTTTATGGTTTTACTCGTAGGTTTGAATGTGTGAAAACCGGTATTAAGTTGATATTCTAGCCATATGAATCCAGTCGGGATGAATTCGGGTGATAAACGGTCAATTTCAAGTCAAACCAAAAAGTGATGTTCTTAATGCCTTCTAAATTCGTCTAAGTCTAAGACAGTCTGTACTTATGGACAGTTTTTCAGTATTTGCGTTAGGAATTTGAGAAAACTCAAACTTGAGTAGGTCTTTGAAACACCTTTCCAGCCATAATATATGGAGTTCTTTGCTAGAAGTTATGCCTGTTTTACTACTTTGTGAAACTCGTTTTTTCCCATTATTGGATGACCGAACTCATTATTTCTAAAGGTTAGACCTTATTGTTGAATGGTATTCTTGAGCTTGAAATTGAATAATAGATTTGAATAAGATTTCTAAATCGGTTATGACTTGAAATGTCTCTATCTTGATTGATGATTCGGCTCTAAGCCTTGATTGCTAATTCGGTTAAAATGCCATGATCTGTATTTTGTTTGTGTTTGGGCTTGTATGGGCAAGTTGTGATAGTCCATAGGACGATTAGCTGTTATGGATCCTAACGTATCGATACGAGTATCGTTGTGTCAGTCATGAGGATGATTGAACTCCGTTCCTTCCTAGCCTGGAGTATCTATTGTTTTGTCGGTTCAGAGGACGATTGACCTCCGAGGCATGTCGCCTGGTGTATCTGTTGCTGTGCTAGTCCAGAGGATGATTTTCCTCCATGTCTTCTTAGCCGGAGTATTGAGTGATTGGTATTTTGTTGCCTGTGAGTAGCTTGTTGTGATATCGAATTCGTAAGTGAAATATTTGGCATGGTAAATAGTAAGGAGTTAAGTTAATGTGTTCTCCGTTGTTGAATTCTCGAATGACTCTTTAATGTTGCTGACTTACTTTATTCCTAGGTTTGAACTGTTATTTCATTAATATCAATTTATTGAGTTTATTCATCATATCTTGTTTTGTTAACCATTACGCCTTAGACACTCAGTGAGTACCCAGTACTTAGGCATACCATTGTTGTTTTTGATGGTATGTTAGGTATCTTTGAGGAAATGGTTCATGATACAGCTACGACTTAAGAGAACTTGATGCTTGCGAGACTATTCGGTGAGCCCACATGATTGTTCGTGGGGCCCCATTCTATCTTTACTTTTCGTATTTTAGTTCCGAGCTGTGTCCCGATATTTTTAGACACTCTTTTTTATCTTAAAAGCTCCATAGAGAGTTGTCAGATTGTGGGTAGTGTGTTGGAGTCTTGTGCGACTCATTGGGCATTTTGCCACGTTTATTTACTAAGTTTCTGATTTGACTTCCGCTGGATTATTTCCAAGTATGATTGTTCTTTTATCTAATTTATTAATGACTGGTTTTGGTATTTATTAAAAGATTATCGAAAGAGATTAGATGTTTATTGATTTTATAAGGTGCTTCCCGTGTTGTTCATAGCATCGGATGCTCGTTACGCCTAGGGTGGGTTTTGGGGCGTGACAAATAACCAACAATTTACTCAAATTCGAATTCTAGGCAAACCCCCAATATGGTTATAAACCTTAACATCCAATTCCATAAATTAGCCACTAATTAGAAAGAAATTATGAAATAAATAATTCTAATCATCAATTCAATGCTTAAAAAGAAGCCAATCCAACCAACAAATCATGATTTGGAAGCCTAGAAGAATAACTCATGGAACCCTCTTTTAATCTTCAATCACTTCATGAATAATCTAGATAAAGGATATCTAAGGTGATTAAGGATAATGGAATAGTAAAGGAGTTAGAAGAACTTACCAACAAGAATTCCTCCAAGAATATCCTACAATTGCTCCCAATAACTCAGATTTTGGAATAGTAATAAATGAGGGACAGGGCTTTTAATACAGAGTTAATGAAATAACCAGCCCGATACCGCCTCTACGGCAGCGGGACCACCTCGACGGCCATTCAAACTGCCACGACGGTCTACTTATAAATGCCCTTAGCCGCTTCAGCGGCCAGGCAGCCGCTATAGCGGTGTCGCTGACGCTGTACTAGTGCTGCTATAGCAGGCACCAGAAACAGATTCCCCAAAATAAACACAATCTCAATCTCGAAATCCCAACTAATACTCGAGGCCATCTGCTCAAACACCACATACACAGACACACATAAAAACACGCTACGAACGCACTCGTGGCCTTAGAAATCCCGATAGAGGTATCATTGACCGAGTCAAACCCCGATACCTCAATTGCATTGGGAGCCAAACCAGATGTGCACACTATTCCTAAATGACCATCCGGACATCTCAGAATCAATGAATTTTTGAAAAAGGTCTGTTTTACCTAAAAGTCAACTTTGTGTCAACTCTTTTTCACTTAAGGCCTAATTTTTTCAAAAAGTCACCCAAATAAAAATCTAAGCACCTCGGGAAGTGTCTAAATGGTCCCCTCAGGTCAAATGTGAGCTAAACAAGCTCGGGGAAGGGTCAAAATGCTAGAAAGACTATAACGATGTCGTTACATCAGATACCAATTAAAGCACCGCTTGTCCTCGAGTGACGAAGGGAAAAGAATGGAGAAGTACCTTAATCGGCAAATAACTGAGGATATCGGCTACGCATGTCGGAATCAATCTCCCAAGTGGCCTCCTCAACAGGACGATGCTTCCATTGCACCTTCACAGAAGCAATCTCCTTAGACTTCAAGTTCCGAACCTGCCTATCCAAAATCGCAATAGGCTCCTCCTCATATGTCAAATTCTCATCAAGTAATATCGAATCCCAACGAACAATATAAGTACCGTCGGAATGTACTTCTTCAGCATAGACACATGGAAAACTTGATGAACTCCTGCCAAGCCTGGCGGCAAGGCCCACTCATAAGCAACATCGCCTACACAGTCAAGAATCTCAAATGGCTCAATATACCTCGGACTCAACTTGCCTCTCTTCCTAAACCTCATAACACCCTTTATGGGTGAGATCTTCAATAGAACCTAGTCACAAACAACAACATCTAAATCTCGGACGTTCAGGTCCGTATACATCTTCTGTCGACTCTGAGCTGCCAAGAGCTTGGCCTGAATAACTCTCACTCTCTCAAGAGACTCTCTCAACAAATTAGTACCCCAAGGTCGAACCTCAAATGCATCAAACCAACCAACCGGAGATCTACATCTCCTACCATACAAAGCCTCACAAGGAACCATGTCGATACTCGAGTGATAACTGTTGTTGTAAGAAAACTCTATCAATGGCAAGTGCTAATCCCAATGACCATCAAAATCAATAACGCAAGCTCTCAATATATCTTCGAGCACCTGAATGGTCCACTCGGACTGCCCTTCGGTCTGAGAGTGGAAAGCTATACTAAGATCCAATCAGGTACCTAACTCCTCATGAAAAGCTCTCAAGAAATGGAAGGTGAAGATAGTGTCCCGATCAGATATGATAGAAATAGGAACCCCATGTAATCCCATAATATCACAAATGTACAACTTGGCTAACTTCTCCGCGGTATAGGAAACCTGAACTGGAATGAAATGAGCGAACTTAGTCAACCGATCAACTATCACCCAAATCGAGTCAAACTTACCCAACGTCTTTGGAAGACCCGTAATAAAATCCATGGAAATCCTATCCCACTTCCACTCTGGAATGGGCATCCTCTGAAGTACACCACCGAGTCGCTGGTGCTCATATTTAAATTTTTTAAAATTACCACATTTAACCGTGTAATCGGCTATATCTATCTTCATCCGACGCCACCAACAGTGCTACCTCAAATCACAATACATCTTAGTCGCCCCTGGATGAATGGAATATCAAGAGCTATGGGCCTCAGTCAAAATCAAATAAATCAAGTCACCAATACGAGGAACGCACACGCGCCCCTTAATCCTCAAAGTACTCTCTGAATCAATCATGTCCTCCTTAGCCTAACCTCTCAGAACCCTATCTCGAATCTTGCTCAACTGAGCATCCTCAAACTGATGAGTCCTGATTTGATCTAGTAAGGATGATCTCGCGTCTACACAAGACAAAACTCTTCCTGGGGCTGAAATATCAAGACGAACAAAACTTTTAGCCAGAGTTTGAACCTCCATGGCCAACGGATGCTCGGAAATAACCAAACGAGCTAAACTCTCCATACTTATGGCCTTATTACTCAAGGCATCAACAACCACATTGGCTTTCCCTGGATGATAAAGAATAGAGATGTCATAGTCTTTCAGGAGCTCCATCTATCGGCGCTGTCGGGAATTAAGATCTCTCTGGGTAAACACATGTTGAATGCTACGGTGATCGGTGAAAACCTCACAATGGAAACCATACAAGTAATGCCTCTAAATCTTCAAAGCAAAGACCACTCCCAATAACTCCAAGTCATGGGTAGGGTAATTCCTCTCATGGATCTTCTTCCACTGACGGGAAGCATAGGCTATAACTCTAACCTCCCGTATCAAGGCAGCACCCAAACCCACACGGGATGCATTACAATAAACTGAGAAATCCTTACCTTCCACGGGTAATACCAGAATTAGGGCTGAAGTCAAAAGAGTCTTGAGCTTTTGAAAGCTCTCCTCACAACCATCGGACTACTGGAAGGCAACATCTTTCTGAGTCAATCTGGTCAACAACGAAGTAATAGAAGCAAAACCCTTCATAAACAGGCGGTAGTAGCTGGCCAAACCCATAAAATTACGGATCTCGATCACAATAATGGGCCTAGCCTAATCCCTCACAGCCTCAATCTTCTGGGGATCAACTATGATCCCATCTTTAGACACAACGTGGGCTAAGAATGCCACAGACTCCAACCAAAACTCGCATATTGAAAACTTAACAAACAAGCTATTCTTCTTCAACAACCCAAGTACAGTGCTAAGATGGATCGCATGCTCCTCTCTACTCTTGGAATACACGAAGATACCATTAATAAACACAATCACAACAGAATCAAGGAATGGCCTAAAGATGCCATTCATCAAAGTCATGAAACCAGCTGGGGCATTGGTAAGCCCAAATGACATCACCAAGAACTCATAATGTCCATATCTCATCTGAAAGGCTTTCTTCGGAATATCCTCAGCTGGTGGTAGCTTGAACGTAAGTAAAACTTCGAGAACACCAAAGCACCCTGAAGCTGGTCAAATAAATTATCAATACGAGTCATATGACACTTGTTTCGAATAGTAACCTTGTTCAATTGGCAATAATCAATGCACATCCTCATAGATCCATCTTTCTTCTTCACAAACAACTCAGGAGCACCCTAAGGGGATACACTTGGTCTAATGAACCCCTTGCTCAATAAATCCTGTAACTGCTCGTTAAGCTCTCTCAACTCGGCAGGTGCCATCTGATATGGCGGAATAGAAAATAGGGCGAGTTCCTGGATCAATGTCAATACAGAAGTCAATGTCGCGATCGGGTGGCATACTTGGCAAATCAGTCGGGAATACCTCCGCGAACTCGCTCACAATAAGAATGGACTCAAAGGGTGGAGATGTAATAGTCGTGTCACGCATATGAGCCAGATAAGCTAAACACCCCTTGTTGACTAATTTCTTCACTTGAAGAAAGGAAATAATCTTCTTCGGAGCTGGGTTAAGATTACCCCTCCACTCAAGTCTAGGAATGCCCGGCATGACTAAAGTGATTGTCTTGGCATGACAGTCCAAGATTGCATAATAAGGAGAAAGCCAGGTCTAACCCAAGATAATATCAAAGTACACCATATCAAGAATCATCAAATATACCTATGTGTCATAACCCATAAAAGTGACCAAATACGACCGATAAACTCTATCAACTATAACAGAATGTCCGACCGGAGTAGATAAATGAACATGTATAGCTACGCTATCACAAGGAAAATCCCAATCAATGGCATGATATGCAGACACATACGAATAAGTGGATCCAGGATCAAATAACACAGATGTTGCTCTATGTCGGACACAATCGATACCTAAAATTATAGCATCTGAGGCCTCTGCCTTGAATCTACCTGGAAATGAGTAACACTGGGCCCCACCACGTCCAGACTGAGGTCCATCTCTCGAACTTTGGTACCCATCTCTACCAACCTGGGATCCACCTCAAGAAACCTGAGAACCGTCATGGCCTGACTAAGCACCGCCTCTCTGAGAAGTACCTCCTTGACTACTTAACGATGTCGGAGTCCTCTGGGACTGATGACCCTGCCTTGATTGGGGACACCCCCTACCATAATAACCAAACTCTCCACACACAAAATATCCCTTAGAGAGCAGAGACTAATAGACTGAAACTGAGGACCCGGCTGGAATAACCCTGTCCACTGGTTGAGAAAACGAGCTCTCAGGAGCTCTCTGCCTGGGTAGTATACCTACACCAAGTCTTTGCATCTCTGCAAAACTGGTAGGACATATAGTCAAATCCATGGGATTTAACAATCTCTGTCCTATGTTAGCACATCCAAGATGAATTCATACGTGTCCTCTTCAGAAGTACCCGAGAACCTCAGCGGCTCCAACTTCCTAAACTCCTAACTATCTCTTGATTAGTCTAGGTCATAACAGAGCCCACCACGGGTCTACTCTGAAGTGACCTCGATGTGTACCCGTGCTGGGAGCACATCATCCTCGGCGGCCTGGTCTCGAACCTGCTGACCCTCAGGCTCTGGGGACGGAGATCTCTCTCACTGCTGCCATACTGCAAGAGCCCTGCCCCTGGCTGGGCAGCCCCGCGGCCTCTATCTCTACCGTGTCCTCTGGATGTCGCTCGCCCTCTGGTGCCAGCTGTAGTTGCAGGCTCTGGTACCTGGTCTCGGGCTATCATAGCTTGAGTCCATACCATCTGTTAGAGAAGAGATAAGAGTAAGATACCAATTTGATTATCCTAAATACCAATTAGAATAAAGTAGTAGGAAATATGAAAGAAAGTGAAGTTTCCTAAATGTCCTATTGTTACACCCCGTAGTTTTGTGTGTTAAGATTCGAGCTACATTTCAGGAGGCATATGAGAGTATACAAGTTTATCTTATGGTTATGAAAGTTTAAGTTCATATAATAAGCCCTGTAAGGATCGAAGGGCAAGTAAACCAAGGAAATTAAGTTTGTTGGACTTTGGAGAAAATATGAGGGGCAATTTTGGCCCTACTTGAAGAGAGGATATCTTTTAGTATACGTGGAGTTTTGAGGCAAATCAAAAGCCTAAAGTGAAGTTTACAAAGTCTAATTTCTAACGCACCAAACCGCTCATCGATACGGTATGGGAGTAAGGAGATATAGGCATTACAAGTCGGGCTGGCAGGCCAGGAAAATGGTCTGCGCGAACGCGCCACTAGGGGATGCGAACGTGCAGAGTAATTTTTAGGTCGGTACAACCCGAGCCTCAAATGTTATAAAAACGGGTTACCCCCTAATATTCTTATCCAAAACATCCTCTAAGCCATCCCAAACCTCTGGAAACTTCCACCAACTTCCACTCACTACATTTTAACGTAAATCGAGTATAATCCTCGAATTCTGGTCCAGACATCGTATAGTTGCGATTATAAAATCGTATAGCGACGAGTTTAGTTCAAATTCAAGGTGGAAAGTGGAGATATTGCAATAATAGAGGATGTACGGTATTAATCTCTCCTTATTAATATTATTTTCATTTTATTTAGGAAGGTAAAATATTAGACAGTCTTATAACGAGTTGGTTAGTTGAAGAATTTGGAAAACATCGTGTGAGATATTTTACAACGTATATTGGTGTTGGTAATGATGTTGTTGATTTTGGTATAGTTGTTGTTGTTGTTGGTTGTTGAATTATGATTTCGGCCTAAGCATATAAACAGGGGAAATGCTGCCCGAATTTCGGCAAATTCTAAATGGAATTAAATTAAGGATTTGAGATTGGCGTATCATTTTAAGCCTAATATGAATGTTTTATGTGTAGATTTAAGAGCGTGGAAGGATAGACGTTGAGTCACCAAGGAGACCGAAAGGTATGTTAAGGCTAGTCCTTTTCTTTCCAAAGGCATGATTCCTTTCTTTTGCATTCATATATGTTTTCCATATTTTCCTTATCCTCAAAAGTTAGAGATCCATGATTCCAAGAGTTTCTTATAACGCTAAATATGAGTATGCTTTATGAAGATAATGATGATGATTCTAGTTCTAGAAGTTCCAAAGCTATGATTTAAATGCTATTATGAGATTATCGAGTTTATTTCATGATTTTCTTGAATTGCTCATTGTTGTTGGTCTCACTTTATGAATTGTTACTTCGAGGTGAGATATAGCGATGATGATTATTCCATAATATAAATCATAGGTTTCTGACCTTACGTCACTCCGATAGAGATGTAGCTTTTACTTCGGCTCTCATGCATGCTTTATAATTATGTATGTATTTTAATAACACCATGCCTACATGACCAGGCAGTATAACACCGCACCGCCCAATAGGTGGCCGGGCAGACACACCACTGCAGTGGGCAGCTTATGCCCTGAACGCGGGAGGCCCAGGCGTAGGTTAATGAACATAACACCGTGCCTATATGGCCGAGTATCCTAACACCGTACCTATATGGTTGGGAAGTTTACTTATATATATATATATAATGTTATTTAAAGAAGATGAAGTTAGCATGCATGACATCCGCCTTAAGAGGCAATCAAATGTACATGTTATTTCTTTACCTCATGTTATATTCCATACTTCTTGTTATGTTGTTGTTCATGCCTTACATATTCAGTACATTGTTCGTACTGACGTCCTTTCTTGGGGACGCTGTGTTCATACCCGCAGGATCAGGTAGCCAGCAAGCTAATTCAGACCAGTGGGATCTCCCCTCAGTCGCAGTCAGTGCACTCTATTGGTCTGGAGTTGCAGTCTTTTTGGTATTCCTTTTTTTGCTATATAGATATGTGGGTATGACAGGTCCTTGTCCTATCTTTTCTACAGTTCATATTCCATAGAGGTCTGTAGATAATGGTATATGGTGGGAGCATCATGTAGCTTTGTGGTCTCTTATTTCATGTACGCTACATGTAACGGCCATGTCGGACCACATTGTCATCCTTTGCACGCATGCCTATATCCATATCTATATGGATTGTTATGAATTGTTGAGGTAGAGTTTATTGTACAATTTTACAGCAGATGCTATCATTCATCTATAAGTTAGAAATGGGCTGCTAGGTCGTTCAGTATATGGCAAGTACGAGGTTAGGGGTACCTAGTCAGCAGTGGTCGGGCACTCGTCATGGCCTATAGGGTTTGGGTCGTGAAAAAAGTGGTATCAGAGCGGTTCTGTTACACCCTGTAGGTGCGTACGTGAAAATTTATAAGTGTTGGACGTTCTAGGTACGATTACTGGAGTTACCTTCAATTTTATATGAGATTATATGCGCCAACCTTATGGTTACAAGGGTTTAAGTTCATATAACAAGCTATGGAAGATTCCGGGATCAAGAAAATCGAAGAAAATAAGTTTGTCGAAAATTTGGAAAAAAGTTTACAGAATTTTGGGTCAACTTTGGAGGGATATATATCCTAGTATATTAAGAGTTTTAAGGATTTCCAACAGCCTAAAATGAAGTTCGTCGAGTCTAGTTTCCAACGCAACAAACCGGTCGTCGATACGATATCGTAATAGAGAATTATAGACGTTACAAGTTCAGCTGACCGAGCAGAAATGTGTGCTAATGTCACGACCCGACTCGGGGCCATGACGAGTACCCGGGGCTAACCATCGTGCACCGCTCATATTGTTACCCAGCGTACACATCAAGTGTTCATTCATTAATCTAATGCTCAAATCAGAGGAAAACCATTTTTCATTTGGAAACATAAATACTTTTATACACATAAGCCCTTTGGCTATCAAAATAATATACATACAATAATAACATCGTGAGACCATGCTACCCACACCTACGTATCTACGAGCCTCTACTAGAATACTAGACTTATGGATGGGACAGGACCTCGTCATGCCCAAACATATATGTACACTAAACAGTAAATCAATGGCACCTCCGGAATAATGGAGTGCTCTCAAAAGTCTGCTTATCGGCTTCTATAAATCTGGGTCGCCTCCTCGTCTACCTGTGGGCATGAACACAGCGTCCAAAGAAAACGGACATCAGTACGAATATTGTACTGAGTATGTAAGGGATGAATAAAATGAACATAATTGAGAAATCATAAGACATAAGATGAAGATATAACCTGCATAACTTTCAAGGGTGGATACCTTTCATGCCTATATCGTATATAACCATAGTACATGTATCATCATAGCGCATATATCATCGTATCATATATGTATATCATAGTACCGTATCTGCTCATACACATTAAACATTATCCGTATTCGGCCACATAGTGGCTCGACAGTATCACATAAATATCCTTCGGGCTTTTCATACATTCTAATACATAGTAGTATCGTACCCGACTATATGGGTTCGGTATCTTACGTGCCCAGCTATAATAAAGCATGGTGTTATACGTGCCTGGCCCTACCAAGGCTCAGTGTTGTCCGTACCTGGCCCTACCAAGGCTCAGTGATATCCTTACCCGGCCCTACCAAGGCTTAGTGGTATCCATACCCAACTGCAGAGGTGCTCGCGCGTTACATAAATATATATTCTACCCGGCCTTGTAAGCTCGGGGTTCCATAATAGTTATGCATAGGCACATATACATGAAAGCCCATAAATATCTTTAGAGTCATCACTATTACCATCGTCATCATTATCGTCATCACTATCAACATCATCATCGTTATCATCACATATATCTCATAAGCTTATCATAACCTTTCATAGGGCATGCATTTGAATTTAAAGACAATCTATGAAAATCATATCATATTCGCAGCATGAACTTCGTAAAAATATCGCATGATAGACTTTATAATCTCTAAACTCAGGCTCATCAGTACCATCATCGTATCTATGGCATATCTCTTACCTTTATCTCATATGGAACCCCCTATGATCATAGACTCGTAACTTATCGGAACATTGGTCATAGGACATGCATTAGAGCTTACAGAAAATCTATAACAACGTCGGGGTGACATAAAGTCGAGAACCCCCGATTACATTATGGAGTAATCATATTCATCATATCTCGCCTTGAAGGAACTAACATTTTAAGGTTAGTGTACACCATGAACAACATCAGGAGATCGTAAGTAGGATCTTTGTCTTCATACACATCATATCTGCTTTAGAATCTCTAGGCTTAAACTTACCATCATTATTTTCGTATTCATGACATATTTCTCATCTTTATCTCATAAGAAGCTCTTTATCAATATTGTTTCATAGTTCCCGGAATGTAAGAAAGTCATGGATAGGTAGGAAAATAATATCATGGGAATCATATAAGGATCATTAGCTTCGTAGGAATATCGTATCATGAGCTTTAGGACTTCTAGACTTAGATTCATCATCTGTATTGTCATGCTTGTAACACATCTCTTTTCTTTATCTCGTATGAAGCTGTTTATACTCGTAGATTCATTATTCCCGATATGTAGGAAAATCATGGAAAGATAGGAGGATTCATACCATAAGAGTCATGCCTTGGAAAGAAAGGACTAGCCTTACATACCTCTTTCGTTTAACAATTCCATCGCTTGATTGTTCTCCTTCAATGCTCACGTTTCTACCTTTAAGAGAATTCGCATTAACGTTAGCTAATCGATTATATGAACGTGCTTACTAAAGCTAGAGAAAATTGGGCAGCATTTCCTTTGTTTATACTACATTCCCCATATTGTATATCAACCCAAAAACATTTATAATAACATTCAAAAATATCATAACCAACAATCTTTATTCATCTACATTACCCTCATGTCACAATTCCACTTCAATTCAGCCATATTCATGGTCATAGTATACTAGTACGTTTTATCACATATAATGCTTATCCCATGTCCTTAATATCATTTATAGCTTACTTATAATTACCACATCTCAATATTCATGATTCACTCCAAACTACTACTCAAAATGTCACTATTCACACATTCATGACCCATTTTCTATCTCCTTCTACAATCCAAGTGTTTCAACTTTTCAATACCTTAAATAACATGGAAATACCATAAAACTTACCTTTGATAGTGTAGAAATAAGCCTTGAGTTGAAATACTTCTCTTGCACCAAAACCCTAGTTCACTTCCATTTATATTCCTTGACTTGGATGAGCTTTAATGTTTTTCTTACACTTGATTTTTGTGGGTTTGATGAAGTGGATCTTTAGTCTCACTTGGATTCTTGTATATGAAGTGTTTGGAAGGTTCTAGAGAACTCTTGAGTCGTGGAGGAGAAATGGGAATGAAAATAATGAACTTGGGTCTCTTATTTAAAAACTTAAAATCTGTCCCGACATAATTATACAGACACTTATACGGTCCGTATAAATTTACCGTGAAATCACCCCGTCAAATTCTCACTTCTGTTTTCATCATACGACACATTATATGGGTCGTACAGTTTTATACGGTCCGTATAAGTGACCGTAAAATGACCTCTTCAACATCTTGCCTCTGTGACCATTATACGACACATTACACGGGCCGTATAACTTTATACGGTCCGTATAAGTGACCGTATAATCTCGCCAATGAGGGACTTCACTGTGACTATTCTGCGGACTATTATACGGACCGTATAACTCATCTTTTCACTGATCTTTTCTTGTCACTTCATTTGATCTCCAATCCTTAGGGAACCTTATTATCACTTATTTATCACCTCATTAACAATCTAACGGATGTTATAACTCTTCTCCAAAACATCAATAATTCGTTACTCATAAATCCTTCTCAATACATAACGTATACCGTGTCTTTCTTGGCAAACTTTCTTCTCTTACTTCGAATGTCTTTGAAATCTCATTTAGAATCATCAAATGTTATTTCTTACACATCAAAACATCGTATTCTTCATGGACCTCGTCAGTCTATTCACTGTGCATGAACAGAAGGTTTTCCGAGGTGTAACAGCTAAGTAGCTGCTACAGTAACCAACCTGCTACAGTGCTGCTACAGTGCCCGACCCGAACCACACTTATAAATACCCCTCTAACCCATTAATTTTCATATATTTCACCATTTTCTCATTCTCCACTCTTCTAGAGAACTCTTGAGAGTTCTACAACTTTCCATAACCCTCCATAATTTTCTATAATTCTCCCTAATCTTCCATAATACTCCATAATCTTTCATAACCTTTCCAAATCATCAAGAGAGAATATTAACATCAAAACCTCAAGGAAAATTTATGGAAGATAATTGTTCTTGTTTCATCTTAAGGTGGTGTTGAACTTGATATTGGAAAGGTTGAATAAAGTGAAGATCTTTTAGTATAAGGTATGTTCTTGCTATTATTTACATGATTAAGATGATATAAAGGTTTAGCAATTCTTGGAAAGGAAAGAATCATAGGAGAAAAATCATAAAGAGTTTAATATAATTCTTTGATTATGGTATTATGGATGTTGTTATGGTTGGTTTGAATATTAGAGAAACATCATGTGGGATGTTTTCTGGAATATAATGGTATTGATATGGTTGTTGATGTTGTTGGTATTATTTGGGAGTTGTTTTGGTATTTGGAGGAGGTAAACAATATAGGGGAGATGCTGCCGAAAATTCGGCAGATTCTAGAAAGATTTATTTGAAGGACTAAGACAAGCGTATAAAGGTGAGTCTAACAATAGTATAAATTTTCTTGAATATATATTTACGAGTCGGGGTGGACAAGCGTTGAGTAGTTAAAGTTAAAGCGACCAAAAAGGTATGTTAAGGCTAAACCCTTTCTTTCTAAAGGCATGATTCTTTCGTTATAAACCTTTGTGCCATATCCATAATATCCTTGCCTCCACAAATGCTAGAAGCCTATGAATCTCATGATCTTTATGATATTATTGACCTTATTCATCATCTTGAGACTATTCTTTGTGATTGATATCACTTCATAATACTTGTTCTTTCGAGGTGAGATATAGCGAAGATAATGATTCTATTTCCAGTGTTGTCTAAGTTCATGATTCTGGAGACTTCTGTGACATTATCGATTTCATCTTACGATGTTTGATTCTTTAAGGAATGATATAGTGACAATGGTAATGCTAATGATGATGTTGATTTCATTTATGTATTTTTATGTGTGTGTATGTATGTATGCATTGCATCCCACTGATCAGCTGGGGATAATACCATGCCTACATGGCCTGGCAAGATAACACCGCGCCTATATGGTCGGCCAAGATAACACCGCGCCAATATGGCCAGGCAAGATAACACCGTGCCTTAATGGCCGGGCAAGATGCTATATATATTACCGTGCCTTAATGGCCGGGCAAGATGCTATATATATTACCGTGCCTTAATGGCGGGGAAAGATGCTATATATATGACCGTGCCTATATGGCCGGGCAAGATAACATCGAGTCCCGAAAGGGCCGGGTACGGATGACACCGATTCCCGAAAGGGCTGGGTACGGATATGACATATGTACGTATAGTAAGTGTATGTTAATGCATATGTATGCATGTTGTGTATGGATGTGTATGAAATGTTTTTCCTGTAGACGACTAGTTTACATGACAGAGATCTTACGAAGAGTACGAGGTATAATTACTTACTTATCTTATGTTATATTCATTCTGATATCGTACTACTATTCATGCCTTACATACTCAGTACATTGCTCGTACTGACGTCCCTTCTTGTGGATGTTGCGTTCATGCCCGCAGGTGTAGATAGACGAGACGAGGATCTTCATTCGTAGGCTTGTATACCTCAGTCATGTTCATAGAGGCTTTGTAGACAGTTCCTGTGTATAGCTTAGTCATAGTGTGAGAATATTAATGTCGGTATCATGGGTCTATTGTACATTTACTTATGCATGATATTATGTTCATATTTATCCTCTTGATCTTATTGTTTCTATTTGAGACACGAAGGATGGAAGTTATAAGTTGGTTCGCTCGATTCCTGTAAGGTGCCGGGTGTCAATCACGCCTTACCAAGGGTGGGGTGTGACAGGTTCGTCCTAGGGTTGTCTACAGACCTTGTCTGTTAGAGTCTTTTTTATGAGTGTGAATCCGGCCACACTTATAAATAGGAGGCTGCGGGGCATTTAGGATTCATTGACCTTTCCTTCTATCTTAGATAATGCGATTGAGCTAGATTCTAGGAAAGATCATTTCTGACCCTCTTTCCCTGTAGGTAGAAGCAGTTGACGAGAGATGAATAGATCAAATTCAGACAATGGGGGTGCCAGGATGGCCCCCAAGGTGACTTTGTGCAAGTTTGATGCCATTTGGCTATTGTGGATAGGTTGAATAAGTCCTCACACTTCATTCCAGTTCAGACTACCTACAACTCGGAGAGGTTGGCTAGAATCTGCATTAGAGAGATTCTCAAGTTGCATGATGTGCCAATTTCCATTATTTTATATAGATACACTTAGTTTACTTCCCATTTCTGGCAGACTTTATAGGAGGAATTAGGGAGTCAGTTGGATTGTAGTACTATTTTTCACTCGCAGATAGATGGTCAGTCCAAGAGGACTATTCAGGTGTTAGAGGATATGTTGCAGGCTTGTGTAATTGACTTTGGTGGTCAGTAGGACCAGTTCTTACCTTTGGCAGAGTTTGCGCACAACAACAGTTATCACTCGAGTATCAATATGACGCCGCTCGAGGCTTTGTATGGTAGGAGATGTCATTCTTCGATTGGTTGGTTTGATAAATTCAAGGTAAGACTGTAGCGTACTAATTTGTTGAGAGAGTCCTTAGACAAGGTGAAGCTGATTAGGGAAAGCCTCTTGCGGCTCAGAGCAGGCAGAAAGAGTATGCGGACTTGAAGGTTTGAGATTTGGAGCTATTGGTTGATGATCAGTTTCTATTGAAGGGTTCCATGAAATTTGGGAAGAAGGGAAAGGTAAGACCAAGGTTCATTTCCCCTTTTAAGATTCTTCGATGTGTTGGTGAGGTAGCTTATGAGTTGGATTTGCCACTAGGCTAGGTGGTTGTTCACCTGGTGTTCCATGTATTTATGTTGAAGAAGTATCATTCAGGTGGGTCATTTATCATCTAGTGGGACTCGGTATTGTTCGATCAGAATCTGTCCTTTGAAGAGGAGCCGATAGCGATATTGGATAGGCAAGTGAGAAAGTTGAGAACAAAAGAGATAGATTCAGTGAAGGGGCAATGGAAGCACCGTCAGGTTGAGGAGGCTACATGGGAGACCGAGGACGATATGCGTAGTAGATATCCTCAGCTTTTTATTGAATCAGGTACTTTCCTTCTCCGTCTTTATTTCCGTTCAAGGACGAACAATTGTTTAATTGGTATCAGATGTAATGACATGTTTGGTCGTTCAGTCTCTTTTGACCCTTCCCCTAGCTCCGTTAGAGTCATTTTGACCCACGGGAATGTGGCACGGTTCTCCAGGTAGTCGGGAGAGTCTTGATGGAGTTTGAGGAATTTAGAGGCCTTTAAGTTGAATAAGTGAAAAAGAGTTGGCCAATAGTTGACTTTTAGGTAAACAAGTCATTTTGGAATTTTTGTCATTTCCATTACTTCCGGGGGGTCGATTATAACTTGGTAAGGTGTTTGGTTTGGTTCCTGAGGCACTCAAGGAGTTTTGGTCTTTGGGTTGGAAACTTGATTTCGGGGGTTTGGGGTTTGCCAGGTCAAGAAGACCTCGTTTGGGAATTTCGAGGGCGCGGATGCATTCGTAGTGGTTTTTTACAGTGGGTTGCGTATTTGGTTTGTATCTGAGAGGTCTTGGATGAGTGTTAGGTTTCGGCTTGAACTTGTTTAAAAACCAAAATTTTCTAGTTTCTGGTGTGCCGCATATGTGGACTTAGGGTTGCATCTGCGGGCCCGCCTATATGGGACTTGGTCTGCATATGCGAGAATGTGAGTTTTCAAGGGAGGCCGCATCTGCAGATATTTCTTCGTAGATGTGAGGTCACATCTGTAGATATTTCTTCGCAGATATGAGGCCGCATCTGCGGGAAAAGGATTTGCAGATGCGAGATCGCTGGAAATCTGAAACGTCAAATCCCCAAATTCGAAACCATTTCTTTTCATTCACTAAATTGGAGACCTAGAAGGTTCTAAGAGGCGATTTTGATGAACTTTTGAGGAATCTTCCATTGGGTAAGTTCCGTATCTTCTTATTTTGCTTATGTTACCATTAAACTGGGGATAATCATGTTAGAGGACCATGTTTGAGTTGGAGTTTTGGGTGATGAACCCTAAATTGAATTTTTAATCATCTTTCTTTCTAAATCAAAGTTTTGTTGGGAAATTTCCTGGAATCTAATCATTGGGTGGCTAGTTTCTAAGCTTGAATTGCTCTTTTTCTTAGGATTTTCATTACGGAAAATAAGGGTTTTTCTTATAAACTGGGGGTTTTGATGAAATAAGTAAATTGATGCTAAATTGAGACTTGTAGGTAATGATAATGGGTATTTTGACTCTCTAGATTTTGGGTGACCTAATTTTCCTCTAAATTCCCTCTTTTACCCTTGTGGGCCCAAGGTCCGCTTTTATAGGTAGTTTTTGATTTTGGATTGTATTATGGCATTATGGATATCATTAGCCTCGTAATCTAATGTAGATTAATAAATTGTTAGACTTTGATCGTTTGGAAGCTCTTCTGAAGGGAAAGGCTTTGGCTTGAGATTCGCGGTACCTTTTTGTTACACCCCGTAAGAGTCTGTGCTATTTTAATTAAGACAAGAAAGAATGAGTTAAGAAAGTTCAAGGAAAGTTAATCGAGTTAGTAAGAATATCGTTATATATATGGTTGCCTTAAGTATCCCGAGGTGACATCGTAACCTAAAGTATTTGAAATCGCGTTATGAGCGTATATGAGGTAATGTGAGTGCCCTTTTAAAGTATTTGAGATTATTAGTAATGATATAGAAGATGGATAAAAGATATGAATATATTTTTGCGATTGGAGTTTCGTCGAAGCTTCGTAAGTTCTCCAGTTACGTTTAAGGTTATGGTGATTCTCCCGACCCTTCGAGACGTGTATGGATTGTTATGTATGTATATGGGTATGTATATGTATGTATAAGAGGTTACATGAGAGTTGGAAGAGGATTAGAAGATAAACGAATCTAAACAAAATGAATCGGAACAACTTCAGTAAAATCTCGGACCAGATTTTTAGCCCATATTGTTGGGGGCATATCTCCTAGTATATGAGGTGTTTTAAGGTGTTTCAAAAGCCTAAAATGAATTTCATCGAGTCTATTTTCCAACGCAACAAACCGCTCGTCAAAATGATATTTGGATAAGGAAATATGGACGATGCAATTTGGGCTGGCAGGGCAGCAAGTTTGGACCCGACCCAAACACTAATGTTTCGGCCCATGAGGCCCATTAACGTTAATATATATGGCAAATTCACTTGAGGGCTGATCATTTTCAGCTAATATCCTCCAAAAACATTAGAGAGAGAGAGAGAGAGAGATCCTAGGCTAAGGAAGCCATTTTGATCAAAATCCGAGCTTCGAATCCCCAAGCTCATGAAGAGAAAAACGTTGTACGTTGCGTTGCCTTCAATTTGAGATAAATATTGGTCTTGGGGGATGAAATTTTCGTGGTGGAGCTTCTGATAAGGTATTTATAAAATTCCTTTTATGTTATTAAAGTGTTTATTTAGAGTTTTAACGAATTAGAACGGAGAAAATAACATTATAAACTCGTTTGTTGTTTTGTTGAAATTTATGGGTGAGGGGCTGTTTTAATTGAAATTGATTGACTGATTTGAATTAATATTTTGGTTGTTGTAATCATGGATATGTGAGGAGAGTGAAGGAATTTAATGGTTAGAGTTGAAATGAAGGTTTTTGCTTTATGAAGAAAAGAGGAATCTTTGCATTTTAGTGCGATTTGTGGTAGTTATGTATATTGTTGAATGGGTTGTTGTTGTTGTTGTTGATATATTGAGCCGAGCTAAGTCTCGGGGATGTCATATATATAGGGGAAATGCTGCCGAAATTTCGGTAGGCAAGTATGTAACAAGCTTGGGCTATTGAAATGCTTGAATTTGACATTTGGCAAACTTGACCATTTGTAGATTTTTGGCGAACTTGAGGCTCGATTTTGGAGACGTATAAAGGGCGGAAAAGGTATGTAAAGCTTATCCTTTCCTTCTTTGGCATGCCCTAGGTCTACTAGGTTGAGATTTCGGCCTTGGGGACCAACCTGCTCATCGTAACCCGAGATTAGTTTTCGTTACTATTCATTCAATAGAATTGAATTATAAAAGGTGCATTTTACTAGAAAAGTGGTTGGACTTCCAAAACTTTTACAAATGTAACCCGATCGTTCTAAAACTTTCCTGGATGACTCCGTAGAGTCTAATGGGCGTGATTCTCGTCCGCCGCCTCGACTTGGCCCGAGGTGGGCCCGCTATCCCCGATGCCTCTCTTATTGTTCTGTTTGTCTTATTCCCGTACGGTAAGTCAAGGGAACTCATGGTTATTGTTCCGACTACTAAACGGGAGATATTTTATCTATCCCGAGACGGATTTTAATGATTATTGACCCAATTGTGGGGACCGAAACCCTGACATGTGATGTACGGCTTTAGCCAATGTACTCTTGTCCGGAGTTCGCATGTAACTCCTGGTTATTATGCTGTTCACTATATGATAGGTGTTATGACCACCTTCATGAGAATTATAAAATGTTTTTGACATCTAAAGCGTTTTTAAAAATCTTACCTTGAGATTCTGGACAAACTACTTATTTTCTTTATTTTCCGATATACGATTTTGGTATACCTGAGTCCTGTGTGATGCATGATCCTGGCATGTGTGATTATGTTTGGAAAGTGATAATTTGGCATTTTGTCTGGTTATCTTCTGTGTTACCGAGTCCCGGGCCGGTTATGTGAATATGCGCATATGTGATATTGGCCGCTGGACCCTCGACCGCGGCGTGCCCGACATTGACTGCTGGACCCTTGACCGCGTCATGCCGGACGTGTGGCATTGACTGCTGGACCCTTGACCACGTCTGCCGCACTTGTGATTATGCCGACATAGACCGCTGGACCCTTGACCGCGGTATGTCTAACTTGTGATAGAAAACCGCTGGATACTTGACCGCGGTATGTGTGATTGTGACCGCTGGACTTATGGCCGCGGAAATTGTGCGTTGATTCTTCTATGTGTGTGAAACAAAGATGTTTTCCAAAAGAAAGCAAACATTTTGTCATCCCGATTGCCGTGTTGATTTCTCCGGAACTTCTTTTTCCTGTTGTACGCCGGATACGACTCCTTAGTATGCTGGCTATTGTGCTCGCTTTCTATATATCGTATTTCAGGTGTGACTTTGCTTTCTGTGTTGTATACTTTACATACTCAGTACATATTTCGTACTGACCCCCTCTTTTCGGGGGGCTGCGTTTCATGCCCGCAGGTACAGATTCTTGTTTTGGTGACCCACCGGTATATGATCTCCATCCTGCGGTTCGGAGTGCTCCTCTTGCTTTCGGAGCCGACGTTTTGGTATATACTCTTTTGGTGTACATGTTTATATTGTTCAGGGTACGGCGGGGCCCTGTCCCGCCATATGTTTCTGTTGTTCTGTATTAGAGGTCTGTAGACTTAGACGTGGGTAATGTATAGTTTTGTCTGGATGTGTCATGTGATTTGGGTTCGGGCGGCTCATCCGCCGTGACGACCCTATCGGTTGCATATATGTATGTCTTAATACGTTGTGTATGATCTGAAAGCCTTTCCGGCTTCTCTGTAGGGTATATGGTTGTAGGCACCCGTGTGGAGCCTCGTCTGGTATTTACTTATATACAAGCCATTTGTATGCTGAATTTGGTAACGAGCATGTTGGGGGTGCCCAAGTCGGGCACTAGTCACGGCCCACGGGGTTGGGTCGTGACAGAAGTGGTATCAGAGCAGTTCCGTCCTCGGGTTGTCTACAGACCGTGTCTAGTAGAGTCTTTTTTATCGGTGTGTTGTGCACCACATCTATAAACAGGAGGCTACAGGGCATTTAGGGTGTTATCCTTTCTTCTGATCCTAGATCGTGCGATAGAGCTGTGTTATCGGGAGTGTTCTTCCCTGACGAATTGTTATACTTTCAGCGATGCCTCCGAGGAAGGCCACAGACGCCCAAAAGGGCAAATCTACAGCGGCAGGAGACACCAGCCGAGCTCGGGTGACTACTAGGGCTCGTGCCCAGACCGAGCTAGATGTTGAGCCTTCAATGGCCAGTTCTGCTACGTCACCAGTATCGGAGGGGTCTAGAGCAGCCACAGCTGCAGTACCGGGGGCGGCCCCACCTCCAGCTCCCGCGGCACCAGTACCTGTACCCCCAGCCCCCCAGCCACGGGCAGATGATGGGACCCTGAGAGAGGCAGTCCAGTTATTGACTCAGTTGGTGGCGGGACAGGTTCAGAGACAGGGAGCAGGAGATGATCGTGTAGACGGACGCAATAGTAAAAGGGCTCGTGATTTTCTGCTTTGTCGCCCACCAGAGTTTTCCTGGTTAAAGCCCGCAGAGGACCCTCAGGAGTTCGTCCGATAAATGCAGCATGCCCTGCGATTGATTAGTGCCTCCGAGACAGAGTCGGTTGAGTTGGCGTCATACCGGTTGCACGATGTAGCAGCCAATTGGTATGAGTCTTGGATGTTATCCAGAGGTGAGGATGCCCCTCCAGCGGTATGGGGAGAGTTCACAGAGGCCTTCCTGGCCCATTTTCTACCTCCGGAGATGAGGCGGGCCAGAGTAGACAGGTTCCTTCTATTGAGGCAGAGGGGCAGGAGTGTCAGGGAGTACAGTCTGGAGTTTGATTCGCTGGCCAGATATGCGTCCACCTATGTTGCTGATATGACTGACCGGATGCACCGGTACGTGATGGGGTTGGATGATTATTTGGTTGACAGTTGTACGGTGCTGGCGGCCCAGACAGGGATGGACATTGCCCGTATACAGGCCCACGCCCAGAGTATGGAGGACCGACGCCGAGGGCGCCAGCCTGACAGGGATTATGACAGGGGTCCGCCCAAGAGATCCAGATCCGCGAGATATTCTGGGGGATCGCGAGGCAGGCAGCCTCAGCAGCAGCAGAGTGGATATCCTCCCCAGCCGGCACAGAGCACCCCCCCCCCCCCCCCACAGTTCTCCGGCTGGGAATCGGATGGTGCAGAGTATTCGAGGGCAGGCCAGAGATCTAGGGCTTCAGACTTTCAGAGGGACAGAGATTCCAGCCAGTGGAGGCCACATTTACCCCGCTGCCCTCTTTGTAGGAGACACCACCGGGAGGGGGAGTGTCGTCGTGCCACGGGTGCTTGCTTTACCTGTGGCCAGCAGGGCCACTATATGAGAGACTGCCCACTCGGGGACCGTGCCGGGGGAGCAGCATAGCCTACCGGATCAGTCGCTGGTTCGTCTTCCCCTTCCGTAGCCATGCGCCCGATGGGACGGGGCACACCGGCACCAGCAGGTCGTGGCAGAGGTCGCGGCGGAGCCTCCAGTTCCGGCGGTCCATCGAACCGCCTATATGCGCTGACCAGCCGACAGGACCCAGAGATGGCACCAGGTGCCGACCCAGGTATATTATTAATCCTTTATTGAGAAATATGCGTGTGGATAAATCTGTACTCTATCATATTATGTGATTTTCTTCTTCCGGGTGTTAGTAAAGGTAAAGTGATCTTCAACCCAGTAGAACTATATGAGGTGACCATAAACGTACCCTAGGGAATGGACATTGAGGATTCAGAGGAGCGATAGAAGAGTTGAGTCAAAAATAGAGAAACGACACGAGATAATATGCTTGAAGTGTTATAAGTGGGATTAAGGGAAATTGCGAAATGGTTTAAGTGAGATGGTCAGAACGAGCTAGTTACTAGAAGACAGTGAATTTAAAGAGAACGAGCAAGAAGAACTCGACTTAAGCTTCAAGTATAGATGGATATGGTAAGTTGCAGTCGATTACGGAGGTAGCTAAATCGTGTCTACTATATTTGGAAGATCAATATTAACAGATGTCAGGTGGAGAATGGCATTAGGCTAAGTAAAGAAAGGCACAGCATGATAGATGAGTTCAAGTTACAAGTGAATCGTTATAAGATCACCAGAAGCAGTATAATTATGTAGGACTAATTTGACATTCGGGGACGAATGTTCCTAAGGGGGGGAGGATGTTACACCCCGTAAGAGTCTGTGCTATTTTAATTAAGACAAGAAAGAATGAGTTAAGAAAGTTCAAGGAAAGTTAATCGAGTTTGTAAGAATATCGTTATATATATGGTTGCCTTAAGTATCCCGAGGTGACATCGTAACCTAAAGTATTTGAAATCGCGTTATGAGCGTATATGAGGTAATGTGAGTGACCTTTTAATGTATTTGAGATTATTAGTAATGATATAGAAGATGGATAAAAGATATGAATATATTTTTGCGATTGGAGTTTCGTCGAAGCTTCGTAAGTTCTCCAGTTACGTTTAAGGTTATGGTGATTCTCCGGACCCTTCGAGACGTGTATGGATTGTTATGTATGTATATGGGTATGTATATGTATGTATAAGAGGTTACATGAGAGTTGGAAGAGGATTAGAAGATAAACGAATCTAAACAAAATGAATCGGAACAACTTCAGTAAAATCTCGGACCAGATTTTTAGCCCATATTGTTGGGGGCATATCTCCTAGTATATGAGGTTTTTTAAGGTGTTTCAAAAGCCTAAAATGAATTTCATCGAGTCTATTTTCCAACGCAACAAACCGCTCGTCAAAATGATATTTGGATAAGGAAATATGGACGATGCAATTTGGGCTGGCAGGGCAGCAAGTTTGGACCCGACCCAAACACTAATGTTTCGGCCCATGAGGCCCATTAACGTTAATATATATGGCAAATTCACTTGAGGGCTGATCATTTTCAGCTAATATCCTCCAAAAACATTAGAGAGAGAGAGAGAGAGAGAGAGAGAGATCCTAGGCTAAGGAAGCCATTTTGATCAAAATCCGAGCTCCGAACCCCGAAGCTCATGAAGAGAAAAACGTTGTACGTTGCGTTGCCTTCAATTTGAGATAAATATTGGTCTTGGGGGATGAAATTTTCGTGGTGGAGCTTCTGATAAGGTATTTATAAAATTCCTTTTATGTTATTAAAGTGTTTATTTAGAGTTTTAACGAATTAGAACAGAGAAAACAACATTATAAACTCGTTTGTTGTTTTGTTGAAATTTATGGGTGAGGGGATATTTTAATTGAAATTGATGGACTGATTTGAATTAATATTTTGGTTGTTGTAATCATGGATATGTGAGGAGAGTGAAGGAATTTAATGGTTAGAGTTGAAATGAAGGTTTTTGCTTTATGAAGAAAAGAGGAATCTTTGCATTTTAGTGCGATTTGTGGTAGTTATGTATATTGTTGAATGGGTTGTTGTTGATGTTGTTGATATATTGAGCCGAGCTAAGTCTCGGGGATGTCATATATATAGGGGAAATGCTGCCGATATTTCGGTAGGCAAGTATGTAACAAGCTTGGGCTATTGAAAGGCTTGAATTTGACATTTGGCAAACTTGACCATTTGTAGATTTTTGGCGAACTTGAGGCTCGATTTCGGAGACGTATAAAGGGCGGAAAAGGTATGTAAAGCTTATCCTTTCCTTCTTTGGCATGCCCTAGGTCTACTAGGTTGAGATTTCGGCCTTGGGGACCATCCTGCTCATCGTAACCCGAGATTAGTTTTCGTTACTATTCATTCAATAGAATTGAATTATAAAAGGTGCATTTTACTAGAAAAGTGGTTGGACTTCCAAAACTTTTACAAATGTAACCCGATCGTTCTAAAACTTTCCTGGATGACTCCGTAGAGTCTAATGGGCGTGATTCTCGTCCGCCGCCTCGACTTGGCCCGAGGTGGGCCCGCTATCCCCGATACCTCTCTTATTGTTCTGTTTGTCTTATTCCCGTACGGTAAGTCAAGGGAACTCATGGTTATTGTTCCGACTACTAAACGGGAGATATTTTATCTATCCCGAGACGGATTTTAATGATTATTGACCCAATTGTGGGGACCGAAACCCTGACATGTGATGTACGGCTTTAGCCAATGTACTCTTGTCCGGAGTTCGCAGGTAACTCCTGGTTATTATGCTGTTCACTATATGATAGGTGTTATGACCACCTTCATGAGCATTATAAAATGTTTTTGACATCTAAAGCGTTTTTAAAAATCTTACCTTGAGATTCTGGACAAACTACTTATTTTCTTTATTTTCCGATATACGATTTTGGTATACCTGAGTCCTGTGTGATGCATGATCCTGGCATGTGTGATTATGTTTGGAAAGTGATAATTTGGCATTTTGTCTGGTTATCTTCTGTGTTACCGAGTCCCGGGCCGGTTATGTGAATATGCGCATATGTGATATTGGCCGCTGGACCCTCGACCGCGGCGTGCCCGACATTTACTGCTGGACCCTTGACCGCGTCATGCCGGACGTGTGGCATTGACTGCTGGACCCTTGACCGCGTCTGCCGCACTTGTGATTATGCCGACATAGATCGCTGGACCCTTGACCGCGGTATGTCGAACTTGTGATAGAAAACCGCTGGATACTTGACCGCGGTATGTGTGATTGTGACCGCTGGACTTATGGCCGCGGAAATTGTGCGTTGATTCTTCTATGTGTGTGAAACAAAGATGTTTTCCAAAAGAAAGAAAACATTTTGTCATCCCGATTGCCGTGTTGATTTCTCCGAAACTTCTTTTGCCTGTTGTACGCCGGATACGACTCCTTAGTATGCTGGCTATTGTGCTCGCTTTCTATATATCGTATTTCAGTTGTGACTTTGCTTTCTGTGTTGTATGCTTTACATACTCAGTACAGATTTCGTACTGACCCCCTCTTTTCGGGGGGGCTGCGTTTCATGCCCGCAGGTACAGATTCTTGTTTTGGTGACCTACCGGTATATGATCTCCATCCTGCGGTTCGGAGTGCTCCTCTTGCTTTCGGAGCCGACGTTTTGGTATATACTCTTTTGGTGTACATGTTTATGTTGTTCAGGGTACGGCGGGGCCCTGTCCCGCCATATGTTTCTGTCATTCTGTATTAGAGGTCTGTAGACATAGACGTGGGTAATGTATAGTTTTGTCTGGATGTGTCATGTGATTTGGGTTCGGGCGGCTCATCCGCCGTGACGACCCTATCGGTTGCATATATGTATGTCTTAATACGTTGTGTATGATCTGAAAGCCTTGCCGGCTTCTCTGTAGGGTATATGGTTGTAGGCACCCGTGTGGAGCCTCGTCTGGTATTTACTTATATACAGGCCATTTGTATGCTGAATTTGGTAACGAGCATGTTGGGGGTGCCCAAGTCGGGCACTATTCACGGCCCACGGGGTTGGGTCATGACACTTTTCGACCTTCGAAGTAGGTTACGACTTATCTTTGGTTAGACTCCAATTAGTGAATCATATGTAAATGTTAGTTATAGACGGAGAAAACATGATAGGCCTTTGGCCGTGTTGTGGAGGTGATTCCAATTAGGTTGGTATCGTCAGCTATTATGTGGGCTTGTCACCATGTTTGATATTCTTGTGATTTTTTTGTACTCATCATTGTTTCTTGATATATCACTTATCATCTGGAAAGGAAGGGTAATATTGATGGATGGATTTGATATGCATTCTATGGCAAATATCTGTTGATTTACTGTTTGTGATGTTATTGAGGTTGATTTCATGCATGGCATTATATTCTATCTCATCCTTGATACGCTATTACTGTGGTTTTGAAATGATGATAGGTGAGAGAGTGTAACTCCAAGGTCTTTGTCGGAGAGCGTAAAAGAGAGATAAGAGTCGTGATCCGAGGTCTTTATTGGAGCGGGATGTGTGCTTGTGATCCGAGGTCATATACTGGAGCGAGGGAGAGTGTGTACATGGAATTCGCGGGTCCTCATGGGTCATGGCTATTTCGGCATTGATTTATCATGTGTGTACGGTGGAGAAGAGCATGTGTGGTAGCTTCTTTCATAAAGAAGGGCCTGTGTGGCAGCTCACTGTAGTTGCGTTGCATGGCATCACATTACATTCACATACATTCATCTGTTTTTGACTGTTGACTTAGCAATTTATACTCATCATCTGATCTTATACTTGATATGCTCATGACCTGTTCTTGACTGATTGACTGCTCTACTTGTCTATTTCTTTCTATTTATATATGTGAACTAATCATTGTCGGCCTATGATACCTACGAGTATGTGTGTTTTTACTCATACTACACTTGTTACACTTTTTCTTGAGTGCAGAGTTTGTTGTTGCTTCCAGTTCCCGTCCTCGCGAGTGACCTCGAGGCTTCTGATAGAGATCCCAGGGTGAGCCATTTTCCAGATCCGCGGCCAGGAGACTTTTTTTTATATACCTTTCCTTTCTTATTCTGAGACAGTATTATTAGATTTTGGGATTCATTTTTCCTATTCAGACTGTGTATTTATCAATATTAGTTGATGTACTAGTTTCAGACAGGATTTTGCGGTTATTTATGTATTAGTACTTCCGCACTATTGATATTTTTATATTGAGACTGTTAGTATATTTCTTTTGCTTATTTCGGCTTGATGAATGTTAACTAAAATGAGATAGTTTAAGGGAAGAGTTCGCTCACCGAGGAGTTAGTGTGGGTGTCTTCACAAGCCACGAGTTGGGTTGTGACAGGGATAATTTATGAATCATGCATTTGTTTCTGTCCATTTTTATTATTGTTGTTTGATACTACAGTTGCAGAGGTTGCTCAATATTTTTATATGACTCTCCACTACTTTATTGAGGATGATCTGTGATACTTATAAAGTACATCTCATACTCAGCATTTTCCTTCTTTCACTTTATGTGCATATTTGGATCAAAACACCAATAGTGTACATACGTGAGGGCTTGTTACGCATTTGCTATCCGGTGGTGAGCTACCATCCTTGTTCGTAGTAGCTAGGATGCCTATATATGTTTATCAGACATATTATGTAATAGATTTTGTGAAAGTTGTATTTTATTTTCTATTCTTAGTAGCTCATGACTAATGCGTATCAAATCCAAGGTGTCTCAATTCCATTTGTGGCCTAAAGTTAAACTTCAATGAGAGGCCTTAAATATTTTTTTCTCAAGAAACAAAAGGTTTCATATATATTTTTTATATTTGGAATAAAAATTTCTTCTATGTTCCTTTTCAATTAATAATATAGCTAATACATTCTATATCTTTTGAAACATTGTTGATCTTAAGTAAAATTCCATCAATTTTAATTTCGATTTTTTTCCGTTGAGACAACTATCCCAGGAACTATTAGCATTATTCTATAAGCAATATTGACATTTTGAAAAGAATCAAGTAATTTTATCCGGTTGAGTAAATTGATTAGAGTATTATCGTCGACTTATACTATCTTCCTTAACATTTTCAATTCGGAAAATAAGTCTTATGTATTAATATTGTAGTGACTATTATGTTTTAAAGAACATTCGAATCCTACTTAGAGGTCCACTAGAGATAAGAAATTGTTGAAGAAACACTTAGATCTTTTTTTTTTTGTCCCTTTCATGCTCAAGGTTACAACTATATTTTTTAAAATTTCCAATCATCTCGTGGTCTCAAATTTTTACCACAAAATAGAAAATCAAAAGTATTTTCATAAGTTTCAAATTGTTCAAATCTATTTTGAAGCGAAAAAAATTATTTCCTATTAATGTAAAAATTGTACTCCATCTGTCCCAATTCATGTGGCATCGTTCAAATTTTAAGAAAGAAATTATTCTTCTGTTTACCACAATTTTTTCATATGCCTTTTAAATATTTTAAATTGTTTATTATTGTGACTTTTAGTACTTTTTTACGTAGTTTCTAAAAAAGTTAATTTTATTTCAAAAAAAATATAAAAATTTCATGCCCTAATTCACGATTAAATTTAAAAAAAAAAGGCTCTTGAGATTCGAACGGCCCCACATAAGATAGGACAAAGAAAGTACTTATTTTACTTCAAAGTACTTTATATGTTTTTTAAAAAATAACTTTATCTGTAAAAGTGGGCCCCCAAAAGTTAGGGATCCAATGCTTGTGCTTCATTGACTTCACTCAAAAGTCGGCCCTGACAAGGTCTTGGGGGTGTTTTATATTTGCTTTCGCAATTGTACATGATTATGGCTTTCATTATCTGTTTTATTATTTATAATTGGGAATTGTAATTGTCATCTCTTCAAAATTTCGGTTCACCAAACGAGGTTGTAGGGTGCCAATTACTACCTAGATAATTTGGATCGTGACAATTATACTTCTTGTGCAATCACACATAGCATGGTTTAACAAATATCTATTCCAACCACGTTCAGCTGTGATTTGAGGGCCCTTCTTGCAGGTGCAACATTCCTCCTTAGTCTACTGATTCACTCACTGCATTGTGATGTGATTGTGGTTTCTCCTCTCCTACAATTGCAATACATAGAATGGAGCTTGATGCCTTTTTCCAATTCAATCTCATCTTCAACAAACACATATTATCATCTGAATACCTTGAAATAATTTCTTTTAAGCATTTTAGCTATCACACACATGTTCATAAGTCAAAAGAAAAAATATAGCGTATTAAATGGGTATGTGACAAAATTATTTGGCTGGAAATTATAATGGACCGGACTTGAAAATTAGTTCAAAATTCATTTAACAATTCACAATGTGATTAGATAGTTAAAATGCAGAAGTGGACTCTACTCCTCCTATGTAGGCTCCTAGGCTTACTCTTCGAAGCATCATAGTTTTGAGAGTCATTTATTGAAGAGTGTGATATTGGCACAAATATCATGTTTTGTGTCGTATTACAACTTCTTCTTATGACTTTTATCGCTTAATTCATGAAGTAACCGTCGTATTTGAACTTATGTCATTATATTTTATGTGTATAGGTACGATGACGACAAATGATGGGAAATGTGCTTGAAGTGATTGGAATTCGTAGCATATGTCGATAAGCTGAGGTGAAGAGTCGACGAACGAAAACGACGAACGAAAACGACGAACTGAAAAGGAGAGTTAATCGACTGCAGATCCTCGCTTTCCTTCCGCATCGCGGAAGGATCGCGAGAAGCTCCAGAAATTCAGGCCATCGACCCGCATCGCGTGAAGAAGGCGAGAAGCTGCAGATCATTGCGCGATCCTTCCGCGATGCGGAAGGAAAGCGGGACTCTGCGGATGTTTTCCCGATCAGACTAGGATTTGGATTCCTTATTTATTATTTTACCCTAGCCTATATATACACGTTTTTATAGCTGAGAACGGTATTCTGGATTATTCAAGGATTTGTAAGCCACCGTTCTCCTTTTTCTCTCTCTAGGTTATTTTATTTTTCATCTTTTTCAACCCTAGTTTATTCATGGCTTCTTTTGTCTATGATCAAACCATGAGTAGCTAATCTCCTAATTCTAGGGTTGTGGCGAAAGACTTGAAAGTTGATGTGATGACAATAATTATCTATTGATTTTCCATATTGTGGGTTGCTTATTTATTCTTGATTTCAATTGTTTGATTATCTAGTCAATAGTTAGACACTATCTGTGGTGCGTGAATTGAACTTGAAAAAGGGAATTCACGTACGTAATAAGAATAAATAGAGTTTGCTCGATTTAATCGTTTCGCTAATGAGGATAGAGATATACCCTTTAGCCCTACTTAGTTGAAAACGGAGAAATAAACGTGTTCTTGTTACCTCTGATGACCATAGAGATATAGGCGTTATAGTAACATCTACAAGCTTGTGAGTAGTTCGAGAGAATATCATAAAGCATAATTAACCCGTTAACTAGTAACCCAGGAAATAAAATAGGTGGAATTGTCTGAAGATCAACTGGATTGTCGAAAGCCATAACCCTAGATCTTTCTCTCATCTGATAATTCTTACAGTCCTTGTCAACACAAATTGTTTACTTTTCAAGTTTTAGTTTAGTACAACAAACAATCTTGATTTTCACTTTCATGAATAGTTTCATTCGAATTTGAATTAGTTTGACAGTAGAATCTAAGTCTTTGTGGGATCGATATCTGGACTTAACAGTCTATATTACTTGTACAACCACGTATACTTGCGTGTGCGTTTGGGAGCAACAAGTTTTTGGCGCCGTTGCCGGGGACTTAGCAATATTACTGTTTTTCTAATTTGGATTTTAGAATTTCTATTCAAGTTTTTATTTATTTATTATTATTTTATTTTATTTTTAATTTAATATTTTGGTTAGTTTGCTTGATATGGCATCTTGGAGTAAAAATTGGTCGAATATTAGTTGTTCCTATTTTGGTGATCCTTGTTTGATTTGTGGGGGACCCCACCTGTGGCAACACTGTCAAAATATTTCTGGGAATGGGTTGTGTGCACCTTCCCAATCTTTTGAGTGGAATATTTGTAATATATGTGGTGGTCAAGACGGTCATTGGAATGGTTGTCCTAACTCTCACTCCCCATCCCCGAGCCCATATTATGATTCTCCTGTTATTTGTGATGTTGACAGTAGTAACGAAGTG
Source organism: Lycium barbarum (assembly GCF_019175385.1). Lineage (NCBI taxonomy): Eukaryota > Viridiplantae > Streptophyta > Magnoliopsida > Solanales > Solanaceae > Lycium > Lycium barbarum. Next base: position 60,378,450 of record NC_083342.1, on the reverse strand, counting down.
GAGGATGCGGAAAGTCTTGCTCGGGTTAGCGATATGATGAAGCAAATAGGGGAGCAAATGATGGAGCATGATGCATTAATGAGAGAGCAAAACGCAGAAATGTGGAAAGCCATAGAGAGGATTCGTGCCAACCTCACAGAGATGCAGGCCGAGGTCGAAACTTGTAATGATTTACAAGTTATAGGCTTAGCCAATACTCAAGACGAACCTCAAACAGAAGAAGAGAGCGAGTTCCCACAAGTAGATAGCTTTGAAGAAGCAGAGATAGTGAGCCAATCTTGGCTAACAGAACAAGCTCAACAAATAAAATTTCATAGGTTTCTTCGTGATGGTCTTACAAACATGGCTACACAACTGATAGAAGGTAGAACTGAGCTCCGACAAGAGATAGACCAATTTGGCTCAGATATCCATGGCTTGCAGGCACAAATGAATAAAAAGGTTGAGGTGTCTGATGCCCAACTACATATTACCTTGGATAGTGGCCTACGTGTGGAGCAGATAGAGGAACTCCAACCATTCGATCGGATCTTTGTTGATGATGTCATTGTTGAGGAAGTGTACAAAAGTGAGGATGTCAAAAATAATGCAGTTTTAGAGTTGGGGCGTGTTGGTCCTCATTCTAAACACTTTTCTACATTATGTTTGGTTGGCGACATGGAAATCGAGCCCTTCACGCCGATGAAGAATTGTAGAGATGAGAAACAAGAGCCTTACATCCTGAAATTTGCCACACCGAAAAGACAAAGCAACATTCCTCACTTAAGGGCCAAGAAGTTCAAGAAACGATATCTATTGATTGGTTCTTTTATTTTCACACCACCGCCCTAGAAGCGTGATAGAAAATTGGATGCAAAATTAGGGGTGAAATTCATAAGTTCGAGGTGGAGGAAAAAGTTGATTCATGTCATGCCATGACGATTAGGGGAAGTCTGAGTACCCAAAGTTGAAACTGAGGAGCATGCCAGAGTTTTAAGTGTGGGGTCATTCGCCCCTTGATGATGAGAGCATGTTGCTAGCTAGGCCCTAGTGGGCCCCCAGGGAGTATTTCTTACCTTGCTGGAGCTTTATTTGATTTCAAATATACATGCATTGAGGGCATTGCATAGTTTTAAGTGTGGGGTGGGAAAATACGTCCTTGGTTTGTAACAACATGTTTTGAGGTTGCGGATGATGATTAGTATGCCTTAGGTTTTTTCGTTTTGCATCTTAGTGTCGAAAAAAAATATAAAAAAAAAAGTGGAAAAATTTCAAAAAGATTTTATTTTTCTTTGATAACTTCTTAAGCCCCTCATTAGTAGGCATTCATCATCCACCCCTCTTTGGTTTTCTTATGGCCTCGGTTCTTTCCCGAGGGGGGGCCTTTGAACCGGGCGTAGGTAGATTTTTTCTTTTATAGTCATAGAAAGGGCTGTTCCTGATGATGGGTGGATGACAACCTGCTTGAGGCAAAATTAGTCCGTAGGCTAGGTGCATTCAAATGCTAGGTGCACGGGACAGGTGAAGTCTTGGCATGTGAGTGATCTTGAAATGTTTTGTGAAAGCATGCCGTCAAACTGTATTACTTTTCTTGGAAGCACTTGAAAATGGTTTTTGTGTTGACTAGTATGACCCACTTGGCATTGTTGATTTTTATTGTGTTTGATTGTTTCGAGGGACAACCGGATCCCTCTTGCGTTGATTATGTGCCATGTGTGAGTAAGGTTTCGTTTTTGAATCCATGTTTGGTATTGATAACTAGAACTTTCCCTGTGTGTTCACAAAGCGAAATGAAGCTTGGTTGAGCCTAGAAAGTGATAGAGGCGTTTCTTTGATTAGTCACTAAAAAACCTCAAAAGTTATCCTACCAGCGTGCAAATAACACCCTAGTTAACCCCGTTGAGCCGTTAGCCTTTTCTTTGATAGCAGTTAATTAGCCTTACCCCTTCGTTCTACAACACTCAATGTTTGATCCAAAACACTCCTGAAGCACTTTAATCAATTTACATGCATAATGGGAGTTGGGAGGCGAAAAGAGGGGAAATGGTTGTTAACTGTAATCTAGGAAGACAATGGGAGCATCGAATGAACAGAACTAATTCATGTGTTAGTTGGGAATTGATCGGAAAAAAAAAAGAGAAAACAGAGAAATCTGAAAAAGAAAAAAAAATATAGCGAAAAAAAAGTTTCCCTTCTAACTTGTGTGATTTTAAAAAGAGTGGTGCTTAAACAAAGAAAATGGGTGAATTGGGAGAAATTTAAAGGTTGGTTGGTATTGAATAAGGGCTAATAAAGAAAGCGTGCAAGAGTGACAAATGTATAATGTATTAAAGTGCTTTGGGAGGTTAGTCACTATTATCCAAATAATCCATACCCGTCCCGTAGCCTACATTACAACCCTCGAAGTCCTACTTGATTCTAGGCTCGTCTGACTTGTATTAGTAGAGTGGTTACACTACGGGCAAGCATATGGTATGTCGTACATTACATGTGACGTTCTTTGTGAGAGTGAGTGCATTTATTGATTTCAAGTCCATTGAGTTAAACATATGATTCTTGATGAGATATGGACTATTTTGTTGTGGTGAGGGCACATAATTAGCAATAGAGTGGTGAAGTGTTGATTTCTTGATCATAAGGTGACCTATATGCGTTAAAGTGGTGTTGTTGAGTTAAACTGTTTTGAAATTCGAAATGTTTTCGTTGAAAAAAAGTACTTGGTGCTGAAAATGTGTTTTGTTTTTAAACCTTTGGCATGGCTTTCGCAATCTGGGTCGCTGGTTTGTTTTGAAAATCTCGCTTCAAGAGTTAGCCATACTAGCCGAATCCCGTTGCAGACCTGTTTGAATGAGTGAGCTAGAAGTGTAGTCTGATGTTGGTTTGGGTCTGCTCGAGGGCGAGCAGAGTCTAAGTGGGGGTGGTGATATTTGGCACAAATATCATGTTTTGTGTCGTATTACAACTTCTTCTTATGACTTTTATCGCTTAATTCATGAAGTAACCGTCGTATTTGAACTTATGTCGTTATATTTTATGTGTATAGGTACGATGACGACAAATGATGGGAAATGTGCTTGAAGTGATTGGAATTCGTAGCATATGTCGATAAGCTGAGGTGAAGAGTCGACGAACGAAAACGACGAACTGAAAAGGAGAGTTAATCGACTGCAGATCCCCGCTTTCCTTTCGCATCGCGGAAGTATCGCGAGAAGCTCCAGAAATTCAGGCCATCGACCCGCATCGCGTGAAGAAGGCGAAAAGCTGCAGATCATTGGGCGATCCTTCCGCGATGCGCAAGGAAAGCGGGACTCTGCGGATGTTTTCCCGATTAGACTAGGATTTGGATTCCTTATTTATTATTTTACCCTAGCCTATATATACACGTTTTTATAGCTGAGAACGGTATTATGGGATTATTCATGGATTTGTAAGCCACCATTCTCCTTTTTCTCTCTCTAGGTTATTTTATTTTTCATCTTTTTCAACCCTAGTTTATTCATGGATTCTTTTGTCTATGATCGAACCATGAGTAGCTAATCTCCTAATTCTAGGGTTGTGGCGAAAGACTTGAAAGTTGATGTGATGACAATTATTATCTATTGTGATGCAGATTGGGATTTTTCGGGTAAAAATTAAGAATAGCTACAGCTAAGAAAAAGAAGAAAAAGAAATAAGCAACAATAATGATATATCTGATAGATGAAAATGAGGGGAATACAAGGCATATATGTCAGTGCTTGTGCTCACTACAGACAAAACACCATAACTAACTTATAGGGACTGAATAATAAATACTGATACTAGATTTAATATAAACTCAGGGACTAAACTGTGAAAATCACAACTTCTTATTTATTCCCTTCATTAACTACTTAACAGACTGTACTACTTCCTCTGCCTTCAGTACAACTCGTATCAGTCCTTCCCTCTTAAAATCTTCCTTGACCTCAAGGAATAAAAGCTGGAAACCTGAGGAGCAAAGCATTATAGTCCTCCCATGTGGCCAAATCTTTTGGTAGTTGTTCCCATTGTACTAACACTTGAGGCACAGCCTTATTGCCCTTTTGAATCATTCTTCTTTCTAACACCTTAGCTGGTTGAGGACAGTAGGGACTAGCAAGTTCAACAACAGGTGGATGGGAGAAAACAGATGGTAGTGTGTGACAAGGTTTTAGTTGTGAAACATGGAATGTAGGATGAAGAAGTAAGTGTGTTGGCAAGGATAGTTTGTATGCTACTGATCCTATTCTTTGTAATACTTGATAAGGGCCATAATATTTGGCTGACAGCTTGTTGAAATTTCCTCCAGATAATGTAACTTGCCTATAAGGTTGAATTTTTAAGTATACCCAATCCCCTTCTTGAAACTGCCTGTCTGACCTATGCTTATTATCTTGGTCCATCATTCTCTGTTGAGCTCTCTTGAGATGAAACTGTAGAAGCTGATTCTTGAACTCCCTTGTCAGTAAACTTCTATCAACTTCTTTCATGCCTGACTCTCCTGCTATATAGGGTAAATGCATAGGTGGAGGTTGTCCATAAAGGGCCTCATAAGGAGTGGTTTGTATTGAGTTGTGGAAAGTGGTGTTGTACCACCATTCCGCAGTAGCACGGTAAGAATACCAATCCTTCTGAGATTCAGAGCAAAAGCACCTCAAATAAGTTTCTAAACATCTATTGATCACCTCTGTTTGACCATCAGTCTGGGGATGGTATGCAGTAGATGTGTTCAAAGTGACCCCCAATATAGAAAACAATTCTTGCCACAACTTGCTAGTAAATACAGGGTCCCTGTCACTTATAATGTCTTCAGGCATCCCATGAAGTTTATAAATGTTCTCCATGAACAATTTAGCTATTTCACTTGCTGAATAAGGGTGGGATAGACCAACAAAGTGAGCATATTTGGTTAGTCTATCTACCACAACCCAGATAACAGTTTTTCCCTTAGACTTAGGTAAACCATCTATGAAATCCATGCTTACACTTCCCCAAGCCTGTGTAGGCACCTTCAAAGGTTGTAACAATCCAGGGTAAGGGGCATTATCATATTTATGTCTTTGACAAACATCACAACCCTTCACATATTCTTGAACATCCCCTCTCATCCCCTTCCAATAAAATAATGCATATAACTTCCTGTAAGTGTGATCCACTCCACAGTGTCCTCCTAGAGGTGAATCATGCCAAAGAGTTATAATTTCTTTCCTCAATTGTTCCACTGGTCCTACCACCAATCTCCCATTCTTTCTCAATTGATCATTAAGGAAAGTATACCCCTTTTCTGTCCCACTTCCAGTTTTAAGAGTCTGTATCAATTCAAGTATTTCTCCATCTTGCTCCCAACTCTGCATAACCAGCTGTAGCAAGTTAGTCTTAATTGTGGATAGTGTCATTGCAGAAAACTCTACTAATGGCAGCCTAGATAATGCATCTGCAGCCTTGTTTTCCTTCCCCTTCTTATACTCTATGCTGAAGTCATACTGCATAAGTTTGGTAATCCACTTGAGCTGTGTTCCAGTGTGTAATTTCTGTTCCAATAGAAATTTAAGAGCCTTCTGGTCTGTTTTGACAATAAATGTTCTCCCTATCAAATACTGTGACCATTTGTTAATAGCCATCACTAGAGCCAATAATTCCTTGTCATAGACAGACAAAGTTTGGTGCTGAACAGACAAACCCTTGCTGAGAAATGCAATGGGTTGTCCTTTCTGCATCAATACTGCCCCAATACCAATGTTGCATGCATCTGTTTCTACAACAAAGATCATTGAAAAGTCAGGCAACACCAATACAGGTGCTGTTGTGAGTGCCACCTTGAGCTTCTTGAAAGCCTCAGTTGCCTTTTGATTCCACATAAAACTGTCTTTCTTCAACAACTCAGTAAGAGGTTTACTGATAACCCCATACCCCTTAATGAACCTTCTATAATAACCTGTTAGACCTAAGAACCCTCTCAACAGTTTGAGAGTCTCAGGTACTGGCCAATCTTGAACAGCTTCTATTTTTTTAGGGTCTGTAGCTACCCCTTCTGCTGATATGTAGTGTCCCAAGTACTCTACCCTTTCAGCAGCAAAAACACATTTACTTCTTTTAGCTAGCAACTGGTTCTTCACCAACAGTTCGAAAGTAATCTTAAGATGCACCAGGTGGTCTTCCAAGGTTTTGCTGTAAATTAAAATGTCATCAAAGAAAACCAAGACAAATTTTCTTAAATGATCTTGAAATATGTGATTCATAAGACTCTGAAAACTAGATGGAGCATTAGTTAGCCCAAAGGGCATGACTAGATACTCAAAATGTCCAGAATTGGTTTTGAAAGCAGTTTTGGCAATATCAGCTGGTGCCATCCTAATCTGGTGGTACCCAGCCCTTAAATCTATCTTTGAGTAGATTTGAGAGCCTCCCAATTCATCCAACAGTTCTTCTATAATTGGTATTGGAAACTTGTCTTTTATAGTCCCCTTATTTAAAGCTCTATAGTCTACACATAGTCTCCATGACCCATCCTTCTTACCAACTAGCACCACTGGTGATGCATATGGACTTGAACTATGTTGAATGATCCCTTGCTCCATCATTTCCCTTACCATCTTCTCTATAATGTCTTTCTGTATTGGAGAATATCTATAGGGTCTAGAGTTAACAGGATTGACCCCTTCAAGCAATGGAATATGGTGGTCAAAAACTCCCCTTGATGGAGGAAGTTTCTGAGGTTCCCCAAAAATACATTTATACTCTTCTAACAACCCTGTCACAGCTACTGGTTCATCTTCTACCACAATTTCCTCCCTTTTGTTTATCACCATTTCAGCACTTCTCACTTGTATCCTGAAAAACTGCGAGCTCACCTCCGTCATTTTGGTGATGGACCTTGCTTCTACAGTCTTAAACTTGGGTTGAATCCCTTGTAATTTCAGCAACTGTCCTTGATGTTCAAATTCCATAAAGAGTTTCTGAAAATTGAACTTGATATCTCCCAAAGGACACAACCATTGTACTCCCAATACCATATCACTCTTGCCAACAGGGAACACTAAGAAGTCATCTTGAAACATGGCCCCTTGCATGAACCATTTGAACCCTTTACATAACTTGTTAGTAGGTATTCCCCTTCCATCAGCTACTTGCACCAATTGGGCTTTAATTGTTATCACCTCACACCCCAATCTTTTAGCTGCTTCCTCATCAATGAAGTTGTGGGTGGAACCACAGTCTATGAAAACTTCTATAGGATTCTGTTCATTAAATCCCTTAAGTCTTAATGTCTTGTATCCCATAGTGCCATTTAAAGCTTGCAATGATATGGCACAACTTTCCAGTGTTGTTTCTTCCACACACTCTTGTTCTATTATATCCTCTTCTTCTGGAACTTCTAACTCACAATCCACCAGTTCTTCCCCTTCCTCTAGTTCCATGGAAAACAGTTGTCTTTTAGCTTTACACCTGTGACCAGGTGTATACTTTTCATCACACAAAAAACACAATCCCTTTGATCTCTTTTCATCCAATTCTGCTGGGGTCAGTCTCTTCCTTCTATTGGTATCCATCCTTGCAGTAACAGGCCTTCTATACCCCCCAAAATTTCCCTTCTGAAAGGTATTTGAACTATTACCAATGGCTGGCTTAGATTGAGAGTGAACATATCCAGAAGTTATTCCCTTAATTGCCTTGCTTTGAGCAGCAAAATTAGATTCATGTAATCTTGCCAAGTAGTAAGCTTGTGGCAAGTTACAAGGATTTCCAATCCTCACAGCATCACTCAATTCAGGCCTTAGGTTGTTCAAAAATATACTAATTGAATGTTCAACAGATAAGTTCAGTCTAGTCATGACACTATCAAAAGCTGCCTGATATTCTTTTACAGAACCAGTGTGTTTCACCCTCATCAACTCTGTCATAGGGTCAGTGTATTCTGCACCAAATCTATCAGCAAGTGCATACAAGTATTCTTCCCATGTGGGTAATGGCAAGTGAGCTCTTGCTTTCATATACCCTTGATGCCATTGTAATGCATCACCGTCAAAATGAATTGCTACTAGTTTCAACCTCTGGTGGATGGAAATGTCTTCTACAGAGAAGAATTGTTCCACCTTATACAACCAAGTTCTTAAGTCCTCCCCGGAGAACCTTGGAAACTCAATTTTGGTGTACTTAGTGAATGAAGGAATAGGAAGGTGGATATTGTGACTGTTTTGTACTGGATTAGGATAGGGTATTTGCTGACTAGTGTTGTAGTTTGGTAGTGGTGATTGGGCTACAGGAATTTGATGGTATATGGATGATGGAATGTGAGTAGGTAGATAAGTACTTGCATATGGAATTCCTGAATTAGAGTAGTTAGTACCAAGGGTTGCACCATAGGGCAGGTGATTATAATTGGAGAACTGTGTTGGTTGAAATTGAAATCCTTGTGTAGGTGGGGTTGAATAATTTTGATTCTGGAACATGGGTTGAAACCCTTGTATGGGTGGAACTGGGTAATTATTGGGTTGAAACATGGGTGATTGGTGAAATTGGGGCATAGGAATTGACTGTATGGGTAAGGTGTGTTGGTGGTTCGAAGTCTGAATTCCTTGGGTGTGAAAAGGTGATGAGATTTGGGAATAAAGAGGTGCAGAGGTTCCATTAACAGTACTAGTAACAGCATTAACAGACCCAATTGCGAGTGAATTAACTGGTAGATTAGGAGCTTGACTATAACTTACCCCTGCTGCATTTGAATTAGATGGAAGCATGAAGGAGCAAGACCCAATCGAAAGTGGTGTATCCGATGGGGAATACAGTCGTTCCCCATTGTCCACTGCTTCCTTGTCTCTTTCCGGTCTCCGATCAATGTTGACTGCATCTCGGAGCTCACGTATTGACTGTTCTTGAGCTCGTCGAGATTGTTCCTGCCTCTCTTCAAATTGTTCTTGTCTACTGGTAAAATTAGACATCTCAGATGACAATTTTTGTAACATAGTCACCATTTCTAACATTTCCGACGACATTGATACCCACAAAGCCAAGATCTGCTCTGATACCACTGATGCAGATTGGGATTTTTCGGGTAAAAATTAAGAACAGCTACAGCTAAGAAAAAGAAGAAAAAGAAATAAGCAACAATAATGATATATCTGATAGATGAAAATGAGGGGAATACAAGGCATATATGTCAGTGCTTGTGCTCACTACAGACAAAACACCATAACTAACTTATAGGGACTGAATAATAAATACTGATACTAGATTTAATATAAACTCAGGGACTAAACTGTGAAAATCACAACTTCTTATTTATTCCCTTCATTAACTACTTAACAGACTGTACTACTTCCTCTGCCTTCAGTACAACTCGTATCATATTGATTTTCCATATTGTGGGTTGCTTATTTATTCTTGATTTCAATTGTTTGATTATCTGGCCAATAGTTAGACACTATCTGTGGTGCGTGAATTGAACTGGAGAAAGGGAATTCACGTACGTAATAAGAATAAATAGAGTTTGTTCGATTTAATCATTTTGCTAATGAGGATAGAGATATACCCTTTAGCCCTTCTTAGTTGAAAACGGAGAAATAAACGTGTTCTTGTTACCTCTGATGACCATAGAGATATAGGCATTATAGTAACATCTACAAGCTTGTGAGTAGTTTGAGAGAATATCATAAAGCATAATTAACCCGTTAACTAGTAACCCAGGAAATAAAATAGGTGGAATTGTCTGAAGATCAACTGGATTGTCGAAAGCCATAACCCTAGATCTTTCTCTCATCTGATAATTCTTACAGTCCTTGTCAACATAGTCCCAGTCATAAAAACACCCATCACAAATTGTTTACTTTTCAAGTTTTAGTTTAGTACAACAAACAATCTTGATTTTCACTTTCTTGAATAATTTCATTCGAATTTGAATTAGTTTGACAGTACAATCTAAGTCTCTGTGGGATCGATATCTGGACTTAACAGTCTATATTACTTGTACGACCACGTATACTTGCGTGTGCGTTTGGGAGCAACGTGCGTGATAATTGGACTAATTAATTAGCACTATATACTAAGTATATTGTAAGAAATATATTAAAGTAAGCTTGTAAATTACTATATTATAGAAATGGGAGTTGGGGGTACGAACAAGGGCAAATTGGGGTACGAACAAGGCAATTTTGGGATTTCAGAAATTTTCAAGGGCAAATTGGGGAGTCTAACATGCCTTTTAAGAGAGACACGTGTGTTTCAATAGATTTTACAAATTTTAGTCTCATCTAGACTCTTCTTCTTCTTCTTCTTCTTCCTAATCGCCTATTCCAAAATTGCTTCTCTTTCTCACTTTCCCTGTATTTTCTGTGCTTCTTCCTTTTATGTTCTATGTTTGCATCTCTATTTAGTATTTAGTTATTTCTGGTTACTTTTGATTCTTCAAGTATTGCATGTTGGTAATTTCTCTTACTTACAATTTTCATTTATGTAATTCGAGATTTTAATCTTGGGTTTTGAAATTTAAATTTGAGAATTTTCTGAGATGGACCAAATAATTGAAGGTATCAAACTGCGGATTGGATTTCTTTTTTAATTCAATTAGAAGAAACTACACGGCGGTGATCTTTGAGACTCTCATATTTGAAAGGTAAGAAATGAACTTCTCAAGTCCTCAATAAATTAGTAGCAACAACTTCCAGCAGCTATTCTGGTGGTGACTGGTAAGACATCTAATTATATTTTTTCTCCTTCATTTCAATTGCACAGATTGGAAAGCTCCTTCTCTTCTAATGTTCTCTAGTTTGTTCACTTAGTTTTTCTCTCTTTCGCCCTTACTTATTGGATTGGATTTACAATTTCTTAGTTCTGGTTGTTGCTTTAATGACTTTGATGCTTTTTTTACTATGGGCGTTTGACGTTTATTTGTTAGCAGTCCCTTTTTTGGGTCCTTTTGTTGCTTAATTATATCAATGCATATACTTCTTTATGCCTCATGTTTACCTGCATGTCAATATTTTGTTGAAATGGCAAATGATAGTAAATTATTACTATATTAGTTTGCTGAAATTGTAAGGATATAGTAAACTTTGCATGTTTGTGTAAATCCAAAGGGATGTTTTCATTTATAGTCGATTTGCCAAATTTTAGCTCCAGGACCCGTTTATTTCTCTCTTTGGACTTAACCCATATCTTGTTTTGGTAGGGGGTTTAGGAGGGCTCTCTTTTAATCTCACTCTCCGAACACTCCTAAGATAAGTTCACAATTTCCATGTCGTATTCATGCTAAATAGGAAACATCAAGTTACATTTTATGAATGTGTTTATCTGTTTGAATATGAGAATTAAGTTAGTTTTTCATTTTCTTTTTTTGCAATGATCCAAAGGATCTATATTAGTGGCATAAAATGATCTTCTCTAGGAAGTAGTTTTAATGGTATAGTATGCTTATGATTGTGTAAAATTTACCTTAATGAAATAGTGAATGACTATTTATTTTTTTAAATAGTTTACAAAGGTGTGTCTATATTGAGAAAATCGAAGTAGATGTCAAATTTGCTAAATCTAAACTATATACTGCAAAGAGTTATGTGCCAAATTATTGTTTTGTTGTTTTGGTGGTACCACTAGCCTAGAATTTTCAATAGTTTGAAAAACAATTCCCGTTTTTCTTTATGGTAATCTATGGTGAAAATGTTGAGTAGCCTATATCAATTTGGATACAATTATGTGTATGGATGTTTTTGAAGTTAATCTTCTGTCTATTTAAATGGTCATTGATTTGCCTCTAAGCTTCAAAGGGGTACATTCCAGTAACCTATTTTCTGGGCTTTAACATATCATGTTTGGGAATGTTGTTCTTCACTCATTCAGCAGATTCTCCATCATTTTATTCCTTCTCTCTTTCTTTTCGTTAAGACAATAATGGTATATTGCCATTGGAGATGCAGAAAGTTGTTCATGGATAGTAGTAACTGTCTTTGCTTTGTGTTTTGACTGTTTGGATGTTGGGTTTGATGTCTGCAGCCTTATGTTATTTGAAGCATCTTCTCTATCTTGAAACTCTTCGATGGTACCGAAATTACTCCGCCTTCATCGACTAGTGATGCTGACATTGACGCCTTCGCTTTTCTTGGACTTGTAAGTTCTCTCTGGTACATTGTACTTCTCTTTAGGTCCCTCTTTAAATTTCTTAGAAACGACTATCCTTTTTCTTCCTATAATAGCTTCTAATGGTAACCCCTCTCATATTTAATTCATGGTATTTTTCAAATTCATGCTATGAGACTTCTATTTAATGTTTTCTGTTTAAATGTTTATTCTCTTTCTAGAATAGGAGGTGGGACTTCTATTAACGCTTTCTGTTGCAATGTTTAGGATCTTATTCTCTTTCTGGAATAGGAGGTGAAGTTCTTTATACGCTAGTTGGTCATCTACAATTGTAGTAACATGTAGAAAATAGTAGAAAGAAATATATGCCAGTTGATTGGCACTGCTGTCACACCCCGAACCATGACCTAAGCTTAACACGACACTCGGTGCCTAACTGTATATGACCGAGCGTACCCATAGGTTGGCTGAATCAACATGTGATAATAAGTAAAGTAGGACTAACACATGTTGATCTATTAAAAATCTGACTGAAAACATATTAAATGAGGAAATACTGGTTTAAGTCTGAAACATCTTAAGAAATAGCCAACAAGGCTAATACACAAAAGACTGCTAATATCTGACTGACTGAACTATGTCTATGAAGCCTCTAAAGATAACTGTCTAAATACTGGAAAGACTGAACAGGATAACGCCCCGGAGGAACTACGGCTCACCAATAGCTGATATGAGCAAATCATAGCTAGTTGGATCGTCAACCTGTATATCGTTGCCTGCATCGCGAGATACAGGCCCCCAAGCAATAAAAGAGACATCAGCACATTTGAATTGTACTGGTATGTAAAGCACCTGAAAAAAAAAACAAATATATGTACTGAAACCAAAACTAAAACTGAACTAAACAAGAAAGCAACAATCTGAAGTACTCCCTGTTCTGAATGAAGAATCACCTGTATAACTGTAAATATAAACTGTGGCCCAGGGGCCAAATAATGTGCACAAAACTTTGGCCTCAGGCCCAAGCAATACATATGCATAAACTGTGGCCTAGGGCCCAAAAATACAGATACAAGTGTTCAAAATTAAACAATTTACAACACTGAGACTGGCTATAGCTGATAGCATGATAACTGTTTCTGATTTTGAAACTTAAACAAATAACTGATTATATACTGACTGAGACTCATGTGATGTCAATACACAAGTTTATAATGATTACGTACTGAGTTCACCATATTCAAAGTGATCACCATGAACGAATTATGAAACTATAACCCTAGAAGATAGCGATTCTACAACTATTCAAGAAACTAGGGCTAAACTGTATTCTGAGTCAAATTACTAATAAGCATGTAGAATGAGGCGTAGGGAGAATCATAAATGTTCCCTGACGTAGATAATTAGCCTCACATACCGTAACTGCTTCACAATCCACAATAAAAGACTAAACTTTGAGAAGAATCTCAAAAGCTTGTGTCTCAAACCTTGAATATGGGTTTTCTTGAAAACCCTAGGTTAAGTACAATGATTTCTCATTTAATATTCATGTGAAAAACTGATTTTTAGAAGCTAAGTGTTGCATTTATAAAAGTCCTGGCTCGTCCCCAGGCCTTCCTTCATGAAAATTTAGATACGCCAAGCCATCTGGAGGTGCCAAAAATCATTAAAGTGAGGCCAAAGGCGAGGATTTTAACGAGCCCGACTTTCTTGCCTTGCGAGGATTTTTGCGAGCCTGGACTGCTCTCAGTAAAACGGCCATGATATTTTGTAGAGATTTCTGATTGACCTCCATAATATATCGTTGGAAAGGTATTTCAAAGGATTACAACTTTAGTGTTTTACATTTTCTCAGATTCTTAACAAATTTTCACTAAATTGGGCTGGAATGCAGACCTACCGAAAACTTAGCCGATTCGCTAACTGAATACGGGAAACATGGAACTATAGAGTGAAATCTAAATGGGAAGATAAATTACATTCAACATTTTATGCTGACTCTTCAAAGAGATGGGGATATCTGGACTTCATGTCCTCTTCTGCTTCCCATGTAGCTTCTTCAACTTTCTGACTCCTCCATAAAACCTTTACTGAGGCAACTTCTTTCATTCTCAACTTGCGAACCTGACGATCAAGGATTTTCATTAGGACTTCTTCGTAACTCAAACCATCGTTGATTATTATGCTATCAGTCGGGACAACCAATGACGGGTCTCCCACACACTTTGTCAACATGGACGCATGAAACACTGGATGCACGGCAATCAAGTCTTGTGGCAACTTAAGCTCATAAGCCACTTGACCAACCTTTCGCTAGATTCTGTATGGTCCAATATAGCGGGGACTAAGCTTTCCCTTCTTACCAAACCTCATAACTCCCTTCATAGGGAAAACTTTAAGAAACACCCAATCATCAACTTGAAACTCTATGTCCCTTCGCCTCACATCTGTATAAGACTTCTGGCGGCTCTGAGCTAGTCGAAAATGTTCTTGAATTAACTTGACTTTCTCCATAGCCTGATAGAATAAGTCTGGTCCTAACAACTCTACTTCACCAACTTCGAACCAACCAATAGGTAATCTACATTTGCGCCCATACAAAGCTTCGTACGGTGCCATCCCAATACTAGCATGGCAACCATTATTGTAAGTAGACTCAATAAGAGGCAGGTGGTCATCCCAATTACCATTGAACTCAAGGACATATGGTTACTGAACTGAATGAATACATGATTAATGAACTGCTGAGATACTGAACTGAATGCCTACCGAACTAACTGAATACTAAGCTGACTGAATACTGGATTAACTGAATACTGGAATTACACGAATACATGAGTACTGGACTGACATCTGAGTATTAAGCTGACATCAATATCTGAGTATTGAACTGACATGAATATTATTACATGAGATCTGAATAGCGTATTTATCTGATCATCGGTCTGCGGATGAAAAGTTGTACTGAGGTAAACCTTGGTACCCAATCCTTTTTGAAATGATCTCTAGAAGTTTACTGTGAACTGGGCACCACGATCTGAAATGAGGGACGCTGGGTTCCATGAAGTTGAATGATTTCTCAAATAACAACTCAACATAGTCCGGTGCTCAATCTGTCATCTTAACAGGCAAGAAGTGTGCCGACTTCGTAAGTTTGTCCATAATCACACAAATCAGGTCGTGCCTCTTAACTGAATGAGGTAGACCTGTTATAAAGTCCATATTTATCATCTTCCATTTCCAAATAGGAATATCTATATTCTGAGCCAAGCTGCCAAGCCTCTGGTGTTCGGCTTTCACTTACAGACAATTTGGGACACTTAGCCACAAACCCTGCCACATTCTTTTTCATATCGTTCCAATAATAAATCTCCTTAAGATCATGATACATCTTCGTGGAATTTGAGTGAATGGAATATATGGAATTATGAGCTTCTGATATAATCCGCTCTTTGAGCCCATCTACATTTGGAACGTATAATCTGCCTTGGTATCTCATGGTACCGTTATCTCCCTTTTGTTCAAACGTCGACGCTTTATGTTTGTGAATCCCCACTTTTATCTGCAACAAGTAGGGATCACTAAATTGCATATCTTTAACTTCAATGACTAGGGAGGAATAAGCCATGTTCTGGGCAACAACTCCACCCACTTTGGAGTCCGAAAGTCGAACTCCTAGCTTGTATAAGAAGTGAACTTCTTTCACCATAGTTCTCTTGTCTGCCTTAATCATGAGCTGTACTTCCCACACTTGATTTCTTTCTGAGATACTTCCTAAAATACTCATAGTACTGTTATGCGCTAAGTCTTTGACTAGCACCCTAAAGATTAGAGTCTCATACAATGGCACTACCCTTATGACACATAACTGGCATGATCTTATAGCTTTTTTGTGATAGCCTAATCGATAATAACTGAACTTGACACAATTCGATCTATGATCATTTTACTCATTTCTGGTTTCGTCTAAATTAAGGCATATTCCTTATGGAGACTATCTCTTTATGCCAACCTAACTGAACTGAGGTTCTTCATATCTCATGCTAACCCTTCGAGTCTTCAATTATCTCACTAGACTTACTGGATATTTATGCATCTCCCCTTAGACCAAGGCTAACATCATATACTTGTAAATTCTTCTCTTTTTTTGGGATTCAATTAACTTTCCTTATCTTCTGTAATTCGATTGTAATCTACAACACGACCGACTTTTTTTTTCTGACTCACTTTTGAGCAATTTCTTACCGAGAAAAGCTAAATTACTTACATGAACGGGTTGCTACTGTATTCATAACTGGCATACTCTATCTTAATGACTTAACTCTACTCACACTGTAAATCTTAAGGAAACCCCTTTTTGACAACTCTTAAAGGCTATTCTTCTGTAGTTTGCTCTCTTACGGCTTAGTTGATTTCTTCTTCCACTAATCACTCTACTCCGAATTTAAATTAAGCCATTGGTTTCTAACACACATTCGGATGTATTCAAACTGTCACCCACTTAAGGTGTTCATCTAACTAAGGAAATCAAATCATACTTCTACTAGTTCTGCTGAAATTGCTAATGCATTGTTTCTACTCAAAACTTACTTACCATTTTTTTCTGTTAACCATTTGCTAGCTTATTCTGCTCTGAATAACCTAAGTTATTTCTAACTCTCCCTCATCATCTGATGCTATTCTATGGCCGTATACTGTATCTTCTGAACTATGGATCACACTTAAGAAACTTTCATCTATTTTATATGACAAATTGGAACAACTAAACCCAAACTTTCGATACACTTCAAAATCATATCAGACTATACACATCTGGGATAAACACTTACTCACATAGCTTAAGAGAGAACTGTCACATCTCCTTATCTCATATTAATAATTACTTTTTACAGTAACTTACTACCATCATACTCTCTAACTCTGATCTAACTAAACATAAACAAACTAAAATAATTCCCAAAAATTTAATATCGTCTGCTCATGGTTCTTATTTCGTACATATCTCTTTTATTAACGAGCATAGTTCCTACCAAAATTTCATCTGTGGTGATAACTGGGGATGCCTCTTTGTCCTGACGACCTGTTGAAGCATCCAAGCAGTCTTCACTGAGAACTAAAATACCAGGCTTAGCTGTATTACAACCTGGCTAGGCTTGAGAATTAAGAGGAGCCACCGAAACACACATCAAGGCCCAAACGATACACCCCTTGGTGTCTCCTATCACATTTGTTCCACATAAGATTCTGAAAACTTCTGTGGCTCACACTGGTATGTCACTGAGAGTCTGGTACTCTTAAACTCTATTTCTAGCTGAACTAACCTTTTTGATCATATCTAGACCTCGAGACTAGTGCACTAGCTGTAGATGGAGTGGGTCCTGATGACCTACTGTAGAAAACTGTCTACCTCCACCTCCTTGAGATCCTCCATGATTTACGTTTTCTGCAGGCTTAGCTCCTTTTCTAATTTCTCTGATATCCTATCCTTGTTGTTTCCCATTCCCCTTTCGCAAGAATATCATTATCATTCAACTTCCCATTCATTAGACAACACCCATTCTCGGGCAACTTACACTTTATTCCACTTTCAATAGCACCTCAAGTCTCATTCGTTACCAGCGAGTATTTCACAATTGTATCCCTATCGATAATCAACCTCAGTTGGGCCTTGAATTACCTGTTCATCGCCTGCGCATTCGAAGTGTAGTAATTTAATAGGAAAAGAAGGTTACTTATTCCTCTAAGTTTCATGGCACGATCAAGAGTAGAAAGAAATGAGACAATCCTGAATGTCATGGTTATCAACTGTTTATATGTGTGGGGCCATCACACATATAAAAGAGACCCCACTGGACACGGCTTCATAGAGTCCCTAAGACACTTGAACCTGGCTCTGATACCAAGCTTTGCCATGCCTCGAAGCATGGCCTAGGCATAACACGACACTCGGTTCCTAACTGCATGTGACTGAGCGAACCCATAGGCTGGATGAATCAACATGTGATATCAAAACATGCGATAATAAGGAAATAGGACTAACACATGCTGATCTACTAAAAATCTGACTGAAAATATTTTAAATACGAAAATACTGGTTTAAGTCTGAAACATCTGAATAAATAGCCAACAAGGCTAATACATAAAAGACTGATAATATCTGACTGACTAAACTATGTCTATGAAGCCTCTAAAGATAATTGTCTAAATACTAGGAAGAGGAGTCTAAATACTAGGAAGACTAAAGCAGGATAATGCCCCGGAGGAACTGGGGCTCACTAATAGCTGATACAAGCAAGTCCTAGCCAGCTGGATTGTCAACCTATATATCGTTGTCTGCATTGAGAGATGCAGGCCCCCAAGCAATAAAAGGGACATCAGCACAATGGAATTGTACTAGTATGTAAAGCAACTAAAAATATATATATATATATATATATATATATATATATATATATATATATATATATATATATATATATATATAAGTACTGAAACTGAACTAAAGAGGAAAGCAAGAATCTGAAGTACTCCTTGTTCTGAATGATGAATCATATGTATAACTATAAATATAAACTGTGGCCTAGGGCCCAAATAATGTGCACAAAATTGTGGCCTCAGGCCCAAGCAATACGTATGCATAAACTATAGCCTAGGGCCTAAAAATAGCGATACAAGTATTCAACATTAAACAATTTACAAGACTGAGACTGACTATAGCTGATAGCATGATAACTATTTTTTATTATGGAACTTAAACAAATAACTGATTATACACTGACTAAGACTCATGTGATTTCAATACACAAGTCGATAATGATTACGTACTGATTTTATGATATTCAAAGTGATCACCATGAACAAATTATGAAACTATAACCCTAGAAGATAGCAATTCTACAACTATTCAAGAAACTGGGACTAAACTGTATTCTGAGTCAAATTACTGATAAGCATGTAGAATGAGGTGTAGGGAGAATGATAAATGTTCCCTAACATAGATAGTTAGCCTCACATACCTTTACTGCTTCACAATCCACAATAAAGTCTTAACTTTGAGAAGAATCCCAAAAGCTTGTGTCTCAAAACTTGAATATGGGTTTTCTTGAAAACCCTAGGTTAAGAACAATTATTTCTCATTTAATATTCATGAATATATGTTGGAATTTACTTGGAATGATTAGAATAGACTTACCTTGGTGTATTCTAATGGTAGGGAGAGAAGAACTTCGTACTATGGCTTGAAGAATGTGAAAAATTGATTTTTAGAAGCTAAGTGTTGTATTTATACAAGTCTTGGCTTGTCCCCAAGCCTAGCTTCGCGAGAATTTAGACTCGCCAGACCATCTGGGGGCACCACAAACTAGTAAAGTTAGGCCATAGGCAATGATTTCGGCGAGCCTGACTTTCTCACCTCGTCTGCCTTCCTCGCCTCGCGAGAATTTTGGCGACCCCGGACTGCTCTCAGTAAAACTGTCATAACTTTTTGTAGAGATGTCTGATTGACCTTCATAATATACTGTTGGAAAGTTATTTCAAAGGGCTACAAGTTTCATGTTTTACATTTTCTCAAATTCATAACATATGTTCACTAAATCCGGCTGGAAGGCAAACCTACCGAAATCGGACTGGAAGGAAAACCTAATTTTCATACTAGCCGTCGTCCTTCATGGCCACCATGGTCAGTGGACAGCCCCCTCCTGGGGTTGCTCCACCCATCCTATATCCAAATAATCCAAATCCTAGTTTGCTTACCACTTTTAACCCTAGCATACCATCTACTTCCGACTCACAGACCCAGAATCAATATGCCACTCCTACAGACACAAACCTAAACCATGGAAATTTGCCTACTTCATATGCTAATTTATTGAAACCAAACCTTGGAACTACTACACTCATACTAGCAGTACCCATAAAGCTTGTTACATACATAGATGGAGAATCTTATGTTGAATGGAGTTCACGTGAAATAAAGCATCTGATTATGAAAGAAAATCTACAATATGCAGTACTAGGTATGTTTTCGTATGATATCATTAACATAAGGGACCTTAGAATTGCTATTCCGGAACAATGTGGAATTAAAGGTAAGTGCGAAATTGTCCTTATTGAAGACAGACACATTTTGATGCGATTTTCATTATTGGAAGATTACATCAAAATACTCTCTACCCCTTCTTATTACATTTCTATGGATAATAGATATTGTAAAATGAGACCTATGATTTGGAACCCATGGTTCAAACCAAATGAAGAAACTTCTATTGCTCTGCTTGGATAAGTTTCCCTGAATTGCCACCAATTTTTTTGTGAGAGAGGTTGTCTTCTCAGCATCTGCAGTTGGAAAACCATTAGTACTTGATCTTGCTACTACTAACAAGACAAGGACAAGTTGTTCAAAGTTAAAGGTGGAAATTGATTTAATGGAAACACATTGCAATAAAGGATGAAGAGACTGGAAAGATCATGGAAAAATGGGTACCAATTAAGTATGATTTCTTCCCATATAGTGCAAGAATTGTAAACTACAAGGTCACTCTGAGATAGAATATAGGGCTTTGCATCCAAAATTAGAAAAGCAATATAGAGAGTCATTGAGGCAGGATAATAAAAAAGAAGACAGTGCAAAAGAGAAGTTCCCTGAGACAAGCAGAAATAATTATGGTGGGAAGACAAGAGGTTACAATCAGGCAAGCCAGGAGTGGATGCAGAAGAGGAAAAATAAATACATTAAGGATTCTAGTGGTGTCTTTATAGGAGAAATAAAGAAAGGGGAAAAAACACAAGAAGTCAATAATTTGGTGCAAACTCACAATGCGTTTGAGTTGCTAACAACTGAAGAGAAGTGCAAAAAGTGCAAAAAGAGGAACCTGTCACAAAAAAAAATAAAGATCAGTTGGAGATTCAATAGTAGCGAAGACGTTTACATCAAGGACAGAGCAGTAGGAATAAACAAAAGGAATCAAGTTGGGAAGAAGTTACCCAGTACAATATTCAACAAAGCGTCAATCTTCAACAAAGAGTATATGGAATAAATTACAAGACAAGTATAATACTCTAGCACAAGCAGCAGAAAAGAGCACACACGGTGAAGATGACACTCCAAACATGGAAATTATTAATTCAAATAATAAAAAGGAGGAACGAGTGATAAGTGCAGCATTGGAGGTCATAAATACTCAGCATGAGCAACAAATAACAGGATTGGAATTGGAGCAGGATCTTGATAAACATTCAATTGAACAAAACATGCAAGTAATAGTCAGAGCAGGAGATCTTTCTCCTAAGAAGGTTGATAAAGAAATGGGGAGAGGTAAAAGAAAGCAGATTGTACCATCAACCGGTGGTGTTCAAACTAGAAGAACTGTGCAGAAGCCTAAGTTTTCATTATGAATGCCATAATTTGGAATATGAGATCCGTGAATACAATGGAAGCTTATACAAGGCTAATCAAGATGCATCACAAATATCAATTTGGCTTTATTGGTTTACTAGAGCTTTTCAGGAGACACACAGATTAGAGGAGTATAGAAGAAGAATTGGATTTCAACATGCTTTTGTAAATTGTACAAATAAGATTTGGGCCTTTGTAGATGATATGTTTGAAGTAACAATTATGGTTGATCATCCTTAACTACTAACACTCAACTCAAAAGTTCAAGGGCAGACTGAGGAGATACTGATTTCAATAGTATATACAAAATACACTCAATCAGAGAGAATGGAGTTATGGGAGGCTCTGGAATTTTAGGCTACAACAAATCAAAGGTCATGGATGATTGGATGTGACTTTAATGTCATCACTTCTGAAGAGGAAACGTATAGTGAATTACCAATAACTATGAATGAGGTACAAGATTTCAATGCTTGTATTCATAATTGTTCTGTAACTGAGTTGGGCTTTAAAGGAGGCAAGTATACTTGGTGGAATGGAGAAAGTAGAGATGATTGTATTTTTAAGAGGCTGGACAGATGTTTAGGTAACTAGGCTTTTCAAAATAAGTATGCTGGATTGGAAGTGACTCATCTGATTAGATGAGGATCAGACCATGCCCCCTTGTTAATCACTTATAATGGAGAAGCTGAAAGTTTCAAAAGATCTTTCAAGTTTCTCAATTTCTGGGCAAAACATGAAACCTTTGTTGCTACTGTAAACAACATTGGTAGGCTGACTTCATGGCAAACCCTTTTAATTAGTTTCATCACAAGTTAAAGAAGGTGAAAACTGCATTGGAAACTTGGAGTAAGACCACCTTTGGGAACATTTTTCAGGAGATTGAGACTTTAGAAGAGGTGATTAAAGTGCATGAGATTCAATTTGAATTGCAACCTACCCATACTAACAGGGAAAGGCTTCATAAGGTTCAGGCTAATCTTAACAGATATCTACATTTAGAATAGGAATTTTGGAAGCAGAAGGCAGGGATGAATTGGTTTAAGGATGGTGATAGAAATACTACCTTTTTTCATGCATACGTTAGAGGTAGGAGAAAGAGATTACAGTTAAAAAGAATCCAAAATCAAGAGGGAAATTGGCTGGAAAATCAAGAGGAGATATCTCAGGAGGCAATCAGATTTTTCTCAGCACAATTTACTAAGGATAAGGATCCAACAGATTTTAAAATCTTGGATCATGTACCTCAGATGATTTTTGAGGAGCATAATACTTGTGTTGGAGAAATCCCATCAAAAGATGAAGTTAAAGCAGTGGTATTTAGCCTTAATGGGGAAAGTGCTCCAGGACCAGATGGTTTCACTGGGATTTTCTATCAATCTTACTGGGAGATTATCAAAAAATATATTATCAACATGGTTATAGCATTTTTTTGTGGAGCTGAGTTACCTAGATTCATCACTCATACTAACTTGGTCTTGTTACCTGAAAAGGATATTGTCAATGATTTTTCAGCTATGAGACCAATTAGTTTGAGTAACGTTAGTAACAAAATCTTTTCAAGGCTAATTCATGAGAGGTTGATGGGTGTTTGTCTGATATAGTATATCTTAATCAGGCAGGATTTGTAAAAGGGAGAAGCATAGTGGAGAATGTTCTCCCTACTCAAGAGATTGTAAACTAAATCTGCTAATGTTGTGATGAAACTGGATATAGCAGAGGCTTATGATAGGGTTTCATGGATTTTTCTAATGAAAGTTCTAAGGAAAATTGGTTTCAAAGTTGGTGATAGACATGATGTTCAGGCTGGTCAGTAGCAACTGGTATTCTGTATTGGTCAATGGACAACAATATGGTTTCTTTCAATCTTCTAGGGGGGTTAAACAAGGTGACCCTTTATCTCCTCCTTTGTTTATTCTGACTGCAGAAGTTCTATCAAGGAATCTTAATGCCTTAAACCTAATTCCTCAATTTAAAGGGTATAGAATGCCTAAATGGAGCCCTAAGGTGAATTATTTGTCATATGTTGATGACATGATAATATTTTCATCAGCAGATGTGTTCTCTTTGCAACTTATCATGGAAGTCTTGAAGAAATATGACATCACTTCTGGACAGAAGATTAATAGGGACAAAAGTGTTGTTTATATGCATAAAATGTACCTGTGATATAGTCATTACTGTGGAAATTGTCATAGGTATTGTGAGGAAGGATTTCCCTTTCATCTATCTAGGGTGTCCTATTTATCATAGTTGGAGAAGAAAGGACTTTTTCACTCAGATTCTTATGAAGATTATGAATAGGCTACAAAGCTGGAAAGGGAAACTGTTGTCTTTTGGAGGAAGAGCTATTTTGATTAAACAAGTCTTACAGAGTTTGCCAATTCATGTATTATCTGCAGTTAACCTTCCTTTAGGTGTTATCAGGAAAATGCATAAAATGTTTGCCCAATTTTTTTAGAGTAACACCATAGGGGGGTAAAAACAGACATTTTGCCTCTTGGAAACTTTTGCGTCTACCTATAATGGAAGGAGGGATGGGTTTCAGATCACTACATGATGTTTCTATTGCCTTATTTTGTAAATTGTGGTGGAACTTCAGACTAAGCCTTCTCTATGGAGTGATTTTAGGGTTAACAAGTATTGTAGAAAGGAAAGTCCTGTAACTATACAGTGGAATCATGGTTCTCAAACTTGGAAAAATATGATACAAGCAAGAGACTTAATAGAACACCAGATCTGGTGGCAGCTTGGTATGGGGAATTCATAGTTTTGGTTTGATAACTGGACAGGAATGGGTGCATTGTATTTTACTGTGGAAGATTTTGATGAAAACATTCAAAATGTCTCAGATGTAGTGGAGAATGGAAATTGGAACATGACAAAGTTGAATAGTCTACTTCCTTAGGACATAGTTCAACATATAGCTGATACTATCAGAGCCCCAAGGATGGACAAAGAAATGGATAGAGCATGGTGGATTTTTGACACTAAAGGAGAGTTTACAGTTAATTCTGCTTGGGGTTATATTAGATTGAGAGGAAAGCATATGGAGGTGTATAGAAATATATGGATTAAGGGTTTGCCTTTCAAGATCTCCTTCTTCTTGTGGCGATACTGGAAATACAAAATCCCCTTGGATGATGTTTTGAAGAGACTGAAGTATAACATAGCATCCAAATGTTGGTGTTGGTCAAACCATCAGGAGGAAACAATACAACATGTGTTTGCTAATTCTTACAATGCTAATAGGACCTAGTCCTATTTCTCCTCTTTTGCGGGGTTATCTATAGAAGAATTGACTTTACAGCAGAGAATTGTGAAATGGTGGATGGCACCTGTTAAAGAAAGAGGGAAACTTATTTTTCAAGTTGTTCCAGCTATCATCATGTGGGAATTATGGAAAAGAAGGAACAAAATAAAACATGGAGGGAAGAGATCAGTTGGGAGAATCATTTACTTTGTCTATGTTACTATACAGAGACTAGTAATGACAAGGAATCCTTCTATCACTCATGTACCTCACAAATGGCCAGACTTGATTCAGATGTTAGAGGAAGGGTGTGGAAGATTGAAAGTTACAAAGGTGAGGTGGGATTTTCCTCCAACCGGGTGGCTTTTATGTAATACAGACGGCGCTTCAAGGGGAAAACCTGGTAGGAGTGCCTATGGATTTTGATTGAGGAATAGTGAAGGGGATCTGAGGTATGCTCATGCTACAGATATTAACAAAACTACTAATATTGATGCTGAGGTAATGGCAATTCTGCAGGCCATGAGAATCAGAAAAAATGAGAATCTTGACAATGTTATAGTTCAAACTGATTATGAAATAGTGTACAAGATTCTACAGGAAAGGTGGAAACCTCCTTGGGGGATAGCTAGTTGGATAGAGGAGATTTTGGAGCTAAAAGATACTATGACTGTTCTATTTAGTCATATTTTTAGAGAGGGTAACAAACTTGCTGATGCTTTGGCTAATCAGGCACTAGATGACGCTAATGTTGAATGCCATAGATTTCAGGAGTTAAGTTCAACATGTAGAAAGATCCTCAACAGTGACAAAACTCAGATTCCTTATCTAAGAGTGAGGATAAAAAAATAAGGGGAACAGATGTAGACAAGGGAGGATTTAGAAGCGAAAAGGAGCAGCACAAGGATTTTACCACCATGTTCAAATCCTTTGGGAGGAGGACATGGTGGTTTTTTACTAACAATGTGTGTTTTATTTTGCAGGTACATATCATATAGAAGACACACAATGAAGAATCTCATAACACATCTTGCAATGAAAGCCTCAGGACACAACAATATTATTAGAGACTTCACAACATAGGAGAGGAACCACAAATACAAGGTAAATCAAGTGTCATAAAGATAGAACATGTTCAACAGAGAAGAAGAGCACAAAATCAAATTCTAAGTCAAGACCTATACCAAATGGATTTGATTGATGCCTTATTTATGGTATTAGCATCTTATGATGCTCATACAAGTGGGCAGAAATTAAATCTACACAAGTATAAGTCATGGCTACAAGGAGATTTACAACAGATGCATATAGATACAAATGGTCCAATAGGAGCAAGAATTTTCAAGAACATTTGGAACAGTCCGTTTCGGAGCAGAAGAGCCGTTTTCAAGTAGAGCTCAGGTACACAAGACACATCAAAGTGGGAAACAAATAGAGCTTAAAAAGTCACTTACAGGAGAAATGAAGCTCAGATTCAGCTGGTTGTAGGAACATGGAGAGCCACATCATCAGGAACACGACCACCACAACATCTTGCAACCTCAACTCCTATAGAGGAAATCAACAAGAGGTCGAGATATGCATTTCAATAGAGAAAGAGGTAGATTAGTTCGTGTATGACAGCAAGCAATTAATGGAACAACAAATAACAAGGGAACAACAGGGGAGAAATCGACTCAGAACACTTACCAGACAAGGAACAATGAACAGGAGGAAGAATATAGGGGCAAATCAAGGTCATTCTCATCATCTTCACCCCATCAGCTTCAGAGAATTGCAATAATTTTCAGACAAAGCGGTGTAAAAATAGGGCAACAAGTTTCAGATAACCCCAACTTAGAAATGGGGCTCAAGTGTAATTTTATTTGGACCGGACCCAATTTGGGCTGGTCATTTGCTTTTTTATTTTCTTGTTGGACCTTTTTTCTTTAAATAAATAAAAATCCTATCCGGGCATAAGTAATTAAAAAAATATATCTCCTTGATCTAGACTCCCTTGAAAGGTATTTCTATGTACTACAACTTTCATTGAGGAACTTTTTCCAAATTCCCAACGAATCAAGGTGTTATGACTATTTTACTATCACAGGTCGAAGCAGAATTTTCAGATTTTGGGTTAATTTTTTAACCTTTTCCTACTCGTATTGGGACTCTTTATTTTATTATTGTATGAAGTAAAAACGTCCCTAACACTATTCTAAATCCTAAGAGACTATTCTTTTTCTCTCTACCTCCATCCCTAAAGAACCTAGACACTTCAATATTGCAAGAAACTCATTCTTGCAATCAAGAAAAATCAAGAAACCTTCAAGAATTCGGTTTGGCAATCTAGTTTCCTAAGGTTTCCTCCAAGGTAAATATTTTAATCAAGAACCTTTGTATTCTACAAGATTTATCATTTATAAAGACTAGAATAAATCCATCTATCTCGTTACCCTATAAAAATCAAGAGTTGTAAAAAAGTTGGAGAAAACTCTAGTATTTTTCTGTTGAGTTTCATTCCGACTAGCCATATTAATTTGGTGTTTTCCGATAATCTAACCGTTGGATTGAGCCCAAATTTTAACTGAGTGTTCATAACACATAAATCTAAAATATGAACGATGGAGATTGGATTTAGAGGTCCGGACCAGTACCCTTTGAGCCACAAACAGTAGCTACGAAAATCAGTGAAAATCCTCTCAAGGTTTCCAAATTCAAAGATTTTCGAATTCTTCTTCAAAGATTGAGTCTTTTCTTTAAGTTTTGGAGAGATTAAGGTATGTAGAGTTACTATCTACGTGTGGGAACATGATTGTTCTTCCCCACGCCTCATAATCCATAAATTATGATTCTTTACGAAAACTAGGATTTCTATACCATGCTCATGATAACCCTAGGTCCATGTCCATAATTATATTATGTATGAATTGTTATAATTCCATCATTGAGTTCTTAATATTTCTTTATGATTATTAAGAATCTATCCGTAATTTATGAAAAATCCATATATCTCATTCCATGGGTTCATGCATGCTAGTTTATGATATATGATGCTATTTTCAAGAAAATACTATACATGTTTTACAAGTTCATGCAAGCAAGCTATAATTTATGATATCCATGTACAAGCAAGTTATATTCATGAAAACCATGGGCAGCAAGTTCCACTTATTTTACATGTTCATGATTTTGGGAGTTGCTTTAATTACCGAGGAAGGCTTCAGATATCCTGAAAGTACGTTGTCACCGTAGGATGAGGATCTCTCCACCCATGTCCTGGACGATCTCTCATAAAGACTGGATCCTTTCATATTTTATTAAATCTCATGTTCCCTGGCAAGGACTGAGTGTTCTGCTGGCGGGACGCAAGCACCAGACTATGGATCGGTTATAAGTTATTGCTCTCCCTACTTATGATATTTTTACCATGTTTTATATATATATATATATATATATATATATGCATGTTCATGACCAGGTTTCAGTTCCTATCATTATTATTTCATGTCCCATGTTATTTCGTTCAGTTGCTTTACATACCAGTACATTCAAAGTGCTGACGTACCCTTTCTATTGCTCGGGGGCCTGCATTTCACGATGCAGGTACTGATATATAGGACGACACATCTGCTCAGTAGGACAGCATTCGTATCAGCTTATTGGTGAGCCCCATCTCATTCGGGGTTTAGTCAACTTTTGTTTTATGATTAGTTATGCATCTAAGGTATGCTGGGGGACTTCTCCCAGTAAGTATGTTTTCAAGTCAGACTCATGATAGAGGTTTCATAGACTAGACAAGTCAGTTATGTTATGTTAGACATTTGGAGTCGTATAGCCATTTTTGGCTCATTCATGTTATTTCCGCACTCATGTTTAAACAAGTATTTTTATTAAGTATTATGACTTACTATATTTTATAAAGGCTCATCATGCATTCACGTTATATTCCGCTCATGTTATGCCTCATGATGATTCAGCAAGCCATGCGGTTCGCTCGATCACATGCAGTAAGGCACCGAGTACCGTGTTTCGCCCACGCCATGGTTCGGGGCGTGACAAAGCTTTGTATTAGAGCATAGGTTCAAGTGTCTTAGGGAGTCTATAAAATCGTGTCCAATGGGGTCACTTTTATATGTGTGTGCGCGCCACACATATAAATAGTTGACCACCAAGTCATCTAGGATTGTCTCACTTCTTTCAACTCTAGATCGTGCAATAGAGCTATGTTATTAGAAATCAATTGAACTCGTGCATTGTTTCTCATTCTACCGAATACTCCTAGTCTCAATGGATGAGAAAGATGTAAAGCTAGTCATTATTGATGTGTTGCTTCTGATGGAGGCATCAGGAATTATTCTAACTCGTGCCATGAAGCTTAGAGCAGTAAGTAACATTCTCTTTCCATCGAATTCTAAACGTATCGAATGTGTAAGCGGCGAGAGGGAAAATTCGAGACCCAAGACTTACCAAATAGTGCATGGTGTGTTTATCAGGTGATAATACCCTTTTAAAAACAAGTTTCGGCATGGCAGTACACGTAGGTTATATACCTTAGAGAATAAGTTTATTTGGATTATCTGACCATGGAGCTACAGTATAAGGATGATAGTTCAGATTTAAGACCCTACAGAGTAACATGTTATGAAATTAGCTGCAGCAATCATAAATTGTCCACGGTAGTTTTGAGCAGGAAATAGCCTAAGAGACAACCTCCTGTAATACTAGAAAGTCTCGACTTTTTTAAGGATATATATATATATATATATATATATATATATATATATATATATATATATATATATTTTCCATATGACCTATGTACATGACTAGGAAGGGACTGATGCGATAAGAAAACCACGAGCAGACGATATTAAATTTTTTTGTAGGGTTAGTTTTAATTTATTTAAGCTTATTCAGATCAGGCCTAGAGAGTATGACGTTAGTAAGTTACTACAAGAAGCAGATATTACTATGAGATAAAAGATATGACAATTCCCTCTTAGGTTATGTGATTAACTTTTTATCCCTGATGTGTATAGTATGATATAATTTTGAAAGTGTATAGGGAGTTTGGGGGTTAGTTATTCCAATTCCTTGTTTGAGACAGATGAAATTTCCCTAAGTGTGATCCATGTCTATGGCTCAGAAAGATATACAACCCCAGAATAGAGTCAGATAAGGAGGAAAAGTTAGAAATAACCTTATGCTTCACTTCAGTACTCAGAGAAGAATTAGAGAATATGATGCTAGCAAGTGGTTAATAGAAACATAGTAAGTAAGTTTGAGTAGATACAATGAATTAGAAATTTTCAACAGAGTTAGTTAAAGTACAATTTCAGTTACTTAGTCAAGTAAACACTAGTGAGTGGGCAACCGTCTAAATACATCGAAGGCGCGTTATAACCCAAAGGTTTTAAGTTAAATTCGAGGTATAGACATGGGTGAAACAAGAAAACCATCTAAGCAGTATGAGAGCAAGCTACAGAAGAAGAGCCTTTAAGAATTATCAGAAAAGAGTTTTCCCCAAGACTGACAAAGACAGGTTATGCCAGTTATGTACATTAGAAACCTATTCATTTAAGTAATCCAATTTTCCCACTAAGTAAGACTTGCTTGAAGTAAGCTAAATAAATTAGTCGTCAGTATTTTAGAGGAAATTAGCGGAACCACTAGATGACCACTTATTGCTAACTTAAGGGATCCACAGGCTTTAGACGCCTGCTTTTGAACTAAGGGGGAGATAATATGATAAGTTGTCGATATAAATGTTATGTTTCGTAAGTTGATAGGCGTCAGAGGATAATGTCAGGGGATCACAGTTTCATGTAGCTAAGATAAAGTGTGTAGAATTTGTCTTTTGTCATGTCGCCGAGATCAAGTTTTAGGGCGAATAAAAGGTTTAAGAGTGTAACGTTTCCAATTTCAGAATAATTCATGCAATATGTAGTACCAATTCCCAAACGTACTCTACACATGCATAGCATACCTGTCTTATGCCCTTGTTAAAGCTTTACACTCCATGTTTAAGATATAAGAATTAAGACTCTATACGATAGTAAGCTATGCAAGGGAATGTTCTTTCATGTTTCTCACATCAAGTTGCACTCATGTCCAAGGTTAAAGACCGCATGTCTCACGTATCTATCGTGCTTTTATACCCATGACCACGTTCTAGCTTCTAAGTGCTTTCCAAATATGATGTTGATTTTGATAATTATTGAGGAGAAGGTAACACAATAGGTTAAAGACTAAGAATCATATGGAATGCCCACCTGGTCCTTGAACAAGGGAAAAATGCCTTAGGTAAATGATTTATTTCAACTCCAAAGATATGGTACCTACGTTCTCACATACTCGTGCCCACGACCGACTTCTTTGAGCATCCACATATAGAAATAGCATAACAGTGGGGTTGGTAGGTAATGATAAGAGTAATTCAAGATGGATGTCCTACCCACGATTCTACGTAACTCATGCTTATGTTCCTCTGGCTACTGTTTTAAAGCAGCTCCTAGCTTGGCACAAAGGATGCCATTTTCTTTTCCGAAGTACCTATGCCCTGTTTAAGTTCAAGGTGACTTTCTACTTATGCCTTAGGTGCTTGACGAACGAAGAATTCATGCCTATGATCCTTTCCTTCATGAGTCTTATTTTTATAATGAGGGTGTCGACTTACAGTAATAAGAGTAAACTATGTTGATGTCTATGTTTACACGTGTTTGTATCTTATAAAAGTTTAGCACTCATGTTTTCATGCCAGTTAGTCTTAATGTATTTATGTCCCACGTCATGCTCCTCACGTCCAGGTAATCATGTCATGTTCGTTCCTATTTTCCAGTACTCATGTCATTCATGCCTACAAATTCTCTTCCAAACCCCATAAATAGAAATCATGTAATCATTCAGCCAGTAATCATGTAATCATTCAACCAATAATCATGTGTTCAGGCCAGCTCAGTATTCATGTTAGCCACATTCAAGATTCAGTAATTAAGATTATGCGATATCATACGTATTAAGATATCCTGTGAGGTTTATGTTGATACTTGAGTTAGCTGACAGGCGTTTGAGAAATGTCGTGAGAGTTCGAATTACGAAGGAAGTCCTGCCATAATTTTCGTAAATTCTAGAGTTAGTTGTAACTCTTAATCGTTATTATGTATCGAGGACAATGGTTTCATGATTCTAGTTCATGTAGGTGCTACTCAGTTTCATGTTCCCATGTACATGTTTATATGTAATCACGTGTTCAGTTCTCCTGATCAATGACTATGTTTTCATGTAATCATGTCAAGCTCTTATGCTTCATGTCATTTTCATCACGTGCATGTATTCATGCCATGTCCAGTCCCATACCTAACGAAGAACCATCATTCGAGGACGAATGATCCCAAAGGGGAGATATTGTAACACCTCGTATCTTGGAACTCAAGTTAGACTCGTAACGTTAGAGTTTTAGAGAAAAATTTGAAAGTTTGTATGTATTACGAAAGTGGTTGACCAGCCTTCTTTGGGCACCGGTAACTCCTTGATTAGTTGATAATTTGAGAAAACTTAAAACATGAAAGTTGTAGCCCTTTGGAATAGCTTTCCAAAGGTATCTTATGGAGCTCAAACGGATCTCGGTGCTAAGAGTTATGACTATTTTACTATCACTGGTTGGAGCAGAATTTTCAGATTTCGGGTTACGTTTTTAGCCTTTTCCTACTCGAATTGGGACTCCTTATTTTATTATTGTATGAAGTAAAAACGTCCTTAACACTATTATAAACCCTAAGATTCTATTCTTTTTCTCTCTACCTCCATCCCTAAAAAACATAGACACTTCAATCTTGCAAGAAACTCATTCTTGCAATCAAGAAAAATCAAGAAACCTTCAAGAATTCGGTTTGGCAATCTAGTTTCCTAAGGTTTCCTCCAAGGTAAATATTTTAATCAAGAACCTTTGTATTGTACAAGATTTATCATTTATAAATACTAGAATAAATCCATCTATCTCGTTACCCTATAAAAATCAAGAGTTGTAAAAAAGTTGGAGAAAACTCTAGTATTTTTCTGTTGAGTTTCATTCCGACTAGCCATATTAATTTAGTGTTTTCCGATAATCTAACCGTTGGATTGAGCCCAAATTTTAACTGACTGTTCATAACACATAATTCTAAAATATGAACGGTAAAGATTGGATTTAGAGGTCCGGCGCAGTACCCTTTGAGCCACAAACAGTAGCTACGAAAATCAGTGAAAATCCTCTCTAGGTTTCCAAATTCAAAGCTTTTGGAATTCTTCTTCAAAGTTTCAGACTTTTCTTCAGGTTTTGGAGCGATTAAGGTATGTAGAGTTACTATCTACGTGTGGGAACATCATTGTTCTTCCCCACGCCTCATAATCCATAAATTATGATTCTTTACGAAAATTAGGATTTCTGTACCATGCTCATGATAACCCTAGGTCCATGTCCATGATTATATTATGTATGAATTGTTATAATTCCATCATTGAGTTCTTAATATTTCTTTATGATTTTTAAGAATCTGTTCGTAATCTATGAAAAATTCATATATCTCATTCCATGGGTTCATGCATGCTAGTTTATATATTGTGCTATTGTTATGTCCCGTGTTTTCGCATAATTGGAAATCGCGAAATAATTAAGACTTGTGTGTTATAAGGAAATATTTTGATTCTAGATAATATGAATATGTTGGTTATGAAACTATTGGTGCTAAGTCATTGGGGAAGGCCGAGGGTAAATTTGGAATTTCGAAAATTTGTTTCGGGAATTACAAAGCGAGACTTTAACGAATTGGGCCAAGAAAATTGAACAACAAAATTTAGGCCCAAAGACATGGGATGGCCGGCCATAAGCATGGTCCAAGCCCATTTTATAAGTCATGTGCTATGCATGTGACTTCTATGTGGATATATATCAATGTTCTCACTTGGAATTATCTAGAAAAAAAAAATCACAAACTCAACTTTGAGCCTTAAACCCCTCTCGGCCGAACCTCACTTTCCAAAAAAATAAATAAATTCCCAAGCCTTTGTTTCTAATCAAAAAATCGTGTCCCTTTGGTAGTTATAACAAGCACAAGACGCTCTCCGACGTGATACAATTTATTTGGCTCAAGGTGCACGTTCGCGGCAAGTCGTAAATTCAAGTAAAGGTATGAATTTTGCGATTCTAATGTTATGGAATTGGAATGAATGTGTTAAGGATGGAGAATAGACGAGAATCCCGTAGTTTTGATGTGTGTGCAAAGCCGTGCGTGTGTGTGTGTTTGGTCTTGTAGTCGTGACCTATGGGAAGTGCTAAGCCACGTGAATTTAATCTTGTTTAGTTGTTTGTTGCGTCGTTATGACCTTTATAACGTAAATGAATGTTTAACGAATTGAATTGGCGTTGGAAAATGGTTGCGGATCATTATGGGAAAGTATATAATTTTGGTATATTTGTGTATATCATTGTATAGTTATGATATTAAAACTTCAAATATGACTTATGGTTGTGTTAATGAATTCGGAATGAAATAATGCAAGTTAGTATGTTCGTCGGAATTGTTGACGTTTTGAAAGGAATATGGAAAGTGACGAACTTCTTGAATTTATGTATAATGTTTGGAAAATAATTGGGATGTGATTGAATAATCTTGAATGATTGAATGAATACAATAATGTGGACATAAGTTTGGAATTGTGAAGTTTGAATGAAAGTTGCCAACTTTTATAGTAAAGAAGAAAATTGGAGTTAGAATGATTTAGTTGTGGTTTATGTTGTTTGTGACGTTTGGGTTGTTGTTGTTGATGTTTATTGAGCCGAGCTAAGTCTCGGGGGTGTTAGATATATAGGGGAAGTGCTGCCGAAATTTCAGTAGGCGAAAATGAATTTTAGGGCATTTTAAGCTTAAGAATCTCTAATTGGTAACTTTGACCATTTGTAGATTCTGGACGAAACGGGATTTGATTTTGGGGTGAGCATAAGACGTTGCTAAGGTATGTAAAGCTTCCCACTTCTTCTTTTGGCATGTCTTAGTATGTTAGGTTGATATCGGGACCCCGAGAGCAATTCTGCTCCTCGAAATCCGATCTAGAAAAGGGCTACTATTCATTCAATTCAATTGAAGCCTAATGTTCCTATTTTGGCTAGAAAGCACTCAAACGTCCGAAACTTATGCAAATGCAATCGGGTTACTTTGAACTCTTTATGTATGATCTTATAGACCCGAAATGTTCATAAATTAGGTTCGCCACCTCGACTTGACCCGGGGTGGGCCCGCTAACCCCGAGATGCCTTATTTGTCCTACTAGGCTCTCTTTTTGGATAAGCTTCGACAAAGAATCTTCGATTTTGAAATTGTCCTTTATGAAATAATGTTCGGAACACTATGATGTAACAAACTATGTTTTGAGCCATACGTACCACTTTGGAAACATTTTGCGAAATAAACTTTCGTACTAACTAATTATTTGACTATTTTGGTTAATGAACTGACTTATGAAGTAATCAAGTTTTGAAAGGCTATTTTGATAAACAAAATTGCATTGTTTGCTCACGACTCCGCTCGTGCCTTATTATGACTTCGTTCACCGGTTCCCGGGCCGGTTATGATTCGTGCGCTCTATGATGATTCGGTCGTATGCTGTGTTACGGTTCCCCGAGGCCTCGCCATAGGGCCGGGTTCCGTTTGGAGTTATGCTGTGATATGGCTGTGATGTGATACGCTCATATGTGTGTGTTCGGGGATGTACGGAGATTTGAACCTTCTGGTGTTATGCTGTGTGTGGCACCAGCGTCGGAATGGTGACCACGTTCCTCAGCTTTGCATGATTTTGTTTGCATTATGTTTATATGACTTTGATAAACATTTTGATATACTGTTCGGCATTTCTCTCTTTTGTATTCTGTTCGCTTTCAGTTGTGGCCTATATTTTTGTACTCCATGCTTTACATACTCAGTACATCTTTCGTACTGACCCCCTTTCTTCGGGGGCTGCGTTTCATGCCCGCAGGTACAGACGCCGGTGATCCACCACTGTAGGCTCCACTTCTGCTAATTCAGAGTACTCCCTTGATTCAGAGTCCACTTTTGGTATATATATATCTTTTGCCATGTATATATATTTCTGCATATCTGACTATTTGGGTACGGCGGGGCCCTGTCCCGTCATATGGTTCTGTCGGTCAGTTTAGAGGTCTGTGGACACGTTTGCGGGTTATGGTCAGTCTGTATGCTTATGTGTATATGTTGTTTGGGCGATCCCATACGCCGAGGCGGCCGGTCCGCATATGTTTGTGCATTGCTTTGATTAGCCCTGTGTGGCCTCTGTTGGTGTTTGCTGTGTACAGGGTTATTCTGGTTAGTCCGAAAAACAAAGGAAACTCTGCTGAAATTTTTCTGGAAATTATCTGTATTTGGAATATAGCTTTGTCGGATTCTGCTATACATTTGAATACGTTTGATAGATGGGTTTGGGTGCCCAGATCGGGCACTAGTCACGGCCTACGGGGTTGGGTCGTGACAAAAGTGGTATCAGAGCAGTTTGTCCTCGGAATGTCTACAGGCCGTGTCTCGTAGAGTCTTGTTTATCGATGTGTTATGCACCACATCTATAAACAGGAGGCTACAGGGCATTTAGGGTGTTACTTTTCTTTGGAATCTTAGATCGTGCGATAGAGCTGTGCTATTAGGATGATTCTGATCTGACCCGTTCTTGTGTTTGCAGTGATGCCTCCAAAGAAGGCAACGGCGGCCCAGAAGGGCAAGGCAAGGATGAGAGAGACTAGTCAGGCACAGCGAGCTACCCGGGCTCGTGTCTATGATTTGCCTGAGGGTGTGCCTCATTCTGAGGGGTCCACTACACCACCATTGGTACAGCCTGGAGCAGGTCCTTCAGCAGCTCCAGAGGCCCGAGTACCCGCTCCCGAGACTCCAGCTCCTCAGTCAGGGGCGGAGGACAGGACTCTGAGGGAGGCTGTACAGTTGCTGACCACATTGGTAGCAAGGCAGGCTCGCAGACGCGGGCGGAGGGATGATGATGATGATGACAGGCGTGACAGCCTGCGGGTTCGAGAGTTCTTATTGTGTGGCCCTCCAGATTTTTTCGGGTCTAAGCCCGATGAGGACCCCCATGACTTTATTCGGGGGATGCGGCGCTCACTAGACTTGGTCAGGGCTTCAGAGACCGAGTCTGTCGAGTTGGCCTCGCATAGACTTCGGGATGTTGTTGCTCACTGGTATGAGTCCTGGGAGCTATCTAGGGGCGAGGGTGCTCCTCCAGCTACTTGGGACGAGTTTGTGACTGCTTTCACCCGCCACTTTCTGCCCCCAGAGTTGCGACGGGCGCGGGCTGATCGATTTTTACATCTGCAGCAGAGGGGTCGGAGAGTTCGTGAGTATAATCTGGAGTTTGATTCCCTGGCCCGGTATGCACCTGCCGTAGTAGCAGATATGTCCGATCGGATGCACAGATATGTTATGGGATTGGATCGTTATTTGATCGACGGCTGTATGGCAGTGTCATTGTAGACGGATATGGATATTGCCCGACTTCAGGCTTATGCGATGGGTATGGAGGACCGTCACAGGTCTGATTATTCTAGCAGAGATCGGGACAGGAGGCCGCCCAAGAGGGCTAGGTCCGCGGGATATTCTGGAGATTCTCGAGGCGGACAGCCTCAGCAGCAGCAGACAGGCAGACAGCTTCCTCCGTCCGGCCGGAGTACTCAGTCTGGCGGCAGGAGGTTTGATAGTGCAGGACCGTCTGGGGCTGGTCAGGGCTCCAGGGCGGCAGGTTCACAGGTGTCTAGAGGCCCCAGCCAGGCCAGACCACCCAGACCCCGTTGTTCTCATTGCGGGAAGTCTCATCCTGGGGAGTGCTATCGAGCTACTGGAGCTTGTTTTTCGTGCGGTGGTCAGGGCCATTTTATGCGAGATTGTCTGTTGGCTAGCGGTTCTGGTAGTGTGGCTCAGCCGACAGGGTCAGCCGCCGGTTCATCATCTGCTCCATCTGTTGCACGCCCTGCAGGGCGAGGTGCGCCCACACCGGCGGGACGCGGTCGAGGCCGCGGTGGCGTTTCAGGTTCTAGCGGTCCCTCGAACCGCATATATGCTTTGGCCAGCCGCCAGGATCAGGAGGCTTCGCCAAACGTCGTCACAGGTACACTACTGGTTTTCTCCAGATCTGTATATGCATTGATTGACCCTGGCTCTACTTTATCATATATTTCCCCGCTCGTTGCAAGTAAAATTGGGATAGTGTCTGAGCCTATAGAGCCATTTGAGGTAGCCACACCGGTTGGAGACTTTGTTATAGCGAGACAGGTTTATAGGGATTGTTCTGTGACTATATATGATCGTTGCACCAAAGCTGATTTGATAGAATTAGATATGCTGGAATTCGACGTTATTATGGGTATGGACTGGTTATCTTCCTGTTATGCTAATGTTGACTGCCAGAAGAAGGTAGTCCGTTTTCAGTTTCCAGGGGAACCAGTTATAGAGTGGTTCGGGTCTACAACATCGCCGAGGGGTAAGTTTATTACGTACCTCAAGGCTAAGAAGATGATTCAGAAAGGCTATATCTATCACTTGGTTCGTGTGCACGACACTACAGCTGAGACACCTACTATTCAGTCTGTTCCGGTCGTTAAAGAGTTCCCAAATGTATTTCCTGACGAGCTTCCTGGCCTTCCGCCTGAGCGGGAGATTGATTTTACTATAGAGTTGATGCCGGATACGCAACCTATATCTATTCCTCCGTACAGAATGGCACCGGCTGAATTGAAGGAGTTGAAGGAGCAGCTGAAAGATTTGTTAGATAAAGGCTTTATCAGACCCAGTACATCACCCTGGGGAGCGTCGGTATTATTTGTAAGAAAGAAAGACGGGTCACTGCGCATGTGTATCGATTATCGGCAATTGAATAAGGTGACTATAAAGAACAAATATCCCCTCCCCCGGATTGATGATTTGTTTGATCAGTTGCAGGGTGCTAAGCATTTTTCGAAGATAGATCTGCGCTCAGGTTATCATCAGGTGAGAGTGCGAGAATCTGATATCCCGAAGACTGCTTTCAGGACTCGGTGCGGGCATTATGAATTCAGAGTTATGTCTTTCGGGTTAACTAATGCTCCAGCGGTATTTATGGATCTCATGAATCGGGTATTTCGGCCTTTCTTGGATATGTTTGTTATTGTATTCATTGACGATATTCTGATTTACTCGCGATCAGCCGAGGAGCATTCGGATCATTTGAGGACGGTACTTGGTATTCTCCGTCAGAAGAAATTATATGCTAAATTCTCCAAATGTGAATTTTGGTTAACGTCTGTGGCATTCTTGGGCCATATTATCGGCGCAGACGGTATTCGGGTCGATACGTACAAGATTGAGGCTGTGCAGAATTGGCCCAGGCCTACTACACCGACAGAGGTGCGCAGTTTTCTGGGATTAGCCGGGTATTATCGCAGGTTCGTGGAGAATTTTTCTTCGATTGCAGCACCACTGACGAAGCTTACTCAGAAAGCAGCAAAATTTCAGTGGACTGATGCCTGCGAGTGCAGCTTTCAGATGTTGAAAGAATGACTAGTTACGGCCCCAGTTTTGACTCTTCCAGAGGGATCAGATGGGTATGTGGTCTATTGTGACGCCTCTGGTATTGGGATAGGTTGTGTGTTGATGCAGCACGGTCGAGTCATAGCTTATGCTTCCCGGCAGCTCAGACCGCACGAGAAGAATTATCCCACTCATGATCTTGAGTTGGCCGCAGTGATTCATTCTTTGAAGATTTGGCGGCATTATTTATATGGGGTCCATGTCGATATTTATACGGACTATAAGAGTCTCCAGTACATCTTTAAGCAGAAAGAATTGAATTTGCGGCAGCGGAGATGGCTTGAGCTACTGAAGGATTATGACGTTGATATTCTGTACCATCCTGGGAAAGCCAATGTGGTAGCGGATGCACTTAGCCGCAAGTCTATGGGCAGCTTGGCTGATGTACCATCTGGTAAGGAAGATTTGGTTCGTGATATTCATCAGCTGGCCAGCCTTGGAGTTCGTTTGGCAGATTCTGGAGATTCTGGGATTTCTGTTCGTGCAGTTGCTGAATCATCTATTATAGCAGAGGTAAAGCAGTGTCAGTTCGAAGATCCTATTTTGGTTCAGTACAGAGATGTGGCCCTTAGTAAAGTAAAGGCTCCGTTTGAAATTTCGCCTGAAGGGGTATTATTATATCACGGCAGACTCTGTGTACCGGACGTTGCAGGCCTACAGCGGCAGATTATGGGCGAGGCACATAATGCACGGTATTCTGTTCATCCTGGTTCCACTAAGATGTATCATGATCTCAGGTGTTTGTATTGGTGGGACGGTATGAAGAAAGATATTGCCAAGTTCGTTAGTCAGTGCCCGAATTGCCAGCAAGTTAAGATTGAACATCAGAAGCCCGGTGGATTATTACAGGAGATGGAAATTCCAGCCTGGAAATGGGACATGATTAATATGGACTTCGTGGTTGGGTTGCCGCGCACTCCACGCAGGTACGACTCTATTTGGGTTATTGTTGACAGATTGACGAAATCAGCCCATTTTCTTCCGGTTCAGACTACTTATTCGGCTGAGGACTATGCTATATTGTATATTAGAGAGATAGTTAGACTTCGCGGAGTCCCTGTGTCTATTATTACTGACCGAGGTGCCCAGTTTACGGTAAATTTCTGGAGGTCATTTCAGGAGGGATTGGGGACTCAGGTGAGCCTCAGTACAGCTTTTCACCCTCAGTCCGACGGGCAGGCCGAGCGCACTATTCAGACGCTCGAAGATATGTTACGGGCCTGCGTTATTTATTTCAGGGGAAGCTGGGATGATCATTTTCCGCTTATTGAGTTTGCCTATAATAACAGTTATCACTCCAGCATTCAGATGGCACCGTATGAAGCCTTTTATGGCAGAAAATGCAGATCTCCTATTGGTTGGTTCGACGTGGGCGAGACTAAGTTAATCGGGCCAGATGTGATCTAGGAAGCAGTAGATAAGGTAAAGCTTATTCGGGAGCGATTATTGGCTGCACACAGTCGGCAGAAAGCATATGCAGACAGACGACGTCGACCACTAGAGTTCCAGATTGGCGACTCGGTATTTCTGAAGGTGTCGCCTATGAAGGGTGTTATGAGATTCGGTAAAAAGGGTAAGTTAAGCCCGCGGTATATCGGGTCGTATCAGATCATTCGGAAGATAGGCGAGGTCGCCTATGAGCTAGACTTACCATCCGATTTGGAGGCCGTACACCCGGTATTTCATGTGTCTACGCTGCGGAAATGTGTCGGTGACCCTTCCAGGATATTCCCAGTGGATGACATTCAGGTAACGGAGCAGTTGTCTTATGACGAGCAACCTGTAACTATTCTGGATCGACAGGTAAGGAGATTGCGCACTAAGGAAGTGCCTTCT
This sequence comes from Lycium barbarum, assembly GCF_019175385.1. Lineage (NCBI taxonomy): Eukaryota > Viridiplantae > Streptophyta > Magnoliopsida > Solanales > Solanaceae > Lycium > Lycium barbarum. The sequence goes on along the minus strand of NC_083342.1, from coordinate 60,337,325 downwards.
GTCAAAGTCCTGTGGCGCAATAACAATCGCGAGGAGATGACTTGGGAGGCGGAGGACGAGATGAAGAAGAAATACCCCCACTTGTTTCCGACGTCCACAGGTAATCTAAACTTTTCAGTTTGTTGTGTTGATTGATTAAATGAATTATGTATGCCATTATTAAAAAGGGACACTCCCGCCATGATCATAAGACCTTATAAGATTAATTTAACATTCGGGGACGAATGTTTTTAAGGGGGGGAGAATGTTATGTCCCGTGTTTTCGCATAATTGGAAATCGCGAAATAATTAAGACTTGTGTGTTATAAGGAAATATTTTGATTCTAGATAATATGAATATGTTGGTTATGAAACTATTGGTGCTAAGTCATTGGGGAAGGCCGAGGGTAAATTTGGAATTTCAGAAATTTGTTTCGGGAATTACAAAGCGAGACTTTAACGAATTGGGCCAAGAAAATTGAACAACAAAATTTAGGCCCAAAGACATGGGATGGCCGGCCATAAGCATGGTCCAAGCCCATTTTATAAGTCATGTGCTATGCATGTGACTTCTATGTGGATATATATCAATGTTCTCACTTGGAATTATCTAGAAAAAAAAATCACAAACTCAACTTTGAGCCTTAAACCCCTCTCGGCCGAACCTCAGTTTCCAAAAAAAAAATTTCCCAAGCCTTTGTTTCTAATCAAAAAATCGTGTCCCTTTGGTAGTTATAACAAGCACAAGACGCTCTCCGACGTGATACAATTTATTTGGCGCAAGGTGCACGTTCGCGGCAAGTCGGAAATTCAAGTAAAGGTATGAATTTTGCGATTCTAATGTTATGGAATTGGAATGAATGTGTTAAGGATGGAGAATAGACGAGAATCCCGTAGTTTTGATGTGTGTGAAAAGCCGTGCGTGTGTGTGTGTTTGGTGTTGTAGCCGTGACCTATGGGAAGTGCTAAGCCACGTGAATTTAATCTTGTTTAGTTGTTTGTTGCGTCGTTGTGACCTTTATAACGTAAATGAATGTTTAACGAATTGAATTGGCGTTGGAAAATGGTTGCGGATCATTATGGGAAAGTATATAATTTTGGTATATTTGTGTATATCATTGTATAGTTATGATATTAAAACTTCAAATATGACTTATGGTTGTGTTAATGAATTCGGAATGAAATAATGCAAGTTAGTATGTTCGTCGGAATTGTTGACGTTTGAAAGGAATATGGAAAGTGACGAACTTCTTGAATTTATGTATAATGTTTGGAACATAATTGGGATGTGATTGAATAATCTTGAATGATTGAATGAATACAATAATGTGGACATAAGTTTGGAATTGTGAAGTTTGAATGAAAGTTGCCAACTTTTATAGTAAAGAAGAATGTTGGAGTTAGAATGATTTAGTTGTGGTTTATGTTGTTTGTGACGTTTGGGTTGTTGTTTTTGATGTTTATTGAGCCGAGCTAAGTCTCGGGGGTGTTAGATATATAGGGGAAGTGTTGCCGAAATTTCAGTAGGCGAAAATGAAATTTAGGGCATTTTAAGCTTAAGAATCTCTAATTGGTAACTTTGACCATTTGCAGATTCTGGACGAAACGGGATTTGATTTTGGGGTGAGCATAAGACGTTGCTAAGGTATGTAAAGCTTCCCACTTCTTATTTTGGCATGTCTTAGTATGTTAGGTTGATATCGGGACCCCGGGACCCACGGGACTCGGCAGACAGAACGTGGTCACCCTCCCGACACTGGTGCCACAATACAGAGGAATCAGAAAAAGGGGCGTGGCCCCGTATCATAAAATGTCATATCAAAATGGCCATAACAGATCAGATCAGAATAGGCGGACATGGCACATCATACTCCACAGACCCATGTACGCGTATACCTGCCCCGTCACATCGGGGCGCGGCGAACAATGCAGAGAATCACGCTTGACAACATATCCTGGCCCGGGCTCAGTGTGGGAAACATTGGGACATCCACGAATGGAGTAGTGAGGAACTAATGCAATTTAAAAATATCATAAATATTTTCAAAGACTCGATGAAGCGTATCAAAGACAAACAGATCCAATGGAGTCGGACGGGATCATAATAAATGCATTTCGGATATCATAATAAATTATAGAAGTATAACTTTCCCGAAGTCATTCCGAGTGTCAAAATAATTTATAAGATTTAATAGAATATTTAAAACAATATTTGTTAAGCGATTAGTAGGGTAATCAAAACATTTCTTTCAAAAATCGCTTAAAAAGGAAGCTTTAGCACATTAAGGGCAAAACCGGAAATAGTGGGCCCGCCTCGGGACAAATAAGGCGGCGGGCTCAAATTATGCCCTCTAAGCTTATGGTATCACCTAAAAAGGTTCTACAAACATTCTATGACTTTCCAAGTAATTTGGAACAAAATTGCATAATTCCAAGAAATAGTGTATAAAAATGGTTCAATTCTACTGAAGGAAAAACTAAAATTTTCTTTTGCGGATTCCGAGGGCCAAGAGGTCCTTCGAGGCCCGGATCCGACCCTAACACACTAAGGGCATGCCAAGGGAAGAATTGGGGTTGCTTTACATACCTTTCACGCTCCTTACGCCTTTCCAAACTCACTTCCCGTTTCGTCGAAAAACTGCAATTGGTCAAGTTTACCAATTGTAAGCTATGAATACCAAAGTTTCAACTTAGTGCATATTTGGCTACCGAAATTTCGGCAGCACTTCCCCTATACATATGGCACCCCGAGAATTCAACTCGGCTAGAAATCATCAACAACAACCCAAACGACAACATCAATATCAACAATGAATCATTAAAAACATAAATATCCTTCAACTAGTCATCTTTTCTAACAAGTTGACATAATCTTCATTTCAACCCAACTTTCAACTAATATCAATAATTTCACATTCATCAACAATCAAGATCATCACCATATAGTTCTAGAAACATTTCATATCGTTTTCCTCAAGTTATACACTCGATATACATAATATACAACTTTCCGTCAAAGTCATAACTTATGCAAAACACCAAATCTTTGGCATACAACTTCATAACATGTTTCCAACTTCCAAATTCATCAATGATCATCACAATTAACAACCAAACAACTTCATTTCCTTAATGTCGGAAAATCATACTAAAACGACATAAGTTTCTACATTCCAATTCAATACAAACTTATATCATTCTAACTTTATTTACATATCAAGCATCACAATAACACTTTAACACACTAAACAACTTAATTCATTTCTATCCCAATTCCAACATACTATACGGCCATATGCTTATTTTGGCAACTTCAACTAAATCATTCAATCTTTCAATCCCAATATGAATTCCACCATACTTACAACTAGAATACAACATAATTTCAATTCTTCATTAGCATATAATGCATGCATATACACGGCCATACCTCAAATTTCCAAACCCACTTTGCAAACTTCCATTTTTCCATATAATCAACACATTTCTACATACTACAACACAATCAAAACTTCATAACACAATAAAAAGGTAGAAATTCTTACCTTTTCTTCAAGTCTTCTTCACTTGGAGATGTAATCACTTTGGTGATTCTAATGCTCCCCACTCCAAACCAACTCTACCAAGTTACAAAGGAACCTTAACTTAGTAGGAAATCAACAAGAAATAAATTTTTGGAGCAATATTTTTGCTAGCCAAATTACCAAGGCAAACCCGAAACCTCTTCTTTCTCTTCTTCTATTTTTTTGTTGTTCTTATCTTCTAATTTCTTAAGTCTTCTATGGTATATGTAGTTGAAGTGCTTGGTCACATGACCAAGCACATGACCAACTAAAATGGGCTTGGACCAAGGCCTAACGTGGCCGGCCATGCACCCCTTTTTGGGCCTCACTTTCAATTCAATGTTTGAGCCCAAAAACTTGTGAATCATATTTTGTAATTCCCGAAACTAATTTCCAAAATTCCAAAATTGCCCTTAACCTTGTCCCACACTTTCATGATTCTATTCTTTCATGCATAACTCCTATGTTCAACAAAATATCAAATTTGACCTCATATCTCAAGAATCCATTATTTATCGAATTTTTTCCAAACGTGTGAAAACACGGGTTATAACATCCTCCCCGCCTTTAGAACATTCGTCCTCGAATGTAAAATTAATCTTATAGGGTTTGAAAACACTTTGGGGGAGTTCATGGTTACAAACAACACATATGACATACGATTGGCATTGAAATGAAATTAAGCAGGGATTCAAGATTACCTGCGGGCATAGGGAACAATTGAGGATATTTCTTCTTCATTTCCTCTTCGGCCTCCCATGTCATTTCCTCCCTATTATCGTTCCGCCACAGTACCTTAACAGAGGCTACATCTTATTCCGGAGCCTCCTTACCTGACGATCCAAAATAGATACGGGCTGCTCCTCGTACGATAGTTGCTCCATCACCTGAATATCATCAGCAGGAAATATTCTGGAAGGGTCACCAATGCATTTGCGGAGCATAGAGACATGAAATATCGGATGTACCGCTTCCAGATCGGATGGCAAATCTAACTCATAGGCGACATTTCCAACCTTCCGAACAATCTGATAAGGCCCAATATAACGTGGACTGAGCTTACCCTTTCTGCCGAACCGCATCACGCCTTTCATAGGCGATACCTTCAAAAATACCCAATCGCCTACCTGAAACTCCAACGGTCGACGCCGTTTATCTGCGTATGACTTTTGTCGACTCTGGACTGCCAACAGTCGCTCTCGAATAAGTTTCACCTTGTCCACGGCCTGCTGGACCATATCTGGGCCAATCAACTCTGTCTCGCCAATATCAAACCAGCCAATCGGCGATCTGCATTTCCTACCATATAAAGCCTCGTACGGAGCCATCTGGATGCTGGAATGGTAACTGTTATTATATGCGAACTCAAGCAATGGCAAGTGATCATCCCAGCTGCCTCTGAAATCAATAACGCAGGCCCGCAACATATCCTCCAGCGTCTATATAGTGCGCTCGGCCTGTCCGTCGCTCTGAGGATGAAAGGCTGTGCTCAGACTCACTTGAGTCCCTAGACCCTCCTGAAAAGACCTCCAGAAATGCGCCGTAAACTGGGCGCCTCTGTCAGAAATAATAGATAGAGGAACTCCGTGAAGCTTCACAATCTTCTTAATATAGAGCCTGGCATAATCCTCGGCGGAATAAGTAGTCCTGACGGGAAGAAAATGGGCTGATTTCGTCAGCCTATCAACAACGACCTAGATGGAATCATACTTCCGTGGGGTGCGAGGCAAACCTGTAATGAAGTCCATATTAATAACCTCCCACTTCCAAGTCGGGATTTCCATCTCCTGCAACAGTCCACCCGGCTTCTGATGCTCAATCTTGACCTGCTGACAATTAGGACACTGGGCGACGAACTCTGCAATATCCCGCTTCATACCGTCCCACCAGTATAAGCATCGGAGGTCATGGTACATCTTCGTAGACCCAGGATGGACCGAATAGCGAGCATAATGTGCCTCGCTCATAACCTGCTGCTGAAGGCCTGCAATATCAGGTACACACAACCTGCCTCTGTATAACAAAGTGTCGTCCGGTGAAAACTCGAACGGAGTCCTCTCCTTATAATAGGCTGTGTCTCTGTACCGAGCTAAGACGGGATCTTCGTATTGCCGCCGCTTAATATCGTCCCTGATGGATGACTTAGAAACCCCTCGAACAGAAATCCGTGTATCTCCAGAATCGGCCAGACGAACCCCGAGACTAGCCAACTGCTGAATATCACGGGCTATCTCTCTCCTGTCTGGCTGTAAATCGGCCAGACTGCCCATTGACTTCCGACTGAGCACATCTGCAACAACATTAGCTTTACCCGGATGATACAGAATATCCACGTCATAATCTTTCAGAAGCTCCAGCCACCTCCGCTGCCGTAAATTAAGCTCTCTCTGTCTGAAAATATACTGGAGACTCTTATGATCAGTATAGATATCCACATGAACGCCATATAAATAGTGTCTCCATATCTTCAGAGCATGAATCACCGCTGCGAGCTCCAAATCGTGGGTAGGATAATTCTTTTCATGCTTTTTGAGCTGCCGGGAAGCATACGCTATAACTCTGTCGTGCTGCATCAATACACAGCCCAACCCCATGCCAGAAGCGTCACAATAAATAACATACCCGTCCGGTCCCTCTGGAAGAGTCAGGACTGGGGCTGAAGTCAGCTTCTCCTTCAGCAACTGGAAGCTCCGTTCACAAGTGTCAGACCACTGGAACTTAGCTCCCTTCTGAGTCAGCCTTGTCAAAGGCGCTGAAATCGAAGCAAACTTCTCCACAAATCTCCTGTAATAACCTGCTAATCCCAGGAAACTACGTACCTCTGTGGGCGTCGTAGGTCTGGGCCAATTCTTCACGGCCTTAATCTTCTGTGTGTCCACCCGGACACCATCAGCTGCAATAATATGCCCCAAGAAAGCCACTGAAGACAGCCAGAATTCACACTTAGAAAATTTGGCATATACTTTCTGATGCCGGAGTACCCCTAATACCGATCTCAGATGATCTGCGTGCTCCGCCTCAGACCGAGAATAAACCAGGATATCATCAATGAATACAATTACGAACATATCCAAGAATGGCCTGAATACCCGGTTCATCAAATCTATGAATATTGCGGGGGCATTAGTAAGCCCAAAAGACATAACCCTGAACTCATAATGCCTATATCGGGTCCGGAAAGCTGTCTTAGGGATATCGGCCTCTCGTACTCGTACCTGGTGGTAGCCGGATCGAAGATCTATCTTCGAAAAACACTTAGCGCCCTGCAGCTGATCAAACAAATCATCAATCCTGGGGAGGGGGTATTTATTCTTTATAGTTACCTTATTCAGCTGCCGATAATCCATACACATACGCAGCGACCCGTCCTTCTTACGCACAAATAATACCGGGGCTCCCCAAGGCGAAGTACTGGGTCTGATGAAGCCCTTATCTAACAAATCCTTCAGCTGCTCTTTCAACTCCTTTAATTCTGCAGGCGCCATTCTGTACGGAGGAATAGAGATAGGCTGAGTGTCTGGGAGTAAGTCAATAGAGAAGTCTATCTCCCGCTCTGGAGGAAGACCTGGAAGCTCGTCGGGGAAAACATCTGGAAACTCATTAATCACGGGGACTGACTGAAGTGTCGACGTCTCTGCTCCCAAGTCTTGCACTCGTACCAGATGATAAATATAACCCTTTCTGATCATTTTCTTCGCCTTAAGGTACGAAATAAACTTACCTTTCAGCGATGCTGTATTACCAGCCCATTCTATAACTGGCTCCCCGGGAAACTGGAAGCGAACCACCTTATTCTGGCAGTCAACATTAGCGTAACAGGAAGCTAGCCAATCCATACCCATAATAACATCAAATTCAGTCATATCTAACTCTACCAGATCTGCCTTAGTATCTGGGTTACATACAATCACAGAACAGTCTTTATAAACCTGTTTCGCTACAATAAAGTCCCCTATCGGTGTGGCTACCTCAAATGGCTCTATAGGTTCAGACATAATACCAATTTTACCAGCAACAAGGGGAGAAATATATGATAAAGTCGAACCTGGATCAATTAGTGCATACACAGACCGAGAGAAGACCAATAAAGTACCTGTAACGACATTAGGATATGCCTCCTGATCCTGGCGGCTGGCCAAAGCATAAATGCGGTTCGAAGGACCGCTAATACCAGAAGCTCCACCACGGCCTCTGCCGCGACCCGCCGGTGCTGGAAAACCCTGCCCCGTAGGGCGCATAGCCACTGACGAAGATGAAGACCCAGCGGCTGATCCGGTAGGCTGCGCTGCACCACCCGAACTACCCTTATACGGGCAATCTCTCACAGAATGGCCCTGACGACCACAAGAAAAGCATGCACCGGTGGCCCTGTAGCACTCTCCTGGATGATATCTGCCACAAAGAGAACACTGAATCCTGGGTGGCCTCATCTGACCAGAACCCCTATCTGTCCGCGAACCTGGAGCCCTGGAGCTCTGGCCCGCTCCTGAATACCCTGGGCTATCGAACCTGCGACCTGTAGGCTGGGGAGGTGCGCTCTGCGCCGGCTGAGATGAAAATCTGCTAGGCTGCTGCGGCTGTTGGGGCTGTCTGCCCCGAAAATCTCCAGATGACCTGGCCCTCTTGGGCTGTCTCCGATCCTGGCCCCTGTCAGGCTAGTGTCCTCCTCTGCCCCGATCCTCCATGCCCTGGGCATGGGCCTGAATACGGGCAATGTCCATACCGGGCTGAGCAGCCAATACTAAACAGCTATCAATAAAATACCGATCCAGCCCCATAATATATCTGTGCATCCGGTCCGCCATAGTAGTCACCACAGCAGGTGCATATCGGGCCAAGGAATCAAACTCCAAACTATAGTCCCGGACACTGCGGCCCTTCTGCCTCAATAATAAGAATCTATCAAATCTGGCTCGTCGCAACTCTGGGGCAGAAAATTTCCAAGAAATGCCTGAGAAAAATCGCCCCAAACTGCAGGGGGAGCGCCGTCCCCCCTGGATAGCCCCCATGACTCATACCAATTTGCCGCCACATCATATAACCGGTACGAAGCTAACGCGACTGACTCTGTCTCAGAAGCATTAATCAAATCTAGAGTGCGCCGCATCTTCCTGATAAACTCCTCAGGATCCTCCTCGGGCTTCGTCCCGAAGAACTCTGGAGGACTACAAGTCAAAAACTCGCGGGCTCTCGAACTATCACGCTTGACTGCCCGGTCACCTCCCAGTCCATGCCCCTAAACCTGCCCTGCCACAAGTCTAGTCAGCAGCTGGACTGCCTCCCTCATAGACCGATCCTCAGTGCCTGGCCGTGGAGCTGGAGGCTCAGGTACTGGAACTGCGGGAGCTGGCGGTGGAGCCGCCCCCCGATCTGCAGCTACGGCTGCCCCTATCTCCTCCACGAGTGGCGGTGTAGAAGAACCCTCTGTCTGGGGCAAAGTCTCCGGAGCAATATGTGCTTGGGCCCTGGTAATCCTCTGGACCCGGCTAGTCTCTCCCAAGGCTGCTGACTTGGCCTTTTGGGCCGTTGTTGCCTTTTTTGGAGGCATATCTGCAAATATAGCCACTCGTTAGGGAGGGGTCATCCTGATAACACAGCTCTATCGCACGATCTAAGACAGAAAGAAGGGTACTATCCTAAATGCCCTGTAGCCTCCTGTTTATAGGTGTGGTGCACAACACACCGATAGACAAGACTCTACTAGACACGGTCTGTGGACAATCCGAGGATGAACCGCTCTGATACCACTTTTGTCACGACCCAACCCTGTGGGCCGCGACCAGTGCCCTAGCTGGGCACCTATACGTACCCGATACCCAAATTAGCATATTAACAAAATAATATAATAATAATATTAGTGGACGCTACAGAATTTAGCATAAAAAGCAGACTTGGCACACATAGGCCGATAAGGCCATCATAGAACAAAGTATCCCAAACATATGTACAGAACCCACACAGATATATCCACAGACCTCTACAGAACATAACATAATCATAAGACGGGACAGGGCCCCGTCATACCCAGAACAAAGTACATATCCAGATAGAAGTGACAGACTGTACCAAAAAGTGGGCTCTGAAGAAGAGAACGCCCCAAAATAGCAGAAGTGGGATCCTAAACAGATGGATCAGCGAACCTGTCGTCTGTACCTGCGCGGCATAAAAACGCAGCCCCCCGAAGAAAGGGGGTCAGTACGAAATATGTACTGAATATGTAAAGCGGAATCACGGAAGTCAAATCATAATGATTTCAGAAAATGAGTACAAAATCCAGAGTGTCAAATGCATATTTCCAAAACAGACAGAATGTGTACAGAAACATATGTCATATCATATCCGGCCCCTGCCACGGGACTCGGCAGACAGAACGTGGTTACCCTCCCGACACTGGTGCCACAATACAGAGGAATCAGAAAAAGGGGCGTGGCCCTTGTAGGCGCGTGTTCTGATATGATATGATACGATCTGATATGATATACTCCGGCTGTACGCCGCCTGATACGATACATTTATGTATGGTGTGACCACTGTACTGGGCTGAGCTCGAGGTGTCACACTCCTTGTAGACATCATATGATTCGCCGGTTACAACGTCTGATCCGATACGCTACGACGTCCTGTTATGGCATATGACTTTAATGTGCACTATGTGTGATCTGCGTCTGGAAAGTAAGTTCTGATACTCTGTACGTCCTGTATTCCAACCGGTATACTATATCATCTGAGTATTCTGTATGTTATACACTCCGTCTGACACATGAACTAGATAGGCACAAGTTGCGTCTGGAAACTCTGTTCGTTTGGCAACCCTTCTAACAGGTTATATCGGTTTATATGATATGTGATGATTTGTATGACCTGGGTCTGGGAAGTGAGTGATTCTGATATTCTGGACCATGTACTTATTCTTTTACCGCATGTTTCGACTATAGTTCTGATTTCTATATTCCGTGCTTTACATACTCAGTACATATTCCGTACTGACCCCCTTTCTTCGGGGGCTGCGTTTCATGCCCGCAGGTACAGACGCTCATTGTGGTGATCCGCCAGCCTAGGGTACACAGTCTGCTGTTTGGAGTGCTCCTTTGATCCGGAGCCCATACTTTTGGTATAGAACTCTTTGTTGTATATGGTTTCGTGCTTATGGTTATTTTTGGGTACGACGGGGCCCTGTCCCGTCATATAATTCTGTTGTCTGTATTAGAGGCCTATAGACATGTATGTGGGTCATCGGTCGTGTTTGGTCCGTGATGTCTGCTTGGTTTGTGCTCGGTTTACCCCTACGCTACATTAATATGATCGATCTATGTTTTATGATATAAATAATGGTTTAAATGATATGTTTATAATCTGGGACGCACGAGATTCATAATATGTAGGCACAAGTGAAATTCGGTTAGCATGTATGTACGAGTGTCCATGTCGGGCACTAGTCGCGGCCTACGGGGTTGGGTCGTGACAAAAGTGGTATCAGAGCGGTTTGTCCTCGGAATGTCTACAGGCCGTGTCTCGTAGATTCTTGTTTATCGGTGTGTTGTGCACCACATCTATAAACGGGAGGCTGCAGGACATTTAGGACGTTACCCTTTCTTTGAATCTTAGATCGTGCGATAGAGCTGTGCTATTAGGGTGGCTCTTTTCTAACAGATTGCTATGTTTACAGTGATGCCTCCGAAGAAGGCGACGGCTGCCCAGAAGGGCAAAGTAGGAGAGGCCAGTCAGATACAGAGAGTCACCCGGGCTCATACTCAGATTATGCCCGATATTGCACCCCAGTCAGAGGATTCCGCTACGCCATCATCAGCAGACAATCCTGGAGCGGCTCCGTCATTAGCTCCAGAGGCTCCAGCGTTCGAGCCTCCAGCTCCTCAGCCAGGGGCAGAGAACAGGGCGATGAAGGAGGCAGTACAGTTATTGACGAGGATAGTAGCAGGGCAGGCTCGCGGATGCGGGCTAGGGGGTGATGATGTGGATAGGCGTGACAGTTTGAGGGTCCGCGAATTCTTGACTTGTGGTCCCCCGGAGTTCTACGGGTCTAAGCCCGAAGAGGACCCCCATGATTTCATTCGACAGATGCGGCGTGTGCTGGGACTAGTTAGGGCTTCCGAGACCGAGTCTGTCGAGCTGGCTTCACACAGACTGCGAGATGTAGCGGTAAATTGGTACGAGTCTTGGGAGCTGTCCAAAGGTGAGAATGCTCCCCCAGCTACGTGGGATGAGTTTGTGGCTGCTTTTCTCCGTCACTTTTTGCCCCCGGAGCTACGGCGGGCGCGGGTTGATAGGTTTTTGCAGTTGCGGCAGGGGGGTCGGAGCGTTCGTGAGTATAATCTGGAGTTTGATTCTTTGGCTAGGTATGCACCCGCTATAGTAGCTGATATGGCTGACCGGATGCACCGGTACGTGATAGGGTTAGACCCCTACTTGGTTGACAGCTGCATGGCGATGGCATCGCAGACTGACATGGACATCGCCCGATTATAGGCTTATGCTCTAGGGATGGAGGATCGGCACTGAGAGGATCAGTCAGGTAGAGGTTATGACAGGAGACAGCCCAAGAGGGCTAGAGTGGCTGGGTATTCTAGGAAACTCTTAGGCAGACAGCCTCAGCAGCAGCACAGCAGACATTTTTCCCAGCCAGCATGGGATACCCCTCCACAGAGTTCGGGCAGGAGGTCTGGTGACACATGGTACTCCGGGGCAGGACAGAGCTCCAGAGTCTTGAGCTCGCAGGTGGACGGAGGTTCCGGTCGGTCGAGGCCACCCAGACCTCGGTGTCCTTATTGTGGGAGACGCCACTCTAGAGAATGTCATTATGCTACAGATGCTTGTTTTTCCTATGGCCGTCAAGGCCACATTATGAGAAAGTGTCCATATAGGACCAGTTCGGGTGGTGCAGCCCAGCCCAGCGGGTCAGTTGCTGATTTACCTTTTCCTTCTGTAGCGGTACGCCCTACGGGGCAGAGTGTGCCGACACCATCGGGCCGCTGTAGAGGTCGTGGCGCAGCTTCCGGTTCTAGCGGTCCTTTGAACCGCTTATATGCTTTGGCTAGCCGGCAGGACCCAGAGGCGGCACCAGATGTGTTTACAGGTATATTGTCCACTTTTTCTGAATATATATATACACACACACACGCATTGGTAGGTCCAGATTTTGTTTCATCATGTATTCCTCCCCGATTGCTAGTAGAACTGAGATAAGGCCCAAATTGATAAAATCGTCTGAGGTAATGATATATGTGGGTAAAAGTGAGAGTCGAAAAGTTAAAAGGGATAACGCAGTAGTTACATAATCGGAAAAAATAACGGGGTCCTCTCTATATCAGAGCGGGACCCGCTACGAGAACTTTCCAAAATTGCCGAGACCCCGACTTGTCCTAAATTATGTGACCAAGGCCGTGCGGGGCGGTCGATGTAACTATACCGGCATCAACGCGTCTAAATGTACTAAAGTCTCAAGGTTAAGCGTGCTGGGGCCAGAGCAATTCTGGGATGGGTGACCCCCTGGGAAGTGTACAAAAGTTTCATAAACGTAGATATAAGAGACCAATGGAAAGTCTGGGGTAACCTAAATAAATTAGAATGTACCGAAAGGTTAGAAACCCTAAATAGGTCGGGTAGGCTAAGGCGAGCTCGGCCGCCGAGGAAAAGGAAAGTGCGACCCAGTTCTGGAATTAGAATAAATTTAAATGGCGGTTGAAGATGTATCGTAAGGGAATTGGTAATAAATGTATATGTGTGCAGGACACCTCCCAGTTACGACTGTTTTGACTGACAGGTGGACCCCAGCAGTCAGTGTTACGATATATGAAAATTTTGACTGAACGGAACCTAAAGGACAAAGCGAAATACACGATGTAACTATTATAAGTAGACTAATGTCGGTTTCACTACTAGTTAAAGCCGGAAAGTCTTAGCGTAATGCTATTCGAGGATAGAACAAGGCGAGTGTGTAAAAGGGGATAGTAATTGTGACGTTTGGCAGAATTTTGAAGGAAATAAGGAGAACTCCCCCGAAACGCTTGAAAACCCCTATAAGGCTAATTTAACATTCGAGGACGAATGTTCTAAAGGGGGGAGGATGTTATATCCCGTGTTTCGCGTGTTCAAAATTTTTTTGGAATAATTGTGACTTGTTAAGAATAAGGCCACATTTTGATTTCATTTGACATATATGTTATTGTTTATGAAAAGTGTTGACGCGGAGACATCGGGGAAGGCCAAGGGCAAAAATTGGAATTTCGGAAATTTATTTCGGGAATTACAAAACGAGAATTCTAATAAAATGGGCTCAAAATGAAAGAGAACATTTAGGCCCAATCCACATAGGGTGGCCGGCTATGGTCCATAATGTGGCAAGCCCATGAATTAAATTGATCATGTGATGATCATGTGACTAATTAATTAAGGAAGCATATTATATATTCAAGTTCATCCTTAGAATGTTCAAGAAAAAAATCAAAGAAAGAAAGAAAGAGCAAGAAGGGAGGGTTCGGCTCCCTTCAAGAAAGGAAAAAAAATAAAAAATTCCAAGTCTTAGACTTTGATCCAAAAATCTTGTTCTTCTTGAATTCTTAGTAAGTTCAAGATGCTCTTCAACTTGGTATAATTTTTAAGGCAAGAAAGTGCTTGTGTTGGCAAGTGAATGTTTGAAGAAAAAGGTAAGATTTCTACTCTTTTGTGTTATGGAATAAATATATATGTTGTAAGGATTGGAATTTGATGAGAATTGTGGAGTTGTGATATGTGTGTGAAGCCGTGTGTGTGTGTGTGGGATGGTGTATGGCCGTGTGCCATGGTGTTGGTGGAAAGCGGTGAGTTAAATTTTATTTAGTCCGTTAGTTGCGTCGTTGTGACCATTGTGACGCAAATGAAGGTTTAACGACTTGAATTAGCCTTGAATTTGCTTGTATGTAATTATGAGAAATTATGTAAATTTTGCATGACTTTTATATAAGTATGGAAGTAAGATTCAAATGTGAATTTGGTTGTTGTTAATGAGTTAGAAAGGAAAACAATGTGAGTTGGAAGTTTCGTTACATTTGTAGAAACATCGGATGGAATATGAAATTAGCGGGAATACTTGAATTCATGAATATTGTTTGGAATGCTATTGAATGTATTTGGATGATCTTGAACTAGCTAATGAATATGGAAAATGTTGATGTTAGTTGGATAATGGGAAGTGGGATAGAAAAGTAGACTATTGTTGATATAATGCATTTTTGTGATGATTGTTGGCATTGTTGATGTTGTTGGGTTGTTGTTGCTGCTATTTGAGCCGAGATGATTCTCGGGGGTGCTATATTTATAGGGGAGGTGCTGCCGAAATTTCGGTAGACAACTATGACTTTAAGTTGAATCCTTAGAATCCATAACTTACAATTGGTAACTTTGACCATTTGTAGATTCCGGGCAAAACGGGATTTGAGTTTAAGCGAGCGAAAGAAGCACGTAAGGTATGTAAAGCTAACCCATTCCTTCTTTTGGCATGTCCTAAGTATACTAGGTCGATACTTGAGCCTCGGGGACAATTCCGTTCATGGAAATTTGAATTTGAATTTGAGTACTATTCATTCAATCTAATTGAATTAGAAAACCTCACATTTTGTTGGAAAATGATCAAACGTCCGAAACTTTGGTAAATGTAATAGAATCGCTTCGAAACTTCCATTGATGATTCCATAGATCCTAATACTTGTGATTCAGGTCCGCCACCTCGACATGACCCGAGGTGGGCCCACTAATCCCGAGACTCCTTTGTTTGTTCTAATAGGCGTATTTTTGTATAGTGTCGGAAAAAGACTATTGTTTATGACTTTGGCTATCATAGAATAATGTCTTTACTGTCCCTGACGTTCTAAATTACATTTCGAACTATAAATGTAACTTTGGAAGTACTTTCGTGAAATAAATCCTGTATTGACCAATTATTCAAACTAGTTTGACTAATGAGCTGATATATATGATTATATCAAGTTTTATAACTATTTCGATTTATAAATTGTTTTAGTCGCTCATGACTCTGCTCGTGCCCCTTTATTACGATATCGTTCACCGGTTCCCGGGCCGGTTATTGATCACGCGCACTATGACAATTCGACCGTATGCCCTTTTGTTGACATGAGTATCCGGGCATAGGTGTTCCGATACAAGTACTCCGCTAGAAGTATTTTGATATAAGTATTCCGATATAAATATTTTGATATAAGTAATCTGATGTAAGTATTTTGATATAAGTATCCGGATAAAGTATTATGATATGAGTCTTCTGAAATAACTATTCGACATAAGCATTCTGAAATAAGATTTCTGATGTAAGTGTTCTATTATAAGTATTCTTCTATGAGTATTCTGATACAAGTACTCTGATGTGAGTATCCAATATGAATGTTCTCTATAAGCTTTAGCGTCTCCAACTTTCGTATACGACATCGGATTGTTTAGAAGTGTCCGAAGAGGTTCCGGTACCAAAAACGTTCATGATCTTTCTGTATGTACATATGGTTCCAAAATCTCCGTTTGATCTGATTCGTAAGGACATCTGAAGGTGCCTGATATGACTATGACTCTGATTCTCCGAAAAAGGCTTCTGAAATGCTTATAAAGCGTTCTGTACTTCAAACGCTCGTAACTTTCTCACACTACGTTGGATTGACCTGAAATCTGTTCCAAGCCTCCAGGTATCGGTAAGGACGCTTGTCTGTCGAGTCTTGGTTTCTATGTGCATCTGGTTTCTCACTACTCTGCTCGTGCGAGCCTTAGCATGTCTATTCACTGAGCCGGGCCAGGATATGTTATCGTGCGCTGTTCCCCTATATTGTCTACTGTGTTCTGAAATAAAACCGTGAGGGGTGGTCTGGGCTGAGCTCGATCCCCATAGCGGACAGTATCTGCGCTGCATAATCTGATACCAGGCAGACGCGTTGGGAGTGTACTGGGCAGAGCTCGAGCTCCCGAGACTGATCTGTGACCCGTGTACTGGGCAGAGCTCGAGCGGGAAAAACGGGCAGTTCCTGCATGGGATGACCACTGTACTGGGCCGAGCTCGAGATGGCATACCCCTTGTAGGCGCGTGTTCTGATATGATATGATACGATCTGATATGATATACTCCGGCTGTACGCCGCCTGATACGATACGTTTATGTATGGTGTGACCACTGTACTGGGCTGAGCTCGAGGTGTCACACTCCTTGTAGACATCATATGATTCGCCGGTTACAACGTCTGATCCGATACGCTACGGCGTCCTGTTATGGCATATGACTTTAATGTGCACTATGTGTGATCTGCGTCTGGAAAGTAAGTTCTGATACTCTATACGTCCTGTATTCCAACCGGTATACTATATCATCTGAGTATTCTGTATGTTATACACTCCGTCTGACACATGAACTAGGTAGGCACAAGTTGCGTCTGGAAAATCTGTTCGTTTGGCAACCCTTCTAACAGGTTATATCGGTTTATATGATATGTGATGATTTGTATGACCTGGGTCTGGGAAGTGAGTGATTCTGATATTCTGGACCATGTACTTATTCTTTTACCGCATGTTTCGACTATAGTTCTGATTTCTATATTCCGTGCTTTACATACTCAGTACATATTCCGTACTGACCCCCTTTCTTCGGGGGCTGCGTTTCATGCCCGCAGGTACAGACGCTCATTGTGGTGATCCGCCAGCCTAGGGTACACAGTCTGCTGTTTGGAGTGCTCCTTTGATCCGGAGCCCATACTTTTGGTACAGAACTCTTTGTTGTATATGGTTTCGTGCTTATGGTTATTTTTGGGTACGACGGGGCCCTGTCCCGTCATATGATTCTGTTGTCTGTATTAGAGGCCTATAGACATGTATGTGGGTCATCGGTCGTGTTTGGTCCGTGATGTCTGCTTGGTTTGTGCTCGGTTTACCCCTACGCTACATTAATATGATCGATCTATGTTTTATGATATAAATAATGGTTTAAATGATATGTTTATAATCTGGGACGCACGAGATTCATAATATGTAGGCACAAGTTAAATTTGGTCAGCATGTATGTACGTGTGTCCATGTCGGGCACTAGTCGCGGCCTACGGGGTTGGGTCGTGACAGCTCGGTACAAGAATCGGGTACTCGTCACGGCCCCTAGTCGGGTCGTGACACCACCGAGCACCACTCATTACGCTAATCATCATACCCATCCTGGACACACATAATCTCCAAGGCAATACATAAATTTACATAAGCCCTCACGGCTGCAAAAATGATATACAAAAATATACACTGATGTATTCTTGAGACAATTACTACCCACACATACCTATCTACGAGCCTCTACTAGAGTACTGAGACATAGGGATGGGACAGGACCCCGCCGTGCCCAAATATGTACACAAAAGAATGTATCAACAAATGGTACCTCCGGAGTAGTGGAGTGCTCCTGTAAATCTGCTGAGTAGCTCCTAAGAATCTGGGTTGCCTCCTTGTCTACCTGTGGGCATGAACACAGCGTCCATAGAAATAAAAAGACGTCAGTACGAACAACGTACTGAGTATATAAGGCATACACAATAACATGATAAAGAGATGCAAGATATAAGGCAAAGGGGTAACTTGTAACTGATTGCCTCTTAAGGCGGAGTCATGCATGCTAACTCTTATAATAAACAACATCATATCATGTAACCATAAAGATGTAACTGCCCGACCATATAGGTACGATGTGATCATCGTTAGCCTGCATCCGCAGTAAACATCTCATGCTGCCCACTAGTGGTGTCTGCTCATGCCATCTAGACATGGAGTATATGCCGCCCACCTGACTATATAGGCATAGTGTAATCTCATAATTATCTACTCATCATAAAGCATGCATAAGAACTCAAGTAAAAGCTACGACTCTATCTGGGTGACGTAAGGTCGAGAACCCCCGATTCCATTATGGAGTAGTCATGATCATCATGTCCCACCTTGAAGGAACTAGCGGCATAAGGTGAGTCTAACAACAATGAATAACATCGAGGAATCATATAAGGATCATTAACTTAATAAGACTATCATATCATAAGCTTTAGAGTCCCTAGGCTTAGATTTATCATCATCATTGTCATATTCATAACACATCTCTTATCGTTATCTCATGAGAAGCTCTTAGTAATCATAGACTTATAGTTTCTGGAATATGAGAGAGTCATGGAAAGATAAAAGAAGTCATGTTGTAGGAATCATGCCTTAGAGAAGAAGGGACTAGCCTTACATACCTCTTTGTCTCCTTAACTCTATCGACTAAATGGTTCCATTTGAAGCCGACCGCGGCAGTGGCACTGCTAGAGCGGTAGACCTACCACTGGAGTGGTCAATGACTGTTAGTCATTACTGCTAAAGTGGCCAGGTGGTCGCTGGGGCGGCGCTGCTGGGCGGTCCAGGTACATCTTCAACGGGTGACGGGCAGTTAATAAAATTAATGAAGTGTTAAAGTGCCCTAGACCCTCATTTTACCCCATTTAGATATTTGAGCTTGAAGAAACTGCTCTTAAGGATATTTGGAGGAAAAGCTTGGAGGTAATTCCTACTCACTTCTTCATTCTTCCTTTAAACCATAATCATGTTAAGATTCCCCCTTCTCCCTTAATGAACACAAGGCGGTAAGAGTTGAAAGAGGGTTCAAAAGAGTATTGTTCCTAGGATTATTAATGAATATATGGGTGATGTTTCATTAGATATTGACTAATCTAGGCTCATTAATCATAGATCTTCCACTTTTAACGTTGAATTTCAGATTTAGAGATTTAGGTTTTATACCCAATTTGGGGGTTTTGCATGAAATCAGAATCTAGGCTAATTATTGAGCTAAATCAGCAATTAAGGGTGAGATTATGATTGCCTAGTACTTAATTTGGTATTTTGCCCGCGAATTTCTCGTTTTGCCCTTGTGGGCCCATTCCCCAATTTCTAGTATTAAAATGGACCTAGTTGATATCATAGCAATAGTAGTATCATTATTCATGATTTCTAATATATAATTCGATTATGCTTAGACTACTTTGGTTTTGAGCTTCAGAGGAAGGGCAAGGCAAAAGAGTGACTTGTTGGTGTTGCGGTTCGGCAGCCCCGGTAGGTTATGGTTTACCTTCAATGAGACTTCGTCTAGTGAATCACATATTTATATTATAATGTCGGACACAGCATGTGAACCTTCGGGTATAAATTTGGGATGGATATTGCCTTAGGTTGGGCCCTGATGTGCGTTGGGACTAGCCAACCCATTATGCATGATTGATTGTTCAATTGTATTGGCTTGATGCCATGTGTAGTTGGTAATTATTGACTTCTATCTTGTCGTCTTGATTTGGACAGAATTGACATACCCGTGGTTGGCATTTGTACTTGGTTATATTGTTGGCGTACCCACTGTTAGTACTTGACTTATTGATATATGTTGGCATACCCACTGTTGATATTGTGATGTGATACTTGTTGCGTACCCCGTTGTAGTACTTGTGATATTGAACTTGATCCATTTTGTCACGACCCAACCGGAGGGCCATGACTGGTACCCGGTGCTAACCCACCCAGGTACCTCTTATCGTACTCTCATATTCACATCTAGGTGAGCCACATGGCTTATTCATAATTTATATGCATCAATAGTTCTAATCACGTTGGGCAACAACATATTTATATCATCATCAATAACAATGCCCATATCCATATACACAAGCCGACGAGGCTATCAAAATGATGTACAAAATATGAGCCAACAAGGCTAAGGACATCTAACCATATACAACTGTCTACGAGCCTCTAAGAAAAGCAGGTGACATCATATAGGTGGGACAGGACCCCGCCGTGCCCATATGTATGTACACAAAAGAATAATACCAAAAGTTGTAGCTCCGGATGAAATGGAGCTCTTCTATGCAGTCCCTGAATAAGATATCTATGGATCAAGCCTGTCTCCATGTCCACCTGCGGGCATGACGCAGCGTCCACAAGAAAAAGGACGCCCATACGAATAATGTACTGAGTATGTAAATCATAATCAACATCATAATAGGAGCATAAGAGACAGCATAAGAAATAGCATAAGATGGGGGAATCATGAGATAGTAGCCATAATCGTAGTTACTTACTTGTCTCTCATAGGGACCTTCCATTTCTAGTGCGTGCTCGTGTACATACATATATACATATACAAATATCTATATCCGTATTCATATACATATCCATATTCGTATCCGTACTCATATACATATTCGCATCCATAGCATACCCGACCACGAAGGTTCGGTGGTATCACATACCCGGCCATGACAAGGCTCAGTGACGTACATACCTGGCCCTACCAAGGCTCAGTGTTATCCATACCCAACTGCAGTGGTGTGCGTGCAACAGATATCATACCCGGCCATATAAGCTCGGTGTTACATAATAGTCATATATAGTTAGACATGTATACATAAAAGTCCACAAGTATCATGAACATCATTGCCATCATCGTTTTCGTTACATCTATCCTTATAGGATCAACTATCATATAAAGGAAGTACTAGTATTGTGAAAGTATCGAGAATCATGAGTTTTGGTACTCTTTGAGGTAGAGTCATTTATAAATCATTATGGAACTCATGAAAGGATATATATATATATATACCTCTTCGAAAGAAGGGTTAGCCTTACATACCTCTTTGACTTCTTAACTATTTAGCGTTCACCGTTGAAGCTTGAATAATCTACATTTAGAAGGATTCATAACATGGTTAAGCCTTAATGATACTCTTCAATTCAAACTAGGATAATTCATGTTCTAATGAAAATTGGGCAGCATTTCCCCTATTTCGTCAACTTCCACCATATCACAAAACAACTCCCAACAACCACAATAATATCCACAATATCATAATCAAGTATTCACATTCTATTTAGACTTCAAAATTCTTCCTTGTGTTCAACTTATACCAACAACTTCACAACCATTTAAGCACATTTCCGTACAATGCTTCCTCATCACTATTACTACCTTCCATAACAATATTATATCCATTTTATACTAAGAATCATAACTCAAGTTAGCATACTACTCAAAAATGTTACACCTTGGAAAATTCCCCATTAACGTACAGTGAATAGGATAGCGAAGGGCACGACGTATACGATGTTGTGACAAGAAAGAAATAGCATTGGATGATCCTAATCGAGATTCAAATACATTTGACGTAAGGGAAGAAGGTTGTTAAGGAAAGCAAAGGATATGTTGCGTGTCGGGTAAGAATTATGAGCGACGAGTTAACGATGGCATAATGATGTCTTAGAGAAGAGTGATAACTACCCTTATATTGATATTGAGGTGTTAAACAAGTTTCAAGAAGGTTCCATAAGGATTGGAGATCAAACGAGTCGACGAGAACGAAATCGGAACAGCTGGGCATTATACGGCCCAACATACTGGCCGTATATTTAGCCAAGAGGGGCATCACTGTTATATCCCGTATTTTTGAACGTCAGATTATTTGCTGAGGTGAGACCCACAGATCGAGATTTTTTTGGGACATATAAAAATTCATATGAATCACATATGAGAAGTTAAACACGACTCAAGAAGGACCCTTGGGCCAAATCAAAGTGGAAGTCCTCCAAACGAATATTTTTAAGAAAACGTTTTCGGTGATCTGACTTCAAGGGGCAAAAACGGTATTATAAGTTTGGAATTTGGAAAAGTACCAAGCAATAGAAGTTTTAGATAATTGAATTAGCTTTCCAACCATAGGTCGTGGGTCCCCAGGTGACGTCGGTACAAGGAGATATGAACGTTTTAAGGTCGAAAGGTCAGTGGGCTAGGCCCAACTCGGGACCAAACCGAGTTGGCCCAAAAAAATCAAAACAAATAATAAGGCCCAAATTTGTGAGGCCCAACCGGCCATGGTTATGGCCCAAGCCAATATTAAATAAAATTTGGTCAATTAAAGGATGACTAAGTCATCCTTATCACAATAAGTTCTAGAGGTTTCAAGAAAAGAAGAACAAGAGAAAGAAGAGAGAAAAGCTTAAGGCCATTTCGGCCATAGAGAAAGTCCATGAGAAAAATTGATAAAAATTCTTCAAAAATCAATCCCTACCAAGTAAAGGGTGCTTAACAAGGTGGAGTTGTTGTTGGAGCAAGAAAGATTCAAAATCATACAAGTTGCCAAGTTGTAGTCAAGTGAGAAGTTGAAGAAGAAAGGTGAGTTTTGATCTTTCTTTATGTGTTATGAATGGTTTATATGTGTCGTAGTATGTTAAAATGGATGAAATTCATGAAAGAGATAAAAATAGGGGTGTGGCCGTGAGGTATGGAACATGTATATGTGTGTAGAAATTGTGTTTTAATTAATTTATCTAGTGTTTGGTTGTTATTGTTGTGAATGATATGTGGAAAATGGAAGTTGAATAAATTTGGAGAGGTTGTAGTGTGTATGCTTGATGTTGGCCGTGTAGTTGTAGAGTAATATGGAAGAAAAGGAGTCAATTCTATTTAATGTTTTGGTTGTAGTTGAATTGTGGATGCTAGATTGCTAATGAATGCATAATAATCTTGTGAAGTTGAAGTAGGTGGAGGTTTGTTTTAGAAGTTATGTGAATTGAATGTAATGTTCTTGCATGCATGGAAGGTAATGTGGTTAGTATGATGTTGTTGGAATATAGATCATGAGGTTGTGATTGTTTTCAGTAAAGTTAGAAAGTTTTTGGAAGAAGTAGTAAGTTGATTGAATATGGAAGTTGTTAGTATTGTTGTTGTTGGAATTGTGGTTGATATTTTGGCCGGGTTTGAATTCCCGGGATTGTTGTTGATTGAAATTAGCCAAGTTGAACTTGGTGGGATGGAGTATTTATAGGGGAAGTGCTGCCGAAATTTCGGTAGCCAAATGTTTCCTTAAGAATTCAACTCTAAGTATCCTAATAAGAGTTTTGGTAAACATGACCAATTTGCAGATTTTGACGAGATTGCAACGTGAATTCGGAATAGCAAAAGAAGCGGAAAGAGGTATGTAAGGTTTCACCCTTCTTTCTATGGCATGTCTTAGACGGAATAAGTTGGGTACGCGCCTCGGGGACAACTCTCTTCCCCGGAATCCGCATCCAAAGTTTTCCACTTTTTGTTCAATAGAATTGAACTAGAAAGTGTGCAAATGATGGAAAGACCTCTTAAACCCCTAGAACTTGCATAAGTGGGACCCGATTACCCTAGGACCCTCACAAGTAATGACATGACACGTAATATATGTAAATCATATACGTCACCCCATCCGGCCCGAGGTGGGCCCGCTACTCTCGGATTTTTCCTTACAGTCTTGCTTGACTTACTTGAAGTGAATCCAAAGGGAACCTTTGATCCCGATTTCGTTCCAAATGATAAATACTATGACTCCTCTAACGAGGGCACTTCCATGACGATAATGATAACAATGATGTTAGATAAGAGAATATGCCTATGATACGTACTACCGGAACGACTCTATGACTAAGATGACTAAGCTAAGTATCTTATGTAAACATGAAAATGATACACTAATTTTTGAATCCTATTTATGTTTCCTAGCTATGACTTTATTTTCTAAAAGATTTCAAAGTCTATGAACTGTCATCTATGATGCCCCGAGTTCATTCTACGTTTACTTTAATATTATTCCCCGTTGGTAGTCTCACCTTAAAATACTCGTTCCTTCAAGGTGAGACAAAGCGATCACGAGTATTCTATAATATAATTGGAGGTCACTGACCTTACGTCACTCCGATGACTACATGATTCTTCTTTGGGCTTTCCTGCGTGCCTATGAGACATATGTATATAGGATACGTAAATGCATATAAGACATGTAAACGTATGTAAGATATGTGTATATAGTTTTAAAACATGCACATGACGAAAGAGCTAGAGCGCTATAGACGCTGATACATGCACATGATACACGTATATGTATATGATAAAAGCACCAGAGCGCTATAGACGCTGATGTACCTACACGACACACATATATGTATATGATAAAAGAGCTAGAGCGCTATAGACGCTGATATATGTACATGATATATGCATGTGTATACGGGGAAAATGGAGGTAAGGGCAGAGCGTTATGAACGCATATCCACCTGATCAGTTGGCATTACATGATATGATATCGTCCCGGACGCGGGATGCCCGGACGCGGGATGTGTATATTTATGGTTAAATGGATCGGCTGCCGACGCCTCGGCAATATGAGATGTCCTATTTTATATGTATATGTATATGAACAAGGAAAGATTCTTAAAGGAAAGCTAAGTACGCATAGCACCTGCCAAGGGTATATATATATACAGGTTATGTTTCTACCTCAGGACATGTGCTATTATTCTCTTATGTCGTTATTTCCGTTTTATACTTTCGTATGCTACTATTCATGCCTTACATACTCGGTACACTATTCGTACTGACGTCCCTTCTTGTGGACGCTGCGTTTCATGCCGCGCAGGTCAGCAGACAGGCGGATTTGATCCTTAGAAGCTCTACCAGCAGTGTTGACATTGCTCCAGTTATTCCGGAGCCTCACTTCCTTGGTACTATGTTGTGTATATATATTCGGGCACGGCAGTACTCGGCCCTTTCTATGTATAAACGTACTATGTCTAGAGGCTCGTAGACAGATATGTACAGTCAGTTAAGTATAGTTAGGTATATGGTGTTTTGGCATGCTAATGTTGATGTATAAGTGATAACGAAGTTTATTAGTCTATGTTCAGAATGACGCCGCTAATGTTAATGTTCAAAAAAAAAATGGCTCTGTTTTCATGGCTTGCTAAGAGGTAAAGGTAAAACGATAGACAAGGGGTGCTCGGTACAAGTATCGGGTACTCGTCACGGCCCCTAGACGGGTCGTGACAGAAGTGGTATCAGAGCAGTTCGGTCCTAGGAGTTTGTCTACGAGTCGTGTCCAGTAGAGTCTTGTTTATGGGTGTGTTGCGCGCCACACTTATAAACAGGAGGCTACAGGGCATTTAGGAAATATGACCTTCTTTGTACTCAAGATCGTGCGATAGAGCTATGCTACCAGGTTTCCACATTCCTTTCCTAATCCTGTGTTATGGTTTCAGTAATGCCGCCGAAAAGGATGGCTACAACGGCCCAGAAGGGCAAGAGGGTGGCTGGCAGCAGAGTTGAACGGGAGCTAGAAGAAGGAGAATCTCATAATGAAGCTCCCCCTCAGACCTTTCCTGCTCCCCCTGCACCAGCAGAGCAGGAAAGAGTTTCAGCTCCAGCCCCCGCACCTCCAGTTCCACCGCCAGCAGCTCCAGGCCAACAGATGGCCGAGGCCATTCAATTACTGACCCAGTTAATTGTCGCACAAGCTCAGCGGCAAGATGTAGACCTAGGAGACAGGGCGGTAAGTGCAAGGGCCCGCGACTTTATCACCCTGAAGCCTCCAGAGTTTTATGGATCCAGACCAGAGGAGGACCCGCAGAGTTTTATAGATGAGATGCTGAGGACCCTAAGGATCATACATGCTTCGGATACGGAGTCCGTAGAGTTGGCTTCATACAGGCTGCGGGATGTGGCAGTTTTGTGGTATAGTAGTTGGATATCCTCGAGGGGAGCGAATGCACCTCCCCCGGTTTGGCAGGAGTTTACCGAGGCATTTCTGCGACATTTCTTACCGCCAGAGGTTCGACGAGCACGAGCCGAGATGTTCTTGAACCTTAAACAAGGAAATATGAGTGTTCGAGAGTACGACCTTCGTTTCAACTCACTAGCCAGGTATGCCCCAGCCCTGATAGCAGATAGGGGAGATCATGTGCACCGATTCGTGAGTGGGCTAGGGCCACATTTAGTTAAGGAGTGCCTGACGGCTTCACTCCAGGATGGGATGACTATTACCCGCATCCAGGCCCACGCCCAAAATTTGGAAGAGCCGTACCAGTCACAGAGAGGGGAGCGGTATCCAGATAGGGGTTCCAGAAAAAGG
Source organism: Lycium barbarum (assembly GCF_019175385.1). Lineage (NCBI taxonomy): Eukaryota > Viridiplantae > Streptophyta > Magnoliopsida > Solanales > Solanaceae > Lycium > Lycium barbarum. The sequence goes on along the minus strand of NC_083342.1, from coordinate 60,310,822 downwards.
GGCAGATTTTCCAGGGCTAGAAGCGAGTATAGAGGGGGACAGGCACCGGAGCAATTTAGGTATTCAGACCGATCGACGGCCAGTGCAACTCCTCGATTTGCGGATAGGGGGCTTGACCGTTCTACTCACTCGAGACCAGATCAGGGTACTAAGGCGTCAGGATCGCAGTATAGAGCTGATTCTAGCAGGATGATGCCACCCCCGCCACGGTGTGCGCGATGTGGTAGACCACACTCTGGAGAGTGTCGCGCAGGTACAGGTGCATGTTATACTTGTGGGCGGGTTGGCCATTTGATGCGTGATTGCCCACTGAGGTATGAGGGAGACCAAGCCCAGCCCGCCGGGTTCGCGGTTGGTTCATCGTCGACCGTACGCCCTCTTGGACAGACTTCCCAAGCTCCAGCGGGCCGCGGCCGAGGTAGAGGAAGGACACCTAGTTCAGCTGGTCCTCCGCACCGCCTATATGCATTGACAGGACGACAGGACCCTGAGCCTTCCGCAGACGCAGCCACAGGTACTTTTTCGGCACCTTTTATGATATGTATGTTAATTGATTCGGATTCTATCCTATCCTACGTTGCCTTTATATTGCTGATCATATTAAGAATTCAGAAATTAGGACGAAAGGTAGCCATACGCACAGGTAAAAAGACGAATACTAAAGATTGCGGAGGTTAGAACTGTAAATAAAAGAAGAGATATGTTACGCGGCGTTTCGAAAACTGCTAAGACCCCAACTCGTACCATAATATGTGATATAAGTAGTGCGAGGGAGTAGGGGCGAAAATACTAACGCTAAGACGCTGAAATGCACTAAAGTTTCAAGGTTAAGCGTGCTAGGGTGAGAGTAATTTCATGATGGGTGACCCCCTGGGAAATATGCTGAAATTTTCACAAATGTGGGAACAAGAGACGAATGTGAAGCTAGGTAGTCCAATGTAAATTAGAGTGTGTGGAGTGGTTACAAACCCTATAAAAGTCATGTAGGCTGAGACGGACAAGACTAACGGAAGAGGAGAAAGCGTGACAGAAAGGGGACTTATTAACGTAGGGCCAACGTTCGGAGCTTACTCAATGGACTTACGACATAAAAGCGACCTAAGCGACATGTGAGATGTCTACGAAGGAGACCTCCCTGAAGTATTATGATACACTATGAAGCCAGTTTAACATTCGAGGACGAATGTTCTAAAGGGGGGGAGAATGTTATATCCCGTATTTTTGAACGTCAGATTATTTGCTGATGTGGGACCCACACATCGAGATTTTTTTTTGGGACAACTAAAAATTCATATGAATCACATATGAGAAGTTAAACACGACTCAAGAAGGACCCTTGGGCCAAATCAAAGTGGAAGTCCTCCAAACGAATATTTTTAAGAAAACGTTTTCGGGTGATCTGACTTCAAGGGGCGAAAACGGTATTATAAGTTTGGAATTTGGAAAAGTACCAAGAAATAGAAGGTGTAGATAATTGAATTAGCTTTCCAACCATAGGCCGTGGGTCCCCAGGTGACGTCGGTACAAGGAGATATGAACGTTTTAAGGTCGAACGGTCAGTGGGCTAGGCCCAACTCGGGACCAAACCGAGTTGGCCCAAAAAAATCAAAAAAAATAATAAGGCCCAAATTTGTGAGGCCCAACCGGCCATGGTTATGGCCCAAGCCAATATTAAATAAAATTTGGTCAATAAAAGGATGACTAAGTCATCCTTATCACAATAAGTTCTAGAGGTTTCAAGAAAAGAAGAACAAGAGAAAGAAGAGAGAAAAGCTTAAGGCCATTTCGGCCATAGAGAAAGTCCATGAGAAAAATTGATAAAAATTCTTCAAAAATCAATCCCTACCAAGTAAAGGGTGCTTAACAAGGTGGAGTTGTTGTTGGAGCAAGAAAGATTCAAAATCATACAAGTTGCCAAGTTGTAGTCAAGTGAGAAGTTGAAGAAGAAAGGTGAGTTTTGATCTTTCTTTATGTGTTATGAATGGTTTATATGTGTTGTAGTATGTTAAAATGGATGAAATTCATGAAAGAGATAAAAATAGGGGTGTGGCCGTGAGGTATGGAACATGTATATGTGTGTAGAAATTGTGTTTTAATTAATTTATCTAGTGTTTGGTTGTTATTGTTGTGAATGATATGTGGAAAATGGAAGTTGAATAAATTTGGAGAGGTTGTAGTGTGTATGCTTGATGTTGGCCGTGTAGTTGTAGAGTAATATGGAAGAAAAGGAGTCAATTCTATTTAATGTTTTGGTTGTAGTTGAATTGTGGATGCTAGATTGCTAATGAATGCATAATAATCTTGTGAAGTTGAAGTAGGTGGAGGTTTGTTTTAGAAGTTATGTGAATTGAATGTAATGTTCTTGCATGCATGGAAGGTAATGTGGTTAGTATGATGTTGTTGGAATATAGATCATGAGGTTGTGATTGTTTTCATTAAAGTTAGAAAGTTTTTGGAAGAAGTAGTAAGTTGATTGAATATGGAAGTTGTTAGTATTGTTGTTGTTGGAATTGTGGTTGATATTTTGGCCGGGTTTGAATTCCCGGGATTGTTGTTGATTGAAATTAGCCAAGTTGAACTTGGTGGGATGGAGTATTTATAGGGGAAGTGCTGCCGAAATTTCGGTAGCCAAATGTTTCCTTAAGAATTCAACTCTAAGTATCCTAATAAGAGTTTTGGTAAACATGACCAATTTGCAGATTTTGACGAGATTTCAACGTGAATTCGGAATACCAAAAGAAGCGGAAAGAGGTATGTAAGGTTTCACCCTTCTTTCTATGGCATGTCTTAGACGGAATAAGTTGGGTATGCGCCTCGGGGACAACTCTCTTCCCCGGAATCCGCATCCAAAGTTTTCCACTTTTTGTTCAATAGAATTGAACTAGAAAGTGTGCAAATGATGGAAAGACCTCTTAAACCCCTAGAACTTGCATAAGTGGGACCCGATTACCCCCTGACCCTCACAAGTAATGACATGACACGTAATATATGTAAATCATATACGTCACCCCATCCGGCCCGAGGTGGGCCCGCTACTCTCGGATTTTTCCTTACAGTCTTGCTTAACTTACTTGAAGTGAATCCAAAGGGAACCTTTGATCCCGATTTCGTTACCAAATGATAAATACTATGACTTCTCTAACGAGGGCACTTCCATGACGATAATGATAACAATGATGTTAGATAAGAGAATATGCCTATGATACGTACTACCGGAACGACTCTATGACTAAGATGACTAAGCTAAGTATCTTATGTAAACATGAAAATGATAAACAAATTTTTGAATCCTATTTATATTTCCTAGCTATGACTTTATTTTCTAAAAGATTTCAAAGTCTATGAACTGTCATCTATGATGCCCCGATTTCATTCTACGTTTACTTTAATATTATTCCCCGTTGGTAGTCTCACCTTAAAATACTCGTTCCTTCAAGGTGAGACAAAGCGATCACGAGTATTCTATAATATAATTGGAAGTCACCGACCTTACGTCACTCCGATGACTACATGATTCTTCTTTGGGCTTTCCTGCGTGCCTATGAGACATATGTATATAGGATACCTAAATGCATATAAGACATGTAAATGTATGTAAGATATGTGTATATATTTTTAAAACATGCACATGACGAAAGAGCTAGAGCGCTATAGACGCTGATACATGCACATGATACACGTATATGTATATGATAAAAGCACAAGAGCGCTACAGACGCTGATGTACCTACACGACACACGTATATGTATATTGTAAAAGAGCTAGAGCGCTATAGACGCTGATATATGTACATGATATATGCATGTGTATACGGGGAAAATGGAGGTAAGGGCAGAGCGTTATAAACGCATATCCACCTGATCAGTTGGCATTACATGATATGATATCGTCCCGGACGCGGGATGTGTATATTTATGGTTAAATGGATCGGCTGCCGACGCCTCGGCAATATGAGATGTCCTATTTTATATATATATGTATATGAACAAGGAAAGATTCTTAAAGGAAAGCTAACTACGCATAGCACCTGCCAAGGGTATATATATATACAGGTTATGTTTCTACCTCAGGACATGTGCTATTATTCTCTTATGTCGTTATTTCCATTTTATACTTTTCGTATGCTACTATTCATGCCTTACATACTCGGTACACTATTCGTACTGACGTCCCTTCTTTTGGACGCTGCGTTTCATGCCGCGCAGGTCAGCAGACAGGCGGATTTGATCCTTAGAACCTCTACCAGTAGTGTTGACAGTGCTCCAGTTATTCCGGAGCCTCACTTCCTTGGTACTATTTTGTGTATATATATTCGGGCACGGCAATACTCAGCCCTTTCTATGTATAAACGTACTATGTCTAGAGGCTCGTAGACAGATATGTACAGTCAGTTAAGTATAGTTAGGTATATGGTGTTTTGGCATGCTAATGTTGATGTATAAGTGATAACGAAGTTTATTAGTCTATGTTCAGAATGACGCCGCTAATGTTAATGTTCAAAAAAACAAATGGCTCTGTTTTCATGGCTTGCTAAGAGGTAAAGGTAAAACGATAGACAAGGGGTGCTCGGTACAAGTATCGGGTACTCGTCACGGCCCCTAGACGGGTCGTGATAGAAGTGGTATCAGAGCAGTTCGGTCCTAGGAGTTTCTCTACGAGCCGTGTCCAGTAGAGTCTTGTTTATGGGTGTGTTGCGCGCCACACTTATAAACAGGAGGCTACAGGGCATTTAGGAAATATGACCTTCTTTGTACTCAAGATCGTGCGATAGAGCTATGCTACCAGGTTTCCACATTCCTTTCCTAATCCTGTGTTATGGTTTCAGTAATGCCGCCGAAAAGGAAGGCTACGACGGCCCAGAAGGGCAAGAGGGTGGCTGGCAGCAGAGTTGAACGGGAGCTAGAAGAAGGAGAATCTCATAATGAAGCTCCCCCTCAGACCTTTCCTGCTCCCCCTGCACCAGCAGAGCAGGAAAGAATTTCAGCTCCAGCCCCCGCACCTCCAGTTCCACCGCCAGCAGCTCCGGGCCAACAGATGGCCGAGGCCATTCAATTACTGACCCAGTTAATTGCCGCACAGGCTCAGCGGCAAGATGTAGACCTAGGAGACAGGGCGGTAAGTGCAAGGGCCCGCGACTTTATCACCCTGAAGCCTCCAGAGTTTTATGGATCCAGACCAGAGGAGGACCCGCAGAGTTTTATAGATGAGATGCTGAGGACTCTAAGGATCATACATGCTTCGAATACGGAGTCCGTAGAGTTGGCTTCATACAGGCTGCGGGATGTGGCAGTTTTGTGGTATAGTAGTTGGATATCCTCGAGGGGAGCGAATGTACCTCCCCCGGTTTGGCAGGAGTTTACCGAGGCATTTCTGCGACATTTCTTACCGCCAGAGGTTCGACGAGCACGAGCCGAGATGTTCTTGAACCTTAAACAAGGAAATATGAGTGTTCGGGAGTACGGCCTTCGTTTTAACTAACTAGCCAGGTATGCCCCAACCCTGATAGCAGATAGGGGAGATCATGTGCACCGATTCGTGAGTGGGCTAGGGCCACATTTAGTTAAGGAGTGCCTGACGGCTTCACTCCAGGATGGGATGACTATTACCCGCATCCAGGCCCACGCCCAAAATTTGGAAGAGCAGTACCAGTCACAGAGAGGGGCGCGGTATCCAGATAGGGGTTCCAGAAAAAGGGGCAGATTTTCCAGGGCTAGAAGCGAGTATAGAGGGGGACAGGCACCGGAGCAATTTAGGTATTCAGACCAATCGACGGCCAGTGCACCTCCTCGATTTGCGGATAGGGGGCTTGACCGTTCTACTCACTCGAGACCAGATCAGGGTACTAAGGCGTCAGGATCCCAGTATAGAGCTGATTCTAGCAGGATGATGCCACCCCCGCCACGGTGTGCGCGATGTGGTAGACCACACTCTGGAGAGTGTCGCGCAGGTACAGGTGCATGTTATACTTGTGGGCGGGTTGGCCATTTGATGCGTGATTGCCCACTGAGGTATGAGGGAGACCAAGCCCAGCCCGCCGGGTTCGCGGTTGGTTCATCGTCGACCGTACGCCCTCTTGGACAGACTTCCCAAGCTCCAGCGGGCCGCGGCCGAGGTAGAGGAAGGACACCTAGTTCAGCTGGTCCTCCGCACCGCCTATATTCATTGACAGGACGACAGGACCTTGAGCCTTCCGCAGACGCAGCCACAGGTACTTTTTCGGCACCTTTTATGATATGTATGTTAATTGATTCGGATTCTATCCTATCCTACGTTGCCTTTATATTGCTGATCATATTAAGAATTCAGAAATTAGGACGAAAGGTAGCCATACGCACAGGTAAAAAGACGAATACTAGAGATTGCGGAGGTTAGAACTGTAAATAAAAGAAGAGATGTGTTACGCGGCGTTTCGAAAACTGCTAAGACCCCAACTCGTACCATAATATGTGATATAAGTAGTGCGAGGGAGTAGGGGCGAAAATACTAACGCTAACACGCTGAAATGCACTAAAGTTTCAAGGTTAAGCGTGCTAGGGTGAGAGTAATTTCATGATGGGTGACCCCCTGGGAAATATGCTGAAATTTTCACAAATGTGGGAACAAGAGACGAATGTGAAACTAGGTAGTCCAATGTAAATTAGAGTGTGTGGAGTGGTTACAAACCCTATAAAAGTCATGTAGGCTGAGACGGACAAGACTAACGGAAGAGGAGAAAGCGTGATAGAAAGGGGACTTATTAACGTAGGGCCAACGTTCGGAGCTTACTCAATGGACTTACGACATAAAAGCGACCTAAGCGACATGTGAGATGTCTACGAAGGAGACCTCCCTGAAGTATTATGATACACTACGAGGCTAGTTTAACATTCGAGGACGAATGTTCTAAAGGGGGGGGGGGAGAATGTTATATCCCGTATTTTTTAACGTCAGATTATTTGCTGAGGTGGGACCCACACATCGAGATTTTTTTTTGGGACATCTAAAAATTCATATGAATCACATATGAGAAGTTAAACACGACTCAAGAAGGACCCTTGGGCCAAATCAAAGTGCAAGTCCTCCAAACGAATATTTTTAAGAAAACGTTTTCGGGTGATCTGACTTCAAGGGGCGAAAACGGTATTATAAGTTTGGAATTTGGAAAAGTACCAAGAAATAGAAGTTGTAGATAATTGAATGAGCTTTCCAACCATAGGTCGTGGGTCCCGAGGTGACGTCGGTACAAGGCGATATGAACGTTTTAAGGTCGAAAGGTCAGTGGGCTAGGCCCAACTCGGGACCAAACCGAGTTGGCCCAAAAAAATCAAAAAAAATAATAAGGCCCAAATTTGTGAGGCCCAACCGGCCATGGTTATGGCCCAAGCCAATATTAAATAAACTTTGGTCAATAAAAGGATGACTAAGTCATCCTTATCACAATAAGTTCTAGAGGTTTCAAGAAAAGAAGAACAAGAGAAAGAAGAGAGAAAAGCTTAAGGCCATTTCGGCCATAGGGAAAGTCCATGAGAAAAATTGATAAAACTTCTTCAAAAATCAATCCCTACCAAGTAAAGGGTGCTTAACAAGGTGGAGTTGTTGTTGGAGCAAGAAAGATTCAAAATCATACAAGTTGCCAAGTTGTAGTCAAGTGAGAAGTTGAAGAAGAAAGGTGAGTTTTGATCTTTCTTTATGTGTTATGAATGGTTTATATGTGTTGTAGTATGTTAAAATGGATGAAATTCATGAAAGAGATAAAAATAGGGGTGTGGCCGTGAGGTATGGAACATGTATATGTGTGTAGAAATTGTGTTTTAATTAATTTATCTAGTGTTTGGTTCTTATTGTTGTGAATGATATGTGGAAAATGGAAGTTGAATAAATTTGGAGAGGTTGTAGTGTGTATGCTTGATGTTGGCCGTGTAGTTGTAGAGTAATATGGAAGAAAAGGAGTCAATTCTATTTAATGTTTTGGTTGTAGTTGAATTGTGGATGCTAGATTGCTAATGAATGCATAATAATCTTGTGAAGTTGAAGTAGGTGGAGGTTTGTTTTAGAAGTTATGTGAATTGAATGTAATGTTCTTGCATGCATGGAAGGTAATGTGGTTAGTATGATGTTGTTGGAATATAGATCATGAGGTTGTGATTGTTTTCATTAAAGTTAGAAAGTTTTTGGAAGAAGTAGTAAGTTGATTGAATATGGAAGTTGTTAGTATTGTTGTTGTTGGAATTGTGGTTGATATTTTGGCCGGGTTTGAATTCCCGGGATTGTTGTTGATTGAAATTAGCCAAGTTGAACTTGGTGGGATGGAGTATTTATAGGGGAAGTGCTGCCGAAATTTCGGTAGCCAAATGTTTCCTTAAGAATTCAACTCTAAGTATCCTAATAAGAGTTTTGGTAAACATGACCAATTTGCAGATTTTGACGAGATTGCAACGTGAATTCGGAATAGCAAAAGAAGCGGAAAGAGGTATGTAAGGTTTCACCCTTCTTTCTATGGCATGTCTTAGACGGAATAAGTTGGGTACGCGCCTCGGGGACAACTCTCTTCCCCGGAATCCGCATCCAAAGTTTTCCACTTTTTGTTCAATAGAATTGAACTAGAAAGTGTGCAAATGATGGAAAGACCTCTTAAACCCCTAGAACTTGCATAAGTGGGACCCGATTACCCCCTGACCCTCACAAGTAATGACATGACACGTAATATATGTAAATCATATACGTCACCCCATCCGGCCCGAGGTGGGCCCGCTACTCTAGGATTTTTCCTTACAGTCTTGCTTGACTTACTTGAAGTGAATCCAAAGGGAACCTTTGATCCCGATTTCGTTACCAAATGATAAATACTATGACTCCTCTAACGAGGGCACTTCCATGACGATAATGATAACAATGATGTTAGATAAGAGAATATGCCTATGATACGTACTACCGGAACGACTCTATGACTAAGATGACTAAGCTAAGTATCTTATGTAAACATGAAAATGATACACTAATTTTTGAATCCTATTTATATTTCCTAGCTATGACTTTATTTTCTAAAAGATTTCAAAGTCTATGAACTGTCATCTATGATGCCCCGATTTCATTCTACGTTTACTTTAATATTATTCCCCGTTGGTAGTCTCACCTTAAAATACTCGTTCCTTCAAGGTGAGACAAAGCGATCACTTGTATTCTATAATTTAATTGGAGGTCACTGACCTTACGTCACTCCGATGACTACATGATTCTTCTTTGGGCTTTCCTGCGTGCCTATGAGACATGTATATAGGATACGTAAAGACATATAAGACATGTAAATGTATGTAAGATATGTGTATATATTTTTAAAACATGCACATGACGAAAGAGCTAGAGCGCTATAGACGCTGATACATGCACATGATACACGTATATGTATATGGTAAAAGCACCAGAGCGCTATAGACGCTGATGTACCTACACGACACACGTATATGTATATGATAAAAGAGCTAGAGCGCTATAGACGCTGATATATGTAAATGATATATGCATGTGTATACGGGGAAAATGGAGGTAAGGGCAGAGCGTTATGAACGCATATCCACCTGATCAGTTGGCATTTCATGATATGATATCGTCCCGGACGCGGGATGCCCGGACGCGGGATGTGTATATTTATGGTTAAATGGATCGGCTGTCGACGCCTCGGCAATATGAGATGTCCTATTTTATATGTATATGTATATGAACAAGGAAAGATTCTTAAAGGAAAGCTAAGTACGCATAGCACCTGCCAAGGGTATATATATATATATACAGGTTATGTTTCTACCTCAGGACGTGTGCTATTATTCTCTTATGTCGTTATTTCCGTTTTATACTTTCGTATGCTACTATTCATGCCTTACATACTCGGTACACTATTCGTACTGACGTCCCTTCTTGTGGACGCTGCGTTTCATGCCGCGCAGGTTAGCAGACAGGCGGATTTGATCCTTAGAAGCTCTACCAGCAGTGTTGACAGTGCTCCAGTTATTCCGGAGCCTCACTTCCTTGGTACTATTTTGTGTATATATATTCGGGCACGGCAATACTCAACCCTTTCTATGTATAAACGTACTATGTCTAGAGGCTCGTAGACAGATATGTACAGTCAGTTAAGTATAGTTAGGTATATGGTGTTTTGGCATGCTAATGTTGATGTATAAGTGATAACGAAGTTTATTAGTCTATGTTCAGAATGACGCCGCTAATGTTAATGTTAAAAAAAAAATGGCTCTGTTTTCATGGCTTGCTAAGAGGTAAAGGTAAAACGATAGATAAGGGGTGCTCGGTACAAGTATCGGGTACTCGTCACGGCCCCTAGACGGGTCGTGACAGAAGTGGTATCTGAGCAGTTCGGTCCTAGGAGTTTGTCTACGAGTCGTGTCCAGTAGAGTCTTGTTTATGGGTGTGTTGCGCGCCACACTTATAAACAGGAGGCTACAGGGCATTTAGGAAATATGACCTTCTTTGTACTCAAGATCGTGCGATAGAGCTATGCTACTAGGTTTCCACATTCCTTTCCTAATCCTGTGTTATGGTTTCAGTAATGCCGCCGAAAAGGAAGGCTACAACGGCCCAGAAGGGCAAGAGGGTGGCTGGCAGTAGAGTTGAACGGGAGCTAGAAGAAGGAGAATCTCATAATGAAGCTCCCCCTCAGACCTTTCCTGCTCCCCATGCACCAGCAGAGCAGGAAAGAGTTTCAGCTCCAGCCCCCGCACCTCCAGTTCCACTGCCAGCAGCTCCAGGCCAACAGATGGCCGAGACCATTCAATTACTGACCCAGTTAATTGCCGCACAGGCTCAGCGGCAAGATGTAGACCTAGGAGACAGGGCGGTAAGTGCAAGGGCCCGCGACTTTATCACCTTGAAGCCTCCAGAGTTTTATGGATCCAGACCAGAGGAGGACCCGCAGAGTTTTATAGATGAGATGCTGAGGACTCTAAGGATCATACATGCTTCGGATACGGAGTCCGTAGAGTTGGCTTCATACAGGCTGCGGGATGTGGCAGTTTTGTGGTATAGTAGTTGGATATCCTCGAGGGGAGCGAATGCACCTCCCCCGGTTTGGCAGGAGTTTACCGAAACATTTCTGCGACATTTCTTACCGCCAGAGGTTCGACGAGCACGAGCCGAGATGTTCTTGAACCTTAAACAATGAAATATGAGTGTTCGGGAGTACGACCTTCGTTTCAACTCACTAGCCAGGTATGCCCCAGCCTTGATAGCACATAGGGGAGATCATGTGCACCGATTCGTGAGTGGGCTAGGGCCACATTTAGTTAAGGAGTGCCTGACGGCTTCACTCCCGGATGGGATGACTATTACCCGCATCCAGGCCCACGCCCAAAATTTGGAAGAGCCGTACCAGTCACAGAGAGGGGAGCGGTATCCAGATAGGGGTTCCAGAAAAAGGGGCAGATTTTCCAGGGCTAGAAGCGAGTATAGAGGGGGACAGGCACCAGAGCAATTTAGGTATTCAGACCAATCGACGGCCAGTGCACCTCCTCGATTTGCGGATAGGGGGCTTGACCGTTCTACTCACTCGAGACCAGATCAGGGTACTAAGGCGTCAGGATCCCAGTATAGAGCTGATTCTAGCAGGATGATGCCACCCCCGCCACGGTGTGCGCGATGTGGTAGACCACACTCTGGAGAGTGTCGCGCAGGTACAGGTGCATGTTATACTTGTGGGCGGGTTGGCCATTTGATGCGTGATTGCCCACTGAGGTATGAGGGAGACCAAGCCCAGCCCGCCGGGTCCGCGGTTGGTTCATCGTCGACCGTACGCCCTCTTGGACAGACTTCCCAAGCTCCAGCGGGCCGCGGCCGAGGTAGAGGAAGGACACCTAGTTCAGCTGGTCCTCCGCACCGCATATATGCATTGACAGGACGACAGGACCCTGAGCCTTCTGCAGACGCAGCCACAGGTACTTTTTCGGCACCTTTTATGATATGTATGTTAATTGATTCGGATTCTATCCTATCCTACGTTGCCTTTATATTGCTGATCATATTAAGAATTCAGAAATTAGGACGAAAGGTAGCCATACGCACAGGTAAAAATACGAATACTAGAGATTGCGGTGGTTAGAACTGTAAATAAAAGAAGAGATGTGTTACGCGGCGTTTCGAAAACTGCTAAGACCCCAACTCGTTCCATAATATGTGATATAAGTAGTGCGAGGGAGTAGGGGCGAAAATACTAACGCTAAGACGCTGAAATGCACTAAAGTTTCAAGGTTAAGCGTGCTTGGGTGAGAGTAATTTCATGATGGGTGACCCCCTGGGAAATATGCTGAAATTTTCACAAATGTGGGAACAAGAGACGAATGTGAAGCTAGGTAGTCCAATGTAAATTAGAGTGTTTGGAGTGGTTACAAACCCTATAAAAGTCATGTAGGCTGAGACGGACAAGACTAACGGAAGAGGAGAAAGCGTGACAGAAAGGGGACTTATTAACGTAGGGCCAACGTTCGGAGCTTACTCAATGGACTTACGACATAAAAGCGACCTAAGCGACATGTGAGATGTCTACGAAGGAGACCTCCCTGAAGTATTATGATACACTATGAGGCCAGTTTAACATTCGAGGACGAATGTTCTAAAGGGGGGGAGAATGTTATATCCCGTATTTTTGAACGTCAGATTATTTGCTGAGGTGGGACCCACACATCGAGATTTTTTTTGGGACATCTAAAAATTCATATGAATCACATATGAGAAGTTAAACACGACTCAAGAAGGACCCTTGGGCCAAATCAAAGTGGAAGTCCTCCAAACGAATATTTTTAAGAAAATGTTTTCGGGTGATCTGACTTCAAGGGGCAAAAACGGTAATACAAGTTTGCAATTTGGAAAAGTACCAAGAAATAGAAGTTGTAGATAATTGAATTAGCTTTCCAACCATATTTCGTGGGTCCCCAGGTGACGTCGGTACAAGGCGATATGAACGTTTTAAGGTCGAAAGGTCAGTGGGCTAGGCCCAACTCGGGACCAAACCGAGTTGGCCCAAAAAAATCAAAAAAAATAATAAGGCCCAAATTTGTGAGGCCCAACCGGCGATGGTTATGGCCCAAGCCAATATTAAATAAAATTTGGTCAATAAAAGGATGACTAAGTCATCCTTATCACAATAAGTTCTAGAGGTTTCAAGAAAAGAAGAACAAGAGAAAGAAGAGAGAAAAGCTTAAGGCCATTTCGGCCATAGAGAAAGTCCATGAGAAAAATTGATAAAAATTCTTCAAAAATCAATCCCTACCAAGTAAAGGGTGCTTAACAAGGTGGAGTTGTTGTTGGAGCAAGAAAGATTCAAAATCATACAAGTTGCCAAGTTGTAGTCAAGTGAGAAGTTGAAGAAGAAAGGTGAGTTTTGATCTTTCTATATGTGTTATGAATGGTTTATATGTGTTGTAGTATGTTAAAATGGATGAAATTCATGAAAGAGATAAAAATAGGGGTGTGGCCGTGAGGTATGGAACATGTATATGTGTGTAGAAATTGTGTTTTAATTAATTTATCTAGTGTTTGGTTGTTATTGTTGTGAATGATATGTGGAAAATGGAAGTTGAATAAATTTGGAGAGGTTGTAGTGTGTATGCTTGATGTTGGCCGTGTAGTTGTAGAGTAATATGGAAGAAAATGAGTCAATTCTATTTAATGTTTTGGTTGTAGTTGAATTGTGGATGCTAGATTGCTAATGAATGCATAATAATCTTGTGAAGTTGAAGTAGGTGGAGGTTTGTTTTAGAAGTTATGTGAATTGAATGTAATGTTCTTGCATGCATGGAAGGTAACGTGGTTAGTATGATGTTGTTGGAATATAGATCATGAGGTTGTGATTGTTTTCATTAAAGTTAGAAAGTTTTTGGAAGAAGTAGTAAGTTGATTGAATATGGAAGTTGTTAGTATTGTTGTTGTTGGAATTGTGGTTGATATTTTGGCCGGGTTTGAATTCCCGGGATTGTTGTTGATTGAAATTAGCCAAGTTGAACTTGGTGGGATGGAGTATTTATAGGGGAAGTGCTGCCGAAATTTCGGTAGCAAAATGTTTCCTTAAGAATTCAACTCTAAGTATCCTAATAAGAGTTTTGGTAAACATGACCAATTTGCAGATTTTGACGAGATTGCAACGTGAATTCGGAATAGCAAAAGAAGCGGAAAGAGGTATGTAAGGTTTCACCCTTCTTTCTATGGCATGTCTTAGACGGAATAAGTTGGGTACACGCCTCGGGGACAAATCTCTTCCCCGGAATCCGCATCCAAAGTTTTCCACTTTTTGTTCAATAGAATTGAACTAGAAAGTGTGCAAATGATGGAAAGACCTCTTAAACCCCTAGAACTTGCATAAGTGGGACCCGATTACCCTAGGACCCTCACAAGTAATGACATGACACGTAATATATGTAAATCATATACGTCACCCCATCCGGCCCGAGGTGGGCCCGCTACTCTTGGATTTTTCCTTACAGTCTCTCTTGACTTACTTGAAGTGAATCCAAAGGGAACCTTTGATCCCGATTTCGTTACCAAATGATAAATACTATGACTCCTCTAACGAGGGCACTTCCATGACGATAATGATAACAATGATGTTAGATAAGAGAATATGCCTATGATACGTACTACCGGAACGACTCTATGACTAAGATGACTAAGCTAAGTATCTTATGTAAACATGAAAATGATACACTAATTTTTGAATCCTATTTATATTTCCTAGCTATGACTTTATTTTCTAAAAGATTTCAAAGTCTATGAACTATCATCTATGATGCCCCGATTTCATTCTACGTTTACTTTAATATTATTCCCCGTTGGTAGTCTCACCTTAAAATACTCGTTCCTTCAAGGTGAGACAAAGCGATCACTTGTATTCTATAATATAATTGGAGGTCACTAACCTTACGTCACTCCGATGACTACATGATTCTTCTTTGGGCTTTCCTGCGTGCCTATGAGACATATGTATATAGGATACGCAAAATGCATATAATACATGTAAATGTATGTAAGATATGTGTATATATTTTTAAAACATGCACATGACGAAAGAGCTAGAGCGCTATAGACGCTGATACATGCACATGATACACGTATATGTATATGATAAAAGCACCAGAGCGCTATAGACGCTGATGTACCTACACGACACACGTATATGTATATGATAAAAGAGCTAGAGCGCTATAGACGGTGATATATGTACATGATATATGCATGTGTATACAGGGAAAATGGAGGTAAGGGGCAGAGCGTTATGAACGCATATCCACCTGATCAGTTGGCATTACATGATATGATATCGTCCCGGACGCGGGATGTATATATTTATGGTTAAATGGATCGGCTGCCGACGCCTCGACAATATGAGATGTCCTATTTTATATGTATATGTATATGAACAAGGAACGATTCTTAAAGGAAAGCTAAGTACGCATAGCACCTGCCAAGGGTATAAATATATACAGGTTATGTTTCTACCTCAGGACATGTGCTATTATTCTCTTATGTCGTTATTTCCGTTTTATACTTTCCGTATGCTACTATTCATGCCTTACCTACTCGGTACACTATTCGTACTGACGTCCCTTCTTGTGGACGCTGCGTTTCATGCCGCGCAGGTCAGCAGACAGGCGGATTTGATCCTTAGAAGCTCTACCAGTAGTGTTGACAGTGCTCCAGTTATTCCGGAGCCTCACTTCCTTGGTACTATTTTGTGTATATATATTCGGGCACGGCAGTACTCAGCCCTTTCTATGTATAAACGTACTATGTCTAGAGGCTCGTAGACAGATATGTACAGTCAGTTAAGTATAGTTAGGTATATGGTGTTTTGGCCTGCTAATGTTGATGTATAAGTGATAACGAAGTTTATTAGTCTATGTTCAGAATGACGCCGCTAATGTTAATGTTCTAAAAAAACAATGGCTCTGTTTTCATGGCTTGCTAAGAGGTAAAGGTAAAACGATAGACAAGGGGTGCTCGGTACAAATATCGGGTATTCGTCACGGCCCCTAGACGGATCGTGACAATCACTCACTGTACCAAACATACGGCCATACATACGGCCCATATAAATGGTACGGACCATATGTTGGTCCGTATATCTTGGTCGGGACTGATTTCATGATTTAATATAAGGACCTCTCTCTCATTTCATTTCATCTCATTTCCACTCTCCTCTCTTCAAGAAACCTCTAGAACACTCTCCATTATTCATCCACAAGAAACCAAGGGAAATCGATGATCAACTACCTCAAAACCATGAAATCAAGTGTATGAAACCTAAAAAAAGTTCATCTACACCAAGAAAACTCAAGGGAAGTGAGTTAGGGTTTTGGTACAGGAAGAGAAGTTCCACTCAAGGGTCATCCATCCATCATCTAAGGTGAGTTTTATGATCATTCTTGGTTGCTTAAGGTGTTGAAAGTTAAAAACACTTGGATTGTAGAAAGATATAGGAAATGGGTCATAAATGAGTGAATAGTGTCATTGTTGAGCAGTAGTTTGGGGTGAATTATGAATATTGGTATGTTGTGATTGTAAATATGTTATGAATGACGTTTAGAACATGGAAAAATTATTATATGTGAGAAGATGCAATAATGAACTATGACCATAATTATGGACAGATTGGAGTGAAATGGCGAAATACGGATAATGTAGATGAATGATGATTGTTGCCTATTATATTGTGAATGTGGTTACGAATGATTGGGAGTTGATATAGAATATGGGAAAAGTTGTATAAACAAAGGAAAGGATGCCCAATTTTCTTTACCTTTAGTAAGCGCGTTTAAGTAATCGATTAGCTAATGTTCATGCGACTTCTCTTGAAGGTAGAAACGTGGGCGTTGAAGGAGAACAAGCAAGCGATCACGTAAAAGGTATGTGAGGCTAGTCCTTTCTTTCTATGGCATGAATCCTATAGCATGACTTCTTCTTCCTTTTCATGATTCTCCTACATTCCGGAAGACTAATAGCCTATGTTCATGTATAGCTATATGAGCTAAGAGATATATTATGAGCCCAATAATGATGATGATGAGTTTAAGTCTAAAGATTCTAGAGATTATGAGATGATTTTCCTGTATAGTTAATGATGTTGTTCATTGCACACACTCACCTTATATACTATTTCCTTCAAGGTGAGGCAGAATGTTTATAAATGCTCCATAAAGGAATCGGGGGTTCACGGCCTTATGTCACCCCGATAGAGTATAATTGTCTTAAGTTTCCAGTCATACGTTATGGTAATGTTATGATGAGAATACGATAAGTCTATGACATGTACATGATATTATCACACCGCGCCTATATGGCCGGGCAGACACCGCTGAGGCGGGCAGAGTATACACCATGTCTAGATGGCATGGGCAGACACCACTAGTGGGCGGCATGATATGGTACCCCGGACGCGGGAGGCCTGGATGCAGGCTAATGATTATCACACCGTACCTATATGGTCGGGCAGCTTGTACATTTATACATACATGATATGATAATGATTATGAGTAAACCAGCATGTGTTATTTCTTTTATAAGTGACAGTCATATACAGTTGCTCCTTATTGATTCTTCCTTTATCTTATTGATGTATTTTCATTACTTATGCCTCTCATACTCAGTACAATGTTCGTACTGACGTCCGTTTTCTTTGGACGTTGTGTTCATGCCCACAGGTAGACAGGGAGATGAGCTTGATCTAAACTCGTAGGAGCCAGTAGCTGATTTGAGAGCACTCCATTATTCCAGAGGTGCTTTTGATTATTCTTTTGTGTACATATGTATATTTTGGGCACAACGGGGTCCTGTCCCGTCCCTATGTCTAGCACTCTAGTAGAGGCTCGTATATACGCAGTGTGGGTGATATGGTCTCACGAGGTTACTACTATATATACATATATATATATATATATATATATTATCATTTTGATAGTCGAAAGGCTTATGTATATAAAAGTATTTATGTTCTCAAATGGAAAATGATTTTCTTATGATTTGAGTATGAACTTGGTAAAAGAACGTTTAATGAGTATGATGAGTAGTAGAACGAGTGGTGCTCGGTGGTTAGCCCTGGGTACCCGTCACGGGTCCTAGTCGGGCCGTGACAAAAAACATCATAAAAACTACATTTAGAACTCATCTTCTACTTTCTCCTTCCACCCAAGTTATTCAACAACTAAACATTCTTGATAATATGTAATAAGTATGAAAACTAACCTTTTATCTCATAAGAATGAGCTTTGTATCAAGCTATCAACTTATATGAAAACCCTAGCTTCAATATCCAAAGAATTCTTGGAGTCTACTAACCCTAGCAAGACTTGTAACACATGGGTCACTTGATTCTTGCCTCTTGATATTTAATCTCTCTTGAATTTTGGCTTAGATTAGATTATAGAGTTGAAGAGAGGGTTTTTGGAGAGCTTTTGGATCTGATTTGGTGAAATAATATGTCCAAATGAAGTGGAGTTAATTATATAAAGCGGAACTTAAAATCCCGTCGGACAATTCTACGCTCATTTTAACGGGCCGTCAAAATTCCTACGGACCGTCAAAATGGTCCGTAGAACTGGCCACCCAAATCTATCTTTGAAAACCATTTGGCGCCTTGCAATTGGTCAAATAAAGCATCAATCCTCAGAAGCAGATAGTTATTCTTGATTGTCACCTTATTTAGCTGCCGATAGTCAATGCACATCCGCAAGTAGCCATCTTTCTTTCGCACAAACAACACGGGTGCTCCCCACGGGGAAGAACTAGGCCTAATAAAACCTTTTTCAAGCAAGTCTTTCAATTGCTCCTTCAACTCTTTCAACTTTACGGAAGCCATCCTGTACGGAGGGATAGATATGGGCTTTGTATCCAGTAGCACATCTATAGCAAAATCAATCTCCCGTTTAGGAGGGAGACCTGGAAGCTCTTCCAGGAATACATCTGGAAACTCATTCACCACGAGGACAGACTGAAGAGTTGGCGATTCAGCTTCTACATCATAAACCCGAACTAGATGGTAAATACAACCTTTGGTGATCATTTTCCTTGCCTTGAGATAGGAAATAAACCTACCTTTTGGGGACGCAGTATTTCCTTTCCATTCTAAAACTAGTTCTCTCGGAAACTGGAAACGAACCATTTTCCTTCTACAATCAACATTGCATAGCAAGAAGCCAACCAATCCATGCCCATGATAACATCAAAGTCCACCATTTTTAAATCATGTAAATAAACCATAGTACGATGGTCACAAATCACAACTACACGATTTCTATATACTCGACTAGCTATTATCAGTTTACCAACGAGTGTAGATACCTCAAAAGGTTTGATCGACTCTGGTTAAACCCCAAACCGACCCGCAATATATGGAGTAACATATGACAATGTGGAGCCCGAATCTATCAAAGCATATACATCATGAGAAAATACCAATAACATACATGTGACAACATCAGGAGAAGACTCAAGATCTTGGTGTCCAGCCAAGGCCTAAATACGGTGCTGAGGACCGCTAGAACTGGGAGCTCTCCCTCTACCTCTACCATGGCTGACCGGCGCCTGTCAACCTTGCCCCAGAGGGCGTATTTGTTACACTCCATAATAATCCATGCTACTTGTATTAAGACAAGAAAGAATGAGTTAAGAAGGTTCAAGGAAAGTTAGTCGAGTTAGTAAGAATATCGTTATATATATATGGTTTCCTTAAGTATCCCAAGGTGACACGGTTACCTAAAGGATTTGAAATCGCACTATGAGTATGTATATGAGGTAATGCGAGTGACCTTTTAAAGTAATTGAGATTATTAGTAATGATATAGAGGATGGGCAAAAGATATGAATATACTTTTGCGATTGGTGTTTCGTCAAAGCTTTGTGAGTTCTCTAGTTATGTTTAAGGTTATTGTGATTCTCTGGACCCTTCGAGATGTGTATATGGATTTTTATTGATGTATATAAGTGTGTATATGTATGTATAAGAGGTTACATGAGGTTGGAAGAGGATTAGAAGTTAAACGAAATGAATTGGAACAACTTCAATAAAATTTCGGACCAGATTTTTAGCCCATATTGTTGGAGGCATATCACCTTCTATATGAGTAGTTTTAAGGTGTTTCAAAATCCTAAGATTAATTTCATCGAGTCTAGTTTGCAACGCAACAAACCGCTCGTCAAAATAATATCGGGATAAGGAGATATGAACGATGCAAGTTGGATTATTAAGTGGGGATTTAGACTTAAATGTTCACAAATTTTGCACTAGTGGCCGTGTGGGGTCCACTAGCACATAACAAAATCAGATTTTCTTGCCCATGCTTAGTTTGGGGAACGTGTATGACTATATTGGGCAGCAAAATGGTCTCCTTGTTGACCAAAAGTTGCATGCCAACTCATTTCCCAACTAGACAAAGTGAACTTAGAGAGAGAGCCTCTCATCTTCACCAAGTGAAGGAGAGAGAGAGCCACGGCCAGCCATGGCATTTCCACCACCATTGCACGGCCAGCCCTTCTATTTTTCTTCCCATTAAACCCCAAAAGTGTTCTACACATTCACCATTAAGTTTCAAGTGAAGAAGAAACCATAAACATGCCATTCAAGCTCCTATAGCTCACGACCAGATTTGGGTTCTTCAAGTAGATTCAAAAAATATATTTTCTTCAAGTGTTTCAACCCTTATCAAGGTGTATAGCAACGTGGAGTATCCATTGGAGCAACAAGAACAAGTATTAGTTCATTTCACAAGATTCTAGCAAAGTTAAGAAGCCAACCTGTTAAGGTAAGAGTTGATCATTTTCTATGTGTTTGATGATGAAGTTGAACCGTGTGGACTGTTTTAGGACGAATTTTGAGGTGTTGTGAATATGTAAATGTACATTGCATGTATGAAATTATGAATGTTGGTGTTGAAATATGGTTATAGCCGAAGGGGCTGTTTTAGAGGTGAAGTTGTGTTGATATGAACATGTTGTTGTTTTGTTGAAGTATGGCCGTGTAGTGGACTGTTTTTGTGGAAAATAGTGAACTGATTTTAGTTGGTATTTTGATGGTTGTTGTCATGAATTTTATGATGGGAATGAATTGAATGTGTTGTAGTATGGATAAATGAATGAAAAGCATGAAGTTGTTGTGGTTGTGTTGAAGCCGTGTAGGGGGCTGTTTTAGGAGAAGTTATGGACTGTTTTGTGCCATATTTTGATTGTTGTTGTTATGGACATTGTGGTGTATTGTATGCATGTTGAATATGTGAATTAAGGTGCTAAAGAAATGAATTATGTTGAAGCATACAAGCAGTCCAAAACAGTGGACTGTTTTAGTGCTAGAGGTGAATTTGTATGTGTTGAGTGCTGATTCTTGTTGTGAACGTTTAGTGAAAGTGAAGTGCAATGATTCAGGTCGAAATTGGAATGATTTGTGGGCTGTTATAAGAATGGAAATGATGCTAAAACAGTTCCAAGAATCATGAAAGTAATGTCATTAAACATGTTGTTGTCGTTGTAAGGTTTTAGTGTCGACAATGTAGTTATTTGCGTACGAATTTGGTGATATATTTATCGTGTGACTGCTGGTCGCATTTTACTAAAATTATATGAAATGAAGACATGAAATAATATGTAAGAATCATATGTGGTTTGCTTGGTATGTTAGTAAACGTTCGCAAGAATTCCGGGCACCTTTATGTTGTTGGTTAGGGACTGTTTTGGGCGTGTTGTTGGTTAGGGACTGTTTTGGACGTGTCGTGGTTAGGAACTGTTTTGGACATGTTGTCTTATTTAAATTGGAAAGACTAATGATAGTTAAGAATATATATTGTATTTACGTTGTTTGGGTTGTTGTAAAGTTGCTACAGGAAAACGTTAAGGCTACGGATTATTAGGAGTAACTAGAGAATGTAATAGCCGTATGTGAATCGTTATGGAACGTTGTGAATGTGGGCTATTTGGAATGTTATGTGGGCTGTCCGGATTGGTATTGAACATATGATTATTGATGTTGGATCGGTTGTATGTAGTTGGTTTGAATGCGAACGAAACGTGGTCTAAATGTTTGAAAGGGATTGTTAACGTTAAAGTACGTATTGAATTCCCTCGTAGACTAATCGTAGCTCTTGATATCTTGATATATGATAAGTACCATTGGGCAGCAAGTACAAGTATAATACGACTAAACGCTAAAGGTATGTAAAGCCTATTCCTTCTTTCTTTTGGCATGTCCTAGACGTAAGAATGAAACGATATGAACCTTGGGGTAAATTCTATTCTCTAGTTTCATGTATGACTTATGATTCTATATTTCATTAAGGTTATAGTCATGTGCCTACAATATGATTGACTAATGAATAATGCATGAAAGTTCCTATACTTAAAGAATTGCACAACTAGAGACATACTTGACTTTCAAAAGCTATACCTTGTTAAAGTGATACATGTACATGAAATCTGAAATGTTTCTTGAATAGTTTGTTATGAGACTTAAAATGAACTGAATATGAATATTATTTTGACACTTTAGAGCTGGTTAGTTTCTTATCCATTGAGTCTCAAAAAAGATGAATTGCATATATGTGGTTGCCTATTATTCTGCTCGTGCTTACCGCTATATCCTTCACTGAGTCCCGGGCCAGGATACGTTTTCATGCGCATGTTTACTATATTATTCACCGAGTCCCTCATTAAAGGGTCGGTACACGTTATATATATATATATGATGGTATGATGATGATATGACGATATGATAATATGATGATGTGGAGATGGTGGCCAGGAGGGCATATATATATTCATTATTACCGAGTCCCTCATTAAAGGGCCGGGACACGTACATGTTTATGTTTATGATGCCATGATTATAAATACCGAGTCCCTCATAAAAAGGGCCGGGACACGTTATATATGTTATATACAGAATGACTATGCAGCTTTGATTACGAAACTATATAATGACATTGATATGAGAACGATACAGATGAAATATATTCAAAGGCAAATTTTATGAAAGTCTGGTTGTTGCATTGAATCCTATACACCTTGTCTCAATATAAGTCTATTACTATGTTTCAAGCTTTACATATTCAGTACATATTCCGTACTGACCCCCTTTCTTCGGGGGGCTGCGTTCATGCCCGCAGGTACAGACGCTCGTTTCGGAGATCCGCCAACTTAGGTCATCATTCAGCTATTTTGGACTGCTCCTTTGTTCCGGAGCTAGCTTGTGGTATAATCTCCTTATGTTGTGCTCATATGTGTTTGTTTGGGTACGGCGGGGCCCTGTCCCGCCACATAATATGGTCATTACTCTTAGAGGTCTGTGGACATCTGTGTGGGTCTGTTTACAGTTGTTGATGCGTTTTATGTTTTTGACTTAAGTTTGGGGCGTACCCATTCGTAATGGCAGCCTTGTCGGCTTGCATATGTGTGTATGTTTGGTATTTTGTATATCGTGGCAGCCTTGTCGGCTTGCTTAGGATTATATATATATATATGTTGTTGTTTGAAAAGTGCAACTCCTCGGGAGACAGGTGACTAAGACATACAAAACTTGACGAATTTAAAATAACTCCCTATCTTTTTATATACAAATGAGATCATGACATGCTAATTGTAAATGACTATAGTTAACATATAATATGAGTGTCCAATTCGGGCACGAGTCACGGCCTACGGGGTTGGGTCGTGACAGTATTGGTGATGAAGACCCGGCTACCGATCCTGAAGGCTGGACTCTACCCCTACCACCAACCGAGGGGCAATCACGCATGATATGGCCTGGCCGACTGTATGTATAGCAAACCTCTGAACTTAGTCGACACTGGCCCCAATGTAACTTCCCACATTGGGAACATCGTGGCATGGGTGGCCTAGCCTGACCTGAATCACCCCTGAACTGAGAACCCGAAGTCTTGAAACTCTGGCTTGGCCCGGAATAAGTAGACCTCTCAAATCTCTGGCCTGTAAACCGTGGTGGTGCACTAGTCATAGAATGGCCTGAATGCCAAGAAAATAGTTGTCTCTGCCCGCCTCTAAACTCACTCGTCGGATCCGAAGATCTGGCCCTCTTGCTATACCCTCTGTCATGCTCGCGCTCACTCTAGCTCGCCAAACCTCTGGAGGCAAGTAATGTCGGAGGAAGGCATCTACGAATTCTTTCCATACCGGGAGAGGTGTATTGACGCCCCATGAAGCCATCCAAACTGTGTACCAATGAACCGCGACATCCCTCATTCTATAGGATACTAACTCTACCGATTCAATGTCTGAAGCATGCATTAACCGAAGTGTCCTCAACATCCCATCAATAAAATTCTGAGGGTCCTCATCCGGCTTTAACCCGAAGAATTCCGGAGGGTTCAAGCTAATGAAATCACAGGCCCTTGCACTAACAACCCTATCACCTTGCCTTGTACCTTGCCGGTGAGTCTGAGCGGTAACTAACTGAGCAAGTAAATGAATGGCCTCTTTTACATCATGGCTTGAAGCATCCGGTGGCGGAGCTGGGGTGCTGGAGCTGGGGCTGAGGCTCCCTCATGCTCCTCAGAAATAGGCACTGAGTGGGAGGACTGAGATTGAGTTGCATTATGGGACTCACTTTCCTCTACAGTTGTTGGCGGTGCTCTTTCAGCCCACTTTCCTGCCACTGTCTTGCCATTTTGGGCTGCCGTAGCTTTTCTCTTCATAGGCATCTCTGAAATACACAATACACAGTTAAGGAAAAAGAAATCCTAATATCATGGCTCTATCGCACGATCTTATGAAGAAAGAAGGTCATTCATTCCTAAAATGCCTGCAACCTCCTGTTTATAAGTGTGGCGTGCAACACACTCATAAACAAGAATCTACTGGACACGACTCGTAGACACGCCCTAGGACAGAACTGCTCTGATACCACTTTTGGTACGACCCAACCAGAGGGCCATGACAGGCACCCGGTGCTAACCCACCCGGGTACCTCTTATCGTACTCTTATATTCACACCTAGGTGAGCCATATGGCTTACTCATAATTTATATGCATCAATAGCGCTAATCTCATTGGGCAACAACATATTTATATTATCATCAATAACAATGCCCATATCCATATACACAAGCCGACGAGGCTATCAAAATGATATACAAAATATGAGCCGCCATGGCTAAGGACATCTAATCATATACAACTATCTATGAGCCTCTAAGAAGAGTAGGTGACATCATATAAGCGGGACAGGACCCCGCCATGCCCATATGTATGTACACAAAAAAATAATACCAAAAGTTGTAGCTCCGGATGAAATGGAGCTCTTCTATACACTCCCTGAATAGGATATCTATGGATCAAGCCCGTCTCCCTGTCCACCTGCGGACATAACGCAGCGTCCACAAGCAAAAGGACGCCAGTACGAATAATGTACTGAGTATGTAAAGCATAATCAACATCATAATAGGAGCATAAGAGACAACATAAGAAATAGCATAAGAAGGGGGAATCATGAGATAGTAGCCATCATCGTAGTTACTTACTTGTCTCTCATAGGGACCTTCCATTTCTAGTGCGTGCTCGTGTACATACATATATACATATACAAATATCCATATTTGTATCCATATTCGTATCCATATTCATATACATATTCATATCCATATTCATATCCGTACTCATATACATATTCACATCCATAGCATACCCAACCATGAAGGTTCGGTGGTATCACATACCCGACCATGACAAGGCTCGGTGTTGTACATACCTAGCCCTACCAAGGCTCAGTGTTATCGGTACCCAACTGCAGTGTTGTGCGCATGATAGATATCATACCTAGCCATATAAGCTCGGTGTTACATAATAATCATATATACTTAGACACGTATACATAAAAAGCCATATGTATCATGAATATCATTGCCATCATCGTTTTCGTTACATCTATCCTTATAGGATCAACTATCATATAAAGGAAGCACTAGTATTTTAAAAGTATCGAGAATCATGAGCTTTGGTACTCTTTGAGGTAGAGTCATTTATAAGTCATTATGGAACTCATGAAAGGATAGAGCAATGGAGTAATGCCTTAATGAAAGAAGGGTTAGCCTTACATACCTCTTCGACTTCTTAACTATTTAGCGTTCACCGTTGAAGCTTGAATAATCAACATTTAGAAGGATTCATAACATGGTTAAGCCTTAATGATACTCTTTAATTCAAACTAGGATAATTCATGTTCTAATGAAAATTGGGCAGCATTTCCCCTATTTCGTCAACTTCCATCATATCACAAAACAACTCCCAACAACCACAATAATATCCACAATATCATAATCAAGTATTCACATTCGATTTAGCCTTCAAAATTCATCATTTTGTTCAACTTATACCAACAACTTCACACCCATTTAAGCACATTTCTGTACAATGCTTGCTCATCACTATTACTACCTTCCATAACAATATTATATCCATATTATACTAAGAATCATAACTCAAGTTAGCTTACTACTCAAAAACATCATAAAAACTACATTTAGAACTCATTTTCTACTTTCTCCTTCCACCCAAGTTATTCAACAACTAAATATTCTTGATAATATGTAATAAGTATGAAAACTAACCTTTTATCTCATAAGAATGAGCTTTGTAGCAAGCTATCAACTTATATGAAAACCCTAGCTTCAATATCCAAAGAATTCTAGGAGTCTACTAACCCTAGCAAGACTTGTAACACATGGGTCTCTTGATTCTTGCCTCTTGATATTTAATCTCCCTTGAATTTTGGCTTGGATTAGATTATAGAGTTGAAGAGAGGGTTTTTGGAGAGCTTTTAGATCTGATTTGGTGAAATAATATGTCCAAATGACGTGGATTGAATTATATAAAGTGGAACTTGAAATCCCGTCGGACAATTCTGCGCTCATTTTGACGGGCCATCAAAATTCCTACGGACTGTCTGTCACACCACAAAACCCACCCTAGACGTGACCGGCATCCGACGTCGTGAACAACATCAGAAAAACCTAAACAACACAATAATAATACTTGAACCCGCTAGGTTCAATATTCACCTCCAACAGTTCATAAGATAAATGTAACATCAAGTTCCTATTTAATAATCTTTCCTTATTAAATTAAACAAAGTTATAAGTAACTGCATATATCAAGATCACAATTATGCAATAAGATCAGCGGAAGTCTAATATAAGTAAATAGTCATAAACGTGGAAAACACCCATTAAGTCGTACGAGACTTTGACAATCTACCCACAATTCTGACAACTATGTATGGAGCTTCTAAGAGACATAACCATCATCTAACTTCGGGACGCAACCCGAAAATCTAGAATTATAAATGAAACAGGAAGTGTCCCACGAACAAGGAGGTGGGCTCACCAAATCAACAGCAACAGCAAGTTCTCCTATGCGTCGAAAGTATCACGAACCTGCTCTTCTCTGTTACCTAACATACCATCAAAAACAACAATGGTATGCCTGAGTACTTTCGTACTCAGTGAGTGCCTCAGGGACAACAAGTAATATAAAATAAAATATAATAATACATAAAGAAATCAGTTCTGAAAAGATAGTATAAAAACAGTCATTCCACTTTATGATTCTTAATATCATTTGTTAAACAATTTACAAAGCCATTAATCAATATAAAAACAAGTATTCAGCTTGTGTATCTCAATTAGAATTATCAAAACCGATTATAAAGCCTTTTGTCAAGTTACAACTTTCAATTATGCCTTTCAAATTTTTTTCATGATTGTCAACAACAGTTCCATGAGAGAGTAAGAATATCACACATGCCAATACAGGCCCAAGAATCAATCACATCGAAGGGATGACCGTAGAGGTTCCCTTGTCACGGCGCACCACACTGGAATATGAAATTCTCGGTGGCTATCCTTCCTCCCGAATAGCTAGGCATTAGCCACACTCCGGGTAGCGAACCCGATAGTGGCCACTCTTCCTCTCGAATGGCTAGGAAATTACCACACTAGGATCCATAGTGGCTAACCTTCCTCCCGAGTAGCTAGGCCAAACACAACAACAAAGTTCATAGCATAGAAGTTGATTCACAATTTGTTTGAAAGTAGTCACTCCATCAAATAGCATTAAAGTTCATTATGCCATATCATAAAGATTAAGTCATTTCAATCAATGTTTTAAAAACGTATAACTTCTTTACAAAAGATTTCCATGTCCCAATTCATCAATGAGAATGTCATTACCAACTCTTAACCATCATTATTAAGCATTTCTCATAGAGGAAAACATTCATAATATCTTATACATATATAGGGTTTGTTACAATCTAGGTTTAATGTGGGTTTGTCCCCACACATATTAACCACTATTTAGACATGAATTAGACTTCATGAAACATGAAAAGATTAATTTTCCTCTCATTCATTAAAGAATCTTGAATAAAATTTATACTTCCAACAATAGGTTCAAAAGTGATATTCAAAATAAGTTTTCAAAAAGAGAGACATACAAATCATCCTTATAGTCAAAAATGATTTTTAAAAGAGACATACCTTAATATGTTAAACAAAGTTTAACAATTCACTTTCCTAATGAAGGACACCCAAACACTAGCTTGAATCACTTTAGGAAGAATTATGCTGCAAACCCTAGGTTTTGATCACAAGTATCATGTTAAGAATCATTGGTTTGAGATTAGAATAGATTAGTAATGTTAAGGGTGTTCTTACCTTTTATTTGAAGACTTGGAGGGATGATTTTCGTGCTTAGGGTTTGGAACAATGAAAAAAAAAGGGAACAAAATAAGACCATACCATTTTAAACCCAAATGTTCTGCCAGAAACAGAGAAAGTACGGCCTGCAAGTACGTCCTGTACTTTGAAGTACATCCCGTACTTGTAGCCCGTAATTAGGCTGCCAAGACCAGTGAAGAACAGAGGAAGTACATCCAAAAGGACATCGCGTACTTTAAAGTACGACCCGTACTTTCTGGGCGTACTTTGGGCGAAATCTCCAGCTTTTGTGCCCTTCAGTAAAATGGCATAACATTTTGTACATAGCTTTTCTCGGGCTGGGTGACCAACCATTGGAAAGCTAATTCGTAATATATTTTCATGAAAATCGCCCAGAAGACAGACCTACCAATACTTAGGCGAAGTTAAGAGCCCTTAAGAACTTCAATTGTTGGTTTGACTTCAAAACGACCATCTTCCACTCGAATTCATCAAGAATGGATTCATATAGATATAACATCATGTTAACACTAGATTTTTATACATTCACACCTAACTAGAATTTACGGGATGTTACACCGTCAAAATGGTCTGTAGAACTGCCCAGCCAAATATGGTTCACTGTGACCATTTTACACTGGGCTGGTGCAGTTTGACGAGCCGCAAAATTTTTTGCTGGGCGTCTAAATTCTTGCGGGCCATCAAATGGTCCGCAGAAATTTTCTGCTCAGACAGTCTGTCGTAAAACACCCATAACTCTTTACTCAGACGTCACATTGACGAACGGTTTATTGCATTGGACACTAGACTCGATGAACTTCAATTTGAACAAAACAAACACACCAAAATTTCTCATATTCTAGGAGATATTCCTCCCCCAATCTGGACCAAAATCCTGTCCGAGGTGATCCTAGCCAGCGAAGACTCCCGGTGTCGCGATGTAGCCCGTGTGGTAGATTACATTCCGATCAGTGTCGCCGAGGTTTAGATGCTTGCTATGCCTGTGGCCAAGTTGGGAATATGATGCGTGATTGTCCATCGATGGGTGGTAGAGTTGGGGCTCGGCCCATAGGATCAGCAGCTGGTTCTTCCTCGTCTGTACGCCCAATAGGGCAGACTCCCCAGATTCCAGCAGGCCGCGGTAGGGGCAGAAGGGGGGCATCCAGTTCAGGTGGTACCCAGCCCCATATTTATGCTTTAGTCGGACGTTAGTATCTTGAGTTCTCCCTGGATGTGGTTATAGGTATACTATCCATATTCTCTCACGATGTTTATACATTGATTGATCCGGGTTCTACATTGTATTATATTACCCCTTATATTGCTGGCTGCATTGGGGTGAAACCCGAGCCAATTAAACCTTTCGAGGTATCTACTCCGGTTGGTGATCCAGTAGTAGCTAGACAAATGTATAAAAATTATGTGATTGTGGTATGTGATCGTCAGACTAAAGTTGATTTGGTTGAGCTGGAAATGTTAGTTTTGGATGTGATTATGGGCATGGATTGGTTAGCCTCTTGTTATGCTAATGTTGATTGCAGAACGAAAATAGTTTGATTCTAATTCTTGGGAGAACTCGTGCTTGAATGGAAAGGTAATACAACATCCCCAAGAGGTAGGTTCATTTCCTACCTCAAGGCGAGGAAGATGATCGCCAAAGGCTATATTTATCTTCTAGTCCGAGTTCATGATACCGAAGTAAAGCTGCCGACGTTTCAATCCATCCCGGTAGTGAATGAATTTCTGGATGTATTTCTAGATGAACTTCCAGGCCTTCCTCCGGAAAGAGAGATTGAATTTTCTATTGATGTATTGCCGGACACCAAGCCTATATCTATACCTCCTTACCGAATGGCTCCTGCAGAATTGAAAGAGTTGAAGGCACAACTGAGAGATTTGCTTGAGAAGGGATTCATTAGACCCAGTTCATCACCGTGGGGAGAACCTGCCCTATTTGTGAGAAAGCAAGATGGTTCCCTACGGATGTGCATTGACTATAGGCAGCTGAACAAGGTGACGATAAAGAATAAATATCCGCTTCCAAGAATCGATGATTTGTTTGACCAATTAAAGAGTGCCAAATGGTTTTCCGAAATTGATCTAAGATCGGGGTATCACCAAGTGAGAGTTAGAGAAGAAGATATTCCCAAAATAGCTTTCAGAACTAGATATGGCCACTACGAATTTTGGGTGATGTCATTTGGGTAGACTAACGCTTCAGCAGTGTTTATGAATTTGATGAATAATGTATTCAGACCTTTTCTGGATCTATTTGTGATCGTTTTCATTGACGATATCTTGTATATTCTCAGTCAGAAGCAGAGCATGCAGACCATTCATGTATTGTCCTTGGGATTCTTCGGGCTCTGAATTGTATGCTAAATTTTTGAAATGTGAATTTTGGCTGAATTCTGTGAATTTTCTGGGCCATATTATCTCAGCTGATGGTATTCGCGTTGATACTCAGAAAATTAAGGCTGTGAAGACTTGGCCAACGCCTACAACACCTACAGAGGTCCGTAACTTCTTAGGATTAACAGGCTATTATAGGAGATTTGTGGAAGGCTTTGTTTTCTATTTCTGCACCATTAACAAAACTAACTCAAAAATCAACAAAATTTCAGTGGACCGATGCTTGTGAACGCAGTTTCCAGGAATTGAAGGATAAATTAACTTCAGCCCTACTCTTGACACTCTTAGAATAACTAGATGGTTATGTTGTGTATTGTGATGCCTCTGGTGTTGGGCTAGGCTGTGTGTTGATGCAGCACGGTAAAGTTATTGCCTATGCTTCAATGCAGTTGCGGAAACATAAGAAGAATTACCCGACCCTTGATTTTGAATTGGCCACGGTTATTCATGCACTAAATATGTGGAGACACTATTTGTATGGCATTCATGTTGATATTTATACAGATCACAAGAGTTTCTAATATATTTTAAAACAGAAGGAGTTAAATCTTCGACAGAGGCGGTGGTTAGAACTACTGAAAGATTATGATGTGAGTATTTTATACCACCCCGGAAAGGCGAATGTGGAGGCTGATGCACTTAGCCGCAAATCAATAGGTAGTCTATGTGGAGTCCCTCCAGAGAAGAAAGAATTAATCCGTGAGCTTCACCAGCTAGCCAGCGTCGAAGTTCGTCTAATTGATTCAGGCAACGCAGGTATTGGTATTCACAACCCAACTATTTCGTGTTTAGATATGGAGGTGAGAGAGCACTAATATGAAGATTCCCAGTTGAATCACTATAGAGATACATTTCTTGAGAAAGAGAAGTCGCCATTTGAAGTTTCTATAGATGGAGTTCTTAGGTACCGAGACAGGCTATGTGCTCCAAATGTTGTGGGACTACGTCGTCGGATCCTAGAAGAAGCTCATTATTCTTGGTATTCCATTCACCTAGGAGTGACAAAGATGTATCACGGTCTCAAATTAATGTATTGGTGGGATGGAATGAAGAAGGACATAGCGGGATTTGTAGCTCAATGTCCAAATTGCCAACAAGTGAAAATTGAGCATCAAAAGCCAAGAGGATTGTTACAAGCCATGAAAATTCCAGCCTGGAAATGGGAAGTGATTAACATGGATTTCATTGTAGGCTTGCCTCGTTTTCGGCAAAAATATGAATCCATATGGGCGATTGTTGACAGACTCACGAAATCAGCTCATTTTCTTCCGGTCAAAACCACATATTCAGCAGAGGATTACACAAGGTTGTATCTTAAAGAGATCGTGACACTTCATGGTGTCCCGATATCTATTATCACAGATAGAGGAGCATAATTTACAGCTAAATTTCGGAAGTATTTCCAAGAAGGTTTGGGTACTCAAGTGAGACTTAGCACAACATTTCATCCACAAACTAATGGGCAAGCCAAACGCACTATTCAGACCTTAGAAGATATGTTACGGGCATGTGTGCTAGATTTCAGTGGTAGTTGGGATGACCACTTACCTCTTATTGAGTTTGCATACAACTGCAACTATCATTCCATTATTCAGATGACCCCGTATGAAACTCTATATGGAAGAAAGTGTAGATCCCCAATTGGGTGATTTGAAGTAGGAGAGACGCAACAAATAAGTCCGGAGCTATTTCGGCATCGTTGTTGCATGGCTGATTCCGATGTTATTCCGGAATCGTTGTTAGTGCATGACTCCGCTGGTCCAGGGTGGTGCCGGTGAGACTCCCTCTGTGAGCAATTAACCAGGGTCCCGTCTGTCTGTTGGGAAAAGATCCGGGACGGGTGGCACTTAGACTTCGCGAGTCACGCTGGGTTGTGCTACCGAGGTGTCGATATCTCCATTTGGAGTACATGTGTACACCTCACTTGCATGGCATGGCATTGCATTCATACTATTAT
Source organism: Lycium barbarum (assembly GCF_019175385.1). Lineage (NCBI taxonomy): Eukaryota > Viridiplantae > Streptophyta > Magnoliopsida > Solanales > Solanaceae > Lycium > Lycium barbarum. The sequence continues at coordinate 60,277,767 of NC_083342.1, read as the reverse complement.
TGCACTGCATTGCATTATGACTTGATTGAGATGTTGTGATAATTGGATTGTGATGACTCTGTTATGATGATGGATCGTGATGATTCTATTGTGGTGATTGGATTGGATCGGATACATTCAGACTTGACAAATTTGGGTTTAGATGCTTTATCTAGGCTATGATGGATATCTGGTTGTGATTATATTGTCTTATACTTGCTAGATTCCTTGTTTATCTGCTTTATCTTCTGAATTGTGTTAACTATACTTAGTCGGCTGATAATGCCTACCAGTACTGTTATTTGTATTGACCTGCACTTGCTGCATTCTTTTATGAATGCAGAGTACCAGGTCGGATCTAGTTCTCTGACCCGTGGCTAAGCGACTCTTCAGCTTCCACTCGAGTTGCCAGGGTGAGCATGGCGTCCGCTAACCTTGAAGACCTTCCTATTACATGACTTACTTTTATTCCAGAGACATAGATATCATGTATTAGTACTTCCAGATTGTATTATTCTCCCTAGATACTCTTGTATTATTCAGACTAGACCCTGGGAGTATTTACTATCTTCCACACTCTTTACTACTATCTCTCTCTCTCTCTCTCTCTCTCTCTCTCTCTCTATATATATATATATATATAGTGAGACTTACGTATTTATTGATTTTTGCTACTTAATGTTATATCCCGCATTTTGTACGTTCGGATATTTCAAGGTAGTCGTGGCAAAGTTAAGGGAATGCCCATCTTCCAAAATTATTTTAATGTACAAGTGGTTATGAATATTATTTATGGACATCATTAGTATGGAAATATTGAGGAAGGCTAAGGGTAGAAAGGAAATTTCACAAAGTAGTACATGGTAATATTGTGGAAGGCTAAGGGCGAAATGGGAATTTCACAAAAAATTTCAAGAAAGTTCTTTAAGGGACCAAAAGTTAATTATGGAAATTAATATTTCATGAAATAAGGGCCATTTGGCCGTGTACATGTGGGTGTGGGCCATAGCCCACATGGATGAATTATATATGTACATGAAGGGTAAAAATTTCATCACATTTATCATTCTTCCACTCTAGAAAATTCAAGAAAACTTAGGGAACAAGAGAAAGGGCCATACGGCCATGGAGACAAAAATTGAAGACCATGAATAGTGATCCAAAAAAATACTTTCTTTTAGCTTTTCTACTAATTTGGAGGTCCTCTACAACATGAAGTAGTTGTTGGAGCAATAGAACCATTATTTGTTACAAGTTCATAACTCTAGACAAAAGAGAAATCAAGGGAAAAAGGTAAGAATTAATTCCCTTTTTTTGATATGTTATGGATGAATTATGTATGTTGAAGTGTGTGGAAAAGGATTAAATGCATGAAATATGTGAGTGTTTGTGTTGGCCGAATGCATCGGTTGTTTGTGTAGAAAAGATGAAATGATTTTTATTTAGTAGTTTGATTGTTGTGTTGTGAATTTCATAATGTAAAATGGATGAAAAAAAAACATGAAATCATGCATGTTGAAGTTGTGGCCGTGTGATTGGTGTAGTTGGCTGTGTGTATGTTGTGGTGTGGGAAGATTGAATTAATTCTATGTAGTATGTTGCTTGTTGTTGTAATGTATGAAAAAGATGAGGATTTATGGAAATATGCATGTAGTGTTGTGGCCGTGTGGTTATCATGTAGTGTAGAAGCAAATGAATCAATTTTATTTAATATTTTGGTTGTTGTTGTTGTGGATTTTATAATGTAAAATGAGGATTTAATGGCAAGGAAAAGAAGTTGTAATCGTTGGTGAATTATGGAAGAAGTTAATGTGATATTAGTATGGATTCTTGTGATTATAAGAATAAAGGATATTGTTGAAGTATAGATTATTAATGTTCTTGTGGAGTTTGAAAGGTCTTGGTGAAGAAGTAGGTCGTTTGGGTTGTTTGGAATATTATGTGAATTGTTTGAAATATTCTTGAATTGATTGTTGATATTGTTGGCATGATTGTTAGTATCGTTGTTGATAATATGGCCGAGTTCCATTCTCGGGTTTGTTGTTGCTAAATTGGCCGAGTTAGATTCTCGGGGGTGATGTATTTACAGGGGAAGTGCTGCCGAAATTTTGGCAGAATATAAGTGAATTCATTTGGAAGGCTAAAGTAAGTATATGGCAATGTGTTTGATGATTATGTCAATTTTCTTGAATGTAGATTAGCGAATTTGCACAATAAGCGTGGCTAGTAAGGCGTGGCACAGGTATGTAAGGCTTACCCTTTCTTTCTTGGCATGTCCTAGAGCCACATAAGGTATGATGTGATGTGCACCTTGGGGTAATTCCACTCTTGGATTCTAAGTTTGTCTCTAGAGAGTTTTGTATGTGTTAATGTCTGAAGTTTCGTTTGATATGTTTCTAAATGGCATTCGAAAGACAATTGGTATGATTAACCTTTTGATTTCCAAATGGTAGTACGTTTAACTATTCCATTGAGTCTTTAATATATTTTGAGATGTATATATGATTCTAAAGGCTATATTTGATTTGATCCATACGATATCCGGAAAAGATTTGTTTCTGAAGTTCTATTTGATAGGTTTCCGAGTCTGTCTATGATTCTGATTCGTTTCAGGTATAAGTATGTCTGATATGATTGAGCTCACTATATGATTGAATAACGAGATAAGCATAAAGAATTGTGTTTCTAAAAGAGTTCTGTAAGATTTAATGTCCCCAACTTTCATGAAATATGTTTCTGAAAGGATTCTGTAAGTATGATAGCACGTTTGATGATTCCATCGAGACTTTGATATATTATGATACGTACATATGATATCCAAAGGCTACTTGCTATGATTTCTGCTTCGATTTCTCAAAAATGGCTTCTAAAATACTTGTAGAGCATTCTGTACTTCAAACGCTCGTAACTTTCTCACGCTAAGTCGGATGGATTCAAAACTTGTTTCTGAGCCTTCTGATGACAGTAAGTGTATGTATCTATCGAGACTTGGTTTGTGTGCATATGGTTTCGCACTACTCTGTTCGTGCAAGTCTCAGTATGTCCTTCACTGCGTCCCGAGCCAGGGCATGTTATGTTCTCGTGCGTACTCCACTGCATTATTCACCGAGACCCACCAGTAGAGGGTCGGGACACGTTATATGATGATGGCGCCAGATCCGGGCCGGATCCCCTCTATCGAGTCCCTTACTGAAGGGCCGGGACATGTCACTGGCGGGCCGGGACACGTTACATGCATACATGATATTTGATGTGACATACATGATTTTATTTACCAAGGCCCTCGCTTGAGGGCCGGGACATGTTATGCATATGTGATATACGATGTTGACATACATGATTCCATTCACCGAGTCCCTCACTCGAGGGCCGGGACACGTCATTTGCACACGTGACATGTTGTATGGATCGGGCCGTACGTTCCGCGGCATTATTATATTACGTATGACATTGGCATTCATGTTTTGTGTCTGGAAAGAGAAACAAGCATCTTGACATTCTAGTGTTTCGGTATTTTGGGTCTGTACTTCTTCTGATACATGATTTGCGTTTGGAAATTAAGTATTTTGTGTTCTAGGTAATGTACGTACCTTTTGTACTGTTTGTTTCGATTATGATTCCGTTTTCTGTATCTTATGCCTTACATACTCAGTACATATCCCGTACTGACCACTTTTCTTCAGGGGCTGCGTTTCATGCCACGCAGGTACCTACAGACGAATAGAAGATTTGTCAGAAGATGTTTCAGCAGGATTGGCGAGCTCCACTTGCCTCTAGAGCGTTGCCGAGTCAGAGTATATGTGTGTTCTGATTTCTGGGTTGATGTTAGAGACTTTGCAGACAGCGTCGTGGGTATTGGTTGTCAGTCTGTAAGCGGCTCCATCGGCCGATATGTCGATTTGTGTTATGTAATGAATTTTGTATAATTACAGATTTTGTTAAATTTTGAGAACGATAAAAGAAAGATTTCAAAAGCTTAATATGTATTTTACTTTTAATTGATTTTCAGAGTCCGAAGAAATTATGTGCGTAATAAGAATCTGTGGGTCGCTCGGCTCCGGATATGGGGTCGGGTGCCCGTCACACCCTAGGGGCATTAGGGTGTGACACTTAACTTCTTCAATTTATGTATTAGTTAATTTTTGGGATAAGAGTTCGCTTACCTAGGTGGGAAGGTAAGTGCCCGCTCGGCCTAAGCAAAATGGGTCGTGACACAAGAGGTCTCTTCAACTAATTATGCTGATAATGGAATTAGTGGTGATAGAAAATTGTAGAGTGACCAGGTTGAAGAAAGTGAGATTGCAAGAGGGCATGATGTTAAGCAAGAGTAATCTAGTGATTCTTCAGCATCAGCAGGTCTGGTGGAAATTATGATTAGCAAGAATTCAAGTAAAGAGATTGAAGGCAAGAACAATTCAGAGGAATAGACTGTGGTTCCTATTGTGGAATTTAGCACTAAGGCACATATTGGTGCTAATATGCAAGATGCAGATGGGCATATGCAGGAAATGGATCAGGTTGATGCACGTGAACAAGAAATTAGACAAGAGGTAGATAAGATTCCTGTTTCAACACCGGAAAAATTAGCAAATAAGCAGCAACAAAAAGTACCAAAGCAAAACATGCAGCGTGATCTTCAAAGCACTAGAAAGAAGTAGAATCTAGTTGCACAAGGACAGAAATTTGCAGGAAAGTTACAGGTGGCTATAACAGGTGGTAAAGCTAATAAAAATGATTTTGAAGGGGTAAATTCAGGTGCTCGGAAATAGATGATGCAACATGAAGGTACTTCATGTAAGAAGAAGCAGAATCAAGTGGTCAATATTCAAAAAACCACTGGGAATTTGTAAGTTGTTGTTGCAACGAAGCATAAAGGCCAAATTGATTTGGATGAAGGGTCCATAGCTCAAAATTTCATGAATGCTGCTAGAGATGGTAACTTGTCTCCTACAAATGTGGCAACAGGGATAGGAAACAATAAACACAAAACTCATGGTAGAAATCTTAGTTGGGATGATGAAGTGTCTGATCAATTTGTTCCAAGACAAATACTAATGAGACAAGTAAAGCAAAAGGTGACAGGCCCTGCCACCTCAACAAAGTCCATAAAATCCAAGAAAAACTTATGGATACTGGTTTTGTGAAGAGAAAGAGGTTGTACTATCATACTCAAGTCCTTATGGAGGAGAGGTTGGTGGTACTTTTTTCTTCAAACTGTTATTTTGGTTTGCAGGTTCAATGGACAGCAAAAACACCAGTAACACAAAGTTAATTTGGTGATATTGGTGCCACTGGAGAATTTGACTTGGTACAAACATGGTTCAAAGTTGACTTTTATTACTGTTTCATTGATCTTAGTTGTACAGGAAATGGCATGAAAACAGTTACATTGGTGCAACGCATGGTTTACAAGGTATACAGGATAACTATAGGACTAGTGGCATTAAGTTCCACTGATTCTAACCATACAGGAAATGAAGTGGTGCTGGTCCTCGTTGTGCATATTCTCAGGTTAAGGCTGCAATTTTTCTCTGTTCACGGTTCATGTAGGCTCAAATATGATCCCTTTATTGATGCTTCCTTAGCGTGGCACTCATTCTACTAAGGGAATAACAATACCGGGAAAATATGTCAAAGTATAGGGACAGGAAAGTTGCAGTAATAAGAAAAGGAATGCAGCAGAGGAAATGTAGTGCAGGGCTATGTACTGCAGTCCTGTTGCTAATTCTGGAAATATTTGAAAAAGGATCACTCATGACCTATTTATTGGCTTGCTCTCAACATATGGTATTAATGTTATTTGCTCATTCTACTGAGAGTGTACCAATAGATGGAAAGAGATATATGGTATGGATGCCATACAGACTTGCAAAACTGCAACTTAGAAGTGGCTGCCTGTTAAGATTGAATTTAGCACAACTGCTACAATGAACTCTGGGGTAGAAAGAGAAGTCTGGTGGATATTGGTTACTAGTGTGGTGAAGAAGGGGGAAACTATACCATCATACTCAAGGCCTTTGGGAGGAGAGTATGATGGTATCTTTTAATACTGACTTTATTTTATTTTTTGCAGGTCTCATTACTGAATCATACAGTGCATCGAGTAGCAAAGTTATTAGGATGTTAGGACTTATCATTGTTTGTGCCACTGATCCTAGTAATAATGGAGTAAATGATCTGGTACAACAATGGTTCAGAGTTGATCACTTAAAACATAACATGGATCCTAAGCAATTAGGAAATGATGTGGAAATTCCAATTTCTAGAATGGTGATTAATAGGTCTTCAAAGTCTGCAAGTTGGTTTCTAGTACTAATTATAGGAGAACACATGAGTTTATGCAGGATCTACTTATTGACTAACTCTCAAGGTATGGTATTAGCACTTAGTGCTTATTCTGTTGAGGGGTGGTCAATAGATGGAAAATGTATTAAGTCATGTGGTGACAAATTTTATGCAGACACAAACTTGAAATGCAGACTTGGACAGTGTATTGACGTTCATAGGGACTGGTTGGATACAGATTTTCAACCGCACATGGAAATGCAACAAGGAAAGTGCTTTGGCTTATGTTGGTTTCCAAGAAGTGCAAGGAGGCTGATAAAAACTATCAGGAATTGGATTGGAGCAGTTGCAGTAAAGAACAAGGTTATGCATACAAGGAGTATAAGCAGTGAAGCCAACAGCTGCCGCATCTCATTTGCAAGAACACATGATTAAGAAATTGGTTTTTTGTTACTATATAAGCAAAACCTAGTTTCTAACATCAGTTAAAATGTAATTTTCAGATTTTTAGTTAGTAGGATTTTAGCAATTTGTAGCACCAACTTAGGACATCTTATAAGTCTCAAGTTGGTCATTACATTAATTTTTGCATCTTTATTAGTCATTTTGGCTACATTTGTAAAGCCTGTTTATTTGTTTTGCTTTGAGAAAAATATATAAAATCAGCCCTAGGCATCATGCCTAGTGGACGTTATTAAAAAAAAATTGCAGCCACCAACAATGTAAAAAACCCTAACCCTAGCCATTCAAACCCTAACCATGCAAAGCAAAACCCTAGAAAACCTACTACAAAAGTGTTGCAAAGTGGTAAGGTGGTTACTAATATGCTACACCTCGGGAATTCCCCCGTGAACGTACAGTGAATGGACTAACGAAGAATACGAGTGTATGATGTTTTAATAAGAAGGGAATGACGTTTGAATGCCCTAAGTAAGATGTCAAAGGCAATTGCAATGAAAGGTAGGTTATGCTCCGCAATGACTAATTATAGGTTTTGGAAATGTGAAAAGTTGCAGGTTTGCATTCTGGCCAGTTGGTCGTAAAATGAAATACGCACCGTAAAGTGGTATACGGTTCGTAAACTGCCATGTCGTATTTCAGCTTCCAAAAACTTCAACTTTATGTCAAATGCTGGAATGGTTAAAGACAACTTGGAATACGGACCGTAAACTGAAATACAGCCCGTAAACTGAGTCGTAAACCATCATGTCCTCAGCCTAACTTTCTGTTTCTGTCATCCTTATATGCGACCATGAAATACGGTCCGTAAACTCGAATACGGACTGTAAACTGTGTTTATAACCACTGTGCACTTTCGACGACTATTCATTTAAGATTAGATTTTGTGTTATTAATAAGAGACCAAGTTCATTATTTCATTTCCACATGACACCCCCTTCTCTCTAAAACCTCTCTCTACATTTATTCCACAAGGATTCAAGGATTATTAGTGAACAACAACATAAACTAAGTGAATCAAGTATAAGAAAACCCATTAAGGATCATACAAGTCAAGAAATCTCATTGGAGATAAACTAGGGTTTTGCTCAAGTGGTGTATTATCAACCAAGACTTGTTCCTACGACATCTAAGGTAAGATTTATGATGTTTATATGTTGTTTAAGGTATTTAAGAGTTGAAATACTTGGATTGTAGAGAGGTATGGCAAAATGGGTCATGAATATGGAATAGTGCCATTTTGAGAAATAGTTTGAATTGAGTTATGAGTGTTGATGTATTGTAATGTAAATGTGTTATAAATGATGTTGAGAACATGGGATGAGCAATGTACCCGAATGTACATAGTCGTGCGTTATGGCCATGGATATAGATGATTGAAAAGTGAGTCTAGGATATGGATAATATGGATGAATAATGACTATTGTTGTAGTATTGTGAATGTATTGTTGACGTTTGAGAGTTGAAATACACTACAGAGGAATGTCGTATAAATAGAGGAGACGTTGCCCGATTTTCTCTAGTTTAGTCATGTATGCTAGCTATCGATTCTAATGATAGTATGACTTCAATGAAGGTAGAAACGTGAGCTTCGGAGGAGAACGTGCAAGTGGTAAATAGTTGAACAGAAAGGTATGTAAGGCTAACCCTTCTTTCATAAGGCATGGTTCTTTGGCCAAATATCTAAATCTTCTATGAGACTATGATATCCTTCAATTGATTTGATCTTCCGAGCTAGTAAGCTCACAATTCGTGATACGCCACGATTGTACTAAATCCCTCGTATGACGAGTAAGCCTATAAAGATAAATGTGATGAATCACGATAATAGTAACAATGATTTTGATAACGATTATGATAATAATGTAAATAGTAAAGATGCTTATGAGCTATTGTGTATATGTGTCTATGTATGACTATTATGGAACCCCGAGCATATGAGGACGGGTAGATATGTAAATAAGTATGTATATGATTACGAAACGCGCGCACACCTCTGCAGATGGTATGGATAACCCTGACGCCTTGGTAGGGCCAGGTAGATGTAACCATGAAGCCTTGGTAGGGCCAAGTATGAGTAACCTTGAGCCTTGGTTGGCCAAGTATGTATGAAACACCGATCCTGCATGGTCGGGTATGCTTTATAAATGCTATGTATATGGTATGATTATGTATATGATATGGTTACGAGTATGAATACGAATATGATACGATATGAATGTGAATAAAGGTATGTATACGAATTCGAGTGCAAATACGGAACGGAAAGATCCTATGCACGGCAAGTAAGTGCCTATGACGATGATATTACTATCTCCCATCTTGTGCTATTTCTCATGTTGCTTATTATGCTTCTATATTGATATTGATCATGCTTTACATACTCAGTACATTCTTTGTACTGACGTCCTTTTGTTTGTGGACGCTGCGTCATGCCCGCAGGTGCACAGGGAGACAGGCTCGATCCATAGCGGTATTCTCAGAGACTACCTAGAAGAGCTCCATTTCATTCGGAGCCATAGCTTTTGGGTACTTATTCTTTTGTGTACATAATTATGGGCATAGCGGGGTCCTGTCCCGCTTATGTGATATGTTATACTCTTCTTAGAGGCTCGTAGACATGTGTATGTGGTTAGAGATGTCTGGCCTTGTCGGCCTATATTTTGTATATCATTTTGATAGCCTTGTCGGCTCATGTACATTGACGTGGTATGGATGCCAACCGTGATATGAAAGCATTGTCGTCCGATGGGACTGGCATGAATGATGAATAGAAATGTATGTTTAATTATATGGCTCGCCTAGATGTAAGTATAAGTGTAAGCCAAGGGGTGCCCGGTGGGCTAGCACCGGGCGCTCGGCGTGGCCCCCTAGACGGGTCATGACAAAAGTGGTATCAGAGCAGTTCAGTCCTAGGGTGTGTCTACGTGCCGTGTCTAGTAGAGTCTTAGTTATGGGTGTGTTGCGCGCCATACTTATAAACAAGAAGCTGCGGACATTTTAGGAATAAATGACCTTGTTTCTTCATAAGAATCGTGCGATAGAGCTATGGTATAAGAAATTCTTGTCACTTAATCGCGTGTTGTGTATTTCAGAAATGCCTGTAAAGAGAAAGGCTACAGCAGCCCAAAAGGGCATGACGGTGGCAGGAAAGCGGGCTGAAAGAACACCGCCACCGGTAGTATAGGAAAGTGAGTCGCAGAGTGCGGCTCAATCTCAGTCCTCCCGTTCAGTACCTATATTAGAGGAGCGTGAGGGAGCCTCAACCCCAGCTCCAGTACCTCCGGCTCCTCCACCGGATGCTTCAGGCCAAGATGTGAAAGAGACCATACACTTGCTTACTCGATTGGTTGCTGCCTAGACTCAGCGGCAAAGTACAGGGCAGGGTGATAGGGCTGTTAGTGCAAGAGCTCGTGACTTTATTACTTTGAACCCTCCAGAATTCTTTGGGTCAAAGCCGGAAGAGGACCCTCAGGATTTTATCGATGGTATGTTGAGGATGCTACGATTGATACATTCTTCGGACACCGAGTCGATGGAGTTAGCTTCGTATAGATTGAGAGATGTCTCGATCAAATGGTATACGATTTAGATGGCTTCACAGGGAGCCAATACACCTCCCCCGGTATGGCTGGAGTTCGTTGATGCTTTCCTCCGACATTATATGCCTCCAGAGGTTCGGCGAGCTAGGGCCGATAAATTCTTGAATTTGAGGCAAGGAAGCATGAGTGCTTAGAGTACAGTCTCCGCTTCAATTCCTTGGCTAGGTATGCTTCGGCCATGGTAGCGGATATGGGTGACAGAGTGCACCGCTTTGTAAAGGGCCTAGGGACACATTTGATGGATAGATGTTTGACCACGTCCCTTCAGGACAATATGGATATCGCACGCATTCAGGCTCATGCTTAGAACTTAGAAGAAAGTTTACAGCAGCAGAGAAGTGAACGCGAGCAGGATAAGGGTCATAGCAAGAGGGCCAGATCTTCAAATCTGATGAGTGAGTTCAGAGGCGTGCACAGGTAGCAGATGTCCAGGCACTCAGGCTATTCTATGACTTGTGCGCCTCCACGGTTTTTAGGCTAGAGATTCGATAGATCTACTCATTCCGGGCTGAGTCAGAGTTATTCGGGGTCTCAGTTTAGAGATGATTCGGGTCAGGTAAGGCCACCCGCACTACGATGTTCCCAGTGTGGGAAGTTGCATTGGGGTCGATGCCGAATGGGCTCAGATGTTTTCTATTCATGTGGTCGACCAGGCCATATTATGCATGATTGCCCCTCAGTTCATGGTAGAGGTAGGACCCATCCTTTAGGGTCAGTAGCCGGGTCTTCAGCATTTGTACGCCCTACGGGGCCAGGTTCACATGCGCCAGTCGTCCATGGTAGAGGCAGAGGGAGAGTTCCCAGTTCTATCGGTCCTCAGCACCGTGTTCATGCTTTGGCTGGACGCCAAGATCTTAAGTCTTCTCCTGACGTGGTCACAGGTATATTGTCGATATTCTCTCATGATATATATGCTTTGATTGATTCGGGCTCCACATTGTCATATGTTACTCCATATATTGTGGGTCGATTTATAGTCGAGCCGGAGTCGATTAAACCTTTTGAGGTGTCTACACCCGTTGGTGAATCGTTAATAGCTAGCCGAGTATATAGAAATTGTGTAATTGTGATTTGTGATCGTCGTACCATGATTGATTTGCATGAGCTAGAAATGGTGGATTTTGATGTTATTATGGGCATGGATTGGTTTGCTTCTTGTTATGTCAATGTTGATTGTAGAATGAAAATTGTTCGTTTCCAATTTCCGGGAGAACCAGTCCTAGAATGGAAAGGGAATACGGCGTCACCAAAAGGTATGTTTATTTCCTATATAAAGGCAAGGAAAATTATCACGAAAGGATGTATCTATCATCTAGTTTGGGTTCAAGATGTAGAAGCTGAATCACCGACTCTTCAAACAATTCCTGTAGTAAACGAATTTCCGGATGTGTTCCAGGAAGAGCTTCTAGGCCTTCCTCCCGAGCGGGAGATTGATTTCACAATTGATGTTTTGCCGGGCACCAAGCCCATATCTATTCCTCCTTATAGAATGGCTCCCGCAGAATTGAAAGAGTTGAAGGAGCAATTGAAGGACTTGCTTGAGAAAGGCTTTATTAGGCCTAGTTCATCCCCGTGGGGAGCACCCGTATCGTTTGTCCGAAAGAAAGATGGCTCCTTGAGAATGTGCATTGATTACCGGCAACTGAATAAGGTGACAATTAAGAACAAGTATCCTTTTCCGAGGATTGATGACTTATTTGATCAATTGCAAGATGCCAAATGGTTTTCACATATTGATTTGAGGTTTGGGTATTAGTAGCAAAAGTGAAAGAGCGACAATACGAAGATTCCATGCTAATGCAGTACAGAGATACACTCCCTCAGAAAGAGGAGTCATCATTTGATATTTCAGGAGACAGAGTTCTCCGCTGTCGAGGCAGAGTATGCGTTCCAGTTGTGGCAGGATTACGCCACAAGATATTGAGGGAAGCTCATTGCTCCTGTTATTTTGTTCACCCCGGAGCGACGAAAATGTATCATGACCTCAAGTCGATATATTGGTGGAATGGAATGAAGAAAGATATAGCGGAATTCGTAGCTCAATGTCCCAATTGTCAACAAGTGAAAATCGAGCACCAAAAGTCGGGTGGATTGTTGCAAGCTATAGAAATCCCAACTTGGAAGTGGGAAGTGATTCACATGGACTTCATTACAGGCTTACCCCATTTTCGCCATAAGTATGATTCCATATGGGTGATTGTGGATAGACTCACCAAGGCAGCTCATTTCTTACTAGTCAGAACGACACATGTGGCAGAAGATTATGCAAAGCTTTATCTTAAAGAGATAGTAAGACTCCATGGTGTTCCAATATCTATTATCTCAGACAGAGGAACTCAGTTTACAGCCAATTTTTGGAAGTCTTTCCAAGAGGGTCTAGGGACCCAAGTGAGCCTTAGTACGACATTTCACCCGCAGACTGATGGACAAGCCGAGCGTACCATTCAGACTCTTGAAGATATGTTGCGGGCATGTATGATAGATTTTGGAGGAAATTGGGATGACCATTTGCCACTCATCGAATTTGCTTACAATAACAATTATCATTCTAGCATCCAAATGGCACCGTATGAAGCTTTATATGGGCGAAAGTGTAGATCCCCAATTGGGTGGTTCGAAACAGGAGAGGCCAGACTTGGTCCAGCAAGCCATAGAGAAAGTCAAGCTCATACAAAATCGGTTATTAGCAGCCCAAAGTCGTCAAAAGTCCTATGCGGATAATCGCCGAAGAGACTTAGAGTTCCAAGTGAAAGATTGGGTATTCTTGAAAGTGTCACCGATTTCGCAAGAGGGCTCATGGAAATATTGAGGAAGGCTAAGGGCAAATTTGGAATTAGGAAAATAATTTTTTTCATGAATTACAACAAAAAAAATGGTAGTCTTAAAGCAAATGGGCCATGTGGCCGCCCCAAGTTGGTGTGGGCCAAGGCCCACATGGAGGCCCAATATATGCCCATAAAAGATGACAAAGTAGTCATATTTTCATCTTATCACTTAGAACATTGAAGAAACTTGGAGAAGAAAACATAAGGGGCCATTCGGCCAAGCCAAGCAAAAATTGAGCCCTTGAAAACTTTGATCAAAATTTATTTTCTTCTAGCATTCCTACTAATTTGAAGGTCCTCTTTAACGTGGGATAATTGTTGGAGCAAGTAGACCACTCTTTGTTGCAAGATCATAACCCTAGCCAAGTGAGAAGTTAAGGGAAAAAGGTAAGATTTAATCTTCTTTTCATATGTTATGGATGGTTGTGTATGTTGTAGTATGTAGAAATGGGTGAAATTCATGAAAATATTGATGTATGTTGTGGCCGTGTATATGTGTGTTGTGTGGGAATGATGAATCAATTATTTTATCTAGTGTTTTGGTTGTTGTTGTTGGGGATTCTATGTTGATAATGAAAGTTTGATGATTCTAGTTGAAGTTGTAAGTGTTGGAGAGTTGTTTGAGAAGCTAATGTGAATTTGAAGCCATTTCTTGTATTTATGGAAAGTAATGTTGCTAGCGTGTGAATTGTTGGAGTAGTTCATGAACTTGAAGGAAGGAAATGTGTTATTATTGTTCTTATTGCATTTGGAAGGTTTCGGGTGGAGTGGCATATTGGTTAGATTATTTTGAATATTGTGCGGATTGTTTGAAGTGTTCTTGAATATTGTTTGAATGGTTTCGGATTAGTACTTGAATATGTGAGCAATTATGAATTGAACATAAATGAAACGCCGTCGAAGTTTGTAGAAAGAAGTTGCTAACGTTGGAATGCGTTTTGAATTGATTGTTGATATTGTTAGAATGACTGTTGGTATTTGTTGTTGATGATTTGGCCGAGTTGGATTCTCGGGGTTAGTTGTATTTACAGGGGAAATGCTGCCGAAATTTCTGCAAATAAAGCATTGGTTGAAGATTGAACTTCTAAGTATCTATAACTAATGTTTGGTATACACTAATATTGTTGTAGATCTTGCGAAGCCAAAGACTTAAGTTCGGATTAGCGTAGGAAGCGGGCAAGGTATGTAAGGCTTACCCTTTCTTTCTTTTGGCATGTCCTAGAGCTAAGTAAGTTATGATACGTATCTTGGGGTAACTCTATTCTTGATTCCAAGCTTGTTTACGATTCTTATCCACTTCTTGATGTGAGTATGCTTAGTATAGTCGAGATTATCACATGATTGAATAACGAGCAAAGCATAAAGAGTTCTTGTTTTTTTAAAGAGTTCTATAAGTATTAATGTCCCTAACATTCGTAGACAGTCTCGGATTGCTTTAAAACGTTCGTAGAGGTTTCTATAATGAATAACGTTCCTAACTTTCATATGCTAACTCGGATTGTTTTGGAAACGTAGCGAAACGATATCCATAATGAATCCATTCCTAGATGTAGGATATCTTGAGTTCTTTGACCTCTTAAGCCCGAAGGGGCATTCTCAAGTTGTGCGACTTCATAACGCGGTCTAAATCCCGAAGGGGACATTCATAAGGTCTTTCTCTTACCTATGCATTTTACATTTAAATTTGTGAGTCTCGAAGGAGACAAATGAAAAGGGGTTTGATTTCATACATGACGTTCATAATAGTTTTTTTTCTAGATGATTTCATGACGCGACTGAGCGTGCTATATAACATATGGCCTCGGCTTAAGTCCGAGTTTGCTATGGCCTCAGCTTATCTCTGAGTGTGCTATGGCCTCAGCTTATGTCTGAGCGTGCTATATAACATATGGCCTCAGTTTATGTTATGTCAATTGAGTTGTGCATATGGTTTCACTAATAATTTCGAGAAAAATCAGTTTTATACTAAAGGAAACATAAAGTTAGACTTTCAAAACCACTCCGAAGGGGGTGCGAGATTTTACTATTTAGATTTTTAAAACCACTCCGAAGGGGGTGCGGGATTTTACTATTTAGATTTTTTAAAACCACTCCGAAGGGGGTGCGAGATTTTACTATTTCGTTTCATTTACGATTTAGGTTTACACCCCATAGCATCATTTCTTTGTATTGATATTCGTGGATTAAGTTGTGTTGACACCATCATTATTATTATGCCGGAAGCGGCATGCCCGAAGGGGCCATCATTATTATTATGCCGGAAGCGGCATGCCCGAAGAGCCATCATTATTATTATGCCGGAAGCGGCATGCTCGAAGGGGCCATCATTATTATTATGCCGGAAGCGGCATGCCCGAAGGGGCCATCATTATTATTATGTCGGAAGCGGCATGCCCGAAGGGGCCATCATTATTACTAAGCCGGAAGCGGCAGCCCGAAGGGGCCATCATCATTATTATGCCTGAAGCGGCCGTCCGAAGGGACTATTGTGACACTAAATTTATATTGTGTATTCTAGAATTTGCGTATGCCGTATTTATATTGTGCATGCTAGATTTTGGGTAAAGGCCACAGGACTTGGTTCAGAATGCTGTTTCAGGTTACTTACAGTTTGATTTCTAAACTTGTTTATTGCTGCACCTTCCTTGTGCTATGATTCAATAATGCTTTACATATTCAGTACATATTCCGTACTGACCCCCTTTCTTCGGGGGCTGCGTTTCATGCCGCGCAGGTGCATACAGATGAGTAGAGGATATTGCTATAAGATGTTCCAGCTAAATTTGTGAGCTCCATTTCCTTCCGGAGTGTTTGCGATTCAGAGTACTTACGTTATGGTATCTCGTCTATATTAGAGACTTTGCAGACAGCGTCCTGTGGTACATTTGTAGAGATGTCGACAGAGTGATGTCAACTGAACCATTTGTGTACGTTAAAAGAGCATGTATTTTAGATGATTTCAATTGGGTTAAAGTACTTATTTGATTGAAGTTTACATGATCGTTATAAGGATAATGATCTCTATGTGAAAAGTTTCATGTTTTTAAAAAGTTTTTGAAATGACCAGTTTTGATAGAGCGAATGTTTAAGGGTTCGCTCGACTCTGATGAGAGTCGGGGGCCCGTCATGCCCTATCAAGATTAGGGTGTGACAAATTCTAATGATAGTATGACTTCAATGAAGGTATAAACGTGAGCTTCGGAGGAGAACGTGCAAGTGGTAAATAGTTGAACAGAAAGGTATGTAAGGCTAACCCTTCTTTCATAAGGCATGGTTCTTTGGCCAAATATCTAAGTCTTCTATGAGACTATGATATCCTTCAAATGATTTGATCTTCTGAGCTAGTAAGCTCACAATTCGTGATACGCCACGATTGTACTAAATCCCTCGTATGATGAGTAAGCCTATAAAGATAAATGTGACGAATCACGATAATAGTAACAATGATGTTGATGACGATTATGATAATAATGTAAATAGTAAAGATGCTAATGAGATATTGTGTATATGTGTCTATGTATGACTATTATGGAACTCCGAGCTTATGAGGCCGGGTAAAATATGTAAATAAGTATGTATATGATTACGTAACGCGCGCACACCTCTGCAGATGGTACGAATAACCCTGATGCCTTGGTAGGGCCAGGTAGATGTAACCCTGAAGCCTTGGTAGGGCCAGGTATGAGTAACCTTGAGCCTTGGTTGGCCAAGTATGTATGAAACACCGATCCTGCATGGTCGGGTATGCTATATAAATGCTATGTATATGATATGATTATGTATATGATATGGTTACGAGTATGAATACGAATATGATACGATTTGAATGTGAATAAAGGTATGTATATGAATTCGAGTGCAAATACGGAACGAAAAGATCCTATGCACGGCAAGTAAATGCTTATGACGATGATATTACTATCTCCCATCTTGTGCTATTTCTCATGTTGCTTATTATGCTTCTATATTGATATTGATCATGCTTTACATACTCAGTACATTCTTTGTACTGACGTCCTTTTGTTTGTGGACGCTGCGTCATGCCCGCAGGTGCACAGGGAGACAGGCTCGATCCGTAGCGGTATTCTCAGAGACTACCTAGCAGAGCTCCATTTCATTCGGAGCCATAGCTTTTGGGTACTTATTCTTTTGTGTACATAATTATGGGCATAGCGGGGTCCTGTCCCGCTTATGTGATATGTTATACTCTTCTTAGAGGCTCTTAGACATGTGTATGTGGTTAGAGATGTCTGGCCTTGTCGGCCTATATTTTGTATATCATTTTGATAGCCTTGTCGGCTCATGTACATTGACGTGGTATGGATGCCAACCGTGATATGAAAGCATTGTCGTCCGATGGGACTAGCATGAATGATGAATAGAAATGTATGTTTAATTATGTGGCTCACCTAGATGTAAGTATAAGTGTAAGCCAAGGGGTGCCCGGTGGGCTAGCACCGGGCGCTCGTCGCGGCCCCCTAGACAGGTCGTGACCTAATATTAGTAATGGATATATGTGGCAATAAAACAAGGGAAAGAAGCATAAAAATGATCAAGGTAAGGGCCAAAAGCAAGTGGCCTTACCTGCAGTCAAGAAGAAAAAGAATGATGGTGCAAGTAAGGATGTGGCTACTACTTCTAAGTCTCATGCCGTGTAGACCAAAAATAAGTTTGTTGCATTGGATGATAGTAAAGAACAACAAGAAGATGTTGTAGAAGTGACAAAGGTCGATGAAGGAAAGCAATTAGTGAGTGTTCCTGTGGTGGAGATGTCTTTGAATGTCAATGCAAAGGTGCTTACACCTGCGAAAAAGAAAGCTTTTCCTGTTAAGCAAGGGGTGCAAAGTCTAGGTCATAAGCAAGGTGGAGAGTTAGTGATCCACAACCAAGAGGTTCCTATCATTACTGTTGTCAATACTAATGGCAATGGTAGTGCAAGGAAATTGTGGAGTGAGCAAGTAGAAGATGATGCTGAGGAAGAAGAAATTGCTAGTGACAAAGATGATGCCAATGAGCAGTCCCTTAACTCAATTACATCATCTCAAGAAATAAATGCCATGTTTGACAATGTTCCAGATGAAACAATCAACTCATATGTTGTTGAGATTAATACAGATGTTGTTCAAGGTGTAGCTCATGTAAAGAATCCACATGATAGTAATGTTCAGATGGTTCAAGTTGATGATAAGGGACAAAAACAAGGTGAAGATTAAGTGAGATTATAGAACAATAGTACAGGGCTTGATCTTTGTCCTGTTAATAGATCTGGAAAGGAATATTGGACTAGTATGGATACAGGACAAGTGGTGGATAAGAGACTTGAGCACCAAGTTCAACATACTCCAAGTACTGGTGGTAATAAGCAGGGGAAACCTCCTGATGCTTTGGTGTCAGTTCATGGGAAAAATAGCAGTGGCAAGAAGCATGATATGCAGGCCAAAACAGGTGGAAAGTAGGTCAACAATAACCAAAAGCAAGTTGTACAACAAGCAGTTGGTAATAACAAGAATAAAGCTACTCAACTTGCAAATGTTAAGTCTGGCAATCTTCAAATAGCAATACTAGATGGTGATGATGATAAAGTAGATCTTGATGAGGAATCAGCAGCTCAGAATTTCTTAAATACAGCAAGAGAAGGTGATCTATCTCCTAAGCATGTTGAGAATGCTATGGGCAAATCTAGGAGGAAGCCTTACAAGGATTCAAATGCACCTCATGTGCCAGTGGTGCAAACAAGAAGAAATGCAGTTTCTAAATCCAATGTTTAGTGATGAATGCACTAATTTGGAATATTAGACCTGTAGAAACTAAAAAAGCCTTTAAGAGGCTTTTAACAATGCATAATAAGTACAGATTCTGCCTTACTGGTTTGATGGAACCTTTCCAACAAGCTTATAAGTTGGATAGTTACAGAAGAAGACTAGGCTTGAAGACTGCTTTATGCAATATTTCAGGCAAGATCTGGGCTTTTGTAGATGCGAATCATGAAGTTACTGTACTCATTGATAGTGTTCAACAAATGACATTGAAGTTGGAAAATTGTGATACTCATGCAGAGATTATTGTTACCTTAGTCTATGCTAAATGTGACAGGATTGAAAGAATTGAACTATGGGAATCTCTTTATCATTTGGCATCTGACATGACTTTACCTTGGCTTGTTGGTGGTGACTTTAATGTTATTACTGATGAAGAAGAGAAGTATGGTGGTATGCCAGTGACTTTGAATAAAGTGGAAGACTTCAGACATTGCATTCAAACCTGCAATCTCACAGATTTGGGCTATAAAGGCAGTATTTTCACTTGGTGGAATGGAAGAGGTGCAGAAGACTGCGTGTTTAAGAGACTTGATAGGTGCTTAGGCAATTTTGAGTTTCAGCAATTGTTTCCAGGTTTGGATATTGCTCACTTGATCAAACTTAGTTCTGATCATTCTCCATTGCTTCTTGAATGTAAACAACAAGTCTGACAATTCAAGAAATCTTTCAAATTCTTGAATTTTTGGACTAAGCATGAGACATTTTTGGAGGTGGTGAAGGAAAATTGGGAGACTGGTGTAGTTGCCAATTCTTTCTTTACATTTAATCTGAAATTGGAGTAGCTGCAAAAAGTACTATCAACTTGGAGCAAGAGCGCATATGGAGATATTTTTCAGAAGATAACAAACTTATAGGAGGTTGTCAAAGCTCATGAAGCAATTTTTGAATCCAATCCATCATATTCCAACAAGGAGAAACTAATGAAGGTTCAAGCTGAATTGACAAGAGTTTTGCATCTGGAGGAAGAATTTTGGAAGCAAAAGGCTGGCATATCCTGGTTTCAAGAAGGAGACAAGCATTCCAAGTTTTTCCATGCTTATGTGAATGGAAGACGAAAGTTTCTGCGGTTAAACAGGATTCAAGACAGTAAAAGAACTTGGCTTGACTCTAAGGTTGATATTACAAGAGAAGCTGTAAGGTTCTATCAAGCACAATTTCATGAATCTATTGTCCCATCCGGGTTTGATTTTTTGAATCATGTCCCATCCATGATCACACAAGAACAAAATAGAAAATTGATTTAGGATCCCACCAAACATGAAGTGAAGCAGGCTGTCTTTGGCTTAAACTATGAAAGTGCAAGTGGACCTGATGGTTACACAAGTCTTTTCTTTCAAAAATGCTCGGATATTATTGGTGATGACCTGTTTAACATGGTGTGGGATTTTTTCAGAGGGTTTGAATTACCAAGATATATTACTCATACTAATCTTGTGCTCTTTCCAAAGAAGAAGGATGTACAGACTTTTAGTGACATGAGACCAATAAGTCTGAGCAATTTTGGAAACAAAGTGTTTTCTAGAGTTGTGCATGAAAGATTAGTGCAGTTGCTTCCTGATTTGATCTCTCAAAATTAAGCATGATTTGTGAGAGGAAGAAGCATAGTGGAAAACATCTTGTTGACACAGGAAATTATCACTGATATCAGACTTAGAACTAAGAAAGGAAATCAAACTGTGCCTAATATTGTCATGAAATTGGATATGACAAAAGCTTATGATAGGCTATCTTGGTTGTTTCTTACAAAAGCTTTAAGGAAGATGGGATTTTGTCAGCAGTTCATTAGTTTGATTTATAAGATTGTTGGCAAAAACTGGTACTCAGTATTGGTGAATGGTCAGCCTCATAGATTTTTTTATTCGACCAGGGGTGTCAAGCAAGGTGATCCTTTGTCACCTACCTTATTCATATTAGCAGCTGAGTGTTATCAAGAGGCTTGAATGATATACATGATAACTTGTGGTTCACTGGATTTGGTTTGCCTAAGTGGAGCCCAAAGATCAACCACTTAGCCTATGTAGATAATACAATCAACCTATGTAGATGATACAATCATCTTTTCATCTTTATGTGAGGTTTCCCTGGGGCTGATCATGGGTGTTTTGAAGGAATATGAGCAGGCTTCTGGTCAGATGATAAATCAAAGAGTTCTATTTACTTGCATGATAGGGTGGATGAAGAGGTATTCCAAAAGGTGGAAAGGGTCACTGGTATTGCAAGGAAGAATTTTCCTTTAATGTAGCTTAGTTGTCCTATTTTTTATGCCAGGCCTCAAATGTCATTCAAAACAAAATTGATTACTAAGGTTAGTAATAGACTCCAAGGTTGCAAGGGGAAGTTATTGTCATTTGGTGGAAGGGCAGTACTACTTAAACATGTTCTACAAGCAATGCCTATGCATTTTCTATCTGCAGTTAATCATTCTTTTGTCATAGAAAAACTCCACAAGATATTTGGTCAGTTTTTTTGGAGCAATACTATTGGTGAATAGGGCAGACATTGGACTAGATGGTATACTTCATGTTTGCCTCAAGATGAAGGTGGTTTGGGATTTAGATCACTTGGTGACATGTTAATGGCATTGTTTGCCAAACTGTGGTGGAATTTCAGGACTAAACCATCTTTGGGGAGTTCATTCATGAGCAATAAGTACTTAAAGAAAAATAATCCTGTCCTGGTGCCTTGGAAGGAAGGATCTCATATTTGGAGGAAAATGCATTAAGCAAAGGATTTGATTGATCATCAAATATGGTGGCAGCTTAGAATGGGTTCTGCATTGTTTTGGTTTGACAATTGGACATGTTTGGGCCCTTTATACTTTCTAACTCCACCCGACTTTTATTGCAATGAGTAGATCAATAATTTTTCTGATGTAGTGACTCAAAGAAGTTGGCATGTTCCTGCTATTAGGAACAATCTTCCTGAAAAACTAGCTGATTACATACTTAATGAAGTAAAGCCTCCTGCTAAGACTAATGAATTTGATAAACCTTGGTGGATGCTTAAAATAAGAGGTAATTTTAGTGTAAAGTCAGCATAGGAGTATATAAGAAGCAAGAATGAAAAAAGAGATGTTTACAAAAAGATATGGGTGCAGGGATTGCCATTCTAGATTTCTTTGATTATGTAGAGAGTTTGGCACTTGAAAATACCTCTAGATGATGTGATTAGAAGTTGGGGCTATCATATGCCATCTAAGTGTTTTTGTTGTGTTGAACCAAAAGAGGAATTAGTCCCTCATATTTTTTTAAAGTGTGCAACCGCTCAAAGGACATGGTCCTATTTCTATTCTGCTGCTGGTTTTAATATAACAGGAATGCATTTGTGGCAGGTGATTTTGAAATGGTGGACTGCTGATGTTTTTCCCAGAATGAAACATATATACTATGTTGTGCCTTCTATCATAGTGTGGGAGCTTTGGAAGAAATGTTATATCCCGCATTTTTCGCGTTCAGATAATTTAAGATAATTACGGGAGGATAAGAGCAAGACTATAATTTTATTCTTGTTTGGTGCATAAGTTGCTTATGAAAATTTTGAAGTGGGAATATTGAGAAAGGTCAAGGGTAAAAAGAGAAATTTACAAAAGGGGTCATGGAAATAATATGGAAGGCTAGGGGCGAAATGGTAATATTGAGGAAAGTCGAGGGGCAAAATGGGAATTTCACAAAGGGGTTCATGAAGGTTCCAAAAAGGGCATATTGGCCATGTGATGGAAATATATGGGCCAAAGTGTACATGGCAAGACTAGGAGTCATCTTTTATTTTTAAGGAAATTTCAAGAAAAAAGAAGAAAAGTCTAGAGAAAAAAAAAAAAAAAAAAAAAGGAGGGGCATGTGCCCCTCACATGCTTGTAAAGCATATATATATATGAGTGAGGTGGTAATATTAATTGAAGAAATGGAACAAAAAAAGAATGAAGAGAGAGGAGAGCAAAGGGGTTTCGGCCATGGCCCCAAAAAATTAGGCCATGGAGATTTTGTTCCAAAAATTTATTTCTTCATGTATTCCTACTAATTTGAAGGGCCTCTTCAACATGGTATAATTGTTGAGGCAAGAGAATCACTCTTTGTTGCAAACTTACAACCTTAGCTAAGTGAAGGGTTAAAGGAAAAAGGTAAGAATTCATCCTCTTTTATATGTTATGGATGTTTGTGTATGTTGTGGTATGTGGAAATTAATGGAATTCATGGAAATATGGAAGTTGTGAATGTGGCCGAGTGTGTATGGCATTGGCCGTGTGGGTGTGTGTGATGTTGTGCTAGAAGATTGAATTAATTTTATGTGGTGTGTTGCTTGTTGTTGTAATGTATGGAAATAGATGAAAAATTCATGGAAATATGTATGTTGTTGTGGTGGCCGAATAAGGGTGGTGATGGTAAGATAAGATGAATAAATTTTATTTAGTGTTTTGATTGTTGTTGTGTGGATTCTATGATGGAAATGAAAGTTTAATGATTTAAATTGAGGTTGGAATCGTTGGTAGGTTGTGGGAGAAGATAATGTGATTTTCATATAGTTCTTGTGTTATCGTGGTTAATGTTGTCAATGTGTGGGATGTTGATGTAGTTTATAAATTTGGAAGAAAGAAATGTGTTGTCATTGTTCTTGGTGAGTTTGGAAGATTGTAAGTTGGGTTGTTATGATTGAATTTGGAAGAAGAAATTAAGTTGTTATTGTTCTTGTTGAAATTGGAAGGTGTTGGATGGAGTAGTATGTTGATTAAATTGTTTTGAATTGAATATCGAAGTGTTGCTAGAATAATTGCTAGTATTGTTGTTGGTTTGGCCGAGTTGAATTCTCGGGTTTGTTGTTGATGATTTGAGCCGAGATAGATTATCGGGGATGGCCCATTTACAGGGGAGATGCTGCCGAAATTTCGGCAGGTCATAAGTGAATTTAATTGAGATACTAAGAAAGGTGTGTTGGCAATGAATCTAATGATTGTGTCGATCTTCTTGAATGTAGACTAACGAGTTAGATGAATAAGCGTAGCTAGTAAGGTGCGGCACAGGTATGTTAAGGCTCGTCCCACTTCTTTCAAGGCATGATCCGATGTTATGATTTCATAAGTATTTCCATAATTCCCTTGTTTCCAAAAGTTAGACGTTTTATGACTCTAAGGCATGATTCTTTTCTTGATAAACCGTAAATGTTTTTCTAAAAAGTCTATACTTTTCCAAAACAAAGGTTTATGATTTTATACACTTTTATGACTATAATGACGGACACGTTTTCATAATGACAACGATGATGTCAAAGAAGAGAACATGTTTATGATGGTTATGGCGATTATTTCTTAAAGGTTCCAAATATATGTGAATTGATGCCTTATGAGATGATAATTTTATTTTATGTTCTCCTAACGCTATTCTTTATTGATAGTCTCGCCTTATAATACTAGTTCCTTCAAGGCGAGACACGATGATCCTGACTATCCATAATGTAATCGGAGGATTACCGACCTTACGTCACTCCGATGGATACATGACTTTCTTGGGCTCTCATGCATGCTGTACAGATGATATATGTTTATATGTATATGTATATGTATATGGGGAAGTACGGGGAAAAGGAAGACGCTATAGACGCATAGCCACCTGATCAGTTGGAGTATGATATTGTCCCGGACGCGGGGCATATGTGGTTAAATGGATTGGCTGCCGACGCCTCGGAAATATGATCAGAACTATTTTCTATATTATATGATATATGTATATGATATATGTATATGTATATGGGGAAGATGGGATAAGGGCAGAGCGTTATATACGTGTATCGACCTGATCAGTTGGTGTTATATGACATGATATCATCCCGGACGCGGGATGCCCGGCCGTGGCACATATGTGGTTAAATGGATCGGAGCCGACGCCTCGGCAATATGATATGTTCTATTTTCTATATATATATATGAAAAAGAAATGTTTTCAAGAAAGTAAGGTATGATATGTATATGAATCGGGCTGCACGTTCCGCAGCATTAAGCATGCATGGCATCCGCCCTCAGAGGCACTCACATGTACAGGTTACTCTCTTATCTTATGATATGTTCTATATTTCCATGCAGTTAGTATACATATGCTAATCTCTTTACTATGTTACTATTCATGCCTTACATACTTAGTACATTACTCGTACTGACCCCTCTTCTTCGGGGGCTGCGTTTCATGCCGCGCAGGTACACCCAGACGAGCAGAAGCTAGTATAAAAGAGGTTCCAGCGAAGTTGGTAGACCCCACTTGTTCCTGGGAATGCTACCGATGTCAGAGCCTGTATGCTAGGATTTCTGGACTGACGTTAGAGACTTTGCAGACAGAGTCGTGGGTATTGGGAGTCAATCTGTCAGCGGCTCCATCAACTGACGTGTCTTTATGTGTATACTATAGAGTTTCATATAATTACAGATTTTGAGATTAACAGAAAGGAAGTTTGTGACAGTCTTATTATGTACTTCATGATTATGTTGTTTAGTGTCTAGAGAGATTAAGTATGAGATAAGAGTCAGCGGGTTCGCTCGGCTCCGAATATGGGGTCGGGTGCCCATCACACCCTAGTAAGGTCGGGGTGTGACAAGAAAAGAAGTGGCGAGAAGAATAGGGATAAGGTGTCTACTAGCAGAGTTATCTATCAAGTTTCATCTACCATCCAACAGTTAGTGATATTAAGAAAGCCTGGGATTAAGATAGTTCCAAATAGATGGCATGATATACTTAGAATTTTGGAACAATTTGTGCCAAAATTACAAGTTACTAAGGTCATGTGGAATTCGCCTCCTAAAGGTGTTTGGAAGTGTAATACAGATGGTGCTGCTAGGAGCAACCATGGTAGGAGTTCATATGCTTTTTATGTGAGGAATCATGATGGTGATCTAGTTTTTGCTTATGCTAAGGAGATGGATGACCCTATTAGCACCAATACAGAATCTGAGGCATTAGCATTGCTTGAAGCTGCTAAATACTGCCCATCTCAGCATGTTTATTCATTTATTCTTGAGACTTACCCCTTTTTGATGAAAAACATATTGGATAGGCAGTGGAAACCACCACGGAACATTGCTTTTGTAGTCGAAGAGATGCTTGCTATTCTTGACAATGTTGAAGTTTAGGTGCTGCATATTATGAGAGAAGGAAATCAGTTGGCTGATCACTTGGCAAATTTGGCTTTGAACCATGGAGAAGTGATAGCCAATTCATTTGTAGAATTGGATTCACAAGGGAAGAAGATTCTCAATAGTAACAAGCTGCTATGTCCGTATTTGAAAATAAGAACAAGGCCTATTCACTCTTAATATTAATGATCTTACATATATAGGAAATGAGTTGATACAGGAGTGGATAAGGGTATGTTCATTCATTGATCCTATTTCAATATATGATATGGATGACATAGGATCTAAGATGAGGAATGTAACTGCTATATGTAGATATGCAGAAGCTGGAAAATGCAAAGAAAAGGAGATAATGGGGGTTGCATGGTTTGGTTGAGATACACATCTGATATAAGGGCAAATATGATCCATATATTGACTAGTTTTCAATCAGTGGTATTAGCATTTGACGCTCATTCTGACGGGAACCTTTCAGTGTATGGAGAGTGTTTTCACCTTTGTAAAGAAGGGTGTGTAATTAGGATACATTATAGGAGAAGTAACAAAAGGAAGTCTCAGCAAAAAGAAGATGGATGCACAATGTTGTTGGGAAAGGATCAAATGCAGTGCAATACAAATATGCTATTTTCATATTCAAATCCCATAGGATGAGAATATGAGGGTGGCAATATATCTAACTTTGGTTTCTTTCTTGTAGGTTGCACAAATACCAGAAATTCAGTTTTTCTGAGTTTAATTTGGAATTTTGATCATGGTTTTGTGGAACATGATTTGGTTCAAATTTTAAACAAAGTTGATCACATACTTTGGCCTAGTGATCCTATTCATATAGGAAATGATCTGGGAGTCTCAGAAATTGAATGGAAAGGTGATATGTGGTGGTTATACAATGCTGCAGACAAACACTACAAAGTTATTCAAATACTTTGCACCATGTATCCTAGTCATATAGGAGATGACATGGTTTCATATAAATGGTTCTCAAATACCAGAAGTTCATTTGTTCTGAGAATAATTTGGACTTGTAATCTTGCTTTGATGGGAAATGATCTGGTTCATATTATAACCAAAGTTGATCACATACTTTGGCCTGTTGATCCTATTCATATAGGAAATGATTTGGGATTCTCATGAATTAAATGGAAGGATGAGATTTGGTGCATTAATATGAGGAGGATAGGACATGCTGCAGGCAGGATTACAGCAAGTCCTCCAGTTCAAAGTAAGAAAGCAGTCATCAGAAGTGCAGGAAAAGGATACACAGGCTCATACATGACCTTTATTTTGACTATATCTCAGTGTGTAACAATTGCTGCTTATATCACTGAGAACATGACAATATAAGGAGAGTGTTTTGACTCAAGTAGCCACTATTGGAGACTCAAGAACTGGTACTGCTATCTCATTCAAATAAACATCATCAGATGCAGTTTTGATGCTAAATGGAAAGTCCAGGATTTGGATTGTGGCACGTATCCTAGTTTCATGGGAAATGATATGTTACAAATCTGCAGGTTCTTATATACATCAGGCAGTATACTAGTTGGGAATTTCCTCAGGCCAAACATGATATGTATTTTGTTAAATTCTCATATAGTGGTATTAGCACTTGGTGCTCATTCTACAGAGGAAATGACAATATACGAAGAGTGTATTAATCTATGTATTGCCACAAAGATTTGGTTAGGTAGGCTGTTTCAATGGTGCATCAAGGGTTCAGACTTGGGGCACCAGTTGAAATCATCATTTTCATATTGGTCAGCTTTTGTTAATCATGTAATATACAAACATTAGATATGCTGCAGTATAGCCTTTGTATATTGTGGTATATCATTTTAATATTGCATAGATATACACACAAAATTGGCTCTCAGGATTGCTACAAGTTACACCAGCATATATGAGAGATTCTACGGGTATTTTGAGGCTGATATACACGAATATACCACTGATATACACTATCCAGTTAGTGTATGTTGTGCACTATCAACAGGTTTGGACAAAGCTTCAAGATATCATCGGTACTGCTGTTATTCAAGGAAGAACTCACAAGATGCAATGTACATTCACTCGACATGGTGCTTCACATATGCAAGGATGCATGGATTGTATTCAAGCAACTTTGACTCTTGTTATTTATCTTCAGTTTTTAGTCCAATATTAGATTTAATTTGGCACTATGTAGTATCAACTTGGGATAATTTTGTCCTAAGTTGATCATTAGTTTAATTTTCTGCATTTTCATTAGCCATTTTGGCCACATATGTAAAGACTATGCTTGTTTGTTTTTTGAGAAAAATTTATAAAATCAGCCCTAGGCCAAAAGCCTAGTGGACTTTATTTAAAAAAGAAAAAACCCAAATTGCACAAATCTAAGGGATCATGGATAGGTATACCATACACTAATAGTCGTCAATAGCTAACAATTATCATTTAGGCTCGACTTCACGCACGGTCAATAATTATCCACATTTTATATATAGACCAAGGAAAATATTTGTCTAAAAATCCATAAATAAATAAAATTAAATAAATAAAAGGACATGCCACTAGTTAAACCTTACAATAACACTTTAATACATTATATGAGAGTCCACATCCATTGAACACATGATCGAAAGGCCAATATTTGTCTAAAAAAAGCCATAAATAAATAAAATAAATAAAAAAGACATTATAATAACACTTTAATACATCATAGGAGAGTACCCATCCATTGAACACATGATCAAAATAGTTTTAGGACAAGTAATGGTACTTAAAAGGCCACTAATTTTCTAAAAAGCTATAAATAAATAAAATAAAATACATAAAAAGACTTGATACTATTTAAACATTCTAATAACACTTTAATATATCATATGAGTGGCCATGTTATTTTGCAGGATACTGAAAGAGATAAAAAAAGGCTCTCTTCTCTCTCCTCCCATGCAAACCCTAACCTAACTTAACGTAACCTCACATGGCTGCCAAGGCCACTGGTCCGTCGTCAATGGCGGCTGGCCAGCCTTTGACACGAGCATCCCAAACACATTTCCCTCCCCTTCCTAACACGATTACACCCGCTTCTTCTTCTTCAGCCCCGTATCCTCTTGTTCCACATGCAAACCCTAGTCATACGACTAACTATGCACAAACTGTGATATACATGAAAGACTCATTGTCCAAGGTTCAATGTGATCCTATTCCTCTCAAAAAGATCACGTATATTGAAGGTATTCCTTATGTGAAATGGACGTCTAGTGAAGTTTCTCGTATAGAAGTTCTTGAAGATCTACAATATGCTATTACATGTAAGTTTTCATACGGATGGCCTGACCTAGAAGAACATCGTACTATAATTCCTAAACAATGTGGGACTAAGGGTAATTGTCAAGTAGGGTTTTTTTATAAATAGACATGTGTTGATTCGTTGCTCGTTAACGAAGGATTTTATCACATTGTCTTCTAAGAATGCCTTTTGGTTGAAGTCACAAGATGGTTATACATATCAAATGAGGCCTCTTATCTATGACTCAAACTTCAAGATTGATGAAGAAACTACTACTGCCATGGTGTGGATCTCGTTTCCAAATCTACTGCCTACTTTCTTTCTCAAGGAGTCTTTGTTCTCACTTGCTTCTACTGTGG
Source organism: Lycium barbarum (assembly GCF_019175385.1). Lineage (NCBI taxonomy): Eukaryota > Viridiplantae > Streptophyta > Magnoliopsida > Solanales > Solanaceae > Lycium > Lycium barbarum. Next base: position 60,248,057 of record NC_083342.1, on the reverse strand, counting down.
GAACACCTTTCCATCTTGACTTGGCTACTGTTAATAAGACAAGGTCAAATTGTGCGAGGGTGAATGTTATGTCCCGTGTTTTTGCATAATTGGAAATCTTGAAAAATAATTAAGACTTGTGTGTGTGAAGGGTGTGTTTGGCCGTGAGCCATGTTGGTGTGGAAGGGGAGGTGAATTTGATTTTGTTTAGTTTGTTAGTTGCGTCGTTGTGGCATTTATGACGTAAATGAATGTTTAGCGAGTTGAATTGGCATTGAAGATGGTTGCGGGTTTTTATGGGAAATTATATGATTTTTGTATATTCTTATATAATTGTGAAAGTAAGACTTTAAATGTGAATTAATGTTGTTGTTAATGAATTTGGATGAAAACGATGCGAGTTGGTAAGTTTGTCGCATTTGTGGAAGTTTTGGATAGAATGTGGAAATTGGTGGATTACTTGAATTCAAGTACATTGCATGGAATATTATTGGAATACGTTTGAATAACCTTGAATGAGTGAATGAATATGATAATGTTGATATTAGTTGATATTGTGGAGTTTGAATGGAAGTTGTCGCTTTATGTAGAAAGGAAGAATATTGATGCTAGAACCTATTCTGTTGTGATTTGTGATGTCTTTGGTATTGTGGGTTGTTGTTGATGATATATTGAGCCGAGCTAAGCCTCGGGGATGTTATATGTATAGGGGAAGTGCTGCCGAAATTTCGGTAGACAAATATGAAGTTAAGTGAATTCTTAAAGTCTCGCAATTTCTAATTGGTAACTTTAACCATTTGTAGATTCTGAGCGAAACGAGATTTGAGTTTTGACGAGCGTGGGAAGCTTATAAGGTATGTAAGGCTTCCCATTCCTTCTTTTGGCATGTCCTAGGTATACTAGGTCATTCTTTTTAGCCCCGGAGGCAATTCTATTCATGGAAATCCAAATTGGAAATCGAGCACTATTCATTCAATTGAATTGAACTATAAAAGTCATATTTTGTTGAAAAGTGATCAAATGTCCGACACTTTTGTAAATGTAATTTGACCGCTTTAAAACCTCCATGTATGATCCCATAGACCCCGAATGTCCGTGATTCATGTCAGCCACCTCGACTTGACCCGAGGTGGGCCCGCTATTCCCGAGATTCCTTTGTTTACTGTATTATGCTCATTTTTGTATAACGTCGGCAAAGAATATTCGTTAATGAATCTGGCCATCCTAAAATAATGTCTTGATTGCCGTAATATTCGAAATTATATTTTGAGCTATAAATATCATTTTGGAAATACTATTGTGAAATGAGCCCCGTATTGACCGTTGAATTAACATATGATTTTATTAAGTTTAAAAAGGTGTTTTAATATATAAATTGCATTGTTTTCTCACGACTCTGCTCGTGCCCTTATTATGACTTCGTTCATCGGTTCCCGGGCCGGTTATGGTTCGTGCGCACTATGATAAATTCGGCCGTATGCTGTGTTACGGTTCCCGAGACCTCGCCATAGGGCCGGGTTCCGTTTGGAGTTATGCTGTGATATGGCTGGTGATATGCTATGATGATATGTGTATTCGGGGATGTACGGAGATTTGAACCTTCTGGTGTTATGCTGTGTGTGGCACCAGCGTCGGAGTGGTGACCACGTTCCTGAGCTTTTGCATGATTTTACTTGCATTATGCATATATGTTTTCAGTACAGATTTTGATATACCGTTCAGTATTCCCCTTTTGTATCCTGTTTGTTTTCAGTTGTGGCTTATATTTCTGTACTCTATGCTTTACATACTCAGTACATCTTTCGTACTGACCCCCTTTCTTCGGGGGGCAGCGTTTCATGCCCGCAGGTACAGATACCGGTGATCCACCACTGTAGGTTCCACTTTCTGCTATTTCGGAGTGCTCCCTTTTGATCCGGAGTCCACTTTTGGTACATACATCTTTTGCTATATATATATTTCTGTATATCTGACTATTTGGGTACGGCGGGGCCCTGTCCCGTCATATGTCTTTGTCTTGATGTATAGAGGCCTGTAGTCATATATGTGGGTCGAGGGTCCCATGTGTGTTTGTTTTGGCTACGATCTGTGTCTTAATGCGGTCCGTCTCTTATGGTGGCTAAAATGGCCCTTATGTTTATATTTGTACATGTGACCGGCGATGTGCATTCCGCCGCTCCCTTCTGTTCTGATATGATATTTTTGGTACGCGTGACCGCTTAAGACAAGTTTTGATTTGAATTATGTTTAAAGTGGCTATTATGAAATTTGAGTTAAATTTGGGTTTGATAACTGGATATGTGAATCAGTTTGGGTGCCCAAGTAGGGTGCCAGCCGCGGCCCACGGGGCTGGGTCGTGACAAAAGTGGTATCAGAGCGGTTTGTCCTCGGAATGTATACAGGCCGTGTCTCGTAGAGTCTTGTTTATCGGTGTGTTGTGCACCACATCTATAAACAGGAGGCTACAGGGCATTTAGGGTGTTACCTTTCTTTGGAATCTTAGATCGTGCGATAGAGCTGTGCTATTAGGATGATTCTGATCTGATTCGTTATTATGTTTACAGTGATGCCTCCGAAGAAGGCAACGGCGGCCCAGAAGGGCAAGGAAGGGATAGCAGGGACCAGTCAGGCACAGCGAGTTACCCAGGCTCGTGTTTATGATTTGCCCGAGGTTGTGCCCCATTCTGAGGGATCCGCTACACCACCATCGGTAGAGCCCGGAGCAGGTCCATCAGTAGCTCCAGAGGCCCGAGTACCCGCACCCGAGCCTCCAGCTCCTCAGCCAGGGGTGGAGGACAGGACACTGAGAGAGGTCGTGCAGTTGTTGACTACGTTGGTAGCGGGGCAGGCTCGCAGACGCGGGCGGAGAGATGATGATGATGACGACAGGCGTGACAGCCTGAGGGTTCGATAGTTTCTATTATGTGGCCCCCCAGAGTTTTTCGGGTCTAAACCCGACGAGGACCCCCACGACTTTATTCGGGGGATGTCGCGCTCATTAGACTTGGTCAGGGCTTCAGAGACCGAGTCTGTCGAGTTGGCCGCGTACAGATTGCGGGATGTTACTGCTAACTGGTACGAGTCCTGGGGGCTATCCAGGGGTGAGGGTGCTCCCCCAGCTACTTGGGACGAGTTCGTGACTGCTTTCACTCGCCACTTTTTGCCCCCAGAGTTACGGCGGGCGCGGGTTGACCGATTTTTGCATCTGCAGCAGAGGGGTCGGAGCGTTCGTAGCTTACAATATGGAGTTTGATTCTTTGGCCCGGTATGCGCCTGCCATAGTAGCAGATATGGCCGATCGGATGCACAGATATGTGATGGGGTTAGACCGCTACTTGATTGATGGTTGTATGGCGGTGGCATTGCAGACAGACATGGACATTGCCCGACTACAGGCTTATGCCCTGGGTATGGAGGACCGACATAGAGCTGATCATTCCAGCATAAATCGGGACAGGAGGCCGCCCAAGAGGGCCAGATCCGCAAGCTATTCCGGAGATTCTCGAGGCGGACAGCCTCAGCAGCAGCAGTCAGGCAGACACTTTCCTCCGTCATGCCGGGGTACAGAGTCGGCTGGCAGGATATTTGATAGTGTAGGACCGTCTGGGGCCGGTCAGAGCTCCAGAGCGTCAGGTTCACAGATACCCAGAGGTCCCAGCCAGCCCAGACCACCCAGGCCCCGTTGTTCTCACTGCGGGAAATCACATCCAGGGGAGTGTTATCGAGTTACTGGAGCCTGTTTTTCATACGGCGGTCAGGGCCATATTATGCGAGATTGTCCGTTGGCAAGCGGTTCGGGTAGTGTAGCTCAGCCGACGGGATCAGCCGCTGGTTCATCATCTGCTCCATCAGTTGTACGCCCTGCGGGGCGAGGTATGCCGGCACCGGCGGGACGCGGTCGAGGCCGTGGCAGCGCTTCAGGTTCTAGCGGTCCCTCGAACCGCATATATGCCTTAGCCAGTCGCCAGGACCAGGAGGCTTCGCCTAATGTCGTCACAGGTACATTACTGGTTTTCTCCAGATCTGTATATGCACTGATTGATCCTGGTTCTACTTTATCATATATTTTCCCGCTCGTTGCTAGTAAAATTGGGATAGTGTCTGAGCCTATAGAGCAATTTGAAGTGGCTACACGGGTTGGGGACTGTATTATAGCGAGGCAGGTATATAGGGATTGTTCTGTGACTATATATGATCGCTGCACAAAAGCTGATTTGGTAGAGTTAGATATGCTGGAATTCGATGTCATTATGGGTATGGACTGGTTAGCTTCCTGTTATGCTAATGTTGACTGCCAGAAAAAGGTAGTCCGTTTTCAGGTTCCAGGGGAACCAGTTATAGAGTGGTTCGGGTCTACAGCATCGCCGAGGGGTAAGTTTATTTCGTACCTCAAGGCTAAGAAGATGATTCAGAAAGGTTATATCTACCATCTGGTTCGTGTGCACGATACTATAGCCGAGACACCTACTCTTCAGTCTGTTCCGGTTGTTAATGAATTCCCAGATGTGTTCTCAGATGAGCTTCCGGGTCTTCCGCCTGAAAGGGAGATAGATTTCACTATAGACTTGTTGCCAGATACGCAGCCTATATCTATTCCTCCGTACAGAATGGCACCGGCTGAGTTGAAGGAATTGAAAGAGCAGCTGAAAGATCTGTTAGATAAAGGCTTTATTAGACCCAGGGGAGCGCCGGTATTATTTGTAAGAAAGAAATATGGGTCACTGCGAATGTGTATTGATTATCGGCAATTAAATAAGGTGACTATAAAGAATAAATATCCCCTCCCCCGGATTGATGATTTGTTTGATCAGTTGCAGGGTTCCAAATATTTTTCAAAGATAGATTTGCGCTCAGGTTATCATCAGGTGCGAGTGCGAGAATCAGATATTCCGAAGACTGCTTTCAGGACCCGGTACGGACATTATGAATTCAGAGTGATGTCTTTCGGGCTGACTAATGCTCCAGCGGTATTCATGGATCTGATGAATCGGGTATTTCGGCCTTTTCTAGATATGTTCGTGATTGTGTTTATCGATGATATTTTGATTTATTCACGATCAACAGAGGAGCATTCAGATCATTTGAAAAGAGTACTTGGCATTCTTCGGCAACATAAATTATATGCTAAATTTTCCAAATGTGAATTCTGGTTAACGTCTGTGGCATTCTTGGGGCATATTGTTGGAGCAGATGGTATTCGGGTCAATACGCAGAAGATTGAAGTTGTACAGAATTGGCCCAGGCCTACTACACCGACAGAGGTACGCAATTTTCTGGGGTTAGCCGGATATTACCGAAGGTTCGTGGGGAATTTTTCTTCTATAGCAGCACCACTAACGAAGCTTACTCAGAAAGCAGCGAAATTTCAGTGGACTGATGCCTGCGAGCGCAGCTTCCAGACGTTGAAAGAAAAATTAATTACAGCACCAGTATTAGCTCTTCCAGAAGGATCAGACGGGTATGTTGTCTATTGTGATGCCTCTGGTATTGGGATAGGTTGCGTGTTGATGCAGGACGGTCGGGTTATAGCCTATGCTTCCCGACAGCTCAGGCCGCACGAGAAGAATTATCCCACTCATGATCTTGAGTTAGCTGCGGTGATTCATGCTTTGAAAATTTGGCGGCATTATTTATATGGGGTCCATGTGGACATCTATACGGACCACAAGAGTCTCCGGTATATTTTTAAACAGAAAGAACTGAATTTGCGGCAGAGAAGATGGCTTGAATTGTTGAAAGATTATGACGTTGACATTCTGTACCATCCTGGGAAAGCTAATGTGGTAGCGGATGCACTTAGCCGCAAGTCTATGGGCAGTTTGGCTGACGTACCACCTGGTAAGAAGGATTTGGTTCGTGAAATTCATTAGTTGGCCAGCCTTGGAGTTCGTTTGGCAGATTCTGGAGATTCTGTGATTTCTGTTCGTGTAGTTGCTGAATCATCTATTATAGAAGAAGTAAAGCAGCGACAGTTTGAAGATCCTATTCTGGTTCAGTACAGAGATGTGGCTCTTAATAAAGAAAAGACTCCGTTTAGAATTTCGCCTGAAGGGGTATTATTATATGAAGGCAGACTCTGTGTACCGGATGTTGCAGGCCTACGGCGACAGATCATGGGCGAGGCGCATAATGCACGGTATTCTGTTCATCCTGGTTCCACAAAAATGTATCATGATCTCAGGTGTTTGTATTGGTGGGACGGTATGAAGAAAGATATTGCTGAGTTCGTTGGTCAGTGCCCGAATTGTCAATAAGTTAAAATTGAACATCAGAAGCCCGGTGGATTATTACAGGAGATGGAAATTCCAGCCTGGAAATGGGAGATGATTAATATGGATTTCGTTGTTGGGTTACCGCGCACTCCACGCAGGTATGATTCTATTTGGGTTATGGTTGACAGATTGACGAAATGTTTCGGACGGAATACAGATGACGAAATGTTTCGGACGGAATATGGATTTCGTTGTTGGGTTACCGCGCACTCCGCGCTCAGATGATGTCATGTTTCGGACGGAATACAGAACGTACAAAATAATCAGATGATGTCATATATCGGACGAAATACAGAACGTACAGAATACCAGAGTGCTTACTTTCCGGACACAAATTATGCATATCGAAATCATATAATATTTCCACAGATAACAGATCCCGGCCCTGTGATAAGGGACGCGGTAAACAGAATCATCATATGTCAAAATCATGTGTCAATATATACATATGCAGATAGCAGATGACAGATCCCGGCCCTGTGATAAGGGACGCGGTAACAGAACCCGGCCCTCTGGGAAGAGACGCGGTGAACAGAATCATATGCCATCCTGGCCGCCATCCCCATATCATCATATACAGATAACAGAACCCGGCTCTCCCACCGAGGGGCGCGGTGAACAATGCAGAGGAAATGCACGATAACAGAACCTGGCCCGGGACGCAGTGAACAAGCAGAAGAAGGGCACGATAACAGAACCTGGCCCGGGACGTAGTGAAAGAGACATTGAGTCATGCACGAGCAGAGTCATGAGAAACCATATGCACATAAATCCAGACTCGATGGATGGGTACACTTGCCGACATTCGAAGGCTCAGAAACGAGTTTCGGGTTCTTCCAAATTAATATCAGGAAGTTATGAGCATTTGAAATACAGAAACCTCTTCGGACTTTTAAGCGATCCGAGATCGTACTTAGAGAACATTAAGGCTTACAGAGAATACTCATATCAGAATACTTGGATCAGAAGGCTCGTATCCAGACATTCATAGCCGAATACTTATTTCGGAATACTTATATCGGAATACCCATATCAGAACACTTATACCAGACACTCGTACCAGTATACCTAACTCAGAATGCTTATATAAGAATATTTATATCGGATTATTTATATTGGAATGCTTAAATCAGAACACTTATATCGGAATATTAACATCAGAATACTTATATCAAAATGTTCGAATCAGATCATTCGTATCGGAGTATTTATATCAGAATAGTCGAGTCAGAACACTTGTATCTGAGTTACTAGGTACTGATAACAAACTCGGAACATTAGCCAAAGTTTCCCTTAATTATCGTACGGAAATAGGGCAAATAAAACAATACAAATAGGTCTCGGGGGTTGTGGGCCCACCTTGGGTCAAGTCGAGGTGACATACGTAAAACTATAAACATTTGGTCTTATAAGGTCATCTACGAAAGTTTCAGGGCAATCCAGTTCCGTTGGTGGAAGTTACATATATTCAAACTAACTTTTTCAACTAAACATCATATGCCTAATTCAATTACACTGAATGAAAAAGGGTCAAACATAAGCTCGGATTTCTAAGAGTAGAGTCATCCCCGAGGCTCGAATCATAGCCTACCACATCTAGGACATGCCAAGAGAAAGAGAGGGTAAGCCTTACATACCTTAGTTGCGCCTCACGCTCGTCCAGATTCAATTCCCGTTTCGCCCAGAATCTACAAATGGTCATTTTTACCAAATGTTAACTGTAAGGCTTTTGGTATTCAATCTTGAATTGGTACTTGTCTACCGGAATTTCGGCAGCACCTCCCCTGTAAATACAACGCCCCGAGAATTTAACTCGGCCCAGAATATCAACAACAACAACACAACAATACCAACAACAAACCAACAACATCAATAGTCAATCAAAAATGCATTCTAACATACATTGTTTCCTTTCCTAAATAGTTCAACAACTTCCAACCCAACTTTGCACTTCTAAGTCAATATCAACATTTTCATATTCATTTACCAATTTAAGATCATTCTAACACAATTCGAAAGCTTTTCGTGTCACTCTACAAAATAGGCAAGATTCCACCAAATTCCATAACTTGCCCGAAAACTCCTCAACTTCCCTAGAAACGATTTTTAATGCATTTCTTGCTTCCGAATTCATGAACTACTCCAACAACACACATTCTAACAACATTATACTCGTGAATATATAAACGAAATTAATATTACATTGGCTTCCAAATCAACCCATAATATTTCCAACACCACTTTAAATCATCAAATTCCCATTTCTATCATAGGATACATATCAACAACAATTAAATTACTACATATAAATTTGGTCATCTTTCCTACACAACATATACACCACATGGCCAACCCAACATCTACAACTTCAACTAAAATCATCACACTTTCATTGTCAACATAGAATTCACAACAACAACAACAACTAAAACACTTCATAAAATCATTGAATCATTGTTACTACAATCACCCATGCACACGGCCACACACAATCATCATGCAAACTTCCATATTCTTATGAATTCTACTCCTTTCTACATTCCACAACATAAACAAAGACTCCATAACATATAAAAGGAGATGAATTCTTACCTTTTCCTTCAACTTCCTCACTTAACCAAAGTTGTCAACTTGCAACAAAGAGAGAGATTCTTGCCTCAACAACTATACCATGTTGAAGAGCATCCTTGAGTTAGTAGAAATGCATGAAGAAATAAATTTTTGGGACAAGATTTCATGGGGATGAAATCCCCTCCTCTTGGCCGAAACTCCCCTTCTTTCTCCTTCATCTTTTTTTTTTGTTCTTTCTCTCAAGTTCTTGAATTTTCCAAATGGCAATGTGATGAATTCTTCTCATCCATGTGCCATATATTAAAGGGTCATGTGCATGGCACATGCCCTCCTCTAGAATTTTCTTGAATGGTGGCAAAAGATGACTTATTTGTCATCTTTGCTTATTTTTTTCTTTTCTCCTCTTTTTCTAGAATTTTGTGAAATTACTATCTTGCCCTTAGTCTTTCACATTATTTCCATTGGCCATTTTGCAAATTTCTCTTTTTACCCTTGGCCTCTCCCAATATTTTCATACCACCAATGTTCATAAATAATATTCCTAACCACTCGTACATTAAAATAATTCTTGAAAATGATCTTGTCCTTAACTTGTCACGACTTTCTCGGATTATCCGAATGTATGAGATACGGGATATAACAGATCATTTGCCGCTTATTGAATTTGCTTATAATAATAGTTATCACTCCAGCATTCAGATGGCACCGTACGAAGCACTTTATGGCAGAAAATGCAGATCTCCTATTGGTTGGTTCGACGTGGGCAAGACTAAATTAATTGGACCAGATGTGATCCAGGAAGCAGTGGATAAAGTAAAACTTATTCGGGAGCGATTATTGGCTGCACAGAGTCGACAGAAAGCATATGCAGACAGACGACGTCGACCATTAGAGTTCCAGATTGGCGACTGGGTATTTTTGAAGGTGTCGCCTATGAAGGGTGTTATGTGATTTGGTAAGAAGGGTAAGCTGAGTCCGCGGTATATCGGTCCATATCAGATCATTCGGAAGATAGGCGAGGTCGCCTATGAGTTAGACTTGCCATCCGATTTGGAGGCAGTACACCCGGTATTTCACGTGTCCATGCTGCGAAAATGTATCGGTGATCCTTCCAGAATATTCCCAGTGGATGATATCCAGGTAACGGAGTATTTGTCTTATGAAGAGCAGCCTATAACTATTCTGGATCGACAGGTCAGGAGACTACGCACTAAGGAGGTGCCTTCTGTTAAAGTCCTGTGGCGCAACAACAACCGGGAAGAAATGACCTGGGAGGCAAAGGATGAGATGAAGAAGAAATACCCCCACTTATTTTCTACGCCCACAGGTAATTTAAACTTTTAAGTTTGTTGTATTAATTGACGAATAAATTACGTGTGCTATCTATTAAGAGAGACTCCCGTTATGCTTATGAGACTAATTTAACATTCGGGGACGAATGTTCTAAAGGGGGGGAGAATGTTATGTCCCGTGTTTTCGCATAATTGGAAATCTTGAAAAATAATTAAGACTTGTGTGTTATAAGGCAATAATTTGATTTTAGTTAATATGCCTATGTCGTTTATGAAAGTATTGTTACAAAGGCATCGGGGAAGGCCGAGGGTGAGAGTTGGAGTTTCGGAAATTAGTTTCGGGAATTTCAAAACGAGATTTCAACGAATTGGGCCAAGAAAAATTTGAAGAAACATTGAAGCCCAAGTAGAGGGGTAGCCGGCCAAAGGCCATGGCCCAAGCTCATTTAAATGGTCATGTGAATTGCATGTGACCACTTAATCAAGCTTGTATAAATCCATGATTATCTATAGAGAGTGCTAGAACATCAAAACAAAAAAAAAAATTCTAGAGAGCACCTCAAAGGCCTCTCGGCCGAACCCCTTAGAAAAGAAAAAAAAAACCACAAAAATTTTTCTAGCCTTTGATTGTGATCATAAAATCTTGTTCCTCTCGTATTTGTAGTAAGTTCAAGACGCTCTCCGACGTGATACAATTAGTTTGGCAAAAGAGCAACGTTTGCGGCAAATCGGAATTTCAAGAAAGAGGTAAGATTTCTATGTTGTTATGTTATGGAATGGGTATATGTGTGTTAGTGATTAAAGTTACATGAAGATTACGGAATTGTGTTGTGTTGAGCATGGCCGTGTGTGTGTGTGAAGGGTGTGTTTGGCCATGAGCCATGTTGGTGTGGAAGGGGAGGTGAATTTGATTTTGTTTAGTTTGTTAGTTGCGTCGTTGTGGCATTTATGACGTAAATGAATGTTTAGCGAGTTGAATTGGCATTGAAGATGGTTGCGGGTTTTTATGGGAAATTATATGATTTTTGTATATTCTTATATAATTGTGAAAGTAAGACTTTAAATGTGAATTAATGTTGTTGTTAATGAATTTGGATGAAAACGATGCGAGTTGGTAGGTTTGTCGCATTTGTGGAAGTTTTGGATAGAATGTGGAAATTGGTGGATTACTTGAATTCATGTATATTGCATGGAATATTATTGGAATACGTTTGAATAACCTTGAATGAGTGAATGAATATGATAATGTTGATATTAGTTGATATTGTGGAGTTTGAATGGAAGTTGTCGCTTTATGTAGAAAGGAAGAATATTGATGCTAGAACCTATTCTGTTGTGATTTGTGATGTCTTTGGTATTGTGGGTTGTTGTTGATGATATATTGAGCCGAGCTAAGCCTCGGGGATGTTATATGTATAGGGGAAGTGCTGCCGAAATTTTGGTAGACAAATATGAAGTTAAGTGAATTCTTAAAGTCTCGCAATTTCTAATTGGTAACTTTAACCATTTGTAGATTCTGAGCAAAACGCGATTTGAGTTTTGACGAGCGTGGGACGCTTATAAGGTATGTAAGGCTTCCCATTCCTTCTTTTGGCATGTCCTAGGTATACTAGGTCATTTGTTTTAGCCCCGGAGGCAATTCTATTCATGAAAATCCGAATTGGAAATCGAGCACTATTCATTCAATTGAATTGAACTATAAAAGTCATATTTTGTTGAAAAGTGATCAAATGTCCAAAACTTTTGTAAATGTAATCTGACCGCTTCGAAACCTCCATGTATGATCCCATAGACCCCGAATGTCCGTGATTCATGTCCGCCACCTCGACTTGACCCGAGGTGGGCCCGTTAATCCCGAGATTCCTTTGTTTGCTCTATTATGCTCATTTTTGTATAACGTCGGCAAAGAATATTCGTTAATGAATCTGGCCATCCTAAAATAATGTCTTGATTGCCGTAATATTCGAAAATATATTTTGAGCTATAAATATCATTTTGGAAATACTATTGTGAAATGAGCCCCGTATTGACTGTTGAATTAACATATGATTTTATTAAGTTTCAAAAGGTGTTTTAATATATAAATTGCATTGTTTGCTCACGACTCTGCTCGTGCCCTTATTATGACTTCGTTCACCGGTTCCCGGGCCGGTTATGGTTCATGCGCGCTATGATAAATTCGGCCGTATGCTGTGTTACGGTTCCCGAGACCTCGCCATAGGGCCGGGTTCCGTTTGGAGTTATGCTGTGATATGGCTGGTGATATGCTATGATGATATGTGTATTCGGGGATGTACGGAGATTTGAACCTTCTGGTGTTATGCTGTGTGTGGCACCAGCGTCGGAGTGGTGACCACGTTCCTGAGTTTTTGCATGATTTTACTTGCATTATGTATATATGTTTTCAGTATAGATTTTGATATACCGTTCAGTATTCCCCTTTTGTATCCTGTTTGTTTTCAGTTGTGGCTTATATTTCTGTACTCTATGCTTTACATACTCAGTACATCTTTCGTACTGACCCCCTTTCTTCGAGGGGCTGCGTTTCATGCCCGCAGGTACAGATACCGGTGATCCACCACTGTAGGTTCCACTTTCTGCTATTTCGGAGTGCTCCCTTTTGATCCGGAGTCCACTTTTGGTATATACATCTTTTGCTATATATATATTTCTGTATATCTGACTATTTGGGTACAGCGGGGCCCTGTCCCGTCATATGTCTTTGTCTTGATGTATAGAGGCCTGTAGTCATATATGTAGGTCGAGGGTCCCATGTGTGTCTGTTTTGGCTACGATCTGTGTCTTAATGCGGTCCGTCTGTTATGGTGGCCAAAATGGCCCTTATGTTTATATTTGTACATGTGACCGGCGATGTGCATTCCGCCGCTCCCTTCTGTTCTGATATGATATTTTTGGTACGCGTGACCGCTTAAGACAAGTTTTGATTTGAATTATGTTTAAAGTGGCTATTATGAAATTTGAGTTAAATTTGAGTTTGATAACTGGATATGTGAATCAGTCTGGGTGCCCAAGTAGGGTGCCAGTCGCGGCCCACGGGGCTGGGTCGTGACAGTGAAGGTCCAGGTGGATTTATTATCAGATTTCCCATAGTTTGTTATGATGGAGATTGAGGATGAAGTTACAAAACAAACTAGCAATGTTAAGGTAAAGATTCACTATGATTATCTTCTAAAGTATTGCTTGGAGTGCATGCTTCAAGGACATGCAATGGAGGAGTGTAGAGTTCTACATCCTGGACTAGAGCAGGATACTACTTCAGATGAGAAGGTTGCTGAACCTATAGATAGACGAGCCAAAGTAGAATAATGAGGAGCAAAAGAGAGTAGTGAATCAAAGAAGAGACCAACATAGAAGATATAGAGGAAGAGTGATGCAACAATATGTACCAAAAGTGTTCTCTAGTGGGAAGGTAACCACTTATCCAAGTGAGACAAGGTATAATGAAGAACCAAAGCAACCTCTTACACATGGTGGAGCAGTGGCTCAGAAGGAGCCTCACAAGGCTCAAGATAAAAATGGGTAGGATGAGGGTGCTGTAAATCAGAACAAGTATGGAGTTTTAGCCAGTATTCAAGAAGATGAGGAAATGAGGCAAGAAGATGATATGAATACAAGTAAGGCAGCTCAGGATACTAATAAGGCAGTCACTGATTTAATCCTTAAGAAAAGCATTCAGGTGGAGGGGCAGTTAATTAATGCAGGTAGCACTCAAGCAGAAAATTTGAGTGGTTCTTGCAATAGTGTCGATCAAGAACTTGTAGACAATGTGACAGTAAAAGATAATCACATGGCTGTAGAACAACATGAAGATGGAACTGAAGAGGTGTGAGTTTCTACAGAAGTGGAGATTACAATGGAAGATCACAGCTTTGTGGATACAGATAGCATGCAGAATCAGGCCATTAAGCATTGTGTTGAAGTTAATGGTAACCAGGGTGACAGTATGGAAAATAGCAGATCAATAGACAAGGAAGAGGCTCAGGATACTAATAACATCAAGGGCATAGTAGAGGCTCATGATATTTGTTCTGCAGAGTTGGTGGTACTCGTAATTAGAACAGATGGTATTGGTGCTGAAGAGATAGTGGACAATGTTATGGTGACTCATTCTGTGGAGATAACAGTTAATTCTCAGGCAAACAATCTAACAAGTGAAGGGGTGAACTGTTACACCTTGAAAATTTCATGTCGTCGTGTAGTGAATGAACCACTGCGAGCTTAAGGATAACAGGAAGTTCTTAAGACTATAAGACGGATAATTAGTGGTCTTAGAATGGCTACGTTAAGATTTTGAAGTCATATGAATTGACAAGAATAACGATTAGTGAGGGAAAGTGGAGTATAAGTGGGGTTTAGGAAAGGTTTCGTAAATTATTGTGTTAAGAATTGTTTGGTAAGGCCTTGAGGGCGAGTTATAGGGATGTTTAAATCATTAATGAAGCATTAAACAAGGGTTAGGAAGGTTGTACGAGGATTGGAGATCAAACGAAACGACGAGGACAACATCGAAAAAACTATGAGTTACACGACCACCTTATACGGACCGTGGAACTTTATACGGACCGTATAAGGGTCCGTATAACACCCAACAAAAGTGGTATTTTGTCTGATGGTGAACCACGACCATTTACACGGACCGTGGAATTTTATACAGACCGTATAATGGTCCGTATAACCCAACAGCAATAATGTTTTCCATGGTGGTGAACCACGGAAACTTATACGGACCGTATAAGTGGTCCGTATAAGTCTCGACGGACCGATTAAGTTGCAACTATAAATACATGTTCCCACTTTATTTTCTCATTCTTTTCCACTTCTCCACTTCTCTCCAAGCTTCTAGAATATTCCATACACATCTTCAACATAAAAATCAAGGGAAACCAAAGATCAAACACCAATATTCAAGGGAAATCAAGCATGTGGAAGCTTGCTAGGGATATGGAAGTTAGAAATCGTTTGGAAGCTAAAGCTAGGGTTTTCTTCAAGTGAAGCATTGTCAACCAAAACCCGTTCCTATGCATTCAAAGGTGAGTTTCATGATTATTCCATGTTGTTTAAGGTATTGAAAAGTTGAAACACTTGGATTATGGAAGAAGATGGAAAATGGATTACAAAAGATGAGATTAGTGGCAATTGTGAATAGTAGATTAATATGAATCATGAATATTGATATGTTGTGATTGTAATTACGTTATGAATGATGTTAAGAGCATGAGAGAAAAATTAGATGAGAATGAATGTAACGTTGTAGTATGATTATGATTATGGATAACCTTGAGAGGAAATTGTAGGAATTGGATAATGATGAATTTGACTAAAGTCATTAATGATGATATTATGAATGTTATTATTGACGTTTGGGAGTTGAAATATGATATGGGGAAAGTAGTAGAAACAAAGGAGATGCTGCTCAATTTTCTATAGCTTTAGTTCAAACACGCTTATGTTGTTGATTATCTAATACGAGTATGAACTCTCTTGAAGGTAGAAACGCGAATATAAAGAGGAACGTTCAAGCGATAGAGTAGCTAGACGAAAAGGTATGTGAGGCTAGTGCTTTCTTTCTAAGGCATGAATCTTATGGCATGATTTTTCCTTCCTCTCCATGAATCTCCTTCATCCCAGAAAAACTAAGAGTCTATGTTCATGAATAGCTATACGAGACAAGAGATACTTTATGAGCCTGATAATGATGTTGATGAGCTTAAGTCTAAAGATTCTAGAGTTCATGATATGTTGTTCTTACAAAGCTAATGATGTTGTTTATTGTATACACTCGCCTTAAATACTATTTCCTTCAAGGTGAGGCAGAATGCTTATAAATGCTCCATAACGGAATCGGGGGTTCACGACCTTATGTCACCTCGATAGATGTACAGTTTGTCTTGAGTCTTATGCATGATTCAAGATAAGTATGTGATTATGATATTACACCGCGCCTATATGGCCGGGCAGACACCGCTAAGGCGGACAGCGTATACACCATGTCTAGATGGCATGGGAAGACACCACTAGTGGGCGGCATGAGATGGTACCCCGGACGTGGGAGGCCTAGACGCAGGCTAATGATTATCACACCATACCTAAATGGACGGGCAGCTTATACATTTATGAATACATTAAATGATGATGATTATGAAGTAAGCCAACATGCATTATTTCTTTTATAATTGATAGTCAGATACAGTTGTTCCTTATTTGATGCTTTCTTTATCTCATTGACGTATTATTATTATTACTTATGCCTCTCATACTCAGTACAATGTTCGTACTGACGTTCGCTTTCTTTGGACGCTGTGTTCATGCTCACAGGTAGACAAGGAGGTGATCTTGATCCAGACTCGTAGGAGCTATCAGCAGATCTACAGGAGCACTCCATTATTCTGGAGGTGCTATTGGGTTGATTCTTTTGTGTATATTTATATGTATGTATTTTGGGCACGAAGGGGTCTTGTCCCGTCCCTATGTCTAGCACCCTAGTAGAGGCTCGTAAATACTCAGGTGTGGGTTACATGGTCTCACGATGTTACTACTGTATATATATTATCATTTTGATAGCCAAAAGGCTTATGTATATAAAAGTATTTATGTTCTCAAATGAAAAATAATTTTCTTATGATTTGAGTATGATGAGTAATAGAATGAGTGGTGCTCGGTGGTTAGCCCTGGGTACCCGTCACGGCCCCTAGTCGGGTCGTGACATGAATAATAATACTCCAAGGTCTGGTGAGGATTTGCAGCAAGATATCAATAAAGGGACACATTTTGCAGTAGTGACAAAAGAGCAAGTGAACAACCTATCCATTACTAAGGAACTTTCTCCCAACAAAGTTCTCCATGATTTGGTATCTCATAATGTAGAGAATATTGAGGAAACAAGGAGAATCTTGTTATGGAGGAGGACAAAGAAGAGCAGATTAATTTAGTGAATAAGAAGGTCTATAAGCAGGCTGGAGTATCTCCTAAAGTCTCTCAAGCAGTTTCGAGTTCCAAAGAGAAAACGAAGGGGTAGAAAAAGATGATTAAGAATGGTCCAGCAAAAGAACAACCCCCTATTAGGGTGTTACGAAAGAGAGCAGTCAATAAACAATCTTTTAAATGATGTTAAAGTCCTTTATTTGGAATACAAGGTTTGTGAAAACTCAAACGGCATTCCATAGACTCCAAATGCTTCACAGACATCACAAGTTCTTTTTGATAGCATTGTTGGAACCTTTTCAACAGGCTAGATACATTCAAAGATACAGGAGTAGATTAACTATGGCTAATGCATTCTATAATTGTAGTGGAAAGATCTGGTGCTTTATGAACAGTAATATTGATGTAGTGGCGATATCAGACACAACTCAATAGCTGATATTGAGACTATTCTTTTAGGATTTGGAAAAAACTATGTATACCACTGTGGTTTATGCAAAGTGTGATGAAACTGCAAGGTTAGAATTATAGGACAACTTGTATCATTGGTGTACTAACATCATTGGGGCATGGCTGATAGGTGGTGATTTTAATGTGGTCTTGAATGATGAGGAAACGATTGGTGGCATCCCTATTCAGCCTCAAGATGTGAAGGACTTCGCCTCTTGTGTGAATTCTTGTGCATTAGAGGAGATTGGATTTAGGTAGCCCTTTTACATGGTGGAATGATAGAGCAGGAGATGATTGTATCTTTGAAAGGCTGGATAGAATGTTCAACAATGCGCCATTATAAGTTTTGTTTAGTAGCTTGGAAGTGGAATATTTGGCAAGGACAAGTTTAGATCATGCTCCTCTATTATGTACTTATGGAGAAATAGATCAAAATCAATACAAGCCTTTCAAATTCCTAAAGTTCTGGGTGGAACATGATTCTTTCATGAACATTGTGAGGCAGAATTGGCCAGTATGGGAACATAAAGACCCTTTCATTAGCTTCAAGTGTAAAATGAAGAAGCTTAAAGGGGCATTGTCTCAGTGGAGTAGATTGACATATGGGGATATTTTTAAGCAGATCGTTATTAGAGAGTAAATAGTCAGAATCAAAGAAGGCCTGTTTGAAGAGGACCCCTCTCCTATCAATAGGTGTGTACTGCAAATGGCTCAGGCTGAAATGAGAAATATTTGCATTATGAAGAAGAATTTTGGAGACAAAAATTTTGCCTTGACTGGTTTGTAGAGGGTGACAGGAATACAAAGTTCTTTCATACTATTGTGAAAGGAAGAAGGAAAAAACTACAAATTAGGAAAAAATAGAATTCAGAAGGGGATTGGATTGAGGAGGAGGAGCAAATAGCTGCAGAAGCAATCTCTTTTTATGAAAATCAGGTCATTCAGGAGAATCTAGATCATGTGGAAGAAAGCCTTCTGGAGCATATTCCAGTTGTAGTTGAGGATGAGATGAATGAACAACTTAGGAAAGTTCCAACCATAGAGGAAGTAAAGGATGAAGTTTTCAATCTTAGTGGATCAAGTGTTTGTGGTCCTGATGGTATCTGAGGGATCTTCTACCAAAAGTGTTGGGATATTGTTGGAATGGATGTGTATAGTATGGTATTGTCATTCTTCAATGGTAACTCTCTTCCAAAATCTATTACTCACACAAACCTGGTGCTACTTCCAAAAAAAAGAATTGATTAATACTTTCTCTGATCTTAGGCCAATCAGTTTAAGTAACTTCATAAATAAAGTGATATCTAGGGTGATACATAATAGGCTGGGTGATATCCTTCCTTCTTTGATATCTCCAAATCAGGATGGATTTGTACAAAGGAGAAGCATTATTGAAAATGTTCTTCTAGCTCAAGAGATAGTCACAGATATAAGGAAAAGAGGGAAGCCTGCTAATGTGGTGATTAAACTAGATATGGCCAAGGCATCTGACAGGGTGGCTTGGTCTTATCTTATCAAAGTGCTAGGGAAGATGGGTTTTTCGGATGTGTTCATTGACAAGATCTGGAGATTGTTGGCTAACAATTGGTACTCTATACTGCTAAATAGCAAGGCTAAGGGGTTTTTTCACTGTACAAGGGGAGTTAAGCAAGGAGATCCTCTATCTCCTGCATTATTCATCCTGTCAGCTGAGGTCCTTTCTAGAGCTCTAAACTCTTTAGCTGAGAAAGATAGCTTTGTTGGATATGGTATGCCCAAATGGAGTGCAAGGATCAATAACCTTGCATATGCTGATGATACCATCATATTTGCATCCGCTGAGAAATATTCTTTGGAGAAAATCATGATCATTTTGAAGAAGTATGAGGAGTTATCAGGTCAGCTTATCAATAGGGTTAAAAGTGCTTTCGATTTGTATGAGATAAGATGGCACAACATATACAATAAGAAGTTCAGCAGATTACTGGCTTTAATAAAGATCAGTTTCCTTTAAAGTATCTGGGGTGTCCTATATTTCATACAAGAAGTAAGAAGATGTATTACAATGATCTCATTAAAAAAGTTAAGAACAAATTGCAAAACTGGAAAGGAAGACTTTTATCTTATGGAGGGAAAGCTATTCTTATCAGCATTGTTCTTCAAAGTATACCTGTGTATAGTTATCAGCTATAGTACCTACTAAGTACACTATTAATGAAATGCACAGGATCTTTGCAAGATTTTTTTGGAATAATAATGAAGAGGAAAAAAGCGAACACTAGGTGTCATGGCAAAACATCTGTTTGCCAAAAGAAGAAGGTGGACTTGGTTTTAGATCTTTATATGATGTTTTAAAGGCTCTGTTTGCAAAGTTATAGTGGAGATTCAGAACTACTAATTCCATGTGGTCAAACTTCATGTAGAACAAGTACTGTAAGAAACTTAAGCCTACTAGAGTTCAATAGAAGGGGGGGATCTCAGATATGGAAAATGATGTTGCATGCCGGAGATGAAATAGATCAATTCATATAGTGGGAGCCAAACAATGGTTCATGTGATGCATGAGATGATAACTAGACAAAGCTTGGTCCAATTAGTCACTTTGTACATAAGACTGATCACAACAATACTAACATTGTGGAAGTTGCTGATGTAATGACTGAAGATAGTTGAAACTTTGCAGAATTGGAAGCTCACTTTCTAGCAAACATTGTGGAGCATGTAAGGAAGGAACTGGTGTTTGTTCAGCAGAATTCAGAGAAGGATAGACCTTGGTGGACTTTAACTAGTTCAGGAGATTTTTCAGTAGGAAGTGCATGGAATATCCTTGGATAGAAATAGGAACCCTCTACTTTCTACCAGAAATTGTGGGCCAAAGGCCTTTCATTCAAAATTTCATTCCTACTACGTAGAGTGTGGAGACTTAAGCTACATGTAGATGATGTACTCAAGAGAATGCATATTTCTATTGCTTCTAGGTGTAGATGCTGTGATGATCCTAGTCAGGAGGAAACCTTGCAGCACTTGTTCTTAACTGGTTCCTTTGCCAAATCCATATGGCAATATTATAAAGAAGCAGCAGGAATTACTGAGCCTTTTGTGCAGATTCATCAAACAATAGTGAAGTGGTGGGAAACTGCATGCCATGCTAAGTTGAAGACTATTATGCAAGCTATACCAGATGTGGTGTGTTGGAAACTTTGGAAGAGGAGAAATGCCATAATGTATGGAGGAAGAATGAGCAGAAGTATGGTGATCCATAGCATAAACCTGAATCAGCATAATCTTATCAAGTCTTTGTATCCTTGGCTACAGCAGGTACCTTACTCCTAGCCTCAAATGGTACAACTCTTGGAAGGATATAGGCCAAAAATTCTGTGTAAGGAGGTCATGTGGAAGCATCCAGATATGGGATATTTCAAGTGTAACACTGATGGGGCCTCTAGGCAAAATTCAAGGATGAGTTCTGCTGCCTTCTACATAAGAAATGATAGAGGAGATTTAGTGTATGTTGCATCTAGAACACTGAATGATACTACCAATATTTGTGTAGAAGCCACAACAATAGGGGATGGTATTGAATATTGTGTGACACATCAGTTCTTCCCGATGATTACGGAAATTGATTCCTTGGCTTTTCTAAACATTATAAGGTAGATATGGAGTATCCCTTGGAACATCAGTGGAGATAAGGAGAATACAATATTGGAGTAATAAGGGGCAAGTGCAGTTTGCCCATATCCCGAGGGAAGGCAATGCGCTTGCAGATTGTTTAGCTAACTGTGTGCTCAATTTTGTAGGTACTTTACATGTCAATAATTTTCAGGAGCTACCATCTGATGCCAAGAAAATCTTAAACATGGACAATTCCTTGTTGCCGAGTTTCAGGTACAAAGTATACAAGTGTAGGGAACCAGATTGAAGTACCTCCACAGTTTGATCATCACTGCAGCAGTAGCAATATCAACTAGCTGTATTCACAGCAGCAATACAATGAAGGTGCAACAGTTCATAAAGGATACTAGTTAAATGCAGAAGCAGAAACTCAGCGACATGGAGAAGGCAGAAAGTGATTGCTGAATATGGTTAAATCTATGATGCCTAATTTCTGATTCAAAACATATAAGGAGAGGGAACCGGATTGAGAAGGATTAATTTCCCTTTCATTCATGTTCACTACTCAACATCAGACTGTAATATGACTCTTATCTTCTAAAACTGACCTAGCTAGATAGTGGTATTAGCAGTGTTACTGCTCATTCTTCTAGCAAGTTTGGATTAGGAGATTACAACAAGTATGTTATAGTCAATATAGCTAGTGAAATGGATTCAACATGGTTACACAGGATTTTTGGACAGCAGCAACTTGCGTATGCAGCCTTACTCTTGTTTGTATGATCATGGGGCCTGATAACATAGCACCTGGTGAGAGCTTTGAGGTGTCTGATAGTGTTATCATCCCAAAACAAGAGATCTTGTAGCATGAGCATTCAGTTTGCAACACTTTGATCCTATTTACAGTTTCTCTAGATTAGATTATTTCCTTTTCTTTATTAGACTGTCGCTTTTTTTCTTCTTCTTTTTCCTTTATGTGTACATACTTTGATTTTGGAATAAAACACCACTAGCAATCAGCTAGATGGATTTAAATTTAAAAAAAAAATTATATGAGAGTCCTCATCCATTAGACACATGATCCAAAGAGTTTAAGGACAAGTAATGGTTATCCTTAGAGCAAGGTTGTGCTTTGAGAACAATAACTTTTTGTCAGACTAATTGGATAGTAATGTTATGATTACCATTGCTTGTCCTAAAACTCTTTTGATTATGTGTTAAATGGATGGGGACTCTCATATGATGTATTAAAGTGTTACTATAATGTTTAAATAGTATCAAGTCTTTTTATTTATTTTCTTTTATTTATTTAAGGTTTTTTAGACAAATATTGGCCTTTTAAGTCTCATTAGTTGTCCCAATTTTTCTTTTTTGATAATGTGTTTAATTGATGTGGACTATCATATGATTTATTAAAGTGTTATTATAATGTTTAAATAGTGGTATGTCCTCTTTTTATTTTATTTTATTAATTTATGGCTTCTTTAGATAAATATTGGCCTTTTAAGTATCATTACTTGTCCTAAAACTCTTTTGATCATGTGCTCAATGAATGGGGACTCTCATATGAAGTATTAAAGTGTTCTTATAATTTTTAAATAGTGTCATGTCCTTTTATTAATTTTATTTTATTTATTTATGGCCTTTTTAGATAAATATTGGCCTTTTAAGTATCATTACGTATCCTAAAACTCTTTTGAGGATGTGTTCAATGGATGGGGAATCTCATATGATTTATTAAAGTGTTATTATTACATTTAAATACTGGTATGTCCTTTGTTATTTTATTTTATTTTATTTATTTATGGCTCTTTTTAGACAAATATTGGCCTTTTAAGTACCATTACTTGTCATGAAGCTCTTTTGATCATGTGTTTAATGAATGGGGACTCTCATATAATGTATTAAATAATGTTTAAATAGTGGTATGCCCTTTTTATTTATTTATTTATTTATGGCTATTTAGATAAATATTGGCCTTTTAAGTACCATTATTTTTCCTAAAACTCTTTTGATCATGTGTTCAATGGATGGCTGCTTTTATATGGTGTATTAAAGTGTTATTATAATATTTAAATAGTGGCACGTCCTTTTATTTAATTTATTTACGGCTTTTTAGACAAATATTGTCCTTGGTCTATACATAACATGTGAAAAATTATTGACCATGCACGAAGTCAAGCCTAAATGATAACTGTTAGCTATTGACGATGGTCGGTTTATGGTACACCAATCCACAATCCCTTAGATTTGTGCAATTTGGGGTTTGGGGTTTCAAGTTTTGTTTTTTTGTCCGTACACTCTTCGTCATCACTAGCAGGATCATCCTGTCACCTTGCTCATAGAAATCCAATTCAAACATTTTGAGGTCTCCTCCCATTCACCCATGTAATCATCACCTACTATAATATATTTTGCAATTGACGCCATGATAAATCTATAATAGACTACAGCTATGGTCTATGACTGCAATCGACTCCATACTAAGTCGTTGGGGATTGATTTTTCGATGAAAAGTCAGAATTTTCACCGGAAACGGGATCTGAAAAGTGGATATATCAGGAGCTTTTATATATATATATATATATATATATATATATATATATATATATATATATATATATATATATATATATATATATTATTTGGGGTAATTAAAATGTTTGGGGTTGGGGGCCAAAGTATAGTTTTCAAAACATTGGGGCTAGAATTTGATAGAAAACTGTCAGACATTCTGACGTTATAAATGGAGGTTGTTCCACCAATTTTTTAGACTTGTGGCCTTTGGAAAAATAAGTTTTCAAATTGGCCTTTTGGCCAACTGCCCCAAGTAACAATTGGCAGAAAGTGCGAAGAGTATGCACAACTAATGTACAATGAAGACAACCAAACTAACTTGATTATGTCAAAATTTTCAAACAACATTTAGGCACGATCTATTAGTAATTTGAACCTATTAAAGGTCGGTCTCATCTTTATAAATAGTGTTAAAATACTTTTCTTCTATTATGATTTAATTGATGGGGGGAATATTTACTTCCTTTTTAGTCTAGAAATATTCAAGAACTTTTAGTTTCCTTCTAAGTATAGTTACTACATTAATTATAAAATATTTAGTTTCCTTTTAGTTTAGTATCTATAAGGAAAATAATATATTTTCTTTTATTTTATTCTCTTTATTTCTCTATAAATAGAGATGTAATATTTTATTTTTTCAATACAAGAAACAATGCAAGAATCAATACAAAGAGCTTTCATTCTTTCTCTCTTCGGTTTTTTCTTTCACTTTTTCAATTCCATAATGGTGGTATCAGCGCCAGATTCATTGATCTCAATGGATCTGTGATTTCATTGAACAAGAAGAACTACTTTCAACCACTTTTAACCCATACCTATATTCAACCCAATTTAACCCTTGCTTTTTATTTTTAACGCAGGGCTCATTTTTTGCAACAAATTTTGATACGCAGAAAATAAACTGCAACCATAAACCAAAAATGAAGAAACGTGAATATTTTATTCATAAAGAGTGCAGGTATAATTCTGTTTATTCCCTTGATTCTTCTCTCCTAAAATTTCTCAATATTTCGAGGGCCTCTAGTAGCGTATTTCTCAAACGTAGGATGATTTGGACCTCCTTGAGATATATTTGATCACCAAGAACGTCAGACAACACTTTGGTATTTCGTGACAATATTTGATGTCTTGATCTCTTGTGAATACTCATGAATTTATAGGGGTATTCAAGATGTCTTTCTTAGGAAATATGTGTCCCTTTATATAGGCGTGAGCTAGGGTTTAAGATAGAGTAGCCTACAAGAAACCCTAACCGACCTTAGAGTTTGAAGATGGATTGAACTCATCTTTTAGAGTCCTATTTCATATCCGCTAAAATTTCGCTATCTACAAATGCCCCCTACTTCAAGGCTTATCGGAGTGCAGACTTGCCGAAATCAAAGACGAAACTTGAAGTACCCATATTACGGAGCTTCCATCTTGGAGGTTTTGTGCCTCCAAATTTTGCAGATTTGATTTGTGAGAGAAGAGATAAAGGGCAGATTTGGTCCCACTGGGCGTACAATTGGTTTGCAACAAATTTTGATATGCGAAAATAAATTGCAACCACAAATAAAAAAAGATGAAACGAGAATATTTTATTCATAAAGAATGCGGGTACAATTCTGTTTATTCCCTTGATTATTCTCTCCTAAAATTTCTCTATAATTCGAGGGTCGTTAGTACTGTATTTCTCGAACGTAGGATGATTTCGACCCCCTTGAGATATATTTGATCACCAAGAACGTCAGAAAACACTTAGGTATTTCATGATAATATTTGATGTCTTGATCTCTTTGTGAATACCCATGAGTTTATGAGGTATTCGAGATGCCTTTCTTAGGGAATATGTGTCCCTTTATATAGGTGTGAGCTAGGGTTTAAGGTAGAGTAGCCTACAAGAAACCCTAACCGACCTTAAAGTTTGAAGATGGATTGACCTCATCTTTTAGAGTCCTATTTCAAATCCTCTAAAATTTCACTGTCTACACTCATTTTTAACCCATGCTCACTTTCAATGCACCGGACTCCAATAATTTGAACCCTGCTCACTTTCAACGCATTGGGCTCCAATTTTCAATCAATACCAATTTTAACTAATACTTGTTTTAATCCATACAAATTTTATCCATACCTATTTTGAACCATGTCAACCATCAATATATCATTGAATGCTCCACAAATCTTCATTGATGAAAAGTGAAAACCATCACAATTGCCATGTGAAGATGAAGTAAAAAAATAATGTTACACAGGGGAATGTTAAAATTTACTTTTCTTCTGCTTTATGATTTAATTGATGGTAGAAAGATTTTCTTCTTTTTTAGTCTAGGAATATTCTAGAACATTTTGTTTCCTTCTAAGTATAGTTACTACATTAATTATAAAATATTTAGTTTATTATCTATAAGGAAAATAATATTTTTTCTTTTATTTTATTCTCTTTATTTCTCTATAAATAGAGATGTAGTCTTTTATTTTTCAATACAAGAAGCAATGCAAGAATCAATACAAAGATCTTTCATTCTTTCTCTCTTCGATTTTTATTTTGCTTTTTCGGTTCCATAACAAATAGGACCACTATGTATATCGATGCAGATGATCCAATTAGTCCAACAACAAAAAATTCAATCTCATTTCAAATCAATTCACTACTTTATTTTACAACTAGATGGGTATGAGCACGGGCCCAACTTCTAAAAATTTCGACAATACATGTTTGGGTGGTAATTTTTGCACTTAATTCTCCCACTTAAAGGAACGTGAGGGTATTAAGAATTGTAGGCAGCATTACAAAAAAAAGAACTCTAATATACCAACTTCTATAAGTCTACACATACGACCATTTCCCAAGCGGTCCTAAAATATCATACAATACAATAGCTGAAATAAGCTACCATCTTCGTTGTAGCTTTGTAGGCATATCCTTCATTCATTAATATATCTCCTTTGTTAGAAATCTGTACATAGGAAAGAATGTTAAAAACATTTTAACTGGAAAGATGCTACACTAGTCCAAACTCCAAAGTAGGAAAGAGAGGAACAATAAGGGCAAAATTGAATATTAATAGCCATTAAAAGAAGTATAAAATCTAGAAAGTTAAGCTTTAGAAAAGGTGATGCCAAAAAATGAGGTAAATAATTTTGAATATAAAATCTAGCATCTCATCAAAATTCTTTTTGAAATTTCATCTCATCAAAATTCTAGTAACGACAAAGCAATAAGCAACTCAAATATTTATAGCCCTGAATAGAACTAATAATCTATGTCACATAAATTTCAAAAGATAAAAGCAGGAGATATGCCTATGTGAGTATGTTCAAGAAAGTACATAGGGGAAATGGGTATTATCGATATAAATTGTGCCATCGAAATAGTGTAGTGGTATTTCGGGTCAGGCGGAAATCAAACCTATTCCTTTATTAGCAAGAAACATTTCTATCAAGTATTATAAATCATACACAACTTAACTAGGAAATTGAGCAAGAGCATCGAACTAAATTGAAGCGAAAAGGCAACATTCCAATTGCATCATCCCATTTATATCAGATGCCCTCGAAGGTACATCTGGAACTTGTATCTTCATATCTCACTGATATTAGATTTAAGTTTGTGTTCCACTATGGTATTTCTACTTCTGTAGAACCCTGAGCCATGCATAGATTAAAAGCTTGTTTTTAAGTTCAACCTTGCAGCTTGCTAAGCTAATACCAATTGATGTCTGAATTCCTTACTTCCTATCCACTGGTTTTAGGTCTTAAGCATTTTGCCTTTGTACATGAGCTTTTTGTCACGCCCCGAACCATGGCCTGGGCAAAACACAGCACTCGGTGCCTTTCTGCATGTGACCGAGCGAACCACATGACTTGGCGAATCATCATGAGGCATAACATGAGCGGAATATAACGTGAATGCATGATGAGCCTTTATGAAACGTAGTAAGTCATAATACTTAATAAAAATACTTGTTTAAACATGAGTGCGAAAATAACATGAATGAGCCAAAATGGCTATATGACTCCGAATGTCTGACATAACATAACTGACATGTCTAGTCTATAAAACCTCTATCACGAGTCTGACTGGAAAACATACTTACTGGGACAAGGCCCCCAGTATACCTTAGATGCATAACTAATCATAAAACCAAAGTTGACTAAACCCCGAATGAGATGGGGCTCACCAATAAGCTGATACGAATGTTGTCCTACTAAGCAGATGTGTCGTCCTGTATATCAGTACCTGCGTCGTGAAATGCAGGCCCCCCGGGCAATAGAAAGGGGACGTCTGCACTTTGAATGTACTGGTATGTAAAGCAACTGAATGAAATAACATGGGACATAAAATAATAATGATAGGAACTGAAACCTGGTCATGAACATGAATACATACATATATATATATATATATATATATATATATATATATATATATATATATATATATATATATATATATATATAACATGGTAAAAATATCATAAGTAGGGAGAGCAATAACTTATAACTGATCCATGGTCTGGTGCTTGCGTCCCGCCAGCAGAACACTCAGTCCTTGCCAGGGAACATGAAATTTTATAAAATATGAAAAGATCCAGTCGTTATGAGAGATCGTCCGGGACATGGGTGGAGTGATCCTCATCCTACGGTGGCTACGTAGTTTCAGGCTATCTGAAGCCTTCCTCGGTAATTAAAGCAACTCCCAAAATCATGAACATGTAAAATAAGTGGCACTTGCTGCCCATGGTTTTCATGAATATAACTTTCTTGTACATGGACATCATAAATTATATCTTGCTTGCATGAACTTGTAAAACATGTATAGTATTTTCTTGAAAATAGCTGTCACGACCCAACCCCGTTGGTCGTGACTAGTGCCCGATCTGGGCACCCAAACCCATCTATCAAACGTATTCAAATGTATAGCAGAAGCCGACAAAGCTATATTCCAAATACAGATAATTTCCAGAAAAATTTCGGCAGAGTTTCCTTTGTTTTTCGGACTAACCAGAAAAACCCTGTACACAGCAAACACCAACAGAGGCCACACAGGGCTAATCAAAGCAATGCACAAACATATGCGGACCGGCCGCCTCGGCGTATGGGATCGCCCAAACAACATATACACATAAGCATACAGACTGACCATAACCCACAAACGTGTCCACAGACCTCTAAACTGACCGACAGAACCATATGACGGGACAGGGCCCCGCCGTAAGCAAATAGTCAGATATGCAGAAATATATATACATGGCAAAATATATATATATACCAAAAGTGGACTCCGAATCAAGGAAGTACTCCGAATTAGCAGAAGTGGAGCCTACAGTGGTGGATCACCGGCGTCTGTACCTGCGGGCATGAAACGCAGCCCCCGAAGAAAGGGGGTCAGTACGAAAGATGTACTGAGTATGTAAAGCATGGAGTACAAAAATATAGGCCACAACTGAAAGCGAACAGAATACAAAAGAGAGAAATGCCGAACAGTATATCAAAATGTTTATCAAAGTCATATAAACATAATGCAAACAAAATCATGCAAAGCTCAGGAACATGGTCACCACTCCGACGCTGGTGCCACACATAGCATAACACCAGAAGGTTCAAATCTCCGTACATCCCCGAACACACATATATGAGCGTATCACATCACAGCCATATCACAGCATAACTCCAAACGGCACCCGGCCCTATGGCGAGGCCTCGGGGAACCGTAACACAGCATACGGCCGAATCATCATAGAGCGCACGAATCATAACCGGCCCGGGAACCGGTGAACGAAGTCATAATAAGGCACGAGCGGAGTCGTGAGCAAACAATGCAATTTTGTTTATCAAAATAGCCTTTCAAAACTTGATTACTTCATAAGTCAGTTCATTAACCAAAATAGTCAAATAATTAGTTAGTACGAAAGTTTGTTTCGCAAAATGTTTCCAAAGTGGTACGTATGGCTCAAAACATAGTTTGTTACATCATAGTGTTCCGAACATTATTTCATAAAGGACAATTTCAAAATCGAAGATTCTTTGTCGAAGCTTATCCAAAAAGAGAGCCTAGTAGGACAAATAAGGCATCTCGGGGTTAGCGGGCCCACCCCAGGTCAAGTCGAGGTGGCGAACCTAATTTATGAACATTTCGGGTCTATAAGATCATACATAAAGAGTTCAAAGTAACCCGATTGCATTTGCATAAGTTTCGGACGTTTGAGTGCTTTCTAGCCAAAATAGGAACATTAGGCTTCAATTGAATTGAATGAATAGTAGCCCTTTTCTAGATCGGATTTCGAGGAGCAGAATTGCTCCCGGGGTCCCGATATCAACCTAACATACTAAGACATGCCAAAAGAAGAAGTGGGAAGCTTTACATACCTTAGCAACGTCTTATGCTCACCCCAAAATCAAATCCCGTTTCGTCCAGAATCTACAAATGGTCAAAGTTACCAATTAGAGATTCTTAAGCTTAAAATGCCCTAAAATTCATTTTCGCCTACTGAAATTTCGGCAGCACTTCCCCTATATATCTAACACCCCCGAGACTTAGCTCGGCTCAATAAACATCAACAACAACAACCCAAACGTCACAAACAACATAAACCAAAACTAAATCATTCTAACTCCAATATTCTTCTTTACTATAAAAGTTGGCAACTTTCATTCAAACTTCACAATTCCAAACTTATGTCCACATTATTGTATTCATTCAATCATTCAAGATTATTCAATCACATCCCAATTATGTTCCAAACATTATACATAAATTCAAGAAGTTCGTCACTTTCCATATTCCTTTCAAAACGTCAACAATTCCGACGAACATACTAACTTGCATTATTTCATTCCGAATTCATTAACACAACCATATGTCATATTTGAAGTTTTAATATCATAACTATACAATGATATACACAAATATACCAAAATTATATACTTTCCCATAATGATCCGCAACCATTTTCCAACGCCAATTCAATTCGTTAAACATTCATTTACGTTATAAAGGTCACAACGACGCAACAAACAACTAAACAAGATTAAATTCACGTGGCTTAGCACTTCCCATAGGTCACGGCTACAACACCAAACACACACACACGCACGACTTTGCACACACATCAAAACTACGGGATTCTCGTCTATTCTCCATCCTTAACACATTCATTCCAATTCCATAACATTAGAATCGCAAAATTCATACCTTTACTTGAATTTCCGACTTGCCGCGAACGTGTACCTTGCGCCAAATAAATTGTATCACGTCGGAGAGCGTCTTGTGCTTGTTATAACTACCAAAGGGACACGATTTTTTGATTAGAAACAAAGGCTTGGGAATTTTGTTTTTTTGGAAAGTGAGGTTCGGCCGAGAGGGGTTTAAGGCTCAAAGTTGAGTTTGTGATTTTTTTTTCTAGATAATTCCAAGTGAGAACATTGATATATATCCACATAGAAGTCACATGCATAGCACATGACTTATAAAATGGGCTTGGACCATGCTTATGGCCGGCCATCCCATGTCTTTGGGCCTAAATTTTGTTGTTCAATTTTCTTGGCCCAATTCGTTAAAGTCTCGCTTTGTAATTCCCGAAACAAATTTTCGAAATTCCAAATTTACCCTCGGCCTTCCCCAATGACTTAGCACCAATAGTTTCATAACCAACATATTCATATTATCTAGAATCAAAATATTTCCTTATAACACACAAGTCTTAATTATTTCGCGATTTCCAATTATGCGAAAACACGGGACATAACACATACCAGGCACCTTCAGATGTCCTTACGAATCAGATCAAACAGAGATTTTGGAACCATATGTACATACAGAAAGATCATGAACGTTTTTGGTACCGGAACCTCTTCGGACACTTCTAAACAATCTGATGTCGTATACGAAAGTTGGAGACGCTAAAGCTTACAGAGAACATTCATATTGGATACTCACATCAGAGTACTTGTATCAGAATACTCATAGAAGAATACTTATAATAGAACACTTACATCAGAAATCTTATTTCAGAATGCTTATGTCGAATAGTTATTTCAGAAGACTCATATCATAATACTTTATCCGGATACTTATATCAAAATACTTACATCAGATTACTTATATCAAAATATTTATATCGGAATACTTATATCAAAATACTTCTAGCGGAGTACTTGTATCGGAAAACCTATGCCCGGATACTCATGTCAACAAAAGGGCATACGGTCGAATTGTCATAGTGCGCGTGATCAATAACCGGCCCGGGAACCGGTGAACGATATCGTAATAAAGGGGCACGAGCAGAGTCATGAGCGACTAATACAATTTATAAATCGAAATAGTTATAAAACTTGATATAATCATATATCAGCTCATTAGTCAAACTAGTTCGAACAATTGGTCAACACGGGATTTATTTCACGAAAGTACTTCCAAAGTTACATTTATAGTTCGAAATGTAATTTAGAACGTCAGGGACAGTCAAGACATTATTCTATGATAGCCAAAGTCATAAACAATAGTCTTTTTCCGACACTATACAAAAATACGCCTATTAGAACAAACAAAGGAGTCTCGGGATTAGTGGGCCCACCTCGGGTCATGTCGAGGTGGCGGACCTGAATCACAAGTATTAGGATCTATGGAATCATCAATGGAAGTTTCGAAGCGATTCTATTACATTTACCAAAGTTTCGGGCGTTTGATCATTTTCCAACAAAATGTGAGGTTTTCTAATTCAATTAGATTGAATGAATAGTACTCAAATTCAAATTCGAATTTCCATGAACGGAATTGTCCCCGAGGCTCAAGTATCGACCTAGTATACTTAGGACATGCCAAAAGAAGGAATGGGTTAGCTTTACATACCTTACGTGCGTCTTTCGCTCGCTTAAACTCAAATCCCGTTTTGCCCGGAATCTACAAATGGTCAAAGTTACCAATTGTAAGTTATGGATTCTAAGGATTCAACTTAAAGTCATAGTTGTCTATCGAAATTTCGGCAGCACCTCCCCTATAAATATAGCACCCCCGAGAATCATCTCGGCTCAAATAGCAGCAACAACAACCCAACAACATCAACAATGCCAACAATCATCACAAAAATGCATTATATCAACAATAGTCTACTTTTCTATCCCACTTCCCATTATCCAACTAACATCAACATTTTCCATATTCATTAGCTAGTTCAAGATCATCCAAATACATTCAATAGCATTCCAAACAATATTCATGAATTCAAGTATTCCCGCTAATTTCATATTCCATCCGATGTTTCTACAAATGTAACGAAACTTCCAACTCACATTGTTTTCCTTTCTAACTCATTAACAACAACCAAATTCACATTTGAATCTTACTTCCATACTTATATAAAAGTCATGCAAAATTTACATAATGTCTCATAATTACATACAAGCAAATTCAAGTCGTTAAACCTTCATTTGCGTCACAATGGTCACAACGACGCAACTAACGGACTAAATAAAATTTAACTCACCGCTTTCCACCAACACCATGGCACACGGCCATACACCATCCCACACACACACACACGGCTTCACACACATATCACAACTCCACAATTCTCATCAAATTCCAATCCTTACAACATATATATTTATTCCATAACACAAAAGAGTAGAAATCTTACCTTTTTCTTCAAACTTTCACTTGCCAATACAAGCACTTTCTTGCCTTAAAAATTATACCAAGTTGAAGAGCATCTTGAACTTACTAAGAATTCAAGAAGAACAAGATTTTTGGATCAAAGTCTAAGACTTGGAATTTTTTTTTTCCTTTCTTGAAGGGAGCCGAACCCTCCCTTCTTGCTCTTTCTTTCTTTCTTTGATTTTTTTCTTGAACATTCTAAGGATGAACTTGAATATATAATATGCTTCCTTAATTAATTAGTCACATGATCATCACATGATCAATTTAATTCATGGGCTTGCCACATTATGGACCATGGCCGGCCACCCTATGTGGATTGGGCCTAAATTTTCTCTTTCATTTTGAGCCCATTTTACTAGAATTCTCGTTTTGTAATTCCCGAAATTCCAATTTTTGCCCTTGGCCTTCCCCGATGTCTCCGCGTCAACACTTTTCATAAACAACAACATATATGTCAAATGAAATCAAAATGTGGCCTTATTCTTTACAAGTCACAATTATTCCAAATTTTTTTTGAACACGCGAAACACGGGATATAACACGAGCACTCCTTATCTATCATATTACCTTTACCTCTTAGCAAGCCGTGTAAACAGAGCCATATTTTTTTTTCTGAACCTTAACATTAGCAGCGTCACCGTAAACATAAGTAGTAAGCTTTCCGCTATCGCGTTATACCGGGACGCGAACAATTCAAAATACAATACATCTAACTGTACATAGCTGACTGTGCATATCTGTCTATGAGCCTCTAGACATAGTACACTTATACATAGAAAGAGCTGAGTACTATCGTGCCCGAATATACATGCACAAAATAGTACCACTGGAGTGAGGCTCCGAAACAACTGGAGCGCTGTCAAGTACGGCTGGTAGAGCTTCTAAGGATCACGTCCACCTGTCTGCTGACCTGCGCGGCATGAAACGCAGCGTCCACAAGAAAGGACGTCAGTACGAATAGTGTACCGAGTATGTAAGGCATGGAAAATAATACAAGCAGTAACATAGAGTGCGATAAATAATATCATAGAGTCATAGGACATATAACGAGGCAAGAAAGTAACCTGTACATAGGAAGGCCCCTTTTCAGGCCGGCTGTCATGTAGGCTTGTCTTTTCATCTTTGAAACGTTTCTTTTCATAGGCATAGGAATTAACATTTATATATTACTTATTCTCGTATACAGAAAACAGTACAATTCAGTAAACAGTATCTTTTACTCACATTTACAGACGGGAAAACATCGGCTCTCCCAACCCCTCTCCCCAACGGTGTCCCAACATATTATATCATACATATCATACATTATATATACAGACGCCGCGTACGGCTCTCCCATATCCCGCGTCCGGGCATCCCGCGTCCAGGATGGAATCCAGCTGAAACAGGTGGTGATATAACAGTGGCCCTTCCCCTTTCCCCATATACATATACATGTACATTTACTTCTCTCTTATACATATACATGTCCTATATACAATTACTTATCTTATATACATATACATATCCATACGCATATACCTGTATCATATAACCAGCATGCACGGGAGTCCAAGGAAAGTTACGCCCATCGGAGTGACATAAAGTCGGTAACCTTCGATTACATTATGGAGTACTTGCGATCGCTTTGTCTCACCTTGAAGGGACGAGTATTTTAAGGCGAGACTATCAACGGAGAATAGTATTACAGTAACCGTAGAATGAAATCGCGGGCATCAGAGATGATAGTCATAGGCTTTGGAGTCTTAGAAAATAAAGTTAGAGCTAGGGAATATAAATACGATTCAAAAATAGTTTATCAATTTCATATTCACATTGAATCCTTAGCTTAAAAATCTTAGTCGTAGAATCGTTCCGGTCGTACTTATTGTTATAGCTCGTACTTCGTACGTTCGGAAAATTCAAGGCAATGGAGAGAAGTTAAGAACGAGACTATGTGTCAAAAATTATTTTAATATACGAGTTGTTGAAAATATTATTTATGATTATTATTAGTATGAAAATGTTGATAAGGTCAAGGGCAAAAAAGGAAAATTTGCAAAATGGCCCATGGAAAAATTGGAAAAGGCTAGGGGCAAAATGGTCATTTCACAAATGTTCAAGAGATCTCTTGAAAGAGGCCATGTGGCCGAAAAAAAAAAGGAGAAAAGAAAAAGAATTAAGTCATCTTTTGAAATTTGAAGAAAAATCTAGAAAATAAAAGAAGAAGAAAAAGAAAAGAAAAATCTAGAGAGGGGGAAACATGTGCCCCTCACATGACCTATAGAACTATATATATATATATATATATATATATATGTGTGGTCATAATCTTCATAAGAGAGTGGAAAGAAAGAAAGAAAAAAAAAATTAAAGAGGGAAGAGAAACCATGGGGGTTCGGCCATGGAGGGGCTGGCCGAACTTGCCCCTCACCCTTGACCATGGAAACATTATTATTTTCATGTTTTCCCACTAATTGGAAGGCCCTTGTCGAGGTGGAGTAGTCGTTGGAACAAGAGAAGTATTAGTTTCGCAAAAATAAAGTTCTAGCCGAGAAGATGAAGTGGAGAAAAAGGGTAAGGTCCAATCTTCTTTGCATATATTATGGATGTTTTGAGCATGTTGTCATGTGAAGAAATGAATGAAATACATGGAATTACCTATGTTGAAGTTGTGGCCGTGTGTATTATGTAGCCGTGTATGTGGTGTTATTTGAAAAGATTATGTCAATTTTATGAAGTATGTTGATGGTTAGAATGCATGGAAAATGATGGAAATACATGGAATTGTGCATGTAGTGTGTGGGTATGGTGTTGGCCGTATGGTCCCCCTTTTGTGTAGTTGAGAATGAATAAATCGTCGTTAGTATTTTTGTTGTCATCGTTGTGAGTTCCATGATGGAAAATGAAGTATTAATAATCCAAGTTAAGATTATAATTGTGTGGGCTGATTTGGAGGCTAATATGACTGTAATGTAGTCTTGATGTGGTTTCTTGAATTTATGAAATGAAGTTGTAAATGTATGTATTGTGACGTAATGAGTGAATTTGGAAGGAAAGAATGTGTTTAGTGTTGTTCTCGGGTTTGGGGACGAATTCGGGTAAGTTGGAGTGTTGGTTGGGTTGTTTGAAATATTGTGTGAACTGTTTAAAGGGTTTTGAATATCGTTTTGAATGGGTTCAGATTAGTAATTGAATGTATGAACGTTGATGTTGGTTTGAATGTAAGTAGTTGAATTAAATATAAGGTTATGATGTTGAATTGTGTAGGAGTCATCAATGTTAAAATGTATTCTTGAATTGATTATTGATGCTATAGCTTGGTTGCTGGTTGGGTTGTTGTTGAATTGGGCCGAGCCATATTCTCGGGGTTGGTACATTTACAGGGGAGATGCTGCCGAAATTCCGGCAGAACATAAGTAAACGTGTTTGAAAGGTTAAGGCAAGTATGTGACAACGAATCTAATGAATGGATGAATCCTTTTGAATGTAGATTGACAAGTTGGATGAACAAGCGTAACTAGTTGGTCGCGGTACAGGTATGTAAGGCTTATCCTTTCTTTCTTTTGGCATGTCCTAGAGCCAATTAAGGTATGATGTGATATGCTGCTGCTTTGGGGTAACTCTGTTCTGTGATTCTGAGTCTGATTATGTTTCTAACTCAGTTCTTGATACGAGTTTATGATTTTTGCTCACCCCTTGATATAAGTATTTTGATGTGAGTTTTGATACAAGCATTTTGATAAAAGTATTCCGATACAAATATTTTGATATAAGTAATCTGATGTAAGTATTTTGATATAAGTATCCGGATAAAGGATTATGATATGAGTCTTCTGAAATAAGTATTCGACATAAGCATTCTGAGACAAGATTTCTGATGTAAGTGTTCTATTATAAGTATTCTACTATGAACATTCTGATATAAATATACTGATGAGAGAATTTGGTATAAGTGTTCTGATATGAGAGATTATGCTACAAGTAATTTGGAATATGTATCCTGATTGAGTAAAAGCGATATAAGTACTTTGATAGAAATATTCTGATAAAAGTAATTTGACATAAGTATTCGGTAATAAGTAATCTGTTATGGATATTCTGAGAATATGTTTGATTAATCTATTGAGTCTGAATTATGTGCATTCGGTTTCTCACTATTCTGCTCGTGCATATGTTATGATTTCCTTCACCGAGTCCCGGGCCGGTATGTATCGTGCGGATGGTTCGCCGAGTCCTCTGTTGAGGGCCGGGTTCCATATATGAATTCCGAAGTGTGATGTGTCCGGTTCCGGGGTACTGTGTTATATGTCTGTCCCCGGGGTTACCATGTATATGATAGGATGTGACCAGTCCCTCGGCGTGATATTTGTCCCCGAGGTTACCGTATGTATGATATGGTATTTGTCCCGGCGTGGTATATGTCCCCGGGGTCACCGCGTATGTGATATGACATCCGATTCCGATATGCATGACTTGTGTTGGAGAGTAAGCATTCCGACCTTCCGTATATTCTGTATTCCGTCTGATATATGATATCATTTGAGCAATTTTTACGTTCTATAATCCGTCTGGCATACGAGATGAGTAAGTATGATTCGGGTCTGGAGAAGAAAAATAGTAAGTGTTTGGTAATCTGGATAAGCTATTTATATGTTGTGCTATCTGTTTCAGTTATGGTTCTGTTTCCTGTACACATGCCTTACATACTCAGTACATATTCCGTACTGACCCCCTGTTCTTCGGGGGCTGCGTTTCATGCCGCGCAGGTACCCACAGATGGATAGACGAAGTTAGCTGAAGATGATCCAGTGGATTGGCGGGCTCCATTTCCTCCAGGAGTGCTGCCGAGTCAGAGTATGTATGCTGTGATGTCTGATCAGTATTAGAGACTTTGCAGACATCGTCGTGGGTAATGATAGTCAGTCTGTAAGCGGCTCCATCAGCCGATTTGTCATTTTGTGTTATATAGTGAATTTTATATAATTACAGATTTGTTAAATTCTGGAAATAGTAAGCAGAAAATTTTGAAAGCTCAACATGTATTTTATTTGTAATTGACTTTCAGAATTCAAAAAAAATATTGGTGTGTAATCAGGGTCTGCGGGTTCGCTCGGCTCTGTATGTGGGGTCGAGTGCCCATCACACCCTAATAGGGTTAGGGTGTGACAAAGTGGTATCAGAGCAGGTCGGTCTAAGGGTTGTCTGCAAAGTCGTGTCCGGTAGAGTCCTGTTTATGGTGTGAAGCGCGTCACATTTATAAATAGGAGGCTACAGGGCATTTAGGGGTTGTTGTCCTTCTTTCTGTCATAGATCGTGCGATAGAGCCAAGCTATAGGAAATGAAATTTCTTGCGTGAGCCTTACATACGGCGGAAAAGGTAATTGGCAACATGGAAAGTCGCGGGGGTAAGTATTGGTACATTTGATCTGTTACCTGGAAATGGCAGTTTCAGATGGCCAGAATATGATATAGCCGTATGCTCTGCAAGGTGTTGTTGATATTTGATTGTGTACAGGGGAAATGGTATAAGAACAACAAGGTCTGACGGAGGGCTCAGAAAGTTTATAATTAATTCTGCTGCCAATTATTATGTAAAAGCGGTGAGTAGGAAATTCGAACAGATTGATATCAGGACATCTATAAAATAATGACAACAAAGGTGTATCTGTTATCAGCAGGGGTCTGGGAACCCAGAATGAGAGGTAGTTACATAAGGAAGTGAAAAGTGAGCACTGAGGGCCGAAAAGGGTAAAATGGTAATTATGGAAGAAAAGACGTACCACGAGGGTGTCCCGGGATCTGTAAGACTTCGATTAGTCCCGAATCATGTAGTAAAGGTCATGCGAGAAAGTGGACCCGAAAATATCAGCATTAAGGCATCGGAATCCACTAAACATTTGAGGTTAAGCGTGCTCAGGTGGGAGCAATTTCAGGATGGGTGACCCCCCTGGGAAGTAGGTGGGGAAAGTTTTGCAAAATTAAAATTTTGGGGAACAAATGGAAAACTAGAGTAACCTGAGTAAGACTATGGTATATGGGATGACCGGGGACCATAAGAAGACGCATAGGACAAGATAGATTAGTCGGTGGAGGGACAAATGGTGTGTCACAGCTCCAGAATTAGGATAGGCTTGAATAACGTTTGGAACCATTTCGTGGAATAGTTGATGATAATTATGTATATGTATATGAATATGTATGATGGCTTATTTGTGATGGTATCAGCGAGCACGTGCGCCCCAACAACCTATGCTACGGTAAAGGGGGCCTCAATTGAATAAAGAATACCGAGACCTGGGCGGTTTTGAGAAAACAAATGGTGTAAATGTTATAAGATAAGACGCTATATTCACTATAGGTCAAGGGCAAAAGGTCTTAACAGTTCGGTATTTGAAAAAGAAGTGAGTGAGTAAATGAGGAGAAGGGAAATCAAGTTATCGGAAAAAGGTAAGAGACAAGAAAACCTCGGTGGATGGAACCCCTGAGAGGAAATTTCCGGCGAGGTACGAGATTATCAGATAAAGGTTTAAATACAGGCATTGGGCGAGAATAAAGTACGATAATATGGAACAAAGGAGGAGTGTGTGAGATTCGAGGATTAATTTCCATAAGCAGAGATGAAAAGGGAATGAAAAGGTGGGCAAAACGACGATATAAGTGCGAAGTGAAAGGGAAAAACTTAAGTTGAAAGGTTTCGATACGTTATGCATAGAGCTAGAAAGAGAGACGAGGGATGAAAAATAATTAAAGGTAAGGGCACTCGAAGATCGTGACGTACAAGGAACCCCTAAAGGGGGGAAGGCCATAATAGGCTCACAAGGAATAATGATGAACGAAATGAGCACCAACACATGAAATCAAAAACAAGTATATCTGTATCGAAGGATATGAGGGAAAGGACTAAAGAAGAGTTGTAGTAAGAATCTAAGAGTGTGACTTTTGTTAAGATATGGTCATGGAACAATAACAGAAAAGAGGTGATCTGAGACGGACAAGGCTAATATGTCGTCCTAGTAGATTAGAAAACCCATGACACAGAATAAGGACCCACATAAGGACGGAGAGACTCGATTATGTGGAATGGGCATGGAGAAACGGGCAACTATAAAAAAAAAACCCTTCCGAAGTGCTACGAGGCACCATAAGGTCAGTTGAACATTCGAGGACGAATGTTCTAAAGGGGGGGAGGATGTTATAGCCCGTACTTCGTACGTTCGGAAAATTCAAGGCAATGGAGAGAAGTTAAGAACGAGACTATGTTTCAAAAATTATTTTAATATACGAGTTGTTGAAACTATTATTTATGATTATTATTAGTATGGAAATGTTGATAAGGTCAAGGGCGAAAAAGGAAAATTTGCAAAATGGCCCATGGAAAAATTGGAAAGGCTAGGGGCAAAATGGTCATTTCACAAATGTTCAAGAGATCTCATGAAAGAGTCCATGTGGCCGAAAAAAAAAGGAGAAAAGAAAAAGAATTAAGTCATCTTTTGAAATTTGAAGAAAAATCTAGAAATTAAAAGAAGAAGAAAAAGAAAAGAAAAATCTAGAGAGGGGGAAACATGTGCCCCTCACATGACCTATAGAACTATATATATATATATATATATGTGTGGTCATAATCTTCATAAGAGAATGGAAAGAAAGAAAGAAAAAAAAAATAAAGAGGGAAGAGAAACCATGGGGGTTCGGCCATGGAGGGGCTGGCCGAACTTGCCCCTCACCCTTGACCATGGAAAAATTATTCTTTTCATGTTTTCCCACTAATTGGAAGGCCCTTGTCGAGGTGGAGTAGTCGTTGGAACAAGAGAAGTATTAGTTTCGCAAAAATAAAGTTCTAGCCGAGAAGAGGAAGTGGAGAAAAAGGGTAAGGTCCAATCTTCTTTGCATATATTATGGATGTTTTGAGCATGTTGTCATGTGAAGAAATGAATGAAATACATGGAATTACCTATGTTGAAGTTGTGGCCGTGTGTATTATGTAGCCGTGTATGTGGTGTTATTTGAAAAGATTATGTCAATTTTATGTAGTATGTTGATGGTTAGAATGCATGGAAAATGATGGAAATACATGGAATTGTGCATGTAGTGTGTGGGTATGGTGTTGGCCGTATGGTCCCCCTTTTGTGTAGTTGAGAATGAATAAATCGTCGTTAGTATTTT
This sequence comes from Lycium barbarum, assembly GCF_019175385.1. Taxonomy (NCBI): domain Eukaryota; kingdom Viridiplantae; phylum Streptophyta; class Magnoliopsida; order Solanales; family Solanaceae; genus Lycium; species Lycium barbarum. The sequence goes on along the minus strand of NC_083342.1, from coordinate 60,206,595 downwards.
GGTTGTCATCGTTGTGAGTTCCATGATGGAAAATGAAGTATTAATAATCCAAGTTAAGATTATAATTGTGTGGGCTGATTTGGAGGCTAATATGACTGTAATGTAGTCTTGATGTGGTTTCTTGAATTTATGAAATGAAGTTGTAAATGTATGTATTGTGACGTAATGTGTGAATTTGGAAGGAAAGAATGTGTTTAGTGTTGTTCTCGGGTTTGGGGACGAATTCGGGTAAGTTGGAGTGTTGGTTGGGTTGTTTGAAATATTGTGTGAACTGTTTAAAGGGTTTTGAATATCGTTTTGAATGGGTTCAGATTAGTAATTGAATGTATGAACGTTGATGTTGGTTTGAATGTAAGTAGTTGAATTAAATATAAGGTTATGATGTTGAATTGTGTAGGAGTCATCAATGTTAAAATGTATTCTTGAATTGATTATTGATGCTATAGCTTGGTTGCTGGTTGGGTTGTTGTTGAATTGGGCCGAGCCATATTCTCGGGGTTGGTACATTTACAGGGGAGATGCTGCCGAAATTCCGGCAGAACATAAGTAAACGTGTTTGAAAGGTTAAGGTAAGTATGTGACAACGAATCTAATGAATGGATGAATCCTTTTGAATGTAGATTGACAAGTTGGATGAACAAGCGTAACTAGTTGGTCGCGGCACAGGTATGTAAGGCTTATCCTTTCTTTCTTTTGGCATGTCCTAGAGCCAATTAAGGTATGATGTGATATGCTGCTGCTTTGGGGTAACTCTGTTCTGTGATTCTGAGTCTGATTATGTTTCTAACTCAGTTCTTGATACGAGTTTATGATTTTTGCTCACCCCTTGATATAAGTATTTTGATGTGAGTTTTGATACAAGCATTTTGATAAAAGTATTCCGATAAAAATATTTTGATATAAGTAATCTGATGTAAGTATTTTGATATAAGTATCCGGATAAAGGATTATGATATGAGTCTTCTGAAATAAGTATTCGACATAAGCATTCTGAGACAAGATTTCTGATGTAAGTGTTCTATTATAAGTATTCTACTATGAACATTCTGATATAAATATACTGATGAGAGAATTTGGTATAAGTGTTCTGATATGAGAGATTATGCTACAAGTAATTTGGAATATGTATCCTGATTGAGTAAAAGCGATATAAGTACTTTGATAGAAATATTCTGATAAAAGTAATTTGACATAAGTATTCGGTAATAAGTAATCAGTTATGGATATTCTGAGAATATGTTTGATTAATCTATTGAGTCTGAATTATGTGCATTCGGTTTCTCACTATTCTGCTCGTGCATATGTTATGATTTCCTTCACCGAGTCCCGGGCCGGTATGTATCGTGCGGATGGTTCGCCGAGTCCTCTGTTGAGGGCCGGGTTCCATATATGAATTCCGAAGTGTGATGTGTCCGGTTCCGGGGTACTGTGTTATATGTCCGTCCCCGGTTACCGAGGATATATTATGAAGTATGATGTGTCCGGGCTCGGGGTGCCGTGTTGTCTGTCCGCCCCCGGGTACCGTGGTTATGTTATGATGTGTGACGGAGATCGGAGCAAATTTTCTGAAATATGATGTGTTGTGGCGCCAAAGGTAGGAGTGGCGACCACGTTCCTATGTTATCGTGCGCATCCCTTGGTATTTTTCACCGGTTCCTCGGCGTGTTATCTGTCCCCGAGGTTACCATGTATATGATAGGATGTGACCGGTCCCTCGGCGTGATATTTGTCCCCGAGGTTACCGTATGTATGATATGGTATTTGTCCCGGCGTGGTATATGTCCCCGGGGTCACCGCGTATGTGATATGACATCCGATTCCGATATGCATGACTTGTGTTGGAGAGTAAGCATTCCGACTTTCCGTATATTCTGTATTCCGTCTGTTATATGATATCATTTGAGCAATTTGTACGTTCTTTAATCCATCTGGCATACGAGATGAGTAAGTATGATTCGGGTCTGGAGAAGAAAAATAGTAAGTGTTTGGTAATCTGGATAAGCTATTTATATGTTGTGCTATCTGTTTCTGTTATGGTTCCGTTTCCTGTACACATGCCTTACATACTCGGTACATATTCCGTACTGACCCCCTGTTCTTCGGGGGCTGCGTTTCATGCCGCGCAGGTACCCACAGATGGATAGACGAGGTTAGCTGAAGATGATCCAGTGGATTGGCGGGCTCCATTTCCTCCAGGAGTGCTGCCGAGTCAGAGTATGTATGCTGTGATGTCTGATCAGTATTAGAGACTTTGCAGACAGCGTCGTGGGTATTGATAGTCAGTCTGTAAGCGGCTCCATCAGCCGATTTGTCATTTTGTGTTATATAGTGAATTTTATATAATTACAGATTTGTTAAATTCTGGAAATAGTAAGCAGAAAATTTTGAAAGCTCAACATGTATTTTATTTGTAATTGACTTTCAGAATTCAAAAAAAAAATTGGTGTGTAATCAGGGTCTGCGGGTTCGCTCGGCTCTGTATATGGGGTCGAGTGCCCATCACACCCTAATAGGGTTAGGGTGTGACACTTATCATAGGTACATTCTCTTGTCTAACATTGTCATGATCATTATCATCATAGAAACATTCTCGTTAGAGTAGTCATAGTACTTGTCATTTGGTAACGAGATCGGGATCAAAGGTCCCCTTTGGATTCACTTCAAGTAAGCCAGCCAAGGCTACAGGAAAATCCGAGAGTAACGGGCCCACCTCAGGCCGGATGGGGTAACGTATACGATTTACATATGTTACGTGTCATAGCGTTACTTGTGAGGGTCTTAGGGTAATCGGGTCCCATTTATACAAGTTCTAAGGGTGTAGGAGGCTTTTCCAACAATTGGCACAATTTCTAGTTCAATTCTATTGAACAAAAAGGAGAAACCTTTAGGTACGGGTTCCGGGGAATAGGGTTGTCCCCGAGGCTCGTGCCCGACTTATTACCCCTAAAACATGCCATAGAAAGAAGGGTGAAGCCTTACATACCTCTTTCCTCTCCTTTTGCTACTCTAAATTCACATTGCAATCCCGTCAAAATCTGCAAATTGGTCATTTTTACCAAAACTCTCATTAGGACACTTAGAGTTAGAATCTTAAGGAAACACTTGGCTACCCAAATTTCGGCAGCATTTCCTCTGTAAATACACCATCCTCAACATTTACCTAGCAATTTTTCAATCAACAACAACCCGGGAATTCAAACCCGGCCAAACCATCAATATAAATTCAACAATCACACTAGCAATTCACACATTCAATTCAAGGTACATTCCGACACCTCAATTAGCATTCTACTTCCTTCAAGACTTTCCAAACTCCAATAGAACAACAACAACCTTATAATACATGTGTTCCAACAACATCATAGCAATGTCATTACATGTCTTCCATACAAGAACATTATTTTCAATTTACACAATGTTCAAACAACCCACTTTATACACACTTCCGCCCGAATTTCACAATACCATCAAAGACAACCACACATTACTTTCTTCCACATTTATGAACTTCACTATCATTCTACACATTCACAACATCATTCATGCAATTATAAGAATTTAAGCTAATGTCAAATTAACTTCTTCGACGCTTCCACAACGATTACAACTTCGTTTTCATTATGGAATGCATAACGACAACAATCAAAACACTACATAAAAATCGATCCGATTGTCCTACAGAACATCACCATATTCGGCCACCATTATCAATAACACAACAAATACTAACTAGCACTTGCTCACCATTTCTTCATGTTTCAACACATATACACGACTATACATACAATATACACCACACGGCTACAACACAACATCAATATTTTCCTTGAATTTCATCCACATTCACATACTATATCATATACAAACATCAAAAACATATAAAGAAGGGATTAAACCTTACCTCTTTCCTTGTTTCTTCAATCTTTCCCACTTGACTAAAATTGTGAACTTGCAAGAATAAATGGCTTTCTTGTCTCAATAATTATACCATCTTAGAGAGGACTCTTGAATTAGTATAAATACTAGAAGAACATATTTTGTTTGGACCAAGATGGATGACTTCAATTTTTTTCTCCTTCTTCTTTCTTTGGCCGTGAGGCCTTCTCTCTTGCCCTCTATTTCTTTGTTTCTTGAATGTTCTTGAATAAGATGACCAATTGATGGATCATCTATTTAACTACACAAATTAGCCTTTACATGGGCCTTGGCCCATTGCCCCCTTGGCCGGCCCCTCTTGGGCCTTTTTCTTCATTTCTTTTTGTTTTTCCCCAAGCCCAATTATGTTTGGCTAGTTTTTGTAAGTCATGAAAACATTTTTTTTTCCAATTTCCAAACTTGCCTTCGTCTTTCTCCATTTTTCCACGAGTCATACCACGAATTCCCCTTTTGCCCTTGACCTTTCTCATTATTTCCACTTTTAAATTCTCATAAGCAACTCGTATGCTTAACAAAATAAAAATTATGGCCTTGCTTGTTGTCTTCCCGCGATTGTCTTGAATTGTCCAATTGCATAAAACGCGGGATATAACATCCTCCCCCCCTTTAGAACATTCGTCCTCGAATGTTAAACTGGTCTTGTAGCGTAGCATAGTACTTCGGGGAGGTCTCCTTTGTGATCGTCATTATTCTCTTATACCTATTCCTTATCCTTTACCTTATTCTCCTTGGCCTCTGCACAGTCCTCATTTCACGTCATAGGTTTCCTACTTCATCGCACCAACTCGTTTTTACTTCTTTAGTGTATTTTCTTGATTGGCCGATATGGTTTAAATTCTGGCCCCAAGCCAATGAGTTTCCTCCCTTTCGACTTAAGACTCGTAATATGCTCTCCCCTCCCTTTTAAGGGGTTCCTCACATGCCAACAATCCTTTTATAAAGTCTTTGTTTCTGCCTTATTCTTCACCTTCTTTTCGACTTTTATTTTCTTTGTTTTCCGTCTACTCACTCTCTTTCCTTTCCACATATCATTATGCTGGAACTCCCAACCTCTACCCATAACAAAATAGCAATTCACTTGCGACACTTGTACCATTTATCCCCGCTGTCCCTCGATCTTTGGTGCCCTTACTCGATTGTTGCCCTCTTTATACCGTGGCTTCGGTTGCTGGGGCACACACGCCACCGATACCATCATATGTGGGCGTCATACACGTTCATATACACACATATATATTTAGTATCAACTATCCCACAAGATACCTCCAGGCACTATTCAGGCCTATCCTAGTTCCCGCGCCGTAATGAACTTTCCGTCTCTCCACCGATCTAGTCTGCTTTGTCTTGCACGACTTCTTATAGTCTCTAACCATCCCATATACTATAGTTTCCCTTAAGTTACTCTTATTACTCATTTGCTTGTCATGTCTCAATTTATAGTTTCTCTGCATACTTCCCAGGGGGTCACCCATCATGAAATTGCTCCAACCTGAGCACGCTTAACCTTGAAACTTTGATGCATTTTAATACATGAATGCCAATATAATCATATCGACTGCCCCGCACGACCTTTGTCGCATTATTTAAGGTAAGTCGGGGTTCTAATAGTTCCCAAAATGCCCTCACGGCGGGTCCCGCTCTTATATTCACTTTCCTGACCATACGATTGCCATATTGCCCCTGTTTAATCTTCACTATTTGCTCCCATCCATACCTATAACTACCTTTTATCGGGGTTTCTAAATTCACACTGGTGGCTGGGACATCTCAGTCGCTATTACTTATCACCGCTAAGTCTTTGGCCCCTTTTTGAATTTCTACCTGCCGTTGTCAATTAGTATTCCTGCAGAGATTACATATACATAGAAAGTTGCAAGAAAATCTCATATACCTGTAGCCGATCCATCTTGAGCCTGGCCCGGGGAGCTACCGTGTGAAGTATGTTCTTTATTCTCGTCGCCCTGCTCATCGCTCGTTCGACCCTCGTCATTTCTCGCGTCCGAATCCGAAGAGAATAGCGGTGATTCCGGGTTCACTGATGGCAAGAACAAGGGACAGGAGAAATCCGTAGCGCTCTCCGAGGTGGCCGGACTGGCACGGTCCTCCATCACGGGAGTAACTGGCGTACCCCCGGAAGCCTCCTCATTCGTCATCCCAGAAGAGTGCTCTGACGGGTCTGTGCCATCACTATCCTCCTCCCTGGAGGTAAGAAGCTCTGGGGAGTCATCGCCGAATCCTCTGAGGGATTTGTATCATAGCCACTGTCTGCGGAGTCCCCTGCTCTGGGGGTTAGAATCTGGAGGAATTGTCGCTGGGTCCTCCGACGGATCCGTGTCATAGTTGTCCTCCGCGGGATCCTCCGCCCTGGGAGTCAGGAAATCTGGAGGAGTTGTGGCTGGATCCTCTGACGGGTCTGACTCAATCGAATAGCCGAGGCTCCCCCTACTCGGCTCTGGAGATACTCTAGGGGCCTTACTGGTGCCCCCATCATCTGAAGCTGATCTCTTCATCGACAGTACTGAAACCATAGCATAGGATTAGGAAAGGAATGTGGAAGCCTGGTAGCATAGCTCTATCGCACGATCTTAGAATACAAGGAAGGTCATATTTCCTAAATGCCCTGTAGCCTCCTCTTTATAAGTGTGGCGCGCTACACACCCATAAACAAGGCTCTACTGGACACGGCTTGTAGACAAACCCTAGGACCGAACTGCTCTGATACCACTTCTGTCACTACCCAACTAGGGGCCATGACGAGTACCCGATACTTGTACCGAGCACTCCTTATCTATCATATTACCTTTACCTCTTAGCAAGCCGTGTAAACAGAGCCATATTTTTTTTTCTGAACCTTAACATTAGCAGCGTCACCGTAAACATAAGTAGTAAGCTTTCCGCTATCGCGTTATACTGGGACGCGAACAATTCAAAATACAATACATCTAACTGTACATAGCTGACTGTGCATATCTGTCTACGAGCCTCTAGACATAGTACACTTATACATAGAAAGAGCCGAGTACTGTCGTGCCCGAATATACATGCACAAAATAGTACCGCTGGAGTGAGGCTCCGAAACAACTGGAGCGCTGTCAAGTACGGCTGGTAGAGCTTCTAAGGATCACGTCCACCTGTCTGCTGACCTGCGCGGCAAGAAACTCAGCGTCCACAAGAAGGGACGTCAGTACGAATAGTGTACCGAGTATGTAAGGCATGGAAAATAATACAAGCAGTAACATAGAGTGCGATTAATAATATCATGGAGTCATAGGACATATAACGAGGCAAGAAAGTAACCTGTACATAGGAAGGCCCCTTTTCAGGCCGGCTGTCATGTAGGCTTGTCTTTTCATCTTTGAAACGTTTCTTTTCATAGGCATAGGAATTAACATTTATATATTACTTATTCTCGTATACAGAAAACAGTACAATTCAGTAAACAATATCTTTTACTCACATTTACATACGCCGAATACATCGGCTCTCCCAACCCCCCTCCCCAACGGTGTCCCAACATATTATGCCATACATATCATACATTATATATACAGACGCCGCGTACGGCTCTCCCATATCACGCGTCCGGGCATCCCGCGTCCAGGATAGAATCCAGCTGAAACAGGTGGTGATATAACAGTGGCCCTTCCCCTTTCCCCATATACATATACATGTACATTTACTTCTCTCTTATACATATACATGTCCTATATACAATTACTTATCTTATATACATATACATATCCATACGCATATACCTGTATCATATAACCAGCATGCACGGGAGTCCAAGGAAAGTTACGCCCATCGGAGTGACATAAAGTCGGTAACCTCCGATTACATTATGGAGTACTTGTGATCGCTTTGTCTCACCTTGAAGGGACGAGTATTTTAAGGCGAGACTATCAACGGAGAATAGTATTACTGTAACAGTAGAATGAAATCGCGGGCATCATAGATGATAGTCATAGGCTTTGGAGTCTTAGAAAATAAAGTTAGAGCTAGGGAATATAAATACGATTCAAAAATAGTTTATCAATTTCATATTCACATTGAATCCTTAGCTTAAAAATCTTAGTCGTAGAATCGTTCCGGTCGTACTTATCATAGAAACATTCTCGTTAGAGTAGTCATAATACTTGTCATTTGGTAACGAGATCGGGATCAAAGGTCCCCTTTGGATTCACTTCAAGTAAGCCAGCCAAGGCTACAGGAAAATCCGAGAGTAACGGGCCCACCTCGGGCCGGATGGGGTAACGTATACGATTTACATATGTTACGTGTCATAGCGTTACTTGTGAGGGTCTTAGGGTAATCGGGTCACATTTATACAAGTTCTTAGGGTGTAGGAGGTTTTTCCAACAATTGGCACACTTTCTAGTTCAATTCTATTGAACAAAAAGGAGAAAACTTTAGGTGCGGGTTCCGGGGAATAGGGTTGTCCCCGAGGCTCGTGCCCGACTTATTACCCCTAAAACATGCCATAGAAAGAAGGGTGAAGCCTTACATACCTCTTTCCGCTCCTTTTGCTACTCCAAATTCACGTTGCAATCCCGTCAAAATCTGCAAATTGGTCATTTTTACCAAAACTCTCATTAGGACACTTAGAGTTAGAATCTTAAGGAAACACTTGGCTACCCAAATTTCGGCAGCATTTCCTCTGTAAATACACCATCCTCAACATTTACCTAGCAAGTTTTCAATCAACAACAACCCAGGAATTCAAACCCGGCCAAACCATCAATATAAATTCAACAATCACACTAGCAATTCACACATTCAATTCAAGGTACATTCCGACACCTCAATTAGCATTCTACTTCCTTCAAGACTTTCAAAACTCCAATAGAACAACAACAACCTTATAATACATGTGTTCCAACAACATCATAGCAATGTCATTACATGTCTTCCATACAAGAACATTATTTTCAATTTACACAATGTTCAAACAACCCACTTTATACACACTTCCGCCCGAATTTCACAATACCATCAAAGACAACCACACATTACTTTCTTCCACATTTATGAACTTCACTATCATTCTACACATTCACAACATCATTCATGCAATTATAAGAATTTAAGCTAATGTCAAATTAACTTCTTCGACGCTTCCACAACGATTACAACTTCGTTTTCATTATGGAATGCATAACGACAACAATCAAAACACTACATAAAAATCGATCCGATTGTCCTACAGAACATCACCATATTCGGCCACCATTACCAATAACACAACAAATACTAACTAGCACTTGCTCACCATTTCTTCATGTTTCAACACATATACACGACTATACATACAATATACACCACACGGCTACAACACAACATCAATATTTTCCTTGAATTTCATCCACATTCACATACTATATCATATACAAACATCAAAAACATATAAAGAAGGGATTAAACCTTACCTCTTTCCTTGTTTCTTCAATCTTTCCCACTTGACTAAAATTATGAACTTGCAAGAATAAATGGCTTTCTTGTCTCAATAATTATACCATCTTAGAGAGGACTCTTGAATTAGTATAAATACTAGAAGAACATAATTTTTTTGGACCAAGATGGATGACTTCAATTTTTTTCTCCTTCTTATTTCTTTGGCCGTGAGGCCTTCTCTCTTGCCCTCTATTTCTTTGTTTCTTGAATGTTCTTGAATAAGATGACCAATTGATGGATCATCTATTTAACTACACAAATTAGCCTTTACATGGGCCTTGGCCCATTGCCCCCTTGGCCGGCCCCTCTTGGGCCTTTTTCTTCATTTCTTTTTGTTTTTCCCCAAGCCCAATTATGTTTGGCTAGTTTTTGTAAGTCATGAAAACATTTTTTTTTCCAATTTCCAAACTTGCCTTCGTCTTTCTCCATTTTTCCACGAGTCATACCGCGAATTCCCCTTTTGCCCCTGACCTTTCTCATTATTTCCACTTCTAAATTTCTCATAAGCAACTCGTATGCTTAACAAAATAAAAATTATGGCCTTGCTTGTTGTCTTCCCGCGATTGTCTTGAATTGTCCAATTGCATAAAACGCGGGATATAACAGGTGGTCGGCCCCGGGTATCCGTTATGGCCCCCTATTCGAGTCGTGACAACTGCAGTGGGGCTTGGGCCGCTGTAGTGATCAACACGAGGCAGAATCTATGTTTTATATTCTCTATTCCGAACCCATTCCCCACACAACTCCAAAATAGTTTCCAAGAACTGCTGTGGCAAAATTCAAAGGATAGGGCTAGAACACTCTTGAAAGGTAAGTCTCAACCCTTTACTTTGTTCATTCCATCATCATGTTAGATTTCATGATTAGGTAAAGGCTCGTTAATGGTGAATGAAAGGGCTAAAACCCTAAAACATAAGAAACCCTTGTTTGATGAATGGGTTATCAATTTTATTAGTGCTTAATCATCTAGGAGCAGAGATTATCACTTCCTAGGATGAGAACTTGACTATTAATGGTGGATTTTGTTGATTGAGACTTAGGGTTTCGTAAAGATGGTAACTTTAGCATAAAAACTGTTTGTAAAAGGATTGAAACGATTAGAAAACCCATGAGTGGGTAGAATATGATTATTGGGATGGATATTAGTATGAATTCACGTTTAGTGGTAGTTCACCCATTTGAAAAAGGGTAGAAGTAGTTGGGTTCTCTTCCCTAACTGTTGTTTGATTGAGTGGTTGATTCAAATACTCACGTAGCGCTATATTTCTAGATTTTAAGCGTTCAGAAGCTTTGCAAAAGGGAAAGCCATTGCGGAGTGATTGTATTGTCCCTGTTCTGCTTTGAGGTAGGTTACGGTCTACTTGAGTTAGACTTTTATTAGTTTATTATATATGTTATGAAATTGATAGGAGAAGCATGATTAGGGATTTTGGCATAAAGTGTGGTTGGAACTTCCTTAATCGATATTGGTTGACTTATTTGTGATTAACTATTATGAAATGATAAAGAAGGAGTTAATGAATACTCTTCTTGTGGACTTGAAGTAATCCCTTATTCATGCTATTGATGAAATAATTGTTTAGCCTTGATATGACTTATGGCATGGTGACTTGTGTTCCCTGATATTGATCTATTGATTGTTCACATTCCTTAATTGATTGTGAAATGGAAATACATTGTGATGATACAGATAATATAAATATGAAAAGACACATTTGACAGGGGGTGAGGATGTAACCTAGTTATGGGCTCGTGATCCAAGGTCAGTTCCAGAGCGAGTGGTACATGGACACCGTGGGTCCCCTGCAGGTCATGACTAACTGGGGAAAATAATACTATTTATCATGTGTGACACGGTTAAGATACTTTTATTAATTATTGCATTGCATAGGACTCATGACTAACTGGGAAAACAATACCATTTAGCATGTGTGTACATGGTTGAGATACTTTTATTAATTATGATATTACTATCTTGTATCATCCTGGCAAGGCAAATATAATGGCAGATGCCTTGAGCAGGAAATCAGCTAGCATGGGCAGTTTGGCTCATTTGACTAGTTTGATTGCGTCGGAGCGTTCGTTGGCCAGGGAGCTTCAGACTCTATCTAACAGTTTCATGAGGCTTGATGTGTCTGGTTCGGGAGGAGTGTTGGCTTGTGTTGACATGAGATCATCATATCTGGAGCAGACTAAGGCCAGACAATTCGAGGATACGAGTTTGAATAATATTAGAGATAACGTCTTGCGTGGTGAGGACAAGGAGGTCATGATTGATATTGAGGGTGTCTTGTGTATTAAGGGATGTGTTTGTGTTCCCCATGTTGATGATTTGATTAAGACAATTTTAGCAGAGGCTCATAGTTCTAGATATTTCACTCATCCCGGTGCTACCAAGATGTACCGTGACTTGAGGTAGCATTACTAGTAGGCTAGGATGAAGCGCGATAGAGTTTAGTTAGTTTCACAGTGTTTAAATTGCTAGTATATGAAGTACGAGAACTAGAGACCCGGGGGTACACTTCAGAGGATGCCCATTCCAAAGTGGAAGTGGGAGAGGATAGCGATGGATTTTGTGGTTGGTCTTCCAAAGACCTTGGGTAAGTTGATTCGATTTGGGTCATTGTTGATAGATTGACCAAGTCTGCCTATTCATACCAATTCAGATTACCCATACTACTCATAAGTTGGCCCAGATTTATATCTGGGAGATTGTTCGCCTGCATGGGGTTCCTATTTCCATCATATTCGATAGAGACACAACGTTCACATCCTGATTTTGGAAGACTTTGCATTTAGAATTAGGTACTAGACTAGACCTTAGTATGGCTTTCCACCCTCAGACAGATGGCCAATCTGAGTGGACTATTCAGGTCCTGGAGGATATGCTCTGAGCTTATTTGATTGACTTCGGTAGCCATTGGGATCAGTTCTTACCATTGGTTGAATTTGCATATAACAATAGTTATCACTGAAGCATTGATATGGCCCTATTTGAGGCTCTTTAAGGGAGGAGATGTAGGTCCCCTATCGGGTGGTTTGATGCTTTTGAGGTAAGGCCATGGGGTACAGATCTCTTGAGAGAGTCCTTAGATAAAGTTAAGAGGATTCAGGAAAAGCTCTTGGCTGCTCAAAGTAGGCAGAAAGACTATGCGGATCGAAAGGTCCGAGATATTGAGTTCATGGTTGGAGAACAAGTCTTATTGAAGGTCTCACCCATAAAGGGTGTGATGAGGTTTGGGAAGAAAGGTAAACTTAGTCCCAGATTCATTGGGCCATTCGAGATCCTAAATCATGTGGGGGATGTCGCCAATGAGTTGGCTTTGCCCCAGGTTTATCAGGTGTTCATCTAGTATTCCATGTCTCTGTGTTGAAGAGATATCATGGCGATAGTTCATTTATCATTCGTTGGGATTTTGTCTTATTGGATAAGAATTTGCCCTATGAGGAAGAGCCTATTTCTATTCTAGATAGAGAGGTTCGTAAGTTGAAGTCAAAAGAAATAGCATCAGTGACAGTTCAGTGAAAGAACTATCCTTTTGATAAAGCTACTTGGGAGACAGAATTCGGCATGTGAAAGAATTATCCCGAGCTTTTCACTGAGTCAGGTACTTATTCCCTTATTTCTCTTCCTTTTTGGTTCGGAGACGAACGGGTGTTTAATTAGTATCTGATGTAACGACTCGCTAGGTCGTTATGGGGATAACATAGAACAATAGACCTCCGTTGGGAATTCTGAGGCTGCGGGTGAGTCCGTAGCGTGTTTTTATGTATATGTGCATGTTTTGTTTGCGTTTGTAGGGCCTCGAATTGGTGTTGGGATTTTTGGGTGAAAAACTGGTGGAAAAAATGAGCTACCGGTCAAAATGGACCGCTGCAGCGGGTGAGAAACCGCTGTAGCGGGTGAGGAACCGTTGTAGCGGGTCCGTCATAGCGGTTCTAGGCTCGCCGCCTCAGGAGCAATGGATTTAATAAGGTCTGCCATAGCGGGAGGGTTCCTGCTATAGCGAGACCGCTGCAGCAGGGCTTGGGCTGTTGCAATGATCGACGCGCGGCAGAATCCGTGTTTATATTCTCTATTCCGAACCCATTCCCCACACAACTCCAAAAATAGTTTCCAAGAACTGTTGTGGCAAAATTCTATGGCTAGGGCTAGAACACTCTTGAAAGGTAAGTCTCAACCCTTTACTTTGTTCATTCCATCATCATGTTAGATTCCATGATTAGGTAAAGGCTCGTTAATGGCGAATGAAAGGGGTAAAACCCTAAAACTTGAGAAACCCTTATTTAATAAATGGCTTATCGATTTTACTGTTGCTTAATCTTCTAAGAGCAGATATTATCACTTCCTAGGATGAGAACTTGACTATTAATGGTGGATTTTGTTGATTGAGACTTAGGGTTTCATAAAGATGGTAACTTTAGCATAAAAATTATTTGTAAAAGGGTTGTTAGAAAACCCATTATTGGGACGGATATTAGTATGAATTCATGTTTAGTGGCAGTTCACTCATTTCAAAAGGGTAGAAGTAGTTGGGTTCTCTTCCCCAATTGTTGTTTGATTGAATAGATGATTCGAATACTCATATAGCGCTATATTTGAAGATTTTGAGCATTCGGAAGCTTTGCAAAAGGGGAAAGCCATCGCGGAGTGATTGCATTGTCCCTATTCTGCTTTGACGTAGGCTACGGTCTACATGAGTTAGACATTGATTAGTTTGTTGTATATGCTATGAAATTGATAGGAGAAGCATGATTAAGGCTTCAGACATAAAGTGTGGTTGGAAATTCCTTAATCGATATTGGTTGACTTATTTGTGATTAACTATTATGAAATGATAAAGAAGGAGTTAATGAATACTCGCCTTGCGGACTTGAAGTAATCCCTTATTCATGTTATTGATGAAATGATTGTTGAGTCTTGATATGACTTGTGACATGGTGACTTGTGTCCTTGATATTGATCTATTGGTTGTTCACATTCCTTAATTGATTGTGGAATGGAAATACATTGTGATGATACAGGTAATATAAATAGGAAAAGGCACATTTGACAAGGGGTGAGAATGTGGCCTAGTTATGAGGTCGTGATCGGAGGTCAGCTCAGGAGTGAGTGGTACATAGACACCATGGGTCCCCTGCAGGTCATGACTAAATGGGGAAAACAATACTATTTAGCATGTGTGTACACGGATAAGATACTTTTATTAATTATTGCATTGCATCGGACTCATGACTAACTGGGGAAAATAATACCACTTAGCATATGTGTACACAGTTGAGATACTTTTATTAATTATTGCATTGCATCAGACTCATGGCTAATTGGGAAAACTTTACTAATTGACATGTGTGTATTGATATGTGACAGTGTGAGATAATTCGTGAGATACAACTGTGTTGGTGATTACATGATTTGAGTTATTTTATTGATTGTTGGTTGTGTGGGCTTTATCTTAATCCAGTGGGATGATTCTTCTTGATAATTTCTTGTGGTTATGTGTTGTTATGCCTATCTGTCTATTTTATTGATTTCGTGATTTTATGCATGATACTAATCTTAGTGCCTATGATATCTACCGGTACATAGTGTTTGTACTGATACAACATTGCTACATTCTTTTGAGTGCGGATTGTGGTCCAGAGGCGTCTACCTAACCTCATATTTAGCGTGAGGCCAGTTTCAACAGATTTGAGGGTGAGCTCCTATCGATGCCAGGCCGCCTGAAGATCTTTCTCATTTGGATGTCTATTTCATTTAGTCCAGACAGTTGTTCATTCTTTAGATAGTTATATTTTAGAGTCCTTCTATGATGACTTTTGAATTTTGGGGTTGTAATAGTTAGGACTTCTGCGCCTTTATTTATTTTATGGCATGACTAGATGTTTGGATGATTATTACTTTCTTATATTCTTGATATGTCTAAAAATGGCTAAGTAATTGGTAATCGTTGGGTGGTTGGTTAAGGGGATTGGTTCGCCCACTAGGTGAATTAGTGTGGGTGCTACTCATGGCTAATTAGGTCGTGACACCTGCCCACTCAACACATTTCAATCCAAGTTCCGAGACTCCCAAATCATTTCCTATGTGAATAGGATAAGTAGGGCAAAGTATGTGATCAACTTTGGTTAGAAGTTAAACCAGATCATTTCCCACATGAGCAGGATCAAATGTTCAACTTGAACTCAGAGAAATTGAATTTCTGATGGTTGAGTAGCTGGTGTTTTTCCTTGCTACTAATCCTGTAAAAAAGAACACAAAGTTAGAAATATGTACCACCATGTTCTTCTCACAAAGGACTTGAAAATGATGATATGAACATTGTTATATCCCGTATTTCGTATGTTCGGATATCCCAAAGTAGTCGTGACGAAGTAAAGGGAATGACCATTTTCAAAAATTTATTATAATGTATAAGTTGTTGTGAATATTATTTACGAACATTGGTAGTATGGAAATATTGCGAAGGACTAAGGGCAAAATGGGAATTTCACAAAATAAAATATCAAGAATGTTCTTGAAGGGCCCTTGGCCGTGTGGCATGCCCCTATATGTCCACATTTTTATTAATTAATAAGGGCTAATGGTAAATTATAACAACATAAGGGGCAAAGCTTGCCAAAGAAGACATTAGTCTTCTTTGTTAAAATTTCAAGAAAACTCTAGAAAAAAAAAAAGACAAATAAGTCATCTTTGCCATCAAATTAAGAAGAATCTAGAGATGGATAGGTGGCCACATAAGATTGGAGGAGACTATATATATATATATAAAAGGAGAGGACTAATTCATCAATTTGGAGAGTTGAAGAAACAAAGAAAAAAGAAGACACTTTGGGAGAAAAATAAAGGGCCAATTTCGGCCAAGCTTGGAGGAAACAAGAACCTTGGAAAAAATTTCTCAAAAATTACTCTCTACTAATTGGAGGTCCCTAGCAAGGAGAAGAGGTCATTGGAACAAGTAGAACATTTATTATTGCAAGATCAACATTCTAGCCAAGTGGGAAATTGAAGAAAAAGGGTAAGAACTTAATCTTCTTTTATATGTTATGTATGGTTGTGTATGTTGTGGTGTGTGGGAGTGAATGGAACTCATGAAGATTATGAAAATATGGATGTTGAATAGTTGTCCGTGTATATGTAGTTGTGGCCGTGTGGTCATAGTGTGATTTGGAAGAGAATGGATTAATTCTATGTAGTATGTTAGTTGTTGTTGCAATGTATGGAAAAGGATGGAAATTCATGAAAATAGGGGTGTAGTTGTTGTGGCCGAGAATGTTATTGTGTGGTAAGCTATGATGAATTGATTTCATGTAATATTCTAGTCGATGTCGTTGCGGATTCTATGATATTATATGAAGGATTAAAGGGTTGGAACGAAATGGAAATTGGTTGTAGATTGGTGGAGAAGTTAATGTAATATTAGTATGCTTCTTTATATTTGTATGAATATGATGTTAGCAATGCATGGTTTTAATGTGGGTTATGAATCTAGAATAAAAATGTGTGGTTACACTTTTGTTGAAGTTTTCGGGTAGCATTAAATAATTGTGAATATTGTGAATGTTGTCGGACTATGTAGGAAGAGCGCTTAATGTTAGAATGTATTCTTGAATTGATTATTGACGTTATAGCTTGGTTGTTGGTTGGGTTGCTATTGAATTGGGCCGAGCCATATTCTCGGGGGTGGCATATTTACAGGGGAAATGCTGCCAAAATTTCGGCAGACAAAGTGTTACTTTAAAGAATCAACTTCTAAAGGCTCTAATCAAGTTTTGGTAAACATGACCAATTTGTAGATTTTGGCGGATTTGGAACGTGAATTTGGAGTCGCATAAGAAGCAGAAAAGGTATTTAAGGCTTCACCCTTCTTTCTATGGCATGTCTTAGACGGAATATGTTGGATATGAGCCTCGGGAATAACTCTACCCTCCGGAATCCGCGCCTAAAGTTTTCT
The DNA here is from genome assembly GCF_019175385.1 of Lycium barbarum. NCBI lineage: Eukaryota > Viridiplantae > Streptophyta > Magnoliopsida > Solanales > Solanaceae > Lycium > Lycium barbarum. Next base: position 60,189,253 of record NC_083342.1, on the reverse strand, counting down.
CTTTTTCAATCAGTAGAATTGAACTAAAAAGTGTGCAAAATGTTGGAATAATTTCCTAAACCTCTAGAACTCGCATAAATAGGACCCAACTACCCTAAAACCCTCACAAGTAACGCCATGACATGTAACATATGTAAATTTGGTACGCCACCTCATTTGACCCGAGGTGGGCCCATGGTCCCCGGATTTTCCTTATTGTTCCGTTTGATTTATTTTGAAGCAGAATCCAAAGAAACCCTTGATCCGTATTCCGTTCACCGAATGACAAGTACTGTAACTATGCTAACGAAGATACTCCTATGATGACAATGATAATGATGATGTTGAGAAAGAGAATATGCCTACGATAAGTACGACAAGAATGATTCCATGACTAAGAGTCTTGAGCTAAGAATCCTATGTGAATATGAAAGTGTTATACTAGTTCTTGAACCTCAATTCTATTCCTTAGCTATGACACTAGTTTCTAAAAGACTTCAAAGCATATTAGTTGGCGGTTATAATGTCCATGATTTCATTTTATGCTCTCTCTTAAGGCTATTTTCCGTTGGTAGTCTCGCCTTAAAATACGCGTTCCTTCAAGGTGAGACAAAGTGACCATGATTATTCCATAATGTAATCGGAGGTCACCGACCTTACGTCACTCCGATGGACACCTGACTTTCTTTGGGCTCTCATGCATGCCAATTGTATGACATATGTATATGAATGTGAATATGTATATGTATATGTATATGAGGAAAAGGGAAAGGGCCATTGTTACATCACCACCTGATTCAGCTGGATTTCGTCCCGGACGCGGGATATGGGAGAGCCGGATACGGCGTCTGTATATGTTATATATATTTATATATGATATGTTGGGACACTGTTGAGGAGGGGGGTGGGAGAGCCGATGTACTCGGCGTCTGTAAATGTGAATAAAGGATACCGTTTTCTGAAACGTTCTGTTTTCTGTACATGTAAATAAGAAGTACTGTTTTCTGAAAAAAAGACGAAGCATGCATGGCATCTGCCTGAAAGGCATTCATATGTACAGGTTACTTCTGTCCCAAGATAAGCTCCATATGTCTATTCCGTTATTATTCATACTGTATATTCCTTTATTATGTCACTATTCATGCCTTACATACTCAGTACATTACTCGTACTGACCCCTCTTCTTCAGGGGCTGCGTTCATGCCGCGCAGGTACACCAGCTGAGCCACAGTTATCATAGAAGATGTTCCAGCAGAGTTGGCGGGCTCCACTTGTTCTGGAGTGCTGCCGAGTCAGAGTATATGAGCTATGGTGTTTGTTCAATGTTAGAGACTTTGCAGACAGAGTCATGAGTATAGAGTGTCAGCTTGGTAGACGGCTTCAACCGTCACAATGTTATTACGTTTCATGTCGCGGGTCCCATATGATGATAGACATTACTTATGAAAAAAAAAATATTGGAGGGCTTACCATGTATTTATTTCTTAATTGATACAAGAGTTTATCTATGTAATAAGAGTCAGCGGGTTCGCTCGGCTCCAGATATGGGGTCGGGTGCCCATCACACCCTAGTAAAGTCGGGGTGTGACAAACATTTCCTCCTTTCCACACCAGCAACTAATTCCATCCAGTTCTGCATATTTTTCCAACCCTGACCCTTAGCCCTTGTACTTCTTCCTCCTACTAGCAATCAACCAAAGTAATCCATATATATCCCCGGTGCCTTCAGAACCTGTCCATATTACCCTCCTCCTACTCATTGTCAAGCCGTCAGCAGAATGGGCCATAAGTGCCAATACCACATACTAATAGCATGTCAATATGCAGGTCTTGAACAAATCACATCCATCTGAATCCAACCACCATGACACCAAGTCTTGTACTCTATTAGAGGAACAAATATTAGTATCAACATAGTTACTATCCAATCTCATATCACTTCCACTGAAGAATGAATCAATGAGACAAAACAAGGATAACCAGTCATGCTCACCAGCAGAAACCAATTGACCTAATAGTCTGTATTATTTATAAAGCACTGTATCAAACCGTTCCATATCATTTCCGACTCTTTGCCTATATAGTACCAGCTTCGAGAAACTAATTTCTGTGAATTCTGCAGTTTTGATTACAAAATTCATGTAAACTCTGTGATGCATCCTGAAAGTTAGTCCCATATCATTTCCTATGCACCTAGGATATATAAAATAAAAGAGTAATTCTTCCTTAAACTTTAGTTGCATTAAATCATTTCCATAAACAGGATCATTAACACAAACAGCAGCAAATGACACTGTATTCCTAGCGGCCTTGCTAGTCCATTTGAACCAGGCTTCACTCCAAGAAATGTAACTTCTCCACTTCAAACCACCAGTATCCATCATCAGTATCTCCTTTTAGTCCTGATTCTCAAATAGGGACACAGAAGTTCGTCACTATTGAGAATCTTCCTCCCATTTGGGTTCAGTTCTGCAAATGAGTCAGTAATAACCTCCCCATGATAAAGGGCATAATTAGCTAAGTGATCAGCTTGTTGGTTACCCTCTCTCATGATATGCAACACCTGAACTTCTGGATTATCATGATCTCTCTAAAATTTCCTCAACAGCCGGTGCAATATTCCAAGGTGGTTTCCACTCTCTATCCAATTTATTCTTTCCCAGAATTGAATTAGTTTCCAAGATGAAGGTACATACATGTTGAGATAGACAATGTTACACCTCGGAAAATTTCCCGTTGATACTCAAGTGAACGAACTAGTGATGTGTGCGAGAGTATAATGTTTCATGAGCAATGTGCGTAAATGGACGAGAATGATTAGAATGAAAAGTCGAGCAATTTGAAAAGTTGAAAGTTGGCAAAACTGCCCAGTGGTCGTAAAGTGCAAAATACGGACCGTAAACTGGTATACGGTCCGTAAACTGGAAGGTCGTAAACTGCCATGCAAGGCTTCGACTTTCTGCCCAGTGGAGAAATGGTAAAATATGACCAGGAGGACGGACCGTAAAGTGATTTACGGCCCGTAAACCATGGTCGTAAATCACCATGCATGCAGCCTAAAGTTTCTGGCACTGCTTAAGGTTAAAGATGACCACGAGGGACGGTCCGTAAACTGAAATACGGACCGTAAACCTCCATGGACGACCACTGTTCACCCCAGCACAGATTGTCAGTTCATTAAATATAAGGACCAAGACTTGTTTTATTTCATTTCTACACTACACCACTTCTCTCAAGAATCATCTCTCTACATTTATTTCATAAGTTTTCAAGGACTATAAGCCACCAACAACATAAAAAAGTGAATCAAGTGTAAGCAAGCCATTAAATACCATTCAAGTCAAGAAATACAAATGGAGAAAAACTAGGGTTTTGCTCAAAGTGGAGTATTATTAACCAATGCTTGTTCCTACAATTTCTAAGGTAAGATTCATGATTTTTACATGATGTTTAAGGTATTGAAGAGTTGAAATACATGGATTGTAGAAAATATGGTCAAGTAGGTCATGAATGATGAATACTGGCATTTTGAGGAATAGTTTGAATTGAATCATGAATAGTGTTGTGTTGTGATATGAATGCATTATAAATGTTACTAAGATCATGAACTAGACACTTTAGACGAATGGACGAAGTTGGATGTTATGACCATGAATATGGGTGAATTAGAGGCAAATTAAGGAGTCTAAATAATGTGGATAACGTGAATGACTAATGGCCATTGTTATGATACTAATGAAGGTATAGACGCTAGCATTGGAAGGAAGCGTGCAAGTGTAGAATAGTCCGACGAAAAGGTATGTAAGGCTAACCCTTCTTTCATAATGTCACGACCCAGCTAGGGGCCACGACGGGTACCCGGAGCTAGTTACCGAGCACCGCTCACTCTATTGCTTATCTCGCTCATTTAGTACTCTTTTATCAATTTTACATACCAATTGTAGGAAAATCATATTTAATCAAAATGTAAATACTTTATATACATTTGCCCCTTGGCCATCAAAATAATACACATACATATGAAAACATTTTGTGAGACCATCTAACCCACACTGTGTATCTACGAGCCTCTACTAACATAATGAATACATGGACGGAACAAGACTCCGTCATGCCCAAAATATGCATATATGAATGTACATCAAAAGAATAGTCATAAGCACCTCCGAACAATGGAGTGCTATCTATCAGCTGACAGCTACTGAGGACCTGGGCCAAACTCTCCTCCCTGTCTACCTGTGGGCATGAACACGGCGTCCGAAGAAAGGACGTCAGTACGAATATTGTACCGAGTATGAGAGGCATACATAATGAAAGGAGACATCAATAATATGGGGATAACATCAACATGAGATATCTGGATCTGACTAATAATCATGAATGAAGTAATGCATGCTATCTTACTCATACTCATCATCATGACATGTATGTATCATATGCAAGTTGCCCGTCCATGTCGGAACGGTGTGATAATCAATAATATTAGCCCGCGTCCAGGCCTCCCGCGTCCGGGGTACCATCTCATGCCGCCCACTAGTGGTGTCTGCCCACGCCCGTAGGTCGTGGTGTATCCATATCGCTGGCCGCCGAAGCGGTGTCTACCCGGCCAACTAGGCCCGGTGTGAAATGCTCATGACATGCTCCATATTATGCTTATCATAAAATACTTATCTTATCATAATACGTATATAAGACTCGTGATCAACTTTACTCTATCGGGGTGACGTAAGGTCGTGATCCCCCGATTACATTATGAAACCATCATGGACATTCCGCCCCACCTTGAAAGGACTAGTACATAAGGTGAGTGTATGCAAGGAATATCATCATCCTCATTCTAGTGTCATCATATCGTATAACTCATCTCATATAGGCATTTATAAGTCGGACAACGCTTCCTTCGAACATACTACTTTTCTCACGTTCTATATCAACTCCCAATATTCATAATATTGTTCGCAATATCATGATCGACAATCGTCATTTACGTACATTTGGCAAAATCCACCATTTTCCTCCAATTTTCCCTTATTTCTACTTCTAGCTCATCCTTGCGTTTTCATGCATTTAATGTTTATTTCATAATAAAAACATCATTTATAACGTATTAGTACTCACAACACTTCAATATTCATGGTTCGATTCCACTATCATTCATTCATGCCACTATTCACTCAATAATGACCCATTTCTATGTTCTTCTACATTTCAAGTGTCTAAGCTTTCCAATACTTCAAACAATATGGAATAATCATGAAACTTACCTTGGAGGATGGTTGAACAATCCTTAAGTTGAAATACTTCACGTAGCCAAAACCCTAGTCCCACCTTCTTGGGAATTTCTTCACTTAGATGACCCTTTATTGAGCTCTTACCCTTGACTCCATGAAATTAGTGTTGTTGGTCTTGATATTCCCTTTAATTCTCTTGAATTCTTGTGGAGGAATTATTTGGAGAGTTCTATAATGTCTCTTGAGGTGTATGGATGAAAATGAAGTGAAATGAGGCTTAAGTCCCTTTTAAAAATCACAAAATCTGATTTTTAATGAATTCTTGTCGGGGTGAACAGTGGTCGTAAACCACCATATACGGACCGTTTTTTGATTTACGGTCCGTCCACTGTGGTCGTGTTTAAGCATCCCAGAAACAGAAAGGTTGGCTGGGGATTATAGCAATTTACGACTGAGGTTTACGGTCCGTAAACCAGTTTACGGGGCCGTCCTCCAAGTCGTATTTAACCATTCAATGACAAAAAGTTTTGGCTGATGGACATGGTAGTTTACGACCTGGTTTACGGTCCATAAACTGGGTCGTATTTAACCATATTCGACATTTACAGAAAGTTGAGATTTTTGACAAGCTGGAGGACGACTGCAATATACGGTCCGTAAATCACTTTACGGGCCGTATAGTGCCATATACGACCACTGTGCTGAAAAATTTTCCGCGACTTTCTTATCTCCAAAAATTCTTAATTAGCCATTCCCGACTTAATAAAATATCATTCACTCAATTTTCATCATTCCACTCATCACACAAGTACGGAGAAATTTCTGAGGTGTAACATTTTTCCCCCCTTTTGGAACATTCGTCCTCGAATGTTCGACACTCGGGGATTCTGGAAAATTTTTGCCAGAGTTTCCTTTGTAATTTGGATACTACCTTTCCATTACAACACCCACAATATCTTTGCCTCACAGGGCTATATCACAATATCAACACATTTATGGCCACACACGACCAAAAACATAAAATTAAAACATACATACCTCACACCATCGACGTCTCATCTTGAATCTCTTATGGGGATTGGAACAAATGGGGGTACATGGATTTCATCTTCTCCTCCGCTTCCCAAGTCATTTATTCCCGATTATTGTTCCGCCATAGAACTTGACTGAAGCAACCTCTTTATTCCGAAGCCTTCGCACTTGTCTATCCAAAATGGCAAGGGGCATCTCCTCGTATGTTAGCTCCTCTGTTACTTGCACATCATCAATCGGGACTATTCTTGTTGGGTCTCTAATACACTTGCGGAGCATCGAAACATGGAATACTGGATGCACGGATTCGAGCTCTCAAGGCAAGTCCAATTCGTAGGCTACTCGACCCTCCTTGCGAATGATTTGGTAGGGTCCGATATATCTGGGACTTATTTTTCCTTTCTTGCCAAATCGCATCACCCCCTTCATCGGCGATACCTTCAGGAACACCCAATCGCCCACCTGAAATTCCAAATCTCGTCGGCGATTATCTGCATAAGACTTTTGGCGACTTTGAGCTGTTAACAGTCGGTCTCGAATCACTTTAACCTTTTCAACTGCTTGTTGGATCAAGTCGGGGCCTATCAATTGTACTTTTCCGGTTTCAAACCATCTAATTGGAGATCTGCATTTTCTTCCATATAAGGCTTCATACGGGGCCATTTGAATGCTGGAATGATAGCTGTTATTATAGGCAAATTCAATAAGAGGGAAATGCTCATCCCAATTACCGCCAAAGTCCAATACACATGCCCGTAGCATATCCTCTAAGGTCTGAATAGTGCGCTCGGCGTGTCCGTCAGTCTGCGGATGGAACGCCGTGCTGAGCTTAACTTGGGTACCTAGACCTTCTTGGAAGGACTTCCAGAACTTGGCTGTGAACTGTGCCCCTCTATCTGTGATAATGGCCAAAGGAATACCGTGAAGTCGTACAATCTCCTTGAGATACAATTTAGCATAATCCTCCACTGAATATGTGGTTCTAACGAGGAGAAAATGAGCTACTTTCATGAGTCTATCCACGATCACCCATATAGAATCATACTTCCCTCGCGTACGGGGTAATCCTACCACAAAATCCATGTTAATCTCTTCCCATTTCCACGTAGGAATTTCCATTGCTTGCAATAACCCTCCTGGCTTTTGATGCTCGGCTTTCACTTGCTGGCAATTCGGACACTGTGCTACAAATTCTGCTATGTCTCGCTTCATGCCATCCCACCAATATACCAATTTGAGATCGTGGTACATCTTGGTTGCACCTGGATGAATAGAATACCGGGAATAATGTGCTTTCTCTAAAATTCGTTGGCGCAAGTTTGCCACATTCGGTACACATAGCCGGCCTTGATATCTAAGAACCCCTTCTATGGAAACTTCGAATGGAGACTTTTCCTTTTTCTGAGATAGATCTCGATAGTGGCTTAACTGAGGATCTTCATATTGCCGTTCCTTCACTTCTAGATTCAATGCTGAAACTGTGGGGTCATTGACGCGAATACCTACATTTCCTGAATCAATGGGTCGTACGCCGAGACTTGCTAACCGATGGACTTCACGAACCATTTCTCGCTTTTCCGAAGGAACTCCACATAAACAACCCATTGATCGGCGACTAAATTGTTACATCCCGTGTTCTCATGCGTTGGAAAGTGTGCAAGTTAAATGATATTAGTAACAGACACGAGGTTATTCCCCAAGCTTATAGGTGGTTAAAGTAATGGTACATATGTATCGTAAGGATTTGAAGTTAAACCAATCGAAAAAAAAAAAAGTTTGTCGAGTTTCAAAATTTATTCGAATAGGTCCACGCTATAATATCCCGTATTTTTGGACCAAGGAATGGAACCGTCCAACATGAGCGGTTTTATCGAGGCCGTAGGATTTGGTTATATTCAAGCACGAAAATCAAAAACTTGGTGTATATGAGAAAAGAAGTCCCAAAATTATTTAAGACGAAAAGGTGTGATGACGATAATTGAAAATAATATTTTATGTGTGCCAATAGAGACTATGAAGGTGATGTTATATTACATGGTCATGGTAATGGGTGTATGAATTATGTCAAAAGTGATCAACATTTACGTAAATCGTGATTAGGAAATTAATTAAGATTGTTTGATAAAAATTATGTGGACATATGTCATGGATAAGCGGAAGCAAGTCCATTATGTACGTATACATAAGCATTATTGTGTCACAAATATGATAAGTATCAAAAGGGAAGGGGTTGGCCAATGAGTGCCATGTGTAAGATTGGAAAGTGTGTATATTATACTAATCAATATCTAGTATTCAATTAGTGAAGTAGTGGCAGCATTACACGTATTGAAATACATGGGTACTATGCATAAATGTGCCTTCTATTCTTATGATAAGTGTCATAATGTAGATCAAGATGGGGCCACGTGTAAGGTAGAAAAGGTGTAATTTATGTCACTTATTATACTTTATTGAGAATTCACTTGGAAGGAAAAGTCATGCAAGATATTTTGGTAGAAAGAAACGTGAGCTTCAGTTCTTAGAAGCAATGTGAGTCCCAATTTTATGGAAGCAAAGTATAATTTTGCTCAAGAACGACATGCGAGTTTTGTCCACTATTTTGATTTCGTTGTTTCGTTTTGTTGTATTGTTAAAATTTGAAATTTATTCAAGGTGAAGTAATGTGGAAGAAGAGTATTTCTTGGCATATGAGGTAAGAATTCTCCTCTATTAGATATATTTAAATTCGTCCAGGCCACAATTAAATGAAGAGACGGGAACTACGAAAGTTATATCGGAAATCGGATAAATAGTTGTTGTTATTACGTGGATAGTTAGTGAATGTTGAAATAAAGTGGGACAGCAAGGAACTAATTATTGTATTATCGGACAAGGATTAAAGAGGTAGTATTGTATTGCTGGATGGTTAATGAGGTGGCAGCCCCCTACACGTGGAAGCATAGTAGAAGAAGTGATTAGTGACTAAGTCACTTGCATACAGATCTGCAAGCCTCATCCAAGGAAATACCTTTTAGTGGTGGGCTCCACCATCCAATATATATTCTATAAAACTTGCCTTGTTTTTGGAGAGTACAAGACTTCTTGAGAAATATAGATACATATATAGGTTCTACATCACTATTTTGGCTATGTACGTAACATATAGCTATCTCTCACGTTTCAGTTATATATGTAAAGAAGATACATATATTTCTTCTTCTTACTTTAGTTTAATGGAAGATATAGAAGTGCACAGCAATGTTTTACATTTTTGTTTCAAAGAAGATTAACGACCAACAATGTTTTAGGCACTTCATTTTGAGAAAGAAGGGAGCCGCAAGGCACTTAGCTTGTAGTGTAATTGGAAGTTGGGCAGCAACTAAGTGGCACCTTGCAGTAACGTGTATTCTATTTTAAGTGGTTGTTTGGTTCTTGTATACTCGGGCCAAGGCAGGTTGTTTCATCTTGGTTTAAGAATAAGTTTGGATGAGACGGTGGTTTTATTGTGATTAGCGGATCGATAATCGAGGTATGTTAAGTCTATTCCTTCTTTCATTTTGGCATGATCCTTGTTGTTATTCATTCTATAAGTACTCCATATGATTTCATTCTTAGACGAGTAAGGTCTAAATGTTTCTTGTGATGATTTATTGATATTGTACTCCTATTCTGTTCCGAAGGGAACACCCATAAGGTGCCAGTTGAAATGTGTATAAGGTTTTACTAATGATTTCGAGAAAATTAGTTTTATACTAAAGGAAACATAAAGTTAGATTTTCAAAACCACTCCGAAGGGGGTGTGAGATTTTACTATTTAGCTTTTCAAAACCACTCCAAAGGGGGTGCGAGATTTTACTATTTCATTTCATTTACGACCTATGTTTACTTTCCATATCATTATTATTATTATTATGCCCAAAGGGGCCATCCTTATTATTATGCCGGAAGCGGCATGCCCGAAAGGGCCATCCTTATTATTATGCCGGAAGCGGCATGCCCGAAGGGGCCATCATTGTTATTATGCCGGAAGCGGCATGCCCGAAGGGGCCAACATTATTATTATGCCGGAAGCGGCATGCCCGAAGGGGCCATCATTATTACTATGCCGGAAGCGGTCGTCCGAAGGGACTATTGTGATACTATACTCACATTGTGTAACTTAGAATTTGTGTAAGGAACTACATGGCACGGATTATAATGCTGTTCCAGGTTACTTCCGGGTTGCTTTTAAACTGGTTTACTATTATGCCTTTCCTTGTTTATGATTCAGTGATGCTTTACATATTCAGTACATATTCCGTACTGACCCCCTTTCTTCGGGGGCTACGTTTCATGCCACGCAGGTACACCCAGATGAGTAGAAGACTTTGCTAGATGGTGTTCTAGCGGGATTGGCGAGCTCCATCTCAGTTCGGAGTATTGCCGAGTCAAGTACTTTTGTTATGGTATTTTGTATATGTTAGAGACTTTGCCGACAGTGTCCTGTGGATAGGGCGTCGAGAAGTGCGAATTAATTATAGATGTTAAAAGAGTATGTATTTTCAGATGATTTCAGTTGGTAAAAGGTACGTAATTGATTGAAAGTTTTTCATAATCTGTATAAAGGTAATGACCTCTATTTGGAAAAGTTTCATGTTTTTGAAAGTTTTTGAAATGACAGGTTTTGGTAAAGCGAATGTTTAAGGGTTCGCTCGACTCTGAAGAGAGTTGGGTGCCCATCATGCCCTACCATTTTTAGGGTGTGACAAAGTGGTATCAGAGCAGGTCGTCTTAAGGGTTGTCTGCAAAGTCGTGTCTAGTAGAGTCGTGTTTATCGGTGTGTTGTGCACCACATCTATAAACAGGAGGCTACGAGACATTAACAGGGTGTCATCCTTTCTTTCATATCTAAGATCGTGCGATAGAGCCCAGTCGTAGGAAATGAAGTCCCTTGTACTAATCTTTGATTTCAGCTGAAGAACGGCATCGGCAGAAGAAAGTGACTGATGATATTGGAAGTTACAAAGTACGCAGGTAAGCAAAGGCACGAAAGATATATGTCGAGTAAGGTATGGAAGTACGATTGAAATGTAAAGTTGAAGATTGAAGGAGAAAGTAAACAGGAAAGTATAACAGGTGTAGTTTGAGTTGGGCATACGAGGTATGTTCATCATTTTCATATTATTGGTGATATTGAGAGCCCTGTGTGGCTATGATACGATATGAGATATACGTATAAATGTTGGCCCTGTGAGGCATTGTTGGTATTTTCTGCGTGCAGGTTTTGGGATAGTAAGAAGTACAGAGGAAACTCTGCCCAAATTTTCCCAGAAATAGAAAAACAAATTGATTGTCTGATAAGACTATATGTTATGACGATAAGGAAAACCTTTCAAAAAAAAAAATTCTTATAGAACCTTACGGGACCAATTTAACATTCGAGGCCGAATGTTCCTAAGGGGGGAAGGATGTTACATCCCGTGTTCTCATGCGTTGGAAAGTGTGCAAGTTAAATGATATTAGTAACGGACACGAGGTTATTCCCCAAGCTTATAGGTGGTTAAAGTAATGGTACACATGTATCGTAAGGATTTGAAGTTAAACCAATCGGAAAAAAAAAAAAGGTTTGTCGAGTTTCAAAATTTATTCGAATAGGTCCACGCTATAATATCCCGTATTTTTGGACCAAGGAATGGAACCGTCCAACATGAGCGGTTTTACCGAGGCCGTAGGATTTGGTTATATTCAAGCACGAAAATCAAAAACTTGGTGTATATGAGAAAAGAAGTCCCAAAATTATTTAAGACGAAAAGGTGTGACGACGATAATTGAAAATAATATTTTATGTGTGCCAATAGAGGCTATGAAGGTGATGTTATATTACATGGTCATGGTAATAGGTATATGAATTATGTCAAAAGTGATCAACATTTACGTAAATCGTGATTAGGAAATTAATTAAGATTGTTTGATAAAAATTATGTGGATATATGTCATGGATAAGCGGAAGCAAGTCCATTATGTACGTATACATAAGCAAATTGTGTCACAAATATGATAAGTATCAAAAGGGAAGGGGTTGGCCAATGAGTGCCATGTGTAAGATTGGAAAGTGTGTATATTATACTAATCAATATCTAGTATTCAATTAGTGAAGTAGTGGCAGCATTACACGTATTGAAATACATGGGTACTATGCATAAATGTGCCTTCTATTCTTATGATAAGTGTCATAATGTAGATCAAGATGGGGCCACGTGTAAGGTAGAAAAGTTGTAATTTATGTCACTTATTATACTTTATTGAGAATTCACTTGGAAGGAAAAGTCATGCAAGATATTTTGGTAGAAAGCAACGTGAGCTTCAGTTCTTAGTAGCAATGTGAGTCCCAATTTTATGGAAGCAAAGTATAATTTTGCTCAAGAACGACATGCTGAGTTTTGTCCACTATTTTGATCTCGTTGTTCCGTTTTGTTGTATTGTTAAAATTTGAAATTTATTCAAGGTGAAGTAATGTAGAAGAAGAGTATTTCTTGGCATATGAGGTAAGAATTCTCCTCTATTAGATATATTTAAATTCGTCCAGGCCACAATTAAATGAAGAGACGGGAACTACGAAAGTTATATCGGAAATCGGATAAATAGTTGTTGTTATTACGTGGATAGTTAGTGAATGTTGAAATAAAGTGGGACAGCAAGGAACTAATTATTGTATTATCGGACAAGGATTAAAGAGGTAGTATTGTATTGCTGGATGGTTAATGAGGTGGCAGCCCCCTACACGTGGAAGCATAGTAGAAGAAGTGATTAGTGACTAAGTCACTTGCATACAGATCTGCAAGCCTCATCCAAGGAAATACCTTTTAGTGGTGGGCTCCACCATCCAATATATATTCTATAAAACTTGCCTTGTTTTTGGAGAGTACAAGACTTCTTGAGAAATATAGATACATATATAGGTTCTACATCACTATTTTGGCTATGTACGTAACATATAGCTATCTCTCACGTTTCAGTTATATATGTAAAGAAGATACATATATTTCTTCTTCTTACTTTAGTTTAATGGAAGATATAGAAGTGCACAGCAATGTTTTACATTTTTGTTTCAAAGAAGATTAACGACCAACAATGTTTTAGGCACTTCATTTTGAGAAAGAAGGGAGCCGCAAGGCACTTAGCTTGTAGTGTAATTGGAAGTTGGGCAGCAACTAAGTGGCACCTTGCAGTAACGTGTATTCTATTTTAAGTGGTTGTTTGGTTCTTGTATACTCGGGGCAAGGCAGGTTGTTTCATCTTGGTTTAAGAATAAGTTTGGATGAGACGGTGGTTTTATTGTGATTAGCGGATCGATAATCGAGGTATGTTAAGTCTATTCCTTCTTTCATTTTGGCATGATCCTTGTTGTTATTCATTCTATAAGTACTCCATATGATTTCATTCTTAGACGAGTAAGGTCTAAATGTTTCTTGTGATGATTTATTGATATTGTACTCCTATTCTGTTCCGAAGGGAACACCCATAAGGTGCCAGTTGAAATGTGTATAAGGTTTTACTAATGATTTCGAGAAAATTAGTTTTATACTAAAGGAAACATAAAGTTAGATTTTCAAAACCACTCCGAAGGGGGTGTGAGATTTTACTATTTAGCTTTTCAAAACCACTCCAAAGGGGGTGCGAGATTTTACTATTTCATTTCATTTACGACCTATGTTTACTTTCCATATCATTATTATTATTATTATGCCCAAAGGGGCCATCCTTATTATTATGCCGGAAGCGGCATGCCCGAAAGGGCCATCCTTATTATTATGCCGGAAGCGGCATGCCCGAAGGGGCCATCATTGTTATTATGCCGGAAGCGGCATGCCCGAAGGGGCCAACATTATTATTATGCCGGAAGCGGCATGCCCGAAGGGGCCATCATTATTACTATGCCGGAAGCGGTCGTCCGAAGGGACTATTGTGATACTATACTCACATTGTGTAACTTTGAATTTGTGTAAAGAACTACATGGCACGGATTATAATGCTGTTCCAGGTTACTTCCGGGTTGCTTTTAAACTGGTTTACTATTATGCCTTTCCTTGTTTATGATTCAGTGATGCTTTACATATTCAGTACATATTCCGTACTGACCCCCTTTCTTCGGGGGCTACGTTTCATGCCACGCAGGTACACCCAGATGAGTAGAAGACTTTGCTAGATGGTGTTCCAGCGGGATTGGCGAGCTCCATCTCAGTTCGGAGTATTGCCGAGTCAAGTACTTTTGTTATGGTATTTTGTATATGTTAGACTTTGCAGACAGTGTCCTGTGGATAGGGCGTCGAGAAGTGCGAATTAATTATAGATGTTAAAAGAGTATGTATTTTCAGATGATTTCAGTTGGTAAAAAGTACGTAATTGATTGAAAGTTTTTCATAATCTGTATAAAGGTAATGACCTCTATTTGGAAAAGTTTCATGTTTTTAAAAGTTTTTGAAATGACAGGTTTTGGTAAAGCGAATGTTTAAGGGTTCGCTCGACTCTGAAGAGAGTTGGGTGCCCGTCATGCCCTACCATTTTTAGGGTGTGACATAAATGCATCTGCAACTACATTCGCCTTCCCTGGATGATATAGAATGTTCACATCATAATCCTTAAGTAATTCTAACCATCTCCTTTGCCGCAGGTTCAACTCCTTCTGTTTGAAAATATATTGAAGGCTTTTGTGATCCGTATAGATGTCCACGTGCACACCATATAAGTAGTGTCTCCATATTTTCAATGCATGAATGACCGCAGCTAGCTCAAGATCATGAGTGGGATAATTCTGTTCATGTTTTCGCAACTGTCTCGAAGCATAAGCAATAACTTTTCCATTCTGCATCAACACACATCCTAATCCCACACCGGAGGCGTCACAATATACTACATAGCCATCTGATCCTTCTGGAAGTGTTAGCACTGGCGCTGAGGTCAACTTGTTTTTCAATTCTTGGAAGCTACACTCACAGGCATCACTCCACTGGAATTTAGTGGACTTCTGGGTTAACTTTGTCAATGGGGCTGAAATAGATGAGAAGCCCTCTACGAATCTTCGATAATAACCTGCCAAACCCAGAAAACTACAAACTTCTGTAGGCGTCGTAGGCCTTGGCCAAGTCTTCACAACTTCTATTTTCTGAGTGTCAACTCGAACACCATAATCTGAAATAACATGACCCAGGAATGCGACAGAATTAAGCCAAAACTCGCACATCGAAAACGTTGCATACAATTCTCTATCTCGAAGAACGCCAAGAACAATTCTTAGATGATCTGCATGTTCTGATTTTGTGCGAGAGTAAACCAAAATATCGTCGATGAACACTATCACAAAAAGGTCCAAGAACAGCCTGAACACATTATTCATTAAATTCATGAACACTGCCGGGGCATTCATCAATCCGAACGACATTACTCGAAACTCGTAGTGATCATATCTTGTCCTGAAGGCAGTCTTGGGAATATCTGCTTCCCTAATTCTCACCTGATGATAACCCGATCTCAGATCTATCTTGGAAAACCATTTAGCACCTTGCAACTGATCGAACAAGTCGTCAATTCTAGGAAGGGGATATCTGTTCTTCACCGTCACTTTGTTCAACTGCCTGTAGTCGATGCACATTCGTATTGATCCGTCTTTCTTCCTTACGAACAAGACTGGTGCTCCCCATGGCAAGGAACTAGGCCTTATAAACCCCTTCTCAAGTAAATCCTTTAGCTGTGCTTTTAGCTCTTTCAGTTCTGCTGGAGCCATTCGATATGGAGGAATAGAAATAGGCTCGGTGTCTGGTAGTACATCAATAGCAAAGTAGATCTCCCTTTCTGGAGGAAGGCCTGGTAACTCGTCGGAAAACACATCTGGGAATTCATTCACTACCGGGACAGACTGGAAAGTTGGCACTTCCGCTTCCGTGTCATGAACCCGAACTAGATGACAAATATAACCCTTGGCTATCATCTTTCTCGCCTTAAGGTAGGAAATAAAGCTACCCTTTGGGGAAACTGCATTACCCTTCCACTCGAGTATGGGCTCTCCCAGAAATTGGAATCGAACTACCTTTGTCCGGCAACAAACATTAGCATAGCACGATGCCAACCAGTCCATACCCATAATTACGTCAAAATCTATCATCTCAAGTTCAATCAAATCCGCTGTCGTCTGGCGATCACATATAATGACTACACAGTCCTTAGATACTTGCCTCGCTATTACAGGATCACCAACCGGAGTGAATACCTCGAAAGGTTTAATCGGCTCGGGTCTCACCCCAACACAATCAGCGATATACAAAGTAATATATGAGAAGGTAGAACCTGGATCAATCAGAGCATATACATCACAGGAAAATATAGTCAAGGTACCTGTGACAACATCTGGGAAAGACTCAAGATCCTATCGCCCAGCTAA
This sequence comes from Lycium barbarum, assembly GCF_019175385.1. NCBI lineage: Eukaryota > Viridiplantae > Streptophyta > Magnoliopsida > Solanales > Solanaceae > Lycium > Lycium barbarum. The sequence continues at coordinate 60,172,615 of NC_083342.1, read as the reverse complement.
AGCATACACACGGGGCTGAACATCACCTGAAGTAGATGCTCCCCCTCTACCTCTACCCCTACCTGTCGAAGTCTGAGGAGTCTGTGCTGTCGGGCGTGCTGAAGAAGAACTCGCTGCTGAACCTGTAGGCTGAGTCCCAGCTCTATCTCTCGCTGAGGGGCAATCTCTCATCATGTGACCAACTTGCCCGCAAGCATAACAAGCATCTGAACCCTGACGACACTGTCCGGAATGTAACTTGCCACACTGGCTACACCGCGGCACTGGAGGTCTCCTCTGGCTAAAGTCTCCCCTGGACTGCGAATCTGAGGCCCTCGAACTCTGCCCCTGGCCTGACTGAGTAGAATGATCAACCCTCCTATCTGAGAATCTAGGAGGTGCACTAGTCACTGACTGACCTGAGTGCCTAGAATATGTCTGTCTCGGTCCCCCTCGGTACTCACTGCTCTCCCCCATAGATCTAGCCCTCTTACGTTGTCTTCTGTCACCCTCACGATCACTTCTCTGCTGTGGTTATCGTTCCTCGAGGTTCTGAGCATGGGCCTGTATCCGGGAAATATCCATCCCGTCTTGCAAAGAGGCTGTCAGGCAATCTCTGAACAAGTGTAGTCCTAAACCACTCACAAATCTATAGACTCGGTCTCCCATGTCAGCCACCATAGTCGGAGCATACCGGGCCAATGAGTTGAATTGCATACTATATTCTCGGGCACTCATGCTTCCCTGTTTCAAATTCAAGAACCTGTCCGCTCTAGCTCAGTGGACTTCAGGTGGCAAGTAGTGACGAATAAAGGCATCTACAAACTCTTGCCACACGGGAGGTGGTGCATTCTCCCCTCTTGTTATCACCCAATTCTTATACCATAGTACCGCCACGTCGCGAAGTCTATATGAGGCCAACTCTACAGATTCAGTCTCAGAAGCACGCATAAGTGTTAACGTCCTCAGCATTTCATCGATAAAACCTTGTGGGTCCTCATCCGGCTTCGACCCGAAAATTCTGGAGGATTTAGAGTAAGGAAATCACGGGCTCTTGTACTGGCTGAATGATCACTTGGGCCCGCATTCTGTCGTTGTGCCTGAGCGGCAACCAACTGCGTCAATAAATGTATAGCCTTGGACACTTGTTGACCCGAAGCACCCGGTGGAGGAATCGGGGCTGAGGCTCCTCCCTGCTCTTCTACATTGGGCACGGCCTCACTTTGCGATTCACTTTCCTCTACCCCCGCCGGAGGCTCCTTTCTACCCGCTTCTTCGTCGTAGCTTTGCCCTTCTGGGCAGCTTTAGCCTTTCCTTTCAGCGACATTTTTCTGAAACCATAACGCACTTTTAGAGATGATATAATCCTAGACATGGCTCTATCGCATGATTCATGGGAAGAAGGATGGTCATTTTCCTAAATGCCCTGTAGCCTCTTGTTTATTAGCGTGGCGCGCAACACACCACAAACAAGGCTCTACTAGACACTTCCTAGGGCGAACTGCTCTGATACCACTTCTGTCACGACCCAGCTAGGGGCCACGACGGGTACCCGGAGCTAGTTACCGAGCACCGCTCACTCTATTGCTTATCTCGCTCATTTAGTACTCTTTTATCAATTTTACATACCAATTGTAGGAAAATCATATTTAATCAAAATATAAATACTTTATATACATTTTCCCCTTGGCCATCAAAATAATACACATACATATGAAAACATTTTGTGAGACCATCTAACCCACACTGCGTATCTACGAGCCTCTACTAACTTAATGAATACATGGACGGAACAAGACTCCGTCATGCCCAAAATATGCATAAATGAATGTACATCAAAAGAATAGTCATAAGCACCTCCGAACAATGGAGTGCTATCTATCAGCTGACAACTACTGAGGACCTAGGCCAAGCTCTCCTCCCTGTCTACCTGTGGGCATGAACACAGCGTCCGAAGAAAGGACGTCAGTATAAATATTGTACCGAGTATGAGAGGCATATATAATGAAAGGAGACATCAATAATATGGGGATAATATCAACATGAGATATCTGGATCTGACTGATAATCATGAATGAAGTAATACATGCTATCTTACTCATACTCATCATCATGACATGTATGCATCATATGCAAGCTGCCCGTCCATGTCGGAACGGTGTGATAATCAATAATATTATCCCGCGTCCAGGCCTCTCGCCTCCGGGGTACCATCTCATGTCGCCCACTAGTGGTGTCTGCCCACGCCCGTAGGTCGTGGTGTATCCATATCGCCGCCCGCCGAAGCGGTGTCTGCCCGGCCTACTAGGCCCGGTGTGAAATGCTCATGACATGCTCCATATAAATGCTCATAGTAATATGCTTATCATAAAATACTTATCTTATCATAATACGTATATAAGACTCATGATCAACTTTACTCTATCGGGGTGACGTAAGGTCGTGATCCCCCGATTACATTATGAAACCATCATAGACATTCCGCCCCACCTTGAAAGGACCAGTACATAAGGTGAGTGTAGGAAAGGATATCATCATCCTCATTCTAGTGTCATCATATCGTATAACTCATCTCATATAGGCATTCATAAGTATAAGCTTTTAACTTCTTAGAATGCAAGAACTTATGAAAGGAGTAGGGATTCAAGTTAAGGGATTCATGCCATTAGAAAGAAGGACTAGCCTCACATACCTTGGTCGTTTAGCTAAGATATCGCTCACTTGTTCTCCGTCGATATCACGTCGTTACCTTCATAAGAGAATTCGTATCACCATTAGTAAACTAACTATAAGAACGCGTCGCTAATTCTAGGAGAAGTCGGACAACGCTTCCTTCGCTCATACTACTTTTCTCACGTTCTATCAACAACCCAATATTCATAATATTATTCGCAATATCATGATCGACAATCGTCATTTACGTACATTTGGCAAAATCCACCATTTTCCTCCAATTTTCCCTTATTTCTACTTCTAGCTCATCCTTGCGTTTTCATGCATTTAATACTTGTTTCATGATAAAAACATCATTTATAACGTATTAGTACTCACAACACTTCAATATTCATAGTTCGATTCCACTATCATTCATTCATGCCACTATTCACTCAATAATGACCCATTTCTATGTTCTTCTACATTTCAAGTGTCTAAGCTTTCCAATACTTAAAACAATATGGAATAATCATGAAACTTACCTTGGAGGATGGTTGAACAATCCTTAAGTTGAAATACTTCACTTAGCCAAAACCCTAGTCCCACCTTCTGGGAATTTCTTCACTTAGATGACCCTTTATTGAGTTCTTACCCTTGATTCCATGAAATTAGTGTTGTTGGTCTTGATATTCCCTTTAATTCTCTTGAATTCTTGTGGAGGAATTATTTAGAGAGTTCTAGAATGTCTCTTGAGGTGTATGGATGAAAATGAAGTGAAATGAGGCTTAAGTCCCTTTTAAAAATCACAAAATCTGATTTTTAATGAATTCTTGTCGGGGTGAACAGTGGTCGTAAACCACCATATACGGACTGTGTTTTGATTTACGGTCCGTCCACTGTGGTCGTGTTTAAGCATCCCAGAAACAGAAAGGTTGGCTGGGGATTATGGCAATTTACGACTGAGGTTTACGGTCCGTAAACCGGTTTACGGTCCGTAAACGGGCCGTCCTCCAAGTCGTATTTAACCATTCATTGACAAAAGGTTTTGGCTGATGGACATGATAGTTTAAGACCTGGTTTACGGTCCGTAAACCAGTTTATGGGCCGTAAACTGGGTCGTATTTAACCATATTCAACATTTACAGAAAGTTGAGATTTTTGACAAGCTGGAGGACGACTGCACTATACGGTCCGTAAATCACTTTACGGGCCGTATAGTGCCATATACGACCACCGTGCTGAAAACTTTTCCGCGACTTTCTTATCTCCAAAAATTCTTAATTAGCCATTCCCGACTTAATAAAACATCATCCACTCAATTTTCATCATTCCACTCATCACACAAGTACGGAGAAATTTCCGAGGTGTAACACATAAGGCATGGTTCCGTGGCCAAACTCTTAAATCCTCTATATGAGTATGTTTTATTCAAGTGACTGACACTCCGGGCTCATAAGCTCACGACCCTCGATACGTGTTACGAATGTACTACACACCCCATTGACGAGTAAGCATAAGATAGAGATGTAGCGAAAATGATGATGATAGTGATGACGATGATGATAATAATGATGCTAAAGGTGCCTACGGGCTATTATATTCACATGTGCCTATGAAGGGCTATAATGACACCCCGAGCTTATAATGCGGGTAGAATATATGTATATGGATGTATATATATATGTATGTATATGATTACGTAACGCGCGCAAACATCTGCAGATGGTACGGATAACCCTGAAGCCTTGGTAGGGCCAGGTAGAAATAACATTCAGCCTTGGTTGGCCAAGTATGTATGAAACACCGAACCTTATGGTCGGGTACGCTATGTATGTATATAAGTGTATGCCTATGTATATAATATGAATATGAATGTGAAAAGACTATGTATACGAATACGAGCCCTATTATGAAATACCCATGAGAAATGGAAAGTTCCTATGAAAGGCAGGTAAGTGCCATGATGATGATATTATTGCCTTCCCTCCTATGCCACTTCATATATTGTCTATGATGCTTCTACATTGATGTTGATCATATTTTACATACTCAGTACATTCTTCGTACTGACGTCCTTTTGTTTGTGGACGTTGCGTCATGCCCGCAGCTGCACAGGGAGACAGACTTGATCCATAGCTACTTATTCAGAGATTACATAGCGGAGCTCCATTTCCTTCGGAGCCATAGCTTTTGGGTACTTATTCTTTTGTGTATAATTATGGGCATAGCGGGGTCCTGTCCCGCTCATGTGATGTGTTATACTCTTCCAAGAGGCTCGTAGTCATGTGTATATGGTTAGACATGTCCGGCCTTGTCGGCCTATGTTTTGTATATCATTTTGTCGGCCACGTTGGCCCACGTACATTGATGTGGCATAGATGTGTATGGTGATATAAATGTACCGTTGTCCAAATGGGACTAGTTGACGAATGACTGGAAATGTATGTATAATTATGTGGCTCACCTAGATGTAAGTATAAGAGTAAGCTAAGAGGGTGCTCGGGTTGGTTAGCACCGGGTGCTCGTCGCGGCCCCGAGTCGGGTCGTGACAAAAGTGGTATCAGAGCAGTTCAGTCCTAGGGTGTGTCTACGAGCCGTGTCTAGTAGAGTCTTGGTTACGGGTGTGTTGTGCGCCACACTTATAAACAAGGAGCTGCGGACATTTTAGGAATATATGACCTTCTTTCTTCATAAGAATCGTGCGATAGAGCTATGATGTAGGAAATTCTTGCTCCTAAATCGTGTGTTGTGTATTTCAGAGATGCCTAAAAAGCAAAAGGCTACAGCAGCCCAAAAGGGCAAGACGGTGGTAGAAAAGCGGGCTAAAAGAGCACCGCCACCGGTAGCATAGGAAAGTGAGTCCCAGAGTGCGGCTCAATCTCAGTCCTCCCAAACAGTGCCTATTACTGAGGAGCATGAGGGAGCCTCAGCCCCAGCTCCAGCACCTCCAGCTCCTCCACCAGATGCTTCGGGCCAAGATGTGAGAGAGGCCATTAATTTGTTGACTCAGTTGGTTGCGGCCCAGACTCAGAGGCAAAGCTCGGGGCAAGGCGATAGGGCTGTTAGTGAAAGGGCCCGTGACTTCATTACTTTGAAACCCCCGGAATTCTTTGGGTCGAGACTGGAGGAGGATCCTCAGAACTTCATAGACGGTATGTTGAGGACGCTCCGATTGATACATGCTTCAGACACTGAGTCGGTAGAGCTAGCGTCGTATAGGTTGAGGGATGTCTCAATCCAGTGGTATACGGTTTGGATGGCTTCACGGGGAGCCAATGTACCTCCCCTGGTATGGCAAGTGTTTGTTGATGCTTTTCTCCGTCACTAAATGCCTCTAGAAGTTCGGCGAGCAAGGGCCGATAAATTCTTGAATTTGAGGCAAGGTAGCATGAGTGCTACAGAGTATAGTCTCCGCTTCAACTCCTTGGCCAGGTATGCTTCGGCCATGGTAGCGGATATGGGCGATCGGGTGCACCGGTTCGTGAAAGGCCTAGGGCCACACTTAATGGATAAATGCTTGACTGCGTCCCTTCAGGATGGCATGGATATTGCACGCATTCAGGCACATGCTCAGGAATTAGAGGAACACTTACAGCAGCGGAGAAATGAACGTGAGCAAGACAGGGGACATAGCAAGAGGGCTAGACCTTCGGGTTCGATAAGTGAGTCCAGGGGCGGGCACAGACAACAGTTCCCCAGGCATTCAGGCTATCCTACGACCAGTACACCTCCACAGTTTATGGGGCAGAGAATTGACAGATCTACTCATTCCGGGCCGAGTCAGGGTTACTCGGGGTCTCAGTTTAGAGATGATTCAGGCCAGTCAAGGCCACATGTACCACGATGTTCCCAGTGTGGGAAGTTGCATTGGGGTCGATACCGATTGGGCTCGGATGGTTGCTATTCATGTGGTCAACCAGGCCATATCATGTGTGATTGCCCCTCAGTACAGGGTAGAGGTAGGACCTAGCCAGCAGGGTCGGCAGCCGGATCATCAGCATCTGTACGCCTTACGGGGCCAGGTTCACATGCGCCAGTCGGCCATGGTAGAGGTAGAGGCAGAGCTCCTAGTACTAGCGGTCCTCAGCATCGTATTTATGCTTTCGCTGGACGCCAAGATCTTGAGTCTTCTGCTGATGTGGTCACAGGTATATTATCGGTACTCTCTCATGATGTATATGCTTTGATTGATCCGAGCTCCACATTATCATATTTTACTCCATATATTGCGGGTCGATTTATAGTCGAGCCGGAGTCGATCAAACCTTTTGAAGTGTCTACGCCCGTTGGTGAATTAGTGATAGCTAGCCTAGTGTATTCTAGATCCGTGGCAGAACATGCGGATCACTTGCGTATTGTCCTTGGAGTTCTTCGAACTCGAGAGTTATTCGCGAAGTTTTCCAAATGCGAGTTTTGGTTGAACTCAGTGGCATTTCTGGGCCACATTGTTGCAGCTGACGGTATTCGAGTGGATAGCCAAAAGATTGAGGTAGTGAAGACTTGGCCAAGGCCCACGACCCCTACGGAGGTTCGTAGCTTTTTGGGCTTAGCAGGTTATTACAGAATATTTGTTGAGGGTTTCTCTTCTATTTCTGCACCGCTTACAAATTCGACTCAGAAGTCAGCCAAGTTTCAATGGACAGACGCTTGCGAACGTAGTTTCCAAGAGTTAAAGGGTCGATTGCCTTCTGCCCCAGTTCTGACACTTCCAGAGGGATTGGAAGGATACGTTGTTTATTGCGATGCTTCAGGTGTTGGGCTAGGCTGTGTATTGATGCAACATGGCAAGGTGGTTGCGTATGCTTCCAGGCAGTTACGGAAACATGAGCAGAATTATCCTACCCATGACTTAGAATTGGCCGCGGTGGTCCGTGCATTAAAGATATGGAGACATTACTTATATGGTGTCCACGTGGATATTTATACAGATCATACGAGTCTCCAGTACATCTTCAAGCGGAAAGAGTTGAATTTGCGGCAACGACGATGGCTAGAGTTGCTAAAAGACTATGATGTTGAAATCCTGTACCACCCCGGAAAGGCAAATGTTGTGGCTGATGCTCTTAGCCGTAGGTCGATGGGAAGTCTAAGTGATGTACGACCAGAAAAGAAAGAGATGGCCCGTGATCTTCAGCAGTTAGCTAGCCTAGGAGTCCGAGTGGTGGACTCAGGTAGCAGCGGAGCTGCTATTCATAATTCAGCAGTTTCATCGCTAGTAGCGGAAGTAAAAGAGCGACAGTATGAGGATCCCACACTAATGCAGTACAGAGATGCACTCCCTCAGAAACAAGAGTCATCGTTTGATATTTCAGGAGACGGAGTTCTCCGATGCCGGGATAGATTATGTGTTCCCGATATGGCAGGTCTACGCCACCAGATTTTGAGAGAAGCTCATTGTTCCCGTTACTCCATTCACCCTGGAGCGACGAAAATGTATCATGATCTTAAGTCCGTATATTGGTGGAATGGTATGAAGAAAGATATAGCGGAATTCGTGGCTCAATGTCCTAATTGTCAACAGGTGAAAATCGAGCACCAAAAGCCGGGTGGATTATTACAAGCTATAGAAATCCCGACGTGGAAGTGGGGAGTGATTAATATGGATTTCATTTCAGGCTTACCCCGTTCTCGACGTAAATATGATTCCATATGGGTGATCGTGGATAGACTCACTAAATCAGCTTATTTCTTACCGGTCAGGACGACCTATGTGGCTGAAGATTACACAAAGCTTTATCTTAAAGAGATAGTGAGACTCCACGGTGTTCCAGTATCTATTATCTCCGATAGGGGAACTCAGTTTACAACCAAGTTTTGGAGGTCTTTCCAAGAGGGTTTAGGGACCCAAGTGCGCCTTAGCATGGTATTTCACCCCCAGACCGATGGGCAAGCTGAACGTACTATTCAGACTCTTGAAGATATGTTACGGGCATGTATGATAGATTTTGGAGGAAATTGGAATGACCATTTGCCACTCATTGAGTTTTCTTACAATAACAGTTATCATTCTAGCATTCAAATGGCACCGTATGAGGCTTTATATGGGCGAAAGTGTAGATCCCCGATTGGGTGGTTTGAAACTGGAGAGGCCAAGTTGATAGGGCCAGATTTGGTCCAGCAAGCTATAGAGAAAGTCAAGCTCATACAAGAGCGGTTGTTAGCGGCTCAAAGTCGCCAGAAGTCCTATGCGGATAATCGTCGAAGGGACTTAGAGTTCGAAGTTAAGGATTGGGTATTCTTGAAAGTGTCGCCAATGAAAGGCGTTATGAGATTTGGCAAAAAGGGGAAGCTCAGTCCCCGGTATATCGGACCCTCTAAGATTGTGCGCAAAATAGGCAAAGTGGCCTATGAGCTAGATCTACCTCCAGATTTGGAGTCAGTCCATCCAGTATTTCATGTCTCGATGCTTCGGAAGTGTGTTGGAGATCCTACGAGGATCGTCCCAGTGAACGATATTCAAGTGACAGAAAAGTTAACTTATGATGAAATACCCATTGCCATATTAGATAGGCAAGTACGGAGGCTTAGAAACAAAGAAGTGCCTCAATTAAAGTTCTGTGGAGAAATAACAATCGAGAGGAAATGACATGGGAAGCGGAAGAGAATATGCGATCCAAATACCCACATTTATTTCAGCCATTGGGAGAAGTCCAAGAAGAGACGTCGAGATCATGAGGTATGTATGATTCCCTTTTATACATTCAGGTCGTGTGTGGCCAAATTTCTAGTGCTGTTGTATTATTGCCCTGTGAGGCATTGTTATTGTGGGTTGCTGTGACAGGGTGGTAGTGCCACATTACAGAGGAAACTCTGGCGAAAGTTTTATAGAATTCCCCAAGCCTTTAACATTCGAGGACGAATGTTCCTAAGGGGGCTAGAATGTTATGTTATATCCCGTATTTTTGAACCTCGGAGCATCTGCTGGGGTGGGGCCCACATACCGAGATTTTTTTTGGAACATCTGAAAAGTCATATGAATCACATATGTGAAGTTAAACACAACTCATGAAGTACCTTTGGACCAAATCAAAGTGCAAACCCTCCAAACGAATATTGTTAAGAAAACGTTTTCGGGTGACCTGAATTTGGGGGGCAAAAACTGTATTGTAAGTTTGGAATTTCGAAAATACCTTGAAATAGAAGTTGTAGATAATTGAATTAGCTTTCCATCCATAGGTCGTGGGTTCCCAGGTGACGTCGGTACAAGGAGATATGAACGTTTTAATGTTGAAAGGTCAGTGGGCTAGGCCCAACTCGGGACCAACCGAGTTGGCCCAAAAAAAATGAAAAACAATTCAGGCCCAAGTGAGGAGCCATTCGGCCATGGTCCATAAAAAGGATCCAAGCCCATGGAATTAAGTCATGTGGTCAATGAATAAAAGACCACTTAATCATCCAAATTCCATAGAACTTTCAAGAGAAAGAATAGGAGGAAAAACAAGAGAAAAACAAGAACAAAAAGAGGGCATTTCGGGTTTGGCCATAGAAAAATCACCCCTCAAAATCTTGCCTCTAAAATTATTTTCTTGTTGAATTCCTACTAAATTAAGTGTCCTCTACAACTTGGTGTAATTGTTTTGGAAGAAGGAGCACTTATTTCTTCAAGTTGACAACTTGTTCAAGTGAAGAAGTTTGTAGAAAAAGGTAAGAATCAATTCCTTTTTCTTATGTTATGAAGGTTTGTTTATGTTGTGGTATGTGGAAATGAGTAGAAATTATGGAAATAAGGAAGTTTGCAAAGTGGGTATGTATATATATATGTAGCCATGGGTGTATATATGTTGTATACATATATGAGTTGAATTTTATGTTGCATTCTAGTTGTGGTTATGATGGAAATTATATTGGGAATGAAAGTTGAATGAATTTTGGTTGAAGTTGGAATGTAGATGATTATGTCACTTTAGAATAATTTTGTGATATTATGGAAATGAAGTTGTTAAGATGTGAATTATGATTATGGTTGACGAATTTGGAAGTTGGAAACTTGTTATGAAGTTGTATGCCAAAGATTTGATGTTTTGCATAAGTTATGATTTTGGCGGAAGATTGTATATCATGTATATCGAGTGTATATCTTAAGGAAAACGATATGAAATGTTTCTAGAACTATATGGTGATGATCATGATGGTTGTTGAATATGAAATTTTTGATCTTAGTTGAAAGTTGGGTTGAATTGAAGATTATGTCAACTTGTGAGAAAAATGACTAGTTGAAGGATATTTGTGTTTTTAATGTTCATTGTTGATATTGTTGTTGTCGTTTGGGTTGTTGTTGATGATTTATAGACGAGTTGAATTCTCGGGGTGTCATATGTATAGGGGAAGTGCTGCCGAAATTTCGGTAGCCAAATATGCTTAAAGTTGAAATAATGGCATTAATAATTCAAAATTGGTAAACTTGACCAATTGCAGTTTTTCGACGAAACCGGAAGTGAGTTTGGAAAGGCTTAAGGAGCGCGAAAGGTATGTAAAGCAACCCCAATTATTCCCTTGGCATGCCCCTAGTGTGTTAGGGTCGGATCCGGGCCTCGAAGGACCTCTTGGCCCTCGGAATCCGCAAGACAAAATTTCAGTTTTTCCTTCAGTAGAATTGAACCATTTTGATACGCTTTTTCTGAAATTATGCAATTTTGCTCTAAATTATTCAGAAAATCATAGAATGTTTGTATAACCTTTTTAGGTGATGCTATATGCTTAGAGGGCACAATTTGAGCCCGCCGCCTTGTTTGTCCCAAGGCGGGCCCGCTATTTACGGTTTTGCCCCTAATGTGTTAAAGCTTCCTTTTTAAGCGATTTTTGAAAGAAATGTTTTAATTACCCTACTAATCGCTTAACGAATATTATTTTAAATATTCTGTTAAATATTATAAATTATTTTGACACTCGGAATGACTTCGGGAAAGTTATACTTCTGTAATTTATTATGATATCCGAAATACATTTATTATGATTCCGTCCGACCCCATTGGATTTGTTTGTCTTCGATACGCTTCATCGAGTCTTTGAAAACATTTATTATATTTTTAAATTGCATTAGTCTCTCACTACTCCACTCGTGGATGTCCCAATGTTTCCCACACTGAGCCCGGGCCAGGATATGTTGTCAAGCGTCATTCTCTGCATTGTTCGCCGCGTCCCGATGTGAGGGGGCAGGTATACGCGTACATGGGTCTGTGGAGTATGATGTGCCATGTCCGCCTATTCTGATCTGATCTGTATGGCCATTTTGATATGACATTATATGATACGGGGCCACGCCCCTTTTTCTGATTCCTCTGTATAGTGGCACCAGCATCGGGAGGGTGGCCACATTCTGTCTGCCGAGTCCCGTGTCAGGGACCGGATATGATATGATATGACATATGTTTCTGTACGCATTCTGTCTGTTTTGGAAATATGCATTTGACACTCTGGATTCTGTACTCATTTTCTGTAACCATTATGATTTGACTTCTGTGATTCCGCTTTACATATTCAGTACATATTTCGTACTGACCCCCTTTCTTCGGGGGCTGCGTTTTCATGCCGCGCAGGTACTGACGACAGGTTCGCTGATCCACACGTTTAGGATCCTATTTCTGCTATTTGGGGCGCTCTCTTCTACAGAGCCCATCTTTTGGTACAGTCTGTCACTGCTATCTGGATATGTACTTTGTTCAGGGTATAACGGGGCCCTGTCCCGTCTTATGATTATGATATGTTCTGTAGAGGTCTGTGGATACAACTGTGTGGGTTCTGTACATATGTTTGGGATATTCTGTTCTGTGATGGCCTTATCGGCCTATGTGTGCCAAGTCTGCTTTTCTGCTAAGTTCTGTAGCGACCACTAATATTATTATTATATTATTATTCTGTTAATATGCTAATTTGGGGTATCGGGTATGTATAGGTGCCCAGCTCGGGCACTGGTCGCGGCCCACGGGGTTGGGTCGTGACAAAAGTGGTATCAGAGCAGTTCGTCCTCGGAATGTCCACAGACCGTGTCTAGTAGAGTCTTGTTTATCGGTGTGTTGTGCACCACACCTATAAACAGGAGGCTACAGGGCATTTAGGATACTACCCTTCTTTCTGTCTTAGATCGTGCGATAGAGCTGTGTTATCAGGATGGCCCCTTCCTAACGAGTGGCTATATTTGCAGATATGCCTCCAAAAAAGGCGACAGCGGCCCAAAAGGCCAAGTCAGTTGCCGTAGGAGAGACTAGCCGGGTCCAGAGGACTACCAGGGCCCAGGTATATATTGCTCCGGAGACTTTGCCCCAGACAGAGGGTTCTTCTACACCGCCACTCGTGGAGGAGATTGGGGCAGCCGTAGCTGCAGATCGGGGGACGGCTCCACTGCCAGCTCCCGCAGTTCCAGTACCTGAGCCTCCAGCTCCACGGCCAGGCACTGAGGATCAGTCTATGAGGGAGGCAGTCCAGTTGCTGACTAGACTTGTGGCAGGGCAGGTTCAGGGGCATGGACTGGGAGGTGACCGGGCAGTCAGGCGTGATAGTTCGAGAGCCCGTGAGTTTTTGACTTGTAACCCTCCAGAGTTCTTCGGGACAAAGCCCGAGGAGGATCCTGAGGAGTTTATTAGGAAGATGCGACGCACTCTAGATTTGATTAATGCTTCCGAGACAGAGTCAGTCGCGTTAGCTTCGTACCGGTTATATGATGTGGCGGCAAACTGGTACGAGTCATGGGGGCTATCCAGGGGGGACGGCGCTCCTCCAGCAGTTTGGGGCGATTTTTCTCAGGCATTTCTTGGACACTTTCTGCCCCCAGAGTTGCGACGAGCCAGATCTGATAGATTCTTATTATTGAGGCAGAAGGGCCGCAGTATTCGGGACTATAGTTTGGAGTTTGATTCCTTGGCCCGATATGCACCTACTGTGGTGGCTACTATGGCGGACCGGATGCATAGATATATTATGGGGCTGGATCGGTATTTTGTTGATAGCTGCTTAGTATTGGCTGCTCAGCCCGGTATGGACATTGCCCGTATCCAGGCCCATGCCCAGGGCATGGAGGATCGGGGCAGAGGAGGACACCAGCCTGACAGGGGCCAGGATCGGAGACAGCCCAAGAGGGCCAGGTCATCTGGAGACTTTCGGGGCAGACAGCCCCAACAGCCGCAGCAGCCTAGCAGATTTTCATCTCAGCCGGCGCAGAGCGCACCTCCCCAGCCTGCAGGTCGCAGATTCGATAGCCCAGGGTATTCAGGAGCAGGCCAGAGCTCTAGGGCTTCAGGTTCGCGGATAGATAGGGGTGCTGGTCAGATGAGGCCACCCAGGGTTCAGTGTTCTTTTTGTGGCAGATACCATACGGGAGAGTGCTACAGAGCCACCGGTGCATGCTTTTCTTGTGGCCGTCAGGGCCATTCTGTGAGAGATTGCCCGTATAAGGGTAGTTCGGGTGGTGCAGCGCAGCCTACCGGATCAGCCGCTGGGTCTTCATCTTCGTCAGTGGCTATGCGCCCTACGGGGCAGGGTATTTCGGCACCAGCGGGTCGCGGCAGAGGCCATGGTGGAGCTTCTGGTATTAGCGGTCCTTCGAACCGTATTTATGCTTTGGCCAGCCGCCAGGATCAGGAGGCATCTCCTAATGTCGTTACAGGTACTTTATTGGTCTTCTCTCGGTCTGTGTATGCATTAATTGATCCAGGTTCAACTTTATCATATATTTCACCTCTTGTTGCCGGTAAAATTGGTATTATGTCTGAACCTATAGAGCCATTTGAGGTAGCCACACCGATAGGGGACTTTATTGTAGCGAAACAGGTTTATAAATACTGTTCTGTGATTGTATGTGGCCGTGATACTAAGGCAGATCTGGTAGAGTTAGATATGACTGAATTTGATGTTATTATGGGTATGGACTGGCTAGCTTCCTGTTATGCTAATGTTGACTGCCAGAATAAGGTGGTTCGCTTCCAGTTTCCCGGGGAGCCAGTTTTAGATTGGGCTGGAAATACAGCATCGCCGAAAGGTAAGTTTATTTCATACCTTAAGGCAAAGAAAATGATTAGAAAGGGTTATATCTATCATCTGGTACGGGTGCAAGACTTGGACGCAGAGACGCCGACACTTCAGTCAGTCCCCGTGGTTAATGAGTTTCCAGATGTTTTCCCCGACGAGCTTCCAGGTCTTCCTCCAGAGCGGGAGATAGATTTCTCTATTGATTTACTCCCAGACACTCAGCCTATCTCTATTCCTCCGTATAGAATGGCGCCTGCAGAATTAAAGGAGTTGAAGGAGCAGCTGAAAGATTTGTTGGATAAGGGCTTCATCAGACCCAGTACTTCGCCTTGGGGAGCCCCGGTATTATTTGTGCGTAAGAAAGACGGGTCGCTGCGTATGTGTATTGATTATCGGCAGTTGAATAAGGTAACTATAAAGAATAAATACCCCCTCCCCAGGATTGATGATTTGTTTGATCAGCTGCAGGGCGCTAAGTGTTTTTCGAAGGTAGATCTTCGATCCGGTTACCACCAGGTGCGAGTACGAGAGGCCGATATCCCTAAGACAGCTTTCCGGACCCGATATGGGCATTACGAGTTCAGGGTTATGTCTTTTGGGCTTACTAATGCCCCCGCAGTATTCATGGATTTGATGAACCGGGTATTCAGGCCATTCTTGGATATGTTTGTAATTGTATTCATTGATGATATCCTGGTTTATTCCCGGTCTGAGGCGGAGCACGCAGATCATCTGAGATCGGTATTAGGGGTACTCCGGCATCAGAAATTATATGCGAAATTTTCTAAGTGTGAATTCTGGCTGTCTTCAGTGGCTTTCTTGGGGCATGTTATTGCAGCTGATGGTGTCCGGGTGGACACACAGAAGATTGAGGCCGTGAAGAATTGGCCCAGACCTACGACGCCCACAGAGGTACGTAGTTTCCTGGGGTTAGCAGGCTATTACAGGAGATTTGTGGAGAAGTTTGCTTCGATTTCAGCGCCTTTGACAAGGCTGACTCAGAAGGGAGCTAAGTTCCTGTGGTCTGACGCTTGTGAACGGAGCTTCCAGTTGCTGAAGGAGAAGCTGACTACAGCCCCAGTTCTGACTCTTCCAGAGGGACCGGACGGGTATGTTATTTATTGTGACGCTTCTGGCATGGGGTTGGGCTGTGTATTGATGCAGCATGGCAGAGTTATAGCGTATGCTTCCCGGCAGCTCAAGAAGCATGAGAAGAATTATCCTACCCACGATCTGGAGCTCGCAGCGGTAATTCATGCTCTGAAGATATGGAGACACTATTTATATGGCGTTCATATGGATATCTATACTGATCATAAGAGTCTCCAGTATATTTTCAGGCAGAGAGAGCTTAATTTGCGACAGCGGAGGTGGCTGGAGCTTCTGAAAGATTATGACGTGGATATTCTGTATCATCCGGGTAAGGCTAATGTTGTTGCCGATGCGCTCAGTCGGAAGTCTATGGGCAGTTTGGCCGATTTACAGCCAGACAGGAGAGAGATAGCCCGTGATATTCAGCAGTTGGCTAGTCTCGGGGTTCGTCTGGCCGATTCTGGAGATACACGGATTTCTGTTCGAGGGGTTTCTGAGTCATCCCTCAGGGACGATATTAAGCGGTGTCAATACGAAGATCCTGTCTTAGCTCAGTACAGGGACACAGCCTATGATAAGGAGAGGACTCCGTTCGAGTTTTCACCGGACGGTACTTTGTTATACAGAGGCAGGTTGTGTGTACCTGATATTGCAGGCCTTCGGCAGCAGGTTATGAGCGAGGCACATTATGCTCGCTATTCGGTCCATCCTGGGTCTACGAAGATGTACCATGATCTCCGATGCTTATACTGGTGGGACGGCATGAAGCGGGATATTGCAGAGTTCGTCGCCCAGTGCCCTAATTGTCAGCAGGTCAAGATTGAGCATCAGAAGCCGGGTGGACTGTTGCAGGAGATGGAAATCCCGACTTGGAAGTGGGAGGTTATTAATATGGACTTAATTACAGGTTTGCCTCGCACTCCACGGAAGTATGATTCCATCTGGGTCGTTGTTGATAGGCTGACGAAATCAGCCCATTTTCTTCCCGTCAGGACTACTTATTCCGCCGAGGATTATGCCAGGCTCTATATTAGAGAGATTGTGAAGCTTCACGGAGTTCCTATATCTATTATTTCTGACAGAGGCGCCCAGTTTACGGCGCGTTTCTGGAGGTCGTTTCAGGAGGGTCTAGGGACTCAGGTGAGTCTGAGCACAGCCTTTCATCCTCAGAGCGACGGACAGGCCGAGCGCACTATACAGACGCTGGGGGATATGTTGCGGGCCTGCGTTATTGAATTCAGAGGCAGCTGGGATGATCACTTGCCATTGATTGAGTTTTCATATAATAACAGTTACCATTCCAGCATCCAGATGGCTCCGTACGAGGCTCTATATGGCAGGAAATGCAGATCGCCGATTGGCTGGTTTGATATTGGCGAGTCAGAGTTGATTGGCCCAGATATGGTCCAGCAGGCCGTGGACAAGGTAAAACTTATTCGGGAGCGACTGTTGGCATCCCAGAGCCGACAGAAGTCATACGCGGATAAACGGCGTCGACCGTTGGAGTTTCAGGTAGGCGATTGGGTATTCCTGAAGGTATCGCCTATGAAAGGCGTTATGCGGTTCGACAGAAAGGGGAAGCTCAGTCCGCGTTATATTGGGCCTTATCAGATTGTTCGAAAAACTGGAAATGTCGCCTATGAGCTAGATTTTCCATCTGATTTGGAAGCGGTACATCCGGTATTTCATGTCTCTATGCTTCGTAAATGCGTCGGTGACCCTTCTAGAATATTTTCTGCTGATGATATTCAGGTGACGGAGCAACTATCGTACGAGGAGCAGCCCGTATCTATTTTGGATCGTCAGGTAAGGAGGCTTCGGAATAAAGATGTAGCCTCTGTTAAGGTACTGTGGCGGAACGATAATAGGGAGGAAATGACATGGGAGGCCGAAGAGGAAATGAAGAAGAAATATCCTCATTTGTTCTCTATACCCACAGGTAACCTTAAATCCCTGCTTTAATTTATTCCAATATCAATCGTGTGTCATATGTGATGTCTGTAAACATGAACTCCCCCAAAGTATTTTCAAACCCTATGAGATTAATTTAACATTCGAGGACGAATGTTCTAAAGGGGGGGGGGAGGATGTTATATCCCATATTTTTGAACCTCGGAGCATCTGCTGGGGTGGGGCCCACATACCGAGATTTTTTTTGGAACATCTGAAAAGTCATATGAATCACATATGTAAAGTTAAACACAACTCATGAAGTACCTTTGGACCAAATCAAAGTGCAAACCCTCCAAACGAATATTTTTAACAAAACGTTTTCGGGTGACCTGACTTTGGGGGGCAAAAACTGTATTGTAAGTTTGGAATTTCGAAAATACCTTGAAATAGAAGTTGTAGATAATTGAATTAGCTTTCCATCCATAGGTCGTGGGTTCCCAGGTGACGTCGGTACAAGGAGATATGAACGTTTTAAGGTTGAAAGGTCAGTGGGCTAGGCCCAACTCGGGACCAACCGAGTTGGCCCAAAAACAAATGAAAAACAATTCAGGCCCAAGTGAGGAGCCATTCGGCCATGGTCCATAAAAAGGATCCAAGCCCATGGAATTAAGTCATGTGGTCAATGAATAAAAGACCACTTATTCATCCAAATTCCATAGAACTTTCAAGAGAAAGAATAGGAGGAAAAACAAGAGAAAAACAAGAACAAAAAGAGGGCATTTCGGGTTTGGCCATAGAAAAATCACCCCTCAAAATCTTGCTTCTAAAATTATTTTCTTGTTGAATTCCTACTAAATTAAGTGTCCTCTACAACTTGGTGTAATTGTTTTGGAAGAAGGAGCACTTATTTCTTCAAGTTGACAACTTGTTCAAGTGAAGAAGTTTGTAGAAAAAGGTAAGAATCAATTTCTTTTTCTTATGTTATGAAGGTTTGTTTATGTTGTGGTATGTGGAAATGAGTAGAAATTATGGAAATAAGGAAGTTTGCAAAGTGGGTATGTATATATATATATATATATATATATATATATGTAGCCATGGGTGTATATATGTTGTATACATATATGAGTTGAATTTTATGTTGCATTCTAGTTGTGGTTATGATGGAAATTATATTGGGAATGAAAGTTGAATGAATTTTGGTTGAAGTTGGAATGTAGATGATTATGTCACTTTAGAATAATTTTGTGATATTATGGAAATGAAGTTGTTAAGATGTGAATTATGATTATGGTTGATGAATTTGGAAGTTGGAAACTTGTTATGAAGTTGTATGCCAAAGATTTGATGTTTTGCATAAGTTATGATTTTGGCGGAAGATTGTATATCATGTATATCGAGTGTATATCTTAAGGAAAACGATATGAAATGTTTCTAGAACTATATGGTGATGATCATGATGGTTGTTGAATATGAAATTATTGATCTTAGTTGAAAGTTGGGTTGAATTGAAGATTATGTCAACTTGTGAGAAAAATGACTAGTTGAAGGATATTTGTGTTTTTAATGTTCATTGTTGATATTGTTGTTGTCGTTTGGGTTGTTGTTGATGATTTATAGCCGAGTTGAATTCTCGGGGTGTCATATGTATAGGGGAAGTGCTGCCGAAATTTCGGTAGCCAAATATGCTTAAAGTTGAAATAATGGCATTAATAATTCAAAATTGGTAAACTTGACCAATTGCAGTTTTTCGACGAAACCGGAAGTGAGTTTGGAAAGGCTTAAGGAGCGCGAAAGGTATGTAAAGCAACCCCAATTATTCCCTTGGCATGCCCCTAGTGTGTTAGGGTCGGATCCGGGCCTCGAAGGACCTCTTGGCCCTCGGAATTCGCAAGACAAAATTTCAGTTTTTCCTTCAGTAGAATTGAACCATTTTGATACGCTTTTTCTGAAATTATGCAATTTTGCTCTAAATTATTCAGAAAATCATAGAATGTTTGTATAACCTTTTTAGGTGATACTATATGCTTAGAGGGCACAATTTGAGCCCGCCGCCTTGTTTGTCCCAAGGCGGGCCCGCTATTTACGGTTTTGCCCCTAATGTGTTAAAGCTTCCTTTTTAAGCGATTTTTGAAAGAAATGTTTTAATTACCCTACTAATCGCTTAACGAATATTATTTTAAATATTCTGTTAAATATTATAAATTATTTTGACACTCGGAATGACTTCGGGAAAGTTATACTTCTGTAATTTATTATGATATCCGAAATACATTTATTATGATTCCGTCCGACCCCATTGGATTTGTTTGTCTTCGATACGCTTCATCGAGTCTTTGAAAACATTTATTATATTTTTAAATTGCATTAGTCTCTCACTACTCCACTCGTGGATGTCCCAATGTTTCCCACACTGAGCCCGGGCCAGGATATGTTGTCAAGCGTAATTCTCTGCATTGTTCGCCGCGTCCCGATGTGAGGGGGCAGGTATACGCGTACATGGGTCTGTGGAGTATGATGTGCCATGTCCGCCTATTCTGATCTGATCAGTATGGCCATTTTGATATGACATTATATGATACGGGGCCACGCCCCTTTTTCTGATTCCTCTGTATAGTGGCACCAGCGTCGGGAGGGTGGCCACATTCTGTCTGCCGAGTCCCGTGTCAGGGACCGGATATGATATGATATGACATATGTTTCTGTACGCATTCTGTCTGTTTTGGAAATATGCATTTGACACTCTGGATTCTGTACTCATTTTCTGTAACCATTATGATTTGACTTCTGTGATTCCGCTTTACATATTCAGTACATATTTCGTACTGACCCCCTTTCTTCGGGGGCTGCGTTTTCATGCCGCGCAGGTACTGACGACAGGTTCGCTGATCCACACGTTTAGGATCCTATTTCTGCTATTTGGGGCGCTCTCTTCTACAGAGCCCATCTTTTGGTACAGTCTGTCACTGCTATCTGGATATGTACTTTGTTCAGGGTATGACGGGGCCCTGTCCCGTCTTATGATTATGATATGTTCTGTAGAGGTCTGTGGATACAACTGTGTGGGTTCTGTACATATGTTTGGGATATTCTGTTCTGTGATGGCCTTATCGGCCTATGTGTGCCAAGTCTGCTTTTCTGCTAAGTTCTGTAGCGACCACTAACATTATTATTATATTATTATTCTGTTAATATGCTAATTTGGGGTATCGGGTATGTATAGGTGCCCAGCTTGGGCACTGGTCGCGGCCCACGGGGTTGGGTCGTGAAATGTTACACCTCGGAAAATTTCCCGTTGATACGCAAGTGAACGAACTAGTGATGTGTGCGAGGAGTGCAAGAGTATAATGTTTCATGAGCAATGTGCGTAAATGGACGAGAATGATTAGAATGAAAAGTCGAGCAATTTGAAAAGTTGAAAGTTGGCAAAACTGCCCAGTGGTCGTAAAGTGCAAAATACGGACCGTAAACTGGTATACGGTCCGTAAACTGGAAGGTCGTAAACTGCCATGCAAGTCTTCGACTTTCTGCCCAGTGGAGAAATGGTAAAATACGACCAGGAGGACGGACCGTAAAGTGATTTACGGCCCGTAAACCATGGTCGTAAATCACCATGCATGCAGCCTAAAGTTTCTGGCGCTGCTTAAGGTTAAAGACGACCACGAGGGACGGTCCGTAAACTGAAATACGGACCGTAAACCTCCATGGACGACCACTGTTCACCCCAGCACAGATTTTCAGTTCATTAAATATAAAGACCAAGACTTGTTTTATTTCATTTCTACACTACACCACTTCTCTCTAGAATCATCTCTCTACATTTATTTCATAAGTTTTCAAGGACTATAAGCCACCAACAACATAAAAAAGTGAATCAAGTGTAAGCAAGCCATTAAATACCATTCAAGTCAAGAAATGCAAATGGAGAGAAACTAGGGTTTTGCTCAAAGTGGAGTATTATTAACCAAAGCTTGTTCCTACAACTTCTAAGGTAAGATTCATGATTTTTACATGATTTTTAAGGTATTGAAGAGTTTAAATACATGGATTGTAGAAAATATGGTCAAGTAGGTCATGAATGATGACTAGTGGCATTTTGAGGAATAGTTTGAATTGAATCATGAATGTTGTTGTGTTGTGATATGAATGCATTATAAATGTTACTAAGATCATGAACTAGACACTTTAGACGAATGGACGAATTTGGATGTTATGACCATGAATATGGGTGAATTAGAGGCAAATTAAGGAGTCTAAATAATGTGGATAACGTGAATTCCTAATGGCCATTGTTATGATACTAATGAAGGTATAGACGCTAGCATTGGAAGGAAGCATGCAAGTGTAGAATAGTCCGACGAAAAGGTATGTAAGGCTAACCCTTCTTTCATAAGACATGGTTCCTTGTCCAAACTCTTAAATCCACTATATGAGTATGTTGTATTCAAGTGACTGACACTCCGGGCTCATAAGCTCACGACCCTCGATACGTGTTACGAATGTACTACGCACCCCATTGACGAGTAAGCATAAGATAGAGATGTAGCGAAAACGATGATGATAGTGATGACGATAATGATAATAATGATGCTAAAGGTGCCTACGGGCTATTATATTCACATGTGCCTATGAAGGGCTATAATGACACCTCGAGCTTATAATACCGGGTAGAATATATGTATATGGATGTATATATATGTATGTATATGATTACGTAATGCGCGCACACATCTGCAGATGGTACGGATAACCCTGAAGCCTTGGTAGGGCTAGGTAGAAATAACATTGAGCCTTGGTTGGCCAAGTACGTATGAAACACCGAACCTTATGGTCGGGTACGCTATGTATGTATATAAGTGTATGGCTATGTATATAATATGAATATGAATGTGAAAAGACTATGTATACGAATACGAGCCCTATTATGAAATACGCATGAGAAATGGAAAGTTCCTATGAACGGCAGGTAAGTGCCATGATGATGATATTATTGCCTTCCCTCCTATGCCACTTCATATATTGTCTATGATGCTTCTACATTGATGTTGATCATGTTTTACATACTCAGTACATTCTTCGTACTGACGTCCTTTTGTTTGTGAACGCTGCGTCATGCCCGCAGGTGCACAGGGAGACAGACTTGATCCATAGCTGCTTATTCAGACATTACATAGCGGAGCTCCATTTCCTTCGGAGCCATAGCTTTTGGGTACTTATTCTTTTGTGTATAATTATGGGCATAGCGGGGTCCTATCCCGCTCATGTGATGTGTTATACTCTTCCTAGGGGCTCGTAGTCTTGTGTATATGGTTAGATATGTCCGGCTTTGTCGGCCTATGTTTTGTATATCATTTTGTCGGCCACGTTGGCACACGTACATTGATGTGGCATAGATGCCTATGGTGATATAAATGTACTGTTGTCCAAATGGGACTAGTTGACGATTGAATGGAAATGTATGTATAATTATGTGGCTAACCTAGATGTAAGTATAAGAGTAAGCTAAGAGGGTGCTCGGGTAGGTTAGCACCGGGTGCTCGTCGCGGCCCCGAGTCGGGTCGTGACAAAAGTGGTATCAGAGCAGTTCAGTCCTAGGGTGTGTCTACGAGCCGTGTCTAGCAGATTCCACAAGACTTTAGTGACCAGCAACTTTGGTGTGAAATTTTCCAGATTCCTCAGAATTTCAGACCATCTATGAGGCACTGTTTGAATACCTGGTTCCCTCATGCCACGACCCAAATTACCGATCATGCGGGCACCTACTTCATTATCACTAGTAGGCGAACCCTTACCCGTTAACCCTTTACTCACTAGCCAATTTTAACTTCTTTAATCATTTATACTTAAACAATCAATTAACATGTGAATGAATAAATAGTCTACCAAGTCATCAATAATAAATGATACAGGTGCGGAAGTCTAACTATTACATCCTCAGAATCTGAAAGTCATCGTACAAGGACTCTAACCAACAATGTCTAAAGAATGAAATATATGTCATGTATAATAATAAATAATGTCTGGAATTTAAAGTAGGCATTTGGAAAGAGAGATCTTCAGGTGGCATGGCATGGGTAGAAGCTCACCCTCGAATCTGATCGAGCAAACTTGCTTCAAGCTAGAGATGTAGTCTGGATGAAATCTTTGGAACGCAATCTGCACTCAAAAAGGGTGCAACAAGGTAGTATCAGTAAAAACACTATGTACTGGTAAGCATCATAGGCCGACTAGTATTAGTTCACGTATATAAGCATAAAACCAACAAGATAAACAGATAGGCACTTAATACTCAAATCCAAGTCACAGAATATCCCGTAATAGAGTCACAGCCTAAGATGAAGCTTCTAAACCACAAGTCCGTCAAGTCTCAATAATCTCACCTGATAATCACAAGTCCAAGTTTCATCACTAGGTAGAGTTACTAATCCACAATTTAACTCAGTCAATGATCATATTTATATCACAATAGATATACAACAACCATACCAAATTTAGGACCAACCGAGCATATAAAATGCAAAATAAAATTTAATGATGTACAATGCAAAATATGAGGATGTGGAATGCAATGCAATGCAATGCAATGATCAACCACACACTGTACATACATGCTAGCTGGTATCATTTCACAGTATTCATGACCTGCAGGGGACCCATGGTGTCCATGTACCACTCGTTCTGGATACTCATATAACCCAAGCAATAAATCCACCGCTCCGGAATGAACCTTGGACGCGGATCCACATCATGTGCCACGAGCTCGTAATCTAGGTCACATCCTCATCCCTGGTCAAATGGGTCTGTTCATATATATATATATATATATATATATATACCACTCATTTCGGAATGAACCTCGGACCACGAGCTCAAAACTAGCATCAAATAGTATCATAAGTTTAACAAGAAGATTATATTAACTTCATTACTAATTTCACATCACAATGTATGTCTCCACGTATTCCAGTTCATTAGTATGTATGGACTATAAACAATTAGCAATATCAATGGCAAACACAAGGCATCATGCCACAAGTCTTTCATGAAACATTTCCGAACCATTTCCATCATGTATGAGTGCATGAATGCATAAATGAGTGTAAATATGGTGAATCAATGCAAACCAATAAAACAACAGTGAAGGTACAAGTCACAAAGCCACAAGTCATATCAAGACTTCGATAAATCAGCTCAACCATGAAATGAATCATACCAACCATCTCAACCAACATAAGGGTCTATGTCCCACTTTACTTCCCAACATAGCACGTACACCTCACAACTAAGTCCTGTATCACCAAGATGCTCTATTTTTCTATATATTATCATCAACAGTAAATCATACATTAAGTTTTCATTCTGAGTACTATCATAAGTATATATCACAATCCAAGTCTAAACTCATTAACCTTCCTTTCTCCGAAGATGTGTTTCACAATAAGAGATTATTGAGTACAACATGACAATTTAGGTAATAAATCTAATCACAATAACAGGGCAACGAGCAACCATCAACAACAATCAACCTAATAGAAATCCATCCTGAATCGTCACAGTATGAATACAACTACACATTATATTTCAGTGCATAAAACAATGGCGACGAGTCCACAAAATCAGAAGTCATACCATCCTAGCTAATATCTAACCAAAACACTATGTCCGAAGACCTAATCATGCTTTCTCCTATCAATTCTACACAATACATACGTTTCGCTAATCAAAGTCTAACTAAAGTAAGTTGTAACCTACCTCGAATGCAGAACAGGAGCCACGAACTACTCCACACGAGTCTTCTATTTTCGAAGCGCCTCATAACGGTCAAAGTCGAACAACATGATGATAAGTAAGCAACAAACCATGTATTTAAACAAGAACAAAAATTTGGGGATGAAGACCCACTTACTTCTACCCTTTTCAATGGATGAAACCATCATTTAATGGTGAATTTATCATAACTTCTATCTCTACAATCGTTAACCTTCAATTCATGGGTTTCTAATCAATTTACTCTTTCAAACTGATTTTAGGACAAAATTTCCATTTTTAAGAAATCAAGTTCTCTTCCTAGAAAGTGATAATCTATACTCCTCGATGATTAATCAACAACAAAATCAACAACCCACCAATTATTTAAGGGTTTACTAATTCTAGTGTTCTAGCATTTCCACCCACCATTGATGGAACTTAAAATAATCATGGAACTTGAAGATGAAAGGAAAAGGAACAAATAAAGGCGGGGACTTACCCTGTAAGATGCTTTAACCAAAGAATGGAATGAAGTTTGCCTCTTTCTCTCTTGAAAACTAACTTTGGGGTCTTGTGGGTAATGGTTCGGAGTTAAGGTATACAAATAAGGCTTTCTGCCCCCCATCGATCTCTGTGGCGGTCAGTAGGTGACTACAACAGATCCGCTATAGCGGCCATGGGTCCGCTACAGTGGACCTGCTGGAACAACCCGAACAAAAAAGGGCATAACTCCTTCATATGGAGGCGAAACGCGACGATTCTTTTTGCTATAGCTTTATAATTATGATACGGATCTAATGGTTCAAACTTCACACAAAAAAACGGTCATTTGATCAATATGGACCCGTTTATCCAAAGACCTATGGCGAAAACATCGAATACGAGCGCGACAAAGTCCAAACCCATCTGAAACTCTTCAGAACATCACCAAAACTTGTGGACAAGTTCAAAATCACCATACTAACTCGTTGGAACTTTCAAAACATTCACATGGGGTCATCCTAACCTGGATTTTACTGTGGTCAACTCTAACTCGTTAACTTAACTAGCTTCTCCATCAATGACTCAATTTACACTCGAACCTTGCGGGAACCAACCCAGTGACTTAACTAAGTCATAGATCATACTAATGGGACTCTAGGGAAGGGTCAACAAGGTTAAATGGGTTAAAACACTATAACAACCAAATGGGTCGTTACATCAGATACCAATTTACCCATCGTTCGTCCTCGAACAAAGAAAGGGAGTACGAAAGTTGACGATAACCCAAGGACATGCATTATAACTACACGGAAGCCTCCATGGCACCAAGTGCGCCCTAACCACTATCCTTTCATCTTATCAGTCAAAGCTTCTTATAGCTTAACTAAAAGACCCAGTTTCCATATTCTTGTACTTGAACCTACCACAGGAATTGCTACAACACATATACATCATCTAATATATCGAAGTTTAATCATACTAATCCCAATTCATACCTCTAATGATTATGACTTCTCTAGACCCTTATGATCACCAATGCAATCAGCAAATCTTTCTTAGATCAGTAAACTAAGATTTCATATCTCAACACACTTTGTTTAATACTAACTATGTTGACCTTTTACCTATCAATCATTCAAGCCAAGAAACAGTTTATCACGGACTTATCCTAACCTCTATGTTTCTATCACTTACTTAATACTACAAAAGGACCACGTGAAACCCAGCAACCTTATCTATTCCACCAACTCATTTACCCTTTTTCCTTGAGACTAATTCTTTAGGACACTCTTCATAACATCTCGTCCTATCGGAACTGTTTAACATCCCTATATTTCTCACATTATGAAAAATTTACTATTTATCAGGAAGTCACAACAGTATATCAACTCTTAGAAAAATCTCCACTACCATCAATTTGTTTTATTTATTCCTCATATCTATCTCAACAAACCAAGACTCAGACACTTGCTTCACTAAGTTCATACTTAACCCTTTTCTGACTTCGACAACTAATTTAACTAAGATCACTATTACCTTATGTCACGACCCAAATTGGAGGGCCCTGACGGGCACCTGACCGTACTAGTCAAGTACCATCTGACATACATCTGTGACATCAACATAAACATAAGTTGGCTAATAGGGCCATCATATGATTCTCGATAAACTCATAAGGAAGCATTCCTGTATCAAATAATATAAAAGACTCATCTATATGAATATGCTAGAAATACTACATGAGCCAACAAGGCTATCATAATCACTTGTATGACAACATAAGAAACTTCAAGTCTGGACATCATCTAACTGTACATAACTGTCTACAAGCCTCTACTGGAAAACATAACATAACGTGACCGGGACAGGGCCCGCCATACCCATACATCTGTGCATACATAAATATACATAAGACCATGCTGACTCCTGGCATCTCCGGAACAAATGGAGTGCATCAACCTCATCTGCTGAGCTGACATCCTAATAGATGGATCACCAACCTGTATATTGGGACCTGCGGGCATGAAACGCAGCCTCCCCAAGCAACAGGGGAGTCAGTACGAATAATGTAGCGCGTATGTAAGGCATGAAAAGATCATATACAAAGAATCATGAAAGAAATCTGAGACATAAGAGTCAATCTGTATATCTGAATGTATCTGTATGACTGTATAACTAGAAGTGTCTACATAACTCTGTATAACTGAAAATGCCACAGAGGGCGAATGATATACATGCTTTCTTTCAAAATCATATACATACATCTTATTATAACTGTTAGTGCTTAGGAACGTACAACTCAATCCATAAATGTTAGTGCTGCGGAACATGCAGTCCGATCCATGTATCATATCGAGTCGGCTCTGTGGGCATCGTCATCATCATCGTTTACTAGCTGATCAGGTGGTGATGCATATATAACGCCTATCCCTTTCCCCATACCCCATATACATATAACATACGCGTATATAATGCCTTCTGCTCATGGGCAAATATGCATATCTATAGATGAATGCAATGCATAAGTAAGATGCATAAATAGAACTCTCAGTGTGACATTATGTCGTGCTACCTCCGATAAACATCTTTGAGATAATATCATCAATATACGTAATCTCAAGACCCATATACAGAAGGAATGATCATAAATGGGGTACAAGAACATCAAAGATTAGAATACTCTTAATGGCTCTAAGAGTAGAGTGATATGGAAGTTCGTTCCATTCTTTCTCATATGATTCAAGCCAAAAAGAATAAAAAGGATAGCCTTAACATACCTTGGGGTCTATATAAATGTCCAACGTCTACTTCCCGAGCTCGCAACTCTACAAGAAAGGTAACATATGCTATAATTAGACCATATAAACCTCTTACCATCCATCTTAAGTAAGTAGGGAATTTAACGAAATTCGGGCAGCATTTCCCCTATAATTTTTACTCCAAAACAGCCCACAACATACAAAACATCATCAACAACAAAAACCGCAATATACAACAATATAAATAGGTGAAAATCTCTTCAAATTTCCATCCAAAACTAGTCCACAAGGCAGCCATACCAACAACTACTTCATGACCTTTGTAACATGTGTTTCCTTTCTTTAAACTAGAAAATCTTTCCATAAACGACTTAATAATCAAGTTAAGATTGTAACCTTACCTTAAATAATCATAATCTCCAAGAAAAACTTCGTCTTCAACCTCAAATATACAGACGCGCACCAAGCAACACGAATACTATTCTTTCTTTACTAGCTCCGTGATCCTAAGGTAATTTCTTGTGCAACTTGGATGGAATTTAGTTGGGAATTGTTTGGAGAGGATTTACGGGTGTTCTTCAGATTGAGGATACTAAAAATGAAGGGAAATTCGTGATATATAGGCACTTAGGCCTTTGTGGAAATTGGACCCGCCTGCACATTGACGGTTCGTCTTTGTGCGTTTACGGACCGTCGATCTTCGATGGTTCATACCTTCCACTGTACATCTCCAGATTACGATATGTCAATTGCATTGGAAAGAAAACTCTCTGAACTTATGTTTACATAGTTATGGATTCCGTAACTCCATGTATGCTAGGAGATATTCCCCTCACAAGTGGACCCAAAAATCTTGTTCGAAAATCTACCAAGTTCTCCCAAAGTCTCGATAACTAAATTCCTTTGATTCGTTTGACCTCCAAACTTCCAATAATTGTTACATATGAACTTAAACCTTCATATATGAGGGATAACATATCTAATATGTTGTAACCTCGAAGGCTAACACTCGAGACCAAGAAAACTAGTGTACCATATACATCAACTCAAGAAATGAGAGGCGTAACGTATTCTTTCTTGATTCGCTTAGCTCCCAACTCTCGCATTCTCTAGGAGATAAGTTGATGATTATTTATTCCTTTAATACACTCTCATAAGCTACTTGTACAATGTCCCTAACAGGTTCTCGGCATGATTCTAAATCACTAAGATCATTATGGAACCTCAAAGTACGGGAGAGAAGTGACGCGAAATCTTATCTTATCTTCTTAACTCTGGACATTCTTGAAACTTTCCCTGTTCATACTAGCTTTCTTATGTCACGAGATGGCGAATTTTTCCTGAGGTGTAACACTTTAATACGACAGAATTTAACTCAGAGATCTCGAAAATAAGCCTTACCTTAGAAGGATGTCGTATAACTCGGGAACTCCAACTAACAAACATATAAGTAAGCTCAATAACCACATAGGTAAATATGAAAATATAATACAATAAATAATATCATCTCTCACTAGCCGTAAGTAACACAATAACCACTAGAGGCGTTTCTGTTATCCAACCAAAGTCCCCTAAGCCTATGACATACTAGAACTTACCGATTCATACAACATAACTCTCAAATTATTAACTCTTGTTTCGAAGGATCCCCCTTTTTATCCTTAATCAATCTTAGTCTGGATTAGAGATTCAAGCTTATGGTTTACTACTTCATGAAATCCCATCTTACTATTGGCAAGACCCGCCAATTAAACTAATATTTAAAGCCCATTATTCAATTCTCAATGCTAAGGTAGAAACTCTCTTCTCCAACTAGTCCCCATACATTTGCACCATTAATTCAAGCCTACGATGATAGATAAAGCAAGGGAACTCACCCCAAAAGAAACAAATTCAAGAACTCTCCAAGTTACCCTAAGTGTTTCTTGAGAACTGTGTTAGAGCTTTATGAATAAAGAATTCAGACTAAGTATTAAAAACCCCGAAATCTGTTCCCGTCTACCGCTGTGGCGATCATTCTTCCGCTGCAGCGGTCTCGCTATAGCTGGCAAGGTCCCGCTATAGCAGACCTCCAACTTTCGTCCACCTCCACTGTGGCGAGCACGGACCCGCCATAGCGCGAGCGCTATAGCGGTCCAGTGTCTGCCATAGTGGACACCCCATTTCCCATATGCCCACGGCAGCGAGAGATACGCTGTGTTACACCTCACACTTTTAGAGCATGAGCACGCCACATATTTCATCATATTAATGGACTATTGGAGGCGTCCCATAAAGTTTTAAAAGGTACAAACCATGGGAAGTACGTAACAATGAAGTAAAGGATGAATTACGATTTCGTAAGTCGTGACCGGGAAGGACAACCTTGGAACCAAAGGACATGACCATTGTCAATTATTATTAATGATAAATATCATGTATGGAGAGTTTAATAATATTCCGAGACCAAGAAAATCGAAGAAAATAAGTTTGTCGAAAAGTTAGAAAAAGTTGGCAGAATTTGGACAGAAATTTTGGGTAAAATTTAGAGGGGTATATCTCCTAGTATATCAGGAGTTTTGAAGTGAAACAAAAATCCTAAATTAAAGTTCATGAATTCTAGTTTCCAACGCAAAAACCGTTCGTCAAAACAACATCGGAGTAGGGAGTTATGGGCATTTCAAGATAAGCCTCCAAGCTGCCAAATAGCTCCCCGTGGGCCCCACTTGGAAAGTTGGTGGAACCGACTCTCAAGGGGTATAAATACCCTATTATTCCACTTTTAGATCATTTACACTTCTTTGGAGTTGTAGACACATCCATACACTTCTCTTAACCACTTATAACCTCTTAAATCTAGAATTCAACAAGATTACACCAAACTAGTTCATGAAAAGTGATTGTTCTTGTTTCTACTTGATGTTGTGGTGAGTTTGGTCTTGAAGAAAGCTGGTGTGGCTAAATTTCTTCAAATATAAGGTATGTTATTCATCTTATCTCTTATGTTGAGTTTATTTGAAGGTTTAGCAAGTCTTAAAAGTAAATTTAGTTATGGTGGAAAGGTCCTAAAGTGTTATGTTATAGTTGTTGAGTTTATGGACTATTTTGAGCATGTTGTAGCCGTGTTGTTGGGATAATTTCCATGTATATGGATGGTATCTAAAGTTTTTTGTGTGTTGATGAGATTATGCTCCTTGATGGGGAAGAAAGGAAGTATATATTGTTTTTATATGTTGATAAACGTCGTATGAGATGTTTTATGGAATATTTTGGATTTGATGATGATGCTGTTGGTGTTAGTGTTGTTGTTGTTGTTGTGTTGGTTGTTGGTATTGTGATTTCGGGCTAGGGATATAAATAGGGGAGATGATACCCGAATTTTGGCTGATTCTAAAAGGTTTAATTTGAAAACTTAAGATAAGCATATGATGATAAGCCTAACAGTATTATGAATTCTCTTGAATGTAGATTTACGAGCTTTGAAGGATAAGCATTAAGTAGTAGGAGATCAAAAAGGTATGTTAAGGCTAAACCATTTCTTTCTAAAGGCATGATTCCCAAAAAGTTACAAGTTCATGATTCTTAGAGTTTCTTATGATGCTAAAGATAAGTACGTTCCATGATGATAATGATGATGATGATGATGATTCCATTTTTGGAGATTCCAAAGCTTATGGATTTGATGCTATTATGAGATTATTGAGCTGATTTCACAATTTCCTTAATTTTATTCATTGTTGTTGATCTCACCTTATAATAGTTGTCCCTTCAAGGTGAGATATAGCGATGATGATTGTTCCATAATATAATCGGAGGCCACCGACCTTACGTCACTCCGATAGAGTTGTGGCTTTTAATTGGGCTCTCATGCATGCTTTATATATATAGGTAAGTATTTTTTTTCACACCACGCCTTAATGGCCAGGCAAGATGCTATATTGAGAACACCGTGCCTACATGGCCGAGCAAGATAACACCGTGCCTACATTGCCGGGCAGACACCGGACGGCGTGAGATGACTACCCCAGATGCAGGCTAATGATGATAACACCGTGCCTATATGGTCGGGCAGCATAACACCGTACCTATATAGTCGGGCAGTTTACTTATATATATCTATATTTATAATGTTGATTTAAAAAGTTAAAGTTAGCATGCATGGTATCCGCCTTATGAGGCAATCAGATGTACATGTTATCTTTATCTCACGTTATGTTCCATATTTCTTGTTATGTTGTTATTCATGCCGTACATACTCAGTATATTATTCGTACTGACGTCCTTTTATTGTGGACGTTGCACTCATGCCCGCAGGTAGGCAGGGAGATGGATCAGATCCGTAGGTGCTTTATCAGTGGATTCTCAGGAGCACTTCACTTAATTCGGAGCTGCAGTCTATTGGTATTGGTCTTCATGGTCACTTGTATTCTATGTTGTTATACCTCGGAAAAATCCTCCGTTGTTGCACAAGTGAATGAACTAGTGAGGAGTACAAGTATACGATATTTCCATGAGTATGAAATGACATTGATAACCCTAAGTAAGATTCCAAAGGCGATTGCAATAAGAGATAGGTTATGCTCCATGAGGACTATCAATAGATTCAAAAAATGTGGAGGGTTGCAGATTTGCACTTTTGCCAGTTGAACGTAAAATGAAATACGGACCGTAAAGTGGTATACGGCCCATAAACTACCATGTCGTATTTCAACTTCCAAAACTTCAGCTTTCTGCCAAATGATCAAATGGTTAAATACGACTTGGAATACGGACCGTAAATCGAAATACGACCCGTAAACCGTGATCGTAAATCACCATGACTCCAGCATACCTTTATGGTTCTGTTATGCTTAAATACGACCATGAAATACGGCCCATAAACTATAATACAGACCGTAAACTGGGTTTATGACCACTATGCACGTTCGACGACTGTTCATTTCAGATCAGATTTTGGGTTATTAAAAAGGGAACCAAGTTTATTATTTCATTCATTTCACTTCTATATGACACCCCTTCTGTTATAGCCCGTATTTTGCACGTTTGGATATTTCAAAGTCGTCGTGGAAAGTTAAAGGCGAGACCATTTTCAAAAAAAAATTGTGCACAAGTTAGTTATGAATATCATTTATGAATATTATTGGACGGAAATATTGAGAAAGGTTAAGGGCAAAAAGGAGAAATTTCAAAATGGTAAATGGTAATATTGAGGAAAGTTGAGGGGCAAAATGGGCATTTCACAAGGCGTTCAAGAAAGTTCTTGAGGGACCAAAGTGTACATGGTAAGATATTAGGTCATCTTTTATTCTAAGAAAAATTCAAAAAAAAAAGGGGGAATTCTCTAGAGAAAGAAAGGATGGCCAAGTGTCCACATTCTTACTTAAGGGGCCTAAGTGTATATATAAAGAAGTGGTGGCTAAAATGAAACAAGTAAGTCATCTTTTATTTAAGAGAATTCAAGAAAAAGGATGAAAGCTCTAGAAGAAGAAAAAAAAATGAATAAAGAGAGCATGTGCTTCTCACATGCTTGAAGAAGCCAAGTATATATATAGATAGGAGAGGTCATCTTTTTAAATCAAGAAGTTGTAGAGAAAGGAAAAAAAAATATAGAAGAAGAAGAAAGAGGAGGGGCCAATTCGGCCAAGAAGGAGGAGAAAGAGAAGACCAAAAATCTTGCTCCAAAAATTTATTTCTCATAGTATTTCTACTAATTCAAAGATGCTCTCCAACATGGTATAATTGTTGAAGCAAGAGAATTATTCTTTGGTGCAAAACTCCAACCTTAGCTAAGTTGAGAAGTTGTGAAGGAAAGGTAAGAATTCATCTCCTTGATTGTGTTATGAATGGTTTGGTATGTTGTAGTATGTGGGAAAGAATAGAATTCATAAGAAAATATGGATGTTGAAATTGTAGCCGAGCATGGTGTGTGTGTGGCCTTGTATGTGTTGTTGAATGTAAGTATAATGAACTAAATTTATGTAGTAGGTTGGTTGTTGTTGTAATGCATGAAAAAAAAATGAAAATCCATGGAAATATGCATGATGTAGTTGTGGCCGACCAAGGGGCTGTTTTGGTAGCTATGGTAAATTGATTTTATTTGATATTCTAGTTGTTGTTGATGTGGATTCTATGATGAAAATGATGGTTTGGTAGTTTGAAATGAAGTCGTCGACGTGTAGATTGTTGATGTGGTTCTTGAAGTTAAAGGTAAGAAATGTGTTATTGATGTTTCATTTAATTTGGAAGGTTGCGGATTATGTTGTGGTAGTTGGTTGGAATCTAAACAAAACGCCGTTGAATTATGTGAAACGAGTTATTAATGTTAGAAGGTGTCTTGAGTAAAATTATTGAAATTGTTGGTATGATTGTTGGCATTGTGTTGATAGTTTGGCCGGGTTGAATTCCCGGATTGTTGTTGATTGAAATTGGCCAAGATAGATTCTTGGGGACGATGTATTTACAGGGGAAATGCTGCCGAAATTTCGGCAGACAAATGTTACTTTAAAATCCCACTTCTAAATGCTCTAATTAAGGTTTGGTAAATGTGACCAATTTGTAGATTTTGGTGAATTTGGAGCTTGAGTTTGGAGAAGCAAAAGGAGCGGAAACGGTATGTAAGGCTTCACCCTTCCTTCTTTGGCATGTCTTAGACATAATAGGTCGAATACGAGCCTCGGGGACAACTCTATTCTCCGGAATCCGCGCCTAAGGTTTCCCTTTTTTCATTCAGTAGAATTGAATTAAAAAGTGTGCAAAATGTTTGAAGAATTTCCTAAACCTAGAACTCGCATAAATAGGACCCGACTACCCTAAAACCCTCACAAGTAACGCCATGACATGTAACATATGTAAATTTGGTACGCCGCCTCATTTGATCCGAGGTGGGCCCACTGGTTCCCGGATTTACCTTATTGTTCCGCTTGACTGACTTTGAAGCTGAATCCAAAAGAAACCTTCGATCCTTATTCCATTACCAAATGACAAGTACTGTACCTATCCCAACGAGAATACTTCCATGACGATAATGATAACGATGATGTCAGAAAAGAGAATATGCCTATGATAAGTACGACAAGAATGATTCCACGACTAAGAGCCTTGAGCTAAAAATCCAATGTGAATATGAAAGTGTTATACTAGTTCTTGAACCTTAATTTTATTCCGTAGCTATGACACTAGTTTCTAAAAGACTTCAAAGCATATGAATTGTCGGATATAATGCCCATGATTTCATGCTATGCTCTCTTAAGGCTATTTTCCGTTGGTAGTCTCGCCTTAAAATACTCGTTCCTTTAAGGTGAGACAAAGTGACCATGATTATTCCATAACGTAATCGGAGGTCACCGACCTTACGTCACTCCGATGGACACATGACATTCTTTGGGCTCTCATGCATGCCAATTGTATGACATATGTATATGAATGTGAATATGTATATGCATATGTATATGTATATGTATATGGGGAAAGGGGAAGGGCCACTGTTATATCACCACCTGATTCAGCTGGATTTCGTCCCGGACGCGGGATGCCCGGACGCGGGATATGGGAGAGCCGGATACGGCGTCTGTATATGTGATATATATATAATATGTTGGGACACTGTTGGGGAGGGGGGTGGGAGAGCCGATGTACTCGGCGTCTGTGAATGTAAATAAAGGACACCGTTTTTTGAAATGTTCTGTTTTCTGTACATGTAAATAAGAAGCACCGTTTTTCTGAAAAAGAAACTAAGCATGCATGGCATCCGCAGAAAGGCATTCATATGTACAGGTTACTTCTGTTCCAAGATAAGCTCCATATGTCTATTCCGTTATTATCCATACTGCATATTCCTTTATTATGTCTCTATTCATGCCTTACATATTCAGTACATTACTCGTACTGACCCCTCTTCTTCGGGGGCTGCGTTTCATGCCGCGCAGGTACTCCCAGATGATTAGAAGACCTTACTAAAGATGTTCCAGCGGAGATGGCGAACTCCACTTGTCCCGGAGAATTGCCAAGTCCAAGTATATGCTATGATGTTCTGTTCTATGTTAGAGACTTTACAGACAAAGCAATGGGTATTGGGTTGTCAGTTTGTAAGCGGCTCTAGCAGCCGATATGCTATTATGTTTTATGTCAGGAGTCTTACATGATGTAAGAGCTTACTTATGAAAAGAAAAAAAAATATTGGAGAGCTTACTATGTATTTCTTTCTTTACTGATTCAAGGGTTTCTATACGTAACAAGAGTCAGCGGGTTCGCCCGGCTCCAGATATGGGGTTGGGTGCCCATCACACCCTAGTAAAGTCGGGGTGTGACAAAGTGGTATCAGAGCAGGTCGGTCTAAGGGGTTGTCTGCAAAGTCGTGTCCAGTAGAGTCCTGTTTATGAGTGTGAAGCCGGCCACATTTATAAACAGGAGGCTGCGGGGCATCTAGGAAATGTTGACCTTCTTTCTGTCTTAGATCGTGCGATAGAGCCAAGTCATAGGCAATAAGATTCCTTATACTAACCGTCGATTTTCGCAGACGCCTAGTGGCGACGAAAGAAGACAAGTGACGAGATGGCAAGTTACAAAGGTAAGCCTGGATAATTGTTCTGTTACTTGGAACTGGAAGTTCTGATGGCTGAATATGTCATATAGCCGCGTGTTCTTTGAAGTACTGTCGGTACTTGCTACGTACGGATTTGGAAAAGTAAGAATGGAAAAGGAGGTCTGTCAGAATAGATACGCCTAGTAGGAAGAGACGGGGGCAGAAGATACTGTAAACAGGTAATAAGTGAGAAGCGTTGTTTCAGAAAGGTTATGGATTTGGGTGTGGCAACGAAGGTGAGATCGCTACCATCGGGAATCTGGAAGTCCGGGACAGGAGGTAGCCATACACACAGGCGGAAGATGAACATCGGGAACCAAAAGGGTAAAACCGTAATTGTGAAAGAAGGACGCGTTACGAAAGTGCCTGGGAGCCTATGAAACCTCGACTCGCTCCAAAACATGTAATAAAGGTCATGTGAAGAAGCGGACGCGAAAATATCGGCATTAAGGCACCGAGTTTCAGTGAAGCTTTTGGGTTAAGCGTGCTCAGGTGGGAGCAATTTCATGATGGGTGACCCCCTGGGAAGTTGGCAAGAAATTCTATAAATTGAGACATAAGGGACAAATGAAAAGCTAGGGTAGTCTAAGGAAAACTAGAGTGTGTGGGATGATTGGAGACCATAGGAAGACGCGTAGGACGAGGCAAACTAGATCGGTGAAGAGGCAGAAAGTGCATTATAGCTCGGGAATTATGATAGGCTTGAATAGTGGTTGGAAGTATTTGGTGGGCTAGTTGATAGTAATTATATATATATATATATATATATATATATATATATATATATATGTATGAAGGTGTAGCGTATTCTATATATGATCGTATCGGAGGACATGTGAGTCCCAGCGATCGGAGCTACGGAAAAAGAGGCATTGATCACGCAAGGGTACCGAAGTTCGAAGGGGTACCAAAGATCGAGTGACAGCAGGAATAAATGATGAAGGTGTTACTAGGAAAATTGGTATCATCTCCACTACAAGTCAAAATGGAAGAATTCTAGTGTGACGAAAATTGGAAAGAAAAGATTGAGCAAGTGGAAAACAAAGAGATCAAAGTATCGGAAGGAGGTGAGAGGTAAGAAACCTCAAAGAGATGAGGGATAAGGGATAGACCAAGATTTCATAGAAGGATTGTTGGCATATAAGGAGCCCCCTAAGGGGGGGAGGCCATATTATAGTAGACCTAAAAAGGAACTGCAACACTATCAAGTGTCAGCAAAGGAAATCTATTAGCTTGGAATCAGAGTTTAAAATATGTCGGTGTGTCGCAAGAATACTTGGGAGTAGAGTAGAAGCGAAATAACAATGAGTATACTAAGAGATAGACCTGAGGATAAAGAAATAGCCTACGGCTACATTGAATCGTTAAGTAAGGATTGCGTACTAAGACATTTCTTTCGTTAAGGTGCGGTGACGAGACAATACTAGAAAAGGAAGGACCCGGAAAGAACAAGGATAATGAGGTGACACAGTGAATTAGAAAGACCTATGACATGGAGCAATGACTCATGAAAGGTCAAGGAGTTCGATTATAAGGAAAATAAGGTAAAGGATAAGGAACAGGCATAATGGAAAGAGCAGCTATAAAAGAAACCCATGACATGGAATGAGGACTCACGTAGGGATCCAGGAGTTTGATAGTAAGGAAAGTAGGATAACATATATGGAATGGACATGGAGGAAAGGGCACCTATAAAGGAACCCCCTCTCGAAGTGCTAAAAGACCCCACAAAGTCAGTTGAACATTCGAGGACGAATGTTCTAAAGGGGGGAGGATGTTATAGCCCGTATTTTGCACGTTTGGATATTTCAAAGTCGTCGTGGAAAGTTAAAGGCGAGACCATTTTCAAAAAAAAATTGTGCACAAGTTAGTTATGAATATCATTTATGAATATTATTGGACGGAAATATTGAGAAAGGTTAAGGGCAAAAAGGAGAAATTTCAAAATGGTAAATGGTAATATTGAGGAAAGTTGAGGGGCAAAATGGGCATTTCACAAGGCGTTCAAGAAAGTTCTTGAGGGACCAAAGTGTACATGGTAAGATATTAGGTCATCTTTTATTCTAAGAAAAATTCAAAAAAAAAAGGGGGAATTCTCTAGAGAAAGAAAGGATGGCCAAGTGTCCACATTCTTACTTAAGGGGCCTAAGTGTATATATAAAGAAGTGGTGGCTAAAATGAAACAAGTAAGTCATCTTTTATTTAAGAGAATTCAAGAAAAAGGATGAAAGCTCTAGAAGAAGAAAAAAAAATGAATAAAGAGAGCATGTGCTTCTCACATGCTTGAAGAAGCCAAGTATATATATAGATAGGAGAGGTCATCTTTTTAAATCAAGAAGTTGTAGAGAAAGGAAAAAAAAATATAGAAGAAGAAGAAAGAGGAGGGGCCAATTCGGCCAAGAAGGAGGAGAAAGAGAAGACCAAAAATCTTGCTCCAAAAATTTATTTCTCATAGTATTTCTACTAATTCAAAGATGCTCTCCAACATGGTATAATTGTTGAAGCAAGAGAATTATTCTTTGGTGCAAAACTCCAACCTTAGCTAAGTTGAGAAGTTGTGAAGGAAAGGTAAGAATTCATCTCCTTGATTGTGTTATGAATGGTTTGGTATGTTGTAGTATGTGGGAAAGAATAGAATTCATAAGAAAATATGGATGTTGAAATTGTAGCCGAGCATGGTGTGTGTGTGGCCTTGTATGTGTTGTTGAATGTAAGTATAATGAACTAAATTTATGTAGTAGGTTGGTTGTTGTTGTAATGCATGAAAAAAAAATGAAAATCCATGGAAATATGCATGATGTAGTTGTGGCCGACCAAGGGGCTGTTTTGGTAGCTATGGTAAATTGATTTTATTTGATATTCTAGTTGTTGTTGATGTGGATTCTATGATGAAAATGATGGTTTGGTAGTTTGAAATGAAGTCGTCGACGTGTAGATTGTTGATGTGGTTCTTGAAGTTAAAGGTAAGAAATGTGTTATTGATGTTTCATTTAATTTGGAAGGTTGCGGATTATGTTGTGGTAGTTGGTTGGAATCTAAACAAAACGCCGTTGAATTATGTGAAACGAGTTATTAATGTTAGAAGGTGTCTTGAGTAAAATTATTGAAATTGTTGGTATGATTGTTGGCATTGTGTTGATAGTTTGGCCGGGTTGAATTCCCGGATTGTTGTTGATTGAAATTGGCCAAGATAGATTCTTGGGGACGATGTATTTACAGGGGAAATGCTGCCGAAATTTCGGCAGACAAATGTTACTTTAAAATCCCACTTCTAAATGCTCTAATTAAGGTTTGGTAAATGTGACCAATTTGTAGATTTTGGTGAATTTGGAGCTTGAGTTTGGAGAAGCAAAAGGAGCGGAAACGGTATGTAAGGCTTCACCCTTCCTTCTTTGGCATGTCTTAGACATAATAGGTCGAATACGAGCCTTGGGGACAACTCTATTCTCCGGAATCCGCGCCTAAGGTTTCCCTTTTTTCATTCAGTAGAATTGAATTAAAAAGTGTGCAAAATGTTTGAAGAATTTCCTAAACCTAGAACTCGCATAAATAGGACCCGACTACCCTAAAACCCTCACAAGTAACGCCATGACATGTAACATATGTAAATTTGGTACGCCGCCTCATTTGATCCGAGGTGGGCCCACTGGTTCCCGGATTTACCTTATTGTTCCGCTTGACTTACTTTGAAGCTGAATCCAAAAGAAACCTTCGATCCTTATTCCATTACCAAATGACAAGTACTGTACCTATCCCAACGAGAATACTTCCATGACGATAATGATAACGATGATGTCAGAAAAGAGAATATGCCTATGATAAGTACGACAAGAATGATTCCACGACTAAGAGCCTTGAGCTAAAAATCCAATGTGAATATGAAAGTGTTATACTAGTTCTTGAACCTTAATTTTATTCCGTAGCTATGACACTAGTTTCTAAAAGACTTCAAAGCATATGAATTGTCGGATATAATGCCCATGATTTCATGCTATGCTCTCTTAAGGCTATTTTCCGTTGGTAGTCTCGCCTTAAAATACTCGTTCCTTTAAGGTGAGACAAAGTGACCATGATTATTCCATAACGTAATCGGAGGTCACCGACCTTACGTCACTCCGATGGACACATGACATTCTTTGGGCTCTCATGCATGCCAATTGTATGACATATGTATATGAATGTGAATATGTATATGCATATGTATATGTATATGTATATGGGGAAAGGGGAAGGGCCACTGTTATATCACCACCTGATTCAGCTGGATTTCGTCCCGGACGCGGGATGCCCGGACGCGGGATATGGGAGAGCCGGATACGGCGTCTGTATATGTGATATATATATAATATGTTGGGACACTGTTGGGGAGGGGGGTGGGAGAGCCGATGTACTCGGCGTCTGTGAATGTAAATAAAGGACACCGTTTTTTGAAATGTTCTGTTTTCTGTACATGTAAATAAGAAGCACCGTTTTTCTGAAAAAGAAACTAAGCATGCATGGCATCCGCAGAAAGGCATTCATATGTACAGGTTACTTCTGTTCCAAGATAAGCTCCATATGTCTATTCCGTTATTATCCATACTGCATATTCCTTTATTATGTCTCTATTCATGCCTTACATATTCAGTACATTACTCGTACTGACCCCTCTTCTTCGGGGGCTGCGTTTCATGCCGCGCAGGTACTCCCATATGATTAGAAGACCTTACTAAAGATGTTCCAGCGGAGATGGCGAACTCCACTTGTCCCGGAGAATTGCCAAGTCCAAGTATATGCTATGATGTTCTGTTCTATGTTAGAGACTTTACAGACAAAGCAATGGGTATTGGGTTGTCAGTTTGTAAGCGGCTCTAGCAGCCGATATGCTATTATGTTTTATGTCAGGAGTCTTACATGATGTAAGAGCTTACTTATGAAAAGAAAAAAAAATATTGGAGAGCTTACTATGTATTTCTTTCTTTACTGATTCAAGGGTTTCTATACGTAACAAGAGTCAGCGGGTTCGCCCGGCTCCAGATATGGGGTTGGGTGCCCATCACACCCTAGTAAAGTCGGGGTGTGACACCTTCTCTCTAAAACATCTCTCTACATAAATTCCACAAGAATTCAAGGATATTTGGTGATCAACAACATAAACTAAGTGAATCAAGTATAAGGAAACCCATTAAGGATCATACAAGTCAAGAAATCTCATTGGAGATAAACTAGGGTTTTGCTCAAGTGGAGTATTATCAACCAAATCTTGTTCCTACGACATCTAAGGTAAGATTTATGATGTTTCTATGTTGTTTAAGGTATTTAAGAGTTGAAATACTTGGATTGTAGAGAGGTATGGCAAAATGGGTCATGAATGTGGAATAGTGCCATTTTGGGTAATAGTTTGAATTGAGTTATGAGTCTTGATGTATTGTGATGTAAATATGTTATAAATGATGTTGAGAACATGAGATGAGAAATGTACGTGAATGGACATAATCGTGTGTTATAGCCATGGATATGGGTGATTGAAGGTAAACTGAGAAATGTGGATAATGTGGATGAATAATGACTATGGTTATGGTATTGTGAATGTATTATTGACGTTTAGGAGTTGATATACGTTATGAAGGAATGTCGTATAAATAGAGGAGATGCTGTCCGATTTTCTCTAGTTTTGGTCATATATGCTAGCTATCGATTCTAATGATAGTATGACTTTAATGAAGGTAGAAACACTAGCATTGGAGGAGAACGCGCAAGTGTAAAATAGTTGAACGGAAAAGGTATGTAAGGCTAACCCTTCTTTCATAAGGCATGGTTCTTTGACCAAATATCTAAATTTTCTCTAAGACTATAATATTCTTCAAATGATTGATCTGCCGAGCTAGTAAGCTCACGATTCTTAATACGCCACGATCATACAAAGTTCCTCGTATGACGAGTAAGCCTATAAAGATATGTGTGACGAATGAGGATAATAGTAATAATGATATTGATGACGACTATAATGGTAATAGCGATGATGATAACGATGACGATGATGATAGTAATGATAATAGTAAAGATTCTTATGAGCTATATGTATGTATGCCCTTGTATGGCTACTATGAAACACCGAGCTTATATGGCCGGGTAGTATATGTATAGATGTATATGTATGTTTACGTAACGCGCGCGCACCGCTACAATTGGGTATGGATGACACTGAGCCTTGGTAGGGCCAGGTATGTGTAACACTGAGCCTTGGTTTGCCAGGTATGTATGATCACCGAGCCTAGCCATGGTCGGGTACGTGAAACACTGAA
Source organism: Lycium barbarum (assembly GCF_019175385.1). Taxonomy (NCBI): domain Eukaryota; kingdom Viridiplantae; phylum Streptophyta; class Magnoliopsida; order Solanales; family Solanaceae; genus Lycium; species Lycium barbarum. Next base: position 60,129,200 of record NC_083342.1, on the reverse strand, counting down.
CCTTCGAGGTCGCGTATGTTATGTAAATGCTATGTATATGATATGATTATGTATATAATATGAATACGAGTATGAATACGAATATGATACGATATGAATGTGAATAAAGGCATGTATACGAACACGAGTACAAATATGGAACGGATATGATTTGGATGTAAGTATCCAAATACGCATTAGAACCGGGAAATCCTATGAAAGGCAAGTAAGTGCCTATGACGATGATATCACCATCTCTCATCTTGTGTTATTTTCCTATGTTGTCCATTATGCTTCTATATTGATATTGACCATGCTTTACCTACTCAGTACATTCTTCGTACTGACGTCCTTTTGTTTGTGGACGCTGCGTCATGCCCGCAGGTGCACAGAGAGACAGGCTTGATCCATAGCCACATTCGCAGAGACTACATAGCAGAGCTCCACTTCATTCGGAGCTATAGCTTTGGGTACTTATTCTTTTGTGTACATAATTATGGGCATAGCGTGGTCCTGTCCCGCTTATGTGATATGTTATACTCTCCTTAGAGGATCGTAGACATGTGTATACGGTTAAATATGTCTGGCCTTGTCGGCCTATATTTTTTATATCATTTTGATAGCCTTGTCGGCCTATATTTTTTATATCATTTTGATAGCCTTGTCGTCTCATGTACATTGACGTGGTATAGATGCTAACCATGATATAAAAGCATTGTTGTCCAATGGGACTAGTATGACGGATGAATAGAATTATGTGTCTTATTATGTGGCTCACCTAGATGTAAGCATAAGAGTAAGCCAAGGGGTGCTCAGGTGGCTAGCACCGGGCGCTCGTCACGGCCCCCCTAGACGGGTCGTGACATATGTAGAGGCTCGTAGACATGTGTGTGTACAATTAGACGTTTCATAACCCTACCGGTTCATATCGTTGTATAACATTTTAGTAGCCTTGTCGACTGGTGACGATGGGCATAATTGTTGAAGATTATATAGAGATGTGTCATTATGCTGTGATATATGTCCTTAGAGATTATGATATCCATAAGCTATCTTTATGGTCCACCTAGAAATTATTATAAGGTGTATGTTTAGAGGTGCTTGGTGTGTTAACTCCGAGTGCCCGTCATGGCCCTCCGGTTGGGTCATGACATGCCGCTACAGCGGCCCCGCCGCAGTGGCACTTCGTCCACTGCAGCGGTGCCATTGAACCAGTGAGCTCGCTAATTTCCACCAATTTTTCACTCTACCACACAACATTGCATCTGAAGCCTCACAAACACAAACCAAACATGCACATTAATGTAAAAACAACATACGAACTAAACTTGAAGTCACAACTAGAAACTGAACTTGAATCATGCGTCCAAATCAAGAAGACGCATCTACTACTATACCAGGCCATGTCATAACACAAATCGCTCGCATAAGATTTTAGGGAAGGGGTTCCCACCATTCGTGGAAGAATAAGACAAGGAAGTGTATATACCAGTTGGAATCGTCTAGATACAAATTTGAATGAAGTAGCACGAAAGAATCAAAGAAGCGGAAGTTTCAAAAATGTCCCATAGCCTTTCGCAGATAGGTACGGAGCTCTTCGTACCGATCCGCAAGACTCTACTAGACACGTCTTAGTAAACGAGATTCACAAACTTAGGCTCTAATACCAACTGTCATGACCCAAATTACCGATCGTGCGGGCATCTACTTCATTATCACTAGTAGGCGAACCCTTACTTGTTAACCCTTTACTCACTAGCCAATTTTAACTTCTTTATTCATTTATACTAAAACAATCAATGAACAAGTGAATGAATAAATAGTCTACCAAGTTATCAATAATAAATGATACAAGTGCGGAAGTCTAACTATTTCATCCCCAGAATCTGAAAGTCATCATACAAGGACTCTAACCAACAATGTCTAAAGAATGAAATATAAGTCAAGTATAATAATAAATAATGTCTGGAATTTAAACTAGACATTTGGAAAAAGAGATCTTCAGGTGGCATGGCATAGGTAGAAGCTCACCTTCGGATCTGATCGAGCAAACTAACTTCAAGCTAGAGATGTAGTTTGGATGAAATCTCTGGAACGCAATCTGCACTCAAAAAGGGTGCAGCAAGGTAGTATCAGTACAAACACTATGTACCGGTAAGAATCATAGGCCGACTAAGATTAGTTCACGTATATAAGCATAAAACCAACAAAATAAACAGATAGGCACTTAATACTCAAATCCAAGTCACAGAATATCCCGTAATAGAATCACAGCCTAAGATGAAGCTTCTAAACCACAAGTCCGTCAAGTCTCAATAATCTCACCTGATAATCACAAGTCCATGTTTCGTCCCTAGGTAGAGTTAATAATCCACAATTTAACTTAGTCAATGATCATATTTATATCACAATAGACATTCAACATCCATACCAAATTTAGGACCGACCGAGGACATAAAATGCAAAATAAAATATAATGATGTACAATGCAAAATATGAGGATGTGCAATGCAATGCAATGCGATGCAATGATCAACCACACACTGTACATACAAGCTAGCTGGTGTCATTACCCAGTAGTCATGACCTGCTGGGGACCCATGGTGTCCATGTACCAGTCGTTCTGGATACTCATCGGACCCGAGCCATAAATCCTTTGCTCCGGAAAGAACCTCAGACGCGGATCCACATCCTGTACCACTCATTTTCGGAACAAACCTCGGGCCACGAGCTCATAATCTAGGTCACATCCTCACCCCCGGTAAAATATGTCTGCTCATATATATATACAACACCTGTTCCGAAACGAACCTCAGACCACGAGCTCAAAACAAGCATCAAATAGTATCACAAGTTCAACAAGAAGATTATATAAACTTATTTACTAATTTCACATCACAATGTATGTCTCCACGTATTCCAGTTCATTAGTATGTATGGACTATGAACAATTTGCAATAGCAATGTCAAACACAATGCATCATGCCACAAGTCTTTCATGAAACGTTTCCGAACCATTTCCATCATGTATGAGCGCATGAATGCGTAAATGAGTGTAAACATGGTAAATCAATGCAAACCAATAAAGCAACAGTGAAGGTACAAGTCACAAAGCCATAAGTCATATCAAGACTAAGATAAATCAGCTCAACCATGAAATGAATCATACCAACCATCTCAACCAACATAAGGGTCTATGTCCCTCTTTACTTCCCAACATAGCACGCACACCTCACAACTAAGTCCTGTATCACCAATATGCTCCATTTTTCTATATATTATCATCAACAGTAAACCGTACATCAAGATTTCATTCTGAGTACTAGCATAAGTATATATCACAATCCAAGTCTAAACTCATTAACCTTCCTTTCTCCGAAGATGTGTTTCACAATAAGAGAGAATTGAGTACAACATAACAATTTAGGTAATAAGTCTAATCACTATAACAAGGAAACGATCCACCATCAACAACAATCAACCTATTAGAAATTCATCCCGAATCGCCACAGTATAAATACAAATACACCTCATATTTTAGTACATAAAGTAATGGCGACGAGCCCACAAAATCAGAAGTCATACCATCCTAGCTAATATAAAACCAAAACACCATGTCTGAAGACCTAATCATGCTTTCTCCCATCAATTCTATACAATACATACGTTTCGCTAATAAAAGTCTAACTAAAGTAAGCCATAACCTACCTCAAATGCAGAACAGGAGCCACGAACTACTCCACACGAGTCTTCTATTTTCGAAGCGCCTCATAACGGTCAAAGTCGAACAACATGATGATAAGTAAGCAACAAACCATGTATTTAAACAAGAACAACAATTTGGGGATGAAGACCCACTTACTTCTACCCTTTTCAATGGATGAAACCATCCTTTAATGGTGAATTTATCATAACTTCTATCTCTACAATCATTAACCTTAAATTCATGGGTTTCTAATCAATTTACCCTTTCAAACAGATTTTAGGACAAAATTTCCATTTTTATTGAAACCCTAAGTATCAACATGCAATTTCAACTATAAGAAATGAAATTCTCTTCTTAAAAAGTGACAATCTATACTCCTAGATGATTAATCAACAACAAAATCAACAACCCACCAATTATTTAAGGGTTTACTAATTCTGCCCCCTGTCGGTCGCTGCGGCGGTCAGTGGGTCGCTGTATCGAACCCGCTATAGAGGCCATGCGTCCGCTATAGCGGACCTGCTGGAACAGCCCGAACGAAATAGGGCACAACTCCCTTATACGGAGGCGAAACGCGACGATTCTTTTTGCTATAGCTTCATAATTATGATAAGGATCTAATGGTTCAAACCTCACCCAAAATAAAGGCAGTTTGATCAATTTTTACCCCTTTCTATCCAAAGACCTATGGAGAAAACATCGAATACGAGCGCGACAAAACACAAACCCATCTGAAACTCATCAGAACATCACCAAAACTTGTGGATAAGTTTAAAATCATCAACTAACTCGTTGGAACTTTCAAAACATTGACACGGGGTCATACTAATTTGGAATTGACCGTGGTCGACTCTAACACGTTAACTTAACTAGCTTCTCCATCAACGACTCAATTTACGCTCGAACCTTTCGGGAAACAACCTAGTGACTTACCTAAGTCATAGATCATACTAACGGTACTCTGGGGAAGGGTCAACAAGGTTAAATGGGTCAAAACACTATAACAACCAAACAGGTCGTTACACCTCACTCTAATAAGCATCTGAGTATCAGTAGAAGCCTAATAAATTACCCTGTTGGTTGACACTTTGTCCCTATGTTTGTTCCTATTTCTTTTCTTCCACAGTTGCCACACAATATTGGAAGGAATAGCATAGAAAATGGGTTTCATTATTTGTAAAACATCTGCAGTCCACCATATAGTAATTACTTGGAGAAAATGCAAACATGTGATATTGAAACCTACAGCAACACAGAAATAAGACCATACTCTTTTAGCAGTTTCACACCTCAAAAAGATATGAGGTACTGTCTCTTCTTTAGGTTTTGCACAACAAGAGCACATAGAAGGCATATGATAACCCCAACTCTTAACCACATCATCCCATGGAACTTTAAATTGCCACACCCTTCACATTAGAGATGAAATTTTAAATGGCAGACCTTTGACCCATATCTTCTTGTACACCTCTCTTTTTTCAATCCTACTTCTTATATACTCCCAAGCAGATTTGACACTAAATTCACCACTAGTTTCCAGCATCCAACGTGGCTTATCAAGTTGATCTCCTCTTCCCAGGTGGCTGTACTTCATTAAGTATAAAGTCTGCAAGATCTTCAGGTAAATTATTCCTTATAGGTGGTTCGTGCCACCTTCCTTTTGTAACTATATCTGACACATTCTCAATTGCTTCATTACAGTAAAATTCAGGTGGAGTGAGGAAGTATAATGGACAATTACCAGTCCAATTATCAAACCAAAATAAGGATGATCCCATTCTAGGTTGCAACCAAATCTTATGATCAATCATATCCATTTCCTACAATATTTTCTTCCATATATGTGACCCTTCCTTCCCAGGAACCAGAATTGGATTATTCTTTTTCAAGTACTTGTTGCTCATGAATGCACTCCATAATGAAGGTTTGGTCCTAAAATTCCACCACAACTTAGCAAACAATGCCATAGACATGATACTAAGTGATCTAAAACCCAAACCACCTTCTTCTACACGCAAGCATACAATTTTCCACTTTGACCAGTGTCTACTAGACTCACCAGCAGTGTTGCTCCAATAGAATTGAGAAAAAAATTTATGCAACTTCTCAATTACAAAAGAAGGTGGATCAACAGCAGACAACAAATGCATTGGCATAGCCTGAAACACATGCTTAAGCAGTATAGCTATTCCACCAAATGATGCCAACTTCTTTTTCCACCCTTGCAGTATATTTCGCACTTTTGCAACGAGTTCATAATAGAATGACATCTGACTTTTGGCATAGTGAATAGGGAAACTTAAGTATATCAAAGGAAAAAATTTCCTTGTTATACCAGCAACCCTTTCAAACTTCTGAAAAACTCCCTCATCCACTCTATCATGTAAATAGACAGAACTCTTGGCCTTGTTAATCAACTACCCTGAAGCATTTTCATACTCAGACAAAACATTCATAATCAACCCCAATGAAATCTCACAAGATGAAGAAAATATGATAGTGTCATCTGCATAAGCTAGGTGATTGATTTTTGGACTCCATTTAGGAAAACCAAAACCAGTGAACCACAAGTTGTCATGTAATGCATTCAGCCCCCTAGACAATACTTCTGCAGCAAGAATGAATAAAGTAGGAGACAATGGAACACCTTGTTTGACACCCCTTTGAAAGAAACCATGAGGTTGACCATTAATAATCACAGAATACCATTTATTTCCAACAATTTCATAGATCAAACTTATAACTTGTTCACAGAATCCCATTTTCCTCAGAACTTTTGTAAGGAACAACCATGACATCCTATCATTTGCTTTTGTCATATCCCGTTTCATCACAACATTAGGAACAATAGAATTGGCATTCTTTTTACCTTTATTTGTTCTGAGTGTGATATCAGTGATTATTTCTTGTGTCAACAAAATGTTTTCTATAATAATCCTGCCCCTTATAAAGCCTGCCTAATTCTGAGAAATTAAATCAGTAAAAATTGCACCATCCTTTCATGCACAACCCTAGAAAACACCTCATTCACAAAATTTCTCAAACTGATAGGCCTCATGTCACTAAAAGTCTAACATCTTTCTTTTTTGGCAACAAAACCAAATTTTTATGAGTTATGTACCTTGGCACCTCAAAACCTCTAAAGAAGTCCCAAACCATGTGTTACAAATCATCACCAATAATATCCCAACAATCTTGGGAAAAAGAACCTATAAACTATCAGGACCACCTACATTTTGACTGTTTAAGCCAACAACTGCTTGTTTCACCTCTTCTTTAGTAGGATCTGCCACAAGATCATCATTCTGTTCTCTTGTGATCATAACTGGTACATGTTTCAAGATGTCAAACTGTGTAGAAACTTCAGTTTCATGGAATTGAGCCTGATAATCTCACTGCTTCATCTTCCATCTCCTGCTCATCATCAAGCCAGTGTCCTGCACTGTTTTGGATTCTTTTCAATTGCAATATTTTCCTTCTACCATTCATATGAGTGTGGAAGAACTTGGAATTCTTATCACCGTCTTGAAACCAAGATATGCCAGCCTTTTGTTTCCAGAATTATCCTCCAAATGCAAGAATCTAGTAAGGTCTGCCCATGCGATTTAAGTATAAAAATAGCATGATTGTATTGCACTGAGGTGTGTCCTCTATAAGCAACATTGTGCAGCATCAAATATCTTCTTTCCTCTGCCTGTTCCAACTTCTGCATATCTAATAAAGTATCATTTCATGTACCCTCCTCTACAAAGGTGGAAATACTTTCCATAAATTGTCACATTTTCAACAGAATGAGCATGACATGCCAATACCACACACTGAAAACTAGTTAATAAATGGAGCATATTTGCCCTTGTATCAGGTCTGAAACTATGCCAATTCCATGTAGCGGCTGTATTCGTCATCATGTATCCTGTCACATTCATATCATATCCTATAGAAACAAGATCAATGGATAAGAATGATATCCAGTCTTGTATCAAATCATGTCCCGTATGAATAGGATCATTGATACAAAGAATGAATAAGTCTGCGAATGATCTGTGAACCATGAAGTGCACCATTATAAACTTCTGCATTGTCAATGTCACGACCCAAACGAAGGGCCATGACCGGTACCCGGTGCTACCCCACCCGGGCACCTCTTAACGTGCATACACATTTACATCTAGGTGAGCCACATAGCTAAATCATGGTTTCTATCCATCAACCATACTATTTCTATTGGGCAACAATACATTTATATCACCATCAACAACTATGCCCACAACAATGTACATAAGCCGACGAGGCTAACAAAATGATATCCAAAAAAAAAGCCGACAAGGACAAATACATCTAACCATATACACATGTCTACGAGCCTCTAAGGAGAGTATATCATATCATATAGGCGAGACAGGACCCCGCCATGCCCATATGTATGTACACAAAAGAATAGATACCAAAAGTTATAGCTCCGAATGAAATGGAGCTCCGCTACGTAGTCCCTAAGTAATAAAGCTATGGATCAAGCCTGTCACCCAGGCCACCTGCGGGCTTGACGCAACGTCCACAACCAAAAGGACGTCAGTACGAAAAATGTACTGAGCATGTAAAGCATGATCAACATAATTATAGAAGCATAATAAACAACATAAGAAATAGCAAAAGATGAGAGGTAGAAGAACCATCGTCATAAACACTTACTTGCTTTTTGTCACACCCCACCCTTGGTAAGGCGTGATTGGCACCCGACACCTTACAGGAATCGAGCGAACCAACTTATAACTTAGATCCTTCGTGTTTCAAATGGAAACAATAAAATCAAGAGGCTAAATATGAACATAATATCATGCATAAGTAAATGTACAATAGACCCATGATGCCGACATTACTAGTGTCACACTATGACTAAGCTGTACACAGGAACTGTCTGCAAAGCCTCTATGAACATGACTGAAGTATATAAGTCAGGACAGGGCCCCCGATATGCCCTCTTGTCACAAAACAAATATACAACTCGGACTCGATAATGCTCCAGGAAGAAGTGGAGCTACCACTCGAGACCAGTACCTGAAGGCAGCCTACGATAAAAGAGATTCGTCTCGTCTATCTAAACCTGCGGGCATGAACGCAGCGTCCACAAGAAGGGACGTCAATACGAGTAATGTACTAAGTATGTAAGGCATGAATAGTAGTATGATATCAGAATAAATATAACATAAGATAAAGTAAGTAATTATACGTCGTACTCTTCTTAAGATCTCTATCATGTAAACTCCGCGTCTACGGGAAACACATTTCATACACATCCATACCCAACATAAATACATATGCATTCACATTCACTTACTATACATACATATGTCATAACCGTACTCGGCCCTTGCGGGACTCGATGTTATCCGTACTCGGCCCTTGCGGGACTCGATGTTATCCGTACTCGGCCCTTGCAGGACTCGATGTTATGCCCAACTGATCAGTGGGATGCAATGCATACATACATACAGACATACATATACATAAAAATACATAACTGAAACCAACATCATCATTACCATTATCATCATCACTATATCCTTCCTTAGAAGATCAACTGTCTTAAGGTGAAGTCGACGATGTCATGGGAGTCTCGAGAATCATGAACTTAGATACCATTAGAAATAAAATCGTCATAGCTATATCTCACCTCTAAAGAACAAGTACTATGAGACGAGATCAATCACAAAGAATAGTCTCAAAGATCATGCATAAACTCAAAAATATTGTAAGGATCATGAGATTCATAGGCTTCTAGCATTTGTGGAAGCAAGGATATTATGGATATGGCACAAAGGTTTATAACAAAAGAATCATACCTTTAGAAAGGAAGGGTTTACCCTTAACATACTTGTTTGGTCACTTTAACTTTAACTACTCAACGCTTGTCTTAGTCCTTCAAATAAATCTTTCTAGAATCTGCCGAAATTTTGGCAGCATCTCCCCTGTTTACATGCCTAGCCCAAAATCGTAATTCAGCAACCAACAACAACAACATCAATACCAACATTAATCATAATATTCTCAACACCAAAATACTCCATAAACATCCCATATGGGGTTTATCCCATATTTCCACCAACAAAACTATTATACGGCTATTTAAAAATTTTATCTCCGTAAATAAACTAAAATTAACATTAATAATAGGAGATTCATACCTTACTCCTAATAATATCGCTATATATTCACTTTTTTCACCTTAAACTTGAACCACACGCGTCGCTATACGATTCTATACTCGCAACTATACGTTGCCTGAACCGGAATTCATGAATTATCGTTGATTTAGGCTTGAAATTTGGGTTTGAGAGTTGGTAAACTTTCTAGAGCATTTTGGAATTATTTGGAAGAAATTTTGGCTAAAAAACGTGGGGGCAAGCCCCTTTTATATTGGTTCAAATTCGGGTCGGGTCACCGTAGGAGGTACTGTAGCAAGTCGTTTTGTAGCAATTACTGTAGCACGCGTTTATGCTCTGTCAGCTAAAATTCTAACGTCCATAATTATCTGCTCCGATATCGTATCGACGAGCGGTTGGTTGCGTTGGAAACTAGACTCGACAAACTTCATTTTAAGCTTTTGAAACACCTTAAAACTCTTAATATACTAGGAGATACACCCCTCCATAGTTGACCCGAAATTCTGTCAACTTTTTCCAAATTTTGACAAATTTATTTTCTTCGATTTTCTTGGTCCCGGAGATTCCCATAGCTTATTATATGAACGTAAACCGTCACGACCATAGGATTAGTACGTATAATATCATATATCCTTGAAGGGTACTCCAGTATCCTTACTTAGAACGTACAACACTTATAAATTTTCACGTACGAACCTACGGGGTGTAACATTCTCCCCCCTTCAAAAACATTCATCCTCGAATGTTAAAGTAGAGTTCGCTCTGAGGTAAATGTCCATGTTCTTACCTGCATTCACTAGTAATTACTTTGCTCACTTGCTATATTAAACAGAACTTATTCGAATTGCACAGGTTATATTTATTCGTTTGCCGTTTGCACTTTTATGTGATACATACTTTCATTTAGAATTTCTTGTTCTCACCGATATCCCCTAACTTCATCTTCTTAGAATTTAATTCATTCTCATTCCTTCCATTTTGATATCCTCAAACTAGTCATATCACAGCATCCTTTGGTTTCTATAGTAGTCAAATTAATCCTTGTGATTCCTTATTTATCAATCAGTTTAACACCAGAATTTTTGCTATTGCTCTTAGTTGGATTTCTTGCACTTGCGCTTGCTGACGGTAGCTCTTGTACCTGTATCAAACATCACAAATCTCTTCCTTAATGATTTCTTTCCTTCAACTTACCCTTAAAGTTTCTGATTTCTTAGTTCGGTTAATAAATTTGGAGTGAACTCTTAACTAAGGGTTTTTTTCCTGTAGCGAATTCAAATCGCTTCCTTCTTTCCTTATCTGCAATCCATTCCTCCCCCCCCCCCCCCCCCCCTTTTAAGGGAAGCCATTATTTTACTTGTTCCACGAGGGTTCATTGTCACCAACTTGTTTCGACAAAACGCAATATCCTTTGGGGTTCTCCCTTTATTTTTTTGACCTTTGCTCGACTCTCACTTAATAAGTCTAATGCACTTATCTGCTGATTCGATTTATCAGTCAAGCGGATCTCTTAATTCCTTAAATGCTCGTCTCCTTTATTTATATCCTTGAATCCTTTTCTTGCGATCTTATCTCCGTCTACTTTCATGACTTCTCCTTACATTTCTTTAGCTCATCTTGCTTCGTAGCTCCTTATTACTTTTACATTGCCCCATTATCGGGTGTCATAATTCCTCCAATGCCTTATCCAGTCAATCCTTGTCTTCATCATGAAATACCTATAAAGTGCATCCTGTTATTCACTTCTAATTTCCCTTTACGATATCATAGCTTGCTCGTATGTATGTCTATTCCTCGTATTTTCGTCCTGTTTCCTTTGTAATCATATCTCTATTCCAAGTCCACTATGTTATGCCATCACTGTCTACCTTTGGCCAACCTTACTAATTTATTAAACTTCCTCTTACTGTCGATGGTCACATAACTTCCTTTAATCAATTAATAACCGCAGTTTCTCGTACTTCTGTCCTCCTTGATTTCCTTTGCTCTTAAGGTGCTCTTTCCCGTCTGACACTTAATAATATCTACCTAGAAGTCTGCAAAACATTCCACTATGAGTACAAACCCATCTTGATCTCGTATAGATGTATATATACTTCTAGGGTGAAACTTTCCCGTACTCATTAACCTCCTTCTCCATATCAGTATTTCTTTGTTACCTCTTACTAACCAATCTAATCTATAAATCATAATACCTTATTTGAGTTCATAATGCCAACTTGCCTTATATTTCCAATAGATCTCAATCCCCCCGAAATCTCGGATACAACTCATTCCAGTTTCTTTAACTGCTAATCATTTTTCCCTCCAGGGTTCCTCCTTTAAATTAAATTAAAGTCATTCTAAAACTTCTCCTTGAAAGCGTCTCATAGTTGTTCCTTCAATCATGACTTACCGAACGGCTGATGGTCATATTTTTCCTTTACTCTATCTCTATAAACGTGCAAACAATTCAATCTGTGAAAATTTCGATAGAGTTTCCTCTATAATATTTACTACCTTATTCCTGTACACAGTCCAGAAAGCACATCCAATGCCCACAGAGCAATCACAAACAACCATCATATCTTACTCAAGTTCTTATATCAACGTCTATCCATATTAATAAAACAGGAAACATACCTTTCGAATGAACAACTTGAATTCTCAGCAATTATCTTGTAGCGGCATAATCAACTTCTTATCCATGATCAAAACATTTGGGGTTAGAATCAGGGACATCATATCCTATGATTTAGCTCTATGGCATGATCTAAGATGAGAAAGAAGGGTCAATCCTTCCTAAATGCCTTGCAACCTCCTGTTTATGAGTGTGGTGCACTACACACCATAAACAAGACTCTGCTAGACACGGCTTGCAGAAAACCCTAGGACAGACCTGCTCTAATACCACTTTGTCACACCCCACCCTTGGTAAGGCGTGATTGGCACCCGGCACCTTACAGGAACCGAGCGAACCAACTTATAACTTACATCCTTCATGTCTCAAATGGAAACAATAAGATCAAGAGGCTAAATATGAACATAATATCATGCATAAGTAAATGTACACTAGACACATGATGCCTACATTACTACTGTCACACTATGACTAAGCTGTACACAGGAACTGTCTGCAAAGCCTCTATGAACATGACTGAAGTATATAACTCAGGACAGGGCCCCCGACATGCCCCCTTGTCACAAAAAAACATATAAAACTAAGACTCGGTAGTGCTCCAAGAAGAAGTGGAGCCACCACTCGAGACCAGTACCTGAAGGCAGCCTACGATGAAAGATCCTCGTCTCGTCTATCTACACCTGCGGGCATGAACGTAGCATCGACAAAAAGGGACATCAGTACGAGCAATGTACTGAGTATGTAAGGCATGAATAGTAGTATGATATCAGAATAAATATAACATAAGATAAAGTAAATAATTATACGTCGTACTATTCTTAAGATCTCTATCATGTAAACTACTCGACTTCAGGAAAAACATTTCATACACATCCATACCAAACATACAAACATATGCATTCATATTCACTTACTACACATACATCGGTCATAACCGTACTCGGCCCTTGCGGGGCTCGATGTTATCCGTACTCGGCCCTTGCGGGACGCGATGTTATCCGTACTCGCCCCTTGCAGGACTCGATGTTATCCGTACTCTCCCCTTGCAGGACTTGATGTTATGCCCAACTGATCAATGGGATGCAATGCATACATACATACAGAGATACATATACATAAAGATACATAACTAAAAACAACATCATCATTACCATTATCAGCATCACTATATCCTTCCTTAGAAGATCAATTGTCTTAAGGTGAAGTCGACGATGTCATGGGAGTCTCGAGAATCACGAACTTAGATACCATTAGAAATAAAATTGTCATCGCTATATCTCACATCTAAAGAACAAGTACTATGAGACGAGATCAATCACAAAGAATAGTCTCAAAGATGATGAATAAGCTCAAAAATACTGCAAGGATCATGAGATTCATAGGCTTCTAGCATTTGTGGAAGCAAGGATATGGCACAAAGATTTATAACAAAAGAATCATGCCTTTAGAAAGAAAGGGTTTACCCTTAACATACCTTTTTGGTCACTTTAACTTTAACTACTCAATGCTTGTCTTAGTCCTTCAAATAAATCTTTCTAGAATCTACCGAAATTTTGGCAGCATCTCCCCTATTTACATGCCTAGCCCAAAATCGTAATTCAGCAACCAACAACAACAACATCAATACCAACTTTAATCATAATATTCTCAACACCAAAATACTCCATAAACATCCCATATGGGGTTTATCCCATATTTCCACCAACAAAACTATTATACGGCTATTTAAAATTTTTATCTCCGTAAATAAACTAAAATTTACATTAATAATAGGAGATTCATACCTTACTCCTGATAATATCGCTATATATTCACTTTTTTCACCTTAAACTTGAACCACACGCGTCGCTATACGATTCTATACTCGCAACTATACGTTGCCTGAACCGGAATTCGGGAATTATCGTTGATTTAGGCTTCAAATTTGGGTTTGAGAGTTGGTAAACTTTCTAGAGCATTTTGGAATTATTTGGAAGAAATTTTGGCTAAAAAAATATGGGGCAAGCCCCTTTTATATTGGTTCAAATTCGGGTCGGGTCACCGTAGGAGGTACTGTAGCAAGTCGTTTTGTAGCAATTACTGTAGCACGCGTTTATGCTCTGTCAACTAAACTTCTAACGTCCATAATTCTCTGTTCCGATATCGTATCGATGAATGGTGGGTTGCGTTGGAAACTAGACTCGACAAACTTCATTTTAAGATTTTGAAACACCTTAAAACTCTAAATATACTAGGAGATACACCCCTCCAAAGTTGACCCGAAATTCTGTCCAAAATTCTGTCAACGTTTTCCAAATTTTTGACAAATTTATTTTCTTCGATTTTCTTGGTCCCGGAGTTTCCCATAGATTATTATATGAACGTAAACCGTCATGACCATAGGATTAGTTCGTATAATATCATATATCCTTGAAGGTACTCCAGTATCCTTACTTAGAACGTACAACACTTATAAATTTTCACGTACGAACCTACGGGGTGTAACATTCTCCCCCCTTCAAAAACATTCATCCTCGAATGTTAAAGTAGAGTTCGCTCTGAGTTAAATGTCCATGTTCTTACCTGCATTCACTAGTAATTACTTTGCTCACTTGCTCAATTAAAACAGAACTTATTCGAATTGCACAGGTTATCTTTTTTCGTTTGCCGTTTGCACTTTTATGTGATACATACTTTCATTTAGAATTTCATGTTCTCACCGATATCCCCTAACTTCATCTTCTTAGAATTTAATTCATTCTCATTCCTTCCATTTTGATATCCTCAAACTAGTCATATCACAACATCCTTTGCTTTCTATAGTAGTCAAATTAATCCTTGTGATTCCTTATTTATCAATCAGTTTAACACCAGAATTTTTGCTTAACTCCTCTTGCTCTTAGTTGGATTTCTTGCACTTGCGCTTGCTGACGGTAGCTCTTGTACTTGTATCAAACATCACAAATCTCTTCCTTAATGATTTCTTTCCTTCAACTTACCCTTAAAGTTTCTGATTTCTTAGTTCGGTTAATAAATTTGTAGTGAACTCTTAACTAAGGGTTTTTTTCCTGTAGCTAATTCAAATCGCTTCGTTCTTTCCTTATCTGCAACCTCCATTCCTTCCCCCCCCCCCCCCCCCCTTTTTAAGGGAAGCCATTATTTTACTTGTTCCACGAGGGTTCATTGTCACCAACTTGTTTCGACAAAACGCAATATCCTTTGGGGTTCTCCCTTTATTTTTTTGACCTTTGCTCGACTCTCACTTAATAAGTCTAATGCACTTATCTGCTGATTCGATTTATCAGTCAAGCGGATCTCTTAATTCCTTAAATGCTCGTCTCCTTTATTTATATCCTTGAATCCTTTTCTTGCGATCTTATCTCCGTCTACTTTCATGACTTCTCCTTACATTTCCTTAGCTCATCTTGCTTCGTAGCTCCTTATTACTTTTACATTGCCCCATTATCGGGTGTCATAATTCCTCCAATGCCTTATCCAGTCAATCCTTGTCTTCGTCATGAAATACCTATAAAGTGCATCCTGTTATTCACTTCTAATTTTCCTTTACGATATCATAGCTTGCTCGTATGTATGTCTATTCCTCGTATTTTCGTCCTGTTTCCTTTGTAATCATATCTCTATTCCAAGTTCACTATCTTATGCCATCACTGTCTACCTTTGGCCAACCTTACTAATTTATTAAACTTCCTCTTACTGTCGATGGTCACATAACTTCCTTTAATCAATTCATAACCGCAGTTTCTCGTACTTCTGTCCTCCTTGATTTCCTTTGATCTTAAGGTGCTCTTTCCCGTCTGACACTTAATAATATCTACCTAGAAGTCTGCAAAACATTCCACTATGAGTACAAACCCATCTTGATCTCGTATAGATGTATATATACTTCTAGGGTGAAACTTTCCCGTACTCATTAACCTCCTTCTCCATATCAGTATTTCTTTGTTACCTCTTACTTACCAATCTAATCTATAAATCGTAATACCTTATTTGAGTTCATAATGCCAACTTTCCTTATATTTCCAATAGATCTCAATCCCCCCGAAATCTCGGATACAACTCATTCCAGTTCCTTTAACTGCTAATCATTTTTCCCTCCAGGGTTCCTCCTTTAAATTAAATTAAAGTCATTCTAAAACTTCTCCTTGAAAGCGTCTCATAGTTGTTCCTTCAATCATGGCTTACCAAACGGCTGATGGTCATATTTTTCCTTTACTCTATCTCTATAAACATAAAAACAATTCAATCTGTGAAAATTTCGATAGAGTTTCCTCTATAATTTTTACTACCTTATTCCTGTACACAGTCCAGAAAGCACATCCAATGCCCACAGAGCAATCACAAACAGCCATCATATCTTGCTCAAGTTCTTATATCAACGTCTATCCATATTAATAAAACAGGAAACATACCTTTCGAATGAACAACTTGAATTCTCAGCAATTATCTTGTAGCGGCATAATCAACTGCTTATCCATGATCAAAACATTTGGGGTTAGAATCAGGGACATCATATCCTATGATTTAGCTCTATGGCACGATCTAAGATGAGAAAGAAGGGTCAATCCTTCCTAAATGCCTTGCAACCTCCTGTTTATGAGTGTGGTGCACTACACACCATAAACAAGACTCTGCTAGACACGGTTTGCAGAAAACCCTAGGACAGACCTGCTCTAATACCATTTTGTCACACCCCACCCTTGGTAAGGCGTGATTGGCAGCTGGCACCTTACAGGAACCGAGCGAACCAACTTATAACTTACATCCTTCATGTCTCAAATGGAAACAATAAGATCAAGAGGCTAAATATGAACATAATATCATGCATAAGTAAATGTACACTAGACACATGATGCCTACATTACTACTGTCACACTATGACTAAGCTGTACACAGGAACTGTCTGCAAAGCCTCTATGAACATGACTGAAGTATATAACTCAGGACAGGGCCCCCGACATGCCCCCTTGTCACAAAAAAACATATAAAACTAAGACTCGGTAGTGCTCCAAGAAGAAGTGGAGCCACCACTCGAGACCAGTACCTGAAGGCAGCCTACGATGAAAGATCCTCGTCTCGTCTATCTACACCTGCGGGCATGAACGTAGCATCGACAAAAAGGGACATCAGTACGAGCAATGTACTGAGTATGTAAGGCATGAATAGTAGTATAATATCAGAATAAATATAACATAAGATAAAGTAAATAATTATACGTCGTACTATTCTTAAGATCTCTATCATGTAAACTACTCGTCTTCAGGAAAAACATTTCATACACATCCATACCAAACATACAAACATATGCATTCATATTCACTTACTACACATACATCGGTCATAACCGTACTCGGCCCTTGCGGGGCTCGATGTTATCCGTACTCAGCCCTTGCGGGACTCGATGTTATCCGTACTCGGCCCTTGCAGGACTCGATGTTATCCGTACCCGGCCCTTGCAGGACTCGATGTTATGCTCAACTGATCAGTGGGATGCAATGCATACATACATACAGATATACATATACATAAAAATACATAACTAAAACCAACATCATCATTACTATTATCATCATCACTATATCCTTCCTTAGAAGATCAACTGTCTTAAGGTGAAGTCGACGATGTCATGGGAGTCTCGAGAATCATGAACTTAGATACCATTAGAAATAAAATTGTCATCGCTATATCTCACCTCTAAAGAACAAGTAGTATGAGACGAGATCAATCACAAATAATAGTCTCAAAGATCATGAATAAGCTCAAAAATATTGTAAGGATCATGAGATTCATAGGCTTTTAGCATTTGTGGAAGCAAGGATATTATAGATATGGCACAAAGGTTTATAACAAAAGAATCATGCCTTTAGAAAGAAAGGGTTTACCCTTAACATACCTTTTTGGTCACTTTAACTTTAACTACTCAATGCTTGTCTTAGTCCTTCAAATAAATCTTTCTAGAATCTGCCGAAATTTTGGCAGCATCTCCCCTGTTTACATGCCTAGCCAAAAATCATAATTCAGCAACCAACAACAACAACATCAATACCAACCTTAATCATAATATTATAAACACCAAAATACTCCATAAACATCCCATATGGGGTTTATCCCATATTTCCACCAACAAAACTATTATATGGCTATTTAAAATTTTTATCTCCGTAAATAAACTAAAATTAACATTAATAATTGGAGATTCATACCCTACTCCTGATAATATTACTATATATTCACTTTTTTCACCTTAAACTTGAACCACACGCGTCGCTATACCATTCTATACTCGCAACTATACGTTGCCTGAACTGGAATTCGGGAATTATCGTTGATTTAGGCTTCAAATTTGGGTTTGAGAGTTGGGAAACTTTCTAAAGCATTTTGGAATTATTTGGAATAAATTTTGGCTAAAAAAAGAGGGGGCAAGCCCCTTTTATATTGGTTCAAATTCGGGTCGGGTCACCGTAGGAGGTACTGTAGCAAGTCGTTTTGTAGCAATTATTGTTGCACGTGTTTATGCTCTGTCAGCTAAACTTCTAACGTCCATAATTCTCTGCTCCGATATCGTATCGACGAGGTGTTGGTTGCGTTGGAAACTAGACTCGCCAAAATTCATTTTAAGCTTTTGAAACACCTTAAAACTCTTAACATACTAGGAGATACACCCCTCCAAAGTTGACCCGAAATTCATTCCAAAATTCTGTCAACTTTTTCCAAATTTTCGACAAATTTAATTTCTTCGATTTTCTTGGTCCCGGAGTTTCCCATAGCTTATTATATGAACGTAAACCGTCATGACCATAGGATTAGTTCGTATAATATCATATATCCTTGAAGGGTACTCCAGTATCCATACTTTGAACGTCCAACACTTATAAATTTTCACGTACGAACCTACGGGGTGTAACACTTTTCATAGGGACATTCCATTTCTGATGCGTGATTATGTACATACAGCCATATCCGTATCCATATTCGTATCCGTACCCATTTACATTTTCATACCCATATTCATATTCATAATCGTATTCATATTCATTTACATATTCATATTCATAGCATACCCGACCATGAAGGATCAGTGTTTCACATAACCGGCCATGACAAGGCTCGGTGATTATACATACCTAGCCTTACCAAGGCTCAGGGTTATCCGTACCCAACTGCAGTGGTACGCGCGCAATACATATCATACCCGGCCATATAAGCTCGGGGTTACATAATAGTCATACATAAACATATATACATAAGAGCTCATAAGCATCTTTGACATCATTACTATAATCGTTTTGTTACTGTTATAACCCATATTTCCATACATTGGGGCGTTTTAAAATAAACGCGACAAGTTAAAGACAAGACTATCTCAAGATACGAAGTAGAGACTTTAACTTCCGGTTTCGTTTCAAGTCACAATTTCACTACAAATTTCGTTTGGCATTGAAATATTAATGGAAAATTGGGATTAAACTAACCATAATTGGATTATTAGTGGGATTGGGAAAAACAAAAATCAGTCCATTTAAAATGGACATTGTTGGCCGTGTAGTTTAAGTGGGATGGTCAATGGTTATTGACCCAAAATAGTGTGGGACACATGTCCAAATCATGGGGTAAATACATATAGTAAAAAAAAACTGATTCATACCTCATTACACAACTCATTTCAACATTTCAAAGTCAAGAAACTATAGAGCTAGAGAGAGAAGCTCTCGGCCTAGAGCTAGCCGAGAGTGAGGGGTCAAAAATTGCTCCAAAAAAATCAGTTTCTCCATCAAATCAACTCCTCATCAAGTGCATAAGAACGTGTAGTAGTTGTTGTAAATAAACAAGGAGGTGTAGCATTTCAATAGGGTTGATGATTCGGTCAAGGTTGAAGAACAAGTTGTAAGGTAAGAATGATCATTGTTCTTGTGTTGCATGATGATTTGAATGTAACATTCATGCATGTTGTTGTTGGATTGTTGTTGTGGTTGAACTTGAGGGTGAGCCGTGAGCTTGGTGAAGCCATGGTTGGTCTTGTTTTGCATGTATTATTGATGGATTGAATGTGTGTCAACATATGTAAATGAACAAAGATTGTAAGAAGTTTGTTTATGATGTTGCATGTTGGTATTGGACTGTTTTTCTTAAAAATTGAAATGAGTCGTGTGTTGTAGACTTAATGGAATCATGTTTAATCTTCTTGTACATATATTGGAAATGGATTGAATGTGTTGTAGTATGGATAAATGGATGAAAATCATGAAGTTGTTGGAATGGTGTTGAAGCCGTGTAAGGGGACTGTTTTAGGGGGATTGTGGACTGTTTTGTGCCAAGTTTTGATTGTTGTAGTTATGGACATGGTGGTGTATTGTATGCATGTTTAATATGTGAATTGAGGTGTTAAAGAAACGAATCATGTTGAAGTATACAAGCAGTCCAAAACTGTGGATTGTTTTAAGGTTAGAAGTGAATTAGTGTATGTTGAATGTTGAATGTTGTTATGAACATATAGTGAAAGTGATGTGCAATGATTCAAGTTGAAATTGAAATGATTTATGGGCTGTTGTAAGAATAAAAATGATGCTAAAACAGTTCCAAGAATCGTGAAAGTAATGTTATGAAACGTGTTGTTGTCGTTGTAAGTTAAAACTGGAAAATTGCTAACTGAAAATGGTATCGTGGTATGTGCTGTTTGGCCACGAGTTTGGGACTGATTTGAATGATGTGCAAGCTGTCCAAAGTCCCCTAAGTCATGTTAAACAAGTTTGGATTGATATATGAAAGAATGATTAGCAATGTTAGCTTGTAGCACTAGTTGGTTTGAATGCGAACGAAACGTCGTTTAAATGTTAGAAAGGGATTGTGAGCGTCAAAATACGTATTAAATTCCTTTGTAGACTAACTGTAGCTCTTGATATCTTGATATAGGGTAAGTGTTTTTGGGCAGCAAGTACAAGTTATAATACGACTAAACGCTAAAGGTATGTAAAGCCCAATCCTTCTTTCTTTTGGCATGCCTTAGTTTTCGATAGGCTAGATTATAAGCCTTGAGGAAAATTCTAAGATTCGAAATCCGAGCATGTTATGATCCTTATATATTCCTTGGCACTCTTATGTATGATTTGATGAAATATGAACCATTATGTCTTTGAAATAATCGCTTTCCGAACCTTGCATAGAAAGGTTTCGTTTTAAAGAATTTCGTAATTTTTGAATGTCATATCTTTCGCATAAAGGCTCGGATTGTTCCAATATTTTTATAGAAGTTGGCATGATCTATAATGAGTATGTTTTCCATAGGCGGGCCCGACTCGGGTCAATACCCGTTTGCGGGTCCCGCGACTTTCCTTTATGTAATTCGGAGAACTTTTGAAAGAATATGTTATGACTATTATTTCGATTTTCAAGTATGATCATTTTACTTATGTTGAGTTCATGATAATGATTTTATGCATATGACTACTCACGACTCTACTCGTGCGTTCTGTTATATCTTTCGCCGGTTCCCGGGCCGGTTCTGTTGTCGTGCGCACTTTGATATACTCCGGAGTTATGCTGTGTTTATGGTTCACCGAGCTACTCGCCAAGAGGGTCGGGTTCCACTTATATTTGGTGTTATGCTGTGTATGGTGGTATGCTGTGTATGGCGTTATGCTGCGTTATGATATGTGACGAAGGTACGGAGATTTGAAACTTTCTGGTGTTATGCTGTGTTATGGCGCCATCGACGGGCGGGCGACCATATTCTTCTGTACCCTACGCATGACTTATGTTTTAAAGTAAACATTTTGATATGTTGAATTTATACTTATGTTCTGTACTACTATTTCGTTTATGCCTCAGATTTGTTTCTGTATTTTCTGCTTTGTATACTCAGTACATATTTCATACTGACCCCCTTTCTTCGGGGGGCTGCGTTTCATGCCCGCAGGTACAGACGCACAGTTTGGTGATCCACTAGTTTAGGACACTCTTCTGCTGTTTGGAGTGCTCTTCTCATTTCAGAGCATATATTTTGGTATACATATTTGTTTGCGGTGTATGTATACATTTGTTCAGGGGTACGGCGGGGCCCTGTCCCGCCATATGTTTCGGTTGGTCTGTTTAGAGGTCTGTAGACGTATTTGTGAGTGTGTTTGCCTACTTCTGTTCAGATGTGTTTATATGATCCTACTCGTTATGGCAGCCTTGTCGGCGTGCTTTTTGTTTATGTTTTGGGATCGTTGTGCCATTTGATAGCCTTGTCGGCTTTTGATATATGTATATGCATCTGGTTGTGCTGAAATGTGTCTAAGATAGTTTGATATAATTTAAGGCAGCGTGTGACAATTGTGCCAGTATATGCTATATGTATGTGATTCGAATTGGATAAGTTCGTTAGGGTGCCCAACTCGGGCACTAGTCACGGCCTACGGGGTTGGGTCGTGACAGAAGCGGTATCAGAGCGGTTTGTCCTCGAAATGTCTACAGACCGTGTCTAGTAGAGTCTTGTTTATCGGTGTGTTGTGCACCACATCTATAAACAGTAGGCTACAGGACATTTAGGGTGTTTCTTTTCTTTGAATCTTAGATCGTGCGTTAGAGCTGTGCTATTAGGATGATTCTGTTCTGACTAGTTGATGTGTTTTTCAGTGATGCCTCCAAAAAAGGCGACGGCTGCCCAGAAGGGCAAGGCGGTGGCAGGAGAGACTAGTCAGGTGCAGAGAGTTACCCGGGCTCGTGCTCAGGATTTGCCCGATGTTGTGCCCCAGTCTGAGGGTTCTACTACACCACCGGAGGAGCATGGAGCAGGTCCATCATTTGTTCCAGAGGCTCCAGCGCCCGAGCCTCCAGCTCCTCAGCCAGGGGCGGAGGATAGGACGTTGAGGGAGGCCGTACAGTTATTGACTACTTTGGTAACGGGGCAGGCTCGCAGGCGTGGGCTGAGAGGTGATGATGATGATGACAGACGTGATAGCCTGAGGGTTCGTGATTTTCTGACATGCAGTCCCCCAGAGTGTTTCGGGTCTAAGCCCGAGGAGGACCCCCATGACTTCATTCGGGGGATGAGGCGCTCATTAGATCTGGTCAGGGCTTCAGAGACTGAGTCCGTTGAGTTAGCCTCGCACAGATTACGAGATGTTGCTGCTAACTGGTACGAGTCTTGGGAGCTGTCCAGGGGTGAGAGTGCTTCCCCAGCAACTTGGGATGAGTTTGTGACTGCTTTTCTCCGCCACTTTTTGCCCCCGGAGTTACGGCGGGCGCGGGTTGATAGATTTTTATAGTTGCAGTAGAGAGGCCGCAGTGTTCGCGAGTATAATTTGGAGTTTGATTCTTTGGCTCGATATGCACCTGCTATAGTGGCTGACATGGCTGACCGGATGCACCGGTACGTGATAGGGCTGGATCGTTACTTAGTTGACAGCTGCATGGCGATGGCATCGCAGACTGATATGGACATCGCCCGGTTACAAGCCTACGCGCAGGGGATGGAGGACCGGCACAGAGAGGATCAGTCGGGCAGAGATCGTGATAGGAGACCGCCCAAGCGGGCCAGGTCAGCTGGGTATTCTGGGGAGTCCCAAGGTGGGCAGCCTCAACAGTATGTTAGACAGTCTTCTCAGCCAGCGCAGAGTGCACTCCCGCAGTCTACCGGAGAGGGATTTTATAGTGTCAGATACTCAGGACCATCTGGGGCCGATCAGAGTTCCAGGGTATCAGGTTCGCAGGCATCCAGGGGTCCCAGCCAGTCCAGACCACCCAGGCCCCGTTGTACTTATTGCGGGAAATCTCACCCAGGGGAGTGCTATCGAGCTACAGGAGCCTGTTTTTCTTGCGGCCGTCAGGGCCATATGATGCGTGATTGTCCGATGGCAAGTGGTTCTGGTAGTACAGTTCAGTTGACGGGATCAGCCGCGGGTTCATCTTCTACTCCCTCAGCTATGCGCCCTGCGGGGCGAGGTGTGCCGGCACAGGCGGGTCGCGGTCGAGGCCGTGGCGGTGTTTCAGGTTCTAGCGGTCCTTCGAACCGCATATATGCATTGGCTAAGCCGCCAGGATCACGAGGCTTCGCCAAATGTTGTTACAGGTACCTTACCGGTTTTCTCCCGATCTGTATATGCACTGATTGATCCTGGTTCTACTTTATTGTATATCACTCCACTTGTTTATGATAAAATTGGGATAGGATCTGAGTCGATAGAGCCATTTGAGTTAGCATTGAAATTGGTTGTATGTTATTATGGGGAATTATGTGATTGTTATAAAATTGTGAGCGTGAGATTCTAATTATGAATTATGGTTGTTGTTAATGGATTTGGAAGAAAACAATGTGATTTGGTATGTTTGTCCGTTTGGGTGCCCAAGTAGGGCACCAGTCGCGGCCCACGGGGCTGGGTCGTGACAAAAGTGGTATGACATCCAAAAAAAAAAAAAATATTGGAACGATACAGAGAAGAAATAACCTGGGAAGCTGAGGAGCAGATGAAGAAAAAGTATCCTCACCTATTTCCGGTACCTACAAATAATCCAAATCCTTTGTTTGACTATGTTGATTTGTGAAAAACTTGTATGTGATGGCTATAAAGGAAACTCCCCCGAATATTATATAAGACCCGTAGAATTAATCCAACATTCGAGGACGAATGTTCTAAAGGGGGGGAGAATGTTATAACCCATATTTCCATACATTGGGGCGTTTTAAAATAAACGCGACAAGTTAAAGACAAGACTATCTCAAGATACGAAGTAGAGACTTTAACTTCCGGTTTCGTTTCAAGTCACAATTTAACTACAAATTTCGTTTGGCATTGAAATATTAATGGAAAATTGGGATTAAACTAACCATAATTGGATTATTAGTGGGATTGGGAAAAACAAAAATCAGTCCATTTAAAATGGACATTGTTGGCCGTGTAGTTTAAGTTGGATGGTCAATGGTTATTGACCCAAAATACTGTGGGACACATGTCCAAATCATGGGGTAAATACATATAGTAAAAAAAAACTGATTCATACCTCATTACACAACTCATTTCAACATTTCAAAGTCAAGAAACTATAGAGCTAGAGAGAGAAGCTCTCGGCCTAGAGCTAGCCGAGAGTGTGGGGTCAAAAATTGCTCCAAAAAAAATCGGTTTCTCCATCAAATCAACTCCTCATCAAGTGCATAAGAACGTGTAGTAGTTGTTGGAAAGAAACAAGGAGGTGTACCATTTCAATAGGGTTGAAGATTCGGCCAAGATTGAAGAACAAGTTGTAAGGTAAGAATGATCATTGTTCTTGTGTTGCATGATGATTTGAATGTAAAATTCATGCATGTTGTTGTTGGATTGTTGTTGTGGTTGAACTTGAGGGTGAGCCGTGAGCTTGGTGAAGCCATGGTTGGTCTTGTTTTGCATGTATTGTTGATGGATTGAATGTGTGTCAACATATGTAAATGAACAAAGATTGTAAGAAGTTTGTTTATGATGTTGCATATTGGTATTGGACTGTTTTTCTTAAAAATTGAAATGAGTCGTGTGTTGTAGACTTAATGGAATCATGTTTAATCTTCTTGTACATATATTGGAAATGGATTGAATGTGTTGTAGTATGGATAAATGGATGAAAATCATGAAGTTGTTGGAATGGTGTTGAAGCCGTGTAAGGGGACTGTTTTAGGGGGATTGTGGACTGTTTTGTGCCAAGTTTTGATTGTTGTAGTTATGGACATGGTGGTGTATTGTATGCATGTTTAATATGTGAATTGAGGTGTTAAAGAAACGAATCATGTTGAAGTATACAAGCAGTCCAAAACTGTGGATTGTTTTAAGGTTAGAAGTGAATTAGTGTATGTTGAATGTTGAATGTTGTTATGAACATATAGTGAAAGTGATGTGCAATGATTCAAGTTGAAATTGAAATGATTTATGGGCTGTTGTAAGAATAAAAATGATGCTAAAACAGTTCCAAGAATCGTGAAAGTAATGTTATGAAACGTGTTGTTGTCGTTGTAAGTTAAAACTGGAAAATTGCTAACTGAAAATGGTATCGTGGTATGTGCTGTTTGGCCACGAGTTTGGGACTGATTTGAATGATGTGCAAGCTGTCCAAAGTCCCCTAAGTCATGTTAAACAAGTTTGGATTGATATATGAAAGAATGATTAGCAATGTTAGCTTGTAGCACTAGTTGGTTTGAATGCGAACGAAACGTCGTTTAAATGTTAGAAAGGGATTGTGAGCGTCAAAATACGTATTAAATTCCTTTGTAGACTAACTGTAGCTCTTGATATCTTGATATAGGGTAAGTGTTTTTGGGCAGCAAGTACAAGTTATAATACGACTAAACGCTAAAGGTATGTAAAGCCCAATCCTTCTTTCTTTTGGCATGCCTTAGTTTTCGATAGGCTAGATTATAAGCCTTGAGGAAAATTCTAAGATTCGAAATCCGAGCATGTTATGATCCTTATATATTCCTTGGCACTCTTATGTATGATTTGATGAAATATGAACCATTATGTCTTTGAAATAATCGCTTTCCGAACCTTGCATAGAAAGGTTTCGTTTTAAAGAATTTCGTAATTTTTGAATGTCATATCTTTCTCATAAAGGCTCGGATTGTTCCAATATTTTTATAGAAGTTGGCATGATCTATAATGAGTATGTTTTCCATAGGCGGGCCCGACTCGGGTCAATACCCGTTTGCAGGTCCCGCGACTTTCCTTTATGTAATTCGGAGAACTTTTGAAAGAATATGTTATGACTATTATTTCGATTTTCAAGTATGATCATTTTACTTATGTTGAGTTCATGATAATGATTTTATGCATATGACTACTCACGACTCTACTCGTGCGTTCTGTTATATCTTTCGCCGGTTCCCGGGCCGGTTCTGTTGTCGTGCGCACTTTGATATACTCCGGAGTTATGCTGTGTTTATGGTTCACCGAGCTACTCGCCAAGAGGGTCGGGTTCCACTTATATTTGGTGTTATGCTGTGTATGGTGGTATGCTGTGTATGGCGTTATGTTGCGTTATGATATGTGACGAAGGTACGGAGATTTGAAACTTTCTGGTGTTATGCTGTGTTATGGCGCCATCGACGGGCGGGCGACCATATTCTTCTGTACCCTACGCATGACTTATGTTTTAAAGTAAACATTTTGATATGTTGAATTTATACTTATGTTCTGTACTACTATTTCGTTTATGCCTCAGATTTGTTTCTGTATTTTCTGCTTTGTATACTCAGTACATATTTCATATTGACCCCTTTTCTTCGGGGGGCTGCGTTTCATGCCCGCAGGTACAGACGCACAGTTTGGTGATCCACCAGTTTAGGACACTCTTCTGCTGTTTGGAGTGCTCTTCTCATTTCAGAGCATATATTTTGGTATACATATTTGTTTGCGGTGTATGTATACATTTGTTCAGGGGTACGGCGGGGCCCTGTCCCGCCATATGTTTCGGTTGGTCTGTTTAGAGGTCTGTAGACGTATTTGTGAGTGTGTTTGCCTACTTCTGTTCAGATGTGTTTATATGATCCTACTCGTTATGGCAGCCTTGTCGGCGTGCTTTTTGTATATGTTTTGGGACCGTTGTGCCATTTGATAGCCTTGTCGGCTTTTGATATATGTATATGCATCTGGTTGTGCTGAAATGTGTCTAAGATAGTTTGATATAATTTAAGGCAGCGTGTGACAATTGTGCCAGTATATGCTATATGTATGTGATTCGAATTGGATAAGTTCGTTAGGGTGCCCAACTCGGGCACTAGTCACGGCCTACGGGGTTGGGTCGTGACAGAAGCGGTATCAGAGCGGTTTGTCCTCGAAATGTCTACAGACCGTGTCTAGTAGAGTCTTGTTTATCGGTGTGTTGTGCACCACATCTATAAACAGTAGGCTACAGGACATTTAGGGTGTTTCTTTTCTTTGAATCTTAGATCGTGCGTTAGAGCTGTGCTATTAGGATGATTCTGTTCTGACTAGTTGATGTGTTTTTCAGTGATGCCTCCAAAAAAGGCGACGGCTGCCCAGAAGGGCAAGGCGGTGGCAGGAGAGACTAGTCAGGTGCAGAGAGTTACCCGGGCTCGTGCTCAGGATTTGCCCGATGTTGTGCTCCAGTCTGAGGGTTCTACTACACCACCGGAGGAGCATGGAGCAGGTCCATCATTTGTTCCAGAGGCTCCAGCGCCCGAGCCTCCAGCTCCTCAGCCAGGGGCGGAGGATAGGACGTTGAGGGAGGCCGTACAGTTATTGACTACTTTGGTAACGGGGCAGGCTCGCAGGCGTGGGCTGAGAGGTGATGATGATGATGACAGACGTGGTAGCCTGAGGGTTCGTGATTTTCTGACATGCAGTCCCCCAGAGTGTTTCGGGTCTAAGCCCGAGGAGGACCCCCATGACTTCATTCGGGGGATGAGGCGCTCATTAGATCTGGTCAGGGCTTCAGAGACTGAGTCCGTTGAGTTAGCCTCGCACAGATTACGAGATGTTGCTGCTAACTGGTACGAGTCTTGGGAGCTGTCCAGGGGTGAGAGTGCTTCCCCAGCAACTTGGGATGAGTTTGTGACTGCTTTTCTCCGCCACTTTTTGCCCCCGGAGTTACGGCGGGCGCGGGTTGATAGATTTTTATAGTTGCAGTAGAGAGGCCGCAGTGTTCGCGAGTATAATTTGGAGTTTGATTCTTTGGCTCGATATGCACCTGCTATAGTGGCTGACATGGCTGACCGGATGCACCGGTACGTGATAGGGCTGGATCGTTACTTAGTTGACAGCTGCATGGCGATGGCATCGTAGACTGATATGGACATCGCCCGGTTACAAGCCTACGCGCAGGGGATGGAGGACCGGCACAGAGAGGATCAGTCGGGCAGAGATCGTGATAGGAGACCGCCCAAGCGGGCCAGGTCAGCTGGGTATTCTGGGGAGTCCCAAGGTGGGCAGCCTCAACAGTATGTTAGACAGTCTTTTCACCCAGCGCAGAGTGCACTCCCGCAGTCTACCGGAGAGGGATTTGATAGTGTCAGATACTCAGGACCATCTGGGGCCGATCAGAGTTCCAGGGTATCAGGTTCGCAGGCATCCAGGGGTCCCAGCCAGTCCAGACCACCCAGGCCCCGTTGTACTTATTGCGGGAAATCTCACCCAGGGGAGTGCTATCGAGCTACAGGAGCCTGTTTTTCTTGCGGCCGTCAGGGCCATATGATGCGTGATTGTCCGATGGCAAGTGGTTCGGGTAGTACAGTTCAGCTGACGGGATCAGCCGCGGGTTTATCTTCTACTCCCTCAGCTATGCGCCCTGCGGGGCGAGGTGTGCCGGCACAGGCGGGTCGCGGTCGAGGCCGTGGCGGTGTTTCAGGTTCTAGCGGTCCTTCGAACCGCATATATGCATTGGCTAAGCCGCCAGGATCACGAGGCTTCGCCAAATGTTGTTACAGGTACCTTACCGGTTTTCTCCCGATCTGTATATGCACTGATTGATCCTGGTTCTACTTTATTGTATATCACTCCACTTGTTTATGATAAAATTGGGATAGGATCTGAGTCGATAGAGCCATTTGAGTTAGCATTGAAATTGGTTGTATGTTATTATGGGGAATTATGTGATTGTTATAAAATTGTGAGCGTGAGATTCTAATTATGAATTATGGTTGTTGTTAATGGATTTGGAAGAAAACAATGTGATTTGGTATGTTTGTCCGTTTGGGTGCCCAAGTAGGGCACCAGTCGCGGCCCACGGGGCTGGGTCGTGACAAAAGTGGTATGACATCCAAAAAAAAAAAAAAATATTGGAACGATACAGAGAAGAAATAACCTGGGAAGCTGAGGAGCAGATGAAGAAAAAGTATCCTCACCTATTTCCGGTACCTACAAATAATCCAAATCCTTTGTTTGACTATGTTGATTTGTGAAAAACTTGTATGTGATGGCTATAAAGGAAACTCCCCCGAATATTATATAAGACCCGTAGAATTAATCCAACATTCGAGGACGAATGTTCTAAAGGGGGGGAGAATGTTATAACCCATATTTCCATACATTGGGGCGTTTTAAAATAAACGCGACAAGTTAAAGACAAGACTATCTCAAGATACGAAGTAGAGACTTTAACTTCCGGTTTCGTTTCAAGTCACAATTTAACTACAAATTTCGTTTGGCATTGAAATATTAATGGAAAATTGGGATTAAACTAACCATAATTGGATTATTAGTGGGATTGGGAAAAACAAAAATCAGTCCATTTAAAATGGACATTGTTGGCCGTGTAGTTTAAGTTGGATGGTCAATGGTTATTGACCCAAAATACTGTGGGACACATGTCCAAATCATGGGGTAAATACATATAGTAAAAAAAAACTGATTCATACCTCATTACACAACTCATTTCAACATTTCAAAGTCAAGAAACTATAGAGCTAGAGAGAGAAGCTCTCGGCCTAGAGCTAGCCGAGAGTGTGGGGTCAAAAATTTCTCCAAAAAAAATCGGTTTCTCCATCAAATCAACTCCTCATCAAGTGCATAAGAACGTGTAGTAGTTGTTGGAAAGAAACAAGGAGGTGTA
This sequence comes from Lycium barbarum, assembly GCF_019175385.1. Taxonomy (NCBI): domain Eukaryota; kingdom Viridiplantae; phylum Streptophyta; class Magnoliopsida; order Solanales; family Solanaceae; genus Lycium; species Lycium barbarum. The sequence goes on along the minus strand of NC_083342.1, from coordinate 60,098,230 downwards.
CCATTTCAATAGGGTTGAAGATTCGGCCAAGATTGAAGAACAAGTTGTAAGGTAAGAATGATCATTGTTCTTGTGTTGCATGATGATTTGAATGTAAAATTCATGCATGTTGTTGTTGGATTGTTGCTGTGGTTGAACTTGAGGGTGATCCGTGAGCTTGGTGAAGCCATGGTTGGTCTTGTTTTGCATGTATTGTTGATGGATTGAATGTGTGTCAACATATGTAAATGAACAAAGATTGTAAGAAGTTTGTTTATGATGTTGCATGTTGGTATTGGACTGTTTTTCTTAAAAATTGAAATGAGCCGTGTGTTGTAGACTTAATGGAATCATGTTTAATCTTCTTGTACATATATTGGAAATGGATTGAATGTGTTGTAGTATGGATAAATGGGTGAAAATCATGAAGTTGTTGGAATGGTGTTGAAGCCGTGTAAGGGGACTGTTTTAGGGGGATTGTGGACTGTTTTGTGCCAAGTTTTGATTGTTGTAGTTATGGACATGGTGGTGTATTGTATGCATGTTTAATATGTGAATTGAGGTGTTAAAGAAACGAATCATGTTGAAGTACACAAGCAGTCCAAAACCGTGGATTGTTTTAAGGTTAGAAGTGAATTAGTGTATGTTGAATGTTGAATGTTGTTATGAACATCTAGTGAAAGTGATGTGCAATGATTCAAGTTGAAATTGAAATGATTTGTGGGCTGTTGTAAGAATAAAAATGATGCTAAAACAGTTCCAAGAATCGTGAAAGTAATGTTATGAAACGTGTTGTTGTCGTTGTAAGTTAAAACTGGAAAATTGCTAACTGAAAATGGTATCGTGGTATGTGCTGTTTGGCCACGAGTTTGGGACTGATTTGAATGATGTGCAAGCTGTCCAAAGTCCCCTAAGTCATGTTAAACAAGTTTGGATTGATATATGAAAGAATGATTAGCAATGTTAGCTTGTAGCACTAGTTGGTTTGAATGCGAACGAAATGTCGTTTAAATGTTAGAAAGGGATTGTGAGCGTCAAAATACGTATTAAATTCCTTTGTAGACTAATTTTAGCTCTTGATATCTTGATATAGGGTAAGTGTTTTTGGGCAGCAAGTATAAGTTATAATATGACTAAACGCTAAAGGTATGTAAAGCCCAATCCTTCTTTCTTTTGGCATGCCTTAGTTTTCAATAGGCTAGATTATAAGCCTTGAGGAATTTTCTAAGATTCGAAATCCAAGCATGTTATGATCCTTATATATTCCTTGGCACTCTTATGTATGATTTGATGAAATATGAACCATTATGTCTTTGAAATAATCGCTTTCCGAACCTTGCATAGAAAGGTTTCGCTTTAAAGAATTTCGTAATTTTTGAATGCCATATCTTTCGCATAAAGGCTCGGATTGTTCCAATATTTTTATAGAAGTTGCCATGATGTATAATGAGTATGTTTTCCATAGGCGAGCCCGACTAGGGTCAATACCCGTCCGCGGGTCCCGCTACTTTCCTTTATGTAATTCGGAGAACTTTTGAAAGAATATGTTATGACTATTATTTCGATTTTCAAGTATGATCATTTTACTTATGTTGAGTTCATGATAATGATTTTATGCATATGACTACTCATGACTCTACTCGTGCGTTCTGTTATATCTTTCGCCGGTTCTGTTGTCGTGCGCACTTTGATATACTCCGGAGTTATGCTGTGTTTATGGTTCACCGAGCTACTCGCCAAGAGGGTCAGGTTCCACTTATATTTGGTGTTATGCTGTGTATGGTGGTATGCTGTGTATGGCGTTATGCTGCGTTATGATATGTGACGAAGGTACGGAGATTTGAAACTTTCTGGTGTTATGCTGTGTTATGGCGCCATCGACGGGCGGGCGACCATATTCTTCTGTACCCTACGCATGAATTATGTTTTAAAGTAAACATTTTGATATGTTGAATTTATACTTATGTTCTGTACTACTATTTCGTTTATGCCTCAGATTTGTTTCTGTATTTTCTGCTTTGTATACTCAGTACATATTTCATAGTGACCCCCTTTCTTCGGGGGGCTGCGGGTTCATGCCCGCAGGTACAGACGCACAGTTTGGTGATCCACTAGTTTAGGACACTCTTCTGCTGTTTGGAGTGCTCTTCTCATTTCAGAGCATATATTTTGGTATACATATTTGTTTGCGGTGTATGTATACATTTGTTCAGGGGTACAGCGGGGCCCTGTCCCGCCATATGTTTCGGTTGGTCTGTTTAGAGGTCTGTAGACGTATTTGTCGGTGTGTGTGTCTACTTCTGTTCAGATGTGTTTGTATGATCCTACTCGTTATGGCAGCCTTGTTGGCGTGCATTTTGTATATGTTTTGGGACTGTTGTGCCATTTGATAGCCTTGTCGGATTTTGGTATATGTATACGCATCTGGTTGTGCTGAAATGTGTTTGAGATAGTTTGATATAATTTAAGGCAGCGTGTGACAATTGTGCCAGTATATGCTATCTGTATGTGATTCGAATTGGATAAGTTTGTTAGGGTGCCCAACTCGGGCACTAGTCACGGCCTACGGGGTTGGGTCGTGACAATTACATCTATCCTTAGAGGATCACTCATCATATAAGGAATTTCATAGAATCGTAACACAACAAGAATTGTGCGCTTTAGCAGCTTTAGAGATAAAATCATTTGGAGGACATCATAGGCTCATGAAAGAATAGATATATCGCCAAAGAACCATGCCTTATCGAAAGAAGGGTTATCCTTACATACCTTGTTACACCCCGTAAGAGTCTGTGCTATTTTAATTAAGACAAGAAAGAATGAGTTAAGAAAGTTCAAGGAAAGTTAATCGAGTTAGTAAGAATATCGTTATATATATGGTTGCCTTAAGTATCCCGAGGTGACATCGTAACCTAAAGGATTTGAAATCGCGTTATGAGCGTATATGAGGTAATGTGAGTGCCCTTTTAAAGTATTTGAGATTATTAGTAATGATATAGAAGATGGATAAAAGATATGAATATATTTTTGTGATTGGAGTTTCGTCGAAGCTTCGTAAGTTCTCCAGTTACGTTTAAGGTTATGGTGATTCTCCGGACCCTTCGAGACGTGTATGGATTTTTATGTATGTATATGGGTATGTATATGTATGTATAAGAGGTTACATGAGAGTTGGAAGAGGATTAGAAGATAAACGAATCTAAACAAAATGAATCGGAACAACTTCAGTAAAATCTCGGACCAGATTTTTAGCCCATATTGTTGGGGGCATATCTCCTAGTATATGAGGAGTTGTAAGGTGTTTCAAAAGCCTAAAATGAAGTTCATCGAGTCTAGTTTCCAACGAAACAAACCTCTCGTCAAAATGATATTGGGATAAGTAAATATGGACGATGCAATTTGGGCTGGCAGGGAAGCAAGTTTGGACCCGACCCAAACACTAATGTTTCGGCCCATGAGGCCCATTAACGTTAATATATATGGAAAATTCACTTGAGGGCTGATCATTTTCAGCTAATATCCTCCAAAAACATTAGAGATAGAGAGAGAGAGATCCTAGGCTAAGGAAGCCATTTTGATCAAAATCCGAGCTCCGAATCCCGAAGCTCATGAAGAGAAAAACGTTGTACGTTGCGTTGCCTTCAATTTGAGATAAATATTGGTCTTGGGGGATGAAATTTTCGTGGTGGAGCTTCTGATAAGGTATTTATAAAATTCCTTTTATGTTATTAAAGTGTTTATTTAGAGTTTTAACGAATTAGAACGGAGAAAACAACATTATAAACTCGTTTGTTGTTTTGTTGAAATTTATGGGTGAGGGGCTGTTTTAATTGAAATTGATGGACTGATTTGAATTAATATTTTGGTTGTTGTAATCATGGATATGTGAGGAGAGTGAAGAAATTTAATGGTTAGAGTTGGAGTTAAATTGTTGTGGGTTGTTGTAAGGATTATAGAGATAATAATGTGGTTTTATTGCACATGAGTAGATGATGTGGTGTCGAGTGGCTGCTGTTGTATTTCCCTGAAATTTTCTGAAAATATTGCATGAAATAAGGTATAAGAAGTGCATATGGGCTGCTTGGTGTATTGCAAGTGTTCGTTAGAATTTCGGGCATCGTTATGTTACAGTTGGGGGCTGTTTTGATATGTTGTTGTTCTTGTTGAAATAAAAGAATTGAAGATATGGTTGTGTCCATATGTTATTGTTGGTATTTCTGTGTCAACAGGAGAGCAATTGGAAATTCGGATAGACGAGTTTATAGGGGAAATGCTGCCCAAATATTTGTAGACAAGTGATGAGTTAAAGATTGAATACCAAAAGCCTTATAGTTAACAATTGGTAAAAATGACCATTTGTAGGTTTTGGGCGAAACGGAGATTGAGTTTGGACAAGCGTGAGTAGCGTGAAAGGTATGTAAAGCTTATCCTTTCCTTCTTTGGCATGCCCTAGGTCTACTAGGTTGAGATTTCGGCCTCGGGGACCATCCTGCTCATCGTAACCCGAGATTAGTTTTCATTACTATTCATTCAATAGAATTGAATTATAAAAGGTGCATTTTACTAGAAAAGTGGTTGGACTTCCAAAACGTTTACAAATGTAACCCGATCGTTCTAAAACTTTCTTGGATGACTCTGTAGAGTCTAATGGGCGTGATTCTCGTCCGCTGCCTCGACTTGGCCCGAGGTGGGCCCGCTATCCCCGATGCCTCTCTTATTGTTCTGTTTGTCTTATTCCCGTACGGTAAGTCAAGGGAACTCATGGTTATTGTTCCGACTACTAAACGGGAGATATTTTATCTATCCCGAGATGGATTTTAATGATTATTGACCCAATTGTGGGGACCGAAACCCTGACATGTGATGTACGGCTTTAGCCAATGTACTCTTGTCCAGAGTTCGCAGGTAACTCCTGGTTATTATGTTGTTCACTATATGATAGGTGTTATGACCACCTTCATGAGCATTATAAAATGTTTTTGACATCTAAAGCGTTTTTAAAAATCTTACCCTGAGATTCTGGACAAACTACTTATTTTCTTTATTTTCCGATATACGATTTTGGTATACCTGAGTCCTGTGTGATGCATGATCCTTGCATGTGTGATTATGTTTGGAAAGTGATAATTTGGCATTTTGTCTGGTTATCTTCTGTGTTACCGAGTCCCGGGCCGGTTATATGAATATGCGCATATGTGATATTGGCCGCTGGACCCTCGACCGCGGCGTGCCCGACATTGACTGCTGGACCCTTGACCGCGTCATGCCGGACGTGTGGCATTGACTGCTGGACCCTTGACCGCGTCTGCCGCACTTGTGATTATGCCAACATAGATCGCTGGACCCTTGACCGCGGTTTGTCGAACTTGTGATAGAAAACCGCTGGATACTTGACCGCGGTATGTGTGATTGTGACCGCTGGACTTATGGCCGCGGAAATTGTGCGTTGATTCTTCTATGTGTGTGAAACAAAGATGTTTTCCAAAAGAAAGCAAACATTTTGTCATCCCGATTGCCGTGTTGATTTCTCCGGAACTTCTTTTGCCTGTTGTACGCCGGATACGACTCCTTAGTATGCTGGCTATTGTGCTCGCTTTCTATATATCGTATTTCAGTTGTGACTTTGCTTTCTGTGTTGTATGCTTTACATACTCAGTACATATTTCGTACTGACCCCCTCTTTTCGGGGGGCTGCGTTTCATGCCGCGCAGGTACTCCCAGGTGAGTTGAAGACAGTATAGAAGATGTTCCAGTGCCGATGGCAAGCTCCATTTGTTCCCGGAGTGCTGCCGAGTCAGAGTTGGTATGTTATGCTTTCTGGATTATGTTAGAGACTTTGCAGACAGCGTCGTGGGTATTGGTTGTCAGTCTGTAAGCGGCTCCGTCAGCCAAAATGTCGGTCTGTGTTATGTACTGAATTTTGTATGATTATTGCTTCGTTATGCTTGGAAGCTACGTGAAAGAATATTTCTGGAAAAAAAAAATTACGATGTATTCCATCTCATTTGATTTGAAAAGTTTGACATGATTTTATGTGCAGCAAGAGTCTGAGGGTTCGCTCGGCCCTAGGTAGGGTCGGGTGCCCATCACACCCTAGCGGAATTAGGGTGTGACATACCTTTTGTTCGACTATTCTATTGCTTGAACTGTTATATCCCGTGTTTTAACACGTTGGAAAAATTTGGAAACATTCTTGGCTTGTAAGAAATAAGGTCATAATTAATTTTTATTTGACATAGGAGTTGTGCATGAAACAATATTGTTGTGAAAGTGTGGGATAAGGCTAAGGGTAAATTTGGAATTTTGGAAATTAGTTCCGGGAATTACAAAATAAGAATTTGACCAATTGGGCTTGAAAAATATTTAAGTAAAGTGAGACCCAAAGCCAAGGCTTGGCCGGCCACATGGGAGGGGATCCAAGCCCATGGGAATTAATTAAATTCCCATGTGACTAATTGGATATATAGTAGAAGATTCAAGAGAAAGAATAGAAGAAAGAAGCAAAGCAAAAACTAGAAGAGAAAAAAAAAGGGGGTTCGGGTTTGGCACTAGAAAATTGCCTCCCAAAAATCTTGCTTCTAAAATTTTGTTCTTGTTAATTTCCTACTAAATTGAGTGCCCTTTTCAACTTGGTGTAGTTGGTTTGGAGGGAGAAGCACTTATTTCATCAAAGTGACCACACATTCAAGTGAAGAAGAGTGAGTAAAAAAGGTAAGAATCTATCCCTTATTCTTGTGTTATGAGGTCTTGTTTGTGTTGTAGTATGTAGAAATGTGTTGATTCTATGAAGGAATAAAGGTTTGCAAAATGGGTATGTGGTATACATGTATGGCCGTGTGTATGCTTGCATGATATGCCAATGATAAATGGAAATTATGTTGTATTCTAATTGTGAATGTGATGGAATTCATACTGAGAATGAAAGTTGAATGATTTAGTTGAACTTGCCAAAGAAGGCTTGTGGCCGTGACCTATGTTAAAGTTGGGATGAAAATGAATTAAGTTATTTAGGGTGTTAGTGTGTTATTATGATGGTTGCAATGTAAATGAAGTTAGAATGATATAAGTTTGTATTGAATTAGAATGTAGAAACTTATGTCGTTTTAGTATGACTTTCCGACATTAAGGAAATGAAGTTGTTTGGTTGTTAATTGTGATGATCATTGATGAATTTGGAAGTTGGAAACATGTTATGAAGTTGTATGCCAAAGATTTGATGTTTTGCATAAGTTATGACTTTGACAGAAAGTTGTATATTATGTATATCGAGTGTATAACTTGAGGAAAACGATATGAAATGTTTCTAGAACTATATGGTGATGATCTTGATTGTTGATGAATGTGAAATTATTGATATTAGTTGAAAGTTGGGTTGAAATGAAGGTTATGTCAACTTGTTAGAAAGATGACTAGTTGAAGGATATTTGTGTTTTTAATGTTCGTTGTTGATATTGATGTTGTCGTTTGGGTTGTTGTTGATGATTTCTAGCCGAGTTGAATTCTCGGGGTGCTATATGTATAGGGGAAGTGCTGCCGAAATTTCGGTAGACAAATATGCATTAAGTTGAAACTTTGGAATTCATAACTCACAATTGGTAAACTTGACCAATTACAGATTTTTGACGAAACGGGAAGTGAGTTTGGAAAGGCGTAAAGAGCTTGAAAGGTATGTAAAGCCACCCCAATTCTTCACTTGGCATGCCCTTTGTGTGTTAGGGTCGGATTCGGGCCTCGAAAGACTTCTTGGCCATCGGAATCCGCAAGAGAAAATCTCAGTTTTTCCTTCAGTAAAATTGAACCATTTTGATATGCTTTTCCTGAAATTATGCAAACTTTCTCTAAACTCCTTGAAAAGCTATAGAATGTCTGTAGAACCTTTATAGGTAACCCCATAAGCTTAAAGGGCGTAATTTGAGCCCACCGCCTTGCTTGTTCCGAGGTGGGCCCACTATTCCCGGTTTTGCCCTTAATGTACTAAAGCTTTCTTTTTAAGAAATTTTTGAAAGAAACGTTTTGACTATCCTTTTAATTACTTAACGAATATTGTTTTAAACACTCTATTAAGTCTTACAAATTATTCTGACACCCGGAATGACTTCGGGAAGGTTATATTTCTGTAATTTATTATGATATCCGAAATGCATCTATTATGATCCCGTCCAACTCCATTGGATTTGTTTGGCTTTGATACGCTTCATCGAGTCTTTGAAAATATCTATGGTAATTTTAAATTGCATTAGTCTCTCACTACTCCATTCGTGGATGCCCCAATGTTTCCCACACTGAGCCCGGGCCAGGATATGTTGTCAAGCGTGATCCTTTGCATTGTTCGTCGTGCCTCGATGTGAGGGGGCAGGTATACGCGTACATGGGTTTGTGGAGTATGTTGTGCCATGTACGCTTGTTCTGATATGATTTACTGTTATATCCTGTATTTTTGAACGTCAGATTAATTGCTGAGGTGGGACCCACACATCGAGATTTTTTTTGGGACATCTGAAAATTCATATGAATCACATATGAGAAGTTAAACACAACTCAAGAAGGACCCTTGGGCCAAATCAAAGTGGAAGTCCTCCAAACGAATATTTTTAAGAAAACGTTTTCGGGTGATCTGACTTCAAGGGGCAAAAACGGTATTATAAGTTTGGAAATTGGAAAAGTATCAAGATATAGAAGTTGTAGATAATTGAATTAGCTTTCCAACCATAGGTCGTGGGTGCCCAGGTGACGTCGGTACAAGGAGATATGAACGTTTTAAGGTCGAAAGGTCAGTGGGCTAGGCCCAACTCGGGACCAAACCGAGTTGGCCCAAAAAAAATCAAAAAAATAATAAGGCCCAACCGGCCATGGTTATGGCCCAAGCCCATATTACATAAAATTTGGTCAATAAATAAGTCATCTTATTCCACATAATGTTCTAGAAATTTCAAGAAAAGCAAGAACAAGAGAGAGAGGAGAAAAACTTAAGGCCATTTCGGCCAAGAGCAATTTTCACAAGAAATATTTGCACAAATTCTCCAAAAATCATTTTCTACCAAGTAAAGGGTGATGAACAAGGTGGAGTTGTTGTTGGAGCAAGAAAAATTCAAAATCATACAAGTTGTCAAGTTGTAGTCAAGTGAGAAGTTGAAGAAGAAAGGTGAGTTTTGATTTTGTTTTATGTGTTATATATGGTTTATATGTGTTGTAGTATGCTAAAATGGATGAAATTCATGAAGGAGAGAAATATAGTATATGGGCGTGTATATATATATGTGTGTAGGAGTCATGCTTCAATTATTTTAATTAGTGTTTAGTTGTTATTGTTGTGAATGATATGTGGAAAATGGAAGTTGATTGAGTTTGGAGAGATTGTAGTGGTGTATACATGTTGGAGCCGTGTGAGTGTGCATGGTATATGTGGCCGTGTATACTTGATGTACAGTCGTGTATATTGGTGAGTTGTGAAAGAATAATGAGCGAGTTGTAATTAATATCTTAATCGTTGTGTTGTAGATGTTATATCGCAAATAAAGACTTGATAAGTTTGGTGAAGTATTGGCAATTGGAAGTTTGTGTAAATTGAAAATAATGTTTTTGTATGGAAGACATGTAATGGTATTACTATGATGTTGTTGGAATATATGTATTACAAGGTTATTGTTGTTTCATTGGAATTGGAGAGTATTGAAGGAGGTAGAATGTTAATTGAAGTGTTGGAATGCACCTTGAATGGAATATGTGAATTTTTAGTGTGATTGTTGAATTATGTTAATAGTTTGGCCGGGTTTGAATTCCCGGATTGTGATTGATGAGAATTTGGCTATGTTGAATGTTGAGGATGGTATATTTACAGAGGAAGTTCTGCCGAAATTTCGGTAGCCAAGTGGTTCCTTTAGATTCTAACTCTAAGTACCCTAATGAAAGTTTGGGTAAATGTGACCAATTTGCAGATTTTGACGAGATTGCAACGTGAATTCGGAATAGCAAAAGAAGCGGAAAGAGGTATGTAAGGCTTCACCCTTCTTTCTATGGCATGTCTTAGTTGAAATAAGTTGGGTACGAGCATCGGGGACAACTCGGTTCCCCGGAATCCGCACCTAAAGTTTTCCACTTTTTGTTCAATAGAATTGAACTAGAAAGTGTGCAAATGATGGAAAGACCTCTTAAACCCCTAGAACTTGCATAAGTGGGAACCGATTACCCTAGGACCCTCACAAGTAATGACATGACACGTAATATATGTAAATCATATACGTCACCCCATCCGGCCCGAGGTGGGCCCGCTACTCTCGGATTTTTCCTTACAGTCTTGCTTGACTTACTTGAAGTGAATCCAAAGGGAACCTTTGATCCCGATTTCGTTACCAAATGATAAATACTATGACTCCTCTAACGAGGGCACTTCCATGACGATAATGATAACAATGATGTTAGATAAGAGAATATGCCAATGATACGTACTACCGGAACGACTCTATGACTAAGATGACTAAGCTAAGTATCTTATGTAAACATGAAAATGATAAACTAATTTTTGAATATTATTTATATTTCCTAGCTATGACTTTATTTTCTAAAATATTTCAAAGTCTATGAACTGTCATCTATGATGCCCCGATTTCATTCTACGTTTACTTTAATATTATTCCCCGTTGATAGTCTCACCTTAAAATACTCGTTCCTTCAAGGTGAGACAAAGCGATCACGAGTATTCTATAATGTAATCGGAGGTTATCGACTTTACGTCACTCCGATGACTACATGATGCTTCTTTGGGCTCTCCTGCGTGCATATGAGATATATGTTTATAGGATACGTAAATGCATATAAGACATGTAAATGTATGTAGGATATGCGTATATATTTTTAAAATATGCACATGACGAAAGAGCTAGAGCGCTATAGACGCTGATGTACCTACATGACACACGTATATGTATATGATAAAAGCACCAGAGCGCTATAGACGCTGATGTACCTACATGACACACATATATGTATATGATAAAAGAGCTAGAGAGCTATAGACGTTGATATATGTACATGATATATGCATATGTATACGGGGGAAATGGAGGTAAGGGCAGAGCGTTATGAACGCATATCCACTTGATCAGTTGGCATTACATGATATGATATCGTCCCGGACGCGGGATGTGTATATTTATGGTTAAATGGATCGGCTGCCGACGCCTCGGCAATATGAAATGTCCTATTTTATATGTATATGTATATGAACAAGGAAAGATTCTTAAAGGAAAGCTAAGTACGCATAGCACCTGCCAAGGGTATATATATATACAGGTTATGTTTCTATCCCAGGACATGTGTTGTAACTCTCTTATGTCATTATACATGATTCATATTTTCTGTATATTACTATTCATGCCTTACATACACGGTACACTATTCGTACTGACGTCCCTTCTTGTGGACGCTGCGTTTCATGCCGCGCAGGTCAGCAGACAGGCGGATTTGATACTTAGAAGCTCTACCAGCAGTGTTGACAGTGCTCCAGTTATTCCGGAGCCTCACTTCCTTGGTACTATTTTGTGTATATATATTCGGGCACGGCAGTACTCAGCCCTTTCTATGTATAAGTGTACTATGTCTAGAGGCTCGTAGACAGTTATGTACAGTCAGTTAAGTACAGTTAGATATATGGTGTTTTGGCATGTTAATGTTGATGTATAAGTGATAACGAAGTTTATAGTCTATGTTCAGAATGACGCCGCTAATGTTAATGTTCAAAAAAAAAAATGGCTCTGTTTACATGGCTTGCTAAGAGGTAAAGGTAAAACGATAGACAAGGGGTGCTCGGTACAAGTATCGGGTACTCGTCACGGCCCCTAGACGGGTCGTGACATTTACTATGGCCATCTGATATGACATATTATGTTACAGGGTTATGCCCCTATTCTGATTCTTCTGTGTTGTGGCACCAGCGTCGGGAGGGTGCCCACGTTCTGTCTGCCGAGTCCCTTGGCAGGGGCCGGATTTGATATGACATATGTTTCTGTACACACTCCGCATGTTTTGAAAATATATGTCTGATACTTTGTATTTTCTGTTTACTTTCTGTACGTTCTATACCAGTTATGATTTTGATTCTGCAATTCAGGCTTTACATATTCAGTACATATTTCGTACTGACCCCCTTTCCTCGGGGGCTGCGTTTTCATGCCGCGCAGGTACTGACGACAGGTTTGCCGATCCGTCTGTCTAGGATATCTTTTCCGCCATTTGGAGCGCTCTTTTATTCAGAGCCATCTTTTGGTACAGTCTGTCACTTCTATATATGTATATTCTGGTTTATGGGTACGGCGGGGCCCTGTCCCGTCATATGATTCTGTCGGTCCGTTAGAGGTATGTGGACATGGTTGTGGGTTGGGATCTTTCTGTACAGCTGTGTGTATATGTTGTGTTTGGGGGATCCCATTCGCCGCCGCGGCCGGTCCGCATATATTTAAATGTTACTCTGTTGGCCCTGTGTGGCCTTTGTTGGTATTTTCTGCGTGCAGGGTATATGGGATAGTCCGTAAAACAAAGGAAACTCTGCCGAAATTTTTTCTGGAAATTATTTAAATTGGAAATAAAGCCTTGTCGGCTTCTGCTATATACTAGAATGTGTGTGAGTGCCCAGATCGGGCACTAGTCACGGCCTACGGGGTTGGGTCGTGACATGAACGTTCTCCTTCAATGGTCACGTTTCTACCTTCATTAGAGTTATGCTAACATTAGAAAATCGATAGCTTAGCATACTTGACTAAAGCTAGTGAAAATTGGGCAGCATCTCCTTTATTTATACGACTTCCTCCATATCATATAGAAACTCCCAAACATCAATAATAACATTCACAACATCATAACAATAGTCTTTATTCACCTACATTATCCATATTTCCCAATTCACTTCAAATCATCCATATCCATGGTCATAACACACTATTACATTCACTCATATACAATGTCTATCCCATGTTCCAAATGTCATATATAACATTATCATAATCACAACATATCAAGATTCATGACTCAATCCAAGCTACTACTCACAAATATCACTATTCTCACATTCATGACCCATTTTCTATCTCCTTCTACAATCCAAATCTTTTAACCTCTCAATACCTCAAACAACATGGAAAGACCATAAAACTTACCTTATATGGTGTAGGAATGGACCTTGGGTGGAAACACTTCACTTGAGCAAAATCCTAGTTCCACCTCCACCCGGATTTCTTGTCTTGGATGAGCTTTGATGAGTTTCTTACACTTGATTCTCTTGGTTTGATGAAGTTGATCATTAATATCTATTGAAATATTGTAGGAGAGGTGTGGAGAAATGTTCTAGAGAGAAGGGGAGTGAAGAGGAAATGAAATGAAATGAACTTGATCCCCTATTAATAATTCTCAATCTGTCCCGACCAGATTCTACGGACCAACATACGGTCCGTATAATTTATACTGACCGTATGTCTGGCTGTAGGTTTGGTCCAGTTAGGCTAGCAATCTGGACTGAATATACGGCCTAAGATACGGCTAGTATATTTTATACGGCCAGTATGTTGGGTCGTATAATGCCCAGTTTCTCCGAACTCGTTCTCGTCGACTCGTTTGATCTCCAATCCTTATGGAACCTTCTTAACACTTGTTTAGCACCTTATTAACAATCTAAGGGAAGTTATAACTCTTCTCCAAAACATCATTAAGTCATCATTTACTTGTTACTCGCAAATCTCTCCCGATACATAACGTATACCTTGCCTTCCTTGGCAAACTTTCTTCTCTTACCTCAAATGTCTTTAAAATCTCAATTAGGGTTATCAAATGTTATTTCTTACTTATTGAAATATCGAATAATTCGTGTCCTTCATTAGTCTATTCACTGTGCATCAATGGAGAATTTTCCAAGGTGTAACATTTTCTCCCTCTTAAGAACATTCATCCTCGAATGTTAGGCTCTCGGGGATTCTACAAAAATTTCGCCAGAGTTTCTCCTGTAATATGGCTCTACCATCCTATCACAACAGCCCATAATAACAATGCCTCACAGGGCCACAACATCATAGCAATAAATTTTGGCCACACACGACCTAAATGCATAAAAAGGAAAACATACATAGGTCATGATCTTGATGTCTCATCTTGGATCTCTTCCGGGGGTTGGAATAAGTGCGGGTACTTGGATTTCATATTTTCTTTCGCTTCCCATGTCATTTCTTCTCGGTTATTGTTTCTCCACAAAACCTTAACTGAGACCACTTCTTTGTTTCTAAGCCTCTGTACTTGCCTATCTATTATGGCAATGGGTACCTCTTCATAAGTCAACTTTCCTGTTACTTGAACATCATCTACTGGCACGATCCTAGTAGGATCTCCAACACATTTACGAAGCATCGAAACATGGAAAACTGGGTGGACTGACTCCAGATCAGGAGGTAGATCTAACTTGTAAGCCATTTTTCCTACCTTGCGCACAATCTCATAAGGCCCAATGTACCGGGGACTAAGCTTCTCCTTTTTGCCAAATCTCATTACACCCTTCATTGGTGACACTTTTAAGTATACCCAATCTTTCACTTGGAACTCTAAGTCCCTTCGACGATTATCTGCATAGGACATTTGATGACTTTGGGCTGGTAATAACTGATCTTGTATGAGCTTACCTTTCTCTATGGCTTTCTAGACCAAGTCTGGCCCTATTAATTTAGTCTCTCCTACTTCGAACCACCCAATTGGGGATCTACACTTTTGCCCATATAAAGCCTAATACGGTGCCATTTGGATGCTAGAATGATAACTATTATTATAAGCATATTCAATAAGTGGTAAGTGATCATCCCAATTACCTCCAAAATCCATCATACATGCCCGTAGCATATCCTCGAGAGTCTGAATGGTACGTTCAGCTTGTCCGTCCGCTTGCGGATGAAATGTCGTGCTAAGGCTCACATGAGTCCCCAAACCCTCTTGGAAGGACTTCCAAAAGTTAGTTGTAAACTGAGTTCCTTTATCAGAGATAATAGATACTGGAACACCGTGAAGTCACACTATCTCTCTAGCATAAAGCTTTGCATAATCTTCTGCCACATATGTAGTTCTAACTGGTAAGAAATGAGCTGACTTCATGAGCCTATCCACAATCACCCATACAGAGTCATACTTACGTCGAGAACGGGGTAAACCTGTAATGAAGTCCATGTTAATTACTTCCCACTTCCAAGTTGGAATTTCTATAGCTTGCAACAATCCGCCCGACTTTTGGTGCTCGATTTTCACTTGTTGATAGTTGGGACATTGAGCTACAAATTCCACTATATCCTTCTTCATCTCATTCCACCAATAAATAGATTTAAGATCATGATGCATTTTCGTTGCTCCGGGATGGACAGAATAACGGGAGCAATGGGCTTCTCTCAATATTTGGTGGCGCAATCCTGCCATATCAGGAACACATAATCTTCCTCGGCATCGGATAACTTCATCTCCTAAGACCTCAAATGACGACTTCTCCTTCTGAGAGAGTGTATCTCTTTAATGAACTAGCATGGGTGTCACACCCCAATATCCTAGGGTGTGATGGGCACCCGACCCTTGCCTAGGGTCGAGCGAACCCTCAGACTTTTGCTGCACATAAAATCACATCAAACTTTTTAAATCAAACAAGGTAAAATACATAGTAATTTTTTTTGAAATATTCTTTCTCGTAGCTTCCAAGCCGAACAAATCTATGATCATACAAAATTCAGTACATGACACAAACCGACACATCGGCTGACGGAGCCGCTAACAAATTGATAACCAATACCCACGACGTTGTCTGCAAAGTCTCTAACGTAGTCCAGAAAGCATAACATACAAACCCTGACTCGGCAACACTCCGGGAACAAATGGAGCTTGCCATCTGCACTGGAACATCTTCTATACTGCCTTCAACTCACCTGGGAGTACCTGCGCGGCATGAAACGCAGCCCCCGAAGAAGAGGGGGTCAGTACGAAAGATGTACTGAGTATGCAAAGCATGAAGTACAGAAAATGAAGTCATAACCGAAGTAAAATGTACAGAAGGTGAGCACAATAGCCAGAATACCAAAGTGTTGCATCTGACGTACAAATCATACATAAGAGGTTCTGGAAGACAAATACGGCAATCAAAATGCCAAAATACTTTGCTTTCTTTTGAAAAACATTTCCGTCTCATACATACAGAAAATCAAACACACAATTACCGAGGCCAAAAGTCCAGCGGTCACTATCACACATACCGCGGCCAAGTATCCAGCGGTTGACGTCACAAATGCGGCATACCGCGGTCAAGAATCCAGCGGTCAATGTCGCACACACCGCGGTCAAGAATCCAGCGGTCAACATCACAAATGCGGCATACCGCGGTCAAGAATCCAGCGGTCAATGTCGCACACACCACGGTCAAGAATCCAGCGGTCAACACCACACAGTGCGCACAATAATAAAACCGGCCCGGGACTGGGCGAAAGAAGTAATAACAGAATGCACGAGCGGAATCGTAAATAACCATATGCATACAAATCTCTTACCACAACCCAATAGGATAATCAGAACGAAGTGTTAGTTCAAAACCGGAACAACAGTCAACTCAGACTTTCTTCCAAGTATCACTCGAGAACATATTAAACCGAACTTCAGAAATCATAAGTATACGAATCGCCGTTTCAGACTTCAACAGATAAATACATAATCACAACGAACTCGGAACAATGGTCAAAAGTTTTTCCTTAATTATTATACGGAATGAACCAAATAGAACAACACAAGTAGGTCTCGGGGATTGTGGGCCCACCTCGGGTCAAGTCGAGGCGGCGGACGTAAATTATGAACATTAGACTCTATGGAGTCATCCCAGAAAGTTTCAAAGTAATCCGAATACGCTTGTGGAAGTTATGGATGTTTAGACACTTTTCCAACAAAACATAAGAATTATAGTTCAATTACATTGAACGAATAGTATTCAAAATCAAACTCAGGTTCCGATGAACAGAATTGTTCCCAAGGCTCAAGTCTTGACCTAGTATGCCTAGGACATGCCAAAAGAAGGAAAGGGTGAGTTTTACATACCTGTGCCGCGCCCTACTAGCTACGCTTATCCGTCGAAACTTGCTAGTCTACATTCAAAAGAATTCATCCATTCATTAGTTTCATTATCATATACTTGCCTTAACCTTTCAAACACATTCACTTATATTCTGCCGGATTTTCGGCAGCATCTCCCCTGTAAATATACCGACCCCGAGAATATGGCTCGGCCCCAAATCAACAATAACAAACCCGAGAATTCAACTCGGCCAAACCAACAACAATACTATCAATATCCATAAGTGATTCAAAACGTATTCCAACATTAATAATGCCTTTCTACACCATTCGACAACATTTCATTTATTATCCAAATAAACTACATGCGATCAAGTTCATATCAATGCTCACAAGTTCAAATACCAATCCAAGATCATTCCATTAAGATTCAAGAACGTTCCCAACAATCCGCTCAATGATCAAACAAGCTAAATTACACACACACACACTTACTCGAAATTGCTCCAATTCGACAAGAACGTTGCTAACACAATTCTTTCTTCCACATTCATACATTATGTCAACAATACATACGTTTACAACTTCATTTTCATAAATTCAAGAAACCACATCGAGATTACATTACCTTCCAGTTCAGCCCACAAAATTATAACCTTAACATGGATTATTAAAACTTCATTTTACATCATAGAACTCACAACGACGACAACCAAAATACTACATCACATTAGTCCCACATGCCTACACCAAATCAGCCCATTCTCGGCCAACACCACAACACACACATCCCGTGATTTTCATTCATTTTCTGCACATTACAACACCACATAATCATGCTAAATACACTTAGTTCATCATTCCTACACATTACACACAACACACGACCAAACAACACTTCAGACGGCTCAACTTGAGCATGCAATATTTCATGAATTCCCATCATTTCTACATTCAATAACATACATAAACCATTCATAACACATAAAAGAGAAGGTTAAACCTCACCTTCTTCTTCAACTTTTCCTCTCGGATAGCTTGATGAAACGCAACAACGAGCGGTTTTCTTGCTCTAACAACTACTCCACGTTGACGAGGACCTTCCAATTGATATGAAAGCTTGAAGAAACAATTTTTTTCATGATCAATATAATAGGGCTGGTTTGGCCAGCCCTCTTGGCCGTTTTTCTCCTTCTTCATTTTTTTTCTTCTAGTTTCTTGAAGTTTCTAGGAGATCAATTGATGAAGATGACTAAGTTGTCATCTTATGTATACATTTAAAATTAATACATGTGGCCTATGGCCCACATGTCACATGCAAGGCCACATGACTATTTTTTTTTTCATGAAATAAGACTTCCAAAACTTCACTTTTGGCCCCCAAATTCTTCATTTAATGTCTAACTTCCCATAATACATTTTTCTAGAGTTTTCTTCCATTTTCTTGAATTTTCTCAAAAATAAAAGATGACTTATTTTGTCATCACTTCTTTTCTCCTTTTTATTTTGTCACATGACCAATATGGTCCCCTTTTGGAACTTTCTTGAACCCTAGGTGAAATTCCCGTTTCGCCCCTCGACATTCCTCGATATTACCATTTTCCCCTAATATTCCACATTATTTTCATTGGTCATTTTGTGAATTTCTCTTTTTGCCCTTAACCTCTCTCAATATTTCCATACTAATAGTAGTCATAAATAATATTTGTGACAACTCGTATATTAAAATAATTTTTGAAAATGGTCTCGCCCTAAATTTTCCAGGACGACTTTGGAATTTCCAAGCATACAAGATACGGGCTATAACATCCTCCCCCCCTTTAGAACATTCGTCCTCGAATGTTCAACTAACCTTATAGGGTCTTGTAGCACTGCGGGAGGGGTTCCTTTATAGTTGCCCTTTCCTCCATACCCATTCCATATCTTTTATCCCACTTTCCTCATTAACAAACCCCTGAATCTTTATACGAGTCCTCATTCCAGGTCATGGGTTTCTTTTTCTAGTACTTGAAAATATTTCGACCCCTTGTTGTCCTAAGATGATGTGTTCTCCCCCCCCCCCCCCCCCCCTTTAAGGGGTTCCTCATATCCCAACAGTCCCCTTATGAAATCTTCATTTATACATTATCCCTTCAACTTTATGCCTACATATCGAGAACTTCGTATTCCAAATTCTTCCTTTGCTTTCTGTCTATGTCGCCATTTTGTCCACATTTGCCATACTCTTCCATCCACCACTTGTCCTTTTACTTGATCATCCCACCTACCCGTGATTCTTCCTTAACTGCGCGTTTGTGATGTAACTGTACATCCATATTTCTTCAGCGTTCCGCTATTCTTGTCCTCAGCACAGAATCCTCACCCTCCTTATCCTTGTTCGCACATCATCATAACTACATACTTATTCTTTTATAAATCTCTCATCTTAACATTATTACAGACCTAAGCATTCTTTTTCTTACTTCATATCCCTCTATCCTTAGTCACTATTCCTTTATCCTCACTTATCCACATTGGTTCTCGAACCTCCTTCCGATACTCCGATCTCTCTGTTTCCTATCTGCTCACTCTTTTTCTTCTTTTTAATATCATAGTATTAAGACTTTCCTATCCTTAACCTGTAGCGAAGATAGCGGCTTATCTTATGGTACTTGCATCATTTACCTTTGTTATTGTTACTTGGAGTTCGGTACCCTTATTCAATTGGTGCCTTCCACATTATGGTACCGGTCGCGGGGATACACGTGTTCACTAGTACAATCACAGATAAGGCATCATACGCATTCATGTGTGTATACATAATTATTTTCAATTAGGCCACACATTACCTCCAAACGTCGTTCAAGTCTACTCTAATTCCAAAGCTATAGCGTTCATTCTGTCTCTTCTCTAATCTAACCGGTTGCATGCTGTGCGGTCTTTTATGGTCTCCAACCATCTCGTATATTCTGATTTCACTTAGGCTATTTTAGCTTTTCATTCGTCTCTTACATCGGAATACATAAAATTTTGGCATACTTCCCAGGGGGGTCACCCATCCTAGAATTGCTCCCACCTGAGCACGCTTAACCTCGAAACTTTGCTAGAATCCGGCGCCTTAATGCTGATATTTCCGCGTCCACTTCCGCACATGACCTTTATTATATGTTCTGGAGTAAGTCAAAGTCTTATAGATTCCGGGACATGTTCGTAACACGTTCTTTCTTTTACAATTACCATTTTACCCCTTTTTGATCCTCAGTATTCACCTTTCACTTTTACGCATAATTACCTTCCGTCCTGGGTCCCCAGGGTCCCATTGGTGCCAAATATACGTTCATCGGCATTGCTTATACATACACGGTTACCAGCCTATTTGGATTTCCACACACCATTCGTACATAATAATTTACAGCAACCTGCTTGTCAACTTTCTC
Source organism: Lycium barbarum (assembly GCF_019175385.1). Taxonomy (NCBI): domain Eukaryota; kingdom Viridiplantae; phylum Streptophyta; class Magnoliopsida; order Solanales; family Solanaceae; genus Lycium; species Lycium barbarum. The sequence goes on along the minus strand of NC_083342.1, from coordinate 60,077,777 downwards.
TGAATCCTTCAACAGACCTGGTTCTTCTTATACCATTATTTCTTTTCAAAGTCTGTACACAACAAATATCAACAATGCCTTACAGATCATACGGCTATTTACCACATTCTTGCCTTCCGGAACTGCCAATTTCAAATGACAGAACAAATACATTCGGCCTTGCCCTTGTGACCTTTTCATATCGTCACTTACTTTTTTTCCATCGTACGTAAGGCTTACAGAAAGAGTTTCATCTTTCCTTATGACTTGGCTCAATCGCACGATTTATGACAGAAAGAAGGTCAACAATCCCTAGATGCCCCGTAGTCTCCTGTTTATAAATGTGGCGCGCTTCACACCATAAACAGGACTCTATTGGACACGACTTTGCAGACAACCCCTAGGACAGACCTGCTCTGATACCACTTTGTCACACCCCAATATCCTAGGGTGTGATGGGCACCCGACCCTTGCCTAGGGTCGAGCGAACCCTCAGACTTTTGCTGCACATAAAATCACATCAAACTTTTTAAATCAAACAAGGTAAAATACATAGTAATTGTTTTTGAAATATTCTTTCTCGTAGCTTCCAAGCCGAACAAATCTATGATCATACAAAATTCGGTATATGACACAAACCGACACATCGGCTGACGGAGCCGCTAACAAATTGATAACCAATACCCACGACGCTGTCTGCAAAGTCTCTAACGTAGTCCAGAAAGCATAACATACAAACCCTGACTCGGCAACACTCCGGGAACAAATGGAGCTTGCCATCTGCACTGGAACATCTTCTATACTGCCTTCAACTCACCTGGGAGTACCTGCGCGGCATGAAACGCAGCCCCCGAAGAAGAGGGGGTCAGTACGAAAGATGTACTGAGTATGCAAAGCATGAAGTACAGAAAATGAAGTCATAACCGAAGTAAAATGTACAGAAGGTGAGCACAATAGCCAGAATACCAAAGTGTTGCATCTGACGTACAAATCATACATAAGAGGTTCTGGAAGACAAATACGGCAATCAAAATGCCAAAATACTTTGCTTTCTTTTGAAAAACATTTCCGTCTCATACATACAGAAAATCAAACACACAATTACCGAGGCCAAAAGTCCAGCGGTCACTATCACACATACCGCGGCCAAGTATCCAGCGGTTGACGTCACAAATGCGGCATACCGCGGTCAAGAATCCAGTGGTCAATGTCGCACACACCGCGGTCAAGAATCCAGCGGTCAACATCACAAATGCGGCATACCGCGGTCAAGAATCCAGCGGTCAATGTCGCACACACCACGGTCAACAATCCAGCGGTCAACACCACACAGGGGACTGGGCGAAAGAAGTAATAACAGAATGCACGAGCGGAATCGTAAATAACCATATGCATACAAATCTCTTACCACAACCCAATAGGATAATCAGAACGAAGTGTTAGTTCAAAACCGGAACAACAGTCAACTCAGACTTTCTTCCAAGTATCACTCGAGAACATATTAAACCGAATTTCAGAAATCATAAGTATACGAATCGCCGTTTCAGACTTCAACAGATAAATACATAATCACAACGAACTCGGAACAATGGTCAAAAGTTTTTCCTTAATTATTATACGGAATGAACCAAATAGAACAACACAAGTAGGTCTCGGGGATTGTAGGCCCACCTCGGGTCAAGTCGAGGCGGCGGACGTAAATTATGAACATTAGACTCTATGGAGTCATCCAAGAAAGTTTCAAAGTAATCTGAATACGCTTGTGGAAGTTATGGATGTTTAGACACTTTTCCAACAAAACATAAGAATTATAGTTCAATTACATTGAACGAATAGTATTCAAAATCAAACTCAGGTTTCGATGAACAGAATTGTTAAGGCTCAAGTCTTGACCTAGTATACCTAGGACATGCCAAAAGAAGGAAAGGGTGAGCTTTACATACCTGTGCCGCGCCCTACTAGCTACGCTTATCCGTCCAAACTTGCTAGTCTACATTCAAAAGAATTCATCCATTCATTAGTTTCATTATCATATACTTGCCTTAACCTTTCAAACACATTCACTTATATTCTGCCGGAATTTCGGCAGCATCTCCCCAGTAAATATACCGACCCCGAGAATATGGCTCGGCCCCAAATCAACAATAACAAACCCGAGAATTCAACTCGGCCAAACCAACAACAATACTATCAATATCCATAAGTGATTCAAAACGTATTCCAACATTAATAATGCCTTTCTATACCATTCGACAACATTTCATTTATTATCCAAATAAACTACATGCGATCAAGTTCATATCAATGCTCACAAGTTCAAATACCAATCCAAGATCATTCCATTAAGATTCAAGAACGTTCCCAACAATCCGCTCAATGATCAAACAAGCCAAATTACACACACACACACTTACTCGAAATTGCTCCAATTCAACACACCGTTCATCAAATCCATAAATACTGCCGGTGCATTAGTTAGTCCAAATGACATCACCCGGAACTCAAAATGGTCATATCTTGTTCTGAAGGTTGTCTTAGGGATATCTTTTTCCCTAACTCTCACTTGATGATACCCGGATCTCAAATCTATCTTTGAAAACCATTTGGCTTCTTGTAATTGGTCAAATAAGTCATCAATCCTCGGAAGAGGATATTTATTCTTAATCGTCACCTTATTCAGTTGCCGATAGTCAATGCACATTCGCAAGGAGCCATCTTTCTTTCGGACAAACAACACGGGTGCTCCCCACGGGGAAGAACTAGGCCTAATAAAGCCTTTCTCAAGAAAGTCCTTCAATTGCCCCTTCAACTCTTTCAACTCTGCGGGAGCCATTCTATAAGGTGAAATAGATATAGGCTTGGTGTCCGGCAACACATCAATGGCAAAATCAATCTCTCTTTCCGGAGGAAGGCCTGGAAGCTCTTCCGGGAATACATCCGGAAACCTATTCACTACGGGAACTGACTGAAGAGTTGGCGGTTCAGCTTCTACATCTTGAACCCAAACTAGATGATAAATGCAACCTTTTGTGATCATTTTCCTTGCCTTTAGATAGGAAATAAACCTACCTTTTGGTTACCTAGTATTCCCTTTCCATTCTAAAACTGGATCTCCCGGAAACTAGAAATGAACCATTTTCATTCTACAATCAACATTGGCATAGCAAGAAGCCAACCAATCCATACCCATGATAACATCAAAATCTACCATTTTTAACTCATGCAAGTCAACCATAGTACGATGGTCACAAATCACAACTATGAAATTTCTATATACTCGGCTATCTATTACCGATTCACTAACGGGTGTAGACACCTCAAAAGGTTTGATCGACTCCGGTTCGACTCCAAACGACCCGCAATATATGGAGTAACATATGACAATGTGGATCCCGAATCTATCAAAGCATATACATCATGAGAAAATACCGATAATATACCTGTGACAACATCAGGAGAAGACTCAAGATCTTGGCGTCCAGCCAAAGCATAAATACGGTGCTGAGGACTGCTAGAACAAGGGACTCTCCCTCTGCCTCTACTATGGCCGACTGGTGCATGTGAACCTGGCCCCATAGGCCGTATAGATGATGAAGATTCGGCTACCGATCCTGAAGGCTAGGTCCTACCTCTACCACCAATTGAGGGGAAATCACGCATAATATGGTCTGGCCGACCACATGAATAGAAAACCTATGAACCTAATCGACACTGGCCCCAATGTAACTTCCCACACCTGGAACATCGTGGTACGGGTGGCCTCACCTGACCCGAATCACCGCTGAACTGAGATCCCAAAAAACTCTGACTCGGTCGGGAATGAGTAGATCTATCAAATCTCTGGCCTGTAAACCGTGGAGGTGCACTAGTCATATCATAGCCTAAATGCCTAGAAAACTGTTGTCTGTGCCCGCCTCTAAACTCACTCATCGGACCCGAAGATCTAGCCCTCTTGTTATACCCTCTATCATGCTCACGCTCACTTCTTTGTTGTTGTTGGTTTTCTTCTAAATTCTGGGCATGGGCTTGAATGCGTGAAATATCCATATTATCCTGAAGGGACGCAGTCAAGCACCTATCCATCAAATGTGGCCCTAGGCCTTTCACAAATCGATGCACTCGGTCACCCATATCCACTACCGTGGCCGAAGCATATCTAGCCAAAGAATTGAAGTAGAGACTATACTCTAAAGCACTCATGCTTCCTTGCCTCAAATTTAAGAACTTATCGGCCCTAGCTCGCCGAACCTCTGGAGGTAGGTAAGGTCGGAGAAAGGCATCCACAAATTCTTGCCATACCGGGGGAGGCGCATTGGCTCCCCGTGAAGCCATCCAAACTGTGTACCAATGGATCGCGACATCCCTCAATCTATAGGATGCTAATTCTACCGATTCGGTGTCCGAAGCATGTATCAACCAAAGTGTCCTCAACATTCCATCAATAAAATTCTGAGGGTCCTTATCCGGCTTTGATCCAAAGAATTCCGGAGGATTCAGGCTAATAAAATCACGGGCCCTTGCACTAACAGCCCTATCACCTTGCCCTGTACCTTGCCGCTGAGTCTGGGCGGCTACCCATTGAGTAAGTAAATGAATGGCCTCTTTTACATCTTGGCCTGAAGCATCCAGTGGAGGAGCTGGAGGCACTAGAGTTGGGGCTGAGGCTCCCTCATGCTCCTCAAAAATAGGCACTGAATGAGAGGACCGAGATTGAGCCGCATTCTGGGACTCACTTTCCTCTACAACCATTGGTGGTGCTCTTTCAGCCTGTTTTCTGCCACTGTCTTGCCCTTTTGGGCTTCCATAGCCTTTCTCTTTACAGGCATCTCTGAAATACATAAAACACGGTTAAAGAAAAAGAAGTCCTTATATCATAGCTCTATCACACGATCTTATGAAGAAAGAAGGTCATTCATTCCTAAAATGTCCGCAGCCTCTTGTTTATAAGTGTGGCGCGCAACACACCCATAACCAAGACTCTACTGGACACGGCTCGTAGACACATCCTAGGATAGACCTGCTCTAATACCACTTTTGTCACTACCCAACCGAAGGGCCATGACGGGTACCCGGTGCTACCCCACCCGGGCACCTCTTAACGTGCATACACATTTACATCTAGGTGAGCCACATAGCAAAATCATGCTTTCTATCCATCAATCATACTATTTCCATTGGGCAACAATACATTTATATCACCATCAACAACTATGCCCACAACAATGTAAATAAGCCGACGAGGCTAACAAAATGATATCCAAAAAATAAGCCGACAAGGCCAAATACATCTAACCATATACACATGTCTACGAGCCTCTAAGGAGAGTATGTCATATCATATATGCGGGAAAGGACCCAGCCATGCCCATAAGTATGTACATAAAAGAATAGATTCCAAAAGTTGTAGCTCCGAATGAAATGGAGCTCCGCTACGTAGTCCCTGAGTAATAAAGCTATGGATCAAGCTTGTCTCCCTAGCCACCTGCGGGCATGACGCAGCGTCTACAAACAAAAGGACGTCAGTACGAAGAATGTACTAAGTATGTAAAGCATGATCAACATCATTATAGAAGCATAATAAAAAACATAAGAAATAGCATAAGATGGGAGGTAGAAGAACGTCGTCATAAACACTTACTTTCTTTTCATAGGGACATTCCATTTCTAATGCGTGATTATGTACATACATCCATATCCGTGTCCGTATTCGTATCCATACTCATTTCCATTTTCATACCCATATTCATATTCATAATCGTATTCATATTCATTTAAATATTCATATTCATAGCATACCCGACCATAAAGGATCGGTGTTTCACCTACCCAGCCATGACAAGGGTCGAAGATTATACATACCTGGCCCTACCAAGGCTCAGGGTTATCCGTACCCAACTGCAGTGGTGCGCGCGCAATACATATCATACCCGGCCATATAAGCTCGGGTTACATAATAGTCATACATAAACATATATACATAAGAGCTCATAAGAATCTTTGACATCATTACTATCATCGTTTTATTACATATATCCTTAGAGGATCACTCATCAGATAAAGAAATTCATAGAATCGTAACACAACGAGAATCGTGCGCTATAGCAGCTTTAGAGATAGAATCATTTGGAGGACATCATAGGCTCATGAAAGAATAGATATATGGCCAAAGAACCATGCCTTATTGAAAGAAGGGTTAGCCTTACATACCTTTTGTTCGACTATCTATCGCTTGAACGTTCTCCTTCAATGGTCACGTTTCTACCTTCATTAGAGTTATGCTAACATTAGAAAATCGATAGCTTAGCATACTTGACTAAAGCTAGAGAAAGTTGGGCAGCATCTCTTTTATTTATACGATTTCCGCCATATCATATAGTAACTCCCAAACATCAATAATAACATTCACAACATCATAAAAATAGTCCCTTTTTTTTAAGCAAAACCAATCAGCCTGATGCTGTTGGATTTTATTAAAAATAAACAAAGATATTTACAAAACAAAATGAAAGAAAGATGAAAAAAACTATACTACTCTATCCTAGGAAATGAAAGTAAAGTCTAAGCCTTGTTTGAACAGCCAAGTGTAGTAATGAAGAAGCTGCAAAAAAGAACACTCCTTCTTTGGATTGATGTCATTATCAGTCATCTCAAGCTCTCACCAGGTGCTATGGTATCTAATCTCACTGAAAATCTTTCAAGAAGAAGTGTGGTATGAATCTCCTCATGGTTGTTGTCCTTTGTTGACCAATATCCCTGATCAATCTTACACATGAGATTATGTTGAATGTTTGTAGCTGGATTAGGTAACTTACATATCAAGATTCATGACTCAATCCAAGCTACTACTCATAAATATCACTATTCTCACATTCATGACCCATTTTCTATCTCCTTCTACAATCCAAGTCTTTCAACCTCTCCATACCTCAAACAACATGGAAAGACCATAAAACATACCTTAGATGGTGTAGGAATTGACCTTGGGTGGAAACACTTCACTTGAGCAAAACCCTAGTTCCACCTCCACTTGGATTTCTTGTCTTGGATGAGCTTTGATGAGTTTCTTACACTTGATTCTCTTGGTTTTATGAAGTTGATCATTAATATCTCTTGAATTCTTATAGGAGAGGTGTGGAGAAATGTTATAGAGAGTTCTAGAGAGAAGGGGAGTGAAGAGGAAATGAAATGATGCACTTGATCCCCTATTAATAATTTTCAATCTGTCCTGACCAGATTCTACGGACCAACATACGGTCCGTATAATTTATATTGATCGTATGTCTGGCCATAGGTTTGGTCTAGTGAGGCTGACAATCTGGACTGAATATACAGCCTAACATACGGCCAATATATTTTATACGGCCAGTATGTTGGGCCGTATAATGCCTAGTTTCTCCGAACTCGTTCTCGTCGACTCGTTTGATCTCCAATCCTTATGGAACCTTCTTAACACTTGTTTAGCACCTCATTAACAATCTAAGGAATATTATAACTCTTCTCTAAAACATCATTAAGTCATCATTTACTTGTTACTCGCAAATCTCTCCTGATACATAACGTATACATTGCCTTCCTTCGCAAACTTTCTTCTCTTACCTCGAATGTCTTTGAAATCTCAATTAGGGTCATCAAATGCTATTTCTTACTTATTGAAATATCGAGTACTTCGTGTCCTTCGTTAGTCTATTCACTGTTCATCAACGGAGAATTTTTCGAGGTGTAACAGTCACGTATATCAAGAATCTCTTTTACTTCAAAAGCAATGTTCCAAGGTGGTTTCCACAGCCTATCTAATATGTTTTTCATCAAAAGAGAGTTAGTTTCAAGAATGAATGAAAAAACATGCTGAGATAAAAATATTTAGCAGCTTCAAGCAATGCCAATGCTTCATATTCTGTGTTGGTGCTAGTAGGACCCTCTATTTCCTTGGCATGAGCAAAAACCATATCACCATTATGATTCCTCACACAAAATGCATGTGAACTTCTACCAGTATTGCCCCTAGTAGCACCATCAGGAGGAGTAAGAAAATAGATAGGACCTAAACCTGTCTAATTATCAAACACAAATAGAGATGACCCCATTCTGAGTTGCCACTGTATCTGATGATCAATCAAGTCTCTTGCTTGTGGCATAGTCCTCTATATGTGAGAACCTTCTTTTCATGGTACAAAAATAGGGTTGGTCTTCTTCAAATATTTGTTGCTCATGAAAGAACTCCATAGAGATGGTTTGGTTCTAAAGTTCCACCATAGTTTGGCAAACAATTCCATTGACATATCCCTGAGAGATTTGAAACCCAAACCACCTTCTTCAACAGGAAAACATACAGTTTTCCACTTGGACCAATGTCTACCCCTATCACCAATTTTATTACTCCAATAAAACTGAGCAAAAATCTTGTGCAACTTCTCAATGACAAAATCAGGTGGATCAATAGCAGAAAAAAGATACATTGGCATTGCTTATAATACATGTTTCAGCAGGATTGCCCTTCCTCCAAATGAGAGTAACTTGCCCTTCCAATCTTGCAACCTGTTTCTCACCTTAGCAGTTAGTTCTAAATAAAAGGACATCTGACTTCTATCATAGTAAATAAGAAAATCAAGGTACATTAGAGGAAACTCCTTCCTTGCAATACCAGTGACCCTTTCTACTTTTTGAAAAACTTTCTAATTGTGACGACCCGATTAGTCGTTATAGTCTTTCCCGCAATTTTACCTTTTTTCGAGCATTGATTAGTTCACTATTGACTCGAGAGGACCGTTGGCATGCTTTCCGAGGTTTCTAGCCCGGATTCGGCAACTTTTGTGAAATATAGGCTTAATGTCAAAAAGAGTTGATCCAAAGTTAACTTTTGGGGAAACGGACCTTTTTGAAAATTCATCGATTCCGAGAGGTACGGATAGTCGTTTAGAACTTTTGTGTATATCTGGTTTGGTTCCCAATGCACTCGGATGCATTTCGGGACTTGGGTTGGGAAATTAGAATTAAGGTATCGGGGGTTGACTCGGTCAACGAGACCTCCGTTGGAAATTTCGAGGCCATGGGTGTGTTCGTAGTTTATTTTTGTATGGGCTTGTGTATGTGGTTTGTGAGCAAATGGCCTCGGGAGTAGTTCAGGATTTCGATCGAAACTTAGAAAAATTGGGGGATTTCTGGTACCTGGTGCCTGCATTGGCGGCACCATTACCATCCCAGTGGGGCTACTGTTACAGTGGATTGACAGCTGGGGCGGCCAAGTATGTTTTCCCTGACCACCGTTGCGGCCTGTTGGGCGCTATAGCAGAGCCGTCGTTGCGGCGCCGTTACCGCCATGGTGGTAACAGGCCTGTTATTTCATTAAGTGTTCATTAAATATGCCTTTAGACCCTCATTTATTTCCACTTCGAAATTAGAGCCTTGGGGATTGTTCTTGGAGATATTCGGGGAATACTCTTGGAGGTAAATCTTGCTATCCCTTTTCTATTTCATTGATCCTAATCATCATAGATTACTCTTTTCCTTAGTAATTCCTTAGTAATGGAAGATAAAAGTGGATATAAAGAATGTTATATTTAGGCTTATAATTGGTGAAATTGATGGGGTTTATGCTAGTTTTTGATGAATCTCAGATTGTTAATCATATATCTTTCATTATTAGTATTGAATTTCGGAATCAAAAAGCTAGGGTTTATACCCAAATTGGGGGTTTTGCTTCAAATTCAAAATTGGGTAAATTTATGAGTTAATTTAGTAATTAGTGGTTGGGTTATAATCACCTAGGGCTTTATTTGATATGTTGCTTCCTAATTTCCCGTTTGACCTTATGGGCCCGTTTTCCCCAAATTCTAGGGTTAGAATTGACCTAAATTGAATTATGGCAATATTAGTATCGTTCTTCATGATTTCTAATCTAGAATTTGATTATGCCTAGACTTTATTAATCTTGAGGATCAGTAGAAGGGGAAGGCGATAGAGTGATTTATTGGTGTTGCTGTTCGGCCATCCAGGTAGGTTATGGCTTACCTTTTAGTGAGACTTCACATAGCGAGGCATATATTTAGATTATATCGATGGAGAAAGCATGTGAACCTTCGGGTACGAATTTGGGATGGATATTGTCTTAGGTTGGGCCCTTTTGTGTGTTTGGGACTAGCCATCCCGTTGTGTTTTGATTGATTGTTCTATTGTGTTGGCTTGACGCCCCGTGTTGTTAGTAGATATTGGTATCTATTGTACAATTTGATTATGATATTGTTGGCGTACCCACTGTTGGTACTTGTGATTCGGATATACAGTTGGCGTACCCATTGTTGGTACTTGTGATATTGAGCATGATTATTGTTGTGGATATATGCATTGCACGCACTCTCATTCTTCATGATATATTGTTGAGATACTGATGATACTTGATGAAACACTGTGATGAGCTGGGCTCGATTTTTATTTGAGTGACGTGAGAGTCTGATATTCGATGTTCATTCTGTAATCATGGATTGAGTGAATACATAGACTTTGCAGGACCCCTAGAGTGGTGCCGGTGAGAACCCCCCCCCCCCCCCTCGGGCAAAGATCTGAGGTCCCGTCTGTCTGTTGGGCAAAGATCCGGGACGGGTGGCACTTAGACTTCGCGAGTCACACTGAGCTGTGCTACCGAGATGTCGATATTTCTGTTCGGAGTACATGTGTACACAACATTTACATGGCATTGCATTGCATCCATACATTATTGCATTGCATTGCACCATAATTTACTTTGAGTTGTTTCGGTGTTGTACTTGTGATGTTGGATTCAGACTTGATATATTCAGGACTTGTCACAATTGGGATTAGATGCTCTATATTCAAGACTTGTCACAATTGGGATTAGATGCTCTAATTAGGCGATGACGTGTACTTCGATTCAATTATGTTTGATTTATACCTGTTGGTTTATCTGTCTATCTGAATTTATTATCTGAATTGTTTTAGCTATGCCTAGTCGGTCGATGATGCCTACCAGTATTGTTGTTTTGTACTGACCTGCACTTGCTGCATTCCTTTATGAATGCAGTGTATCAGGTTGGATCTGCTTCCGTTACCCGTGGCTGATAGTCGCTTCAGCATTATCTTCGAGTTTCTAGGGTGAGCATGGTCGTTCGCTGCCTTAAATATTTCCTATCCTTATTCTTATTCAGAGACATAGATACTTTTATGTATTATTATTCCAGACATGTTCCTTTTAGATGCTCTTGTATTACTCAGACTAGACCCTAGGGGTATTATTATTATTATTCCGCACTATTGTACTATATAATATATCGTGAGACTTACATATTTATTCTATTCCGATGTTTGAGTTAATTATTGATGTCTTTATTTATCGTTGGGTTAAGGGTTCGCTTACCGAGGTGGTAAAGGTAAGTGCCCGCACGGCTTATGCCAAAATGGGTCGTGACACTCATCCAATCTATCATGCAAATAAACTGAACTTTTAGACTTGTTGATCAACTGTCTAGAAGCTTGTTCATATTCCTTCAAAACATTCATTATCAGCCCCAAGGAAATTTCACAAGATGAAGAAAAGATGATGGTGTCATCTGCATAGGTTAGATGGTTAATTTTAGGACTCCACTTAGGCAAACCAAATCAACAGAACCACAAGTTGTTGTGAAATGTATTCAATCCTCTTAATAACACTTCTGCAACTAGGATGAATAAGGTAGGTGACAGAAGATCACCAACAGAGGATCACCTTGTTTAACACCCTTCGAAGAATGAAAAAATCCATGTGGTTGACCATTGGTCAACACTGAATACCAGTTGTTACCAACAATCTAATCTATCAAGCTGATGAATTGTTCACAAAATCCCATTTTCCTCAGAACATTTGTAAGGAAAATCCATGATAATCTATCATAGGCCTTTGTCATGTCCAAATTCATCACAACATTAGTACCAATAGCATTGGCATTCATTTTACCTTAATTTTTTCTGAGACTGATATCAGTGATGATCTCTTGTGTCTATAAGATGTTCTCCACAATGCTTCTTCCTCTTACAAATCTTGCCTGATTTTGAGAAATTAAATCAGGCAGCAAATGCAGTAATCTTTCATGTACCACTCTAGAGAATACTTTATTCACAAAGTTGCTCAAACTTATGCGCCTTATATCACTGAATGTTTGAACTTCTTTCTTTTCAGGCAGTAACACAAGGTTAGTATGAGTGATGTACCTTGGTAATTCAAACCCCCTAAAAAATTCCCAAACCATGTTGAACACATCATCACCCACAATATCCCAACAATTTTGAAAGAACAGACCTATAAATCCATCAGGACCACCAGCACTTGCATAATGAAGTCCAAAAACTGTTTGTTTCACCTCTTCTTTAGTTGGATCTTCCACCAAGTCTTCATTTTATTGTCTTGTTATCATGGATGAAACATGCTGCAATATATCAAACATTGAAGGCACCTCAGTTTCATGAAATTGAGCCTAATAGAATCTGACTGCCTCATCTGCAATTTCTTGTTCATTATCCAACCATTGCCCTTGACAATTTTGAATCCTCTTAAGCTGTAGCATTTTCCTCCTCCCATTTACATATGCATGGAAGAATTTAGAATTCTTGGAACTAAGACATGTCAGCCTTTTGCTTCCAAAACTCTTCTTTCAAATGTAGGATCTTAGTAAGCTCAGCCTAAACTTTCATAAGTTTTTCTCTGTTGGCATAAGAAGGATTAGATTTAAACAAAGCTTCATGAACCTTAATTACTTCCTCCAAGTTAGTAATCTGCTGAAAGATATCTCTATATGTAGCTTTGCTCCAAGTTGACAGTACTTTCTTCATCTTTTTCAACTTCATATTGAAAGTCATGAAGGAATCGGCAATGACATAATTTTCCCAGTTTTCCTTCACAACATCCAAGAAAGTTGCATGTTTGGTCCAGAAGTTGAGAAATTTAAAGGACTTCTTGAATTTTTGAGCTTCTTATGTGCATTCAAGCAAAAGAGGAAAATGATCAGATCCCAATTTGATCAAATGGGTAATTTCCAAGCCTAGAAACAACTCTTGAAACTCAAAGTTGCCTAAACACCTGTCAAGTCTCTTAAAAATGCAATCATCAGTACCTCTACCATTCCACCAAGTACAGATACTTCCTTTATATCCCATATCATTGAAGTTGCAGCTTTGAATACAATGTCTGAAGTCTTCCACTTCATTCAAGGATACAGGTTGGCCCCCATACTTCTCTTCTTTATCAGTGATCACATTAAAGTCTCCTCCTACAAGCCATGGGATGCTCATAGCTAATGCTAATTTATACAAGGAATCCCATAATTATATTCTCTCAATCCTGTCACACTTAGCATAAACCAAAGTGACAACTCTCCCCAAGTCAAGATCCCAGTTGAATAACTTCAAAGTTAGCTGTTGAACACTATCGATGTTACATCTCAGAAAATTTGAGTTGTTGCGTTGTGAATAGACTAATGCGATCTTAAGGTAAACATGAGGTCCTTATGAAGTTAAGGAGAGTATTTGATAGCTTTAAAGTGCGTACTACAAGATTTTGAAGTCACATAAATCGGTGGAACTAAGTTCGTTGAACGAAGTGAAATATAAGTTGTGTTTGGGAAGTTTTTCAAAATAATTAAATTAATATTTATTTAGTAATGTCTTGAGGAGGATCTATTGGGCTCCTTAGATGGTTAATGAAGTGTTGTGTGAGTGTCAAGACGGTTCCTCAAGGATTGGAAGTCAAACGAATCAACGAGAGCAAGATCAGAAAAAATGAGTGACCACTTATACGGTCCGTATAACTTTATACGGTCTGTATAATGGTCCGTGTAACCATTCAAGAGAAGGGTCAATCCCTGGTGGGATTATACGACCATTTATACGGACCGTATAAAGATATACAGACCGTATGTCACGACCCAGCTAGGAGCCGTGACGCCCAGGGCTAGCCACCGAGCACCACTCGTGCTACTACTCATCTTGCTCATTTAATGGTCTTTTATCAGCTTTATACTCAAATTGTAGGAAAATCATAATTTATATGGAAACATAAATACTTTTTAAATACATTTACCTCTCGGCCATCAAAATAATATATACATATAATAGCATCTCGTGAGACCATCTAACCCACACTGCGCACCTACGAGCCTCTACTAGAGTGCTAAGCATAAGGATGGGACAAGACCCCGTCATGCCCAAAAATACATATACATGAATATACACAAAAGAATCGTCATAAGTGTTATATCCCGTATTTTACATATTCGGATGATTCCAGATAATTGTGACTAGTAAGAGATAAGGCAATATTTTGATCTTATTTAATACATAAGTTGTTCATGAAAGTATTGATGCGGAAATATTGAGGAAGGCTAAGGGCAAAATTGGAAATTTGGAAAAACGTTTCATGAATCACAACAATTACTCACAAATAATTGGGCTTGGAAAAAAGAAAAAAAAAAGGGAAATAAGCCCAAAGTGGCCTGCCAAAAAGGGGGGACATGGGCCAAGGCCCATGTAAAGGCTAATTAAGTAAATAAAAGGGAAAAGGGGCCACTATTATTCATCATTATTCAAGAACTTTCAAGAAAAGAAATTGAGAGCAAGAGGAAGAGGAAGAGGCCTTTCGGCCAAGAAAAGAAAAACAAATTCTTGAAGGCTTCAACTTGATTCAAAAAAAAAAATTCTTCTAGTATTCCTACTAATTCAAATGTCCTTTTTAACGTGGTACAATTGTTGAAGCAAGAAGGCTACTCCTTGTCGCAAGTCCAAAATTCTAGTCAAGTGGAAAGTTAAGGAAAAAGGTAATAATTAATCATCTTTTATATGTTATGCAAGGTTTATGTATGTTGTAGTATGTAGAAATGAATGAAAATCATGGAAATAATGTGTGTTGTGTGTGGCCGTGTGGGTGTGTGTGTAGAATTGTGGCCGTGTGGTTGTTGTATGGCGGAGAAGAGATGAATTAATTTTACTTAGTATGTTAGTTGTGTTGTTGTGGACTTTATGATGCAAATGAAGGTTTAATGGTTCAAGTTGGCATTGTAATTGGTTGGGGGTTGTTGTAGGAATTAATGTGATTCTAATATGATTTTATGTAGTTATGAGAAGGAAATTGCTAAAGTGTGAATTGTTGTTGTAGTTTATGAATTTGAAAGAAGGAAATGTGTTGTTGTGGATTTTGTTGCATTTGGAAGGTTTCGGGTGGAATGGCATATTGGTTAGATTATTGTGAATATTGTGCGGATTGTTTGAAACGTTCTTGAATGGATTCGGATTAGTACTTGAATGTGTGAGCAAATATGAATTGAATATAAATGGGACGCCGTTGAAGTTGTAGGAAGAAGTTGCTAAGGTTAGTATGAGTTTTGAATCGATTGTGGATATTGTTAGAATAATGTTGGCATTGTTGTTGATATTTTGGCCGAGTTAAATTCTCGGATTTGTTGTTGATGATATAGCCGAGTTGAATTCTCGGGGATGTTGCATTTACAGAGGAAATGCTGCCGAAATTTCTGTAGATAAAGTGTTGGTTTAGATTTGGATTTTTAAGTGTTATGGCTAATGTTTGGTATATATGAATATTGTTGTAGATCTTGCGAAGCGAAAGCCTTAAGTTCGGATTAGCGTAGAAAGCGGGAAAGGTATGTAAGGCTTACCTTTCTTTCTTTTGGCATGATCTTTATGAGACGAGCAAATAATGTATATGTATGATTCTAAAGAAAATCCTGCTCTTAGAGCCACTAGGATGGCTAACGTTATTGATTTCCATAAGCTACTCCATATGATTTTGATGCGTATTTATGATGTCTGAAGGTCTATTTGATATGTTTCCGAATGGTATTCGAAAGATAATCGATATGACTAGAGTCTTGATTTTCCAAATGCTAGCACGTCCGACTATTCCATCGAGTCTTTGATATACTTTGATATGTGCATATGATTCTAAAAGTTATATTTGATTTGATCTATACGATATCCGAAAGATACTTGATATGAGTGTTGCTTCGATTTTCCAAAAAAATGACTTCTGAAATGCTCGTAGAAGGTTCTGTACTTCAACGTCCATAACTTTTTCATACTAAGTCGGAACTTGTTTCTGAGCCTTCTGGAGTCGGTAAGTATGCTTGTCTATCGAGTCTTGATTTATGTGCATATGGTTTCGTATTATTCTGTTCTTGCAAGCCTCAGTTTGGATTTGACTGAGCCCGGGCCAGGACATGTTCTCGTGCGTACTCCATTGCATTATTCACCGAGTCCCTCTCACTTGCGGGCCGGGACACGTTATATGTATATGTATATGATGACATGATGATAGGGGGATGGCGGCCAGGATGGCATATGATGACTTTATCCACCGAGACCCGCAATAGAGGGCCGGGACACGTTATGTATATATGGTATATGATTCTGCCATGCATGATTCTACCCACCGAGTCCCTTAATAAAGGGTCGGGACACGTTATATGTATACATGATGCATGATGTTGACATACATGATTCTATCCACCGAGTCCCTCATTAAAGGGCCGGGACACGTTATATGTACATATGGCATATGATGTTGATATGCATGATCTCATTCACCGAGTCCCTCGCTAAAGGGCCGGGACACATTATATATATATGTATATGTGTATGATACATGATTGGAAATATACTACTTCCTTACATAAAGGAAACGCTTTGATAATTTTACACAGTCATACTGGTTCTGGAGAGTTTCTATTTTTGGCTATGATCCCCTGTACTATACTTCATGCCTTACATACTCGGTACATTTTCCGTACTGACCCCCTCTTCTTCGGGGGGCTGCATTTCATGCCCGCAGGTACAGACGTTCACTTGAGTGACCCGACAGCTTAGGTCATCTTTCTGCTGCTTTGGAGTGCTCCCTTGTTCTGGAGCCCACATTTGGTACAGACTCTTTCATTGTACATGTGTATGTATATATTCAGGGGTACGGCGGGGCCCTGTCCCGTCATATGATTCTGTTATGTTTGTTAGAGGCCTGTGGACATATGTCTGGGTCATGGGTCGCTATTGTTCGATTATGTCTGTGATTTGCGCCTAAGTGGTCCTATTTGCTATGACAGCCTTAACGGCTTGTATGTATATATATACTTATGTATATGCTTTGGACGATATGTTCTACGATAGCCTTGGCGGCTCCTATATGAGGTGTTTGATATGTGCGACCGCTTAAGATAACATCTGCCCTTAATATCTGTAATAATTAATATATGTTGGATATGGATAAGTCGTTGATATGCTGATTTGGTAATTAAGTGCGTATGGGTGTCCAGCTCGGGCACTAGTCACGGCCCACGGGGTTGGGTCGTGACAATAAGCACCTCCGAACAAAGGAGTGCTTTCAATCAGCTGATGGCTACTGCTGGTCTGGGTCGAGCTCTCCTCCCTGTCTACCTGTGGGCATGATCACAGCGTCCAAAGAAAACGGACGTCAGTACGAATATTGTACTGAGTATGAGAGGTATAAACAATTAAATAGAACAATGACATAAAGAAAATATCAATATGGAACATCTATATCTAACTGTCATGTATAAATGAATTAAGTCATGCTGTCTTACTCATACTCGTCGTCATATCATGTATGCATAATGTATAAGCTGCCCGCTCATAAGGTGCGGTGTAGTAATGTATAAGCTTCCCGTCCATATCGGATCGGTGTGATTATCATAACATTAGCCTGCGTCCAGGCCTCCCACATCCGGGGTATCATCTCATGCCGCCCACTAGTGGTGTCTGCCCATACCATTTAGCCATGGTGTATCGTATAGCTGCCCGCCTTAGTGATGACTGCCCGGCCAACTAGGCACAGTGTTATATCATCATCATACATGCTCATCATAATATTCTTATCGTAACATACTTATCATAATACATGCATAAGGCTTATGAACAACTTTACTTTATCGGGGTGACGTAAGGTCGTGATCCCCCGATTTCATTATGGAGCGATTATCGACATCCTGCCTCACCTTGAAGGAACTAACATATAAGTTGAGTGTGAGCAATAAATAATATCATGTTGTTTTAGGATCATCATATCATATCTCTTATCTTATATTACCATTCATAGATATAGGCTTTTAGCTTTCCGGAATATAGGAACTCATGAAGAGGAGGAAAATTATGCTATGAGATTCATGCCATTAGAAAGAAGGGACTAGCCTCACATACCTTTGACGTTTAACTAAGCTATTGTTCGCTTGTTCTCCTTCGATATCGCATTTCTACCTTCAAAAGAGAATTCGCATTTACGTTAGTTAATCGACTATAAGAACGCGCTACTTGTTCTAGGGAAAATTGGGCGGCACTTCCTTTGGTTATACTACTTTTCCCATATATATAATACTTATTTCATGGCCTAAATGTCATTTATAACGTATTCAAAATCGCAACACTCCATCATTCATAATCCAACCCCACTACTATCCAACCATGACACTATTCACTCACAAATGACCCATTTCCTATGTCTTTTACAATTCAAGTATCTTAACCTTCTAATACTTCAAACAACATGTTTTAGTCATGAAAATTACCTTAGATAATGGTTGAACAAGCTTTGAATGGAATTACTCCTTTAGCACCAAAACCCTACTTCACCTCTTTTGGGTTTTCTTGAGAAAGATGAACTTTAGCGTGATTCTCACACTTGATTTTGTGGGTTTCATGTAGTTGATCACTAATTTCCTTTGGTTTTCTTGTGATGAAGAGTAGAGAGTATTCTAGAGGCTTCTTGAGAGAAATATCGTGGAGTGGAAATGAATTGAATGAGGTTAGGTTTCCTTTTAATGACTTAAAATCTAATCCGGAATGAACAGTGACTGAAGTGCACAGTGGTCGTAAACTCAGTTTACGGTCCGTATTCCATTTTACGGGTCGTATATCGTGGTCGTATTTAACATGTCAAAACCAGAAAGGTAAGCTGAGGATCATGGCGATTTACGATCGTAGTTTACGGTCCGTATATCAATTTACGGTCCGTATTCCAACTCGTATTTAACCATTTGAACATTTGGCAGAAAGTTGAAGTTTCGTGAGTTGGAATACGACCTGGTGGTTTACGGGCCGTATACCACTTTACGGTCCGTATTTCACTTTACGACCAACTGGCCAAAGTGCAAATGTGCAACTTTCAAGTCTTCAAAACCTATAATTAGCCATTGTGGAGCATCACCTATCTCTTGTTCCCATTTCCTTTGGAATCTTGCTTAAGGTCATCAAACGTCGTTCCCTTCGCATTAAAACATCGTATACTCGTATTCTTCGTTAGTCTATTCGTTGTACGTTCACGGGGAAATTTTCGAGGTGTAACACCGTATAAGTGAGGTATAATCGGGTCGGGTCTTCTTTTTTTTTTTACTTTTTTCTCTTTTTATATATAGATGACCCTTGTGTTTATTTTTCATTTCCCACACTTTCCACAAGTCTTGAAGGCTCTAGAACATTCCCCCTATCATATTAATCCAAACCCAAGAGAAATCAAAGATTAAATACCAAGAATCAAGAGAATCAAGTGTGGAGAGACTCCCTAGGGTTTGTAGAATTCAAGATTTCCTTTAGTGTTGAAGTTGGAGTTTCATTCAAGTGAGATTCATTAATCCAAAGTTCATCCTTGTACAACAAAAGGTGAGTTTTACATTTATTTCATGTCATTAAGAGTATTTGGTTGTTGAATAACTTGGATGAGGGAAGAAAGTAGAAGATGAAGCTCAAATATGGATTTAATGATATTTTTGAGTAGTAAATTAACTTGAGTCATGATTTTTAGTATGCTATGAGTGTAATCTTGTTGTTATGTAAGTGAATATGGTGTTGTGTTGTAGCTATGGTTATGAATGACCTTAAAAAGGAGTTTTGAGGATTGGACAATGTTTAACTTGAAAGAAGCCTCTTGATTATGATATTATGGATGTTGCTATTGATGTTTGGGAGTTGTTTATTATATGGAGAAAGTTGACGAAAAAAAGGAAATGCTGCCCAAATTCTGTTAGCCCTTAGTTACTTTAGTTTAAGCTTAATCACGCTTTCAATGACCTAACCTTATTACGAATTCTCTTGAATGTAGAGTCGCGAGCTTGAGAGGAGAACGTTTAGTCGTTAAGGAGACGTGAAGGTATGTTAAGGCTAGTTCCCTTCTTTCAAGGCATGATTCCTATGTTGTAATTCTATCCATATTTTCCACAACCTTCTTACTTCCAAAAGTTAGAAGTTCTTGAATCTTAAAGCTTCATATGATGTTAAAGATGAGATGTTTTCTATGATGATCATGATGATGATGATTTTCTTTCTAGAAGTCCCAAAGCTTATGATTGTGATGCCATTATGAGATTATTGAGTTATTTCATGAATCCCTTGATTTTATCCATTGTTGTTGAGCTCACCTTATGAATTGTTCCTTCGAGATGAGATATAGCGATTATGATTATCCCATAATATAAATTGGAGGTCACCGATCGTATGTCACTCCGATAGAGTTGTAGCTTTTAATTGGGCTCTCATGCATGCTTATTTTTATGTATGATTACACCGTGCCTAGTTGGCCGGGTAGACACCACTACGGTGGGCGTAGTAGGCGGCTTATGGATACTAACACCGTACCTTGTTGGTCGGGCAGTCAACACTAGTAGGCGGCATGAGATGGTTACCCCGGACGTGGGCAAATGATGATTACACCGTACCAATATGGTCGGGCAGTTTATATATATGTTATGATGTTGTTTTAAAAGGTAAAAGTTAGCATGCATAGTTCCACCTTAAAAGGCAATCAGTTACAGGTTATCTCTTTATCTCATATTTCTTATTTCTTTATGATGTTCTTATTCATGCCTTACATACTCAGTACAATATTCGTACTGACGTCCTTTCTTTCGTGGACGCTGCGTTCATGCCCACAGGCAGACATGGAGAGGGTCCAGGTCTCTAGGAGCTTTATCAGCAGATATACCGGAGCACTCCACTTCTCCGGAGTTGTCGTTTATTGGTATATTCTTTTGTGTTCATATTTGGGGCATGGCGGGGTTCTGTCCCGTTCTTACGATTTTCAGTACTCCAGTTAGAGGCTCGTAGACATGTGTGGATAGTAGATATTTCATGACCTTATTGGAGTCTATTTTGCATATCATTTTGTAGCCTCGCAGGCTTGTTCATATATATATTTGGAGGTGGAATCGGAGATTGTTTCATAATGAGTTTTATTATGAGAATTACATATATTCGGATTGTGTTAATTGATAATTAGAGAAGTGGTCCACCGAGGTAGATTGGAAGAAGTATGACAAGTGGTGCTCAGTAGGCTAGCACCGAGTAACCGTCATGGCCCTCTGATTGGGTCGTGACAGTCAATCAATATAGTGACTTCATAATCTTCATCCACAAAAGCCCAAATCTTATCTGATATATTGCATAAAGCAGTTGGTAAGGCCAATCTCCTTCTGTAACTTTCTAACTTAAAAGCTTGTTGAAATAGTTCCATCAAGCCAATAAGAAAGAACTTGTACTTAGTATGCATTGTCAAAAGCCTCTTAAAGGATTTTTTAGTATCTACTGATCTAATATTCCAAATTAATGCATTCAACATCATTAAACACTGGATTTAGCTGCAATTCTCCTTGTGTTCATGTCAGGAACCTGATGTGCATTATTTTCCTTGACTGGTTTTCTCCTAGTTTTTCCTATCACCTTTTCCTGCTTAGGAGACAAATCTCCCTCTCTTGCAGCATTCATGAAGTTCTGAGCAGTAGTGTCACGCCCCGAACTATGGCCTGGGCGTAACACGGCACTCGGGCCTTGCTTGCATGTGTCCGAGCGAACCTCATGGCTTGCTTGTCAACATGGGCATCAAAACAATATAATCTATATGATGCAATTTAAATAAATCATGAAAATGTAATTTGCGGAATAAAGTCTTGAAATTTATCTCATAGCATGAAATATCATGGAAACACAATAGTTTGCAAACATAAAAGCATAACTGACTTTGTGAACTAACATATGTCTATGAAACCTCTAAAACATGTCTGAACACTAACTACCAGGACATGGCCCTGGACTACCATAAACTGAATACTAATGCAGACTCCATGTTGAACCCCGAGAGAAGTGGGGCTCACCAATAAGCTGATATCTGAAGTGATCCTACTGCGCAGATGTATGCCCCTGAAAACCGGTATCTGCACCGTGAAGTGGAGCCCCGGGCAAAAGGGAAGTTAGTACATGGTGAATAGTACTAGTATGTAAAACCTGCTGAAATGAAGAACATGGCACAACATAGATATAGGATACGAACTAAAACTGAATGTAACTTGAACATGAACATGAAACGTGAGTGAAGTCTTAAAACAGTAATCAATAGAAATACTTGTATGTAAAACTACTTGTAACGTGGGGAATGCTATAGTATAACCGACAACATGGTCTGGTACTTGCGTCCTACCAGCAGAACACTCACAACCTTGCCAGGGATATGAGATTTAAGTAATAATAAGCATGTAAGGATCCAAACTGCATAATGAAAGTGTTGCCTCCTTGCTGACAACCCTTATCCTACGGTGGCTACGTAGTTTTAGGCTATCTGAGCCTTCTCGGTTAACTAAGAAATTCCCAAAAACATGAACATAATATAGTTGGCTAAGAAGCCCATGATTTTCATGAAATAACTTGTAATCATGATTTCACGAAATAACTTGTAAACATGGTTTCATGAAATATCTGATAATATGGTTCCATAAGATAACTTGTCATAGTCTTGCAAACATGTTCTTGATTCATGAGTAATAACAATAGTTCATAATTATATATATATATAAAATTTACTTGAAAACATGCTTGTAACTTGCTACATAAAATCATAAACTTTCATATAAACATAATGAGAATACATGCGGAAGAATTCATGATTCATGGATTAAGCTAGGGTTCCTAATAACCGTAATGGAAGATTAGGAATACAATAACGAATATAGATACAAAATTCATGTACATAAATACATAAATACGGGCTACCAATATGTTGGGTTTAATGCCCTAGGGTTTGAACTTCATGGATATCAAGAAATGGAGCATGGGGAAGAACGTAGAGATTCCCACATGTGGATGGAAGTTCTACATACCTTAATTGCTCCAAAACTTGAATTAAAGACTTGAGCTTTGAAGAAGATTTTCAAAATCTTGAATTCTTGAACCTTGAGATGGGTTTTCTTGAAAACCCTAGTTTTAGAATGATAATTTCTTGTTTAGATTACAAGGATAGGTGTTAGAATTGAGTTGGAATAATTAGAGTAGGCTTACCTTGGTGTTCTTGATGATGGGAGAGGGTAGGAAGTCGTTCTAGGGCTTGAAGGAATGAAAAATAATGATTTGAACTGGTATGGACGAATATATACTGTCCTGGGAAAGTGTAGTTTACGTCCAGCACAGTGCTGGCCGTATTTCCAGTTTACGGGTCGTAAACTGAAATACGGGCCGTATTTTGCAATACGGACTGCACTGCGTCTCTTCAGTAAAATGGCCATAACTCTTTGCACAGATGTCCGTTTGATGACCATAATATACTGTTGGAAAGGTATTTCAAAGCTCTACAACTTTTATTAAGGACGTCTTCCCAAATTCCAAATAGGTTTTGAATTACGGGCCGTAAACGGAAATACGGTCCGTATTTAACCATGTGACATCAAAATGCCAAATTCCAGAATGTTCAGAAATTCTTGGTTTCAGTTTATGATTTGAAATATGGGTCGTATAGTGAAATACGGTCCGTATTTAACCATATGACATTCAACTGCCAAATTCCAGAATGCTCAGAAATCCTTGGTACCAATTTACGACTTGGTTTACGGCCCGTAAATTGAAGTACGTCCACTGTTCATGGGCGTAACCCACTATCTCACAACTGAACAGGAAAAATTCCAATCCCCACATTCATTATCTGATTTTCCAAGTCTAGGATCATGATTAAAGCTTACGTTAAAAGTACGAGGTGTTACAATACCCCCCCCCCCTTAGGATCATTCGTCCTCGAATGATGGGTCATGGTTAAGAATATGGCTGAGCATGGCTTGAATACATAAACGTAAAGAAAACATGAGACATGAAATAATGTGATTACTTGAAAACATAGATACTTCTGGCATGAGACAAGAAACATGAGTGTTGGATATATGACATGAGCGTGAAACATGAGACATAACATGACATGGGCTACAGAAAGTTACCTTGAAGGTTTTCTGCTTGCTGTTCAAACAAAAATGGGTACTTGGATTTCATATCCTCCTCGGCTTCCCATGTAGCTTCCTCAACCTTCTGGCTCCTCCACAAGACTTTCACTGAGGCTATTTCCTTAGTTCTCAACTTGCGAACCTGACGGTCAAGAATGGCTACGGGGATCTCTTCATAAGTCAACCCATCCTTAACTGTTATAGTATCAGCAGGAACAACCAACAACGGGTCTCCTACACACTTCCTCAACATGGACACATGAAACACGGGATGTACGGCAGCCAATCTTGTGGCAACTCAAGTTCATAAGCTACTAGACCGACCCTTCATATAATTCTGTAAGGTCCAATATATCTGGGACTGAGCTTCCCTTTCTTGCCAAATCTCATAACACCCTTCATGGGTGAGACTTTAAGGAACACCCAATCATCAACTGAAAATTCTAAGTCCCTTCGCCTCACATTTGTATAAGACTTCTGGCGACTCTGAGCTGTTTTCAAACGCTCCTGTATTAACTTGACTTTCTCCATATCCTGATAAACCAAATCTGGTCCTAACAACTCTGCTTCACCAACTTCGAACCAACCAATTGGTGATCTACACCTTCGCCCATACAGAGCTTTAAACGGTGCCATCCCAATGCTAGCATGATAACTGTTATTATAGGAAAACTCGATAAGAGGCAAGTGATCATCCCAATTACCTTTGAAATCCAAGACGCATGCTCTCAACATGTCCTCCAGAGTCTGAATAGTACGCTCTGCTTGGCCCGGTCTGCGGATGAAAAGTTGTGCTAAGGTTCACCTTGGTACCCAATCCTTTCTGAAAAGATTTCCAGAAGTTCGCTGTAAACTGAGCACCACGATATGAAATAATGGACACTGGTGTCCCATGCAATCTGACAATCTCATTAACATACAGCTTGACATAATCTTCTACTGAATCTGTGGTCTTGACTGGCAAAAAGTGCGCCGACTTAGTAAGCCTGTCAACTATCACCCAAATAGAGTCGTGTCTCCTAGCTGAATGGGGTAGACCTGATACAAAGTCCATATTGATCATTTCCCATTTCCAGACAGGAATATCAATATTCTGAGCTAAGCCACCAGGTCTCTGGTGTTCGACTTTCACTTGCTGACAATTCGGACACTTAGCTACAAAATCCGCCACATTCTTCTTCATATCGTTCCACCAGTAAATCATCTTAAGATCATGGTACATCTTAGTGGAACCTGGGTGAATGGAATATCTGGAATTGTGAGCTTCTGACATGATTCGCTCTCTGAGCCCATCTACATCTGGAACACACAATCTACCTCGGTACCTCAAGGTACCATCATCTCCCCCTTGTTCAAAAGTCGTCATCTTATGCTTGTGAATTCCCTCTCTCAGCTGCAACAAGTAGGGATCACTAAACTGTTTCTCTTTGGCTTCAACCACTAAGGAGGAAAGGGCTCTATTCTGAACAACTACGCCGCCATCCTCGGAGTCTAAAAGTCGAACTCCATGACTAGCCAAACGGTGAACTTCCTTGGTCATAATTCTCTTATCTGCATCAACGTGGGCTAAGCTCCCCATGGAGTGCCGACTAAGAGCATCGGCTATAACATTCGCTTTCCCTGGATGATAGAGAATATCCACATCATAATCCTTAAGCAATTCAAGCCATCTCCTCTGCCTAAGATTCAGCTCTCTTTGCTTGAAGATATACTGCAGGATTTTATGATCTGTGAAAATATCAACATGCCCTCCATACAAATAATGACGCCATATCTTAAGTGCAAAAACTACAGCTGCCAACTCTAGGTCATGAGTCGGATAATTATTTTCGTGAACCTTGAGTTGACGAGATGCATAGGCTACAACCTTACCATGCTGCATTAAGACACATCCGAAACCAACTCCCGAAGCATCACAATAAACCACGAACCCTTCAGTTCCCTTTGGTAAAGTTAAAACTGGAGCAGAAGTCAATCTCTTCTTCAGCTCTTCAAAGCTTCGCTCACAAGCATCTGACCATTGGAACTTAACTTCCTTCTTCATCAGCTTGGTCAATGGTGCTGAAATAGATGAAAACCCCTCTACGAAACGTCGGTAATAGCCTGCTAGACCCAAGAAACTACGGATATCTGAAACTGATGCGGGTCTGGGCCAATTCTTAACGGCCTTAATCTTCTGAGAGTCAACCTGAACACCCTCACCAGAAATCACATGACCTAAGAAGGCTACTGATTTGAGCCAAAATTCACACTTAGAGAATTTTGCATACAACTTGCGGTCCTTAAGAATCTGAAGAACTATATGAAGGTGTTCTGCGTGCTCGGCCTCACTACGGGAGTAAATGAGTATATCATCTATGAAGACAATGACAAAGAGGTCGAGGTATGGCTTGAAGACTTTGTTCATGAGGTCCATAAATGCTGCTTGGGCATTGGTCAAACCGAAGGACATGACACATAATTCGAAATGACCATATCTGGTTCTAAAGGCTGTTTTAGGAATATCTTGTCCCCTAACCTTAAGCTGATGGTAAACTGATCGGAGATCTATTTTGGAGTAACATTGGGCACCCTGAAGCTGATCAAATAAGTCATCTATTCATGGAAGAGGGTATTTGTTCTTGACCGTGACTTTATTGAGCTGGCGATAGTCAATGCACAGGCGCAAATAACCATCCTTCTTGCAAACGAAAAGGACTGGGGCACCCCATGGAGAGACACTGGGTCGGATAAAACCCTTGTCTAAAAGATCTTTGAGTTGAGCCTTAAGCTCGCGTAATTCAGCTGGAGCCATCCTATAAGGTGGAATAGATATAGGTTTTGTACCTGGGAGTAGGTCAATTGCGAAATCAATTTCCCTATCAGGAGGGATTCCGGGAAGATCCTCGGGAAAGACTTCTGGGAACTCATTAACAACAGAGACTGACTGAAGAGTTGGGGTCTGGGAAGATGAATCCCTAACCCGAACGAGATGATAGATATAACCCTTAGACACCATCTTTCTTGCCTTGAGGTAAGAAATAAACCTACCCTTAGGACTTACAGAATCACCCTTCCACTCTAAGACTGGCTCATTACGAAACTTGAAATTCACAGTTTTGGTTCTACAATCAACTGACGCATAACATGAATATAACCAATCCATGCCCATGATTACATCAAAATCTACCATGTCTAACTCACATAGGTCAGCTGGAACAACATGGTGATAGACTCTGATTGGACAGCCCTTATAGACATGTCGGGTTATGACTGACTCACCAACTGGAGTTGACACTTCAAAAGGTTCTTTTAGCTTTTCAGGTTCAATACCAAATTTCCTAGCAACATAAGGGGTGACATAGGATAGGGTGGATCCAGGGTCTATGAGAGCATAAACATCGAAACTGAAAACTGTGAGTATACCTATGACAACATCAGTACGGTTATCGATATCCTGGCGTCCGGTCAAAGCATACAAACAGTTTGGGCCACCGCTTGTGTTGCCAGATCTAGCTGGTACACGTCCTGCCTGAGTCTGGTTATTATGAGGAACTGATGAATTTACTGACTGAGTCCGATTACCTCCTGTGCCCTGTCTGACTGAAGGGCAATTTCGCTGAACATGGCCCGGCTGGCCACACCCATAGCAAATATTTGATCTAGAGCGGCACTCCCCAGGATGCCTCTTCCCACACTTAGCACAAATCGGATTGGTGAAGTTACTCTGAGTCACACTGTCCTGAGACTAGGAGCCTGACCACCTGAAATTCTGTTGACGGTTATCTTTCCTGAACTTGGAAACTGGAGCACTTGCCGTGGACGGAGTAGGTCCGGCTGACCTGTTCTTAAAGAACTTCCTGTTTTCATTACCGCTGAACTGTCCGGTAGACTTGGCCCTCTTGTTAAACTCCTTGTCTTTCTCTTTCTACAAGGCTTCCTCCTCCTTCAGCCTTGTCTCATTTCCCTGTACGAAAGCAACTATCTTAGAGATAGTCATTCCCCCATTCTGTGCGGCAATATTGGCCCCATCGTACAAATAGGGATCAAGACCTCCAACAAACCTCCTCACTCTTTCCCTCATATCCGGTACCATATATGAAGCATGCTTAGCCAGACTGATAAATTCTAAGTAGTAGTCCTGAACTGACCTACCATTATGTTTAAGCTTCAGGAATTGTTCAGCCTTAGCTTCTCTGACTTCTATTGGCATGAAGTGGTCCAGGAAGGCACTTGTGAATTCATCCCATGTAGCATCAGGTGCATCCTCACCTCGGGATAATTCCCAAGATTCATACCAGGTGTTAGCAATGCTCTGCAGCTGATGAGCTCCAAAAGTAGCTGCTTCGGTCTCCGTAACTGTCATAATCCTGAAGATTTTCTGAAGAGCATCGATGTAGTCCTGAGGGTCTTCATCTTTCTTTGTCCTCGTAAAGACTGGGGGATTCATCCTGAGAATGTCCTTAGTCTTAGAAGACTCTCCATTACCTCTTGAGCTTGAACCAGATTCCTGACGTTGGGCCTGAGCTGCTACCAGTTATGTGAGCATATTAATAGCATTCCTAACATCCCCATCCGAATCAATAGGAGGTGTTACTGTAGGAGCGGTTGGTGCTACTGTCTGAGTCAGAACAGTCTCTTCCCTAGTTGCTTCCGTAGTAGCCCCTTGGCTGGTGGCTGTAGCCTTTTTGGTGTACTTCCTTTTCGCAGGCATTTTCTAAAAATACGTACACGCACGAATTAGAAAGATATCCTAAAAGTACTGCTCTAACTGCACGATCTAGAATATGAAAGAATTGAGACAATCCTGAATGTCTTGGTGGTCAATTGTTTATATGTGTGGGGCCCTCACACATATAAAAGTGACCCCACTGGACACAGTTTAATAGACTCCCTAAAGACACTTGAACCTAGGCTCTGATACCAAGCTTTGTCACGCCCCGAACTATGGCCTGGGCGTAACACGGCACTCGGGCCTTGCTTGCATGTGTCCGAGCGAACCTCATGGCTTGCCTGTCAACATGGGCATCAAAACAATATAATCTATATGATGCAATTTAAATAAATCATGAAAATGTAATTTGCGGAATAAAGTCTTGAAATTTATCTCATAGCATAAAATATCATGGAAACACAATAATTTGCAAACATAAAAGCATAACTGACTCTGTGAACTAACATATGTCTATGAAACCCCTAAAACATGTCTGAGTACTAACTACCAGGACATGGCCCTGGACTACCATAAACTGAATACTAATGCAGACTCCATGTTGAACCCCGAGAGAAGTGGGGCTCACCAATAAGCTGATATCTGAAGTGATCCTACTGCACAGATGTATGCCCCTGAAAACCGGTATCTGCACCGTGAAGTGCAGCCCCGGGCAAAAGGGACGTTAGTACATGGTGAATAGTACTAGTATGTAAAACCTGCTGAAATGAAGAACATGGCACAACATAGATATAGGATACGAACTGAAACTGAATGTAACTTGAACATGAACATGAAACGTGAGTGAAGTCTTAAAACAGTAATCAATAGAAATACTTGTATGTAAAACTACTTGTAACGTGGGGAATGCTATAGTATAACCGACAACATGGTCTGGTACTTGCGTCCTACCAGCAGAACACTCACAAATTTGCCAGGGATATGAGATTTAAGTAATAATAAGCATGTAAGGATCCAAACTGCATAATGAAAATGTTGCCTCCTTGCTGACAACCCTTATCCTACGGTGGCTACGTAGTTTCAGGCTATCTGAGCCTTCTCGGTTAACTAAGAAATTCCCAAAAACATGAACATAATATAGTTGGCTAAGAAGCCCATGATTTTCATGAAATAACTTGTAATCATGATTTCACGAAATAACTTGTAAACATGGTTTCATGAAATATCTTGTAATATGGTTTCATAAGATAACTTGTCATAGTCTTGCAAACATGTTCTTGATTCATGAGTAATAACAATCGTTCATAATTATATATATATATATATATATATATATATATATATATATATAATTGACTTGAAAACATGCTTGTAACTTGCTACATAAAATCATAAAGTTTCATATAAACATAATGAGAATACATGCGGAAGAATTCATGATTCATGGATTAAGCTAGGGTTCCTAATAACCGTAATGGAAGATTAGGAATACAATAACGAATATAGATACAAAATTCATGTACATAAATACATAAATACGGGCTACCAATATGTTGGGTTTAATGCCCTAGGGTTTGAACTCCATGGATATCAAGAAACGGAGCATGGGGAAGAACGTATAGATTCCCACATGTGGATGGAAGTTCTACATACCTTAATTGCTCCAAAACTTGAATTAAAGACTTGAGCTTTAAAGAAGATTTCCAAAATCTTGAATTCTTGAACCTTGAGATGGGTTTTCTTGAAAACCCTAGTTTTAGAATGATAATTTCTTGTTTAGATTACAAGGATAGGTGTTAGAATTGTGTTGGAATAATTAGAGTAGGCTTACCTTGGTGTTCTTGATGATGGGAGAGGGTAGGAAGTCGTTCTAGGGCTTGAAGGAATGAAAAATAATGATTTGAACTGGTATGGATGAATATATATTGTCCTGGGAAAGTGTAGTTTACGTCCAGCATAGTGCTGGCCGTATTTTCAGTTTACAGGTCGTAAACTGAAATACGGGCCGTATTTTGCAATACGGACTGCACTGCGTCGCTTCAGTAAAATGGCCATAACTCTTTACACAGATGTCCGTTTGACGCCCATAATATACCGTTGGAAAGGTATTTCAAAGCTCTACATCTTTCATCAAGGAAGTTTTCCCAAATTCCAAATACGTTTTGAAATACAGGCCGTAAACTGAAATACGATCCGTATTTAACCATGTGACATCAAAATGCCAAATTCCAGAATGTTCAGAAATTCTTGGTTTCAGTTTACGATTTGAAATACGGTCCGTATTTAACCATATGACATTCAACTGCCAAATTCCAGAATGCTCAGAAATCCTTGGTACCAATTTACGACTTGGATTAAGGCCCGTAAATTGAAGTATGTCCACTGTTCATGGGCGTAAACCACTATCTCACAACTGAACAGGAAACATTCCATTTCCCACATTCTTTATCTGATTTTCCAAGTCTAGGATCATGGTTAAAGCTTACGTTAAAAGTACGAGGTGTTACAAGTAGACTCCTCATCAGGATCAATTTGACCTTCATCCTTTTTTCCACCTGGCACTGCAATTTGGAGATTGTTAGATGAAGGTCCATTTTATTTTCTTCAACACTTTCCAAGGACAAAAAATGAAGGTTTGAACTTTTTAAAGCAAATCACTAATCAATGTTTGAACTAAAAATTTAAGCGCAAATATCAATACTCAAATAATTTTAACAATAACCAACTATTAATTTTGAAATTTCACCCCAAACAAGAATTTCAAGTTTCCAAAATGGAACAACTGTGCTCTTTGTAAAAAAGAAGAGTTCGAGAAGAAACAGAAGAATGGGAGGGTAAAAATCTCAATTGTGCTATATGTAAAACCAAAGAAGGTTCATTTGCAACATATGCAAAAATGGAGACAAAAAATGAATACCAACCTCTTAGGGGGTGTTATAGCCCGTATTTTGCACGTTTGGATATTTCAAAGTCGTCGTGGAAAGTTAAAGGCGAGACCATTTTCAAAAATAAATTTGTGCACAAGTTAGTTATGAATATCATTTATGAATATTATTGGACGGAAATATTGAGAAAGGTTAAGGGCAAAAAGGAGAAATTTCAAAATGGTAAATGGTAATATTGAGGAAAGTCGAGGGGCAAAATGGAAATTTCACAAGGCATTCAAGAAAGTTATTGAGGGACCAAAGTGTACATGGTAAGATATTAGGTCATCTTTTATTCTAAGAAAAATTCAAAAAAAAAAAAAGGGGGGGGGGGGGGGGGGGGGGGGGGGAATTCTGTAGAGAAAGAAAGGATGGCCAAGTGTCCACATTCTTACTTAAGGGGCCTAAGTGTATATATAAAGAAGTGGTGGCTAAAATGAAACATGTAAGTCATCTTTTATTTAAGAGAATTCAAGAAAAAGGATGAAAGCTCTAGAAGAAGAAAAAAAAATGAATAAAGAGAGCATGTGCTTCTCACATGCTTGAAGAAGCCAAGTATATATATAGATAGGAGAGGTCATCTTTTTAAATCAAGAAGTTGTAGAGAAAGGAAAAAAAAATATAGAAGAAAGAGGAGGGGCCAATACGGCCAAGAAGGAGGAGAAAGAGAAGACCAAAAATCTTGCCCCAAAAATTTATTTCTCATAGTATTTCTACTAATTCAAAGATGCTCTCCAATATGGTATGATTGTTGAAGCAAGAGAATTATTCTTTGGTGCAAAACTCCAACCTTAGCTAAGTTGAGAAATTGTGAAGGAAAGGTAAGAATTCATCTCCTTAATTGTGTTATGAATGGTTTGGTATGTTGTAGTATGTGGGAAAGAATAGAATTCATAAGAAAATATGGATGTTGAAATTGTAGCCGAGCATGGTGTGTGTGTGGCCTTGTATGTGTTGTTGAATGTAAGTATAATGAACTAAATTTATGTAGTAGGTTGGTTGTTGTTGTAATGCATGAAAAAAAAATGAAAATCCATGGAAATATGCATGATGTAGTTGTGGCCGACTAAGGGGCTGTTTTGATAGCTATGGTAAATTGATTTTATTTGATATTCTAGTTGTAGTTAATGTGGATTCTATGATGAAAATGATGGTTTGGTAGTTTGAAATGAAGTCGTCGACGTGTAGATTGTTGATGTGGTTCTTGAAGTTAAAGGTATGAAATGTGTTATTGATGTTTCATTTAATTTGGAAGGTTGCGGATTATGTTGTGGTAGTTGGTTGGAATCTAAACAAAACACCGTTGAATTATGTGAAACGAGTTATTAATGTTAGAAGGTGTTTTGAGTAAAATTATTGAAATTGTTGGTATGATTGTTGGCATTGTGTTGATAGTTTGGCCGGGTTGAATTCCCGGATTGTTGTTGATTGAAATTGGCCAAGATAGATTCTTGGGGACGATGTATTTACAGGGGAAATGCTGCCGAAATTTCGGCAGACAAATGTTACTTTAAAATCCCACTTCTAAATGCTCTAATTAAGGTTTGGTAAATGTGACCAATTTGTAGATTTTGGTGAATTTGGAGCTTGAGTTTGGAGAAACAAAAGGAGCGGAAAAGGTATGTAAGGCTTCACCCTTCCTTCTTTGGCATGTCTTAGACATAATAGGTCGAATACGAGCCTCGGAGACAACTCTATTCTCCGGAATCCGCGCCTAAAGTTTCCCTTTTTTCATTCAGTAGAATTGAATTAAAAAGTGTGCAAAATGTTGGAAGAATTTCCTAAACCTCTAGAACTCGCATAAATAGGACCCGACTACCCTAAAACCCTCACAAGTAACGCCATGACATGTAACATATGTAAATTTGGTACGCCGCCTCATTTGATCCGAGGTGGGCCCACTGGTTCCCGGATTTACCTTATTGTTCCGCTTGACTTACTTTGAAGCTGAATCCAAAAGAAACCTTCGATCCTTATTCCATTACCAAATGACAAGTACTGTACCTATCCCAACGAGAATACTTCCATGACGATAATGATAACGATGATGTCAGAAAAGAGAATATGCCTATGATAAGTACGACAAGAATGATTCCACGACTAAGAGCCTTGAGCTAAAAATCCAATGTGAATATGAAAGTGTTATACTAGTTCTTGAACCTTAATTTTATTCCGTAGCTATGACACTAGTTTCTAAAAGACTTCAAAGCATATTTATTTGACGGATATAATGCCCATGATTTCATTCTATGCTCTCTCTTAAGGCTATTTTCCGTTGGTAGTCTCGCCTTAAAATACTCGTTCCTTCAAGGTGAGACAAAGTGACCATGATTATTCCATAACGTAATCGGAGGTCACCGACCTTACGTCACTCCGATGGACACATGACTTTCTTTGGGCTCTCATGCATGCCAATTGTATGACATATGTATATGAATGTGAATATGTATATGTATATGTATATGGGGAAAGGGGAAGGGCCACTGTTATATCACCACCTAATTCAGCTGGATTTCGTCCCGGACGCGGGATATGGGAGAGCCGGATACGGCGTCTGTATATGTGATATATATATAATATGTTGGGACGCTGTTGGGGAGGGGGTGGGAGAGCCGATGTACACGGCGTCTGTGAATGTAAATAAAGGACACCGTTTTCTGAAATGTTCTGTTTTCTGTACATGTAAATAAGAAGCACCGTTTTTCTGAAAAAGAAACTAAGCATGCATGGCATCCGCAGAAAGGCATTCATATGTACAGGTTACTTCTGTTCCAAGATAAGCTTCATATGTCTATTCCGTTATTATTCATACTGCATATTCCTTTATTATGTCACTATTCATGCCTTACATACTCAGTACATTACTCGTACTGACCCCTCTTCTTCGAGGGCTGCGTTTCATGCCGCGCAGGTACTCCCAGATGATTAGAAGACCTTACTAAAGATGTTCCAGCGGAGATGGCGAACTCCACTTGTCCCGGAGAATTGCCAAGTCCAAGTATATGCTATGATGTTCTGTTCTATGTTAGAGACTTTGCAGACAAAGCAATGGGTATTGGGTTGTCAGTCTGTAAGCGGCTCCAGCAGCCGATATGCTATTATGTTTTATGTCACGAGTCTTACATGATGTAAGAGCTTACTTATGAAAAGAAAAAAAAATATTGGAGAGCTTACTATGTATTTCTTTCTTTACTGATTCAAGGGTTTCTATACGTAACAAGAGTCAGCGGGTTCGCCCGGCTCCAGATATGGGGTCGGGTGGCCATCACACCCTAGTAAAGTCGGGGTGTGACAAAGTGGTATCAGAGCAGGTCGGTCTAAGGGGTTGTCTGCAAAGTCGTGTCCAGTAGAGTCCTGTTTATGAGTGTGAAGCCGGCCACATTTATAAACAGGAGGCTGCGGGGCATCTAGGAAATGTTGACCTTCTTTCTGTCTTAGATCGTGCGATAGAGCCAAGTCATAGGCAATAAGATTCCTTATACTAACCGTCGATTTTCGCAGACGCCTAGTGGCGACGAAAGAAGACAAGTGACGAGATGGCAAGTTACAAAGGTAAGCCTGGATAATTGTTCTGTTACTTGGAACTGGAAGTTCTGATGGCTGAATATGTCATATAGCCGCGTGTTCTGTGAAGTACTGTCGGTACTTGCTACGTACGGATTTGGAAAAGTAAGAATGGAAAAGGAGGTCTGTCAGAATAGATACGCCTAGTAGGAAGAGACGGGGGCAGAAGATACTGTAAACAGGTAATAAGTGAGATGCGTTGTTTCAGAAAGGTTATGGATTTGGGCGTGGCAACGAAGGTGAGATCGCTACCATCGGGAATCTGGAAGTCCAGGACAGGAGGTAGCCATACACACAGGCGGAAGATGAACATCGGGAACCAAAAGGGTAAAACCGTAATTGTGAAAGAAGGACGCGTTACGAAAGTGCCTGGGAGCCTGTGATACCTCGACTCGCTCCAAAACATGTAATAAAGGTCATGTGAAGAAGCGGACGCGAAAATATCGGCATTAAGGCACCGAGTTTCAGTGAAGCTTTTGGGTTAAGCGTGCTCAGGTGGGAGCAATTTCATGATGGGTGACCCCCTGGGAAGTTGGCAAGAAATTCTATAAATTGAGACATAAGGGACAAATGAAAAGCTAGGGTAGTCTAAGGAAAAATAGAGTGTATGGGATGATTGGAGACCATAGGAAGACGCGTAGGACGAGGCAAACTAGATCGGTGAAGAGGCAGAAAGTGCATTATAGCTCGGGAATTAGGATAGGCTTGAATAGTGGTTGGAAGTATTTGGTGGGCTAGTTGATAGTAATTATATATATATATATATATATATGTATGAAGGTGTAGCGTATTCTATATATGATCGTATCGGAGGACATGTGAGTCCCAGCGATCGTAGCTACGGAACAAAAGGCATTAGAAAGACCTATGACATGGAGCAATGACTCATGAAAGGTCAAGGAGTTCGATTATAAGGAAAATAAGGTAAAGGATAAGGAACGGGCATAATGGAAAGAGCAGCTATAAAAGAAACCCATGACATGGAATGAGGACTCACGTAAGGATCCAGGAGTTTGATAGTAAGGAAAGTAGGATAACATATATGGAATGGACATGGAGGAAAGGGCAACTATAAAGGAACCCCCTCTCGAAGTGCTACAAGACCCCACAAAGTCAGTTGAACATTCGAGGACGAATGTTCTAAAGGGGGGGAGGATGTTATAGCCCGTATTTTGCACGTTTGGATATTTCAAAGTCGTCGTGAAAAGTTAAAGGCGGGACCATTTTCAAAAAAAACATTGTGCATAAGTTAGTTATGAATATCATTTATGAATATTATTGGACGGAAATATTGAGAAAGGTTAAGGGCAAAAAGGAGAAATTTCAAAATGGTAAATGGTAATATTGAGGAAAGTCGAGGGGCAAAATGGAAATTTCACAAGGCATTCAAGAAAGTTATTGAGGGACCAAAGTGTACATGGTAAGATATTAGGTCATCTTTTATTCTAAGAAAAATTCAAAAAAAAAAAAGGGGGGGGGGGGGGGGGGGAATTCTGTAGAGAAAGAAAGGATGGCCAAGTGTCCACATTCTTACTTAAGGGGCCTAAGTGTATATATAAAGAAGTGGTGGCTAAAATGAAACATGTAAGTCATCTTTTATTTAAGAGAATTCAAGAAAAAGGATGAAAGCTCTAGAAGAAGAAAAAAAAATGAATAAAGAGAGCATGTGCTTCTCACATGCTTGAAGAAGCCAAGTATATATATAGATAGGAGAGGTCATCTTTTTAAATCAAGAAGTTGTAGAGAAAGGAAAAAAAATATAGAAGAAGAAGAAAGAGGAGGGGCCAATTCGGCCAAGAAGGAGGAGAAAGAGAAGACCAAAAATCTTGCCCCAAAAATTTATTTCTCATAGTATTTCTACTAATTCAAAGATGCTCTCCAACATGGTATAATTGTTGAAGCAAGAGAATTATTCTTTGGTGCAAAACTCCAACCTTAGCTAAGTTGAGAAGTTGTGAAGGAAAGGTAAGAATTCATCTCCTTAATTGTGTTATGAATGGTTTGGTATGTTGTAGTATGTGGGAAAGAATAGAATTCATAAGAAAATATGGATGTTGAAATTGTAGCCGAGCATGGTGTGTGTGTGGCCTTGTATGTGTTGTTGAATGTAAGTATAATGAACTAAATTTATGTAGTAGGTTGGTTGTTGTTGTAATGCATGAAAAAAAAATGAAAATCCATGGAAATATGCATGATGTAGTTGTGGCCGACTAAGGGGTTGTTTTGGTAGCTATGGTAAATTGATTTTATTTGATATTCTAGTTGTCGTTAATGTGGATTCTATGATGAAAATGATGGTTTGGTAGTTTGAAATGAAGTCGTCGACGTGTAGATTGTTGATGTGGTTCTTGAAGTTAAAGGTAAGAAATGTGTTATTGATGTTTCATTTAATTTGGAAGGTTGCGTATTATGTTGTGGTAGTTGGTTGGAATCTAAACAAAACACCGTTGAATTATGTGAAACGAGTTATTAATGTTAGAAGGTGTTTTGAGTAAAATTATTGAAATTGTTGGTATGATTGTTGGCATTGTGTTGATAGTTTGGCCGGGTTGAATTCCCGGATTGTTGTTGATTGAAATTGGCCAAGATAGATTCTTGGGGACGATGTATTTACAGGGGAAATGCTGCCGAAATTTCGGTAGACAAATGTTACTTTAAAATCCCACTTCTAAATGCTCTAATTAAGGTTTGGTAAATGTGACCAATTTGTAGATTTTGGTGAATTTGGAGCTTGAGTTTGGAGAAACAAAAGGAGCGGAAAAGGTATGTAAGGCTTCACCCTTCCTTCTTTGGCATGTCTTAGACATAATAGGTCGAATACGAGCCTCGGGGACAACTCTATTCTCCGGAATCCGCGCCTAAAGTTTCCCTTTTTTCATTCAGTAGAATTGAATTAAAAAGTGTGCAAAATGTTGGAAGAATTTCCTAAACCTCTAGAACTCGCATAAATAGGACCCGACTACCCTAAAACCCTCACAAGTAACGCCATGACATGTAACATATGTAAATTTGGCACGCCGCCTCACTTTAATCCGAGGTGGGCCCACTGGTTCCCGGATTTACCTTATTGTTCCGCTTGACTTACTTTGAAGCTGAATCCAAAAGAAACCTTCGATCCTTATTCCATTACCAAATGACAAGTACTGTACCTATCCCAACGAGAATACTTCCATGACGATAATGAGAACGATGATGTCAGAAAAGAGAATATGCCTATGATAAGTACGACAAGAATGATTCCACGACTAAGAGCCTTGAGCTAAAAATCCAATGTGAATATGAAAGTGTTATACTAGTTCTTGAACCTTAATTTTATTCCGTAGCTATGACACTAGTTTCTAAAAGACTTCAAAGCATATGAATTGACGGATATAATGCCGATGATTTCATTCTATGCTCTCTCTTAAGGCTATTTTCCATTTGTAGTCTCGCCTTAAAATACTCGTTCCTTCAAGGTGAGACAAAGTGACCATGATTATTCCATAACGTAATCGGAGGTCACCGACCTTACGTCACTCCGATGGACACATGACTTTCTTTGGGCTCTCATGCATGCCAATTGTATGACATATGTATATGAATGTGAATATGTATATGTATATGTATATGTATATGGGGAAAGGGGAAGGGCCACTGTTATATCACCACCTGATTCAGCTGGATTTCGTCCCGGACGCGGGATGCCCGGAAGCGGGATATGGGAGAGCCGGATACGGCGTCTGTATATGTGATATATATATATAATATGTTGGGACACTGTTGGGGAGGGGGGTGGGAGAGCCGATGTACTCGGCGTCTGTGAATGTAAATAAAGGACACCGTTTTCTGAAATGTTCTGTTTTTTGTACATGTAAATAAGAAGCACCGTTTTTCTGAAAAAGAAACTAAGCATGCATGGCATCCGCAGAAAGGCATTCATATGTACAGGTTACTTCTGTTCCAAGATAAGCTCCATATGTCTATTCCGTTATTATTCATACTGCATATTCCTTTATTATGTCACTATTCATGCCTTACATACTCAGTACATTACTCGTACTGACCCCTCTTCTTCGGGGGCTGTGTTTCATGCCGCGCAGGTACTCCCAGATGATTAGAAGACCTTACTAAAGATGTTCCAGCGGAGATGGCGAACTCCACTTGTCCCGGAGAATTGCCAAGTCCAAGTATATGCTATGATGTTTTGTTCTATGTTAGAGACTTTGCAGACAAAGCAATGGGTATTGGGTTGTCAGTCTATAAGCGGCTCCAGCAGCCGATATGCTATTATGTTTTATGTCACGAGTCTTACATGATGTAAGAGCTTACTTATGAAAAGAAAAAAAAATATTGGAGAGCTTACTATGTATTTCTTTCTTTACTGATTCAAGGGTTTCTATACGTAACAAGAGTCAGCGGGTTCGTCCGGCTCCAGATATGGGGTCGGGTGCCCATCACACCCTAGTAAAGTCGGGGTGTGACAGGGGGCTCTCAGTGCAATTTCGTGCCTCGCATTCAGGCCAATTACTTTTATGACCCATTACAAAATAAATTAAAGATATATCTAATTCAAAGGAGATTCACATAGAGGAACTGAAAATAAAAGACGTGTTATAAAATGAAGCTAAAAGAGTAACAATAATAAAGGATGAAAACAATAGAAATAGATAGACAAGAGAGGAGAGATTTTATTATTCTTCCAAAATGTGTTACAAGTTCATTACATATGAAAACTTATGCCTCTATTTATAGTGCTACATATGCATTCAATATATGAGATAATGGAAGAACCATTAATATGGTGGAAGATAATGGAAGAGGCATTATATTTGTGTAGTGGACATCCATTCTATATTTCATAACACTCCCCCTTGGATGTCCATAGATGATGTGTATCGTTAAAAACCTTATTAGGAAAAACCCTGTGGGAAAAAACCTCAATGAATGAAAAAGAGTACACATATCTAGTAATACGCTTTGAGAGCTGCCTCATTAAAAACCTTACCAAAAAAACCCAATGGGACAAAACTTGGTTAAGGAAAAAAGAGTACAACGCGTATTTCACTCCCCCTGACGAAGACCAATATTCAGATGTCGGAGTCTTCGCATTCCAATCTTGAATATCATCTTCTCAAGAGTTGAAGTTGGCAAAGATTTGGTGAACAAATCTGCAGGATTGTCACTTGAACGAATTTGTTGCACATCAATATCACCTTTCTTCTGGAGATCATGTGTGAAAAATAACTTTGGTGAAATGTGCTTCGTTCTATCTCCTTTTATAAATCCTCCTTTAAATTGATCTATTCATGCAGCATTATCTTCATATAATACTGTGGGTAATTTTGTATCACACTTCAAGGCACATCTTTCTCTGATGAAATGTATCACTGATCTCAACCACACACATTCTCTACTTGCTTCATGAATAGCTATTATCTCAGCATGATTCGAAGAAGTAGCAACAATGGACTGCTTTGTGGATCGCCATGATATAGCAGTACCTCCGCATATAAACAGATAGCCTGTTTGAGATCGAGCTTTATGTGGATCAGATAAATAACCTGCATCTGCATAACCAACAAGATCTGTACTACCTTTGTTAGTATAAAACAGACCCATATCGCTAGTTCCCTTCAGATATCGCAATATATGCTTAACTCCGTTCCAATGTCTTCGTGTAGGAGAAGAGCTATATCTTGCTAGAAAATTAACAGAGAACGCTATGTCAGGTCTTGTAGCGTTAGCAAGATACATAAGTGCACCAATTGCACTAAGATATGGTACTTCAGGACCAAGAAGCTCTTCATTTTCTTCTTAAGGTCGGAACGGATCTTTACTCACTTCAAGTGAACGAACAATCATTGGAGTACTTAAAGGATGCGCATTGTCCATGTAAAATCGTTTTAAAACCTTTTCGGTATAAGCAGATTGATGGATAAAGATCTCATCTGTCAAATGTTCAATCTGCAAACCAAGACAAAGTTTTGTTTTTCCCAGATCTTTCATCTCAAATTCTTTCTTTAAATATTCAATCGCCTTTTGGAGCTCTTCTGGAGTTCCAATTAGGTTTATGTCATCAACATAAACAGCGATTATAACGAACTCTGATTTTGTTTTCTTAATAAAAACACATTGACAAATGGCATCATTTATATAACCTTCTTTTACCAAGTATTCACTGAGGCGATTGTACCACATGCGCCCTGATTGTTTTAGACCATACAACGATCTTTGTAATCTGATTGAATACATCTCCCGAGACTTTGAGTTAATTGCTTCAGGCATTTTAAATCCTTCAGGAATTTTCATAGAGACTTCATTATCAAG
Organism: Lycium barbarum; assembly: GCF_019175385.1. Lineage (NCBI taxonomy): Eukaryota > Viridiplantae > Streptophyta > Magnoliopsida > Solanales > Solanaceae > Lycium > Lycium barbarum. The sequence goes on along the minus strand of NC_083342.1, from coordinate 60,036,114 downwards.
TGAGCCATAAAGGTAAGCTGTAACCACATCCATCAGATGTATTTCAAGGTTTTCATGTACAGCTAAACTGATGAGATATCGAAATGTTATGCCATCCATAACGGGTGAATATGTTTCTTCATAGTCGATACCGGGTCGTTGAGAGAATCCTTGTGCAACAAGGCGTACCTTGTATCTCACAATTTCTTTCTCTCATTCCTTTTTCGCACAAAAACCCATTTATGGCCAATTGGTTTTACACCATTATGCGTTTGGACTACAGGTCCAAAAACCTCACATTTGGCAAGTGAATTCAATTCTGATTGAACTGCCTCTTGCCATTTTGGCCAATCATATCTTCGTCGACATTCTTCGACAGATTGGGGTTCCTGATCGTCAATGTCTTTCATAATATTTAGTGCAACATTATATGCAAAAACATTATCCACCATAATCTTCTATCGATTCAAATTTATCCCATCACCAGAAGAACTCAATGATAGTTCTTTATTTTCTTGAGTCTCGGGTTCCCTAATATCTTCAGGAGTATCAGGATTAGTCAGATCTTGAATATCTTCATGATATTCTTTCATAGTGTCATTTTGATCATTTTTCGTGTTTCTTTTTCTAGGATTTTTATCCTTAGAACCCAATGGCCTACCACGCTTCAGGCGTGTATCAGATTCAGAGGCTATGACACTAGTAGATTTTCCCTTTGGGACATCAATTCGGATAGGCACATTCTCTGCAGGGATATGTGACTTAGTTATCCTTTTCAAATCAGTAAAGGCGTCTGGCATTTGATTTGCTATTTTTTGCATGTGAATGATCTTCTGGATCTCCTATTCACATATGGGGGCATGTGGATCAAAATGAGCTAGTGATGGAACTTTCCACACAATTTCTCTTTTGATTTCTTTTCTCTCTCCCCCTAATTGTGGAAAATTTGTTTCATCAAATCGACAATCTGCAAATCGGGCAGTGAATAAATCTCCCGTCAATGGCTCAAGATAGCGAATAATAGAGGGTGATTCAAACCCAACATATATACCTAACCTTCTTTGGGGGGGGCATCTTAGTACGCTGTAGTGGTGCTACAGGCACATATACAGCACAGCCAAAGATTCGGAGATGAGCAATATTTGGTTCATGACCAAATACTAATTGTGACGGGGAGTATTTATTCTAATGAGTCGGTCTGAGACGAATAAGAGATGCTGCATGTAAGATAGCATGTCCCTAGACGGTAGTGGGCAACCGTGTTTTCATAAGTAGTGGTCTTGCTATCAATTGTAGTCGTTTAATAAATGACTCAGCAAGGCCATTTTGGGTATGAACATGTGCTATAGGATGTTCAACTTTTATCCCAACTGATAAACAATAATCATCAAAAGATTGAGACGTAAATTCTCCGGCTTTATCGAGGCGTATAGCCTTAATGGGATAATCCGGACACTGTACCCTTAAGCGTATTATTTGTGCCAATAATTTCGCAAACGCCAGGTTTCGAGACGATAGGAGGCACACATGAGACCATCTTGAAGATGCGTCTATTAGGACCATAAAATATCTGAATGACCCACAAGGTGGATGAATAGGTCCACATATATCCCCATGTATACGTTCTAGAAAAGCAGGGGATTCAATGTCAACTTTCATTGGTGATGGCTTAGCTATCAACTTACCCTGATAACAAGCAGCACATGAAAATTCACCACTTTCAAGAATCTTCAGGTTCTTAAGTGGATGCCCATTTGAATTTTCAATAATTCGTCTCATCATTATTGATCCAGGGTGACCTATTCGGTCATGCCAAAGCATAAAAGTCCTTGAATCATTAAACTTCTGGTTTACGATCGAGTGTGCTTCAATTGTACTAATTTTTGCATAATACAGACCAGAAGACAAAGTTGGCAATTTCTCCAAAACATATTTCTGGCCGGAGACATTCTTTGTAATGGCAAGATATTCATCATTTATTTCGTTTAATGTCTCAGCGTGATATCCATTACGGCGGATATCTTTGAAACTTAACAAGTTTCTTAGGGATTTAGAAGAGAATAATGCATCTTCTATAACAAGTTTCGTCCCCCTAGTCAGAAATATAGTAGCTCTTCCGGAGCCTTCAATCAATTTTGAATTTCCAGAAATTGTATTAATATTTCCCTTTTTTCTATGCAAGTGAGAAAAGTATTTCTCATCTTTGAATATGGCATGTGTTGTTCCACTATCAATCACACAAATATCTTCATGATTAGTCATTGATCCAAATAAAATTTGAGAAATTTTCATAGATTCTTCAAAATGAAATAATAGATAAAGTGAATATCAAAGTAGATATTATGATTAGGCAAAGCATTACACACATTTTATTACATATATTACTATTTAAACAAAGCATTACACACACTTCATTTACATAAACATGGAAACATAACCACATACAAACGACACGTATGAAATATCTAAGTTTTTACAGATCCATCACCGATCAAATGATCTATTTTCCCTTCAGGGAGTTCAAAGAAATCTGCCACATCTAGATGCATGGGCTCAACATTATCTTCAGAAATAAAATTTGCTTCAGCATCCTTTTCTGCCCTTTTGAGAGAGGCTTGATACAGCATAATTAGGTGCTTTGGCGTACGACAGGTACGTGACCAGTGCCCCTTTCCTCCACATCGGAAGCATTTATTTTCTGAATTTTTTTTTGCCCAGTTTCATACTTTTCATCTTTCCTTTTACACTGCTGGTGGTGAAGGGTATTATTTGGTGCAAGACGAGAATCATGATTAAAATTTCTTCCTTGACCACGGCCATGACCACGACTGGGGCCACGACCTCTTCCACGCCTAGAATGGCGAAAATTTGCCTCATTCACTTCAGGGAATGGGGCAGTACCAGTGGGTCGGCTTTCATGATTTTTCATTAATAATTCATTATGTTGTTCAGCCACTAGAAGATGTGCGATTAGATCAGAATATTTCTTGAACTTCATTTCTCGGTATTGCTGCTGCAGGAGCATACTCGAGGCAGGAAAAGTGGAGAATGTTTTCTCCAGCATATCATGATCAGTGATATTTTCACCACATAATTTCAACTGAGAAATAATGTTAAACATGGCAGAATTATATGCTTTAATAGATTTAAAATCTTGTAGCCTTAAATGGAGTCAATCAAAACGTGCTTGTGGAAGTATGACCATCTTCAGGTGGTCATATCTATCTTTTAAATTATTCCACAGAGTAAGAGGATCTTTAACAGTGAGATATTCCATTTTCAAGTCCTCATCAAGGTGATGGCGAAGGAATACATTGCCTTGGCACGATCTTGGTTTGATGCCTCATTTTTATCTTTGATGGTGTCTGCCAGACCCATCGCATTAAGGTGAATTTTGGCATCAAGAATCCAAGACATATAGCTATTGCCGGATATATCTAAGGCTACAAATTCACGTTTAGTAAGATTTGCCATTAGTAAAGGGAAATAGAAAGTCAATACCTTCGAGGCTTTTAAAGTATTTTCTCGGAACGGCAGAGCCTCGTGCTGATAACGTGTTATAAAATGAAGCTAAAAGAGTAACAATAATAAAGGATGAAAACAATAGAAATAGATAGACAAGAGAGGAGAGATTTTATTATTCTTCCAAAATGTGTTACAAGTTCATTACATATGAAAACTTATGCCTCTATTTATAGTGCTACATATGCATTCAATATATGAGATAATGGAAGAACCATTAATATGGTGGAAGATAATGGAAGAGGCATTATATTTGTGTAGTGGACATCCATTCTATATTTCATAACCAGACGATATTTGTTGGGTCATCTCTTTCTATTCAAGTTAATAGATTATGGTGCATCATTTCGCCCATGTACATTTCTAAGGACCACGCTTACCTTTATAAAGTATCTACGTAAAATATCAACTATCTTTGCAAAAGAGAGAGAAACTAACATTAGAAGAGGAAATTTTACATATTCTTATTGAAAAGATATTGTACAACTTATTGCTTTGACTATTCCTTAAAAGAACACTATTAAACTAACATATTTACAAAGTAGGTAAGGCACTTGAGACAAAGTTCCTTTTAACTCATTTGTGACTTGTCCAAAGGTGTGCTATCTATCTCACATGCAAAAGTAATAGAAAACAGACGACAAATGAACTTTCACCTACTATGCAGCTTCTATTGATCTTCTTATGCTCTCGGTTTTCTTCTTTGGATATCTTGCTACGAATAAGCACATTGAAGGGTACAACGAGAAAGCTCTGCCGGACCTACTAGTGTAAACTAGCAACTCTCAAACTCATCCGAGTGTCCCTGTTATGTTTTAAGTAGCAGATGTTGATTGAAGCTTACGGACCTGCACGAGGCTACAGTATTTAGGAGCCACTAGCCAAAAAGCAGTTGCTGCTGCTTGAGCTACCCATAGCACAAGGTGTATCGCGAACAAGAAATTTGACAGTTCGACCACCAACAAAATCCAGTATCTCAAGACACTCAAGCAAATCTGCATCATTTACCAACATCACCCATTCCTCCTCATCATCAAGATACTTGAGTTGGAATGTCCCAGCCTGCAATTTAAACCTCTTCGCAACCTGCTCGTAGAGTTGGAAGCACCCTGCTGAAAGCTCAAACTTAAATCGGATAGTATCTTCTTTGTAAGTGGCTTTCACAGTAATTGTTGACCCACTATCACCACAATTCGCCTCAACTTTAGAATGCTTGTGTGCACGACGACTGTGAGAGCTTGATGAACTGCCATGCATCATCGACCCAGACCCATTGGATGAGTCTGTCATGGCTGAAGAACTGGCCTGGTTATGTTCAATGACCCCACCATCACCATCCATTATATTATCTCCTTTCATCTTACTGTCAGCATCACCTCCAACAGCCATGGAATACGAGCACCGAGAAGTGAAATGACCGTCAAAGTTGTCCAAGGTACCATCATTCAACCCCCACCTCCTGCATCCTCCTTTGGTAAGGAAAGAGCCCAATGATGCATTTCCGGAATTAGACAATGGCATCGCATTCAGACTTGCAGGTCTGGATGACCCTGCATCTAATGCTGCCAATTTGGATTCGTAACAAAATCCAGATACTGCAATACTTGATTTATTCCCTCCCTTAAAAGAGGGAGTATTGATATGATTTGATTGGCCGAGTTGGTTCCCATCAACATAAGAGTCCTCTTCCATTTTCACCATAGAATTCTCTTTGTCACTGCCTGAAGTTGAGGGTACAGACACAGCATCCTGGAAAACAGAAGCAGGATTTTTGACAGAGACATCTTTGAACGGGAAAAACATGCTTTTCTGTGCATCAAAATCTTGGATGATAGAGCCAGCTGGAACTAGACCTCCAGTGGCTGGATCAAACTTCAGTCCTCCTTCTACCCCTTGGACAGATTCAAGCACTGTCTGTATCTTTTTCAAAGACCGATTGACTTTGTTTATCTTCCGGGATGGCCATCTAGATATCCCATGTTGTCGACATATCCTTTTCAAGGTAGTTGGACACACTACAAAATACACACAACAATTATTAACTTAAAAGACCACCTTTTGAAAGGCTCTACTACTTAAAAGAAAAGCCAACATAATTTTACTTTCCATTCCTTCTCATCATTATAAAATATAACGTCTCTGCATACTTTTAAAATATCACACCAGCTACTTCACATCAACTATTTCTACTTACCAACAGAGATATTAATAATGTAAAAATACCAGCATTAAGGAATGAGGCAAAAGTACAGTGTATGTAAAGAACGAAGAAGTCAACCATAGCTTCTGGCTCTAAAACATGCCGTAGCTTTGACCACCAAAAACAAAGCAATGGTGTACGTTTGAGTTTAAGATCAACTACAATGTCCTTCTTGTCTTCAAAACTCTAGCGTTTCTTTCTCTCCATATGACCCACTATACCACCTCTGGAATGGACTTCCATATGTCCATGGACGATTTGGATAAATCCAACATGGATCCCCAACTCCGCCTGTGTGAGCTCGCTCACATTGCCGGTTCCAAGCCCGGATAAAGGAGGAGGGTTGCCGAGGGTCAATCGGAAACAGCCTCCCTACCCAGGTAGGGGTAAGGCTGCGTACATCTTACCCTCCCCAGACCCCACTATTGTGGGATTACACTGGGTAGTGACCAAGACCAAGACCAACATGGATCCCCAAAACCATTTATACTTACCAATAGTGAGGATTCAGTTTTTATGCTGGCTTCTTTTTGTTTTCCCTTTGCGTTATGCAGAACTCCTCACTTAAACTAACAGTTGCATAAAACTCCACACAATATACAACAGCCATCCAAAATAGCATATCCTACTTATGAGGGTGCGGAAGAGGCCCAGAATCATGTTGGAAGGAAAACAGAGGGAAAGATATTCAACAGTTAAAGGAGAAACTTTCTCAATGGACCGTTGAATCAGAAAATTAACACCCAATGGGAGGAGGAGCTACTGTCAACAACGAAGCTAGCGTTTGGCCATAGATTCCCCCAAAAAAAAAAAAAAAAAATTGGAAAACTTGGTTTGGGTGAAGTTTTTCAAATTTTTAGAATGTGTGGCCATAATTTTCCAAAACATATTTCACTTAAAAAAAAAAAAAACCTGAAACATGATTTATCCCCAGAAGTTCTACAAACTATCAATAATACTAACCATACCAAACAAACATACTTGCTAATCCCAAATTATTCCTATGTGTTTTAATTTTGTAGTTGAATTTGGTTTCAGTACTCTTATTTTACTAATTTTGTAATTTCTTGTTGAATGCATCTCAATTTGTGTAATTTTGTTGTTGAATCACACTGTTTTCTGCATTTCAATTTGTGCAAATGTGAGAAGTCTTTGGATATGGAGACTCAATAATTAGTTAGTGGAAATTACAAGCAGTGATATAACTTTTGGGATTAAAACAATCACGGTTTGGTTAAAAACCGATACAAACCGAAATCCGAACTAAACCGATCAAATAAACTGACACTTTTTGGGTTTGGTTTGGTTTGATATAAAATATATTAAATTAAATCGAAATTACCATGAAATTCACGAAGACTAATCACATATTTTTCTTCCATAAGGATTAGCCAATCTTTTTGTGCCATAGACTATAAAGTTTCAAGAACCTTTAGGTTTTGAGTATTCTAACTTACATAGAATATATCATAAGACACTGTCTAGTTAAATATATTTGACTTGTTCAGAGTATATTTTAACGAAACGATGTTACATTTACCTAATAAAAAATTTGTCACTTTATTTGTCTGTTTAATGTGGAGAAATAATAGTACATAAAAGAAGGAAAGAGTGTATATTTATGTATTGTTAAAAACCGAATAACCGAACCAAAACCGATAACAACCAAACCGATAAATGTATAATATATTTGGTTTTAATATTTAGAAAACCGACCAAGTTGATTTGGTTTTGCTTTTGACCAAAAACTTATCCAAAAAGAACCGTGAACACCCAGTCCGCTTAGGATATAGCTTCAAGCCTTCAAACAATTCTTACGTTTTGAAGTGTTCTTGATTAATGGGGGAACATGGTAGATACAGATTAGTTGGGTCATAAATAGATGGGGGCTTTTTTTATAAAATACAAAAGATTGGGCTAATTTTTAAAAAATTTGAAAAGACCAATGGATAGATCTTGGCCCAAAAACAAGTTTGAGCCAGAGTTTGGGATTTGAAGATCTGTTTTCAAAATCTATCAAAATTTTATGGCCAAACAAAGATTTGAAAAAATATTTGAAAATATACTCCCAAGATCTATGGCCAAACGGGAGCAAGCAGTGATATATAGGTTTCCAGTATACTTGCAAATTAATGGGGGACTGATCCACTTGATGGATATATGCTTACCACCAATGCTTTTTGCAGCATCCTTCAAGCTTCCAGAGAAGTACTGTTGAAGAACACTTAAGCTGACATGTTTTTCTGCTGTACTTCGTTTTTTCTCCATCGGTCTTCTTGATCCATTCATTGTCTACAAAACGTGTTGCAATAAAACTTCAGTATACATGAATTTAGAAAATAAATAACAAAACCGACGGAACATAATCATGAAAAAATAGAACAAGCGTAAAAGAAAGAGTATGCTCAAAAGTGCAGTATGAATGTGGTGCTCACCTAGATCACACTAAACCACCGTCGACTGAAGTTGAATACTCAACCCAAACAATCTAGTTGGATGAAGATTAGATAAAATAATGCTAGTTCGATAATCGAGAGATATACCTGTTCATGAGAATCATCAGCTTGCATTCCAGCACTCTTTGAATCACAGGCACCTAAAGGAGCCCCGTTCACAGAATTTGAATTGCTGTCTAATGAGTGCTGAGAGTTCCTCCCAGACAATGCAATCGGTGGTAAATTTGGAAGAGATTCATCCTGTAACACAAACTTAGCACCTTGTCCAACCAATTCTGCATCTGACACTGTTCTCAAAGTTCTGCAAATTCTTTGCATGGTACCTGAAAGGTTATTCAAGAGAAGCTGTTGCTCGGTACTTCCCTTCATACTGATAGGAAGAAAGAACTCCAATATGTAATCGTCATTGCCAGTGAATGTACTACGTAATCTGATAGCCACAGCAGCATTTAGACCAAACTTTCGTGCATGATGAACAAGTGGGTACTCACTTATATGGTACTCCTTAACATCAGGGTAGAAGAAGGGGTGGTTGGATTGAAGAGCTTTCCCAACAAGACCTTCACCTTCCTCGAGAAAATGTTCCATACACGCATGTACAAATCCTTGCACTTCCTTCTCATTCACATAACAAGCTGTTTCCTCAACACATAACACACATTTTTCATTTGAAATTGGATTACATCCTCTAGCACGCACTCTTATTAATTCATCTCCTTCTCCTTCAGTGACACTACAGGGAATCCATGTCAGAGCAAGAGGCAGCTTATGCGCATGGCAAACTGCTCGCAGAACATCTGTTATCTCAGCTAAAGCATCTCTTTGGTTCTTTGAGAGATTCTGCAAGATGAGGAAACGGAATTTGTAGCTAGAAAAAAAGTATTACAAGGTCTGATTACTAATCTAAAAAGAAAGGGAATCAGGAAGAATATGACACAAGCAAATAAATAACACGATTGGTGTGCAGATTGCATGTAAAATTAACATTTCCAGTATACCTGAGAATGAAGTTGAGGAGGCGCAATACTCCTTAAATTCACAGCCTGCAGATGAACAGAAGCTACAAGTTAGACCATCTTTTACCACAGGATACAACTAGAGATATATGAAAGCACGTGCACAAGAGAATAAAAGAAAAGCGATCAAAATGCAGAATGATAAGAAAAGCGCATATTGGTGACATCATAATATAGTAATTGTCTCAATTTTGTAACTTTACTCTTCTCAATACTGGTGTACTTATATACTTTTGGGCAATGTGCTCTGACACACTGTTAGCATAAACTTTTGATAAAGCAGAAATATAAAGGAAAGATCTTAAGAGTTGATCAGCCAAAAAAGCATATGTACTTGAAAGAAGATTAGTATAGTCTTTTTGGGTGAGATAAAGTTGAAACAAGAATCAATATAGATAAACAAGCAAACAAGTTTCTCTTAAAGTATCCGGGTTTGGTTTCACTCACTTTTTTCCCTTTTTAAAGGTCCGTGGGTAATAGGGAGGGGCAGTATAAATACAAATGACCCCATATTTGTCATGACATACAAAAGAGTCAGGGAAAAGCGTGTTGGTATTATCACTTTGATAAGTGATAAGCAAGTTACGACTCTACAAGTCCAAATAGAACCCAATTCTTAAGGAATAACTGGTACTAAAATTCAACAAGAAAGAATTTCACATACCGTATCAAAATCTCTTGAACGGTGTATAACTGGAAAATATATAATTAAAGAAAAAAAAACAATATTACTTCCTTGTTCTAAGCAAGGTACGTAGATTGAAGAGCTAGATCAGTAAACTATGACCACAACCTCCACCCTCTTCCTTTTTAAAAAAAAATGCCTAGCATCAAGAATAGTAAAGGAGCACAAAGTTGCGTTTGTCTAGACATTCAAAATAAGAGTTTCAATAACGTAAATATGCTGAAATCCAAATTTACTAGTTTTCACAGATATTTTCCTTTTTATTATATAGCAGTTGAACAAACTTGTATTTTACAAGTTCAAACAACAAAAATTTACTATCTTTCACTCATTATTTTCTTTCCCGAACAACAGTAAATGACAATTTGCAATTAATATTAAGGATTGAACCAAAAAAAATAAAAAATTAAACTACTTCAAAGCTACAATATAAAAGAGTTCATGACTCAAAGAAAGGAAAAAGGGACCCCTACAACACCCCCGCCCCCAACAAAATAAAAGGATCATGCAAGAAAAGAGGTGTGAACCTGGAGAGCCTGGCAAACATGATCCATTTCCAAATCAAAATTGGGTTTCTCCTTCATTGTCACGAGTTCCAATACTGCACAACATGGAGTTTCACAGGCATCGTCCTCAAAGACAGGAATAGCAATAGATCCACGAACTTCATGGTCAACAGCATATTGTACACGTAAATACTCAGCCTCCTTGTAGTACAGAACATTTGATGTCCACTCTGGAATTCTTGAACTAAATACCCGACCAGGAAGACCTGGAATTGATCCTGGTTTTGTTTCTGTATCAAAGGTGAACTTCCTCGAGATCTCTCGATAGCCAGCAAGCGCCTGATCAAGAAGATATGGCTGTTCACACGTGCTCAAGACATACTGATCGCCATTCTTCATTGGAAGCCAAACTTGAGCCAAAATTCCCGCACCAGATGACTCTTTAAACATTGCCAATGCCCTAAGCATTCTCTCAGCAAGTGGTTGAGAAGGTGACCTTAGGATCATAGAGTTGCCAATATCCTCCGCACCGTCAGCCCGTTGGCTTGATTTTTTACATCTTTTAGTTATCAAACCGTCCCCATCCACAAAATGGAATCGGTCATCATCTTGCCCAAACATCATTTTATCTCCTCCATCATGAGTGCTTCCCACCATATTGGCATCCATTGGAGGAAATGCTCCAGTATTTTGTTCTGTATAACTCAATCCTTCAAATGGTACGTAACTTTGAGACATGGGATTAATTGGCGAAAATGCTGCATAAAAGGCCAACATCTGCTCTGCTGCACTAGGACTTGTGCACCATCCAGCATAAGCATCAAGGTTCATAATATCCATAACATTGTTAAATGAATCAACATTTGAAGACCTTGCGTTAGCATCAAACGAGGCAACACCCTCCATTTGACCTCTTGGAGACGCCCACAAACCAACTCCCCTCTCCATTCAAAACCAAAATAACCAACCAAAAAAAAAAAAATTTAGTTAACCAAATGCTAGAGAACTCTCAAATCACTCAAACTTGTATCAAATTTCCGGTCGTCTTCTGCTATTGGCAGTCCAAGAATCCAATATCTGAAAATCAAAATCATCTTATTCAACTCCAATATTCCAATCCACAATCCAAACACTTAAGAAAACCTGCAATTACCCACATAAAATCTTTAGTTTCTCAAATTTTTGGCACAAGCAACTAACATGCCCAACTACTTATACATCAATATATAAGCTAGCGTTTGGCCATAGATTTTGGATCAGATTTTAAAAATTTATCTTCAAATATCAGTTCGGCCATGAAATTAGATCAGATTTTGAAAATTTATCCTCAAAATACTTTCAAGTTCCAAAAAAGGGGCTCAGTCCAGTTTCTGAAAGAAATTTCACTTCCACTCACAAAACTTCAAAAAAAATTCAAATAAAAATGCATGTTCAAACACCACTTCAAAAACTCGAATTTCCAAGTTTCAGGTTTCAACTGCAAAATCTATGGCCAAACGGGAGCTTAAGTAAAGAAAGAGAAACAAAAAAGTAAGTGGTAACTATCTTCTATCAAAAAGGGTACAAAAAAAGCAGCTCTCTGAGTACTGACCTTAGGATTCAAGAACTTACACAGCATCATACAAAAGAGCAAACGTTCTTCAACTACCACAACAAAAGGTACCAATTAATCAACAAATCAAGAAAACCCCACCTAACAAAATTGAACCAAAAGCCCCTTAAACCAAAGGGCAGATTCAAATCAAGAAGTCACAGCAATATACTTGTATATATTGGGAAAAACCCTTAACCCTAAGGCCTTTGAAATACTATCAAAACATAACCGACTTAACTCCAAGGAAGGATACAAAAGAGCAAATTCCAAGGAAGATGCGGGAGAGATTAGAAAGAGGGGACCAGCTTTTACGGTGGATGAGGAAGTGCTATATTTGGGAAGTCCTTACTTAGCGGAAGAGAAAATGGCTGGCGTAACCCCTTTTTTTTGTATTCAGAGTTTGGTTACTAAAAATAGAAAAGGGCGTTTTTCTCGACTGTCAGCGAGGCAGAGATAGTATAAGGAGGTGTCAACCTGGGGATGGGGTGGGGTTAATTTGTTTTAGGAGGGTAACAATCATTTTCTCCCTCTAATTTTACTTTAATTTAAGGGTGTGTTTGGTACGACAGAAAGTGTTTTCCTAGAAAAACAAAATTCGGAAAATAAGTAGTTTTTCTACTCATTTTCTTGTGTTTGATATGCAAGTTGAAAAATGTCATTTTAAGAGTATTTGCATATACTCAAAGCAAAACCTCTATGAAGTTGTTGAATTCGTAGTGCAATTTTTGGTGGTGGGAGGACGGGTTGGTAGCTGTGGGTTGGAGTAAGAAAATTTATTTTTTATAGAATTGAAAAATATATAAAATAGAAAATTCGGGAGGGAGTGGGGAGGCGTGGTAGTGGGAGGTAAGAGATTTTTTTTCATTTTTGTAAACAATTTATAAAAATAAAATATATGAAAAAGAAAAATTTGGAGGGAGGGGAGAGGTTGGAAGGTAGGGTGGGTGGGGGTAGTGAGGTGCGTGGTGGAAGGTGGGGTATGGGGGTTGTGGGGGTGGGTGGCTTGGGGTGGGGTGAGGTGTAGGGGTTGTGGTGGTGGGTGGTGGATGGAGTGGGGGTGGTGGGGGAGGTGGAGTTGGGTTTGTGGGTGTGGGGGTGGTGGCGAGGGTAGGCGTGTGGGGTGGATTGGGGAATGCGTTGGTGTGTTTTTATTAACGGAATGGGGTCATATATAACCCTGTACTATCCCAAAATAGTTGTACCCATTTCCTGTTTGTTTTTTCGATGGTATATACCCCTACTGTTGACACCTAATTTTTGACCTCTGATAATTTTACTCAATTACTTGGAGTCTCTTGATTACAAACGGAGTAGAATATGCATTTTTATGAGTCAAATCAATTTTACAAAATCATCCCGGTGTCATTTTGCCATTACATTTGGCAAAACACTAGCAAAAGAACAACCGCATGTCATTTTACATTCTTAGCATATTTTCAAGAGAATACAAGAGTATTTATAGTTAATTACGAGTTATTAGTTTTAAGCATTTACAATTAGTCATCATTTAGTGTTCTACTCTATCAAAGTCGAGGGATTTGAATTAATCAAGTAATAAGCAGTTTATTTTGGGTAAATTAAGTGTTAAAATAGAGTTTAATTATGTTTTGGGGAATATAGCTTAGTTTTAATTAAATAAGTTGAGACAAATGAAAATACTTTCATTTTACATTTGTGGTATTTAAGAGTTTCTTAAAATATCATATATATACCACATATATACGCATGTATACACTGATGATATACATTACGTATATATGGGCATATATGCAAACTCTGGCCCTATGCAAACTCGGTCGGGTCCAGCCCAAAAGGGGCTGACACGGCCCAAAATCCTTTTTTCATCCACAGCAACAAAACGACCCCTTCACTTTCATTTTTCAAAAAAAAAAAAAACACAAATGAACCCTAAGACAATTTCCCCTCATCAAACGTGAATCCAGATGGTGAACGCCATTTTTAGCAAAAAAAAAAAAAAACGCGTCTTCTTTTCCCAGAACTTGCTTGCCCATTTCGGGCAAAGTTTTCAAAGAAATTTGGCATCCTCCCAGCAAATTGATTCAAAAAAGGGTAACTTTGACTTGGGTTGAATTCTTTTGATTTTTTTTTCAAGACGAATTTACAGTTGTGCACGTTTGGAATTCAAATTTCAAATGAATTTCAAGTTGGCAAAATGTCCCACATCAGTTGAACTCAACAGATTGGGACTTTTTGTTCTTCTCTAAATAGAACCACACTTCTTCATACTTGGACATGGTTCAGAGGTCAAAAATTGGTCTTTTACACCTCAAATAGGTTCTTGACGACCCCAAGAGTGAGAACACTCAGAAACCCGGCTAAGCCGTTGAGTTTCGAGCAAGTTCTCGCTCAAGTTTAATTTTTTGAAAATCGTTTCCGTTCGTCGGAAATCGATTCGGGTGAAAGGTAACCATTAAACTCTTGTCATCCTTTGTCACACCCCAATCCTGATAGGGCATGATGGGCACCCAACTCTTACTTAGAGCTGAGCGAACCCTCTGGTATTCACATAATGAAACTGGACATATAAATTTTTTGGAAATATAATAAAGTACTTTCAGTCAAACTATAGAAATTTGCGAACGATACTCAATTAATCAAAAATCGAGTAAGTCAAGCTGACATATCGGCCTATATGGTCGCTTTACTCAATGCATGACATCTCAACATACTAACCACAGGACACTGTCTGCAAAGTCTCTAAGAGTAAACACCTGAATCATATGAGTCGGGACAGGGCCTCGACTTACCCATACACATAGATGATAACCATAATGACTCAGCACTGCTCCACGAAGAAAATGGAGTTTGTCAATCCCAGCTGATAGCCAACCATCCTAGCTGAATACTTTTACCTGCAAAACAATCTGGGACTGTGTGGCATGAACACAGCGCCCCCGGGCAAAGGGACGTCAGTACGAACAATGTACCGAGTATGTAAGACTTAAGAACATTAAGTACAGATGAATCATGAAAACCAGTCTCAGTATCTGAATGCGTCTGAGGCTAACATCTGAGAATATCTGCGTAACTCTATATGACTGAAACTGACCCTGCGGTATATGATAGGCGTAGGTTATAATAAAACTGATAGTGCTGTGGAACGTACAACCCAATCCATATATAATATAATAGTGTCGAGGAACGTACGGCCCGATCCATATATAATATAATAGTGCCGAGGAATGTACGGCCCGATCCATATATATAATAGTGTCGAGGAACGTATGGCTCAATCCATATATAATATAATAGTGTCGAGGAACGTATGGCTCAATCCATATATAATATAATAGTGCCGAGGAACGTACGACCCTATCCATATATAATATAATAGTGTCGAGGAACGTAGGGCCCGATCCATATATAATATAATAGTGCCGAGGAACGTACGGCCCGATCCATATATATAATAGTTATAAATGCATGTAAGACTCGGAAAAGGATACTCTGAACTCCTTTGAATCGAGTCATGATTCTTGATGTGTTGTGATATAAATATGTTACAAATGATGTTGAGAACATGGGATAGGCAATGTATATGAATGAACGTAGTCGTGTGTTATGACCATGGATATGGGTGAATGGAAGCGAAGTGAGAAATATAGATAATGAGGATGAATAGAAACTATTGTTATGATATTGTGAGTGTATTATTGACGTTTGGGAGTTGATATACGATATGGAGGAATGTCGTATAAATAAAGGAGATGGTGTCCGATTTTCTCTAGTTTTAGTCGTGTATGCTAGCTATCGATTCTAATGACAGTATGACTTTAATGAAGGTAGAAATGTGAGCTTCAGAGGAGAACGTGCAAATGGTAAATAGTTGAACGGAAAGGTATGTAAGGCTAACCCTTCTTTCATAAGGCATGGTTCTCTGACCAATCATCTGAATCTTCTATAAGTCTATGATGTCCTTCAAATGATTCGATCTTCCGAGCTATTAAGCTCACGATTCTCGATATGCTACGATTGTACTAAGTTCCTCATATGACGAGTAAGCCTATGAAGATAGATGTAATGAATGACGATAATAGCGATGACAATAACGATGACGATGATGATAGTGATGTTAATAATAAAGATGCTTATGAGCTATTATGTATATGTATCTATCTATGACTATTATGGGACCCCGAGCTTATAAGGCCGAGTAGAGTATGTATGTGATTATGTAACGCGCGCACACCTCTGCAGATGGTACGGATAACCCTGAAGCCTTGGTAGGGCCAGGTAGATGTAACCTTGAAGCCTTGGTAGGGCTAGGTATATGTAACCTTGAGCCTTGGTTGGCCAAGTATGTATAAAACACTGAACCTTCGTGGTCGAGCATTCTATGTAAATGTTATGTATTTGCTATGGATATGTATATGATATAGATATGAGTATGAATATGAATATGAATAAGAATAGGTATATGAACATGATTATGGATACGAAATGTAAATGGGTACGGATACAGACATGGATGTTTGTACATGAATACGTGTTAGAAATGGAAGGTCCCTATGAGAAGCAAGTAAGTGCTTATGACGATGATACGACTATCTCCCATCTTATGCTATTTCTTATGTTGCTTATTATGCTTCTATATTGATATTGATCATGCTTTACATACTCAGTACATTCTTCGTACTGACGTCCTTTTGTTTGTGGACGCTGCGTCATGCCCGCAGGTGCACAGGGAGACAGACTTGATCCATAGATACATTCTCAGGGACCACATAGCGGAGCTCCATTTCATTCGGAGCTATAGATTTTGGGTACTTATTCTTTTGTGTACATAATTATGGGCATAGCGGGGTCCTGTCCCGCCTATATGATATGTTATACTCTCCCTAGAGGCTCGTAGACATGTGTGTATGGTTAGATATGTTTGGCCTTGACAGCCTATATTTTGGATTTCATTTTGTTAGCCTCGTCGGCTTATGTACATTGATATGGGCATAGATGTCAATGATGATATAAAGGTATTATTGTCCAATGGGACTAGTATGATTGATGAATAGAAATGTATGTTTAAAATATGTGGCTCACCTAGATGTAAGTGTAAAGGTACGCTAAGGGGTGCCCAGGTAGGCTAGCACCGGGTGCCCGTCGCGGCCCCTAGTCGGGTCGTGACAAAAGTGGTATCAGAGCAGTTCTGTCCTAGGGTGTGTCTACGAGCCGTGTCCAGTAGAGTCTTGGTTATGGGTGTTGTCACACTCTAATCTTACTAGGGTGTGATGGGCACCCGTCCCTTACTTAGGGCCGAGCGAACCCTCTGACTCTTAGTACATACATAGTTTCTTTGAACTTTTAAATCAAATAAGGATGACATACATAACAAAGCTTTCAGAAACTTTCTTTTTATCGTTCTCAAATCAAACAAAATCTGTAATTATATAAAATTTATCACATAACACAGAATGGCATATCGACTGATGGAGCCGCTTACAACACTGACATTCTAAACCCACGACTCTGTCTGCAAAGTCTCTAACTTCGATCAGAAATCATAGCACGTATACTCTGACTCGGCAATACTCCAGGAGGAAATGGAGCTTGCCAACTCCGCTGGAACATCTTCTGTAATGACTTCTACTCATCTGAGTGTACCTGCGTGGCATGAAACGCAACCCCCGAAGAAAGGGGGTCAGTACGGAATATGTGCTGAGCATGTAAGGCATGGAATACAGAAAAGAGAATCATAGCTGAAACAGAGATTTACCAGAACCAAGTACGAACTTTTAAGACATCAAGCACTTGCCTTTTTGAATTGAAAATCATGTATGTCATCATAAATCATAAATGAAAGTCATGTCTGCCATTATCATATATCATATATCATATAACGTGCCCCGGCCCTCTAGTGAGGGGCGCGGTGAGTAAATTCATGCATGTCATTACCATATGTCATATATGCATATAACGTGCCCCGGCCCTCCATTGAGGGACGCGGTAAAGGAAATCATGTATGTCATCATCATGTATCATATTTGCATATAACGTGCCCCGGCCCTCTAGTGAGGGACGCGGTGAATGAAATCATGTATGCCAATGTCATATATCATGTATGCATGTAACGTGCCCCGACCCTCTATTGCGGGACGCGGTGAATAGAGTTATCATATGCCATCCTGGCCACCACCCCGTCATCATATCATCATGTCATCATATCATATATAACATGCCCCGGCCCGCAAGTGAGAGGGACGCGGTGAATAACGCACGAGAACATACCCTGGCCCGGGACGCAGTGAAGGACACACTGAGACTTGCACGAACAGAGTAGTGCGAAACCATATGCACATAAATCAAGACTCGATAGTTACGTACACTTACTGACATCTGATGGCTCAGAAACAAGTTTCGAGTCAATCCGACTTAGTATAAGAAAGTTACGAGCGTCTAAAGTACAGAACCTTCTACGTACGTTTCAGGAGCCATTTTTGGAAAATCAAAGCAACAATGATATCAAGTACCTTTCGGATATCGTTATGGATCAAATCAGGCAGAGCTTTTGGAACCATATGTACGTATCAAAATATTTCACAGACTCAATGAAACAATCAAACGCGTTATCATTTGAAAATCAAAACTTTTAGTCATATCAATTATCTTTCGAATGCCATTCGGAACATACAGAACTTTTACGAACGTTTCAAAACAAATCCTAGATCTTTTCCGAAAGTTAGGGACATTAAAACTTATAGAACTCTTTTTAAGAACAAAACTCTTTATGCTCATCTCGTTATTCAACCATACAATAAGTTCAACTATATCGAACGTACTCATGTCAGAAGTGAATAAGAATCATAGACAGACTCGGGAACATCTCAAATAGAGCTTCGGAAATCATAGATACATATCAAAAAGGTGAATACGAATCATAAACAAACTCAGAATCACAGAATAGAGTAACCCCAAGATGCATATCATATCTTATTTGGCTCTAGGACATGCCAAAAGAAAGAAAAGGTAAGCCTTACATACCTGTTCCACATCCTATTAGCTACGTTTATTTATCCAAGCTTGCTAGTCTACATTCAAAAGAATTCACACAATCATTAGATTCGTCGTCATACACTTGCTTTAGTTTTTCAAATGAATTCACTCATAATCTGCCGAAATTTCGGCAGCATCTCCCCTGTAAATACAACATCCCCGAGAATCTAACTCGGCCAATTTAACAACAACAAACCCGAGAATTCAACTCGGCCAAATTATCAACAATAATACCAACAATCATATCTCCAACTTCAACAATTATTTCAAAATACATTCTAACATTAACAATTCCTTCTACACAATCCGACGGGGTTCCATTTATACTCAATTCAATCACATGAAATCAAGCCAATGCCAATGATCTCACATTCAAGTACTTGCCCAAGACCTTACAAGCAAAATTCAAGAATACTTCAAACAATTCACACAATATTCAAACAACCCAACCAACATACCACTTCACCCGAAACCTTCCAAATTTAACAAGAACAATAACAACACATTTCCGTCTTTCAATTTCAATTACAACAACCCAACTTACAACCTTCCAAACACATGTCTCACTTCCAAATTCATGGATTATATTTACAACCTACACATTAGCAACTCTATTCTTATAATCATAAGGAACCATACTAATGCCACATTAACTTCTTCCATAATCCACAAACGATTACAACTTCATTTCAAACCATTAAATCCTTATTTTACATCATAGAATCCACAACTACAACAATCAAATACTAAATAAAAATTTGTTCATCATTCCTACACAACATAGCATATACACGGCCAACACCCCAACACACCAAATTCATGATTTTCATTCATTTCTACATACTACAACATGTACAAATCACCCATAACACATGTAAAAGAAGATTGAACACATACCTTTCTCCACTTATCTCTTCACTCGGCTAGGTTCCCAACTTGCACAACAAGTGCTCTACTTACTCCAACAATCACTCCACGTTAAAGAGGACGTCCCAATTGGTTGGAATACTAGAAGAAAATGTTTTTTGGATAAGTTTACCATGGGGCCAAATTTGGCTAGCCATGGCCGAATGCCTTAAACTTTCTTTTTTCTTTCTTTGTTCTTCTCCAAGCTTCTTGATTTGTGGTGATAATTGTGACTAATAAGTTATATATATAGGTACACATAATTCATCCATGTGGGCCAAGCCCACCTTGACTTGGACGGCCACATGGCCAAAATGGTCCATTCAAGAATTTTCTTGAATTCTTTTGTGAAATCCCCATTTTGCCCCTAGCCTTCCTCAATTTTTACCATGAACCATTTTCCGAATTTCCCTTTTTACCCTTAACCTTTCTCAATAATTCCATACTAATAATGTTCATAAATAATATTCATAAGCAACTTGTACATTAAAATAATTTTGGAAAATGGTCTTGCCCTTAACTTTTCGCAATTATCCCGAATTATCCGAACGTACAAAATACGGGCTATAACAGGTGTGTTACGCGCCACACTTATAAACAAGAGGCTGCGGGCATTTTAGGAATAAATGTCCTTCTTTCTTCATAAGAATCGTGCGATAGAGCTATGATATAAGAACTTCTTGTTCCTTAACCGTGTGTTGTGTATTTCAGAAATGCCTGTAAAGAGAAAGGCTACAGCAGCCCAAAAGGGCAAGATGGTGGCAGAAAAGTGGGCTGAAAGAGCACCGCCACCGGTAGTAGAGGAAAGTGAGTCCCAGAGTGCGACTCAATCTCAGTCCTCCCGTTCAGTACCTATATTAGAGGAGCGTGAGGGAGCCTCAGCCCCAGCTCCAGCACCTCTGGCTCCTCCACCGGATGCTTCAGGCCAAGATGTAAAAGAGGCCATTCATTTGCTTACTCAATTGGTTGCTGTCCAGACTCAGCGGCAAAGTACAGGGCAAGGTGATATGGCTGTTAGTGCAAGGGCCCGTGACTTCATTAGCATGAACCCTCCGGAATTCTTTTGATCAAAGTCGGATGAGGATCTTCAAAACTTTATTGATGGGATGTTGAGGATGCTTCGTTTGATACATGCTTCGGATACCGAATCGGTGGAGCTAGCGTCATATAGATTGAGGGATGTCTCAATCCATTGGTACACAGTTTGGATGGCTTCACGGGGAGCCAATGCACCTACCCCGGTATGGCAAGAGTTTGTTGATACTTTCCTCCGACACTATATGCCTCCAGAAGTTCGGCGAGCTAGAGCCGATAAATTCTTGAATTTGAGGCAGGGTATCATGAGTGCCTTAGAGTATAGTCTCCGCTTCAATTCTTTGGCGAGGTATACTTCGGCCATGGTAGCGGATATGGGTGACCGAGTGCACCGTTTTGTGAAGGGCCTAGGGCCACATTTGATGGATAGGTGCTTGACTGCGTCCCTTCGGGACAATATGGATATTGCACGCATTCAGGCTCATGCTGTTATAGCCCGTATATTGTACGTTTGGAAATTCCAAAGTCGTCGTGGAAAGTTAAGGGCGAGACCATTTTCAAAAAGGGTTGTAATGTGCAAGTTGTTATAAAAATTATTTATGAATATTATTGCATGAAAATATTGAGAAAGGTTAAGGGTAAAAATGAAAATTCGCAAAATGGCTTGTGGTAATATTGAGAAAAGTCGAGGGGCAAAACGGGAATTTCACAAAAGTCTTGAAATTTCATAAAATTTCCATGTTGGTTGTGTGGCATAAGTATATGCCCACATTTCTTTGGGGGCTAAAGTGTACCAAGGAAAACATTTGGTCTTCTTTGACCAAATAAGACAATTCAAGAAAAGAAAAGAAAAATCAAGAAAATGAAAGAAAAGTCTAGAAGAGAAAGAAAGGGGGCATGTGACCATAATTGAGGGACTAGGGTGCAAATATGAAAAGATGACTTGTTCATCTTTTATTTAAGAGTTGGAGAGAAAGAAAGAAAGGAAAGAAAACAAAGGAAAAAAAAAAAAGAAAAACGGCCATGGGTGGCCGAAATTTGCCCCCTCAACATGATCATGGAAACATATTTTCTTCAAGCTTTTCTACTAATGGAAAGGTGCTCATTAACGTGGAAGTGTTATTGGAAGCGTTAGATTATTCGTTTTCATCCGTGGCCAACTTGAGGCAAGTTGAGAAGTTGAAGAAGACAGGTGAGTTTTAATCTTGTTTTATGTGTTATGAATGGTTTATATGTGTTGTAGTATGCTAAAATGGAAGAAATGCATGATAGAAATCAAGTTGAAGTTGAGGCCGTGTAAGTGGTGTTGGGCCGTGTGTGTATGTTGTGATGAAAGTTATGAATTAATGTTGATTAGTATGTTTTGAATATTGTAGTGTGAAGAAAAGAATGGAAATCATCCTTAGGTGTGTGTTGAAAAATGAACAAATTGTCGTTGGCATTCTAGTTGCCGTCGTTATGGATTCTATGATGAGAAGTGTAAATTTAATGACTCAAAATAATGTTATGTTGGTTGTGGGATGATTTGGAAATTTATGTGAATTTTATGTAATTTTTGTATTTAGGAGAATTATATTGTTAATGTGTGGGGTAATGGTGTAAGTTGTGAATTTGGGAGAGAAGAATGTGTTTGGTGTAGTTCTCGGGTTTGGAGGCAATTTCGGGTGAGTTGGAGCCCTGTTTGAGTTGTTTGAAATATTGTGTGAATTGAATTTGATATTGAAATGTTGCTAGAATAATTGTTGGTATTGTTATTGATAATTTGGCCGGGTTGAATTCCCGGAATGCTGACAATTGGCCGAGTTGAATTCTCGGGTGTGCTGTTGTTGATTTGGGGCCGAGCCATATTCTCGGGGTTGGTATATTTACAGGGGAGATGCTGCCGAAATTCCGGCAGAATATAAGTGAATGTGTTTGAAAGGTTAAGGCAAGTATATGGTAATGAAACTAATGAATGGATGAATTCTTTTGAATGTAGACTAACAAGTTTGGACGGAAAAGCGTAGCTATTAAGGCGCGGCACAGGTATGTAAGGCTTACCCTTTCATTCTTTTGGCATGTCCTAGAGCTAAGTAGGGTATGACATTGATATGTACCTTGGGTTATTCCATTCTGTGATTCCGAGTCTGTTTGTGATCCGTATGTCCTCCCTAATGTAAGTATCTAATAATCTGGATAGGCGAATTCTGACTTAAGTATTCTGACATCCGTATGTTGACATAAGTATTCTGGTCTGAGAATTTTGACATAGATATTCTGATGAAAGTATATGGCATAAGCGCTCTGATATGAAAAGTTTTGATACAAATACGTATTCTGATCTGAATATTCTGATATAAGTACTCCGATACGGATAATCAGATATGGGTATCCCCAACTTTGATATAAGTATTCTGAAGTAAGTATTCTGACATAAGTACGCTGAGATAAGTATTCTGACATAATCCTTTTGATATAAGAATTCTGGTATAAGTAATCTGTTAGGAGTAATCTGTTAAGGACACTTGGATAGTACGGTAGATTAATCCATTGAGTCTTAGTTATGTGCATTTAGTTTCTCATTTTCTGTTCGTGCATAGAGTCTACTTCCTTCACCGAGTCCCGGGCCGGTTTATATCATGCGCACGGTTCCCGAGATCCTCACCTGAGGGCCCGGCGCCGTATATAAATTCCGAAGTATGATGTGTTCGGTTCGCTGAACTGCCTATATGTATTTGTACATCCGGATATTATGATGTGTGTTAGAGACAGGAGCAAATCTTCTGAAGTATGATGTGTGTGGCGCCTAAGGCCGGGAGGCGCCACGTTTTCCCCGGGTCCTGTAAAGGACCGGATACCGTTCTTGGCATGCATGGTCTGTGTTCCAGTAAGTTGTTTCTGCTATCTTGTATATCGTACATACAATCTGTATATCTGAGTCTGATTATGATCCCGTCTGTTATATTTCTGTACTTTTGAGTCTGATTCTGATTCTGTCTGTTCTACTTCCGTACTTTTGATTCTGATCATGATTTTGTTTACTGTATTCTTGCCTTACATACTCAGTACATATTCCGTACTGACCCCCTTTCTTCGGGGGCTGCGTTTCATGCCACGCAGGTACACCCAGATGAGCGGAAGACTTGGCTAGGAGGTTTCAGCGGGATTGGCGAGCTCCACTTCCCATCGGAGTGTCGCCGAGTCTGAGTATGCATAAGTTATGCTTTCTGATTTGTGTTAGAGACTTTGCAGACAGAGTCGTGGGTACAAAGAGTCAGTTCGTAAGCAGCTTCATATGCCCACAGATTTTGTTTGGTCTGGTTTGAGATCTGTGTCTTAGGCGGCCCTATTTGCTATGGTGGCCTAAGTGGCCTATATGTTCGTATATGTATGTATGTTCAGGCGATGTACATTCCGCCTGCTTACGGCATTTGATATGATATGTTTGATGTGTTTGATACACGTGGCCGCTTAAGACGATGCCTGTTCTCTGTTTCTGTTGAAAGTCCTACTGTATGCTTCATGTGGTTTGATCTGTAAATTGGAACAAAAAAAAAAGTATGAAATGAGAGTCTGAGGGTTCGCTCGGCTCCGTATGCGGGGTCGGGTGCCCATCACACCCTAATAAGGTTAGGGTGTGACACATGCTCAGAACTTAGAAGAAAGTCTGCAATAGCAAAGAAGTGAACGTGAGCATGATAGGGGACATAGCAAGAGGGATAGATCGTCGAGTCCGATGAGTGAGTTTGGAGGCGGGCATAGATAGCACTTTTCTAGACATTCGGGCTATTCTATGATTAGTGTGCCTCCACAGTTTTCAGGCCAGAGATTTGATAGATCCACTCACTCCGGGCCGAGTCAGAGCTTTTCGGGATCTCAGTTTAGAGGTGATTCGGGTCAGGCGAGATCACACGTGCCACGATGTTCCCAATGTGGGAAGTTACATTGGGGTCCATGTTGATCGGGTTCAAATGTTTGCTATTCATGTGGTCGACCAGACCATATTATGCGTGATTGCCCCTCAGTTCAAGGTAGAGGTAGGGCCCAGTCATCAGGGTCAGTAGCCGGGTCTTCAGCATCTGTACGCCCTATGGGGCCAGATTCACATGCGCCAGTCGGTCATGGTAGAGGCAGAGGGAGAGTTCCCAGTTCTAGCAGTCCTCAGCATCGTATTTATGCTTTGGCTGGACGCCAAGATCTTGAGTCTTCTCCTGATGTTGTCACAGGTATATTATCAGTATTTTCTCATGATGTATATGCTTTGATAGATCCGGGCTCCACATTGTCATATGTTACTCCATATGTTGCGGGTCAGTTTAGAGTCAAACCGGAGTCGATCAAGCCTTTTGAGGTGTCCACACCCGTTGGTGAATCGGTAATAGCTAGCCGAGTATATAAAAATTGTGTAATTATGATTTGTGATCGTCGTACCATGATTGACTTACATGAGTTAAAAATGGTGGATTTTGATGTTATTATGGGCATGGATTGGTTGGCTTCTCAGGTGAGAGTTAGGGAGAAAGATATCCCTAAGACAGCCTTCAGAACAAGATATGGCCATTTCGAGTTCCGAGTGATGTCGTTTGGGCTAACTAATGCACCGACAGTATTTGTGGATTTGATGAACAATGTGTTCAGGCCATTCCTAGATCTGTTTATGATTGTATTTATCAACGATATCTTGGTGTATTCTAGATCCGAGGTAGAACATGCGGATCATTTGTGTACTGTCCTTAGAGTTCTTCAAACTCGAGAGTTGTTTGCAAAATTTTCTAAGTGTGAGTTTTGGTGAACTCAGTGACATTTCTGGGACACATTGTTGCAGCCGATGGTATTCGGGTAGATAGCCAAAATATTGAGGCCGTGAAGACTTTGCCAAGGCCCACAACCCCTACGGAGGTTCGTAGCTTTCTGGGCTTAGCAGGTTATTACAGAAGATTTGTTGAAGATTTTTCTTCTATTTCTGCACCACTCACAAAGTTGACCTAGAAATCAGCAAAGTTTCAATGGACAAATGCTTGTGAACGTAGCTTCCAAGAGTTAAAAGGTAGATTGACTTCTGCCCCAGTCCTGACACTTCCAGAGGGATTAGAAGGATATGTTATTTATTGCGATGCTTCAGGTATTGGGCTAGGCTGTGTATTGATGCAACATGGTAAAGTGATTGCGTATGCTTCAAGGCAATTACGAAAACATGAGAAGGATTATCCAACCCATGATCTAGAATTGGCTGCAATGGTTCATGCATTAAAGATATGGAGACATTATTTATATGGTGTCCATGTGGATATTTATACAGATCACAAGAGTCTTCAGTATATCTTCAAGCAGAAAGAGTTGAATTTGCGGCAATGACGATGGTTGGAATTGCTAAAAGATTATGATGTTGAGATCTTATATCACCCCGGAAAGGCAAATGTTGTGGCTGATGCTCTTAGCCGTAGATCTATGGGAAGTTTGTGTGATGTATGACCATAAAGGAGAGAAATGGCTCGTGAGCTCCAGCAGTTAGCTAGCCTAGGAGTTCGAGTAGTGGACTCAGGTAGCAGGGGAACTACTATTAAGAATTCGGCAGTCTCGTCGCTAGTAGCGGAAGTGAAAAGGCGGCAATATGAAGATTCCATGCTAATGCATTACAGAGATACCCTCCCTCAGAAAGAGGAGTCATCATTTGAGCTTTTAGGAGACGGAGTCCTCCGATGCCGAGGCAGATCATGCGTTCCTGATGTGGCAGGTTTATGCCGCCAGATATTGAGAGAAGCTCATTGTTACCGTTATTCTATCCACCCCGGAGCAACGAAAATGTATCATGATCTTAAGTCTATATATTGGTGGAATGGGATGAAGAAGGACATAGCGGAATTCGTAGCTCAATGTCCCAACTGTCAACAAGTGAAAATCGAGTACCAAAAGCCGGGTGGATTGTTGCAAGCTATAGAAATCCCAACTTGGAAGTGGGAGGTGATTAATATGGACTTCATTACAGGCTTACCTCGCTCTCGACGTAAGTATGATTCCATATGGGTGATTGTGGATAGACTCACTAAATCAGCTCATTTCTTACCAGTCCGAACGACGTATGTGGAAGAAGACTATGCAAAGCTCTATGTTAAAAAGATAGTGCGACTTCATGGTGTTCCAGTATCTATTATCTCAGACAGAGGAACCCAGTTTACGACTAATTTTTGGAAGTCCTTCCAAGATGGTTTAGGGACCCAAGTGAGCCTTAGCACGACATTTCACCTGCAGACTGATGGACAAGCTGAACGTACCATTCAGACTCTTGAGGATATGTTATGGGCATGTATGTTAGATTTTGGAGGTAACTGGGATGATCACTTACCACTCATTGAGTTTGCTTATAACAATAGTTATCATTCTAGCATTCAAATGGCACCGTATGAGGCTCTAGATAAAATTTAAATAAATTGCGAACTTGCTACTCGTATATGCTTTCTCGAGATAAAATTTTCCAAACAAGGATAATGCTTCTTACGAATGCCATGGAGGGTATCTCTTAAACTTTAATCCAACATAATGGGTTTGCCCTATCGGTATCGACCCTCAAGACATGTTAAGAATTTATATCTCATTTTCCTCTTTATATTCCTAGAAAAATTTGGGCAGAGGTTCCTCTGTATTTCTTACTATCCCAAAACCTGTACACAGGAAATACCAACCATGCCTCACAGGGCCAACACATATACGTATATATATATCATATCATATCGCCTCATAGCCACACGGGGCTAACAATTTCAAATAAAAGTATAAAGATGCCGAGGCTTACCTCACATGCCCAACTCAAACTGCACCTGCTACACTTTCCTGTTTATTTTTCTTTTCAATCTTCAACTTTATGTTTCAATCGTATTTCAAACACCTTACCCAGCATACATCTTTCATACCATTACTTACCTGTGTACTGTGTAGCTTCCAATATCATCAGTCGTTGTCTTACGTCGATACCGTTCTCCAGCTGCAATCAAGGGTTAGTAAAAAAAAGGAATTCATTTCCTACAGCTGGCTCTATCGCACGATCTAAGATTCAAAGAAAAGTAACACCCTAAATGTCCTGTAGCCTCCTGTTTATAGATGTGGTGCACAACACACCGATAAACAAGACTCTACTAGACACGGTCTGTAGACACTCCGAGGACGAACCGTTCTGATACCACTTCTGTCACGACCCAACCCCGTAGGCCGTGACTAGTGCCCGATCTGGGCACCCAAACACATCTATCAAATGCTATCTCAAATTTTTATCGAACACATTCAAGTATATAGCAGAAGCCGGCAAGGCTATATTTCAAATTTAGATAATTTCCAGAAAAATTTCGGCAGAGTTTCCTTTGTTTTACAGACTATCCAAATTAACCCTGCGCACAGATAATACCAACAATGACCGCCCAGGGCCAACAAAGCAACATTTACACATATGCGGACCGGCCGCCGCGGCGAATGGGATCGCCCAAACACAACATCCCCGCCGTACCCATGAACGAGAATATATAAATACAGTAGTGACAGACTGTACCAAAAGATGGGCTCTGAATAAAAGAGCGCTCCAAATGGCAGAAAAGATATCCTAGACGGACGGATCAGCAAACCTGTCGTCGGTACCTGCGCGGCATGAAAACGCAACCCCCGAAGAAAGGGGGTCAGTACGAAATATGTATTGAATATGTAAAGCCTGAAGTACAGAAACAAAATCATAGTCGAAACAGAACTTGCAGAAAATGAGTGTAATATCCAGATTATCAAATGCATATTTCCAAAACATAAAGAACGTATGCAGAAACACATGCCATATCATATCCGGCCCCCGTCAAGGGACACGGTGAACAGAACGTGGTCGCCACCCCGACACTGGCGCCACAACACATCATGCTCCAGAATAGGGAATAACTCCGTATCATAACATATCATATCAGATGGCCATATCAAATCATATCATGTCATATCAGAATGTGTGTACATGGCACAGCATACTCCACAACCCATGTACAAGTAAACCTGCCCCCTCACATCGAGGCACGGCGAACAATGCAGTGGAATACGCTTGATAACATATCCTGGCCCGGGCTCAGTGAAGGAAACGTTGAGGCATCCACGAATGGAGTAGTGAGAAACTAATGCAAAATAAAATATAGCACATTTACGGAGACCCAGTAGCATAATTCAGATGACAAACCATATGACAGAAGCGGAGCAGTAATCATAGTGTATGCATTTCGGATATCCCAATAGCATATGTCAAAATAAGCTTTTTGTAATCATTTTCATGTTTCAAAATACATTATGGGGCTTATCAAAATAATTCAAACGAATGTCATATATTTCCAGAGACTCAATAAGACCTATCGGATGACAAATCGAAATAATGAAATCGGACAGAATCATAGTGAGTGTATTTCGGATGTCATAATGGATTACAGAGAAATAACCTTTCTACGATCGTTTCCATGCTCCAAAATAGTTTATAAGACTTAAGGGAGCATTTAAAACAATTTTTTTATTTAGTAGTTAGAAGAGCAGTTAAAATATTTCCTTTAGAACCGCTCGAAGACAAATCATAGATACAAAAGGGTAAAATCAGAAATAGTGGTCCACCTCGGGACAACCGAAGCGAAGGGCTCGAATTACGTATATTATGGCTATGGAATCACCTATAGAGGTCCTAGGGACATTCCATAACTTTCTAGACAATTTGTAAAAGTTTACATAATTCTTTCAACCAAACTATCCTTAAAGGATTCAATTCCATTGAATGATAAAGGGGCATTTTTTAACGCGGATTCCGATGAATAGAACGCTTCCCGAGATTCAAATCCGATCCTAGTACACCTAGGACATGTCAAAAGAAGAATAGGGGTAGCTTTACATACCTTATTCGCTCCTTACGCCTCTCCAAATTCAAATCCCGTTTCGTCCAAAATCTACATTTGGTCACATTTACCAAATATTAATCATAAGGCTTAAGAGTCCAATTTTAACCAATACTTGTCTACAGAAATTTGGGCAGCATCTCCCCTATACATAAGGCATCCCCGAGATTTAACTCGGCTCCAAATGTCAACAACCATATCAACAACAATACCAACAACATCAACAATCGAATTAAAACGCATTCTAGCATGAATAGTATTCTTTTCTACATAGTGCGACAACTTCCAATCTAACTTCGCACTTCCAAACCAATATCAATGTTTTCATATTCATTTGCTAATCAAGATCATTCCAACACAATTAGGAAGCATTTCATATCATTCTACAAAATATGTACAAAATATACAAAAATTCCACCAAAATCATAATTCATCCGAAACCTCTAATTTTCGACATAAATATCCATAACACATTTTCATCCTCCAATTTCATTAACAAGTTAACTACATTTATTTTCATCCAAAATTCTCTTCAAATCTCATTCCATAATTCACAATACCAACGGACGAATTTATATCGCTATTTTTCCCGTTCAATCCGTTAAAACTTTAAATAAACTTGTTAGCAATGAAAAGGAGCCTTATACATACCTTAAGAATTCAGCCACCACGTTATCACCCTCCTCCTTGGTTGATTTTTACCTCAAATTGAAGACAACGCGACATACAACACTTTTGTCTTCATGGGCTTCGGGGCTCGGATTTTGATCAAAATTGATTTTTCTTCTTTCCAATACTCTTTTCTCTCTCTCTCTCCAGAACTTTCTGGTCTTCTTTGTATGAATAATGAGGAGAAAGACCTGAAATTTCATTTAAAAAGGGTGTGGGTAATGGGCCTAACCCGGTTGGGCCCGAGTTGGGCCTAGCCCACTGACCTTTCGACCTTAAAACGTCCATATCTCCTTGTACCGACGTCACCTGGGAACCCACGACCTATGGTTGGAAAGCTAATTCAATTATCTACAACTTCTATTTCTTGGTATTTTTCCAAATTCCAAACTTATAATACCGTTTTTTCCCCCAAGTCAGGTCACCCGAAAACGTTTTCTTAAAAATATTCGTTTGGAGGACTTCCACTTTGATTTGGCCCAAGGGTCCTTCTTGAGTTGTGTTTAACTTCACATATGTGATTTATATAATTTGTCACATGTCCCATAAAAAAAATCTTGACGTGTGGGCCCCACCTCAGCTTACAATTAATCCGACGTTCAAAAATACGGGATATAACAGTTTTGTTCACTAAATAAGGGATTCAAGATTTATTTCATTTCACTTCCTATATCACACCCCTTCTCTCTAAAAAATCTCTCTACATTTATTCTATAAGAATTCAAGAGTTATTAGTGATCAACAACATAAACTAAGTGAATCAAGTGCAAGAAAACCCATTAAAGATCGTTCAAGTCAAGAAATCTCATAGGAGGTGAACTAGGGTTTTTGCTCAAGTGAAATATTACCATCCAAGGCTTGTTCCTACAACATCTAAGGTAATATTTATGGTATTTATATATTTTTTAAGGTATTTGAGAGTTGAAATACTTGGATTGTAGAAGGGTATGGAAAAATGGGTCATGAATGTGGAATAGTGCCATTTTGAGTAATAGTTTGAATCGAGTCATGATTCTTGATGTGTTGTGATATAAATATGTTACAAATGATGTTGAGAACATGGGATAGGCAATGTATATGAATGAACGTAGTCGTGTGTTATGACCATGGATATGGGTGAATGGAAGCGAAGTGAGAAATATAGATAATGAGGATGAATAGAAACTATTGTTATGATATTGTGAGTGTATTATTGACGTTTGGGAGTTGATATACGATATGGAGGAATGTCGTATAAATAAAGGAGATGGTGTCCGATTTTCTCTAGTTTTAGTCGTGTATGCTAGCTATCGATTCTAATGATAGTATGACTTTAATGAAGGTAGAAATGTGAGCTTCAGAGGAGAACGTGCAAGTGGTAAATAGTTGAACGGAAAGGTATGTAAGGCTAACCCTTCTTTCATAAGGCATGGTTCTCTGACCAATCATCTGAATCTTCTATAAGTCTATGATGTCCTTCAAATGATTCGATCTTCCGAGCTATTAAGCTCACGATTCTCGATATGCTACGATTGTACTAAGTTCCTCATATGACGAGTAAGCCTATGAAGATAGATGCAATGAATGACGATAATAGCGATGAAAATAACGATGACGATGATGATAGTGATGTTAATAATAAATATGCTTATGAGCTATTATGTATATGTATCTATCTATGACTATTATGGGACCACGAGCTTATAAGGCCGGGTAGAATATGTATATGGTTATGTAACGCGCGCACACCTCTGCAGATGGTACGGATAACCCTGAAGCCTTGGTAGGTCCAGGTAGATGTAACCCTGAAGCCTTGGTAGGGCCAAGTATGTGTAACCTTGAGCCTTGGTTGGCCAAGTATGTATAAAACACCGAACCTTCGTGGTCGGGCATTCTATGTAAATGTTATGTATTTGCTATGGATATGTATATGATATAGATATGAGTATGAATATGAATAATAATTATGTATATGAACATGATTATGGATACAAAATGTAAATGAGTACGGATACGGATATGGATGTTTGTACACGAATACGCGTTAGAAATGGAAGGTCCCTATGAGAAGCAAGTAAGTGCTTATGACGATGATACGACTATCTCCCATCTTATGCTATTTATTATGTTTCTTATTATGCTTCTATATTGATATTTATCATGCTTTACATACTCAGTACATTCTTCGTACTGATGTCCTTTTGTTTGTGGACACTACGTCATGCCCGCAGGTGCACAGGGAGACAGACTTGATCCATAGCTACATTCTCAGGGACTACATAGCGGAGCTCCATTTCATTCGGAGCTATAGATTTTGGGTACTTATTCTTTTGTGTACATAATTATGGGCATAGCGGGGTCCTGTCCCGCCTATATGATATGTTATACTCTCCCTAGAGGCTCGTAGACATGTGTGTATGGTTAGATATGTTTGGCCTTGACGGCCTATATTTTGGATTTCATTTGGTTAGCCTCGTCGGCTTATGTACATTGATATGGGCATAGATGTCAATTATGATATAAAGGTATTGTTGTCCAATGGGACTAGTATGATTGATGAATAGAAATGTATGTTTAAAATATGTGGCTCACCTAGATGTAAGTGTAAAGGTACGCTAAGGGGTGCCCGGGTGGGCTAGCACCGGGTGCCCGTCGCGGCCCCTAGTCGGGTCGTGACATTTTTCTTCCTTCGAATGAAGAAAACATTATTGTTTATACAATATGGACGTTTCTAATCCTCCAAGAAGGGAAATATGTTGTTGCCTGCTCACTTTCCTCTTTCAAAAATTGTCCAAAAATATTAAGATGTTGCAGCTCCATTTTCATTTCTAGCGTGTGAATTATTCTCAAAAGAGATGGCTTCCTATTGCTAATGTATTTGTTGAAAGGTTGCTGCCTTTTTTTTCTAAAATTCTTATTCAACAAATATGACACATTCATAGCAATATTCTTTCTTAAATTAAGTGGGGCCCACGCACATATAAGCTATCCTTACTTGCTCTCATGTAAAGATGCCACATATGCATCATTATACATTGTCATTAGATGCTCTCATTTCCTTTACGACATGTGTAGGAGTTTGTCTCCTACCATTATCCTTTTAACCTATTATAATATTCTTTTATCTCCACTATAATCCAACTTTTAATCAATTCCGCACAAAATAAATTTCTTGGTCTCAACCCACTTAAACATGAACCACTTTTGACACACCTCATATACTTAATATCATAATCATGTGGTAAAATTCTAGTCCATAGCCTCTTTGCCACACATAAAATATTATTTGCAACCATCGTCGACACACTTTTCCGTCTTAAATAATTTCGGGACTTTATTCTTTTTAGACATCGAGTTCTTGATTTCCACGCTTGAATGTGACCAAATCTTCCGAGCTCGAGTAAATTTGCTCATGATGGATGGTTCAATTTCCTAGTCAAAATAGGAGATATTATAGCTTGGACCGTATTTTATTCAAATAAATTTTGAACCTCGATGAAACTTATTGTCCTCGATTTGTTTAACATCCTTACGATACATCTGTACCATCACTCTAACCACCTATAAGCTTAGGGAATAACCTCATTTCCGTTACTAATGCCATTTAACTCGTACACTTTCCAACGCATGAAAACACGGGATGTAACACCCTTGTCGCTGCACA
Source organism: Lycium barbarum (assembly GCF_019175385.1). Classification (NCBI taxonomy): domain Eukaryota; kingdom Viridiplantae; phylum Streptophyta; class Magnoliopsida; order Solanales; family Solanaceae; genus Lycium; species Lycium barbarum. Next base: position 60,002,028 of record NC_083342.1, on the reverse strand, counting down.
TACAAAAAGTATTTTTTCCTTCCTTCAGTTTAATTTCAGTAATTTAAATATGTAGGAGTATTATTTGTGTGCTTTAATGGTTAGATGCTAGTTTAGCTTAGTGTGACCTTGTTGTAATGTTTAATCAATCATGATTAGCAATTAGTTTGTTAGTATAGTCTTGTTTAAATGCCTATTTAACAATGATTAGCTGTAGTTTAATTATTAGTTTGATTCTGTTCATATGCCTGTTCATTCATGATTAGCTGCTGGTTTAATTGGTAGTTTAACCCTCTGTATTGTTGGAATCATAAATATCAACAGTTTGAGCTTATGCCTTTTCAATTCCTGTTTAGTCCACAAATATCATTTGCTAGCTCTTGAATCCTGTTTACATGTTGTCTGCTATCAGTTTAGTGGTTCAGTTCCTATATTACTTACTTTGAGTATAAAGATTAGTGTTTAACTAACTACTCATTAGACTTTGATGCGTTGTTGTACTCCTAGTGTGTTTACATGGCCTACATCAGTCAGAAAATATGATCACTTAAGGTATGATCAACAGAGATAATGCCTCTGTTAGGCCTATACATGACTCAAACCACCTAATCATGCTAATGTTTGATAAATAAGGGATAAGCTGGCCATTAATCTATTTAATTGTGATTACACCTGTTTAGTGTTACATCTGCCTGGCTTGAATACTTTGTGGTTACATGGTGTTTGGATTGGTTAGTCAAACTACAACTTTATGTGTTCTAAATCTGCTACTATAATCCCCCTAGTTAGTTATTGCTTCTATCATCCTGTCTAATGTTTGAATTTAACATGGATTAAACTGATTAGAACTGTGTTGAGCATGGATTCTGTGCATCATATTAGCTAAGCCTATGCTGCTTCTAAAAGTGTCCAAGTGTTATCTATTAGCTTAAGCCTGTCCAAAATAAAAATCTCACATGTCAAGAAACTAGCCTGATTCACATAATGTGGTTTATCTGGTTCTGATTCTATCCTAATCAGTATTGTTTTCCCTATACAATGTTAAGTTAGTGGCACGCCTTAGTTATGTGTTCTTGTTTGTTATGTGGCTGTTTGTATGTGCAGTATAAGTTAGAATAGATCAACCATATTTATATGCTTAAGTCTTATATGGATCAGTCTGCCTGTGCAGTCCATTATTTTGTAAATTAGGTCAAATCTGTATTAGTCTTTATTTGCAGTTTGGTTTGGTTTTAATCTTAAGAGTCATGTGCTTAGCCTGAGTATTCAACATTTGTTGACCATGTTGTGTATATATTGGATGCTCAAATTTGTGGCCTAAATTAACTCATGATTTCTGATTTACCCAAGCTGAATTCATCATGATCAGTTTATTAGTTGAAGTGTTGAAATTTTATATGGTCCATAACCTGAAATCAAAAGCTGTTTTTCTCAGATGTTTTGCTTAAAAGATGATAGTTTATTCCCCTCTAAGTTTGCTAATATGTTTTATAAGTCCTCATTAACTCTGCTTCTGCCTTTGTATTCTTCTCTTTTCTCTGAAGTTTGAAGTTATGATTTACACCTCTTCCCTGTTTGATTATTTGAAATTAGTTGAGTTATGTGGGTTGTAAGCTTGGAAGTATGCCCACCATGGGTATATTAGGAAAGGTTTAGACATCCTCCTTTTGCTTTGTTTCTGGTTTGAGATTCAATCCAGTACCTTTTCTCTTCTCCTTTATGTGTTGACTAAAGAGTGTTTGTACTAAGAGATAAAATGAGATTGATTTTCCCTAACCTTTAAGCCATGACACTCTCAAACTATGCTCATGTAAGCTGTTATTCGTTGACGTTTTATGTCACCACTACTTTTATATGTTGGAAGGTGAGATGTGAACTTGTCTAGCCATTTGGTACCAAATTTACACTAAGAGATTTCTTTTTCCAATCTGTCATTGAGAATGTAGATTGACATAGTTAATTTAGGATTGCAAGAAGTATAATCTTACCTATTTGATCAAAGAACTAAGGGTTCAATCTTGAATATTTGTTGCCAGGGTAGTTTGTGAACCTTGACATAATTAGTTAAGTATCAATTTTACTGCTTGCTGATTTCTCAGTAGCTTAAGTCCTACAATTCCTCAGTTTTTAGTTTAGATTCTTTAAAAAAATATAGGAAGTAAAACCTTTCTTCTTTGCCTTGTCACTTGAAGGTTATCTTTCTTTAAAAACCAAAAGATGATTTTGTTTAAACCTGAAATGAACTTTCTCTTTTTTTTAAACCACACAGATTACGATTGATCTTCCTTAAAATTATAATTAGGCTATCTCTTTGTGTAGTTTCTGGGATTTCTAATTGGTAAGTTCCTGCCTTGCTATGTCTTTTGTTTAGGTTTTATCATGATTACAGCATGAATACATCTCCTGCTTATCATATGTTTTTTGTTGTTTGTGGTGCTGCTTGAAAATCAAGGCAGAGCAATTGGATGGGTTTAACCCTCCTCCAGTAGCCTACCATGCCAAGGTTCTAGAAACCTTTGGATCTTGTGTGGCATTGGAAACATGGATGGTGGTAGCCCCTGTTTGTTGTCTTTTCTTTCAAAGTTGATGTTTAGTCTGAGGTTCAGGTATTGTGTGGTATGCCTATTTTTGCCTTTCTTTAAGTAAATAAGCATAGTTAAAAGACAAGAGTAGGATCAGGTGATGCAACAACTTTCATTTGAAAGGGTTGTCTCAATTGAGAGGTACACAAACCTTGTTAGATTGTTATATCTTAGCAATATATCAGTTTTCTGGTTTCAAATATACAAGAGGCTACTCTTTGTATTTCTAGTGTATATTTGGTGTTACTTTGTTGAGAAGTTTAAAAAATATAGAGTATGTATATGGATTTTCAGATTGGTTTAAGTGTAATGCTTGCCAGTAATATATGCTAATCCTTCTTCACTCTCTCTTTCCTTTGCATGGCTTTGGGGAAAATTTTCAAATCCCAAATGATCCTACTGAGCTACTGCTGAGCTCAAGTCCACACTGAGTTTGCTGCTTGTGCTTTTGGATCAAACTTTGAGCCAATTTGTGGCTTCATGGTGGCTGCACCAGAAGAAAAGATTGTGTACTTGAGAAATTTACTTTGTTGTTGCACTTTGTAAGCTGTTGTGTTACTGATAAGCTGTTTAATTTGGATTCTCTCTGTTGCTATTTTTGGGTTGAACTCTGTCACAATTGGTGCTATATGGTGGCATTAATAAAAAATGCTAAACTTTATGACCAGGTGATAGCTGCATCCTGAGGCAAATAGTTCTCATATTTTGATGAGCTTACTGCCCTAGGCTTTAAACTGAGCAGAGGTTACGCTTGAGGGTGTGGTGCTATTAAGAGAATAGATGTTACACTTGAATTTTCACCTTTGGATTACTGTAAAGTTGTTGTTTTGGGTGAGAAATGTCCTCTTCGAAAAAGGGTTGTTGATACAGCGATGAGTGCAATACCTGGGCATGTTAATGTTCACTTTGGGAATTTTAGGGGGTTGAAAATGCTATACTTGGCCATATTGTTGCTGCACTTTTGAGCAAACTGGACATTCATCATTGCTACATTTTGCTACCTTTCACTGCTGATTTGAAATGTTAAATTTGAGGCCATTACTGCTGCAACTTTTGTTCAGTATTTGAGGCCATAGCTATTGTTCTATCTTGCCCTCGTTGCTACATTTAGGTTTAGACTTTGTTGGTCTTAAAGCTATTTCTGAGCAGTTGTTATGACTTTCTAGTATTTTGCTTAAAAATAAACTGTTTACTATACTTGGTCGAAAGAATACTGATTTGAACTTGATATCACACTTAGGCCAATCGAAAAATGATTTTTGAGACCATGCCTTGTCCGGCAAGGTTATCCCTCGGTTTAGGCAAGGATGATCTCACGTTGATATCACGAGGTAGGAACCAATATGCGCTTGGCAAGGCAACTAGAATGGCCCCTAGTTTGCAGCTGTGACATGATTCAGGTTCCTTTGCATATTCAGAACCATGAGTCTGAGCCTCCGTAGTCAAAGCTCTCAAAATTTGATGTGAGTCCGAGGGATATTATTATTTATATTCCTAAACGTCACCCTGTGGGGTGGCGTATCATTTTGACTAACTATTTTCCTTTTCATTGTGCGAGGAACCAATATAACAAGCACGGAAAGCAAAAACTTGAGGACAAAGTAAAAGGATCGGATGCTTGGAGCTTCGGATGAAAGATTAGAAGAGTATAGAAGAAAGAAAACAAGACCGCAGAATGATTTGAGCCCAAGGCCATAAAAGCTAAACTTTCTTTCCATTCTTTTAGTATAAGTTTTACATTATTTTCTGTATGATATACAAATACATTTGTATAGATATTGAAACCCCTACAGGTTATAACCTAGGATTTTGGTAGACGACGTTTCAAAACTGTATCCAAACGATAAAAGAGTTGTATCCCACTTGATAAAATAAATAAAAGTGAAAGTATAGTTCTCTTGCAAAAAGTTGATTATTTCTGAATACCTCTTTAAAAGTGTCTTTTTAATTTGAGAAATCTGAGAAAAGAAAGTAAAAGAAACATTTGGGCTAGGCCCGACTTAATGAATTCAAATAATTGAAATTTCCTTCAAAGCCCGAGTTTGAGAAAGTAGTTCTCAGGATATGGTTGACTGAAGAGATAAAATGCGGATAATGTACAAATTAAATAATAGCTATACATATACATTTTTTTTTCTTCTATAAAAACACATGGCATTAGTCTTAGATGGGATGTACCCAATATACTATCCTTATAAGTAAAAGGACAAACTATTTTATCACGGATGTTTTTAATCCGAACTTAAACTAACCTTATTTAAAGAGAAATTTCTTTAATTATTTTAAAGCCAAAATGATATGCCATGACAGTATATTCTTATATGGGAAACTAAACAAAACATAAGCAGTTCATACATAATCACACATTGAAGCTCGAAGGTCAACCGTATTCTACGGATCCTTAATATTGGGGTGCCTAACACCTTCCCTAGGAGATCACCAGAACCCTTACCTAGAACTCTGGATTAGGAAGGATTTTCACTGTATTTGAATAAACCCTTCACCACTCGTTTTCCTATTTTCCTAAAAATTAGGTGGCAACTCTTTTAAAACAAAGTCCGAAAGAGCACCAACAAGTTCTTAGTAGCTTTTCCAAGCGCTAACCCCGCTCGCGAAAACGAGAAGCGTTACACCTACCGTTATTTTTTTTTAACATATATACCCATACGTCTAACGGCTCATTTAACAGGGACACGTGGCAAGATCCTAAACGTCCAACCCTTTTTTTTGCCTTTTTTATTTAATTTTGATACCCAAACCCCCAATTGTAATATCCATACTCGACCCACAACCCATGGTTATTCATTTTGATCCTCCTTCTCTTTGTTTTAGAACTTCTCATAAAATGAAGGAAAAAAATAGAGCTTTGCTTCCAAACCTCCTTTCTCTATCTAAAATGCCCTCTTTCTCTCCGCCTTCTTCACCACTTCTCATTGCGACAATTTCTCAGCTCTTTTAGCCTTCGAATCCGAACGCAGAGTTTGAATTTTCTCACCTCATGGTCTAAAAAAGCTCTTTGTTCTTGACTATCATGGAAGAATCTGAATTTTGCACAATTTCATTTTTGGTTGGAACTTTTAGAAAATTTAATTAGATCTTTCCATTTTGGGTTTTGTGAGTGAAGATGTGTAACTCAACCAGATATTTTGATGGTGGTGGACGGTGTAAGTGATGAGTAATGGAGAGGAAAAAGGGGCAAGAAAAATAATTTTTTTCTTTAAAATTTTATGTTTGGATTCGTATTTCTTTTTTGGGGATGATGACATTAGTCGTCAGGTTTCTTGATTTTGAATGATGTGACAAAGATTTGTATTAAGGAAATGTAATGACCTGTTTGATCGTTATTGCATCACTGACACTTTTGACCCTTTCCCGGGCTTGGTTAGCTAACTTTTGACTCAAGGGGACCGTTGACACGCTTCCCGAGGTGTTTAGATTTGATTCGGGTGACTTTTTGTGAAAATTGGGCTTAAAGCGAAAAATGGTTAACTCAAAGTTGACTTTTGTGTAAACAGACCTTTTCCGGAAATCCGTCGATTCCGAGAGATTCGGATGGTCATTTGGAACTTGTGTGCATATTTGATTTGTTTCCCAATGCACTCAGGTGCATTTTGGGACTTCGGTTGGAAAGTTAGTTTTGAGGTATCGGGGGTTGACTCGATCAATGAGACCTCCAACGGAAATTCCGAGGTCACGAGTGAGTTCGTAGCACGTTTTTATGTATATCTACATATTTGGTTTGTGTCCGGGAGGTTCCGGGGGTCAATTTCAAGTTTGACAGACACTAGAATTTTCTAGTGTCACTGCCGAACTGCTGAAACGATATGCGAAAACGATGGCCGAACCGCTGAAGCGGTAGCGCGAAAACGATGGCTGAATCGCCGAAGCGGTCAACGGGCCAAATTTTTTTATTTAAATGCCTTATGAAACCCTTCTTCCTCCCATTCCAAAAATTACATTTCCATAGCATTTTGGAGGATATTTGAGGGGGGTTTGGTCAGATTTCTCATGAGGCTAAGTTCCCTAATCTTAATCTCTTTCTTTTACCTTCCCTAGTAAGAATCCATGGTAGAAAATCCATAGAACTGGAAGAATGAAAGTGGGTTTAATGAGTATTCCTTCTAGGCTTTTAAATCTTGATTTGTTGGCTGGGTTAGCGCTATTAAATATGGATTTGATGGCTAGAATTTATTAATGCATGATTCTAACCTAGTAATAACTAGAATCAAAGAGGGCTTTCATGGGTTATGGGAGAAAAAGTGTTAAAAACGAAATTGTTGAATAGATGGAGTTAAATGATGAAATTGTTGATGTTTATGATAGCTTATCATGTTTCATAGAGATTTTTTAGGAACACGTGACAAGTTATATGAATCACATATGTGAAGTCAAACACAACTCAAGAAGGACCCTTGAGCCAAATCAAAGTGGACGTCCTCCAAACAAATATTTTAAGTAACGTTTTCAGGTGATCTGACTTCGAGGGGCAAAAACGGTATTATAAGTTTGGAATTTGGAAACATACCAAGATATAGAAGTTGTAGATAATTGAATTATCTTTCCAACCATAGGTCGTGGGTCCACAGGAGACGTCGGGATAAGGAGATATGGACGTTTTAAGGCAGAAAGGTCAGTGGGTTAGGCCCAATCCGGGCCCAACCCGGTTAGGCCCATGACCCATGTTTATTTAAGTGATATATCAGCCTTTTCTCCTCATTTTTCAGGACAAAACACCCAGAAAATTCTGGAGAAAAAGAGAGAAGAGAACTTAGAGAGAAAAGATCAATTTTGACCAAAATCTGAGCCCCGAATCCCGAAGTCCGTGAAGAGAAAAGTGTTCTACGTTGCGTTGCCTCCAATTTGAGCTAAACATCAACCAAAAAGAAGGGGGTGGACGTGGTAATTGCACACTTGAGGTAATATTAAGGTTCCTTTTCATTGCTAATAAGTTTATTTAGAGTTCTACCGAACTAGAACGGAGAAAATAGTGTGATAAATTCGTTTGTTGGCGTTGTGAATTATGGAATGAGATTTGAAGAGAATTTTGAAAGAAAATAAATGTATTCAACTTGTATAATGTGGAGGATGTCGTTATTGATGTTGTTAGTATTAATTTCGACTCCCTTACGGAAATAAAATTATTAAATAGTTATATCGCAAATTTGGTTGGTTGAGGAATTTAGAAAATAATGTGTGGGCTGTTTTATGGCATACGTTGGTATTGAAAATATTATGATTAATGTTGGTATTGTTGTTGTTGTTGTTGGTTGCTGAATTGAGAATTCGGGCTAGGCATATAAACAGGGGAGATGCTGCCCGATTTTCGGCAGAATATAAAATAGTATGATTTGAAATATGGTACAAATGTGCGATGAAAAGACTAAAATTAGCATAAATTCCTTTTAAATGTAGACTTACAAGCTTGGACGAATAAGCGTAGCTTATAAGCGGTCGAACAGGTATGTAAGGCTTACCCCTTCTTTCTTTTGGCATGTCCTAGAGCTAAGTAAGGTATGACCTGACACGCGCCTTGGGGTAACTCTACTCTTTGATTCCGAGCTCGGTTATGATGCTTATTCTCTTTTGTCATGATCATGTTTCGTATGGTTGAGTCTATTGTACGATTAATAAATAAATAAGCTACCTCATATGGTTTTGATATGTATCCATGATTCCGAAGCTCTGTTTGATATGTTTCCGAGGTTTTCTATGATTCTGATTCACTTCTGATATAAGTATGTCTGATCATGGAGCTTATTATATGATTGAATAACGAGATAAGCATAAAGAATTGTGTTTCTTAAAGAGTTCTGTAAGTTTTAATGTCCCTAACTTTCGTAAAAGATCTCGGATTTGCTTTGAAATGTTCGTAAAAGTTCTGTGGTAAAAATGTCCGTAACTTTCACGTACATATGGTTTCAAAAGTTATATTTGATTTGATCCATAACGATATCCGAAAGGTACTTGATATGGTTGTTGCTTTGATTTTCCAAAAACGGCTTCTGAAACGTTCATAGAAGGTTCTGTACTTCAAACGCTCATAACTTTCTTATACTAAATCGGATTGATCCGAAACCTATTTCTGAGCCTTCAGGTGTCGATAAGTGTACTTGTCCATCGAGTCTCAGAATTGATTTATATGCATATAGCTTCTCACTACTCTGCTCGTGCATGTGTCATTGCCTCCTTCCCCGAGTCCCGGGCCGGTATGTATCGTGCGTATGGTTCGCCGAGTCCCTTGCTTGAGGGCCGGGTTCCATATATATATTCCGGAGTATGATGTGTCCGGTTCTGGGGTACCGTGTATATATGTCCGGTCCCCGGGTACCGTGTATATGTTACGAAGTATGATGTGTCCGGTTTCCCGGAGTATGATATGTCCCGGGTACCGTGTATATGCTATGATGTGTTATGTGACGGAGATGTTCGGAGATATGAAATCTTCTGGAGTATGATGTGTTATGGCGCCAGAGACGGGAGTGGCGACCATGTTCCTGTGCCCTATGCATGACTTTGATATGCATCATTTGTGTTTCAAAAAGTAAGCATTCTGATATTCTGGATAAGCTACTTACCCCTCTGTATTTCTTCTGATATATGATGTCGGCAATAATATAATATATATGGATCGGGCTGCACGTTCCGCAGCAATATAATATATGTATGGATCGGGCTGCACGTTCCGCAGCAATATAATATATTTATGGATCGGGCCGAACGTTCCTCGGCAGTATATATTATTTATGGATCAGGCCGAACGTTCCTCGGCAGTATATATTATATTTATGGATCGGGCCGAACGTTCCTCGGCAGTATATACTATATTTATGGATCGGGCCGAACGTTCCTCGGCAGTATATGTTATATATATATGGATCGGGCCGTACGTTCCTCGGCACTATTATATTACATATGGATCGGGCTGTACGTTCCACAGCACTATCAGTTATATGTATATCTGTATATGATGATATGTAGGTGATGACATATGATGTCGGTACGCACAGTCTGTGTTTGGAAAGTAAGCATTTTGGCACTCTGGATGATTTACTTACTTGTTGTACTCCTTCTGACATATGACTTCGGCATATATGATTTGCGTTTGGAAAATAAGCATGTTGGTACTCTGAATGATGTACTTACCTTTGTACTGCTTGTTTCGATTATGGTTCCGTTTTCTGTATTCTATGCCTTACATGCTCAGTACATTTTCCGTACTGACCCCTCTTTCTTCGGGGGCTGCGTTTCATGCCGCGCAGGTACACCCAGATGAGTTGAAGCTATTATAGAAGATGTTCCAGCGGAGTTGGCAAGCTCCACTTGCTCCTGGAGTGCTGCCGAGTCAGAGTGTGTGCGCTATGATGTCTGATTAATGTTAGAGACTTTTCAGACAGAGTTGTGGGTATAGAATGTCTGTTTTGTAAGCGGCTCCATCAGCCGATGTGTCATTTTGTGTTATGTGATAAATTCCATATGATTACAGATTTTGTTGATTTAAGAACAAAGAAAAAGAATATTTCTGAAAGCCTACTATCTATTTCATGTTTACTTGATTTAAAGGTTCAAAGAGGTTATGTGTGTATTAAGAGTCAGAGGGTTCGCTCGGCTCTAAGTAAGGGTCGGGTGCCCATCACACCCTAGCGGGATTAGGGTGTGACAGTTTTTCATATAAAAAGGATTTTGAGGATTAGTTGAACATTCCTTTGATTTTAATGATGGGTTTGGGTTAATTGGTGTCGAAATTGGTATTTTGATCATAAAATTCCCTTTTTTCCCTTAAGTCCCATTTTCCCAAATTAAAGAGCGGGTTTGACTCGAATAGAATATAACCAATATGGGTGTTATTCTTCTCGTATTCTTACATAGAATCTCTATATGATTAGAGTTTGATTGTGTGGAGACTCACTGTGAAGGAAAGGAATTAGCTCATGGTCCCTGATTTGCTGTTCGACATTCCAGGTAGGTTACGGCTTACTTTTGTGGTGAGACTTCAACTAGCGAAGCGTATATTTAGATAATATTGTCAGAGATTTCATATAAACCCTCGGGTATGAAGTTTGGGTTGGATGTTTCCTTAGGATTTGGTACTGCTTATGACGTGTTTGATCGGGCTTGTGGCCTGTAGACTCCATAGGACCTTGTTTGGTACGTTGTGCATAAATTGGTGGATTGTTTGTGAATTGGGAGTCAAATGGAAGGACGAAATTACTTGATATTGATACTGGTACTTAGTGTACGCCTTGTTATTAGTATAGCAATCTTGGAATATTTGACCCTTATTACTATGGAAATTGGAGATTCATTATGATTACTCTGTGGATCATTGTTGATGATATTGGTGCGCTTTGTAGGGCACGGTCGTGTATCATTTGTGATATTGGTGCGCTATGTTTGGCACGGCTTGAACTTGAGATCGTTCACGGATTATACTTGCATGGTTCCATATTCATACTCATATTAATGGCATATAGATTATTGAGTCATCCTAGGCTTGTGACACGGAATGAAGGAGATAGAAATACTAATCCTAAATTGTTAGGCTTCTTGATTGGTATTGATCATAGAAATGAGAAGGAAATATTGATGACTATGTTATTGTGAGACTTGATTATTAGTAGAATTGAGAGTTGTGACTCCATTGTAGTTTATCTTGTTGCCTTGATGATGATATTACTTGTGCGCCCCTGCGTGGCACGGTTGGCTGATACGATTCATTGATATTGTACTTGTATCATATTCATACTGCATACATTATTGCATTGGATACTGAGTCATCTCTAGGCTGTGTGCGGAGTGAACGATATTCTTCTGAGACATATTTGATATTGAGTCATCTCTGGGCGATGTGCGGAGTGACTAATATGGAACACTGATATTATGAGACCTTCAGATATTTGGTCCTCTGAGCTATGTGCGGAGTGACGGTGCTTGGACTTCGCGGGTCCCTATGGGTTGTGCTGCCGAGGCGTGGAGGTATTCCGCCATCGGAGTACAACAGTACAGGCATCGCATTGCATTCATACCTCATATTCCATTTCTTTGATTATACTTCTTGGTTGATTATGACTTGGTTACGGTGTTGGTTATACTACTTGGTTGTTTGTGAGTTAGACTATGGGATCGTACTAGAAGACTTGTTTGATATATGTAAATGGTTGGAAAAATTGAGATTAGTTGCTATAACATAAGGTTGAATATGAACGATGATTACGTGGAAAAGCATGACTTGTATTCTATCGTTTACTTGTTTTCTTTTACCTTATTGTCTTTATATATGTCAACTAGTCTTAGTCGGCCTATGATTACTACCAGTACCGTTGTTTTGTACTGGCCTATGCTTGCTGCATTCTTTTATGGATGCAGAGTATTAGACAGGTTCATTTTTTCCCTCGCGGTTGATCGGTGAGGCTGCTGTAGAGTCATTCTAAGGTGAGCACGATGATGGCCGGTGCCCGAATGTTCTGTCACTTACCTACTTGTCTTACTCTTATTTCGAGACAGTTGTATTTTGAGAATTTTTCATCTTCAGACTTGTAGTATTTAGTTAGTGCTCTTGTATGATCAGAGGTGGTTTATGATTACTTCCGCATTTATTATATATCCAGGTGATAGGCTTTGTTGCTTTGTTTTCTTCCGCTATATATATACTGGGTTTGTGAATGTTGAATTCAGGGTTCGCCTAACGAGGTGGGATAGGTAGGTGCCCGCGTGACTTTGTGAAATGGGGTCGTGACAGGAAATGCTGGGATTTTGAGTGGAATTCGCCGAGATTCAACAATTTTTTATATGGGTTTGTCGATTTTTGGGTGGGCATGTGGAAGAGATGGAAGGAGATGTTAAACATAGGGTTACGGGTATGGGTCTTGTATGGGGCGTGTTAGATTTTACATAATTAGATGGGTATGATATTTAATTAAATAAAAAATAAAATGGGGTGGGCCATTGAGATCGTGCCACATGTCCAGTTGAAAGTGGTCGTTAATCGTGAGGGCATATATGATCAATACACTAACGATAGGGGTATATATCATCGAAAAAGAAAACGGGAGACGAGTACAACTATTTCAGGAGAGTACAGGGGTATATATGACCCTTTTTCGTTTTATTAATCCGGAAAATATTTTCTCTCAAATTTTTATGGAAACAATTTCTCTTATTTTGAGGATTTTTTTTTATAGGAAAACATTTTCTAGGATCTTAAGTGCTACCAAACAAGACAATATTACGGAAAATATTTTCCGTCATACAAAACATACTTTGAATGTTAAATGTTCCTACCAATTTTTGATAATAGATATTTACCTCTTCTATATCAATTGATGTTTTATTAAAATACGCTAACACCGTTATAATACTACAGTCTTTTCCCAATTTATGTGGCACACTCTTTTTTTTTGTCCAAGCTAAAAAAGAATGTCATATTTTTATAATTAGAAATAATTTAACTTTAAAATTTTCATTTTACACTTAATGAAATGATTTAGAGCCTCACAAATGTTTGTGGTTTATTTTAGACCAAAAATTTCAAATACAGAAAGAACAACTGCCTTGGTTTGATGTCATCTGTGAACACCTTAAAAGCTCTAACCAGGTGCTATGGAATCAAAACCATATGAATATTCTCAGGCAACTGATGTCATCTGTAATATCCAATTTCAGCTTCTGCAGACCGTGGAACACCTCAAACTATTTCAATAGCTGATTCTGAGACTAGCCATACATCTCCAACATTTGTTTACACTCAGTAGCATAAACATCAGAAATGTTAATACCATACACTGACTAATATCTAATATAGGATCTGTCAGGCCAAGCTCAATGCATTACTGATACGTCTAAGTGCTTTTTGTTTTGATAGTGGTCGAACTGATTCAGAATCAGATAGAGACCTGGTCTGTGATCTATTATCTGTGCATCTTGCACTGTTGGCAGAGACAACTGTAAAGCCGAGCCACTTGCTGCACACAAGTACAGCAGTTGAGCTGACCCATGCTTTAGGTGAAATAATGAATGAGTGGTCTTTATCCATCCCACATGCTTCCCATTATATATACAACATGTTGCAACATATTGTGTATCACTTGAAAAACCTAAAAATCATCCAAAAGGTGCAGCCATCACAAGACTCTCTAAGTGTTCAACAAAGCTAATCACAAACTGAAGGATCTGTTTCCGACACTGAAGATGAGTTGTTCTCTTAGTTTGTTTTAAGCTTTGTTTCTTGTGCTTTAACTTGTAAACCTACTCTTCTTTTATAAGAAGCTGTTTTAGGTATTTCAAATTCTTAGTAGTTGTTAGGCGGTATACTTTTCAATCTATTAAGTGGTACCCTAGGCTAGTGTTTAGTCTAAAGATGTAAGTTGGGTTTGGCTAGAGGTAGTCAACCTTAGTTTCCTTAGCTAGATTTAGTCAAGTGGCGGTGTTTGCAATAGATGTATTGGAAAGGTGGAGGGACTACGGGAGTTAGTTCCTAGGTTTCTACTATTGTAAGGGTTGAGGGATTATGGGAGTTAGTTCCTAGCTTACAATAGGTTGTAATCTGAAGTTGCTCGTGTAGTGGATTTGAAATCCTATAGGGGTAGGTAGTGGTTTTTAATCCCTTGAGCAAGAAGTTTTCCACGGTAAAATTTTGCCTTCTGTACTTACTGCATTGCATCAAGGAACTAGTACACAACCAGGTCCCTCATAGATTGTTTGGTGGACGTACAATCTCTAACAATTATGAATATGCTTAATAGTTTAAGGTTTATTCTCTCCAGGTGTATTCTCTCCTTCTCTATTAGTTACTGCTATTGTAATTTCTTCTCCTGGATGTCCTTGACCTGATGTGCGGCACTGAAGCCTTATCCAAGTTGATTATTTTCTTTGCTCAATTGTTAACTCCTGAAACAATGAAAATTGAAAGGTACCTGCAAAATCAAAACTAAGTTAGTGAAAAATTCTGCTGCGGTGTTGCCTTCTCTCATTACATGTGCAAATTGCACTTACTTATCCTTCCTCAATCTGTGGATTCCATTCACCTCCATAGCTATGTTCCAAGACATTTTCCACCTTCCTTCCAATATATTCTTCATAGTTAATGAATCAGTTTCTATAATCACAGGCAAAAACTGGTTCATCACACATCATTGTAGTCCCTCTTTGATAGCAGTAGTTTCAACTAGGGTTGTTCAAAACCAAACAGTAACTGATAACCCAACCGCAAAATTAGATTATCGGTATTGGATTTTATCGAATTAACGGTTGGTGAACATATTAAAATTTTATAGTTAATGGTTTATCGGTGCGGGGGCCGATTACTCAATGTTCTTATCGGGTAAGCCGTTAACCCATTAAGAATTATCATATTTATATCTTTAATCCCTACCAAGGTTATGTAATTTTATTTGTGGTTAATCCCTATTGATATCTTTATTTAATCTTTTCATTTAGCGAACAAGAAGTTTCTATATGTTTGTTATTCACATGTATCCTTCCAATGCTTCCGCATAATGCTTTGATGGTTTAGGACTTAGAAGTAGTTTCCTTATTTTTGGATATCTGGTGTTAATAAAGGGGCCAAAAGGAGAAAGAGTTGTAGGAATTCAAAATCCATTTCAGCAAACTAGTAGGCAATATAGTACAAATTTAAGTTTTTCTGTCTCTTAGATTTCGCCGAAACACCGCCCGATAATTACTAACCCGATACCGAACTTGGCTAGCTTATTAGTACATTTAAAATCCGCTAATCGATAAGCCGAACCATTAAGCGTAATTATCTGCCCGATCCGCCCGATAAACAACCCTAGCTTCAACAGTTATGTTTATAGTATCTGGAATTTGTCTACCACTTGAATAGATCATGTCTCCATCTGAATTCCTGAAATAACATGTTGCTGAACTAGGTCTAGAATTACCTTTTGATGCACCATCAACGTTACATTTAAACCACCCTGCAGGAGGTTTACATCAGTGAATCACTTTGCATTCAATAGGTGGCCTATAACTCTCCAGTTTTAGTACCATCTTGGGCCAATAACATGAAATATCCTTTAACCTAGGATATTGACTTAGTAAAGATATATATGATATCATTAATATCATGTACCACTTTGCTATATAAAAATGAACCCCATATATGACAATATTCCTTCTCTTCCATAAATGCCATAGCATAAATGTTGGAATATCTTGATGAACAATTTTTAACTTAGCATTAGCTTTAGCTTCCCACCACTTAATGACTGTCTATTTTATTTGAACAAAAGGACCTTGCAAACATGCACCATTGATGAAATATTGCCACACCTTAGTTGTTATATCCCGCATTTTGTACATTCGGATAATTCAAGATAATTGCGGGAAGTTAAGAGCAAGGCTATGTTGTTGATCTTGTTTAGCACACAAGTGGTCTATGAAAATATTGATGCGGAAATATTGAGGAAGGCTAAGGGCAAATTTGGAAATTAGGAAAATAGTTTTCATGAATTACAAAAATTGGTTATGAAACAAAATGGGCTTGAAACAAAAAAAAAAAATTGGGCTTGAGAAAATGGCCAAGGTGGCCGGCCAAGCTAATGGGCCAAGGCCCATGTGGGAGTTAAATACATGCTACAAAAGATGATAAAGTCATCTTCAACACTAGAATAATCAAGAAACTTGGAGAGAAAAAGAGAAGACCAACAACAAGGGCCATTCGGCCAAGTGAGGGAGAAATTGAAGACCAAAAATCTTGATCCAAAAAATTAGTTCTACTAGTATTCCTACCAATTCAAGGGTCCTCTTTAACGTGGTATAGTTGTTGGAGCAAGGAAACCATCCATTTTTACAAGGAGCAACTCTAGCCAAGTTGAAGAGCTAAGAGGAAAAGGTAAGGTTTAACTCTCTTTCATATGTTATGGATGGTCTATGCATGTTGTTGAGTGTTGTAGTATGTGGAAATGAGTGAAATTCATGAAATATGCATGTGTGAGGGGTGACCGAATATAGTGGTGTTGTGTAGAAAAGATGAAATAATTTTATTTAGTAGTTTGATTGTTGTGTTGTGGATTCCATGATGTAAAATGAAGGTTTGGTGGCTTGAAATGAATTTGAAATCATTGTGCATTATTGAAGAAGTTAATTTGACATTAGTATGGTTTCTTATATTTGTAGGAATGATATTGCTAATGTGTAGGTTGTAAAATATAATTCTTGAATTTGAAAGTGAGACATGTGTTTGGAAGATTGTAAGTTGGGTTGTTGAAATTGAATTTGGAAGAAGGAAGTGTGTTGTTATGGTTCTTGTTGCTTTTGGAAAGTTTCGGGTGAAATGGCATATTGGCTAGATTGTTTTGAATATTGCATGACTTGTTTGAAGTATTCTTGGATTGTGTTGTAAGGTCTTGGGCAAGTATTTGAATGTGTAAGCATTGATGTTGGCTTGATTTCATGTGATTGAATTGAGTATAAATGGAATGCCGTCGGATTGTGTAGAAAGAATTGTTAATGTTAGAATGTATTTTGAAATAATTGTTAAAGTTGGAAGATATGATTGTTGGTATTGTGGTTGATATTTTGGCCGAGATAAATTCTCGGGTTTGTTGTTGTATCTTTGGCCGAGTTGAATTCTCGGGGATGATGTGTTTACTGGGGAAATGCTGCCGAAATTTCGGTAGATTATAAGTGAATTTGTTTGAGGAGCTAAGTCAAGTGAATGACAATGAATCTAATGATTATGTAAAATCTTCTTGAATGTAGAATAGCAAGCTTGGATAAATAAGCGTAGCTAATAAGGCGTGGCACAGGTATGTAAGGCTTACCCTTTCTTTCTTTTGACATGTCCTAGAGCTAAGTAAGGTATGACATGGCACGCACCTTGGGGTAACTCTACTCTTTGATTCCGAGCTTGGTTATGATGCTTATTCTCTTTTGTCATGAGCATGTCCCGTATGGCTGAGTCTATTGTATGATTAATAAATTTTTAAGCTACTTCGTATGGTTTTGATATGTAGCCATGATTCCGAAGCTCTGTTTGATGTGCTTCCGAGGTTGCCTATGATTCTGATTCACTTCTGATATAAGTATGTCTAATATGATCGAGCTTATTACATGATTGAATAATGAGATGAGTATAAAGAGTTTTGTTTATGAAAGAGTTCTGTAAGTTTTAATGTCCCTAACTTTCGTAAAAGATATTGGATTTGCTTTGAAACGTTTGTAAAAGTTCTGTGGTAAAAATGTCCGTAAATTTCCCATACTAACTCCGATTGACTAGAAACATGTTTATGATCCTTCAAGGTCGGTATGTGTACGTATATATCGAGTCTTGATTTATGTGCATATGGTTTCGCACTACTCTATTCGTGCAAGTCTCAGTAGGTCCTCCACTGCGTCCCGGGCCAAGGTATGTTCTCGTGCGCATTTCTCTGCATTGTTCACCGCGTCCCTCTCACTTGCGGGCCGGGGCATGTTATGTATATGATATGATGACATTATGATGTGATGACGGGGTGGTGGCCAGGATGGCACATGATTTATTCATCGCGTCCCGCAAAAGAGGGTCGGGGCACGTTACATGCATATATGATACATGATATTGACATATGATGATTCTATTTACCGCGTCCTTCACTGGAGGGCCGGGGCACGTTATATGCATACATGATATATGATTTACCGCGTCCCTCACTGGAGGGCCAGGGCACGTTATATGCAAATGTGATACATGATGACGACGTATATGATTTCATTTACCGCGTCCCTCAATGGAGGGTCGGGGCACGTTATATATGATATATGGTAATGACATGCATGAATTTCTCACCGCGTCCCTCACTGGAGGGCCGAGGCACGTTATATGACATATGACACATGATGATGGCATACATGATTTTCATTTACGATTTATGATGACATACATGATTTCCAATTCAAAAAGGCAAGTGCTTTGATGTTTTAAAAGTTCATACTTGATTCTGGTAAATCTCTGTTTCAGTTATGATTCTCCTTTACTGTGATTTTTGCCTTACATGCTCAGTACATTTTCCGTACTGACCCCTTTTCTTCGGGGGCTGCGTGTCATGCCACGCAGTTACACCCAGATGAGTGGAAGATATTACAGAAGATGTTCCAGTGAAGTTGGCAAGCTCCACTTGTTCCTGGAGTGCTGCCGAGTCAGAGTATACGTGCTATGATGTCTGATTAATGTTAGAGACTTTGCAGACAGAGTCGTGGGTATTGGTTGTCGGTTCTGTAAGCGGCTCCATCAGCCGATATGTCATCCTGTATTATGATATAAATTCTACATGATTATGGATTTTTGGTTTGATTTGAGAATAACAGGAAGGATATTTCTGAAAGTATCACTATGTATTTCATTCTATTTGATTTAAAAGTCCGAAAAGAATATGTATGTAATAAGAGTCAGAGGGTTCGCTCGGCCCTGAGGAAGGGTCGGGTGCCCATCACACCCCAGCGGGACTAGGGTGTGACAAAGTGGTATCAGAGCAGGTTTGTGCTAGAGGTTGTCTGCAAGGCCTTGTCCGGTAGAGTCCTGTTTATGGTGTGAAGCACGCTACATTTATAAACAGGAGGTTACGGGGCATCTAGGGATTGTTGACCTTCTTTCTGTCATAGATCGTGCGATAGAGCCAAGTCATAAGAAATGAGATTCCTTTTGTAAGCCTTATATACGACGGAAGGAGGTAAGTGATGATATGGAAAGTCACTGCGGTAAGTATTGATATATTTTGTTCTGTTACCTGAAACCGGAAGCTCTGGATGGTTAGAATGTGATATATAGCCGTATGCTCTGTACGAAATTTTTGATATTTGCTGTGTACAAATTCTGAAAAGAAAGAATGATATAAGAGGAACAAGGTCTGATGGAGGATTCAGAAAGTCGACAATTAATTTTGCTGCAGGTTATTATGTAAAAGTGGTGAGTAGGAATTCAAATAGGCTGACACCCGAGTACTTACAAGTAATGACGATGAAAGTGTGATCATTACCATCGGGACTCTGGGAATCCAGGACGGAAGGTAATTATACATGAAAGCGAAAGGTGAACATTGAGGATCGAAAAGGGAAAAACAGTAATTGTTAAGGAAAGGACGTGTTACGAGAGTGTCTCGGGATCTATAAGACTTCGACTGGTTCCAGACCATGTAATAAAAGTCATGCGAGGAAGTGGACGCGATTATATCGGCATTAAGGCACCGGATTCCATCAAAGTTTCGAGGTTAAGCGTGCTAAGGTGGGAGAAATTTTAGGATGAGTGACCCCCTGGGAAGTGAACTGAAAGTTCTATAAATTGAAACATAAGCAGAAAATGAGAAGCTAGAGTAACCTAAGGAGAACTAGAGTATACGGGATGGTTGGAGACCATAATAGGCCACATAGGATGAGACAAACTAGATCGGTGAAGAGAAAGAAAGTGCATCACAGCTTTGGAATTAGGATAGGCTTGAATAGTGTTTGGAAGTGTTTTGTGGGATAGTTGATAGCAAATATATATAATTATATATATGTATATGTGAATGCGTATGATATCCCATATATGATTGTACCGGTGGATACGTGAGTTCCAGCAACCGGCGCTACGGTAAAGAAGGCAGCAATCAAGTAAGGGTACTGAAGTTCGAGTAATAGCAAAAATAGATGGTACAAGTATTACAAGGTAAGCTGCTATTATTTTCACTATGGGTTAAGAATGGAAAAGTCTTAATACAAGGATATTGAAAAAGAAAGAGAGTGTAAACTGTAAGGATGTTGTGCTAAAGGCAAAGGTAGCGAGACGCTCGAAAAATATGGACGCATAGCTGCAACACAAATGCGTAGTTAAAGGAGAACTACGAGTAAGTAAGTTAAATAAGTAAAGGGACTAATAGTGGATGAAAGAGTATGGAGATGTGGACAAATGAGGATATAGACAGAAAGAAAAAGGAAAACTTATGGTAAGGAGTTTTCGATATGTTATGCGTAGAGTTGGGAAGAAGGACGAGGAATGAAATATAATCGGAGACGGGGGTACTCGAAGATTGTGACATATAAGGAACCCCTTATAAAGGGAGGGAGAACATATTATATTAGACTTAGAAAGGACTCGCAACATTTTCAGGCTCCAGAAGAGGAAAATTTATTAGCTCGGGGCTAGAGTTCAAAATATATCGGCATATCAAGAGAATACATGAAAGGAATAGAAACGAAATGACAATGAGTGTACCGTGAGGCCGACATAAAGGGAAAGAATGAAGGGTAACTTGAGAGAATGCTTCTTGTCAACATGAATTATGATATGTTTATGCCATGGTTTGAATCCCTTATATCGGCAAACTGGTGTCGTACCTAAGTACGCAGTGATATGTTTTAAAGGGTAGCAAAGGGAGCAAGAAAAGCCTACAAGCTAAGGTTGCAAAGAATAATGGAGAGAGTGATAAGACTCAAAGGATATTTCGGATGACAACGACTATTGTAATAAAAGTACCTACGATTGGTGGTTTGGAAAGTTTTGAAAGAAAGAAAGAACGCAGCGTTTGTGAAGGAGCAAAAAGGGTTCATTGGATACTAGAAAATAGTTCATGGACCATTAATGATACGGAGCATAAGAATATATGCTACGAATTTATATGAATCATCGTCGTGAAGCGGTGCTCGATTATATTTGTACGGAATCCACACCAGAGAGCCGACAAGGAATAACGATGGCTGAAACGAGCGCCAATACGAAGGCACCAAAAGAAAAGTATACCTGTGAGGGAAGGAAGCAAAGAAAACGTTGTAATGAGAACTTAGAAATGTTGCGAACTAAGAAGTTAAGTGAACTCGGATCATAAGCTACCATAAGGATAACTGGACTGCGAAGGGTGATAAATGGTAAAGAAACATTAAAAGGGATTGTGACAAAAACATAAAGAAACAGGGGGCGAAGAAAAGAGAACACCAAAGGCCGAGGGATACTTATGGCATGGTAAGCGACACTGCAATACTGTAGAACAAATGAGAGCAAGGAACAGCCGGTGGCCATATCGGATCGTTAAGTGAAGATTGCGCGCCAAAGACATGGCTTCTGTTAAGGTGTGGTGATGAAACAACAACAGAGAAGAAATGACCTGGAAAGGACAAGGATAATGAGTTGGCGCGGCGGAGTTGAAAAAAAAAATCCGTGACACGGAATGAGGATTCATGTAAAGATCGAGAAGTTCGATTGTGAAGGAAAATAGGGTGAAAGATAAGGAATGGGCATGAAGGAAAGGACAACTATAAGAGGGACCCTCCCGAAGTATTATAAGACCCTATAAGATCAGTTGAACATTCGAGGACGAATGTTCTAAAGGGGGGGATGATGTTCTATCCCGAATTTTGTACATTCGGATAATTCAAGATAATTGCGGGAAGTTAAGAGCAAGGCTATGTTCTTGATCTTGTTTAGCACACAAGTTGTCTATGAAAATATTGATGCGGAAATATTGAGGAAGGCTAAGGGCAAATTTGGAAATTAGGAAAATAGTTTTCATGAATTACAAAAATTGGTTATGAAACAAAATGGGCTTGAAACAAAAAAGAAATATTTGGTCTTGAGAAAATAGCCAAGGTGGCCAGCCAAGCTAATGGGCCAAGGCCCATGTGGGAGTTAAATATATGCTACAAAAGATGACAAAGTCATCTTCAACACTAGAATAATCAAGAAACTTGGAGAGAAAAAGAGAAGACCAACAACAAGGGCCATTCGACCAAGTGAGGGAGAAATTGAAGACCAAATATCTTGATCCAAAAAATCATTTCTACTAGTATTCCTACCAATTCAAGGGTCCTCTTTAACGTGGTATAGTTGTTGGAGCAAGGAAACCATCCATTTTTACAAGGAGCAACTCTAGCCAAGTTGAAGAGCTAAGAGGAAAAGGTAAGGTTTAACTCTCTTTCATATGTTATGGATGGTCTATGCATGTTGTTGAGTGTTGTAGTATGTGGAAATGGGTGAAATTCATGAAATATGCATGTGTGAGGGGTGGCCGAATATAGTGGTGTTGTGTAGAAAAGATGAAATAATTTTATTTAGTAGTTTGATTGTTGTGTTGTGGATTCCATGATGTAAAATGAAGGTTTGGTGGCTTGAAATGAATTTGAAATCATTGTGCATTATTGAAGAAGTTAATTTGACATTAGTATGGTTTCTTATATTTGTAGGAATGATATTGCTAATGTCACGACCCAGCCCCGTGGGCCGCGACTGGTGCCCTATTTGGACACCCAAACTGATTTACGTACCAGATCGACATATCAAAGATTTATTCAGACTTAACATACGTTATTTCAAATAGATACTAAGAACAAATGTCATCTTAAGCAGCTGCCCGTACAGAAATATCATATCAAATCCGGTAGGCTGGCGGAATACACATCGCCAAGATATACAAACATATACAAACATATGGGCCGTTTTGGCCATAACAGCAACCGGGACCGCTTAAGGCACAGATCATAAACAGAAACGAACAAACATGACCCATGACCCACATATATGACTACAGGCCTCTACAAAACATAACAGAAACATATGACGGGACAGGGCCCCGCCGTACCCCAGATAGTCATACATATATACACAGATATATACAATGAAAGGTCTTTACCAAAAGTATGGGCTCCGAGTCAAAGGAGCACTCCAAAATAGCAGAATGTATCCTACACTGGCGGGTCACCAGAACAAACGTCTGTACTTGCGGGCATGAAACGCAGCCCCCGAAGAAAGGGGGTCAGTACGAAATATGTACTGAGTATGTAAAGCATGAAGTACAGTAATCCAAATCAGAACTGAAATAGGGAGTATGGAAAGCGGTTACAGAATCAGTATATCAAACCTGTTTTTAAAAACATAAATAATGCAAATAAAATCATGCATAAGGCTCAGGAACGTGGTCGCCACTCCGACACTGGCGCCACAGCACATCATACTCCAGAAGGTTTCAAATCTCCATACAATCCCCGAACATATCATATCATCATATCATATCAAAACATCAGAACATATCATATGCCATATCACATCATAATGCCGTATATATGTATAAGCGGTACCCGGCCCTATGGCTAGGTCTCGGGAACCGCAACACATCTTACCGCCGAATATACATAGTGCGCACGATCACAATACCGGCCCAGGATTCGGCGAACGATATCATAGTAGTGGGCACGAGCAGAGTAGTGCGGAAACTATATGCATATAAATAAATAAATTTCGAAAGTCGATGAACAAATATATTTACGGCATCCGAAGGCTCAGAAATCAGTTTCGGGTCAATCGGAGTTAGTATACGAAAATTACAAACTTTTGAAGTACATAACTTTCTAAAAGCATTTCAGAAGCTCTTTTCGGAAATTCAAGTGACATTCATAGTAGGGGAACTTTCAACCATTCCTATGGATCAAATCAAATGGAGCCTTTAAGATCATATGTACGTATCAAAATATATGTATCCAAAGCTTTAGCCATATCAAATACTTTTCGGACATCATTATGGATCACATATTCATACTAGGAAACTTGCGGATAACATTATGGATCAAATCAAATGGGGACTTTAAGACCATATTTTCATATCGAAATATTCGTCAAAGGCTTTAGTCTTCTCGTTTTTCTTTCGAACAACATTCGGAACATAACAAATAGAATCTTTGAACATCATAAAATATGTATCCAGTCATATGGAATAGCTTATGGAGGTCAGCATTGATGTTGGCTTGATTTCATGTGATTGAATTGAGTATAAATGGAATGCCGTCGGATTGTGTAGAAAGAATTGTTAATGTTAGAATGTATTTTGAAATAATTGTTAAAGTTGGAAGATATGATTGTTGGTATTGTTGTTGATATTTTGGCCGAGCTAAATTCTCGGGTTTGTTGTTGTATCTTTGGCCGAGTTGAATTCCCGGGGATGATGTGTTTATAGGGGAAATGCTGCCGAAATTTCGGCAGATTATAAGTGAATTTGTTTGAGGAGCTAAGTCAAGTGAATGACAATGAATCTAATGATTATGTAAAATCTTCTTTAATGTAGAATAGCAAGCTTGGATAAATAAGCGTAGCTAATAAGGCGTGGCACAGGTATGTAAGGCTTACCCTTTCTTTCTTTTGGCATGTCCTAGAGCTAAGTAAGGTATGACATGGCACGCACCTTGGGGTAACTCTACTCTTTGATTCCGAGCTTGGTTATGATGCTTATTATCTTTTGTCATGAGCATGTCCCGTATGGCTGAGTCTATTGTATGATTAATAAATGAATAAGCTACTTTATATGGTTTTGATATGTAGCTAGGATTCCGAAGCTCTGTTTGATGTGCTTCCGAGGTTGCCTATGATTCTGATTCACTTCTGATATAAGTATGTCTAATATGATCGAGCTTATTACATGATTGAATAATGAGATGAGTATAAAGAGTTTTGTGTCTGAAAGAGTTCTGTAAGTTTTAATGTCCCTAACTTTCGTAAAAGATATTGGATTTGCTTTGAAACATTCGTAAAAGTTCTGTGGTAAAAATGTCCGTTACTTTCCCATACTAACTCCGATTGACTTGAAACATGTTTATGATCCTTCAAGGTCGGTATGTGTACGTATATATCGATTCTTGATTTATGTGCATATGGTTTCGCACTAGTCTGTTCGTGCATGTCTCAGTATGTCCTCCACTGCGTCCCGGGCCAGGGTATGTTCTCGTGCGTATTTCTCTGCATTGTTCACCGCGTCCCTCTCACTTGCGGGCCGGAGCATGTTATGTATATGATATGATGACATTATGATGTGATGACGGGGTGGTGGCCAGGATGGCACATGATTTATTCACCGCGTCTCGCAAAAGAGGGTCGGGGCACGTTACATGCATATATGATACATGATATTGACATATGATGATTCTATTTACCGCGTCCCTCACTGGAGGGCCGGGGCACGTTATATGCATACATAATATATGATTTACCGCGTCCCTCACTGGAGGGCCGGGGCACGTTATATGCAAATGTGATACATGATGACGACGTACATGATTTCATTTACCGCGTCCCTCAATGGAGGGTCGGGGCACGTTATATATGATATATGGTAATGACATGCATGAATTTCTCACCGCGTCCCTCACTGGAGGGCCGGGGCACGTTATATGACATATGACACATGATGATGGCATACATGATTTTCATTTACGATTTATGATGACATACATGAATTCCAATTCAAAAAGGCAAGTGCTTTGATGTTTTAAAAGTTCATACTTGATTCTGGTAAATCTCTGTTTTAGTTATGATTCTCATTTACTGTGATTTTTGCCTTACATGCTCAGTACATTTTCCGTACTGACCCCCTTTCTTCGGGGGTTGCGTTTCATGCCACGCAGGTACACCCAGATGAGTGGAAGATATTACAGAAGATGTTTCAGTGAAGTTGGCAAGCTCCACTTGTTCATGGAGGGTTGCCGAGTCAGAGTATACGTTCTATGATGTCTGATTAATGTTAGAGACTTTGCAGACAGAGTCGTGGGTATTGGTTGTCGGTTCTGTAAGCGGCTCCATCAGCCGATATGTCATCCTGTATTATGATATAAATTCTACATGATTATGGATTTTTGGTTTGATTTGAGAATAACAGGAAGGATATTTCTGAAAGTATCAGTATGTATTTCATTCTATTTGATTTAAAAGTCCAAAAAGAATATGTATGTAATAAGAATCAGAGGGTTCGCTCGGCCCTGAGGAAAGGTCGGGTGCCCATCACACCCCAGCGGGACTAGGGTGTGACATTAGTTGCAAATTTTCTAGAAGAAACAAATGCTCCATTGTTTCTTATTTTGGATTTATACATCAACTACATCTTGACAGCATTGCAATGTGCATCCTATCCAACACTTCACCAATAGAATACTTGGCTTTCCACAATCCCTATAGGAAAAGTAATATGTTAAAAGGTAATCCTTTCACCCATAGTTTCTCAAAATATGATGAAAATTCCTATTTCTCAAGAGTTCCCATGCACTGCTAACTGTGAACTTCCCTGAGCTTGTTCTCATCCACCATGCATGATCCCACTATTGTGATCCCTCCATGTTTGCAAGGTTTAACCTAACATGTTCCACAATACCTACCGGGAGTACTTAATTCATTCTGTTAAAATTCCACCCGTCCTCAGTCATCAGTTCAACAATATCCTCTATTGATTGATCCACCTGAATCTCATGATGTATTTGTAGATTCAAAGGCCCTATGAGGAGAGGTAAATCAGTTTCGATGGGTTAGAGAGATTCCCAAACATCCTCTCC
Organism: Lycium barbarum; assembly: GCF_019175385.1. NCBI lineage: Eukaryota > Viridiplantae > Streptophyta > Magnoliopsida > Solanales > Solanaceae > Lycium > Lycium barbarum. The sequence goes on along the minus strand of NC_083342.1, from coordinate 59,975,200 downwards.
ATGGGTTAGAGAGATTCCCAAACATCCTCTCCATTATTGCATACCACAAATGGGATCTCCTCAGCCATCATCCTGGAGAATATTGCCTAATACCATAGAATTCTATGCATCCTATGCGGCCGAAATAAACAACAGGTTTAGGAAAGTGCAGAAGAAGAAGAAACCGGTGAGGCTTACAAAGGTTACGGTCCGAGGGTTGAGAATTGACATATCCAGTAGAGCCGTCAACCGCTTCTATTTTGGTGATTATTTCGTGTCTCCTAAAAATGTGGACGAGCTTGAATATAGATGGAGAGGTGACGGGGAGGAGAAACTAAGCGAGTTACCATGGGTAGCTTCTATAATTGCCGGCATACCAACTTAAAGGTTCCGATCAAACAAGGTGACCTCTCTCTTGAGGCCAAATTCTGGTGGAGCATCCTTATCAACAGGTTCTACCCTACTCAGTCTGATAGTCAGATCACTATTGATTATGTCCTACTAAGTCTGAGATAGTTCTCAGTTATGTCCAATTTTTGGGTAATTTCGTTAGGAATTTTTGGAAAACTCAAACATGAAAGTTGTAGGTATCTGAAATAACTTTCCAACCATATAAAGTGGGGCTCAATCAAAGCTACATACAGGGAGTTATGACCATTTTACTGAGCATATATCGATATCAGAAGGCTAAGGGCAAATTTGGAAATTAGGAAAATAGTTTTCATGAATTACAAAAATTGGTTATGAAACAAAATGGGCTTGAAACAAAAAAGAAATATTTGGTCTTGAGAAAATAGCCAAGGTGGCCAGCCAAGCTAATGGGCCAAGGCCCATGTGGGAGTTAAATATATGCTACAAAAGATGACAAAGTCATCTTCAACACTAGAATAATCAAGAAACTTGGAGAGAAAAAGAGAAGACCAACAACAAGGGCCATTCGACCAAGTGAGGGAGAAATTGAAGACCAAATATCTTGATCCAAAAAATCATTTCTACTAGTATTCCTACCAATTCAAGGGTCCTCTTTAACGTGGTATAGTTGTTGGAGCAAGGAAACCATCCATTTTTACAAGGAGCAACTCTAGCCAAGTTGAAGAGCTAAGAGGAAAAGGTAAGGTTTAACTCTCTTTCATATGTTATGGATGGTCTATGCATGTTGTTGAGTGTTGTAGTATGTGGAAATGGGTGAAATTCATGAAATATGCATGTGTGAGGGGTGGCCGAATATAGTGGTGTTGTGTAGAAAAGATGAAATAATTTTATTTAGTAGTTTGATTGTTGTGTTGTGGATTCCATGATGTAAAATGAAGGTTTGGTGGCTTGAAATGAATTTGAAATCATTGTGCATTATTGAAGAAGTTAATTTGACATTAGTATGGTTTCTTATATTTGTAGGAATGATATTGCTAATGTCACGACCCAGCCCCGTGGGCCGCGACTGGTGCCCTATTTGGACACCCAAACTGATTTACGTACCAGATCGACATATCAAAGATTTATTCAGACTTAACATACGTTATTTCAAATAGATACTAAGAACAAATGTCATCTTAAGCAGCTGCCCGTACAGAAATATCATATCAAATCCGGTAGGCTGGCGGAATACACATCGCCAAGATATACAAACATATACAAACATATGGGCCGTTTTGGCCATAACAGCAACCGGGACCGCTTAAGGCACAGATCATAAACAGAAACGAACAAACATGACCCATGACCCACATATATGACTACAGGCCTCTACAAAACATAACAGAAACATATGACGGGACAGGGCCCCGCCGTACCCCAGATAGTCATACATATATACACAGATATATACAATGAAAGGTCTTTACCAAAAGTATGGGCTCCGAGTCAAAGGAGCACTCCAAAATAGCAGAATGTATCCTACACTGGCGGGTCACCAGAACAAACGTCTGTACTTGCGGGCATGAAACGCAGCCCCCGAAGAAAGGGGGTCAGTACGAAATATGTACTGAGTATGTAAAGCATGAAGTACAGTAATCCAAATCAGAACTGAAATAGGGAGTATGGAAAGCGGTTACAGAATCAGTATATCAAACCTGTTTTTAAAAACATAAATAATGCAAATAAAATCATGCATAAGGCTCAGGAACGTGGTCGCCACTCCGACACTGGCGCCACAGCACATCATACTCCAGAAGGTTTCAAATCTCCATACAATCCCCGAACATATCATATCATCATATCATATCAAAACATCAGAACATATCATATGCCATATCACATCATAATGCCGTATATATGTATAAGCGGTACCCGGCCCTATGGCTAGGTCTCGGGAACCGCAACACATCTTACCGCCGAATATACATAGTGCGCACGATCACAATACCGGCCCAGGATTCGGCGAACGATATCATAGTAGTGGGCACGAGCAGAGTAGTGCGGAAACTATATGCATATAAATAAATAAATTTCGAAAGTCGATGAACAAATATATTTACGGCATCCGAAGGCTCAGAAATCAGTTTCGGGTCAATCGGAGTTAGTATACGAAAATTACAAACTTTTGAAGTACATAACTTTCTAAAAGCATTTCAGAAGCTCTTTTCGGAAATTCAAGTGACATTCATAGTAGGGGAACTTTCAACCATTCCTATGGAGCAAATCAAATGGAGCCTTTAAGATCATATGTACGTATCAAAATATATGTATCCAAAGCTTTAGCCATATGAAATACTTTTCGGACATCATTATGGATCACATATTCATACTAGGAAACTTGCGGATAACATTATGGATCAAATCAAATGGGGACTTTAAGACCATATTTTCATATCGAAATATTCGTCAAAGGCTTTAGTCTTCTCGTTTTTCTTTCGAACAACATTCGGAACATAACAAATAGAATCTTTGAACATCATAAAATATGTATCCAGTCATATGGAATAGCTTATGGAGGTCAAAGATGTTAGCCATCCTAATGGCTCTCAGAATAGGATTTTCTTTAGGAGCATACTTATACGTTATTTGTTCATTCCAAAAAGGTCATGCCAAAAGAAAGAAAGGTAGGCTTTACATACCTCAATCGCTCGCTAACAAATCCCGATCACTCGCTAGACAAATCCCGACTCAAGTCTCGGGTTCTCCAAGATCTACAATAGCGTTATTAATTAACAAACATTAGCTACAAGTACTTAGAAATCCAAATTCTAACTAGTACTTGTCTACAGAAATTCGGCAGCATCTCCCCTGTAAATTCAACAACCCCGAGAATTTAACTCGACCAAATTCATCAACAACCACACCAACGATACCAACAACCATAATAATAGTCATCAAGAATCAATTTAAACGCATTCTAACATTAATAACTTTCTTCTCTACATAGTGTATCATATTCGATTCAACTACGTCCTTCCAAGCCAATATCGACACTTACATATTCACTACTAATTCAAGATCATTCAAATACAATTCAAAAGCATTTCATACAATTCTACAAAATATTCAACAATCCCACCAAAAACCATACTTCACTCGAAACCTCCAATCTTCGACACGAACATTCATAACACATTTGTTTTATCCTCCAATTTCATCAACAACAATAACCATTCATACTTTAGCAATTCCATTCCCATAATTACATAAGACCATAATAAAATCACACAATTTTCCTACAACAACTTACAACTAATTTTCATGTCAATCTTGAACCATTATTCTTCCATTTACATCACAAGGTCACAACAACACAATTAACAATCTAAATAAAATTAATCCATCTTCTCCTCACCATAACAACATCACACGGCCACATATACTTACACACACCCACACGGCTCACTCAACACACAACAACTCCATGATTATCATTCAATTCTACTCACTATATCATATATAAATCTTCCATAACAAGAAAAGGATAGAATTCGTACCTTTTTCCAATTTTCCCACTTGCTAAAAAAAGTACTTTCTTGCCTCAAAATTTATATCCCGTTGAAAAGGGTCTTGAGCTTAGTAGGGATACTAGAAAATTAGGATTTTTGGATCAAGGTTGATGGCTAAATTTTTTTTTCCTTGGGTTGGCCGAACCCCTCTCTTGTTCTTGCTCTCTCTCTTTCTTTTGTTTCTTGAACTTTCTTGACACTTCTTGAAAAAGAAGACTATGTGGCCCTTTTTATTATTTGCTACATGAATTAATTAGTTATGGGCTTGGGCCATTTTTTGCCCATGGCCGGCCACTACTATATTTTTGGGCCTTTTGTTTCTTTTTTTTTTGATTTTTTTCTAGCCCAATTAGTTATGGGTCCTATTTTGTAATTCCCGAAACTAATTTATGAAATTCCTAATTTTGCCCTTGGCCTTCCTCCATATTTCCACATCAACACTTCATGAACAACACATATATATTGAATAAAAATCAAATATGACATTATTTCTTACAAGTCAAAATTATTTCGAATTTTCCGAATGTGCAAAATTACGGGATATAACATATAATGTTTAGGTTGTAAAATATAATTCATGAATTTGAAAGTGAGACATGTGTTTGGAAGATTGTAAGTTGGGTTGTTGAAATTGAATTTGAAAGAAGGAAGTGTGTTGTTATGGTTCTTGTTGCTTTTGGAAGGTTTAGGGTGAAATGGCATATTGGCTAGATTGTTTTCAATATTGCATGACTTGTTTGAAGTATTCTTGGATTGTGTTGTAAGGTCTTGGGCAAGTATTTGAATGTGTCAGCATTGATGTTGGCTTGATTTCATGTGATTGAATTGAGTATAAATGGAATGCCGTCGGATTGTGTAGAAAGAATTGTTAATGTTAGAATGTATTTTGAAATAATTGTTAAAGTTGGAAGATATGATTGTTGGTATTGTTGTTGATATTTTGGCCGAGCTAAATTCTCGGGTTTGTTGTTGTATCTTTGGCCGAGTTGAATTCTCGGGGATGATGTGTTTATAGGGGAAATGCTGCCGAAATTTCGGCAGATTATAAGTGAATTTGTTTGAGGAGCTAAGTCAAGTGAATGACAATGAATCTAATGATTATGTAAAATCTTCTTTAATGTAGAATAGCAAGCTTGGATAAATAAGCGTAGCTAATAAGGCGTGGCACAGGTATGTAAGGCTTACCCTTTCTTTCTTTTGGCATGTCCTAGAGCTAAGTAAGGTATGACATGGCACGCACCTTGGGGTAACTCTACTCTTTGATTCCGAGCTTGGTTATGATGCTTATTATCTTTTGTCATGAGCATGTCCCGTATGGCTGAGTCTATTGTATGATTAATAAATGAATAAGCTACTTTATATGGTTTTGATATGTAGCTAGGATTCCGAAGCTCTGTTTGATGTGCTTCCGAGGTTGCCTATGATTCTGATTCACTTCTGATATAAGTATGTCTAATATGATCGAGCTTATTACATGATTGAATAATGAGATGAGTATAAAGAGTTTTGTGTCTGAAAGAGTTCTGTAAGTTTTAATGTCCCTAACTTTCGTAAAAGATATTGGATTTGCTTTGAAACATTCGTAAAAGTTCTGTGGTAAAAATGTCCATTACTTTCCCATACTAACTCCGATTGACTTGAAACATGTTTATGATCCTTCAAGGTCAGTATGTGTACGTATATATCGATTCTTGATTTATGTGCATATGGTTTCGCACTAGTCTGTTCGTGCATGTCTCAGTATGTCCTCCACTGCGTCCCGGGCCAGGGTATGTTCTCGTGCGTATTTCTCTGCATTGTTCACCGCGTCCCTCTCACTTGCGGGCCGGAGCATGTTATGTATATGATATGATGACATTATGATGTGATGACGGGGTGGTGGCCAGGATGGCACATGATTTATTCACCGCGTCTCGCAAAAGAGGGCCGGGGCACGTTACATGCATATATGATACATGATATTGACATATGATGATTCTATTTACCGCGTCCCTCACTGGAGGGCCGGGGCACGTTATATGCATACATAATATATGATTTACCGCGTCCCTCACTGGAGGGCCGGGGCACGTTATATGCAAATGTGATACATGATGACGACGTACATGATTTCATTTACCGCGTCCCTCAATGGAGGGTCGGGGCACGTTATATATGATATATGGTAATGACATGCATGAATTTCTCACCGCGTCCCTCACTGGAGGGCCGGGGCACGTTATATGACATATGACACATGATGATGGCATACATGATTTTCATTTACGATTTATGATGACATACATGAATTCCAATTCAAAAAGGCAAGTGCTTTGATGTTTTAAAAGTTCATACTTGATTCTGGTAAATCTCTGTTTTAGTTATGATTCTCATTTACTGTGATTTTTGCCTTACATGCTCAGTACATTTTCCGTACTGACCCCCTTTCTTCGGGGGTTGCGTTTCATGCCACGCAGGTACACCCAGATGAGTGGAAGATATTACAGAAGATGTTTCAGTGAAGTTGGCAAGCTCCACTTGTTCATGGAGGGTTGCCGAGTCAGAGTATACGTTCTATGATGTCTGATTAATGTTAGAGACTTTGCAGACAGAGTCGTGGGTATTGGTTGTCGGTTCTGTAAGCGGCTCCATCAGCCGATATGTGATCCTGTATTATGATATAAATTCTACATGATTATGGATTTTTGGTTTGATTTGAGAATAACAGGAAGGATATTTCTGAAAGTATCACTATGTATTTCATTCTATTTGATTTAAAAGTCCGAAAAGAATATGTATGTAATAAGAATCAGAGGGTTCGCTCGGCCCTGAGGAAAGGTCGGGTGCCCATCACACCCCAGCGGGACTAGGGTGTGACATTAGTTGCAAATTTTCTAGAAGAAACAAATGCTCCATTGTTTCTTATTTTGGATTTATACATCAACTACATCTTGACAGCATTGCAATGTGCATCCTATCCAACACTTCACCAATAGAATACTTGGCTTTCCACAATCCCTATAGGAAAAGTAATATGTTAAAAGGTAATCCTTTCACCCATAGTTTCTCAAAATATGATGAAAATTCCTATTTCTCAAGAGTTCCCATGCACTGCTAACTGTGAACTTCCCTGAGCTTGTTCTCATCCACCATGCATGATCCCACTATTGTGATCCCTCCATGTTTGCAAGGTTTAACCTAACATGTTCCACAATACCTACCGGGAGTACTTAATTCATTCTGTTAAAATTCCACCCGTCCTCAGTCATCAGTTCAACAATATCCTCTATTGATTGATCCACCTGAATCTCATGATGTATTTGTAGATTCAAAGGCCCTATGAGGAGAGGTAAATCAGTTTCGATGGGTTAGAGAGATTCCCAAACATCCTCTCCATGGGTTAGAGAGATTCCCAAACATCCTCTCCATTATTGCATACCACAAATGGGATCTCCTCAGCCATCATCCTGGAGAATATTGCCTAATACCATAGAATTCTATGCATCCTATGCGGCCGAAATAAACAACAGGTTTAGGAAAGTGCAGAAGAAGAAGAAACCGGTGAGGCTTACAAAGGTTACGGTCCGAGGGTTGAGAATTGACATATCCAGTAGAGCCGTCAACCGCTTCTATTTTGGTGATTATTTCGTGTCTCCTAAAAATGTGGACGAGCTTGAATATAGATGGAGAGGTGACGGGGAGGAGAAACTAAGCGAGTTACCATGGGTAGCTTCTATAATTGCCGGCATACCAACTTAAAGGTTCCGATCAAACAAGGTGACCTCTCTCTTGAGGCCAAATTCTGGTGGAGCATCCTTATCAACAGGTTCTACCCTACTCAGTCTGATAGTCAGATCACTATTGATTATGTCCTACTAAGTCTGAGATAGTTCTCAGTTATGTCCAATTTTTGGGTAATTTCGTTAGGAATTTTTGGAAAACTCAAACATGAAAGTTGTAGGTATCTGAAATAACTTTCCAACCATATAAAGTGGGGCTCAATCAAAGCTACATACAGGGAGTTATGACCATTTTACTGAGCATATATCGATATCAGAAGGCTAAGGGCAAATTTGGAAATTAGGAAAATAGTTTTCATGAATTACAAAAATTGGTTATGAAACAAAATGGGCTTGAAACAAAAAAGAAATATTTGGTCTTGAGAAAATAGCCAAGGTGGCCAGCCAAGCTAATGGGCCAAGGCCCATGTGGGAGTTAAATATATGCTACAAAAGATGACAAAGTCATCTTCAACACTAGAATAATCAAGAAACTTGGAGAGAAAAAGAGAAGACCAACAACAAGGGCCATTCGACCAAGTGAGGGAGAAATTGAAGACCAAATATCTTGATCCAAAAAATCATTTCTACTAGTATTCCTACCAATTCAAGGGTCCTCTTTAACGTGGTATAGTTGTTGGAGCAAGGAAACCATCCATTTTTACAAGGAGCAACTCTAGCCAAGTTGAAGAGCTAAGAGGAAAAGGTAAGGTTTAACTCTCTTTCATATGTTATGGATGGTCTATGCATGTTGTTGAGTGTTGTAGTATGTGGAAATGGGTGAAATTCATGAAATATGCATGTGTGAGGGGTGGCCGAATATAGTGGTGTTGTGTAGAAAAGATGAAATAATTTTATTTAGTAGTTTGATTGTTGTGTTGTGGATTCCATGATGTAAAATGAAGGTTTGGTGGCTTGAAATGAATTTGAAATCATTGTGCATTATTGAAGAAGTTAATTTGACATTAGTATGGTTTCTTATATTTGTAGGAATGATATTGCTAATGTCACGACCCAGCCCCGTGGGCCGCGACTGGTGCCCTATTTGGACACCCAAACTGATTTACGTACCAGATCGACATATCAAAGATTTATTCAGACTTAACATACGTTATTTCAAATAGATACTAAGAACAAATGTCATCTTAAGCAGCTGCCCGTACAGAAATATCATATCAAATCCGGTAGGCTGGCGGAATACACATCGCCAAGATATACAAACATATACAAACATATGGGCCGTTTTGGCCATAACAGCAACCGGGACCGCTTAAGGCACAGATCATAAACAGAAACGAACAAACATGACCCATGACCCACATATATGACTACAGGCCTCTACAAAACATAACAGAAACATATGACGGGACAGGGCCCCGCCGTACCCCAGATAGTCATACATATATACACAGATATATACAATGAAAGGTCTTTACCAAAAGTATGGGCTCCGAGTCAAAGGAGCACTCCAAAATAGCAGAATGTATCCTACACTGGCGGGTCACCAGAACAAACGTCTGTACTTGCGGGCATGAAACGCAGCCCCCGAAGAAAGGGGGTCAGTACGAAATATGTACTGAGTATGTAAAGCATGAAGTACAGTAATCCAAATCAGAACTGAAATAGGGAGTATGGAAAGCGGTTACAGAATCAGTATATCAAACCTGTTTTTAAAAACATAAATAATGCAAATAAAATCATGCATAAGGCTCAGGAACGTGGTCGCCACTCCGACACTGGCGCCACAGCACATCATACTCCAGAAGGTTTCAAATCTCCATACAATCCCCGAACATATCATATCATCATATCATATCAAAACATCAGAACATATCATATGCCATATCACATCATAATGCCGTATATATGTATAAGCGGTACCCGGCCCTATGGCTAGGTCTCGGGAACCGCAACACATCTTACCGCCGAATATACATAGTGCGCACGATCACAATACCGGCCCAGGATTCGGCGAACGATATCATAGTAGTGGGCACGAGCAGAGTAGTGCGGAAACTATATGCATATAAATAAATAAATTTCGAAAGTCGATGAACAAATATATTTACGGCATCCGAAGGCTCAGAAATCAGTTTCGGGTCAATCGGAGTTAGTATACGAAAATTACAAACTTTTGAAGTACATAACTTTCTAAAAGCATTTCAGAAGCTCTTTTCGGAAATTCAAGTGACATTCATAGTAGGGGAACTTTCAACCATTCCTATGGAGCAAATCAAATGGAGCCTTTAAGATCATATGTACGTATCAAAATATATGTATCCAAAGCTTTAGCCATATGAAATACTTTTCGGACATCATTATGGATCACATATTCATACTAGGAAACTTGCGGATAACATTATGGATCAAATCAAATGGGGACTTTAAGACCATATTTTCATATCGAAATATTCGTCAAAGGCTTTAGTCTTCTCGTTTTTCTTTCGAACAACATTCGGAACATAACAAATAGAATCTTTGAACATCATAAAATATGTATCCAGTCATATGGAATAGCTTATGGAGGTCAAAGATGTTAGCCATCCTAATGGCTCTCAGAATAGGATTTTCTTTAGGAGCATACTTATACGTTATTTGTTCATTCCAAAAAGGTCATGCCAAAAGAAAGAAAGGTAGGCTTTACATACCTCAATCGCTCGCTAACAAATCCCGATCACTCGCTAGACAAATCCCGACTCAAGTCTCGGGTTCTCCAAGATCTACAATAGCGTTATTAATTAACAAACATTAGCTACAAGTACTTAGAAATCCAAATTCTAACTAGTACTTGTCTACAGAAATTCGGCAGCATCTCCCCTGTAAATTCAACAACCCCGAGAATTTAACTCGACCAAATTCATCAACAACCACACCAACGATACCAACAACCATAATAATAGTCATCAAGAATCAATTTAAACGCATTCTAACATTAATAACTTTCTTCTCTACATAGTGTATCATATTCGATTCAACTACGTCCTTCCAAGCCAATATCGACACTTACATATTCACTACTAATTCAAGATCATTCAAATACAATTCAAAAGCATTTCATACAATTCTACAAAATATTCAACAATCCCACCAAAAACCATACTTCACTCGAAACCTCCAATCTTCGACACGAACATTCATAACACATTTGTTTTATCCTCCAATTTCATCAACAACAATAACCATTCATACTTTAGCAATTCCATTCCCATAATTACATAAGACCATAATAAAATCACACAATTTTCCTACAACAACTTACAACTAATTTTCATGTCAATCTTGAACCATTATTCTTCCATTTACATCACAAGGTCACAACAACACAATTAACAATCTAAATAAAATTAATCCATCTTCTCCTCACCATAACAACATCACACGGCCACATATACTTACACACACCCACACGGCTCACTCAACACACAACAACTCCATGATTATCATTCAATTCTACTCACTATATCATATATAAATCTTCCATAACAAGAAAAGGATAGAATTCGTACCTTTTTCCAATTTTCCCACTTGCTAAAAAAAGTACTTTCTTGCCTCAAAATTTATATCCCGTTGAAAAGGGTCTTGAGCTTAGTAGGGATACTAGAAAATTAGGATTTTTGGATCAAGGTTGATGGCTAAATTTTTTTTTCCTTGGGTTGGCCGAACCCCTCTCTTGTTCTTGCTCTCTCTCTTTCTTTTGTTTCTTGAACTTTCTTGACACTTCTTGAAAAAGAAGACTATGTGGCCCTTTTTATTATTTGCTACATGAATTAATTAGTTATGGGCTTGGGCCATTTTTTGCCCATGGCCGGCCACTACTATATTTTTGGGCCTTTTGTTTCTTTTTTTTTTGATTTTTTTCTAGCCCAATTAGTTATGGGTCCTATTTTGTAATTCCCGAAACTAATTTATGAAATTCCTAATTTTGCCCTTGGCCTTCCTCCATATTTCCACATCAACACTTCATGAACAACACATATATATTGAATAAAAATCAAATATGACATTATTTCTTACAAGTCAAAATTATTTCGAATTTTCCGAATGTGCAAAATTACGGGATATAACATATAATGTTTAGGTTGTAAAATATAATTCATGAATTTGAAAGTGAGACATGTGTTTGGAAGATTGTAAGTTGGGTTGTTGAAATTGAATTTGAAAGAAGGAAGTGTGTTGTTATGGTTCTTGTTGCTTTTGGAAGGTTTAGGGTGAAATGGCATATTGGCTAGATTGTTTTCAATATTGCATGACTTGTTTGAAGTATTCTTGGATTGTGTTGTAAGGTCTTGGGCAAGTATTTGAATGTGTCAGCATTGATGTTGGCTTGATTTCATGTGATTGAATTGAGTATAAATGGAATGCCGTCGGATTGTGTAGAAAGAATTGTTAATGTTAGAATGTATTTTGAAATAATTGTTAAAGTTGGAAGATATGATTGTTGGTATTGTTGTTGATATTTTGGCCGAGCTAAATTCTCGGGTTTGTTGTTGTATCTTTGGCCGAGTTGAATTCTCGGGGATGATGTGTTTATAGGGGAAATGCTGCCGAAATTTCGGCAGATTATAAGTGAATTTGTTTGAGGAGCTAAGTCAAGTGAATGACAATGAATCTAATGATTATGTAAAATCTTCTTTAATGTAGAATAGCAAGCTTGGATAAATAAGCGTAGCTAATAAGGCGTGGCACAGGTATGTAAGGCTTACCCTTTCTTTCTTTTGGCATGTCCTAGAGCTAAGTAAGGTATGACATGGCACGCACCTTGGGGTAACTCTACTCTTTGATTCCGAGCTTGGTTATGATGCTTATTATCTTTTGTCATGAGCATGTCCCGTATGGCTGAGTCTATTGTATGATTAATAAATGAATAAGCTACTTTATATGGTTTTGATATGTAGCTAGGATTCCGAAGCTCTGTTTGATGTGCTTCCGAGGTTGCCTATGATTCTGATTCACTTCTGATATAAGTATGTCTAATATGATCGAGCTTATTACATGATTGAATAATGAGATGAGTATAAAGAGTTTTGTGTCTGAAAGAGTTCTGTAAGTTTTAATGTCCCTAACTTTCGTAAAAGATATTGGATTTGCTTTGAAACATTCGTAAAAGTTCTGTGGTAAAAATGTCCATTACTTTCCCATACTAACTCCGATTGACTTGAAACATGTTTATGATCCTTCAAGGTCAGTATGTGTACGTATATATCGATTCTTGATTTATGTGCATATGGTTTCGCACTAGTCTGTTCGTGCATGTCTCAGTATGTCCTCCACTGCGTCCCGGGCCAGGGTATGTTCTCGTGCGTATTTCTCTGCATTGTTCACCGCGTCCCTCTCACTTGCGGGCCGGAGCATGTTATGTATATGATATGATGACATTATGATGTGATGACGGGGTGGTGGCCAGGATGGCACATGATTTATTCACCGCGTCTCGCAAAAGAGGGCCGGGGCACGTTACATGCATATATGATACATGATATTGACATATGATGATTCTATTTACCGCGTCCCTCACTGGAGGGCCGGGGCACGTTATATGCATACATAATATATGATTTACCGCGTCCCTCACTGGAGGGCCGGGGCACGTTATATGCAAATGTGATACATGATGACGACGTACATGATTTCATTTACCGCGTCCCTCAATGGAGGGTCGGGGCACGTTATATATGATATATGGTAATGACATGCATGAATTTCTCACCGCGTCCCTCACTGGAGGGCCGGGGCACGTTATATGACATATGACACATGATGATGGCATACATGATTTTCATTTACGATTTATGATGACATACATGAATTCCAATTCAAAAAGGCAAGTGCTTTGATGTTTTAAAAGTTCATACTTGATTCTGGTAAATCTCTGTTTTAGTTATGATTCTCATTTACTGTGATTTTTGCCTTACATGCTCAGTACATTTTCCGTACTGACCCCCTTTCTTCGGGGGTTGCGTTTCATGCCACGCAGGTACACCCAGATGAGTGGAAGATATTACAGAAGATGTTTCAGTGAAGTTGGCAAGCTCCACTTGTTCATGGAGGGTTGCCGAGTCAGAGTATACGTTCTATGATGTCTGATTAATGTTAGAGACTTTGCAGACAGAGTCGTGGGTATTGGTTGTCGGTTCTGTAAGCGGCTCCATCAGCCGATATGTGATCCTGTATTATGATATAAATTCTACATGATTATGGATTTTTGGTTTGATTTGAGAATAACAGGAAGGATATTTCTGAAAGTATCACTATGTATTTCATTCTATTTGATTTAAAAGTCCGAAAAGAATATGTATGTAATAAGAATCAGAGGGTTCGCTCGGCCCTGAGGAAAGGTCGGGTGCCCATCACACCCCAGCGGGACTAGGGTGTGACATTAGTTGCAAATTTTCTAGAAGAAACAAATGCTCCATTGTTTCTTATTTTGGATTTATACATCAACTACATCTTGACAGCATTGCAATGTGCATCCTATCCAACACTTCACCAATAGAATACTTGGCTTTCCACAATCCCTATAGGAAAAGTAATATGTTAAAAGGTAATCCTTTCACCCATAGTTTCTCAAAATATGATGAAAATTCCTATTTCTCAAGAGTTCCCATGCACTGCTAACTGTGAACTTCCCTGAGCTTGTTCTCATCCACCATGCATGATCCCACTATTGTGATCCCTCCATGTTTGCAAGGTTTAACCTAACATGTTCCACAATACCTACCGGGAGTACTTAATTCATTCTGTTAAAATTCCACCCGTCCTCAGTCATCAGTTCAACAATATCCTCTATTGATTGATCCACCTGAATCTCATGATGTATTTGTAGATTCAAAGGCCCTATGAGGAGAGGTAAATCAGTTTCGATGGGTTAGAGAGATTCCCAAACATCCTCTCCATGGGTTAGAGAGATTCCCAAACATCCTCTCCATTATTGCATACCACAAATGGGATCTCCTCAGCCATCATCCTGGAGAATATTGCCTAATACCATAGAATTCTATGCATCCTATGCGGCCGAAATAAACAACAGGTTTAGGAAAGTGCAGAAGAAGAAGAAACCGGTGAGGCTTACAAAGGTTACGGTCCGAGGGTTGAGAATTGACATATCCAGTAGAGCCGTCAACCGCTTCTATTTTGGTGATTATTTCGTGTCTCCTAAAAATGTGGACGAGCTTGAATATAGATGGAGAGGTGACGGGGAGGAGAAACTAAGCGAGTTACCATGGGTAGCTTCTATAATTGCCGGCATACCAACTTAAAGGTTCCGATCAAACAAGGTGACCTCTCTCTTGAGGCCAAATTCTGGTGGAGCATCCTTATCAACAGGTTCTACCCTACTCAGTCTGATAGTCAGATCACTATTGATTATGTCCTAGTATGCTATTGATATAGGCAAACTAATTGTGGAGGAGATCCGCCAGCGTGCATAGCAGTTTGATCTTTCTTTGGTATATCTGTGTCTTATTGTAACATCCCGTAAATTTGAGTTAGGTGTCAATGTGAAATAATTGGGGTTTAGATGTCGTATTAGCTATATGGATCCCTTTGGGATGGGTACAGGTGTTAAATGATCTTTTCAGGGTCAAACGAGAGAAGGAAGTCGTTAGAAATCCTGAAATTCGTCTAAGTCTGAGATAGTTCTCAGTTATGTCCAATTTTTGGGTAATTTCGTTAGGAATTTTTGGAAAACTCAAACATGAAAGTTGTAGGTATCTGAAATAACTTTCCAACCATATAAAGTGGGGCTCAATCAAAGCTACATACAGGGAGTTATGACCATTTTACTGAGCATATATCGATATCAGAAACATATGTTAAGTGTGCGTCGCGGGCCTATCGTGCAAGAAATAGCAGCAGTCGGGCATGTAATCACACATTAGAGCCAAGTTTCATGGCCAACATGAATTCCAGTCCTCACGTTGGACCTGTGACACGAGCTCAACATGGATCGGGGTATCTTTTTCTAGTTTTGAATTTTCTTGAAGTCCTACCCCGTTGTGTTATTTCCCACTTCGTTCCAAACTAATATTTCTGAGGAAAGGAACCCTAGAAAAGTCTCTCTAACCCTAAGGTGAGTTCCTACTCAATCTTGATCATTCCCACACCACATTCATCTCCTCTTGATAGTCAATCATCTCTCTAAAACCCTAATTACTTGAAACTCACGAAGTAGGAGATAGGGGCGTGTGGAATTCATCTAAGAGGTAAAGTTTATGATTTTTTTTGAGTATTAATAAAGTGTGGGTTAGAGTAGAAAGTTCTACAAGGTTAGAATCCGTTAGTGATTCTTGAAAGGGTTCAAGAACCCGTTTATAGGCTTAAAAAGCCCTAGTTTTAGAATAAGGGTAGAAATCCCTAGAATTCGTTAAAGTTCTAAACATTGTTATCTAAAAACCATTGTAGTGTGATTGTTGAACTTGGAAGAATCTGGTTGCTAGCTTATAGCGGGATTACAGGTATGTCTCTTTTTGAACATACTCTTTCGAACAGTTTTTATGAACTCTTTGGTTGTGATTTTTGTGCGTGAGGGAAAGCCCACATTAAACCTTGTTTGTAATATATTATATATACGTATTCATAATTGTTTTCCTCTCTAAAGGATGATTGAAAATTGAGATATAAAACTTTGGTATTCGAACTTGAATTACCCCATAAGGGATGTTTAAACTTGATAATTGAAAAGTTTGACTACCTCATGTGAATGCTCTATAATGTTTGTATTTATTATCTTAAAAAAAAAGAATGCTCTATAATGGATTGTGTTGAACTTGAACTTGTTTAAAGAAGTGAACACGGTTTCTAAAACTAAAAGGACTTGATGTACCCCTATAATGAGATGATGAACATAATCCTTAATGAATAATGTGACTATGAGCCTGTTTGGATTGGCTTATAAGTTGCTTATAAGCTGTTTTCAGCTTTTTTGAGTGTTTGGCTGGCCAGCTTAAAGTCATTTTGTGCTTAAAATAAGCTCAAAAAAATAATTGGGCCCATTTGACTTAGCTTATCTAAAGCAACTTATAAGCTGAAAACAACTTATAAGCCAAAAAAAAAAAGTTAGACTACCCCAACTTATTTTTTTTAGCTTATAAGCTGTTTGCAGCTTATAGGCATAAGCCCATCCAAACAGGCTCTATCATGATATGATTTGTGATTCGACTTCCATGCCATGATTTGAGTGATTCAGCTTCTATGCTAGGATTGTGATTCGGCTCTTTTGCCATGATTTATATTGTTTGTGTTTGGCCTAGCTACTCAGGAGGAAGGGTAGTCACTGTGGATCCTAGTAGGGTTATCCTACCAATCGGGAGAAAGAGTGGTCATCGAGGTTTACACACCCTGATGTGGTATTTGCCTAACTATTCGGGAGGAAGGATAGTCATCTTAGGTCAAATTGTTCCGAGGGGTTGGGATTCTATGCTGTTTTGGTAACCTTGAATGGTCATCCTGTTGTCATTATTGATTTGGGCCTATATTGGCATTGTGATATGAGTTTGTTTGCCTGTGAGTGGCCTGTTGATGATATTAAACTCGTTTGCCTTTGAGTGGCTGATTGATAGATATTGAATTCGAAATGGAAAGACTGGAATGGTACTCAATAATATAATAAACTGGAACTGGTTTAAATATTGATTTATGGTTTCTCGATTGATGGTTGTGAAGTTTTTGGTTTACCATACCTCTAGATTTTTCAATTGTTTTTCACTTAAACGGTATTACTGATCTTAATTATTTTATTTTACTATATTATTTATTGTCCCTGAGACACTCACTGAGTACCTAGTACTCAAGCATACCTTTGTTATTTTTGATGGTATGTTAGGTAACAATGAAGAGCAGGTTCATGATGCACCGACGACTTAGGGGAACTTGCTACTTCTCGAGATCTTTCGGTGAGCCCACTTGTTTGTTCGTGGGGCAACTCTCTATATTATTTTATTTACTTAGATTGTTGGGCTGTGTCTCTAGACTTTAGACACTCTTTATTTCGTGGAAGCTCCTTAGATGGTTGTTGAACTATGGGTAGTGTTATGGATGTTTTCCATGATTGTTGGGGAATGTTGCCACGTTATGTTTAAGTATGGATTTAGATTTCCATTGTTTCATTTTAATGAGCATGAGTTTATCTGGGATATTTGCGAAGGGTGTGTCTCTTACTTATTAGATAATTGCCAATTTGAAAGTATTAAATGTTGTCCATATATAATAAGGTTCTTCCGATGTTTTTCAAGACATCGGATGCCGGTCACGTCTAGGATGGGTTTTGGGGCATGACACTTATCACCGGCCTTTGTCTCGGAGCGGGATTTCAGAGGCATTCTCTTTGAGATCATAAAATTGAAGCCAAGCATTTTTATGACTTGATGAAGAGTAAGGACAAGGAACTCCATGCTGCATTATTGATGGTAGTGCCCACATTGGCATATCTGCCTCCTCAGTCCGAGCCATAGGACCAAGAGGAGCCTATGCTTGAGGCCACCTAGGAGTCTCCCGAGATTGCCACCTCGGTAGCACCAACCACATCAGAGGCTCCAGAATCCTCATCTGCTATGCTACTTCCACAACTGTAGCTACCTCCACAACTCTAACTACTTCTATAACTCCCCCAATCTCCACAACCACTCCAGCATCCATTCTCTTACCAGGAGGCAGTTTGATCCCATTCACCAGACAGAACTTCCACGACTCCTTCATTAAAGCAGATCGAGCTGATTGACAGATTTCCAGCTTATTAGGAGAGTTGAGAGGGTTTATGACCAAAGAGATCAAGCAGGCCTTAGATCCCTTAAGAGAGTCGCTCACTGTTTCACATCAGTAAATTCACTCTCAGATCGATGGTATTGAGAGGTGTGTTCTAGAGAGGGAAAAAGTACAGCCAGTTGATGACTTAGGGACGGTCAAAAGAGATATAAGTCAACTGAAGGAGGACGTGCTTTCTTTAAAAAGGGGTAGCAACTACTGACCCTCCTCCAGCCCAAGCAACTAATTTGGCAACACTAGTGCCAATAGTGAGACTGGTGAGGGATGACTCTCCACCCCTCAACAGAGGCAAGGGGTCGAGATCTAGGGATGATGAGGAGGAGGTGGATCCTCTAGAAGAGGAATGTTATATCCCGCATTTTCGTGCAATCGAATAATTCAAGACAATCGCGGGAAGACGATAAGCAAGGCCACATTTTATTTTGTTTGGCACATGAGTTGCCTATGAAAAGTCTAGAAGTGGAAATATGGAGAAAGACGAAGGGCAAATTTGAAAGTCGGAAAAATGTTTCATAAATTATTAGAACTAGCCAAGAATACAAAGTGGGCTTGAAATATTATTTTAAGTAAAAGAGAGGCCCAACCGGCCATGCTTATGGGCTAGGCCCAAAGTGAATTGTATTGTGTGAATTAAATAGATGACTAAGTCATCTTTATCACATAGTTGTCTAGAAACTTCAAGAAAACCAAAGAAAGAAAAGAAGGAGAAAACCTTGGAGGCCTTTCGGCCAAGAGTAGAAATTCCAAGGAAATTTGATAAAAATTCTCTTAAAAATCATTTCCTACCAAGAAAAGGGTGCTTAACAAGGTAGAGTTGTTGTTGGAGCAAGAAAGATTCAAAATCATACAAGTTGCCAAGAGATAGGCAAGTGAGGAGTTGAAGAAGAAAGGTGAATTTCAATCTTGTTTTATGTGTTATACATGGTTTATATGTGTTGTAGTATGCTAAAATGAATGAAATTCATGAAGGAGAGGAATATAGTATATGGCCGTGTATATATATATATATATATATGTGTGTGTGTAGGAGTCATGCTTCAATTATTTTAATTAATGTTTGGTTGTTATTGTTGTGAATGATATGTGGAAAATGGAAGTTGAATGAGTTTGGAGAGATTGTAGTGGTGTATGCATGTTGGAGCCGTGTATATGGCATATGTAGTCGTGTATATGTGTTGAATTGTTGAAGAATAATGAGCAAGTTATATTTAGTGTTTTAGTTGTTGTGTTGTAGATTGCATATTGCAAGTAAAGACTTGATAAGTTTGGTAAAGTATTGGTAATTGGAAGATTATGTATATTGAAGAATAATGTTCTTGCATGGATAGTATGTAATGATATTGGTATGATGTCGTTGGAATATATACTATAAGGTTGTTATCGTGTTCATTGAAGTCGGAAGGTTTTGAAGAAAGTAATAAATTGAAATCATGCATTTTGGATGAAATATGTAAATTGCTAGTGTGATTGTTGATTATGTTAATAGTTTGGCCGGGTTTGAATTCCCGGATTGTGTTGGTTGAGAATTTGGCTATGTTGAATGTTGAGGTGGTGTATGTACAGAGGAAATGCTGCCGAAATTTCGGTAGCCAAGTGTTTCCTTAAGATTCTAACTCTAAGTATGCTAATAAGAGTTTTGGTAACTATGACCAAATTGCAGATTTTGACGAGATTGCGACGTGAATTTGGAATAGCAAAAAGGAGCGGAAGAGGTATGTAAGGCTTCACCCTTCTTTCTATGGCATGTCTTAGCAGAAATAAGTTGGGTACGAGCCTCGGGTACAACTCTATTCCCCGGAATCCGCACCTAAAGTTTTCTACCTTTTGTTCAATAGAATTGAACTAGAAAGTGTGCCAATGGTCGGAAAAACCTCCTAGACCCCTATAACTTGCATAAATGGGACCCGATTACCCTAGAACCCTGACAAGTAATGACACGACATGTAATATATGCAACTAGTACACGCTACCTCATCCGGCCCGAGGTGGGCCCGTTACTCTCGGATTTTCCTATAGCCTTAGTTGACTTACTTGAAGTAAATCCAAGGGGGACTTTTGATCCCGACCTTATTACCGAATGATAAGTACTATAACTACTCTAATGAGAATGTTTCTATGGGGATAATGATAATGACAATGTTAGACAAGAGAATGTACCTATGACAAGTACGACCGGAACGATTCTACGACTAAGATTTTTAAGCTAAGGGTCCAATGTGAATATGAAATTGATAAACTAATTTTTGAATCGTATTTATATTCCCTAGATATAACTTTATTTTCTAAGACTCCAAAGCCTATGACTGTCATCTATGATGCCCACGATTTCATTCTACGGTTACTGTAATACTACTCTCCGTTGATAGTCTCGCCTTAAAATACTCGTCCCTTCAAGGTGAGACAAAGTGATCACAAGTACTCCATAATGTAATCGGAGGCTACCGACTTTACGTCACTCCGATGGGCGTAACTTTCCTTGGACTCCCGTGCATGCTAGTTAGGTGCTACAAGTAGATGTGTATGGGTTTGTATATATATAAGGTAAGTACTTGTATATGGGACATGTGTATGCATAAGAGAGAAGTAAATGTACATGTATATGTATATGGGGAAAGGGAAGGGCCACTGTTATATTACCACCTGGTTCAGCTGGATTCCATCCTGGACGCGGGATGCCCGGACGCGGGATATGGGAGAGCCGTACGCGGCGTCTGTATATATATATATATATATATATATATATATATATATAATGTATGATATATATATGATGTAATGTGTTGGGACACCGTTGGGGAGGGGGTTGGGAGAGCCGATGTATTCGGCGTCTGTAAATGTGAATAAAAGATACTGTTTACTGAAATGTACTGTTTTCTGTACACGAGAATAAGTAATATATAAATGTTAATTCCTATGCCTATGAAAAGAAACGTTTCAAAGGTGAAAAGACAAGCCTACATGACAGCCGACCTGAAAAGGGGCCTTCCCACGTACAGGTTACCTTCCTGCCTCGTTATATGTCCTATGACTCCATGATATTGTTAATCGTACTCTAGATTACTGTTTATATTATCTTTTATGCCTTACATACTCGGTACACTATTCGTACTGACGTCCCTTTTTGTGGACGCTGCGTTTCATGCCGCGCAGGTCAGCAGACAGGCGGGTTTGGTTCTTAGGAGCTCTACCAGCAGCACTTGACAGCGCTCCAGTTGTTCCGGAGCCTTACTTCCTTGGTACTATTTTGTGTATGTATATATTCGGGCACGGCATTACTCGGCCCTTTCTATGTATATGTGTACTATGTCTAGAGGCTCGTAGACAGATATGTACAGTTAGATGTCTTGTATCTTGAATTGTTCGCGTCTCTGCATAATGTGATAGCAACGCTTACTAGTCTATGTTTATGATGACGCGGCTAATGTTAAACCTCAGCAATGAAAAAAAAACGGTATAGTTTATACGGCCTACTTAGCAACAAGAATATGATACGAGATAAGGGGTGCTCGGTACAAGTATCGGGTACTCGTCACGGCCCCTAGTTGGGTCGTGACAAGGAAGAGAGTCAATTGAAGAAGGCCACCTGCATCTCTCTGATGGAGACACATTTTACCGGGAGGAAGAATCCCGTTGAGCATACTGAGCCGATCCTTTCGGCACCGGTAGAGGACACCATTAATGTCCTTGAGGAGGACCCACCCATGCATAGCTAGGCAGCCCCACCTACCGGTGCCACCGAGCTAAGTGCAGAGTTAGCCCCAGTCCACACTGCTGAGGTGGCGATACCTTCGGATGAGCAGCGCACCTAGTGCGCCCCAGGTAGTCCTTACCCATTGTTCTTACTGCTTTGGATGCATTAGGGACAATGCATGATTTTTAAGTTGGGGTGGGCTAGCTATTTTTTGTTGTATCATTGTACGTATGTGTTAGTTGGACCCCCTTTGTCTTTTCTTTGCCATGGTTATTTTCATGAGGGATTTTATTTTTTTGTTGAACCTGGAACGTTTACATTGTTGTTTAGGTAAAATAGAGTAATTGTGACTTATATGGTAGTGGTTGATGAACTTATGACATGTATATTATGAATTTAGAATTGACATTGCCCCTGGATGTACTCAAAATCTGTTAGTGAATTGACATGCATGATTTTTTTCGTGAAATTACGTGTATTAGGGTATTGTGTGTGATACGTGCCCTCTTGGGAAGTCTAACAAAATAATCTTTATGCCATTGTGTGGTGAGAAGTGTCTACATTCATTCCATGTGTGCATCTTAGCCTAGAACTTTCCTTGTATGTTATTGAAGCAAAACAAAAAGTGTTTCTCTGTTTAGGAGATGATGACAGGCTTTCTTTGATCTGTCTTGTAAATTTTAGCCTTCTCAGATATTATACCACTAGTTAGATCGTTGAGCCTGTAGCCTGTCTTTTGTTAGCCGCATTTTCACCTTGATCCCTTTGTTTGAATCCCTAATTTCTGCACCCTGTTTCCTTGAGCAGTGTAGCTTAGACTATGTTATTATTGTGAAATCTGAAGAAAAGGGATGACCAATGATAGCTGCCAAGGTGATTAAAGGGCCCTCTTAGAAAGAATGTGACATATAAAAAAAATGTGTTGATTGAAACGTTCTTGATATAAGGGAAATACTAGTGTAACAATGGATGAAGAGAGGGATGAAAAAAAAAGCAAGGTAATAAAGAATGGGATTAAAAGTCTAAAAGTGCAAAGTGCTTAGGGAAGTGCAAGTCACTATTATATAGCTATCCTACCAGACCCCTAGCCAACATTACAACCCGTTAAAGTCCTGTTTGATTCTAGTCGAGCACGCTTAATTAGTGAGATGTACATAATGGGCAAGCATATGGTTCTTGGTGCATACATGTTAAATTCTTTGTGAGCGTAAGTGTTTTCCTTTGTCTTTGTCCCATTATTCTTATGTATGTGTGTTTGGAACATTCTTTGGTCTTCGTGAGGGCATAAGGGTTGAAGATAATTATGAAAATAAGGGGCTACGCAAAGCGGCATTGTACGTCCTTTGATATTTCCAATAACAAGATGTTATTGATTGTAACTTCATTGTGAATTGTAATAATTTTGAGTGATACATCTTGTTCGAAAATGTGAAAGTGAGGGGGACATTCTTAAGAAACATGCATGTCGGTAGTTCTTAGCCTAAACCATAGTAGACATTGTTACTTTGTGATATCTAAGCTTTAGTGAAGAGTCGTATGTGTTGTTTTACTTGCTTGGGGACAAGCAAAGACTTTAAGTTAAGGGTGTTGATGTGCCGTGGAATTACGATACATTTGATGCTTTTTAACGGTGAGTTTTACTTGTTTTCAAGCAAGTTGGTGTTGTTTTGATGTGTTTTTATTGTGTTTCAGGTGTTAAGTGTCAGAGTGGCGAAAGCCGGGAAAATTACGTGAAAAGATCCCAAAATTGTGAAGAAAAATATGTTAACTGAAATGTGGGACTTACGACACAAAAGACAGACCGTAGATCATTCTACGGCCCGTAAAGAGGCATAAAACCATTACAACATACGTCTTAGCAAGGAAGAAATTCACCGCAGCCATTTACGAGCCGTAGAATGTAGATCATTCTATGGCCCGTAATCCCAGCATAAATCAGTGGCAATAAATATCTCAACCTAAGCAAAATTTGACAGCGTGGATTTTCGGACCGTAAATCAGTGAACGGTCCGTCAAAGCGAAGCGTAACTATTCAAGAAGGTTGCAGTTGTACGGTGAAGAGTGAGGATTTACAGACCGTATGTTAATTTTACGGTATGTATAATTACACGACGGGGGAAGTTTTGTCGAACATGATTTTCACGACTTGGATCATTATAAATAGCTGATGTAGGGTTTTTGTGACCAATTCTCTCCCAAATTTTAGTAGTATTATTCTTGGGCATTGAAAACTTGATACTTTTGAGGACAAGATTCCAGCTTTTCATCTTCTTTATTCAATTTGTAAGCTTAATGACTCTTTCAATGCTTTGTTTTATATTAAATACTATGAGTAGCTAATTTTCCTACTAAGGTTGCGGACCCAATGATGGGTGTCATGTAAATGGGTGTTTACTATTGAATATACGTATATCGGGTTGTTGGTTTTTGCTTATTTAGTATTCATTCGAGTTGGTTGATGGTTGCAAACTTTAACCTAAGCCATAAATCTTATTTTTCTTGGGAAGGTGAATTAGGGTTTGGTAGAAATTAGTAACAACAACTCGACACCCTATTTATTTATTTATTCATTATATTAGTTTTTCGGGCTGTATCCCGATGAGTCACACTATTGATCATTTATATTAGAAGCTCTATAGTATACATTCTTGTGGGTAGTTGTTGAGTTATTGATTAACTCTCGGGCAAGTTGTTATGTTTGTTTAAGTATTTGATTAATAAAGACTTCCGCTGATTTAATTCATATATTCCTAATCTGTTTGCATTTATTTTAATAAATTGTTGGAGGCGAATGTTGAACCTGGCGAGTTCAAGTGTTATTATTGCATCGTTTAGGTTCTTCCGATATTGTTCATGACGTCGGATGCTGGTCACGTCTAGGATGGGTTTTGGGGCGTGACAAGCTTGGTTTCAGAGCCTATGTTTAAATACGTCCTAGGATTGTCGTTTATGTTTGTGGAGTTGTGTCTAGTGGAGTTTTCCTTGTGCAGCCTGATCACCTGCATGATCGAAAGACTCCCAGGACATTTATAGGTGTTTCTCATTCTTCTTGATTCTAGATTGTACTGTAGAGCTAAAATTTTCTCTAGGATCATTCTGACGTAATCGTTACTAGTACTTCATGGCCATGGCTTTAACTCGTGCCTCATGGCCGTGGCTTTAACTCATGTTGCAGTTTCTAACCTAGTGAACAATAGTGCTATGAGGTGCACATTGGCTATGATTTATAAGTCGATGGATGGTGCAAAGTCGCTTGTAATTTTGTAGTAGGTGTTTGGTGGTGATTGTAAGGTATGGACGTTGATGTTTTGAGATAGGTATTCTCACTATTTTTTCTCTTGATGAGTATTCGTTGATCGATCTAAGTTCAAATCTCTCTTATGTGGCACCATATTTTTCTCTTGATTTTGGTATAGAACCTGAACAACTGCGTGAACTCTTTCTTTGTGGATGCCTCTGCAGGTGTTCCTGTTATTGCTTCTAGAGTGTATTGAAATTGTGTTGTTGTGATTAAATGTCATGAGACCATGGCTGATTTGTATGAACTCGAGATGGTGGAATTTGATGTAATTATGGGGATGGATTGTTTATCCACATGTTATGCTAATGTGGATTGTCACCATAAGTTTGTTCGTTTCGCTTTTCCCGATGAGCCTATTATTGTGTGGGAAGGCGAAATTGCTAAGCTAATGGGTAGATTTATTTCCTATCTTAAGGCTCATAAGATGATTACTGAGGGCTGTATTTACCATTTGGTTGTTGTTAATGATACAAAAGCCGTAGTAACCGAATTTGCATCTGTTCCCATAGTTAGTGATTATACCAAAGTATTTTCCGAAGATCTTCCTGGTATTCCTCCTGATAGAGTTAGTGATTTTGGGATTGATGTTATCCTCGACACCTAACCTATTTCTATTCCACCTAATCGTATGGCTCTAACGGAGCTACGGGAATTAAAGGATCAGTTGAAGGACTTGTTGGATAAGTGTTTTATCCGACCAAGTTCCTCAGCTTGGGGTGCTCCAGTCTTGTTTGTGGGAAGAAGGATGGTTCCCTTAGGATGTGTGTTTACTACCGTCATCTTAATAAAGTGACCATTAAGAATAAGTATCCCTTACCTAGGATAGATGATTTGTTTGACCAACTTCAGGGTGCTAAGTTCTTTTCAAAGATTGATCTGAGGTCTGGATATCACCAATTGAAGATAAGTGAGAAGGATATCCCGAAAATCGCTTTTCGTACTCGTTATGGGCACTTTGAGTTTCTAGTCATATCCTTTGGGTTGACTAATGCGCCTGCTGCATTCATGGATTTGATGAACCATGTGTTTAAGCCGTATCTAGACCGCTTCATTATTGTGTTTATTGATGACATTTTGGTGTACTCCAAGAATCGTGAGGATCATGCTAATCATTTGAGGATAACTTTGACAACACTTAAGGAGAACCAGCTTTATGCAAAATTCTCTAAGTGTGAGTTCTGGCTTGAGTCTGTGTCTTTCTTGGGTCATGTGGTAACTAGTGACGGCATTAAAGTAGACCCTCAAAAAAATTTCAGCGGTTAAGGATTGGCCTAGACCCACTAGTGCGACTAAAATTCGTAGTTTTTTGGGTTTGGCAAATTATTACTGAAAGTTTGTGGAAGGATTTTCGTCAATAGCCTCTCCATTGACTAAATTGACATAGAAGACTGCTAAGTTTCAGTGGTCCGAAGCTTGTGAAAAGAGTTTCCAAGAGCTTAAGACAAGGTTGACTTCGGCTCCTATTTTAACTTTACCTTCTGGGTCTGGTGGGTATGTGGTGTATTGTGATGCTTCTAGAATTGGTTTGGGTTGTGTATTAATGCAGAACGGTAAGGTGATTACTTATGCTTCGCGACAGTTGAAGAAGCATGAGAAGAACTATCCGACTCATGACTTGGAGTTGGCTGCAGTGGTATTTGCTTTGAAAATTTGGCATCATTATTTGTATGGTGAGCATTGCGATGTTTTTACTGACTATAAAAGCCTGCAATATATCTTTAAGTAGCGAGAGTTGAATCTCAGACAGAGAAGGTGGTTGGAGTTGTTAAAAGATAACGACTTGGATATTTTGTATCATCCTGGTAAGGCTAATGTGATTGCTGATGCTTTGAGTAGAAAATCTATGGACACGCTAGCTTATTTGCGTGCACATGACACGCCCATGGGGAAGGAAATTCGAAGACTTGCTAGTCTTGGGGTCAGACTTGATGAAACTGAAGATGGAGAGTTAGTAGGAATCACGCCATCACGGTCTGACATTGTGGAAAGGGTAAAATCCAAGCAATATGATGATGAACTTTTGGCAAAGCTGAGAGATGGAGTGGAAAGGGGTAAGTACACTTCATTTAATGTTGGGACTGGCGATAGTGTTCTGCGGTTGCAAGGACGATTATGTGTTCCCGATATTGATGGTCTTCGACAAAAACTAATGATGAAAGCTCATAGTTCCAAGTATCCGGTTCATCCGGGATCTACCAAGATGTATAAGGATTTGAAACAACACTATTGGTGGAAGAGCATGAAGGTTGATATTTCTAACTTTGTGGCTAAGTGTTTGAACTATCAACAGGTGAAGGCTGAACATCAAAGGCCTGGCGGCTTGGCTCAAAACATTGAGATTCCTCAATGAAAGTGGGAGATGATAAATATGGATTTTGTTGCATGTTTACCACGCACAAGGGCCATGTATGATTCGATTTGGGTGATTGTGGATAGACTTACAAAGTCTGCCTATTTTCTTCCTGTGAAGACGTCATATGCCGCGACGGAGTACGCCAAGTTATATTTGAAGGAGATTGTTAGGTTGCACGGTGTTCCGGCGTCCATCATATTTGATGGAGGTACGCAATTTACTGCTCATTTTTGGCAGATGTTTCAAGAAGGTTTGGGGACTAGAGTGAAGTTGAGCATTGCCTTTCATCCTCAAACTGGCGGGCAGACAGAGAGAACTATTCAAACTTTGGAGGATATGTTACGCGCTTGTGCAATTGATTTTGGAGAAAGTTGGGATAAACACCTACCTCTTGTGGAGTTCACATACAACAACAGTTACCAAGCGAGTATTTAAAATGGCTCCCTATGAGGCTCTTTATAGGAGGCGTTGTCGGTCTCCAATTGGTTGATTTGAACCAACTGAAGTGGAATTGTTGGGTCCGGATTCAGTTCATGAAGCAATTGAGAAGGTTAATCTTATTGTGAAACGACTCAAGATAGCTTAGAGTAGACAGAAGTCTTATACGGATATGAGGCGGCGTCAGCTGTAGTTTTCTGTTGGTGACAAAGTGTTCTTGAAAGCGTCGCCGATGAAGGGAGTAATGCGGTTTGGTAAAAAAGAGAAACTTAGTCCTCGTTTTATTGGCCCTTATGAGATTGTTAGGAAAATTGGGATTGTGGCTTATGAGTTGAAGTAACCATCTGATATGGCCATGGTGCATCCTGTGTTTCACGTTTCGATGTTTAGGTTGTACAAACCTGATTCTTCCCATATGTTGAACCATGAAGAGATTGAAATTAATGAAGGGTTAACCTATAAAGAGAAACTGGTTCAGATTCTAGATCGTCAAGTTAGAAGGTTGAGGACAAAGGATATAGCGTCGGTTAAAGTGTTGTGGCGAAACCATAATACTGAGGAAGCTACTTGGGAAGCAGAGGAGGACATGGAGAAAATATATCCTCACTTGTTCCCTATGGCAGGTATGAGCTAGCATTTTAATTCTTCATAGATGAATCATTGTGTTTGTTCGAAACAACTTGTGGTTTAGTGATTTCTTTCTAGACTATTATTCTCATTCGAGGACGAATGAATCTTAAAGGGGGATAATGTAATATCCCATAAATTTGTATAGAGTGTGAAAGCATTGTATGAATCCATTGGAACCTTATATGTTGGGTTACGTGCATGACTTTAGGCTAAAGACCCAAGAGGAGATGGTCAAAATGAAAATTCACTGCAGTTTCGCAAAAAGGAGGTTTGACGGCCGTCCTTTGTACCGTCGTGAATTTTCATCGAAGAAAGTAAGGAAGATAAAGTTTCTTACTGGAAATTTCATGACTTTGACGGAGCAGATCGACGCTTCGTCGATCCGTTCGACGCTTCGTCGATCCGTTCGACGCCCGTCGTTTGTACCGTAGAATGTGCCTGACGGACGGAAATTATGTAAGTTGTAAAGTTTTAGTTTTCTTCCATTCTTTTCACTCCCAAAAACCCTAAGGATGGGAATCTCTCTCTAGGGCTCCAACACTAAGGTAAGAACATCTTAATCATTGATTATCAATCCTAGCATCGAACCTATGATTCTTAACATGATTCTTGTGACTAAAACATAGGGTTTGCAACATAATTCTTCCTAAAGTGATTCAGGCTAGGGTTTGGGCATTCTTCACTAGAAAAGTGAATTGTTAAACATTGTTTAACATATAAAGGTATGTCTCCCTTTTAAAAATCTTATTTTGGATGCATGTCTTCTTTTCAAAAGTTCTTTATTGAATAGAGAGGTGAACTTCTCATACTTTAAAAACAAACCCTAATTCATGTTTTGATTGTGGTTGGTGTTTGTGAGGGGGCAAGCCACATTAAACCTTAATTGTACTATACCCTATACATGTATATGTAACCCTAATTGTTTTTTCTCTACAAGAGATGATCAATAATAATGTTAATGGTTGGTAATGAGGTTTTCATGAGAAATTATGACATTGAAATATTGGTTAAAGAAGTGTAAACGTTTTCAAGACATTCATTGAAATGATTTATCATTACGATATGACATAATGAACTTTAATGCTAATTGATGGTGTGACATACTTTGAGACAAATTGTTAATCGGCTTCCATGCTATGAATTTTGTTGTTGTGTTTGGCCTAGCTGCTCGGGAGGAAGGGTAGACACTATGGATCCTTGTGTGATAATGCCTAGCCATTCGGGAGGAAGAGTGGCCACTTCCGGGTTTGCTACCTGGGGTTTTATTATTCCTAGCTATTCGGGAGGACGGATAGCCACCGTTGAATTTCATGTTCTGGTGTGGTGCGCTGTGACAAGGGAACCTCTACGGCCACCCTTCGATGTGCTTGATTCTTGGGCATGTATTGGCATGTGTGATATTCTTATTTTCTCATAGAATTGTTGTTGTTAATTTTGATCAATTTAAAGGCATATTTGAAGTTGTACCTTGACAAGGGGCCTTGTAATCGGTTTTGATAATTCTTATTGAGATACACAAACTGAATAACTGTTCTTACATTGCTTTCACATGACTTTCAAGCCTGATTTCTTCATGTATTATGTGCTCTCTTTTCTTATTACTTATATTTCCCAAGGCACTCACTGAGTACGAAGTACTCAGGCATACCATTGTTGTTTTTTATGGTATGTTAGGTAACGTAAAAGAGCAGGTTCTTGATACTCCAGACGTTAATGAAGGACTTGCTGTTGCTGCTGATTTGGTGAGCCCACACATTCATTCGTGGGACACCCTATTTTTTATTTTTTTATTCATTATATTAGTTTTCTGGGTTGCGTCCTGATGAGTCAGACTATTGATCCTTTATCTTAGAAGCTCCATAGTATACATTCTTGTGGGTAGTTGTTGAGTTATTAATTAACTCTCGGGCACGTTGTTACGTTTGATTAAGTATTTGATTATTAAAGACTTCCGCTGATTTAATTCATATATTCCTGATCTGTTTGCATTTATTTTAATAAACTGTTGGGGCAGAATATTGAACCTGGCGCAAGTGTTATTATTGCATCGTTTAGGTTCTTCTGATGTTGTTCATGATGTCGGATGCCGGTAATGTCAAGGGTGGGTTTTGGGGCGTGACATGCGTACACCATGCAAATGCACGATATCAAGTCAATATCAGGTATATGTCCTTTTGGAGTTTAGACAAGATGTGGAGTGATGGATGCAAATCAAGTCAATAATCACCAGTATTCAATCGACTATGTCGTGCATAGCCCAAATAAAGAACAATCATATCAACCTAATGGATTTATCCACCATCTTCATGGCTCGAAGGTTAAAAGATATTCTCCGTCACTTCTCATATTATTTCATGTTTTAGTTACCCATACAGTTACATCGGTACCCGCACAATTTCTTGCCACCTCAAGAGTACAGAACCCCCAATTCCCCATTATGCCCCTTTATTATGTTAACCAACACATACACTACATCTAGTAAGTCTCAACTTTCCTTAATTTGAAGCCAAAGAGTCACTCCGTGGCCTTCCCCTTCCTCTGAGCTTCCGAACGAGCTCAATCTATTCAAATAAGGTATCTAAATAAGAATATGAGTCTAACGATACCTGTATTACCATATAAAGGATTCAAGTCCCAAAGGTAAACCCAAAACCCCGTTCCAAACCCAGATGGTCAAAACGATAATTTATCGTGAAATCGAGTTCAACATAGCCCAAATAGTACTCTGAGGTCACACGAATCCAACAATTCCCATATTACTATACTTTAGTCCAGAATCCAAAAGGTGACCCTGAGCCCCCAAGGAAAAACCTGGAATTTAAGCATAAATTCATCTTACCCATAGTCTAGATAGTTCATATCCTAAAAATCATGAAGTTCTAGCCACAATGGATCCTCAATTTCATAAATCTTAACAAAATCCATTTCCATGGAAACCCTAATTTTACTACTTATAGATCATGAATAGAATCATAATTAATGGAAGGAATCATTAATAATCACTTAGATTAAGGTTAGGAACTTACCCCTATGAAGAAACTTGAATTTTGCACTTGGAATCACTCCAATCCAAGCTCTATAGATTCTAATTTTGGTTAAGGAAAGTAAAATATGAAATGGGGTTTTATTACTGCCCGGTCACGCTGCTATTTGCGATCTTGAGGGACATTCTCGCGATGACGAGTCACTTACCCGACATGGCCCACATCTTACTGATCGTGATCACGACCTGGCTTACCGCGACCACCACCCATTTTCCCTTCCTTCACAGCTGAAGCTGATTTTCTGTTTTTTCCCGAAATTCGATGAACCACCCGAAATTCATTCGGAATTCCCTGGACACAAATCAAATATGCATTTCTATCATAAAATACGCTACGGACTCACTTGCGCACTCGGAATTACCAAAAGAGGTCATCTTGACCGGTGTTGACCAAGGTCAACTCCAAAACATCAAAATCCTAACTTTCCAATCGGAGACCCAAATCACAACCGAACGCCTCGGGACCTGAACCAACGGCTCGACTAAGTCAAAAATTACATTCGAACCTAATAGAATCGATGAAACTTCCAAAATAACACATTTACCCCCGATGTTGACTTTTGCCAAAAATCTTCATTTCCTTAACTTAGAAAACTCAAATTTCACTAAAACCAATCCAAACCCCGCTCGATTGACTCAGGAATCAGACCACCCATCGTAACAAATCATAAATACCAAAAAAAAAACCACGTGAAAGGTAATTTGGGAAAAACAAGGAAAAAGGCTCAAAACAACTATGCAAGTCATTACAAAACCACAACCTATCTCCAATAGCATTTCCCTAATCTCTACTATAACATTTGAGCTGTTTTTAGGTTACAACTACAATAACCAAGGAACTAATCACAAAAGAACCTTCCCTCTCTACAATTCTCACCAATTGTTGCAAACTTCTTCAAAGACTCTACCCAGTTTAAGAAGTCTCTTACAACTCGATGCAACAACTATTACAAAACTCTAGTAAAGTAAATAGGTTTACTATTCAAACCAATGAATCTAACAATAACAACTCAGAGCACTGTAAGCATGAATCTTCTTAGGAACCTGTTCTTCTTCGTTGCAGTTGATTCTCTATCCATGACACTCGATAAATATATTCTGTATTTGTGCAGTAGTGTCTCTCCTCTTCAATAACATGAATGTGGTGCTATTTAATTTATACAATTAGGAATTGTCGTGTGTTGTAGATGTCTTCTCCAAATGTAAACCAAACTTGGTCCAAGAAACCAAGAATATAATCCTTGTTGGGTTTTGTTTTGCGCATCGATCTCCTGTCAATTTCCCCAATTTTCAAAGTTATTTTCATATTTGCAATTGTTATAATATTTCCACGTCTTGAACTTGTATTCCTGGTGGATATATATATATAATAAATTGCTAAAAATAAATAAATTGTATTCCTTGTGGAATTTGGATTAAGCTTTAATCCCAACTTCCCAAGGAATCCATCTTCCGCATGGAACAACTTTTCATGCTTGGATCAAAATAGTCTCCAGTTCTTCTGCAAAGGACCTGGTTTTGCCAGTAGTTGTACAACCCTGTTGCTAGCATTACTATTTCCTTTAGGAGGTCTGTTAAGGACCTATTTTTTGTGTATGTTTGTCCATCATTCTTGAACATTGATTGTTAATTATATATTATTTGTCAATCATCAAAACTTCATAAGATCTTGAATTGATATTTAGATCAAATTAAAGTAGCTTACTAAATTTCCCATTTTTGATGATGACAAACCCATAACAGCTTCATAACTCTTCATGTGCACTCAAGTGCATCTTTCCCTAAGGACCAACTTTTATGTTGACAATTCTCCTTTAAGACCAGCTTCCATGTTGATCCAAATTTGTACTTGGTAAGATGTGATCTCTCAATTAAGTTTATGTAGGTTCTTCATTGCCCAAATGTCCTTCATTGCCCAAATAAACAACAATCAGATCAACCTAATGGATTTATCCACCATCTTCATGGCCCGAAGGTTAAAACATATTCCCCGTCACTTAGCATATTATTTCATGTTTTAGTTACCCATACAGCTACACCGGTACCCGCACAAGTTCTAGTCACCTCACGAGTATGAAACCCCCAATTCCCCATTACACCCCTTTATTATGTTAACCAACACATACACTACAACCGCAGACCAGTAAGTCTCAACTTTCCTGAATTCGAATCCTAAGAATCACTCTGCGGCCTTCCCCTTCATTTGATCTTCCGAACGAGCCCAATCTGTTCAAATAAGGTATCTACATAAGAATACGATTCTAACGAGACCTATATTGCCTGTAACGACCTATTTGGTCGTTATTAGACTTTCCGCAACACGTGTATAAAAACCAAGTTGATTTGTTGTATGTTTAGTAAAGGGTACGCTTAATTTTAACTATAAGTCGAGTCGGTAAGGGCAAAAAAATATGTGGGGTCTTGGGTAGAGTAAGTCCACCGCAGCGGATAGCTCTGTCGCCGCAAAGGTACCACTACCGCAGACCAGTAAATCGCTGCCGCGGTCGATGCGTACCAGACCTAGTGTTTAAAAACCTTATTTCGAGATTTGACCTCTCTATCCACAAAACCTCCTTCTAGGTCGTCACTTGGGATATTTTAAGAGGGAAACACTCAGATACTTGAGAAAGGTAACCCTTCAAACATCTTTCATGCTATCTTTCTTAAAGTTAATCCTTCCCTTTTTAAGCTCTACCTTATTAGGCTAATAAAAATGGAGTCTTTGTCATTGTTTCCACCCTATGAAAGTGCGAAGGGTAATCTTGATCAGAAATCTTGTATTTTTGAAGACTACATATAGACTCTTGTCCTAAGATGATAAACTAAACCCCGAATAATGATTCTTGCGGTATTAATAGAATCGGTAAGTCTTGACTTCTTGAATTGGTAACTCAAAGGGAGGGTTATATTGCATGAATTGTAAGGATTAGTGAATTATATAACTTAGACTACCCCGTATGCATTAATTTTACTTTTGTTCTCGGATTCGTGATATCCGTAGACCTTTTCGTCATGGCTTTTAGTTCGAAAATGAAAGAGTGAAGATTCCATGGACGTTCATGATAGCTGCTCGGCATCGAGGTAGGTTATGGTTTACTTGAGTTAGTCTTTGATTAGTGAGTCGTATATATGTTATAGAGTTAACGGGAGAAAGCATGATTAGATCTTCGAACACGGAGTTTAGTTGGATATCATCTAGATTAGTATGAATGCTGTCTATGTGGACTAGTCGCCAGTCAATGAGAAGTTGAACCAAGGCGTTTAGTCATTATGTTTGAGGGGAAGGAAGTGTTGTGTATACATTTCTGGTTCGAATTTTTGTTAGTGTGTGGGAGTCACTCTAGTATTGAGCTGGCCATAATAGAGTCTTGTTATACTGTATACTGGGGTGAATAGTACTTGAATGTATTTTGACTTCATTTTGTATTCATGTTATTGTTGAGTTGATTTCTTGAGTCTTTAATGAACTGTGGCATGGGGTCTTGCATTCATTGGCATTGGTACTCTTTACTGATTTGTTCCATATTGACCGTTGAACTGGAAACGTGTTGAGATTCATATTGTGTTCTGATACAGATACATATGTATATATATACACACACACACACACACACACACACACACAAAGACACATTTGATAGGGGGTGAGGATGTGGCCTAGTTATGAGCTCGTGATTCGAGGTCAGTTACGGAGCGAGTGGTACATGGACACCATGCGTCCCCTGCAAGTCATGACTGTTGGGTGAATAATACCAATAGCATGTGTGTACGGTTTTAATACTATCAATGATTACATTGCATTTGACTCATTCTTATTTCTGTAATTAGTTGATGACTGTTTGAGGTCCTGGATGATTAGTTGCTGATGTTCATTTTGGGTCACTGATTGTTAGGTCTACTTTTCAAATTGCGAGTCTGTCCAATATTTGGGCGGAAGGTAAGACGTTGTGGTTCCACTTAAGACGGGTTGACAGAAAGGTTTGTTGTTTCGTATTCATTAATTCTTTGAGATTCAGGTGGTCTAGAAGTCTTTGTGAGTTGGGACTTATTGTTGTCTGGTAGTCTTGTTTTTCCATTATTACTTTACTGCTATAGAGGTAGAGGGATTTGGGTAGACTTATACCGGTATTTTTAATCTATGGATAGGATTTATAAAGATGTGAATGATTGCACCTATCTATTTATCCTGGTTGATTATGTAATGTACTACGTGAACTAATCTTAGTCATCCTATGATGCTTACCAGTACATATGGTATACTGATACTACTCTTGCTACATCCCCTTTGGTGTGTAGATGTGTTTCAGGTTATTGCTTGAAGGTTTCATTAGCTGAAGTGGCGGATATCTTCTAGACTAGGTCTTGGGAAAGTGTATTTTCTAAATTAATAAAGAGTGTCAAGATCTATCCTTCTTATTATTTTCTGCCATTAGCCGCATTTACTTTTCAAATAATTTTATTAATGGGATGGTTGGTAAGGGTTCGCCTATCAGGTGTAAAGACCCTTCCGGTCGTTATGGGAATTTAGGACTCCATTGGGAATTCTGAGGGTGCGGGTGGATTCGTAGGGCGTCTTTTTGCATGTGTGCATGTTTTGTGTTGTGTTTTGAGGCCTTGGATGAAATGTGGGGTGATAGGGGGAAAACTGGACAGAAGCCAACCTCACTGACCCAAATGGACCGCTACAGCGGTACCGCTATAGCGGTGCCTCGACCGCTGCAAGCGGCCATCCATTTCTTTAGTGGCCACTGTGGCGGAAGGTGGACTGCTATGGCGGTACCGCTATAGTGGTGAACCGACCGCCATAGCGGTCAGGCGGGAAAATTGGGGACCGCTATAGCGGTCACTTGACGACCATAGCGGGACCGCTGCAGCAGCGTAGTGATGGCCACAGAGGTTGACGGGAGGCAGTAGTGGGGTCTTTAATGCCTTAGTTTTATTTTCTCATTCATAACACCCCATGCGAGGTAAGCTCCATTTCTTTTCATTTTATCATTCCTTCCCCTTCATTATTGTAATCATCTCTATGGGTCTTTAATGGTAAAATTGAAATAGAAACCCTATAATATTAAAAAAAAAACCTTCTAAACTCGATGGGTTATGGTTATTATCGCTTAGTTATAGTCTAAATGCATTGGTTAGTTGTTCTTGATCATAAATTGTACAGTTATAGACATAAACTAAGTGATTGGAGACCTAGGGTTCTATAAAAATTGTGTCTTTGCCATAGAAAACTGTTGTAATGGGAATGGTTGACAGAATGTGGTAAAAATTGATGGTTTATGAATATTAGGGGCTTTTGATAGGTTTTCTATCACCTAGAAAATCATCTACCCTTAGAAGGGGGAGAGGGAAGGGTATTTCTTGCCTTGGTATTTGCAAATTAAGCCATATAACTCATTGAGTCTTCTATTTCTAGACCGTAAGCATACTGAGGCTTTGAGGAAAGGAAAGGCTGTGGCAGAGTGACAGGCACTGTTCTAGCTCTACTTTGCGGTAGGTTACGGTTTACTTGAGTTAGACTTTGATTAGTTGAAAGTATGTTTGTGATTTCATAAGGAGAAAGCATGTCTAGTATTCATATTATGATATTGTGTGATTAAGCTCCTATGTGCTTGTGATTAAATGCTATGTAGGCTTCATGCCATTATTCTTGTGTGATTTAATCTGCAGTGGATGTATTGTAATGAGAAGTTAATATAGTCTTCTCGAGGATATTGTGACATGAAATGATGAGGTAAATATGGATATTGAGGAGGTAAGAAACACTGTTCTGTAAAAGGTATGACAAGGCACACATGTGGCCTAAATTATGGGCTCGTGGTCCGAGGATAGTTCCGGAAATGAGAGGTTTATTGTCATATCCTGCGTCTGAGGTTTGTTTCGGAGTGGAGGTTGTGCTCAAGTCTGAGGAGTGTTCCGAAACAAGTGTTACATAGACACTATGGGTCCCCTGCATGTCATGACTACTGAGCTATGACATCAGATATCATGTGTGTACAGCGAGTAGGGTTATAGTGGTAAATTTATCTCCGTTGTGTTTGACGTGTTTGTGATTCTTGGCAATTTGGTGATTTGTTGTGATTGTCCGTGCTTGACTTGTTATGATGCCTTGATATTCGTGTATGATTGTCTGGCTTGTTCATTTTATTGATTTCATAAGATATGCATGATACTAATCTTAGTCGGCCTATGATGCTTACCGGTACATAGTGTTTGTATTGATACTACCTTGCTGCATTCTTTGATTGCAGATTTTAATATAGAGACCACTACTCGTCCTCATATCTAGCGTGGAGGATAATTGCTGACAGATTTTGGAGTGAGCTTCTTCTCATGCCAGGCCGCCCGACGATTTTCTACTTATGATGACTTTTCTTATTCTGGACATTATGGATATTTATTAGGTAGATTTCAGTTCTTAGGTATGTTTTGGCTTAGAGTCCTGTATGATGACTTTCAGATTTTAGGGAATTTGTAATAGTTAGACTTCCACACTTATTTCAATATTTTATTGCATGACTTACTCAGTTTATTTGATATGTGAATGAGTATAACCGTTTGACTTGTTTAATATAAAATCAGACTTGAATGAATAGAGATCTTGTGTGTTGGTTCACCCACTAGGATTTAGTTGGGTGCCAGTCATGGCGGGTGGGGTCGTGACAGTAGGTGCCCGCATGAACTATAAATTGGGTCGTGACATTACCATATAAAGGATTCGTGTTCAAAAGGTCAACCCAAAACCCTGTTCCAAACCCTGAACGTCCAAACAATAATTTATCTTGAAATCGAGTTCAACATGTTGATATACTTTAGTCCGGAACCCTAAAATGAACCCAAACGGTGACTCCAAGCCCCCAAAGGCAAAACTAGAATTTAAGCATAAATTCATATTACCCATAGTCTATATAGTCCATATCCTAAATATCATGAAGTTCTAACCACAATGGATCCTCAATTTCATAAATTTTAACAAAATTCATTGCCATGGAAACTCTTATTTTACTACTTAGAAATCATTAGTAGAATCATAAATTAATGGAAGGGATCATTAATAATCACTTAGATTAAGGTTAGGAACTTACTCCAATGAAGAAACTTGAATTTTGTACTTGGAATCACTCTAACCCAAGCTCTATAGCTTATAAAATAGGTTTAGGAAAGTGAAATATGAAATGGGATTTTATTTCTGCCCAGTCACGCTGCTCTTCGCGATCGCGAGGGCCATTCTCGCGATCGCAGGTCACTTACCCGACCCAACCCACGTTTTACTCATCGCAATCGCAAACTGATCCACCACGATCGCGATCCATTTCCCCTTCCTTCGTCATGGTTGCGAGGCCTTTAGTGCTATCAAGATGAAGGAAACCAGATGATAACTAAAGTTGACTTGTTGGTTTTTTCCCGAAATTTGATCAACCACCCAAAACTCATTTGGAATCCCTGGACACAAACCAAATATGCATTTCTATCATAAAACACGCTATGAACTCGCTCGCACCTTCGGAATTGCCAAAATAGGTCATCTTGCTCGGAGTTGACCAAGGTCAACTCCAAAACATCAAAATCCTAACTTTCCAACCGAAGCCCCAAATTAGACCTGAACGTCTAGGGACCCATACCAAAGGCTCAACTAAGTCAGAAATCACATTCCGGACCTAATGGAATGGACAAAACTTCCAAAATGATCCATTTAGCCCTGATGTTGACTTTGGTCTAACATCTTTATTTCCGTAACTTAGAAAACTCAAATTTCACTAAAACCAATCCAAAACCTGTTCGATTGCATTGGGAATCGTACCACCCATCCCCGCAAGTCAGAAACACCAAAAAGAAATTACAAGAAGGGTATTTTGGGAAAAAAGGTAAAAAAAACTCAAAACAACTTAGCGAGTCGTTTCATCAGATATCACTTAAAATAGCATTTGTCCTCGAATGGTAAAAGATATAAAGATACCTAGATCGTCAAAAAGCTGGGGATATCTAGATCATATATCTGACTCGGTCTCCCAAGTATCCTTCTAAACTGGACGATGCCTCCACTGCACTTTCACTAAAGCTATTTCCTTCGATCTCAATACCGAACTTGTCACGCCCCAAACCTGGGAGGCATGGCCGACACTTGGTACCATACTTGACCCCGAGCGTGCCACTCTGTAACAGTAAGCTTGGAGGTAACCCTCAACTTAGGCTGACAAGGCCTACTTGCAAACAAACAATACACACCAAGGCCGTATTTTAAATCATCCGAGGGTAAACACACCCAAAAAAATATATACATAACTGTGCATGCCGACGAGGCCTCCATGAACGTCTACAAATAGCAATACCAGAATGATCATATACAAGGGCTAGCAAGGCCACTATATTGACATACCAAACATGCAGAACTCATCTACAAGACTCTAGAGATAACAAAATTGTACTGTGGTCGGGTAGGGCCCTAGCTACCCATCATGTCTAAATATATAAAAAGGGCTCCCAAAATCTTAACCTGGTAACTCTAGATGAAATGAGTGTTGACACCTAATTTTCACCGCGTAGAACGTATGTTTTAATTTTCATATTTCCCGAGTCCAAGACGGAGCAAGGACGCCCTTAAAAATTTTAAAATTTTAAAATCCCGTAAAATTGCAAAAATTGACATTTAATTATTATTTTCATAAAATTAACACTTACAAGAAATTACGAGTTATTTACTTTCACAAATTTGGTTTAAAAAGAACATACACATCCCGCTACGTCTAGCTCGAGAAAATTGTTAATCAAGATAACGCATGAATTACTGCTCATTTTGACCGCATTTTTCACACTTTTAAATGTTCTCCGGAACTATATCAATATTAGACTCGTTTTAAAGCTAATTTTCTAAATTCATGAGTTTTTAAATTTTTAATTAGCCTAAAATAACTATTTAGTTGGTTATACATTGTTTGTATTATTTGGTTATTAATTGATCTAAATTAAGAGGGGGGGGGGGGGGGAGAGGGGTTTAAAATTTAACTTTTAAAAGTTTGAGGAGGATTTGTATAAAAAAAAAGGGGATGAAATTTTGTAAAATAAAAACTTTCACCCCCCATTTCTTATTTTCAGCGAAGCCCGATCCCACGTCTCTTTTTCAGGCGATGAAAAGGAACCTCTAGGGTTCCTCCTTCATGGCTGATTCCATGGACATTCTCACCGCATTTTTGAGGCGTTTTGTCCTAAATCATGAGTACTCGTGATTTATAGGTTTATTTTCCTTTGAATATTACGTTACATGCTCGATTGACTCATTTTCTGGGGATGTTACCCGGGTTTTGCTGTCATAGTGTTGTTATGGGTGGGATCTCGAGTCCTTAGCCATCTTGTGCACTCTATCACATGGAAGCAAAAACCCATAGGGGAAATTTCCAATTTGGGTATGGTTTAAGGGTTTCTATCCTACCTTTATACGATTTTACCATTAAAATTCGTTGTTATTTTTCCAATTTGATGAGTAGGTGTACTACTCTGTTGACTTTGAATTTTACCAGATTTTTGCTTAAATCTTTTGTGTACAATTAGCTGTACTGTGTTGTATTGTATTGTATTGTGTGATGTGTACCATTTATGATTGGTCATGGTACTAATTGTGGTAATTTATTGAAGAATTCTGTTG
Organism: Lycium barbarum; assembly: GCF_019175385.1. Classification (NCBI taxonomy): domain Eukaryota; kingdom Viridiplantae; phylum Streptophyta; class Magnoliopsida; order Solanales; family Solanaceae; genus Lycium; species Lycium barbarum. The sequence goes on along the minus strand of NC_083342.1, from coordinate 59,933,683 downwards.
TCCTTTGGAAAAATTCAAATTGTTTGAATTTTAAGGTTTAGAATGTTAGAGGGAATATGTGGAAAAGGATTTTATACCCCTTTTTGCCCCTAAACCCTAGGGGATTACTATAAATAGCAGGCCATATTGCTGCTGGAGAGGATCCTTCTTTCCTTTCTCCGAATATTCCTAAGTTGAAAACAATATTAAGTATCCTAGCCTACAAAAATACAATACATATACATATACATAAGTATACCATTGATATACTATATATACTTTTCATCAAAACCCATAATATATACTACTGTCTTTTTTATATGGAGAATACATTAATTTTTTAAAAGAAAGGGGCTTGTCATCAAGGTGTTAACTGTTGGTCTTTGAAGTTTTGATTCCAATCCCCATTTTGATCTTTAGGTGGCCCCCTAAAAAGGTAATATCTCTATTATATCCTATTTATATCCTATTCTACTTTACTTACATGTATTAGTATGTATTTATGGTTGTTTTTAGCCTGTTTTGATTACTGTTTTCATAAATATTAAAGTTGATTATGATGTGACGGTGTTGATATTATGGGGATTCAGGGAATTCTAGTGCTGATTATATGATGTTGTCACCTTAAATGATTAAAGAATATAGGGAAGGGTATTTCTTATGTCACATTATTTTATTCCATAGATTACAACTTGTTTGTGAGCTATTAAGTAAGCTGCCCATGTTATAATGCATATATGATTGATAGTTTCTAGTGTTGACTAAAAGAAGTTGATGTTTTAAAGGGTCAAAAGTTGTGAGGAAGGGCCTGTTTTAGTTTGTGATTACTGTTATATTGAAATTTAAGGTATGAATATGACATATGACTTGAGAGGTACTGTGTTGTGTTGTTTTTCCTAGATTCTGCTGTTGTTTCATTGGTCTTTTAGCTTTTGTTCAAAGTTCTTGGTATGTGAAGAATAATTACCCTGGTCTAAAAACTGTGTTGGAACTAAACTGGACTAATTCTCGTTGCTTGTTGTTGATGGCTGAAGTTAAGCTTAAAAAATGGCATAATATGTTTTGAGAAGATTTAAGAGTCTTTAGGGAGTAACTGGATTAAAATAATTTAAAAAATGTAGGTAGTATATGCCTGTGTCTGTTTGTGTATTTCTGTAAACCTCTTGTTGGTTTTGAAACCAAGGTTGGGAACTTAATGTGTGTTTGATCTTGAAGTGCCCTTTAAAGGTTGTTGTAAACTTGAAAATGATCTTAAAACCTGGAGGTATTGTCCTCTGTGATTCTGTGCTACCTTGTCCATGTTTGAACTTGAAAGTGTTCAAACCCGTGCTTGTGAAGTTTATTTTGAATCCATCTTCATAATTTGATGTTGTTGTTTTCAATATTTGTCATATCAACTTAAAAAATGGTTTTCAAACTCATAAAAAAACTAGTATGTTGAAGACTTATTTTTTTCTTTTCCTAAAAACTGTTTGCTTGAACTTTGGATGTTGGTATGAGAACTTTGCTAGTCCTAAGAATCTTTAAAGTGTATTTTGACCTCCGTGTTCTTGACTCTGTGACTTTAAAAGATTTATGAGAAGCGTTATTGTCTTGTGGTTACTACTTGTTTCTCTTGTACAGTGAATTGCCTTTTTAAAACCTGTTAGCTATTTGAAATCTAAAAATGGTTTTTTTTTTTTTAACTTGCCTAGTTGAATTATGAGACTGATAAGTTTGATACTTGTTTAAAATAAAGGCCTTAAACACTTGTGACATGCCTTGTTAGTTTTTTTTAGGGAACCTAGAAGTCTGAACATTGTTGATCTTGCTTTTTCCTGAAAAACATTTGTTAAGAGGTTTGTGATTTGCATTTGACAGTGGTATTGCTCACAGTTTTCTTGATCCTCTTTGCCTAACATTATCATCTAATTGACTAAGTACAGGGAGTCTGAAACTAAATTTAGTGATAGCTCAAGACTTTCTTTCCCTTTCATTCTAGGTGTCTGGTTTTTGAAACTTATTTTCTTTGTCTCTGCTTACTGCTTGAGCTATTCTATGCTTTGACAAACTAAGACTAAACTAAAAAAGGGTAGCATGTACTTTCTTTGTTTGTCATATGGGCACTTGACCACTTATGAGAATTATCCTTAGTTGTGTGCTTACTATATACTGTCTACGCGCTGTTTACTTATATGATTCCCACCCCTGCTTGTTTTATTTTAGCCAAGACATGCCTGATGAGAAGTGTGTCATGTGTCACGACCCAACCCCGTGGGCCGTGACTAGTGCCCGAGCTGGACACCCGTACACACTCACTTACCAGAATCGGCATACAAATGGCTTATCCAGATACGAAGGTAAGACGTCGCCTCAAGTGGTCGCATATAAACAAATGTATCACACAGAAGCCGGCAAGGAGGTCGTAAAACACATCGCCCCAAAAATATATATATGGATATACATATAATCCGATAAGGTTGTCACAGCAAATGGAACCGCTTAAGACATAAACCATATTAACATAACTGGACATCAACGACCCATGACCCACATACATGTCTACATGCCTCTAAGAGTACCAAAAGTATCATATCGCGGGACAGGGCCCCGCCGTACCCCGGAATATACATACATATATACAACGGAAAAGTCTGTACCAGAATGTTGGCTCCAGAACAAGGGGAGCACTCCAAAATAGCAGAATAGGTGTACTAAGCTGGCGGGTCACCAGAACGAGTGTCTGTACTTGCGGGCATGAAACGCAGCCCCCGAAGAAAGGGGGTCAGTACGAAATAGGTACTGAGTATATAAAGCGTGAAATACAATAATCAGGATCATAACTTAAATAAGAAGTATGGAAAACGAGTACAAGAATCAAAATACCAAAATGCTTGTTTTTGAAGCACAAAATAATGCATATCAAAATCATGTATAGGGCTCGGGAACGTGGTCGCCACCCCGTCACTGGCGCCACAACACATCATACTCCAGAAGATTTCATATCCCCGTAACACATCATAGCAACATAACACATCATAACACCATAACATACATAAACGGTACCCGACCCGCTAGTGGAGGACTCGGGGAACCGTAACACATCATACTGCCGAATATAACATAGTGTGCACGATGACAAAACCGGCTCGGGACTCGGCGAAGGATATAATAACAGTATGCACGAGCAAAGTAGTGAGAAACTATATGCACATAAATCAATTTTTAAGACTCGATGGACAAGTACACTTACCGACACCTGAAGGATCATAAACACGTTTCGAGTCAATCCGATTTAGTATAAGAAAGATATGGGCATTTTACTATAGGAACCTTTACGAACGATTCAAAGCAATCCGAGACCGCCTACGAAAGTTACAAACATTATTCGCTTTAGAACTCTCTAAGAACGTATCGGAGCGATCCGAGCTCGTCTATGAATGTTAGAGACATTATTCGACATAACACCTTTAAGAACAAAAATTCTGTATACGCGTTCATTATCCAGTTATGCAAAAAAACCGAAGGACCATAGTTCGACTATATTAGGAGTGTAACATCAAGTAGTGAATAAGAATCGTCGACATGCTCGGATCTTATGAAAGGAGTTACCCCGAGGTTTGTATCACATCTTGTTTACATCTAAGGCATGCCAAAAGAAAGAAAGAGTAAGCTTTACATACCTTGCTCGCTACCTAAGCTAATCCCAACTCAAGTCTCGGTTTCCCCAAGATCTACAATAACGTCATTAAATACCAAACGTTAGCTACAAGTACTTAGGAATTCAATCCTAAGCTAGCACTTGTCTACAGAAATTTGGGCAGCATTTCCCCTATAAATTCAACAACTCCGAGAATTCAATTCGGCCAAATCATCAACAACAATACCAACAACCCTATTACCAACATCAACGATTAATTCAAAACACATTCTAACATTAGCAACTCCCTTTTACACAATTCGACGACATTCCATTTACATTCACCTCAACTACATACAGTCAAGCTAACACCAATGCTCACACACTCAATTACTAATCCGAAACCGTTCAAACAAAACTCAAGAACACTTTAAACAATACGCACAATATTCAAAATAATCTAACCAATATGCCACTCCACCCGAAACCTCCAAAATGCAACAATAGCAATAACAACACATTTCATTCTTTCAAATTCATGAACTACACCAATAATTCACACACTAACAACATTATTTTCCATAAATACAAGAGACTACATTCAATTCACATTAGCTTCTAAAACAGCCCACAACAATTTCAACTTCAATTTGAATCACTAAACTCTCATTTTCATCATAGAATCCATGACGACAACAACCAAAATACTAGATAAAATTAGTTCATTCCTTTCCATACAAACTAGCCCATATTCGGCCACCACCCCAACACACAAATTTCATGGTTTTCATCCATTTCCACACACTACAACATGTACAAAACATTCATAACATGTGAAAAAGAGGATTAAACCTTACCTTTCTTCACTACACTTCTCAACTTGGCTAGGGTGGTAAAGTGCACAAATAAGTGTTTTGCTTGCTCCAACAACTAGTTCACGTTAAAGGGGACCTTCCAATTGGTTGAATTGCTAGAAGAAAATATTTTTTTTGTGATCAATTTTTCCAAGATGGTTGTTCGGCTAGCTATGGCCGAATAGCTCTTTTTTTCTCTCTCCAAGGTTCTTGAATTTTCTAAGTGATGAAGATGAAAAATATGACTAATTAGTCATATTTTATACACATATATTATGCATCCATGTGGGCCAAGGCCCACACCATATTACATGGCCACATGGCCCTTTTTGTTCAAGAATTATAAGTTTCCATAAATCATTTTTAACCCCAAATGTTCCTTAATATTTCCATGAGCCACCTTGTGAATTTCCCTTTTTACCCCTAGCCTTTCTTAATATTTCCACATCAAAATTTTTCATAAACAACTTGTGTATTAAACAAGATCAAAATATAGCCTTTCCCTTAACTTCTCGCAATTATCTTGAAATATCCGAATGTACAAAATACGGGATATAACATCCTCCCCCCCCCCCCCCCTTAGAACATTCGTCCTCGAATGTTGAATTATTCTTATTGGGTCTTATAAATACTTTGGGGGAATTTCCTTTTTAACTATCACACATGATCCACCTATCAATCAACATAACCAATTCAGAAATTTAAATTACTTGTAGATATCGGAAACAAGTAAGGATACTTCTTCTTCATCTCTTCTTCAGCTTCCCAGGTCACCTCCTCCCTGTTATTGTTCCGCCACAATACCTTAACAGAAGCCACATCTTTAGTACGCAGTCTTCTCACCTGATGATCCAGTATGGCTATCGGCTGCTCTTCGTAGGATAACTCCTCCGTCACCTGAATGTCATCTATGGGAAATATTCTGGAAGGGTCACCAATACATTTGCGAAGCATCGACACATGGAAGACCGGATGCACTGCTTCTAAATCAGACGCTAAGTCTAATTCATAAGTGACCTTGCCTACCTTGCGGACGATCTGATAAGGTCCAATATACCTCAGAATGAGCTTCCCCACCCTTCATGGGTGTCACTTTCATTAATACCCAATCGCCAATCTGGAATTCTAAATGTCGACGTCGATTATCCGCATATGATTTCTGTCGAATCTGAGCTGCTAGTAACCGTTCCCGAATAAGTTTCACTTTATCTACTGCTTATTGAACAATGTCCGGGCCAATTAACATAGTTTCACCCACCTCGAACCAGCCGATCGGTGACCTGCACCTCCTACCGTACAGAGCCTCATACGGTGCCATCTGGGTGCTGGAATGGTAGCTATTATTATAAGAGAACTCAATAAGTGGCAAATGGTCGTCCCAGCTACCCTTGAAATCAATAACACAGGCCCGTAGCATATCTTCTAGTGTCTGAATAGTACGCTCGGCCTGCCCGTCAGATTGCGGGTGAAATGCAGTACTAAGACTTACCTGGGTCCCCAATACTTCTTGAAATGATCTCCAGAAGTTAGCTGTAAACTAAGCACCTCTGTCGGATATAATAGATGTGGGAACTCCGTGAAGTCTTACTATCTCCTTAATATATAACCGGGCATAATCCTCAGCTGAATAGGTGGTCCTGACTGTGAGAAAATGGGCTGATTTTGTCAGCCTATCAACAATAACCCACATGGAATCATACCTTCGTGGGGTGCGTGGTAAACCTGTAATGAAATCCATATTAATTGCTTCCCACTTCCAAGTCGGAATCTCCATTTCCTATAATAGCCCACCAGGCTTCTGATGCTTGATCTTAACCTGTTGGCAATTTGGGCATTGGGCAACGAACTCTGCGATGTCCCTTTTCATACCATCCCACCAATATAAGCATCTGAGGTAATGGTACATCTTTGTTGATCCCGGATGAACAGAATACCGAGCATAATGTGCCTATTCCATAATCTGCCGCTGCAGCCCTGCAACGTCAGGTACACATAATCTGCCTCTATATAATAATACTCCGTCAGGTGTAACTTCGAATGGGGTCCTCTCCTTATCAAGGGCTGCATCTCTGTACTATGCCAGAACAGGATCCTCGTATTGGTGTCGCTTTATCTCTTCCATAATAGATGATTCGGCAACCCCTCGGACAGAAACCCTCGTACCTCCAGAATCGGCCAGACGAACTCCAAGATTAGCTAGCTGGTGGATATCACGTACCATTTCTCTCTTTCCTGGTTGCATATCTGTCAAGCTGCCCATAGACTTACGGCTGAGCGCATCTGCTACAACATTGGCTTTCCCATGATGATATAAAATGTCAACATCATAATCTTTCAACAACTCTAGCCACCTCCTCTGCCGCAAATTCAGCTCCTTTTGCTTAAAGATATATTGGACGCTTTTGTGGTCCGTATAAATATCAACATGAACCCCATATAAGTAGTGCCGCCATATCTTCAAAGCATGAATTACCGCTGCTAATTCCAGGTCATGAGTAGGATAATTCATTTCGTGCGATCTGAGCTGCCGGGAGGCATAGGCTATAACTCGACCATGCTACATTAATACACAACCTATCCCAACACCGGAAGCATCACAATAAATGACATACCCGTCTGGCCCCTCAGGGAGAGTCAGGACTAGAGCTGTAATCAACTTTTCCTTCAGCAACTGGAAGCTTCGTTCACAAGCATCGGTCTACTGGAAATTTGTTGCCTTCTGAGTCAGCTTCGTTAACGGTGCTGCAATCGAAGCAAAATTCTCCACAAATCTCCTCTAATACCCTGCTAATCCCAGAAAACTACGTACCTCAGTAGGCGTCGTAGGCCTAGGCCAATTCTTTACGGCCTCGATCTTCTGTGTATCAACCCAAATACCATCTGCTCCGACGATATGCCCCAAGAATGCCACTGAAGTCAACCAAAATATACATTTAGAAAACTTAGCATATAATTTCTGTTGTCGGAGTGTTCCGAGTATGGTCCTCAGATGATCTGAATGCTCCTCTTCTGATCGTGAATAAACCAGAATATCATCAATAAATACAATCACGAACATGTCTAGGAACGGCCTGAATACTCGATTCATCAGATCCATAAACACTGCTGGAGCGTTGGTCAGCCCAAAAGACATCACTCTAAACTCATAGTGCCCATATCGGGTCCTGACCGCAGTCTTCAGAATATCTGCCTCTCTTACCCGTACCTGGTGATAGCCCGAGCGCAAATCTATCTTCGAAAAATACTTAGCACCCTGCAACTGGTCAAATAAATCATCAATCCGGGGGAGGGGATATTTATTCTTTACGGTCACCTTGTTCAGCTGCCTATAATTAATGCACATCCGTAGCGACCCATCTTTCTTCCTCACGAACAGTACCGGCGCTCCCCAAGGTGATGTATTGGGTCTGATGAAGCCTTTCTCTAATAAATCCCTCAGCTGCTCCTTCAATTCCTTCAGTTCTGCAGGTGCCATTCTGTAAGGAGGAATAGATATAGGCTGGGTATCTGGCAGCACATCTATCGTAAACTCTATTTCCCGTTCAGGAGGAAGGCCTGGAAGCTCATCTGGAAATACATCTGGAAATTCATTAACTACTGGAACTGACTGAAGAGTAGGTGCTTCCGCTTTAATATCATACACGCGAACCAGATGATAAATATACCCCTTCTGAATCATCTTTCTTGCCTTGAGGTATGAAATAAACTTACCCCTCGGCGATGCTGTATTTCCCGCCCATTCTATAACTGGTTCCCCTGGAAATTGGAAGCGGACTACCTTCTTCTGACAGTCAACGTTGGCATAACAAGAGGCTAACCAATCCATGCCCATAATAACATCGAATTTTGTCATATCCAGCTCTACCAAATCGGCTTTGGTGCAACGGCCACATATAATTACTGAACAATCTCTATATACCTACCTTGCTATAACAGAATCCTCGACCGGTGTAGCTACCTCGAACGGTTCTATCGGTTCCGGTTTTATCCCAATTCTACTAGCGACAAGGGGAGAAATATACGACAAAGTAGAGCCCGGATCTATCAATGCATACACATCTCGGGAAAAGATCAATATTATACCTGTAACCACATTTGGTGACGCCTCCTAGTCTTGCCGGCTGGCCAAGGCATATATGCGGTTTGAGGGACCGCTAGAATCAGAAACTCCGCCACAACCTCTACCGCAGCCTATTAGTGTTGGCATACCCCGCCCCATAGGGCGCATAGCTACAAAAGTGGAAGACGAACCAGCAACTGACCTCGTAGGCTGAGCTGCACCACCCGAACTACTCGCTAATGGGAAATCTCTCATAATATGGCCTTGACGGCCACAAGAAAAACAGGCACCCGTAGCACGATAGCACTCCCCTGGGTGAGACCTCCCACAATGAGAACACCGAGGCATGGGTGGCCTTGACTGACTGGAACCTCTGCTCACCTGCGAACCCGAAGCCCTGGAACTCTGGCCTGCTCCTAAGTGCTCTGCACCATCGAATCGTCTACCCGTGGACTGTGGATGTGTACTCCGGCCTGGCTGAGAAGGATATTTGTTATACTGCTGCTGAGGCTACCCGCCTCAAAACTCCCCGGAATAACCAGCTGATCTAGCGCTCTCTATCGGGCTGACCTCTATCACGATCTCTATCGGGCTGGCACCCTCTGTGTCGATCCTCCATTCCTTGTGCATATGCCTGCACTCGAGCAATATCCATCCCGGGCTGAGATGCCACCGCCATACAACTATCAACCAAATAACGATCCAACCCCATCACGTATCGATGCATCCTGTCAGCCATATCAACTACAATGGTGGGCGCATATCTGGCCAGAGAGTCAAACTCTAGGCTATACTCTCGAACGTTTCTGCCTCTCTGTCTCAGCTGTAAAAATCTATCAACCCTCGCTCGCCGTATCTCTGGAGGCAGAAAGTGGTCGAGAAAGGCTGCTGTAAACTCATCCCACACCGTTGGAGGAGCACCCTCGCCTCTAGACAGCTCCCAATACTCATACCAATTGATAGCTACATCACGTAACCGATATGAAGCCAGCTCGACAGACTAGGTCTCAGAAGCTCTGACTAACCTCAGCGTACGCTGCATCTGTCGAATAAAGTCCTGGGGATCCTCCTCGGGCTTTGACCCATAGAACTCTGGGGATTACAAGTCAAGAAGTCACGAACCCTTAAGTTGTCATGCCTATCTGCATAATCACCTCCCAGCCCGTGTCTGCGAGCCTGCCCCGCTACTAATCTAGTCAGCAACTGTATTGCATCTCTCATCGCCCTATCCTCCGCTCCTGGCTAAGGAGCTGGAGGCTCGGGCGCTGGAGCCTCCGGAGCTAATGGTGGAGCTGCCCCCTGATCCATAGCGGCAGCGACTGCTGCTCTAGGCTCCTCTGATGATGGCGGCGTAGCAGAGCTCGCTGACTAGGGCATAATCTCGGGCATAGTCTGGGCACGGGTCGGAGTAACTCTCCGAGTCTGGCTGGTCTCTCCTGCTACTGCTTTGCCCTTCTGGGCAGCTGTCGCTTTCTTCGGAGGCATCACTGTAAACATAGCAATCTGTTAGAAAGGAACCATCCTAATAATACAGCTCTATCGCACAATCTAAGATCTAAGGAAAAGTGACATCCTAAATGTCCTGTAGCTTCCTTTTTATAGATGTGGTGCACAACACACCGATAAACAAGACTCTACTAGACATGGCCTGTAGACATTCCGAGGACGAACCGCTCTGATACCACTTTTGTCACGACTCAACCCCGTGGGCCGTGCCTAGTGCCCGAGCTGGACACCCGTACACACTCACTTACCAGAATCGGCATACAAATAGCTTATCCAGATACGAAGGTCAGACGTCGTCTCAAGCGGTCGCATATAAACAAATGTATCACACAGAAGCTGGAAAGGCGGTCGTAAAACACATCGCCCCAAAAATATATATATGGATATACATACAAGCCGATAAGGCTGTCACAGCAAATGGAACCGCTTAAGACATAAACCATATTAACATAACTGGACATCAACGACCCATGACCCACATACATGTCTACAGGCCTCTAAGAGTACCAAAAGTATCATATCGCGGGAAAGGGCCCCGCCGTACCCCGGAATATACATACATATATACAACGGAAAAGTCTGTACCAGAATGTTGGCTCCAGAACAAGAGGAGCACTCCAAAATAGCAGAATATGTGTACTAAGCTGGCGGGTCACCAGAACGAGCGTCTGTACCTGCGGGCATGAAACGCAGCCCCCGAAGAAAGGGGGTCAGTACGAAATAGGTACTGAGTATATAAAGCGTGAAATACAATAATCAGGATCATAACTGAAATAAGAAGTATAGAAAACGAGTACAAGAATCAAAATACCAAAATGCTTGTTTTTGAAGCACAAAATAATGCATATCAAAATCATGTATAGGGCTCGAGAACGTGGTCGCCACCCCGTCACTGGCGCCACAGCACATCATACTCCAGAAGATTTCATATCCCCGTAACACATCATAGCAACATAACACATCATAACACCATAACATACATAAACGGTACCCGACCCGCTAGTGGGGGACTCGGGGAACCGTAACACATTATACTGCTGAATATAACATAGTGCGCACGATGACAAAACCGGCCCGGGACTCGGCGAAGGATATAATAACAGTATGCACGAGCAGAGTAGTGAGAAACTATATGCACATAAATCAATTTTTAAAACTCGATGGACAAGTACACTTACCGACACCTGAAGGATCATAAACACGTTTCGATTCAATCCGATTTAGTATAAGAAAGTTATGGGCATTTTACTATAGGAACCTTTACGAACGATTCAAAGCAATCCGAGACCGCCTACTAAAGTTACAAACATTATTCGCTTTAGAACAATCTAAGAACGTATCGGAGCGATCCGAGCTCGTCTGTGAAAGTTAGAGACATTATTCGACATAAGACCTTTAAGAACAAAAATTTTGTATACGTGTTCATTATCCAGTTGTGCAAAAAAACCTAAGGACCATAGTTCGACTATATTAGGAGTGTAACATCAAGAAGTGAATAAGAATCGTCGACATGCTCGGATCTTATGAAAGGAGTTACCTCGAGGTTTGTATCACATCTTATTTACATCTAAGGCATGCCAAAAGAAAGAAAGGGCAAGCTTTACATATCTTGCTCGCTTCCTAAGCTAATCCCAACTCAAGTCTCGGTTTCCCCAAGATCTACAATAACGTCATTAAATACCAAACGTTAGCTACAAGTACTTAGGAAGTCAATCCTAAGCTTGCACTTGTCTACAGAAATTAGGGCAGCATTTCCCCTGTAAATTCAACAACCCCGAGAATTCAATTCGGCCAAATCATCAACAAGAATACCAACAACCCTATTAACACATTCTAACATTAGCAACTCCCTTTTACATAATTCGACGGCATTCCATTTACATTCACCTCAACTACATACAGTCAAGCTAACACCAATGCTCGCACACTCAATTACTAATCCGAAACCATTCAAACAAAACTCAAGAACACTTCAAACAATCCGCACAATATTCAAAATAATCTAACCAATATGCCACTCCACCCGAAACCTCCAAAATGCAACAATAGCAATAACAACACATTTCCTTCTTTCAAATTCATGAACTACACCAATAATTCACACACTAACAACATTATTTTCCATAAATACAAGAGACTACATTCAATTCACATTAGCTTCTAAAACAGCCCACAACAATTTCAACTTCAATTTGAATCATTAAACTCTCATTTTCATCATAGAATCCATGACTACAACAACAAAAATACTAGATAAAATTAGTTCATTCCTTGCCATACAAAGTAGCCCATATTCGGCCACCACCCCAACACACACATTTCATGGTTTTCATCCATTTCCACACACTAAAACATGTACAAAACATTCATAACACGTGAAAAAGATGATTAAACCTTACCTTTCTTCACTACACTTCTCAACTTGGCTAGGGTGGTAAAGTGCACAAATAAGTGTTTTGCTTGCTCCAACAACTACTTCACATTAAAGGGGACCTTCTAATTGGTTGAATTACTAGAAGAAAATATTTTTTTTGTGATCAATTTTTCCAAGATGGTTGTTCGGCTAGCTATGGCCGAATAGCTCTTTTTTTCTCTCTCCAAGGTTCATGAATGTTCTAAGTGATGAAGATGAAGAATATGACTAATTAGTCATCTTTCATACACATATATTAAGCATCCATGTGGGCCAAGGCCCACACCATATTACACGGCCACATGACCCTTTTTTTTCAAGAATTATAAGTTTCCATAAATCATTTTTAATCACAAATTTTCCTTAATATTTCCATGAGCCGCCTTGTGAATTTCCCTTTTTACCCCTAGCCTTTCTTAATATTTCCACATCAAAAAATTTCATAAACAACTTGTGTATTAAACAAGATCAAAATATAGCCTTTCCCTTAACTTCTCGCAATTATCTTGATATATCCGAATGTACAAAATACGGGATACAACATCATGTACCTATGAGTTGTTGGAGCAAGCAAAACACTTGTGAGATCTTTAATTGATTCCATATGAGTTGTCTTATCATTTGTGACCTGCTATGGCCATAGTTAACTCATGTTTACACCTAGGATAGTTACCATGCTCCCTCCTATCTTCTTGTGGACTTGTAGATTGTGCCTTCATTACCCTTTATGTGCTAATGGACCCTGTTTGATCCTATAATTGTATTAAACCTGTTTGTTTAAGTTTTGAGAATAAGACTAAGTTTAAGCTATCTGGTCTTGTCAATGTCTTCGATGAGACTGTTCATATGCTAAGATAATTCTTGTGCTTAGTTGAAACTTTTATGACCAATGATTGAACATAAATTAGAGTTTGATAACCTCGGGAACATTTGTAGACCTGTGACCTATGTTGCTTGATACTTGGACTTGTTGAGTTAAAATTGACCTAGTAAGCACCTTTAGACCATTAACTTGCTTCTGTGACACCTTGTTTTATACAAGAATGGAATTTAAATGGTTCCTACCACTAGTATAACTTGTTAACCGCCTAAGTGAACCTTCAAAACCTGTTAAGTGTAACTTGGAAAATTTTGAAAACTGAAACGGTATAGTGAGAACAAACCAGTTTGTCTCAGTTTTGCCTGAATCTGCCCTCTGCTAGTCATAATCCCAGGTGATAATTTACCTCTATGTCATTGTCTTGCATTAAAATTGCTTTATACTTGGATCCTGTATAACTTGTTTGGTTTGAAATTGCTTGGTTCTCTTTCTGTGCTAGTTGAATTATTCTGTGACACTATTGACACTTTGGGGGACTGAACGGCCTAGGACTGTTTTGGACTGTTTTTATGGACTAATTTTGGACGTTCGAAACTTGTGTAAATATGCATAAAAAGGATTAAAATTTGGCTAAATAAATAATATGATTGATAGATTAAAACTAAATAACATAGTATAATCAATTACGGTATATATAGCATGATAGTATGGTAAAACTATTTTCATAAACTTAAAATACTTTTTTTTTTCAAAAAATCTTTTGGGTGGACTTATGTGGAGTCCTACCTAGGTTAAGAGCCTTCGGGTATTAGCTTAGGTGTTCAAGTCCGACACCCATGCTCAATTTTGAGCAGAATTATACTTCGACCATTTCTTAAAACATGAATTTTCTTGCATGTAAATGACACCCTTTTAGTGCGGAAATCTAGACTTAATCAATATTTGTCCTAAACAATTTATAATCATAAGGTAAACTATCAGAGCCCGTAGTTAAACCACAATTGAGCGAATCCTTAATACCGGGGTGTCTAACACCTTCCCCGGGGGATCACCAGAACCCTTACCCAGACATTGATAGATTGGGTTTCTTTTAAATAATTTTAAATGAATCCTTTTCGAACTGGTTTTTCTAATTTCCTAAAAATTAGGTGGTGACTCCAAAACGTATCCTTTAGAGCACCATTAAGTGGTTGGCGGGTTTTTCCAACTTTCTCGGTACGATTCACAACCATACTTCCCCGGGACACCTCCCTCCTTTTATGAGGTATGTGCGAGCCGGTTAAACTTAGAAATTCCCAATGCCCGCTACAGATGGCGACTCCGCTAGGGACAATCTAAGGTTGTAACCATAAGGGTTCCAATATTGTTTGCCTTACGTGATATAAATTTTTTATGTGTTTAAATTTTTGTAAAATGTTGTTATATCTCGTATTTTGTACATTCGGATATTTCAAGATAACTACGATAAGTTAAAGACAAGGCTATAGTCCGATTTTGTCTTAATGCACAAGTTGCTTGTAAGTAATATTAGTGAGGAATATTAAGAAAGGCTAGGGGCAAAAATGGGAATTCACAAGATGGCCCATGGAAATATTAAGGAAAATGTTATATTCCGTATTTTGCACATTCGGATAATTTGAGATAATTGTGACTAGTAAGAGATAAGGCTATATCTTGATCTTACTTAATATATAAGTTGTTCATGAAAAATATTGATGCGGAAATATTGAGGAAGGATAAGGGCAATATTGGAAATTTGGAAAATAGTTTCATGAATTACAAAATATTAGTCATAAGTAATTGGGCTTGGAAAAAAAAAAAAAAAAAAGAAGAGGCCCAAGGGGGGGGGGGGGGGGGGGGCGGCCATAGGAGAAATGGGCCAAGGCCCAAGTAGAATTTAAATCCAAGTAATAAATGAGAGGGCCACTACTTAGTCATCACATTTCAAGAACCTTCAAGAAAAAGAAAATTGAGAGCAAGAAAGATAAGGGTTTCGGCCAAGAGGAAAGGAGAGAATTTTTTTTTGAAGCCTTCAATCTTTGATCCAAAAATTAATTCTCCTAGTATTCCCACTAATTCAAAGACCCTCTTCAACGTGGTATAATTATTGAAGCAAGAAAACACCCTTGGTGGCAAGTTCAAAAAATTCTATTCAAGTGGGAAGTCGAGGAAAAAGGTAAGAATTCACATTCTTTTATATGTTATGGAGGGTTTATATATGTTGTAGTAAGTAGAATTGAATGAAAATCATGGAAATATTATGTGTTGTGTGTGGGTCGTGTGGGTGTGTGTGTGTGTTGGTGGCCGTGTGATGTTGTATGGTGGAGGAAAGACGAATTAATTTTATTTAGCATGTTAGTTGTGTTGTTGTGTCCCTTATGATGTAAAAAAAGGTTTAATGGTTCAAGTCGGCATTGAAATTTGTTGTGGGTTGTTGTAGGAAACTAATGTGATTTTAAAATGGTTTTATGTAATTATGAAAGTGAAGTTGCTAAAGTGTGAATTGTTGTTGTAGTTTGTGAATTTGAAGGAAGAAAATGTATTGTTGTGGCTTTTGTTGCAATTGTAGAGTTTCAGGTGGAGTATGGTGTGTTGGTGTGTTGGTGGAATTGTTTGAATATTGTATAGATTGTTTGAAATGTTCTTGAATTGTGTTTGAATGATCTCAGATTAGTAATGAATATGTGAGCGTTGATATTGGCTTGAATGTACGTAGTTGAATTGAATGTTGATAAGCTACGTAGAGAAGAAGGTTACTAATGTTAGAGTGCATTTTAAATTAATTGTTGATGTTATTAGTATGGTTGTTGGTATTGTTGGGGATGTTTTGGCCGAGTAAAATTCTCGGGGATGTTGAATTTACAGGGGAGATGCTGCCAAAATTTCTGTAGACAAGTGCTAATTAGAATTGAATTTCTAAGTACTTGTAGCTAATGTTGGGTAATTAATAACGTTATTGTAGATCGTGGGGAGCCCGAGACTTGAATTGCGATTAGCTTAGGAGGCAAGCGAGGTATGTAAAGCTTAACCTTTTCTTCTTTGGCATGATCCTTATGAAATAAGTATATGATGAATATGTATGGTTTCGGAAAGATTCTTATTCTTAGAGCCACTAGGATGGCTAACGTTCTTGATTTCCCATAAGTTGTTATGTATGGTTTTGATATGTATCCATACTGTCCGAAGATTGGACAATATGTTTCCGAATAGCATTTGAGAAACAAATGATATGACTACAGTTTTGACCTTCCAAATGTTAACACATTCGACTGTTCCACCAAATCTTTGATATATTTTGATACATACATATGATTCTAAAAGTACTATTTGATTTAATCCATAACGATAACCGAAAGGTAGTTGATATGATTTTGACCTTGATTTTCCAAAAATGGCTTCCAAAATGCCTATAGAACATTTTGTACTTCAAATGCTCGTAACTTTCTCATACTAAGTCGGATCGATCTGAAACTTGTTTCTGAGCCTTCAGGGGTCGGTAAGTATACATATCCATTGAGTCTTGATTTATGTGCATGTGGTTTCTCACTACTCTGCTCGTGCATACTACTATGATATCGTTCGCCGGGTCCCGGGCCGGTTTTGTCATCGTGCGCACTATGTTATATTCGGCAGTATGATGTGTTACGGTTCCCGAGTTCCTCGCCATAGGGCCGGGTACCGCTTATATACGGCGTTATGATGTGATATGGCATATGATGTGTTCTGATGTTGTGATATGTTATGATGATACGATATGTTCGGGTTTGTACGGAGATGTGAAACCTTCTGGAGAATGATGTGTTGTGGCGCCAGCGTCGGAGTGGCGACCACATTCCTAAGCCATATGCATGATTTTCATTTGCATTACTTATGTTTTCAGAACAGGCTTTGATATGCTGATTCTGCAATCGTTTTCCATACTCCTTATTTCAGTTATGATTTGGATCACTGTATTTCATGCTTTACATACTCAGTACATATTCCGTACTGACCGCCTTTTCTTCGGGGGCTGCGTTTCATGCCCGAAGGTGCAGACGTTCGTTCTGGTGACCCGCCAGTGTAGGATACATATTCTGCTACTTTGGAGTGCTCTTTTGACTCGGAGCCCATACTTTTGGTACAGATCTTTCATTGTATATGTTTCTGTATATATGACTATTTGGGGTACGGCGGGGCCCTGTCCCGTCATATGTTTCTGTTGTTGTTTGTAGAGGCCTGTTGACATATATGTGGGTCATGGGTCATTATTGTCTGGTTCTGCCTGTGATCGGTGTCTTAAGCGGTCCCGTTTACTGTGTTGGCCGAAACGGCCCATATGTGTGTGTATGGATGTGTATATTTGGGCGATGTATTTTTCGCCAGCCTTGCCGGCTTCGGTATGATATTTTCTATATATGACCGCTTAAGGCGATATCTGACTTCAGTATCTATACGACCTAATGTATGATAAGTATGGATAAGTCCTAGATATATCGATTTGGTAAGTAAGTGTGTATGGGTGTCCAGCTCGGGCACCAGTCGCGGCCCACGGGGTTGGGTCGTGACAGAAAATTTGGGGTTAAAAGTGAATTATGGAAACTTAGAATTCTTGAAGCAAATGGGCCAAGTGGCCGTGTGGTATGAGGTGGGCCTTGGCCCACATTGATAAATTATATATGTGACTTATTAGTCATATTCTTCATCTTCATCACTTGGAAATTTCAAGAAACTTGGAGAAACAACAAGAGAAGGCCATTCGGCCAAGGGCTAGCCGAACAAGACCATACAAAAAATTGGTCAAAAATTATTTTCTTCTAGCTAAACAACCAATTGGAAGGTCCCTAGCAAAGTGAAGTGGTCATTGGAGCAAGTAAAACATCTATTCTTGCAAGCTACAAATCCTAGCCAAGTGAGAAGTAAATGGAAAAAGGTAAGGTTCAATCTTCTTTTCATATGTTATGGATGGTTGTGTATGTTGTAGTATGTAGAAATGAATGAAATTTGTGATATTTTGTGTGTTGGGGGTTGAGCCGTGTGGTGTGGAGCTTAGCTGTGTGTGTGTTGTGTTGTGTAGGGATGATGAACTAATTTTATCTAGTATTTGGTTGTTGTTGTAATGGAATCTATGATGAAAGAGAAAGTTTAATGATTCTAGTTGAAGTTGTAATTGTTGGAGAGTTGTTTTAGAAGTTAATGTGATTTGAAGGTAGTCTTCTTGTATTTATGGAAGATAATGTTGTTAGTGTGTGAATTGTTGGTGTAGTTCATGAATTTGAAAGAAGGAAATGTGTTGTTATTGTTCTTGTTGAATTTGGAAGGTTTCGGGTGGAGTGGAATATCAGTTAGATTATTTTGAATATTATACGGATCGGTTGAAGTGTTCTTGAATATTGTTTGAATGGTTTCGTATTAGTACTTGAATATGTGAGCAATTATGAATTGAACATAAATGAAACACCATCGAAGTTTGTAGAAAGAAGTTGCTAATGTTGGAATGCGTTTTGAATCGATTGTTGATATTGTTAGAATGACTGTTGGTATTGTTGTTGGTAATTTGGCCGAGTTGAATTCTCGGATTTGTTGTTGATGATTTGGCCGAGTTGGATTCTCGGGGTTAGTTGTATTTACAGGGGAAATGCTGCCGAAATTTCTGTAAATAAAGTGTTGGTTTAGAATTGGACTCTTAAGTGTTTGTGGCTAATGTTTGGTATATACTAATATTGTTGTAGATCTTGCGAAGCCAAAGACTTAAGTTCGGATTAGCTTAGGAAGCGAGCAAGGTATGTAAGGCTTACCCTTTCTTTCTTTTGGCATGATCCTTATGAAACAAGCAGATGACGTATATGTATGATTTCAAAGAAATTCCTATTCTTTGAGCCACTAGGATGGCTAATATTCTTGATTTCCATAAGCTACTTCATATGGTTTTGATACGTATCTATGATCTCCGAAGCTATATTTGATATGTTTCCGAGTCTATCTATGATTCTCATTCACTTCTTGATATGAGTATTCTCAATATGATCGAGTTTATTATATGATTGGATAACGAGATGAGCATAAAGAGTCTTGTTTCTAAAAGAGTTCTGTAAGTTTTAATGTCCCTAACTTTTGTAAACGATCTCGGATTGCTTTGAAATGTTCGTAATGGTTTCTGTACCAAAGTGTCCATAACTTTCTCATACTAAACCAGATTGACTTGAAACATGTTTATGATCCTTCAAATGTCGGTAAGTGTACGTATCTATCGAGTCTTGATTTATGTGCATATGGTTTCGCACTACTCTGCTCGTGCAAGCCTCAGTATGTCCTTCACCGCGCCCCGGGCCAGGTTCTGTTATCGTGCGCCTCCTCTGCATTGTTCACCGCGTCCCTCATTGGAGAGTCGGGATCTGTTATATGTATATCTGTATATGATGATATGATGATATGGGGATGGCGGCCAGGATGGCATGTGATGATCTTATTCACCGCGTCTCTCCCTAGAGGGCCGGGATCTGTTATATGCATATGTGATATATGATGTCGGCATATATGATGACTCCATTCACCGCGTCCCTCACTAGAGGGCCGAGATCTGTTATATGTATATGTATATGATGACATATGATGTCGGCACACATGGTCTGTGTTTTGAAAGTAAGCATTTTGGCACTCTGGATGATTTACTTATTTTCTGTACTTCTTCTGACATATGACATCGGTATGCATGATTTGCGTTCGGAAGATAAGCACCTTGGTATTCTGGCTAATGTACTTACTTTTTGTACCGTTGTTCCGATTATGGTTTTGTTTCCTGTATTTCATGCCTTACATACTCAGTACATATTCCATACTGACCCTCTTTCTTCGGGGGCTGCGTTTCATGCCCGCAGGTACAGACGCTCGTTACGGTGATCCGTCAGCCTAGGACATCCGTTCTGCTATTTTGAAGTGCTCCCTTGATCCGGAGCCCATAATTTTGGTACAGATCCATCCGTTGTATATATTTATGTATATGTGACTATTTAGGGGTATAGCGGGGCCCTGTCCCGTCATATGATTTTGTTGTCTTTGTTAGAGGCCTGTAGATATGTATGTGGGTCGTGGGTCGTATTTGTTCAGTAATGTTTATATGGTTTGTGTTCGGCGTTCCCCTACACTACGATAACCTGATCGGTTTAGGTGTTATATTATAAGTAATGATTTAAACGATATATTGTCTTGTGTGCACGAAGTCCTTAATATGTTAAACGCAAGTAGATTTTGGCTAGTAGGTATGTACGAGTGTCCATCTCGGGCACTAGTCGCGGCCTACGGGGTTGGGTCGTGACAAATATAATTGTCATTCATGCATGCATACTCCGCCAATCCTGGCATTTATTTAACATTTTGTTCCAAAGGATGACGATACGGGATGAGCTGCAGTCATACCTTCACTAAAAAATCTTTAATATATTCTTTGGAGGTTTCTATGGTCGAGTGGGTATGTGGTCATCCCACAGCCTTAGAGAACCTACCCCTAGCATGACCGCTTGGGTAACCTATGTCATTCGTTTGAAAACCACTCTAGAATAATTAGTGTAGAGCGAAGCCAAATCCTTACTAATATAGCGCATACTGACCATAGACCGGTTTGGGTATCTCAGACCTACCTAAATTGAATAGGAAAGACACCTTACTGTGTTCGGACGGTGTAAAACCGAAAGGCAGTGCATCCCACTATTTGCTATTTGGAAGCA
This sequence comes from Lycium barbarum, assembly GCF_019175385.1. Lineage (NCBI taxonomy): Eukaryota > Viridiplantae > Streptophyta > Magnoliopsida > Solanales > Solanaceae > Lycium > Lycium barbarum. Next base: position 59,912,732 of record NC_083342.1, on the reverse strand, counting down.
TTATTGTGCCAAATGTGAAATGAATTGTTATTCCTGGGGGGGGGGGGGACTAACAGTGTTTTGTCTTACAGATATCTCACGATGTGCAGTTTGACATGGTTGTGGGTCCACCACTAGGTTTAGTAATATGGTGGAAGGGTTTGACTTATGATCAGAAGAAAGAAATTAAGAGTTGTGTAGGGAATCTGCCTTTATTAATGAATATGATTGGGGATCCAGGTCTGCTAGAGATCATTATCGGGTATTGGGACAACGACAGAATGGTATTCAGATTCAGAGAAATAGAGATGACTCCCACTTTAGAAGAGATTAGAGATGTTCTGGAGAGCGTAGGAAGTGCTAACAGATCCAAAAAGAAACCAGCACAAAATATCCTTATCCCTCACAAACCTACCCTAAAAGAAATCAAAGACATGTTTGCTGTCAACAAAGCTGATTGGGCGCAGGGACCCACTATAGCCTTCAGAGAGTTATATGGGAGGTATTCATCCAAACAGGGGTACAACGACTATATCCTTGAGTTTTCATCACCCCAATCCTGGGAAGCCAACCAAACACTAGCATTTATCACTTTCGTGTTAGGGACCATGGTATTTCCAGAAAATACCTCACTAGCTATTGACACCCGTGCTGTCTTTGTCGCCCATGCTGTTCTTAGGGGAGTCACAACGAATGGGGTTACCAAATATTTTGACATCACCCCTATTATTCTATCAGACATATACCGAGCTTTGGGAAATGTCATGACCATTACTACTATTTCCTAGGGTGCAACCTCCTAGTCCAATAGTGGATACTTAAACATTTGGATAGGAATGGCTTACCTAATCGCTGAGATCCAACCCTAAGAGAGGATGATTTGGGAGTCACTGCTATGCCTTGCGGAGTTCAGGTTAAAAAAGGATGGGCTCACATCTTTTCTAGATTAAGAGAAGAACACATCAGATAAAGGGTACCTGATTTTCATTCCAAGACTGTTTATATTAAAAGCCGTAGGCTTCCATATCTACCACTTATGGGCATCAGGGGAATCATACCTTACGCATCATTGAGAGTACTCAGACAGTTTAGCATGAGACCGATCGTTCCAAGTGTGGGTGATATGGGAGAATTTGCACGAGATTATGAGGAAGGTCGTATCCAAGGTATAAAAAATACTTAGAAAGATTGGAAGAATGTGATAAGAGAAGATGAATTGGACAAGGATCTAAACAATCCAAGTCATGATAAAAATTACTACGGGTGGCTTAGGGCTGAGTTAGCTGACGTTGCCACTCCAGGACCATATCTGTACAAATTTCCCAAGGATAGGAAAGCCGCAAACGCAATCCAAGTTAGGAGAATGAAACAACCAATAGAAGGAAGAGAAATGGATCGTCAAGCATAGATAGAATATGATCAGAAGATAATGGAGAGTTTGACAGACGAGGCAGATACTTCATTGAAAAGCTTGGAAAGGCTTGACACTTTAATTAAGAAAGCCATGGATACGGGGTCGTCATTGCCAGATGATCAGAGGGGTCAATGGATTGGGACAGCATTGATATCGGCATATGTAGCCATTCGGACTGCCCTTTGGAGGACCAAGAAGGCGCGAGATAATAGAGAGCAGATTTTTGTTCGTGAAGTGGACTTTTCTTGATTCAACATTTACTTTAAAAAGCCTTGTAATCCCACTTGGGAAAATATCATTAATTAAAAGCACTGGGATTTTATTTTTTGAACAATACATTTGTTTTACATATGGCACAATTTTTCTTCATACGCTAGTAGCCTCAGAACAACGAAGTATAGGAAAACGAGTTATATACTGCCTAAATGCTTATTTGACATTACTGTTCTGTGTGAAAATCATATACATTGTCAAAATTCTTGATTGGTCCACATTTCGGCCACTACCCAAAGAAAAACCAAGGAAATAACCATCAAAACAAATTTAGATCCATATTTAAAAGGTTGATTTGCTAATAGGAAATGGAGACTCCAGACAGCACGAGTGCAACTTCGCACTATGTTAACCTAGTCAGTGATGACGAGGGCACAAAAGCATCAAGTAAGAAAAATCGACAATGGCATGAAGGAATGGCCTTAGCCACTGCCAGGATGAAAGAAACAGTGCAAACTACTAAGGCGGCCAATCGGAAAATGAAAGAAGCAGAAACCCTCCTAGCTTATGTTGAGGAACTGACAAAACAACACCCCTCCAATCGAGTGAAATAGGGGAAGGCTCTTGAAGCACCACTTGGGAGTTACGTCCCGCTCAGCCAACAAGAAAGACTTGACTCTATACCTTATGGGAAAGATGAGCTACTTATCCCCAACCTAAAGACTTATAGAAACCCATGCGACTCCCAATTCGAGGAGCCTCCTGTCTCCTCACAATTATTCTTAAAGGCACAAGATCGCATAATTGGGGTGCGCCAGTAGAACTTCAAAACAAGAACTTTTAGAAACTTTGGGAAACATTGGGGTGTACGCAAAAAGCCCAAATCTGGTACCACCATGCGCTCCTTCTATGGGTTACAGAAAATGCCTCTACCACTGAGGCCAATTAGGTCATACCACCAATGAGTACGTAGCATTAGAGAGAAAGCTTATCCAATGGATCGATCAGGGAAGGATCCGTCAACTATGGGGGCCTCACTCTTTCTTGACTAATGACCAAAAAAGAAATCACCCAGAAAGGATATCAAAGGTCAGGTTCTGGAGAAGTGATTTTTCCAAATTTGAAGAATCATATGCCAGTACTTACTCTTTACTATGCAGCGTGAAAAAGATAAGGGCAGTGCCCCAAAACTACCAGGGTCACCCACGATCCTCGGAAGAAAGAATTTGCACATATCACCATGGCCGCCCCGACCACGACATTGAAGAATGTATGGACTTCAAGCTCGAACTAGAACATCTCGTGAATGAAGGCCATGTTTGGATTGTCACGGGAAGACAAGGATAGAAGATAAAGGTAGAAGAAGAAATGAAGTCTTGCTTAGAATGGTCGGGTAGAAAAATAAGTATCCCTTTACTGCTTTCAATAAGATAAAGTATCCTTTTCCCTTTTTATGTAAATGGAACCACGCCGAACTGATGTCCCATCGGGGATACGTGGGAAGCCTATATAAGGCCTGGTCCGGGTAGAAAATTAAGTTTCGGGTAGCATAGGAAAAACCTTTCTGTGTATGCCTGAACTACGGATAGACCTGATTTCCCTTTGGTGGAATACGTAGGCAGTCTATTTAAGACTCGGTCCTTTTATAATAAAAAATTAAATTCCCCTTAGAACAGGATGGGTAGAAGCAAATCAACCACATAAACTTTTTACTACAGACAAGACCAAAATACCCTAGAATGTGAATCAATCAAGGAGTTGAAACAAAGTATATTATCCTATGTGCTATAAACTGCAAATACCATGATATTTTGTGTTTCGTGCTTAAGCCTAACGCTAACTTAAAAGATTTTAAGTTTTTTTTCTCTTACAGACAAGGGTAGATCTGCTGGCACCAGTCACCCGATCAAAAGCTGCCACAGCGTCCTTAAACCCTCCAGAAGAAAGCATGCCTGAAACTCCACCACCAAACATAAATGCTTTAGTAGAAGGTACCTCAACTGCAGACATAGCCGGAATGTCTCTGGAAGAGGCTATTAGTCTACTGATGAGACAATTGGCTGAGGCTAGAGAAGGGGCGGACCGCCTAAGGGCCAAAAAAGAAAATACCACTAATGCTGAGGCTAGGAGGCTTCTACCCACTTTTCTAAACCTGGATTTACCAATTCCTGATCACTTTCCTCAAACCCAGACTGGGGCTCCCTTCCAGACTCCACTACGCCGAAATACCACGCATGTGGGGAGTTCCTCCAACCATACCCCGACTTTTCAAACACCGGCTCGCGCAATAAACACAAATGCTTATCAAGCCGCTAGGGCAACAGGAGTTCCAGTGACTCATCCCACACAACCAAATGTCTCCTTTCAAGAGCATGTCACCCATAGTGACTCTTTGCCGAAATTGGAAAACATGGAAATGTTCTTCGAAGCAAGAATAGACAAAATTGAGAAAGAGATGGGCAAGAAGATCGTCGAGCTGGAGCATGGCTCCAAGAAGAAAGAAGGGATGAGGTACTCCGACCTGTGCATCCATCCAGACTTAGGTCTACCTGAAGGCTTTAAAATTCCCAAATTTTATCACTTCAACGGGTCGGGCAACCCTAGAGCCCACTTAAGGGCTTACAACTATCAGCTGGTCAGAAGTGGCAAAAATGAAGCCTTGCTAATGCGGTTGTTTAGTCGAAGTCTGTCAGGGATGGCTATGGAATGGTTCATCTCTCAAGATATTAGCCAGTGGAAAACATGGGAAGAAATGGTGAGTTCATTCATGGAAATATTCCGCTTCAATGTAGAAAATGTACCTGATCGCTTCTCGTTGGAGAAAATTCGTCAGAAATCAACTGAAACTTATCGAGAGTATGATAGTCGCTGGAGAGATGAAGCGGCACGTGTACAACCACCCATGACTGAAGCTGAGCTGGTAGCCGCATTCATACGATACCAAGAAGCCGATTGCTTTGATAAAATGATAACCATGAAAGGGAGTTCCTTCGCAGATATAGTTGCTGTGGGGGAAGATACCGAAGACGGCCTTAAAACTGGCAGGATTGTTAGTGTACTAAACAAATCAGGCGCGTCGGGCGCCATGAGTGGCAAAAATAAAAGAGAAGATATAGCCTGTGTTACTAGAACTTCTAGTCCAAAAAACTAAGGAACAGATATAATCCACAAGAATCCAGATAGCTATCAATCACCTCCACCAGCCTACTACACAATCACCCCACCCCAATATAGCCCAATAACTGTGTGCTACACACAACCTAGCTACTCAGCTTCACAACCAAACTATCAAATACCAGCACCAAGCAACCGAACTCCACGACCAAATTATAGAATGCCAACACCTAATAACCAAGCTCCACAAAACCAAACCTTCCAAAACCAGCCTCTACCGGCAAACTATGAGGTGCCTTAAAGGAAACCTACGAGAGCATTCACTCCTCTTCCGGAATCAAGGACAAGCCTATTTGCCAAACTAAGGGATGTCGGGCGAATAAGTGTCGTCCCACAAAAACATGCTAACCCTACTGATCGATGGTACAGTTTATATCCCACTTGCGCCTATCACTGCAACCAAGCTGGCCATGCCACTGAATATCGCATAAACCTGAGACACAAGTTATAGGACATGATTGATAATCGTGAGCTCATCTTAGAACCAACACCACCAAATGTGAACACAAATCCACTCCCAAAACATGGAGAGAACCAAATTAACATGATAGAGAGAGGTGATGAATGGAAAGAGAGCCCGTCGATGATTCATCCCGATGATGAAGGGTTAGAGAGCACTGTCGCCTCATTGTCCCTGCAAGAACGGGAAGAAGCATTAGACCCTTTGACCAAAGGATCTGAGATCTCTGCCTTAGCCAAAAGAGAGCCTTTTGTGCTCAAATACCCCCTCAACTGTCTCTCGAATTCACAACGAGCCCTTCATACTCAGAACATCAGGATCAATTGAGAATGAGCCCTTTGTGATCAAACCGTCGTACCAAATGATGATCAACAAAGATAAAGAAATAGCTGCTATGGTTCAGGGTATGACCAGGTCAGAAAGGTGTTATGCCCCAGAGAACTTGTGCTCGAAGCGCCTCATCGCGAAAACCCTCAGAAGAAACCCATAACTGAGGGTGAAGTTGAGAATTTCTGGAGGCAAATGCCGGTCAAGGATTACTCGATTATTGAGCACCTGCATTAAAAATCTTGCAAGGATATCAGTGATATCACTATTGCAGTTCATCCCAACATCGTTTGGCCTTGATGAAAGCCTTGGATGATGTCCAAGTACCTACCGGCACCACAAGAGAACCATTGGCCGAAATTGTGGGGTATGTTGTGTGGGCCCATAGGCTGTCATTCTCTGACGATGAATTACCAAATGAGGGGAAGTCCCACAATAAAGCCCTCCACATAACAGTCAAATGCCATGACAAAATTATTCCACAAGTACTGAGTGATAGGGGAGCTGGGCTGAATGTACGCCCTGTGACGACTCTGAAACCGCTTGGATATGATATTGGTAAAATCCACCAGAGTCGGACCAACGTAAAGGTTTATAATGGTGCAACCAGTGACCCGATTCGGGAAATAGATTTACACATACAAATAGGCCCAGTGGATTTCATAGTGGAGTTTGCCATTATGGACATCAAAACAAGCAATAACTTGTTGTTGGACCGAACTTGGGTGCACACCGCTAGAGTTGTAGCATCTTCATTAAACCAATCTCTCAAGTTCATCAGAAAGTCATAATTCACGGCAAAAGAAGTGTCCACAATTATCTAGAAAACTGTGTACCAGTCATAGAGAGATCATTAGCGGGCGTTGATTTTCACACTGTTGAGCTAGTCATGATAGGTTGTAGGGGAGATGATAAAGACATCCCTAATCCACCGGTCTATAAGATAGTTGCTACAGCTATGATGAGGAATGGGTTTGAACCCGGGAAAGGTCTGGGAAAGAACTTACAAGGAATCAAAGAACCAGTAAGTATTAAACACGGGAGGTACCGGTTTGGGGTTGGATACAGGCCATGTTAGGCAGAGAAAGAGGAAGCAGAGTATGGGCCAAGAGGTCCCGTTGAAATGAGGAAACCATTCCTTCATCTGTACCAATCCTTCACTACATGCCCATTGAGTCACAACAGCAAAGATCTAGAAGAGAGTTTGAGGACGCTGGTCGGGGAAGGAGAATGTGCAGCCATCATTGAAGAATGCTTTGATGCATTAGAAATTCGCCCTGCTGAGCCAGGAGAGACAACTTGTGGATGGACTTCTACCTCGTTGTTCACTCTACGGTAGAAAGAAGGTTCATTTTTAGAAAAAATGGCAAAAGTCAGCTTTGAGGCCCGACTTATGGCCTTTTAATGTTTTCTTATTTTTTCGTGTTGTTTAAATAACAGGAAATGGCTCGATGTTCCATTCCGAGTCAGGACCATCGTTTGTACTGCCTTTTAAAATTTCAATGAAAATGCCTCAAAGTTCGCAATAAAACTGTTTTACTTCGCCTATATAAGTATATATATAATACAACTATATATTAATGCATAATTAAGATTGCTTTTACATGAATAACAACCATGCTATTTTGTTTTATAGTAATAATACAGAGACTACAAATAATGTCATGACATGTTACAAAGCAAGTGAAAATGACAATCAAGGAGAAGAGACAGCTGAACCAGAGGAGTTAATAGATGTCGAAGAAGAATATGAGAACAGACCCACTCCAAACATAGAGGAAACAGAAGCAGTTAATCTAGGAAGTAAGGAGTTGGTAAGGGACACCAGAATGAGTGTGCACTTGGCAGAAGCAGAGAAAAAGGGGTATCGAAGTCTACTAAAAGAGTATGAAGATGTTTTTTCTTGGTCATACGCCGATATGCCTGGTTTGAGTACGAATATTGTTTCCCATAGGTTACCAATCCTCGAAGGGTTCGCCCCGGTAAAACAGAAAATCCAGCAGCCTAAGCTTGATGTCAGCATTCGAATTAAAGAAGAAGTAGGAAAATAGATCCAGTCAGGGGTCGTTAAAGTGACGCCATACCGGACATAGTTAGCGAACATAGTTCCGGTGCCAAAGAAAGATGGGAAAATAAGGATTTTCCTGGATTACCGTGATCTCAACCGCGCTAGCCCAAAGGGTAATTTTCCACTCCCAAATATTCACATACTCATTGATAACTGCGCCAAGCATGAGGTACAATCTTTTATGGATTGCTACGCCGGCTATCATCAGATATTGATGGATGAAGAAGATGCTAAAAAAATGGCATTCATCATACTATGGGGAGTCTATCATTATCGGGTAATTCCTTTTGGACTCAAGAATGCCGGTGTCACTTACATGAGGGTGATGGCCGCCGTCTTTCATGATATGATGCACAAAGAAATTGAGGTGTATATAGATGACGTCATCGTCAAATCCCGAGTAGGTGAGGACCACCTCGAACATTTAAAAAGATTATTTGATAGACTCCGCAAGTACGACTTGAAGTTGAATCCTGTAAAATGTGCATTCGGAGTGCCTGCTAGAAATGTACTACGATTCATAGTCAATCGGCGGGGTATTGACTTAGACCCCACCAAGATCAAAGCAATCCAAGAGCTACCACCTCCTAGAACAAAGAAAGAGGTCACGATCTTCTTAGGAAGATTGAATTACGTCGGGCGCTTCATCGCCCTGTCCACAGTAATCATAGAACCAATCCTCAAGCTTCTCAAGAAATATGCTCCAACCAAATGGACAGATGACTGTCAGAAAGCCTTTGACACAATAAAAAAAATACATGTCCAATCCACCTGCCTTGGTCCCGCTAAGACCAGGAAGTCCTTTGCTTCTATACATGTCAGTATCAGATAATGCTTTTGGATACATGTTAGCACAAAATGACGAGATAGGTAAGAAGGAAAGAGCCATCTATTACATCAGTAAAAAGTTCACACCGTGCGTATCCAAAAACTCCTTGGTGGAAAAGACATGTTGAGCCCTAACCTAGGTATCTCAGAAGTTGAGACATTATATGGCCGCTTACACGACTCATCCGATTTCAAGAATGGATCCACTAAGGTACATCTTTCGCCAGCCCATGCCCACAGGGAAACTATTTTACACCCCGGAAAATTTCGCGCTACCTAGACTGAAGACAACTTAATGTAAGCCCGAACAAGAGTAAAGTTCTACAGGGATTAAGGAGGAAGGTTATATCATAAGAGTGTAGTCATATGTATATATGATGTGTGGAGACCAAATGGGGTGAATTGGTTCATATGTCATTTGACGAAAAGCCCTCGTTACTGTAAGCTAAGCGGGGCCCACACGTCGGGAGTTTTATAAAGGACATTTGAAGGGATATATGAGTAGTGCATGGAAATTTGAGCAAGTCCTAATAAGGACCCTTAAGCCAAATACGGGCATAAGCCCTCCAAAAGGATGATTTAAAGATACGTTTTCGGATGACCTGACTTGGAGGGGCCAAAACGCTATTATAAGTTTGGAATTTTGAAACACACAAAGAATGAAAGTTTTAGATAATTGAAAGATCTTTCCAACCGTAGGTCGTGGGCCCTCACAGAATATCGGGATCAAAGGTTATGGCCATTTTCAGATCAGCACTCTAAGCTGCCAAAATGGCTCCGCGGGCCCCACATTGGTAAGTCGGTGGAACCGACCTAGGGGGGATATAAATACCCCACCAACTCGTTATTTTCAGCATATTAACATTCCAAAAAGTCTTACAATTCTCTCAAAACATCTCCCAAGCATTATAGTCCGATAAATCAAGAATTTAACGAGATTACGCCAAACTAGTCCGTGAAAGGTGATTGTTATTGCTTCTACTTGAGCTTGGTGTTGGAATGAGTTGGTGTGGCTGCGTTTCTTCAAGTATAAGGTATGTTTTTTCATCCTATCTCCTATATTGAGTTTATTTGAAGGTTTAGCAAGCCGGAAAAGTGAAAATACTTACGGAGGAAAGGTCATAAAGTGTTGTGTTATAGTTGTCGTGTTCATGGGCCGTTTTGAACATGTTGTGGCCGTATGGATGGACTGATCTATGCATGTAAAAATGGTCTCTAACATTTTCGGTGTGTTAATGAGATTGTACTCCTTGATTGGGATGGAAGAAAGTGTATGTTGTTGTGAAAAACATCGTGTGGGATATTTATGGAATATATTGGTATGGATAATAGCGTTGTTGATGTTGGTATTGTGGTTGTTGTTGATTGGTTGCTGAATTGTAATTCTGGGCTAGGCATATAAACAGTGGAGATGCTGCCGAAATTTCGGCAGATTATAAATGAATTTATTCGAAGGACTAAGATAAGCGTATAACGATGAGTCTAAAGATTGTGTAAATCCTCTTGAATGTAGACTAGCGAGCTTGGACAAATAAGCATAGCTAATAGGAGGTGGAACAGGTATGTTAAGGCTCGTCCCTTTCTTTCAAAGGCATGATTCCGATTTTATGGCTTCATAAATGTTTCCATATCTTCCTTGTTCTCAAAAGTTAGATGTTTATGACTCCAAGGCATAATTCCTTTCCTAACAATTCATAGTTGTTTTCCAAAATGCCGTATTTTTCCCAAACTAGAGGTTTATGTTTTGAAAGCCCTTATGACAACAAGGATGGACATGTTTTTATCATGATGGCAATGATGCCAAAAATGAGAATATCTTTCTACGATAATTATTATGAGAACGATTCCATGTTTAAAGGTTCCAAGTTTACGATTTCAATGACGATATATGAATGTTGAGCTATTTCTTGATTTCCCAATTTTATTCATGGATGACGACTATTTTTAAAGATTCTAAAGTATATGATTTGACGCCTTATGAGATTTGTGATCTTATTCTACGTTCTCTTAATGTTATCCTTCGTTGATAGTCTCACCTTATAATAATTGTTCCTTCAAGGTGAGACAAGGCCACGATGACTATTCCATAATATATAATCGGAGGTTACCGACCTTACGTCACTCCGATAGATACATGACTTTCTTTGGGCTCTCTTGCATGCTAGTTATATGATATATGTATATGTATATGTATACGGGGAAGATGGGAAAAAGGGCCAGAGCGCTATAGACGCTGGGATATGCACACGATACATGTATCTGTATATGACATGATATCATCCCGGACGCATCCAAAGTTTTCCACTTTTTGTTCAATAGAATTGAACTAGAAAGTGTGCAAATGATGGAAAGACCTCTTAAACCCCTAGAACTTGCATAAGTGGGACCCGATTACCCTAGGACCCTCACAAGTAATGACATGACACGTAATATATGTAAATCATATACGTCACCCCATCCGGCCCGAGGTGGGCCCGCTACTCTCGGATTTTTCCTTACAGTCTTGCTTGACTTACTTGAAGTGAATCCAAAGGGAACCTTTGATCCCGATTTCGTTACCAAATGATAAATACTATGACTCCTCTAACGAGGGCACTTCCATGACGATAATGATAACAATGATGTTAGATAAGAGAATATGCCTATGATACGTACTACCGGAACGACTCTATGACTAAGATGACTAAGCTAAGTATCTTATGTAAACATGAAAATGATACACTAATTTTTTAATCCTATTTATATTTCCTAGCTATGACTTTATTTTCTAAAAGATTTCAAAGTCTATGAACTGTCATATATGATGCCCCGATTTCATTCTGCGTTTACTTTAATATTATTCCCCGTTGGTAGTCTCACCTTAAAATACTCGTTCCTTCAAGGTGAGACAAAGCGATCACTTGTATTCTATAATATAATTGGAGGTCACTAACCTTACGTCACTCCGATGACTACATGATTCTTCTTTGGGCTTTCCTGCGTGCCTATGAGACATATGTATATAGGATACACAAAATGCATATAATACATGTAAATGTATGTAAGATATGTGTATATATTTTTAAAACATGCACATGACGAAAGAGCTAGAGCGCTATAGACGCTGATACATGCACATGATACACGTATATGTATATGATAAAAGCACCAGAGCGCTATAGACGCTGATGTACCTACACGACACACGTATATGTATATGATAAAAGAGCTAGAGCGCTATAGACGCTGATATATGTACATGATATATGCATGTGTATACGGGGAAAATGGAGGTAAGGGCAGAGCGTTATGAACGCATATCCACCTGATCAGTTGGCATTACATGATATGATATCGTCCCGGACCCGGGATGCCCGGACGCGGGATGCCCGGACGCGGGATGTGTATATTTATGGTTAAATGGATCGGAGTCGACGCCTCGGCAATATGATATGTTACATTTTCTATATATATGAAATGGAAATGTTTTCAAAGAAAGTATTACTATGGATATATGTATATACGTGGATCGGGCTGCACGTTCCGTAGCACTAAGCATGCATGACATCGCCAAAAAGGCATTCATATATACAGATTACTCTTTTATCTTACGATATGCTCTATGTTTCCATTCTGTTATTATTCATACTTTATATCCCTTACTATATTATTATTCATGCCTTACATACTCAGTACATTGCTCGTACTGACGTCCCTTCTTGTGGACGCTGCGTTTCATGCCACACAGGTATATACAGATGAGTAGAGGATATTGTTAGAAGATGTTCCAGCTGGATTGACGAGCTCCATTTCCTTCCGGAGTGTTGCCGAGTCAGAGTATCTATGTTATGATATATTGATTTATGTTAGAGGCTTTGCAGACAGAGTCACGTATATAGCATGTCAGTCTTGCAAGCGGCTCTGCAAGCCGATGTATCATTATGCATTATGTTATAAATTTAATATGATTACAGATTTTACTTGAGTTGAGAAAGACGAAAGGAATGTTTTTGAAAAGCTTTCATTATGCAGTTCATTTTTTGATTTAAGAGTCCAGTGAGTCTATGAATATACTGAGAACCAGTGGGTTGGCTCGGCTCTAAGTAAAGGGGTCGGGTGCCCATCATGCCCCATCAGGACTGGGGTGTGACAAATTGGTATCAGAGCAGTTCGTCCTAGGGGTTGTCTGCAAAGTCGTGTCCGGTAGAGTCCTATTTATGGGTGTGAAGCTGGCCACACTTATAAACAGGAGGCTGCAGGGCATCTAGGGATCATTGACCTTCTTTCGGTCTTAGATCGTGCAATATAGCCAAGTCATAGGAAATGAGATTGCTTATACTAACCTTTGATTTCAGCAGACGCCCAGTATCGACGGGAGAAGGTGAGTAATGATATGGGAAGTCACAGAGGTAAGTTCTGATATTTTTGCTCTTTTACCTGAAATTGAGAGCCCTGGGTGGCTGGAATATGTCGTATATATATATGCCTTGTGAGGCATTGCTGGTAATTGCTGCATGCAGGTTTTGGATAGTAAGAATTGTAAAGGAGACTCTGCCATAATTTTTCAAAATCAAGTCATTTAGTTAGGTACACCTAACAGGAAGAAGCGTGGAAAGGAAATATCGTAAATAGATAATAAGTGGGATGCGTTGTTTTAGAGGAGTTATGGACTTGGCATGGCCTGAAGAATAATTGCGAGAAAGACGATTAGCAATCTGAAGGATTAAAATGGGTTACATTCGAGGTTTAGTAGGAGCAAGGCGAGGATTCAGGGAAAGTCGACAAATGAGTTTTGTTGTAGATTATTATATAAGAATGGTGAGTGGAAATCCAAATAGGCTGATAACCGAGTATTTATAAGTAATGGCGATGAAGGTGTGTTCCCTACCATCAGGAATCTGGAAATCCAGGATGAAAGGTAGCCATACACACAGGTGAAAGGTGAATATTGGGGATTGAAAAGGCTAAAATAGTAATTGTTAAGGAGAAAGACGTGTTACGAGAATGTCTCAGAATCTGTGAGACTTCAACTTGCTCCAGATCATGTAATGAAGGGCATGCGGAGAGGTGGATGCAGTTATATCGGCATTAATGCACTGGATTTCATCGAAGTTTCAAGGTTAAGCGTGCTAAGGTGAGAGATATATTAGGATGGGTGACCCCCCTGGGAAGTGTACTAAAAGTCGTATAGATTTAGACATAAGAGGCAAAGGAGAAGCTAGTGTCACGACCCGTCTAGGGGCTGTGATGAGTACCCGATACTTGTACCGAGCACCCCTTGTCTATCGTTTTACCTTTACCTCTTAGCAAGCCATGTAAACAGAGCCATTTTTTTTTGAACATTAACATTAGCGGCGTCATTCTGAACATAGACTAATAAACTTCGTTATCACTTATACATCAACATTAGCATGCCAAAACACCATATACCTAACTATACTTAATTGACTGTACATATCTGTCTACGAGCCTCTAGACATAGTACGTTTATACATAGAAAGGGCTGAGTACTGCCGTGCCCGAATATATATACACAAAATAGTACCAAGGAAGTGAGGCTCCGGAATAACTGGAGCACTGTCAACACTGCTGGTAGAGCTTCTAAGGATCAAATCCGCCTGTCTGCTGACCTGCGCGGCATGAAACGTAGCGTCCACAAGAAGGGATGTCAGTACGAATAGTGTACCGAGTATGTAAGGCATGAATAGTAGCATACGGAAAGTATAAAACGGAAATAACGACATAAGAGAATAATAGCACATGTCCTGAGGTAGAAACATAACCTGTATATATATATACCCTTGGCAGGTGCTATGCTTACTTAGCTTTCCTTTAAGAATCTTTCCTTGTTCATATACATATACATATAAAATAGGACATCTCATATTGCCGAGGCGTCGGCAGCAGATCCATTTAACCATAAATATACACATCCCGCGTCTGGGCATCCCGCGTCCGGGACGATATCATATCATGTAATGCCAACTGATCAGGTGGATATGCGTTCATAACGCTCTGCCCTTACCTCCATTTTCCCCGTATACACATGCATATATCATGTACATATATCAGCGTCTATAGCGCTCTAGCTCTTTTATCATATACATATACGTGTGTCGTGTAGGTACATCAGCGTCTATAACGCTCTAGCTCTTTCGTCATGTGCATGTTTTAAAAATATATACACATATCTTACATACATTTACATGTCTTATATGCATTTACGTATCCTATATACATATGTCTCATAGGCACGTAGGAAAGCCCAAAGAAGAATCATGTAGTCATCGGAGTGACGTAAGGTCGGTGACCTCCAATTATATTATAGAATACTTGTGATCGCTTTGTCTCACCTTGAAGGAACGAGTATTTTAAGGTGAGACTACCAACGGGGAATAATATTAAAGTAAACGTAGAATGAAATCGAGGCATCATAGATGACAGTTCATAGACTTTGAAATCTTTTAGAAAATAAAGTCATAGCTAGGAAATATAAATAAGATTCAAAAATTAGTTTATCATTTTCATGTTTACATAAGATACTTAGCTTAGTCATCTTAGTCATAGAGTCGTTCCGGTAGTACGTATCATAGGCATATTCTCTTATCTAACATCATTGTTATCATTATCGTCATGGAAGTGCCCTCGTTAGAGGAGTCATAGTATTTATCATTTGGTAACGAAATCGGGATCAAAGGTTCCCTTTGGATTCACTTCAAGTAAGTCAAGCAAGACTGTAAGGAAAAATCCGAGAGTAGCGGGCCCACCTCAGGCCGGATGGGGTGACGTATATGATTTACATATATTACGTGTCATGTCATTACTTGTGAGGGTCCTAGGGTAATCGGGTCCCACTTATGCAAGTTCTAGGGGTTTAAGAGGTCTTTCCATCATTTGCACACTTTCTAGTTCAATTCTATTGAACAAAAAGTGGAAAACTTTGGATGCGGATTCCGGGGAAGAGAGTTGTCCCCGAGGCGCGTACCCAACTTATTCCGTCTAAGACATGCCATAGAAAGAAGGGTGAAACCTTACATACCTCTTTCCGCTTCTTTTGCTATTCCGAATTCACGTTGCAATATCGTCAAAATCTGCAAATTGGTCATGTTTACCAAAACTCTTATTAGGATACTTAGAGTTGAATTCTTAAGGAAACATTTGGCTACCGAAATTTCGGCAGCACTTCCCCTATAAATACTCCATCCCACCAAGTTCAACTTGGCTAATTTCAATCAACAACAATCCCGGGAATTCAAACCCGGCCAAAATATCAACCACAATTCCAACAACAACAATACTAACAACTTGCATATTCAATCAACTTACTACTTCTTCCAAAAACTTTCTAACTTTAATGAAAACAATCACAACCTCATGATCTATATTCCAACAACATCATACTAACCACATTACCTTCCATGCATGCAAGAACATTACATTCAATTCACATAACTTCTAAAACAAACCTCCACCTACTTCAACTTCACAAGATTATTATGCATTCATTAGCAATCTAGCATCCACAATTCAACTACAACCAAAACATTAAATAGAATTGACTCCTTTTCTTCCATATTACTCTACAACTACACGG
This sequence comes from Lycium barbarum, assembly GCF_019175385.1. Classification (NCBI taxonomy): domain Eukaryota; kingdom Viridiplantae; phylum Streptophyta; class Magnoliopsida; order Solanales; family Solanaceae; genus Lycium; species Lycium barbarum. The sequence continues at coordinate 59,896,696 of NC_083342.1, read as the reverse complement.
CCAACATCAAGCATACACACTACAACCTCTCCAAATTTATTCAACTTCCATTTTCCACATATCATTCACAACAATAACAACCAAACACTAGATAAATTAATTAAAATACAATCTCTACACACATATAAACCATTCATAACACATAAAGAAAGATCAAAACTCACCTTTCTTCTTCAACTTCTCACTTGACTACAACTTGGCAACTTGTATGATTTTGAATCTTTCTTGCTCCAACAACAACTCCACCTTGTTAAGCACCCTTTACTTGGTAGGGATTGATTTTTGAAGAATTTTTATCAATTTTTCTCATGGACTTTCTCTATGGCCGAAATGGCCTTAAGCTTTTCTCTCTTCTTTCTCTTGTTCTTCTTTTCTTGAAACCTCTAGAACTTATTGTGATAAGGATGACTTAGTCATCCTTTTATTGACCAAATTGTATTTAATATTGGCTTGGGCCATAACCATGGCCGGTTGGGCCTCACAAATTTGGGCCTTATTATTTTTTTTGATTTTTTTTGGCCAACTCGGTTTGGTCCCGAGTTGGGCCTAGCCCACTGATCTTTCAACCTTAAAACGTTCATATCTCCTTGTACCGACGTCACCTGGGGACCCACGACCTATGGTTGGAAAGCTAATTCAATTATCTACAACTTCTATTTCTTGGTACTTTTCCAAATTCCAAACTTATAATACCGTTTTTGCCCGTTGAAGTCAGATCACCCGAAAACGTTTTCTTAAAAATATTCGTTTGGAGGACTTCCACTTTGATTTGGCCCAAGGGTCCTTCTTGAGTCGTGTTTAACTTCTCATATGTGATTCATATGAATTTTTTTAGATGTCCCAAAAAAAAATCTCGATGTGTGGGTCCCACCTCAGCAAATAATCTGACGTTCAAAAATACGGGATATAACATTCTCCCCCCCTTTAGAACATTCGTCCTCGAATGTTAAACTGGCCTCATAGTGTATCATAATACTTCGGGGAGGTCTCCTTCGTAGACATCTCACATGTTGCTTAGGTCGCTTTTATATCGTAAGTCCATTGAGTAAGCTCCGAACGTTGGCCCTACGTTAATAAGTCCCCTTTTTGTCACGTTTTCTCCTCTTCCGTTAGTCTTGTCCGTCTCAGACTACATGACTTTTATACGGTTTGTAACCACTCCACACACTCTAATTTACATTGGACTACCTAGCTTCACATTCGTCTCTTGTTCCCACATTTGTGAAAATTTCAGCATATTTCCCAGGGGGTCACCCATCATGAAATTACTCTCACCCTAGCACGCTTAACCTTGAAACTTTAGTGCATTTCAGCGTCTTAACGTTAGTATTTTCGCCCCCACTCCCTCGCACTACTTATATCACATATTATGGAACGAGTTGGGGTCTTAGCAGTTTTCGAAACGCCGCGTAACACATCTCTTCTTTTATTTACAGTTCTAACCTCCGCAATCTCTAGTATTCGTCTTTTTACCTGTGCGTATGGCTACTTTTCGTCCTAATTTCTGAATTCTTAATATGATCAGCAATATAAAGGCAACGTAGGATAGGATAGAATCCGAATCAATTAACATACATATCATAGAAGGTGCCGAAAAAGTACCTGTGGCCGCGTCTGCGGAAGGCTCAGGGTCCTGTCGTCCTGTCAATGCATATAGGCGGTGCGGAGGACCAGCTGAACTAGGTGTCCCTCCTCTACCTCGGCCGCGGCCCGCTGGAGCTTGGGAAGTCTGTCCAAGAGGGCGTACGGTCGACGATGAACCAACCGCAGACCCAGCGGGCTGGGCTTGGTCTCCCTCATACCTCAGTGGGCAATCACGCATCAAATGGCCAACCCGCCCACAAGTATAACATGCACCTGTACCTGCGCGACACTCTCCAGAGTGTGGTCTACCACATCGCGCACACCGTGGCGGAGGTGGCATCATCATGCTAGAATCAGCTCTATACTGGGATCCTGACGCCTTAGTACCCTGATCTGGTCTCGAGTGAGTAGAACGGTCAAGCCCCCTATCGGCAAATCGAGGAGGTGCACTGGCCGTCGATTGGTCTGAATACCTAAATTGCTCTGGTGCCTGTCCCCCTCTATACTCGTTTCTAGCCCTGGAAAATCTGCCCCTTTTTCTGGAACCCCTATCTGGATACCGCTCCCCTCTCTGTGACTGGTACTGCTCTTCCAAATTTTGGGCGTGGGCCTGAATGCGGGTAATAGTCATCCCATCCTGGAGTGAAGCCGTCAGGCACTCCTTAACTAAATGTGGCCCTAGCCCACTCATGAATCGGTGCACATGATCTCCCCTATCTGCTATTAGGGCTGGGGCATACCTGGCTAGTGAGTTGAAACGAAGGCCGTACTCCCGAACACTCATATTTCCTTGTTTAAGGTTCAAGAACATCTCGGCTCGTTCTCGTCGAACCTCTGGGGTAAGAAATGTCGCAGAAATGCCTCGGTAAACTCCTGCCAAACCGGGGGAGGTGCATTCGCTCCCCTCGAGGATATCCAACTACTATACCACAAAACTGCCACATCCCGCAGCCTGTATGAAGCCAACTCTACGGACTCCGTATCCGAAGCATGTATGATCCTTAGAGTCCTCAGCATCTCATCTATAAAACTCTGCGGGTCCTCCTCTGGTCTGGATCCATAAAACTCTGGAGGCTTCAGGGTGATAAAGTCGCGGGCCCTTGCACTTACCGCCCTGTCTCCTAGGTCTACATCTTGCCGCTGAGCCTGTGCGGCAATTAACTGGGTCAGTAATTGAATGGCCTCAGCCATCTATTGGCCCGGAGCTGCTGGCGGTGGAACTGGAGGTGCGGGGGCTGGAGCTGAAACTCTTTCCTGTTCTGCTGGTGCAGGGGGAGCAGGAAAGGTCTGAGGGGGAGCTTCATTATGAGATTCTCCTTCTTCTAGCTCCCGTTCAACTCTGCTGCCAGCCACCCTCTTGCCCTTCTGGGCCGTCGTAGCCTTCCTTTTCGGCGGCATTACTGAAACAATAACACAGGATTAGGAAAGGAATGTGGAAACCTGGTAGCATAGCTCTATCGCACGATCTAGAGTACAAAGAAGGTCATATTTCCTAAATGCCCTGTAGCCTCCTGTTTATAAGTGTGGCGCGCAACACACCCATAAACAAGACTCTACTGGACACGGCTCGTAGACAAAATCCTAGGACCGACCTGCTCTGATACCACTTCTGTCACGACCCGTCTAGGGGCCGTGACGAGTACCCGATACTTGTACCGAGCACCCCTTGTCTATCGTTTTACCTTTACCTCTTAGCAAGCCATGTAAACAGAGCCATTTTTTTTGAACATTAACATTAGCGGCGTCATTCTGAACATAGACTAATAAACTTCGTTATCACTTATACATCAACATTAGCATGCCAAAACACCATATACCTAACTATACTTAATTGACTGTACATATCTGTCTACCAGCCTCTAGACATAGTACGTTTATACATAGAAAGGGCTGAGTACTGCCGTGCCCGAATATATATACACAAAATAGTACCAAGGAAGTGAGGCTCCGGAATAACTGGAGCACTGTCAACACTGCTGGTAGAGCTTCTAAGGATCAAATCTACCTGTCTGCTGACCTGCGCGGCATGAAACGCAGCGCCCACAAGAAGGGACGTCAGTACGAATAGTGTACTGAGTATGTAAGGCATGAATAGTAGCATACGGAAAGTATAAAACGGAAATAACGACATAAGAGAATAATAGCACATGTCCTGAGGTAGAAACATAACCTGTATATATATATACCCTTGGCAGGTGCTATGCGTACTTAGCTTTCCTTTAAGAATCTTTCCTTGTTCATATACATATACATATAAAATAGGACATCTCATATTGCCGAGGCGTCGGCAGCCGATCCATTTAACCATAAATATACACATCCCGCGTCCGGGACGATATCATATCATGTAATGCCAACTGATCAGGTGGATATGCGTTCATAACGCTCTGCCCTTACCTCCATTTTCCCCGTATACACATGCATATATCATGTACATATATCAGTGTCTATAGCGCTCTAGCTCTTTTATCATATACATATACGTGTGTCGTGTAGGTACATCAGCGTCTATAGCGCTCTAGCTCTTTCGTCATGTGTATGTTTTAAAAATATATACACATATCTTACATACATTTACATGTCTTATATGCATTTACGTATCCTATATACATATGTCTCATAGGCACGCAGGAAAGCCCAAAGAAGAATCATGTAGTCATCGGAGTGACGTAAGGTCGGTGACCTCCAATTATATTATAGAATACTCGTGATCGCTTTGTCTCACCTTGAAGGAACGAGTATTTTAAGGTGAGACTACCAACGGGGAATAATATTAAAGTAAACGTAGAATGAAATCGGGGCATCATAGATGACAGTTCATAGACTTTGAAATCTTTTAGAAAATAAAGTCATAGCTAGGAAATATAAATAAGATTCAAAAATTAGTTTATCATTTTCATGTTTACATAAGATACTTAGCTTAGTCATCTTAGTCATAGAGTCGTTCAGGTAGTACGTATCATAGGCATATTCTCTTATCTAACATCATTGTTATCATTATCGTCATGGAAGTGCCCTCGTTAGAGGAGTCATAGTATTTATCATTTGGTAACGAAATCGGGATCAAAGGTTCCCTTTGGATTCACTTCAAGTAAGTCAAGCAAGACTGTAAGGAAAAATCCGAGAGTAGCGGGCCCACCTCGGGCCGGATGGGGTGACGTATATGATTTACATATATTACGTGTCATGTCATTACTTGTGAGGGTCCTAGGGTAATCGGGTCCCACTTATGCAAGTTCTAGGGGTTTAAGAGGTCGTTCCATCATTTGCACACTTTCTAGTTCAATTCTATTGAACAAAAAGTGGAAAACTTTGGATGCGGATTCCGGGGAAGAGAGTTGTCCCCGAGGCGCGTACCCAACTTATTCCGTCTAAGACATGCCATAGAAAGAAGGGTGAAACCTTACATACCTCTTTCCGCTTCTTTTGCTATTCCGAATTCACGTTGCAATCTCGTCAAAATCTGCAAATTGGTCATGTTTACCAAAACTCTTATTAGGATACTTAGAGTTGAATTCTTAAGGAAACATTTGGCTACCGCAATTTCGGCAGCACTTCCCCTATAAATACTCCATCCCACCAAGTTCAACTTGGCTAATTTCAATCAACAACAATCCCGGGAATTCAAACCCGGCCAAAATATCAACCACAATTCCAACAACAACAATACTAACAACTTCCATATTCAATCAACTTACTACTTCTTCCAAAAACTTTCTAACTTTAATGAAAACAATCACAACCTCATGATCTATATTCCAACAACATCATACTAACCACATTACCTTCCATGCATGCAAGAACATTACATTCAATTCACATAACTTCTAAAACAAACCTCCACCTACTTCAACTTCACAAGATTATTATGCATTCATTAGCAATCTAGCATCCACAATTCAACTACAACCAAAACATTAAGTAGAATTGACTCCTTTTCTTCCATATTACTCTACAACTACACGGCCAACATCAAGCATACACACTACAACCTCTCCAAATTTATTCAACTTCCATTTTCCACATATCATTCACAACAATAACAACCAAACACTAGATAAATTAATTAAAACACAATCTCTACACACATATAAACCATTCATAACACATAAAGAAAGATCAAAACTCACCTTTCTTCTTCAACTTCTCACTTGACTACAACTTGGCAACTTGTATGATTTTGAATCTTTCTTGCTCCAACAACAACTCCACCTTGTTAAGCACCCTTTACTTGGTAGGGATTGATTTTTGAAGAATTTTTATCAATTTTTCTCATGGACTTTCTCTATGGCCGAAATGGCCTTAAGCTTTTCTCTCTTCTTTCTCTTGTTCTTCTTTTCTTGAAACCTCTAGAACTTATTGTGATAAGGATGACTTAGTCATCCTTTTATTGACCAAATTTTATTTAATATTGGCTTGAGCCATAACCATGGCCGGTTGGGCCTCACAAATTTGGGCCTTATTATTTGTTTTGATTTTTTTGGGCCAACTCGGTTTGGTCCCGAGTTGGGCCTAGCCCACTGACCTTTCGACCTTAAAACGTTCATATCGCCTTGTACCGACGTCACCTGGGGACCCACGACCTATGGTTGGAAAGCTAATTCAATTATCTACAAGTTCTATTTCTTGGTACTTTTCAAAATTCCAAACTTATAATACCGTTTTTGCCCGTTGAAGTCAGATCACCCGAAAACGTTTTCTTAAAAATATTCGTTTGGAGGACTTCCACTTTGATTTGGCCCAAGGGTCCTTCTTGAGTCGTGTTTAACTTCTCATATGTGATTCATATGAATTTTTTTAGATGTCCCAAAAAAAAATCTCGATGTGTGGATCCCACCTCAGCAAATAATCTGACGTTCAAAAATACGGGATATAACAACTAGAGTAGCCTAAGGGAAATTAGAGTATACGGAATGGTTGGAAACCTTAGGAGGTCGCGTAGGACGAGGCAGACTAGACCGGTTAAGAGAAAGAAAGTGCATCCCAGCTATGGAACTAGGATGAGGTTGAATAGCATTTGGAAATATTTTGTAAGCGAGATGGTAGTAAATATATATATATAGGTATGCATATGGTATCCTATTTATGACTGTATCGATGGGTATGTGTATCCCGCCAACCAACGTTGCGGTGTATGGAAGGCATCAATCGAACAAGGTAACGGAGTTCAAGGGACAAAACAAAAGATATGGTACAAGTGTTACAAGGTAAGCTGATGCTGCTTCCACTACCGGTTAAGATTGGAAAGTCCTAATACAACAATATTTGGAAAAGAAGGAAAGTGAGTAGATGGAAGGTAAGGAGATCAAAATGTCGGATAAAGGTGAAAGGTAAGAAACATGAGTGAGTGAAGCCCCCGAGAGAAACTACAGGCAAGGCACGAGACTATTTGGGTAAAAATTCGAAGGTAGGCATGTGATAGGGATAGAGTGTGGTAATATGCAACAAGAGAGGAACGTGTGGGGTTCGAGAACCGATTTCAATAAGTGGGGCTAAGAGAATGGTGACCACGACAAAGAGAGTGAAGTAAGAGAAAGAATGAATATGCCCTGCGACGATGCTAGGAGATTTTTGGCCCTTGAAAGGTATATAGAGGGATAAATGTGTAGCCATATTGATGTGGTTGCCTCGGACATGGAGGAGCTTTCCTGAAAGGATGACTTAAGAATAGAACAGATCTGTGCGTTTAAAGGAATATTTCATGAACTTCAGAGCCGATACTACAAATGACAAGAGAAGAAAGGTGTTCGAGGAGGAAGAAACCCAAGGAGGGTTAAGGATGAAAGTAGGAAAGGTATACTAATGGGTTGGCCAAAGGAAGAGGAGAGCATTTAGGAGTAAAGTAACCATGGGAATAAGAAGGATACTTTAACGAATTGGCGGTAGGAAACCGAATAGTTATCGAGGAAAGAACGAGCATGACTAGTCGACACAATTAATTATAAAATTAATGACATGGAATAGGAATTCACGTGAAGACCTAGAGATTCGATCATAGAGGAAATGGAATAAAATGCAAGGAACGTGCATGGGAGACCGCTCGGCCGTAGCATCATAAAGATAGATAAAGGTTCGATGAACGAGGATAGAAATAAAGGTTCGATGAACGAGGACAGAGAGAGTGTAAACGGTAAGAATTCTGTGCTAAGAGAAAAAGTAGCAGGACGCTCGAAAAACATGGATGCACAGCTGCAACACAAACGCGTAGTTAAGAAGAATTACGAGTAAGTGAGCTAAATGGGCGAAAGGACTAATGGTGGATGGGAAGATATGGCAATATGGACAAGAATGACGATATAGGTGTAAATGAAAGAAGAACTTAGGGTAAGAAGTTTTCAATATGTTATGCGCAGAGTCGGGAAGAAAGACAAGGAGTAAGGTATAACCGACGACTTCATAAAAGGACATAGTGAATCTCGACGTCCCCATGAACTTGTGAGTCCAGGACACCGTTAGTCATAAAAGACAGGGGTATGGAAAGATGAAAAAGAAGGCATCGGAATTGGATACCCTTATAAGTATTCTAGTTAAATACGAGAGTGTAAGTAGCAAGAAGATAGGCAAGTCAGACCATACGATGACGGAACCCCGGCCTTAAGAAGATAGTGAAGGGCGGTAGATAATCATTGAAGAAGAGGGTACTCGAAGACTATTAGCGTATAAGGATCTCCTTAATAAGGGGGGAAGAACATACTAGACTTGAAAGGAGCTATGATGTTTCAAGCTCCAGAAAAAAAGATTTATTAGCTCGGGGCTAGAGTTCAAGGTGTGTTGGCATATCGTGAAGGTAACGAAAGGACGTAGAAATGAATTGACAATAAGGGTACCGTATATGAGAAAGATAGTGTGTTGCTAACAAGGGAAACAAGGAACGAGGAAAAAGAGAAATACATATGAGCCGATGAACAGTTATGACACAATAAGTCAATACTATAATAATAGAGACGGATGAGATCAAGATGATAGTTAGTTTCCAACCATGTACGTGAAGGTGACGAAGCGAAAGAAGTTGACTGAAGGCAATGAAGGAGTTAAGGGAAGATGAGAAGAAACTGAGCCAAGTTAGAGTCTAAACAAATGGTAATCGGACCCTAAGGGAAGAATAACAGTTCTAAAGAATCAAATATGGTGTCGTGGGTTGGAAATATTGCAACATTCGAGGACGAATGTTTCTAAGGGGGGAAGGATGTTACACCCCGGAAAATTTCGCGCTACCTAGACTGAAGACAGCTTAGTGTAAGCCCGAACAAGAGTAAAGTTATACAGGGATTAAGGAGGAAGGTTATATCATAAGAGTGTAGTCATATGTATATATGATGTGTGGAGACCAAATGGGGTGAATCGGTTCATGTGTCATTTGACGAAAAGCCCTCGTTACTGTAAGCTAAGCGGGGCCCACACGTCGGGAATTTTATAAAGGACATTTGAAGGGATATATGAGTAGTGCATGGAATGTTTAGCAAGTCCTAAGAAGGACCCTTAAGCCAAATACGGGCATAAGCCCTCTAAAAGGATGATTTAAAGATACGTTTTCGGATGACCTGACTTGGAAGGGCCAAAATGCTATTATAAGTTTGGAATTTGGAAAACCGCAAAGAATGAAAGTTGTAGATAATTGAAAGATCTTTCCAACCGTAGGTCGTGGACCCTCAGATCCTATCGGTATCAAACGTTATGGCTATTTTAAGATCAGGACTCTAAGCTGCCAAAATGGCTCCGCGGGCCCCACATGGGTAAGTCGGTGGAACCGACCTAGGGGGGCTATTAATACCCCACCAACTCGTTGTTTTCAGCATATTAACATTCCAAAAAGTCCTAGAAGTCTATCAAAACATCTCCCAAGCATTATAGTCCGATAAATCAAGAATTTAACGAGATTACGCCAAACTAGTCTGTGAAAGGTGATTGTTATTGCTTCTACTTGAGCTTGGTGTTGGAAAGAGTTGGTGTGGCTACGTTTCTTCAAGTATAAGGTATGGTTTTTTGTCCTATCTCCTATATTGAGTTTATTTGAAGGCTTAGCAAGCCGGAAAAGTGAAAATAGTTACGGAGGAAAGGTCATAAAGTGTTGTGTTATAGTTGTCGTATTCATGGGCCGTTTTGAACATGTTGTGGCCGTATGGATGGACTGTTCTATGCGTGTAAAAATGGTATCTAACATTTTAGGTGTGTTAATGAGATTGTACTCCTTGATTGGGATGGAAGAAACTGTATGTTGTTGTCGTATATTGAAAAACATCGTATGGGATATTTATGGAATATATTGGTATGGATAATAGCGTTGTTGATGTTGGTATTGTTGTTGTTGTTGATTGGTTGCTGAATTGTAATTCTGGGCTAGCCATATAAACAGGGGAGATGCTGCCGAAATTTCGGCAGATTATAAATGAATTTATTCGAAGGACTAAGATAAGAGTATAACGATGAGTCTACTGATTGTGTAAATCCTCTTGAATGTAGAATAGCGAGCTTGGACAAATAAGCATAGCTAATAGGATGTGGAACAGGTATGTTAAGGCTCGTCCCTTTCTTTCAAAGGCATGATTCTGATTTTATGGCTTCATAAATGTTTCCATATCTTCCTTGTTCTCAAAAGTTAGATGTTTATGACTCCAAGGCATAATTCCTTTCCTAACAATTCATAGTTGTTTTCCAAAATGCCGTATTTTTCCCAAACTAGAGGTTTATGATTTTGAAAGGCCTTATGACAACAAGGATGGACATGTTTTTATCATGATGGCAATGATGCCAAAAATGAGAATATCTTTCTACGGTAATTATTATGAGAACGATTCCATGTTTAAAGGTTCCAAGTTTACAATTTCAATGACGATATATGAATGTTGAGCTATTTCTTGATTTCCCAATTTTATTCATGGATGACGACTATTTTTAAAGATTCTAAAGTATATGATTTGACGCCTTATGAGATTTGTGATCTTATTCTACGTTCTCTTAATGTTATCCTTCGTTGATAGTCTCACCTTATAATAATTGTTCTTTCAAGGTGAGACAAGGCCACGATGACTATTCCATAATATATAATCGGAGGTTACCGACCTTACGTCACTCCGATAGATACATGACTTTCTTTGGGCTCTCCTGCATGCTGGTTATATGATATATGTATATGTATATGTATACGGGGAAGATGGGAAAAAGGGCTAGAGTGCTATAGACGCTGGGATATGCACACGATACATGTATTTGTATATGACATGATATCATCCCGGACGCGGGATGCCCGGATGCGGGGCATATGTGACTAAATGGATCGGAGCCGACGCCTCGACAATATGATATGTTCCATTTTCTATATATATGAAAAGGAAATGTTTTCAAAGAAAGTATTACTATGGATATATGTATATATGTATATACGTGGATCGGGCTGCAAGTTCCGCAGCACTAAGCATGCATGGCACCGCCAAAAAGGCATTCATATATACAGGTTACTCTTTTATCTTACGATATGCTCTATGTTTCCATTCTGTTATTATTCATACTTTACATCCCTTACTATGTTATTATTCATGCCTTACATACTCAGTACATTGCTCGTACTGACGTCCCTTCTTGTGGACGCTGCGTTTCATGCCACGCAGGTGTATACAGACGAGTAGAGGATATTGTTAGAAGATGTTCCAGCTGGATTGGCGAGCTCCATTTCCTTCCGGAGTGTTGCCGAGTCAGAGTATCTATTTTATGATATATTGATTTATGTTAGAGACTTTGCAGACAGAGTCACGTATATAGCATGTCAGTCTTGCAAGCGGCTCTGCAAGCCGATGTATCATTATGCATTATGTTATAAATTTAATATGATTACAGATTTTACTTGAGTTGAAAAAGACAAAAGGAATGTTTTTGAAAAGCTTTCATTATGCAGTTCATTTTTTGATTTAAGAGTCCAGTGAGTCTATGAATATACTAAGAACCAGTGGGTTCGCTTGGCTCTAAGTAAAGGGGTCGGGTTCCCATCACGCCCCATCAGGACTGGGGTGTGACAAACTGGCCAAATGTCAAATGCTTTTGAATGAGTTCGACATCCAGTACATCGTGCAAAAGGTAGTTAAAGGGCAGGCTTTGGCAGACCTATTGGCAGGAAGCCCAGTAGACGACAATCCAGTACCTTTATGGACTTACTTCCTAGATGAAGAAATAATGACAATTGAAGGTGAAGAAGGTGAAGTCGAATCAGGATGGAAAGTGTATTTTGATGGAGCAGTCAATTTTAAGGGATCAAGAATCGGAGCCGTCTTGGTTTCAGACTCGGGCCAATATTATCCAGTAGCAGCCAAATTAAGTTTCAATTGCACCAATAACATGGCTGAATATGAAGCCTGTGTCTTGGGTCTACATTTAGCCCTTGACATGGATGTGAAAGATCTTCAGGTAATTGGCGACTCAGATTCGCTAATCCACCAAGTTTGAGGAGAGTGGGCCACCAAAAATGAAAAGATCATACCATATGTCGGACTTGTGCAAAGATTGGCAGATCGTTTCCAATAAGTCCAGTTCAAACATATACCAGGAATCCAAAATGAATTCGCTGACGCATTGGCAACAATAGCATCCATGATCCAGCATCCAGACAATAGATACAGTGATCCTGTCAAGATCGAAATTAAGGATCAGCCAGCTCACTGTTCTTTTTTAGAAGCTGAGACTGATGGAAAACATTGGTAGGTGGACGTTAAGATGCTGTTGGAAAAAAGGAGAATATCCTGAAGGAATCACTTTAAATCAGAAAAGGACTATCAGAAAATTGGCAAATGGCTTCTTCCTCAACAAGAATATCCTATACAAAAGAACTCCTGATTTGGGATTGCTTAGGTGTGTTCATTCTTTCGAAGTTACAAAACTGATTGAAGAGGTGCATGTTGGAAACTGCTAGCCCCACATGAATGGGTTTGTGCTAGCAAAGAAAATTTTGAGAATAGGCTATTATTGGATGACCATGGAAAATGACTGCAGCAAATTTTTCCAAAAGTGCCGTAGGTGTCAGATTCATGGAGACTTGATAAAATTTCCCCCAACAGAACTAAATGCTATGACATCGCCTTGGCCATTTGCCGCTTGGGGCATGGACGTCATAGGACTGATTGAGCCGGCCGCGTCAAACAAATATCGTTTTATCTTGGTTTCCATAGACTACTTTACCAAGTGGGTGGAAGCAGCATCTTATTCATCAGTGACATAGAAAGTGGTCACGGACTTTGTACGCAACAACATCATATGCCTATTTGGCATCCCAGAATCAATCATCAAAGGCAATGGGGCTAACCTGAATAGCCATTTGATGAGAGAAATATGTGCGCAGTTCCGGATCACCCATCGGAATTCAACCGCGTATCGGCCACAAATGAATAGGGCTATAGAAGCCGCCAACAAAAACATCAAGAAAATCCTCCGAAAGATGATTGATAACTATAAAGATTGGCATGAACAATTGCCTTATGCATTGCTGGGATACTGTACTACGGCCAGGACCTCGACTGGAACTACTCTATACCTGTTGGTGTATGGCACCAAAGCAGTAATACCAGCCGAGGTAGAAATCCCTTCAGTTCGGATAATACAAGAAGCTGAGTTGGACGATAAGGAGTGGATTCGTAAAAGGTATGAGCAGCTGGCTCTGATTTATGAAAAGAGGATGATCGCTGTTTGCCATGGTCAACTATACCAGCAGAGAATGGCGCGTGCTTTCAACAAGCGTGTGAGAACTAAGGTGTTTCAAATTGGGCAATTGGTACTCAAACGAATATTCCCTAATCAAGAAGAATACAAAGAGAAGTTCGCACCAAACTGGCAAGGGCCTTATATGGTACGAAAAGTGCTGTCAAGAGAAGTCGTAGTCCTTGCTGAAATGGTTGGTCAAGAGTGGCCAAAAGCGATAAATTCATATGCCATCAAAAGATACTAGGTGTGAAGAAGAAAGATGACTGCGAGGATTCAGAGTTTCCATTGTTTAGGTGTTCTTTAGTTGCATTCCTTTTATGTGTAATTTTGCATTTCCTTTAGAAAACAAAATCCAAAATTATGTACGAACTACGCAAGGACCTGATTCTCTGTACTTATAAGAGGATACATAGGCGCTTTTCTAGCTTGGTCGCTGTAAACTAAAAATCCAAATTATGTTTGAACTACGTTATGACCTGATTCCCACTTGGGATACGTAGGCGCTTGTTTGAGTTCAATCCCTCCTAAAGAAAATTCTAATATGTTTACCTTGAACTACGTTTCGACCTGATTCCCAAAACGGGATACGTAGTCTCTCTCCTGAGCTCGGTCATTCCAAAAAAAATTCCCTATAAACCTTAGGAAACTTCAGAAATGATTCAGCAAGAGAATGATAAAGATAACCCCACAAGGAAACTGGGGCAGAATTTTTGAGAAAGATCTCAAAAATTCCTCAAGCACGATGAAAGAAATGACAAGTACACACTTACACTGGGGAATGTTTTTGAGAAGGTCTCAAAAATTTCGTCGACATAGCGAAACCCCAGTTGGTACAAAGGCGTATACAAACTGGGGAAAAAATTTCAAAAGGATTCGAAAATTTTCACGAGCCAAGAAGAAGAAGAAGAAGAAGAGACGGGAGACCTTGCTTGAGTAACTAATGTCATGACATTCAAAGGGTGTATATAAAATGTTATTTTCAAAACATATATGCATATATCTTCAAAAGAAAATCATCACACAAAAACTTTCCTAAAGGAAGAACAAAAGATTTTAAAGAAAATGAGCATCCTTTCCTTCGAGAAATGAGCGGAAGAAGTCCATACGCATGGAAGGCGATCGACCATATAGGAGACTAAAAAATCTTTCTGTGGATACAGGAAAAAATAAGCATGGATGTTTTTACACTAACGCATTTTCTAGAATGGTCAAGACAGGATAACGATGACAAGCAAAGCGAAGAAAAGTTTCAAGGATGGCGGCATAAAGAGTGCGCAAAAGGGTAACGAAATACGTCCCAAGTTGAAGTTTTCATTACACTGACAAGTTTGTCCATTTTGCAGAGCCCAACGATTTTACAAAAGAAATATTTTTAAAGACTACTGAGAGATATAATCACGGTATCAGAAGTCGGGTTTCCACTAAAAACACAGTTTCTATATCAAGGTATTGAGACCCTGGCCTAGACATCGCATGGCTTGCCTTGATACATCTGCTGAGTGGACATCCAAAATTTTAAAAATTTAAAATGACGCGTTGATAGCAGGATTGAATACCGTTACTCACAATCGAGTCTAGTCCTTTTTGGAAGATGTAAATCCTGTCGACGGGCAGATATTCTTCCTCGGAGTCAAAAAAGAAAGGTGTAAGTCTTGCCATAGAGGTAAGCTTCATTCCTCAAAATGACGATATGGATTAAGAGACTACGTGTTGAAGGGGCTGAGTCGCCGTCCATATATATAGCCAAAAATAGGTAGTGTAATTCCGAGCTTGATGTCTGTAATCGTTCAAATACGAATGTGATTCCTACGTACAGATTTGTGGTCGCTATTGCAGTCTATTTCAAATTAACAAAATCATGGTTCAGGGATAGTGGTAGTCATGAGAAAAGGCTCCGCCATTGAATATGCCATAGTTAACTTGAAAATTCTGACTAAATGTTATAATTCTGGACACAGAGGTTAGCGGTCATCATGAAAGGAATATGATCCCGCACTCTGATAAACAATCTACATTTAGCTATTTTTGACTATAGGTGATGTTAGACCAATTTGTATACCGCGGTCACCGTATGCGGATAACGGGATAAGTGACAGCAGATTTGGACAGTCATCACGATATGCAATCATGATATGACGCCAAATTTTTTAGGGTAGTGGAAGTCGTAAGAAATAAAAACGGCCCCACACGAAAAAAATATGGGATTCACGATTGACATATCGAGTTAAGAAAACGACAACCGGACTGGGGTGTGTAAGTTCGCAGAAATACGGTATAGCCCGACCCAGATCCTAACATAAGTTATCATTGAACGATGAAAACATTTGACAACGACAAAACAAAAAACCCGGTTGAAGTATCATGATTATTATCCAGAGTAGATTGCTTTCAGAAAATATACACAAAAGCACACACTTATAGGAGAAAGGAAGAAGACGGATAAACATTGACAAAAGACGAATGTAGAGGTACAGAGTGACGACAATGACAACAAAATGGCGAAATGCCACACAGTTACGACTATACTAATTTTTTTTTTTTTTTTTAAAAAAAGACTAACACGCAGGGCTCAACATTTGGAGACGAGCTAGAAGCTACCAAAGGTGGAAGCAAGAGTTGGATCCAAAACATGCGGAGCATACGTGGAACTCTTTCTTGGGCAACCGGTCAAAACCCGTGTATGAAAGTCAAGCTTTCTACACCAGGGATTGGAGATCGCTTCAAACATCAACACTAATAAGCCCTTTCAAAAACCGCCTCCGGCTCGGATCTTTAGCCAGAAACAACAAAAGAGGTTCACACATAAAGGGATATTCCTTTTCATGCTATCGAGTCGAACTACAATTGGCCTGATTCCCAAAGGCAGGGATATGTAGGCTACTCAAGTTTCGAGGCTCGGCCATATCCCTATAGTTATCTTG
Source organism: Lycium barbarum (assembly GCF_019175385.1). Taxonomy (NCBI): domain Eukaryota; kingdom Viridiplantae; phylum Streptophyta; class Magnoliopsida; order Solanales; family Solanaceae; genus Lycium; species Lycium barbarum. Next base: position 59,880,509 of record NC_083342.1, on the reverse strand, counting down.
GGACATCCCGAGATAGCTTAAAGAAAATCTTTATTTCACAGTCTTGATAGAGTCAGAACTACAAACAGTCTGAATTCTCATTTAGCCCGAGATATGTAGGAAGCCCAGAAGTTAGGGTCTGGCCATACTTTCAAAATATTGCGAAAAAAGGCTATAGTCTCTGCTATTCGGTGAAAATTAGGTTTGTCAAATTCGTAGCTCAAAGATGGCCTTGCCATCCTTGAACTTCGAAGGGGCAATTGTTGACACCTAATTTTCACTGCGTAGAACATATATTTTAATTTTCATATTTCCTGACTCCAAGATGGAGCAAGGATGCCCTTAAAAAATTAAAAATTTTAAAATTCCGCAAAATTGCAAAAATTGACGTTTAATTATTATTTTCATAAAATTAACAATTATACGAAATTACGAGTTATTTACTTTTACAAATTTGGTTTAAAAAGAAGATACACATCCCGCTCCGTCTAGTTCTGGAAAATTGTTAATCAAGATAACGTATGAATTACTACTCATTTTGACCGCATTTTTCACACTTTTAAATGTTCTGCAGAACTATATCAATATTAGACTCGTTTTAAAGCTAATTTTCTAAATTCACGAGTTTTTAAATTTTTAATTAGCCTAAAATAACTATTTAGTAGGTTATACATTGTTTGTATTATTTGGTTATTAATTGATCTAAATTAAGATAGGGGGGGGGGGGGGTTAAAAATTTAACATTTAAAAGTTTGAGGGAGATTTGTTTAAAAAAAGGGGGGTGAAAGTTTGTATTTGTTTTAAAAAAAGGAGATTTGTATTTTACAAGCTTTCACCCCCCATTTCTTATTTTCAGCCAAGCCCGATCCCACGTCTCTTTTTCAAGAGATGAAAAGGAACCTCTAGGGTTCTTCCTCCATGGCTGATTCCATGGCCATTCTCGCCGGATTTTTGAGGCGTTTTGTCCTAAATCATGAGTACTTGTGATTTACAGGTTTATTTTCCTTTGACTATTACGTTACATGCTCGATTGACTCATTTTTTGGGGATGTTACCCGGGTTTTGCTATGATAGAGTTTCCATGGGCGGGACCTCGAGTCCCTCGCCATCTTGTGCACTATATCACATGGAAGCAAAAGCCCATAGGGGAACTTTACGATTTGGGTATGGTTTAAGGGTTTCTATCCTACCTTTGTATGATTTTACCGTTAAAATTCGTTGTTATTTGTCCTACTTGATGACTAGGTGTGCTACTCTGTTGATTCTGAATTTTACCAGATTTTTGCTTAAATCGTTTGAGTACATTTAGCTTTATTTTGTTGTATTGTGTGATGTGTACCATTTTTGATTGGTCATGGTACTAATTGTGGTAATTTGTTGAAGAATTCTGCTGTCCTTTGGAAAAATTCGAATTGTTTGAATATTAAGGTTTAGAATTTGAGAGGGAATCTATCGAAAAGGATTTTATACCCTCTTTTGCCCCTAAACCCTAGGGGATTACTATAAATAGCAGGTCATATGGCTGCTGGAGAGGATCCTTCTTTCCTTTTTTCGAAAATTCCTAAGCTTAAAACAATACTAAGTATCCTAGCCTATAAAAATACAATGCATATACATAAGTATATATATATACTTTTCATCAAAAACCATAATATATACTACTATCTTTTATATATGGAGAATACATGAATTTTTGAAAAGAAAGGGGCTTGTCATCAAGTTGTTAACTGTTGGTGTTTGATGTTTCGATCCCAATCCCCATTTTGATCTTTAGGTTGCCCCCTAAAAAGGTAATATCTCTATTCTATCCTATTTATATCCTATTCTACTTTACTTATATGTATTAGTATGTATTTATGGTTGTTTTCAGTATGTTTTGATTACTGTTTTGATAAATATTAAAGTTGATTATGATGTGATGGTGTTGAAATTATGGGGATTCAGGGAATTCTAGTGTTGATTATATGATGTTGTCACCTTAAATGATTAAAGAATATAGGGAAGGGTATGTCTTATGTCACATTATTTTGTTTTATAGATTACAACTTGTTTGTGAGCTATTAAGTAAGCTACCCATGTTATTAATGCTGATATGATTGATAGTTTCTAGTGTTGACTAAAAGAACTTGATGTTTTAAAGGGTCAAAAGTTGTGAGGAAGGGCCTGTTTTAGTTTGTGATTACTATTATATTGAAATTTAAGGTATGAATATGACATATGACTTGAGAGGTTTTATGTTGTGTTGAAGGTTTTGGAGTGTTGTCTTTCCTAGATTCTGCTGCTGTTTCATTGGTCTTTCAGCTTTTGTTCAATGTTCTTTGTATGTGAAGAATAATCACCCTTGTTTAAAAACTGTGTTGGAACTAAATTAGACTAATTCTCTTTGCTTGTTGTTGATGGTTGAAGTTAGGTTTAAAAAATGGCATAAGATGTTTTGAGAAGATTTAAGAGTCTTTAGGGAGCAACTGGATTAAAATAATTTTAAAAATGTAGGTAGTATATGCCTGGGTCTGTTTGTGTATTTCTGTAAACCTCTTGTTTGCTTTGAATCCAAGGTTGGGAACTTGATGTGTGTTTGATCATGAAGTGCCCTTTAAATGTTGTTGTAAACTTAAAAATGATCTCAAAACCTGGAGGTATTGTCCTGTGTGATTCTGTGCTGCCTTGTCCATGTTTGAACTAGAAAGTGACCCAAACCCCTGCTTGTGAAGTTTATTTTGAATCCATCTTCATAATCTGATGTTGTTGTTTTCAATATTTGTCATATGAACTTAAAAAATGGTTTTCAAACTCTTAAAAAAATTGGTATGTTGAAGACATTTTTTTTTCTTTTCCTAAAAACTGTTTGCTTGGACTTTAGATGTTGGTTTGAGAACTTTGCAAGTCCTGAGAATCTTTAAAGGGGATTTTGACCTCTTTGTTCTTGACTCTGTGACTTTAAAAGATTTAGGAGAGGAGTTATTGTCTTTTGGTTTCTAATTGTTTCTCTTGTACAGTGAATTGCCTTTTTAAAACCTGTTAGTTATTTGAAATCTAAAAATGTTTTTTTTAACTTGCCTAGTTGAATTATGAGATTGATAAGTTGGATACTTGTTTAAAATAAGGGCCTTAAAAACTTGTGACTTGCCTTGTTAGTTTTTTTTTAGGGAACCTAGAATTCTGATCATTGTTAATTCTATTTTTTCCTGAAAAAAATCTGTTAAGAGGTTTGTGATTTGCGTTTGACAGTGGTATTGCTCACAGTTTTCTTGATCCTCTTTGCCTAACATTATCCTCTATTTGACTAAGTACAGGGAATTTGAAACTAAATATAATGATAGCTCAAGACTTTCTTTACCTTTCATTCTTGGTGTCTGGTTTTTGAAACTTGTTTTCTTTGTCCCCTGCTTACTGCTTGAGCTATTCTATGCTTTGACAAACTAAGACTAAACTAAAGAAAGGTAGCATGTACTTTCTTTGTTTGTCATATGGGCACTTAACCATTTATGTGCATTATCCTTAGTTGTGTGCTTACTATAGACTGTCTATGCACTATTTGCTTATATGATTCCCATCTCTGCTTGTTTTATTTGAGCCAAGACATGCCTGATGAGAAGTGTTGAGCTTAGGAAAGTGTCATGTACCTATCCTAGTCATGGTTTAGGCCCTTTTTGGGATCTGTAATTGCTTCTATATGAGTTGTCTTATCATTTGTGGCCTGCTATGGCCATAGTTAACTCATGTTTACACCTATGATAGTTACCATGCTCCCTCCTATCTTCTTGTGGACTTGTAGACTGTGCCTTGATTACCCGTTATGTGCTAATGGACCCTTTTTGATCCTATAATTGTATTGAACCTGTTTGTTTAAGTTCTGAGGATAAGACTAAGTTTAAGCTATCAGGTCTTGTCAACGTCTTCTATGAGACTGTTCATATGCTAAGATAATGTTTGTGCTTAGTTGAAACTTTTATGAGCTATGATTGAACATAAATTAGAGTTTGAGAACTTGGGGAATATTTGTAGACCTGTGACCTATGTTGCTTGATGCTTGGATTTGTTGAGTTAAAATTGACTTCGAAAGAAGCTTTAGACCATTAACTTGCTTCTGTGACACCTTGTTTTATACAAGAATGGAATTGAAATGGTTCCTACCACTAGTTTAACTTGTTAACTGCCTAAATGAACCATCAAAACCTGTTGAGTGTAACTTGGAAAAATTTGAAAACTGAAAAGGTATACTGAGACCAAACCAGTTTGTCTCACTTTTGCCTGAATCTGCCCTCTGCTAGTCATAATCCCAGGTGATAATTTACCTCTTTGTCATTGTCTTGCATTAAATATTGCTTTAAACTTGGATCCTGTATAACTTGTTTTGTTTGAAATTGCTTGGTTCTCTTTCTATAATAGTTGAATTATTCTGTGACATTCATGTTTTGAGTCTTGAAAATGTTTGTTATAGGTAGCTTTAGTTGTTTGTTTAGCCTTAATTAGTAGCTAAATGCCTAAGTTTGGGAATTATGGGATTTGCTGGGTAGAATTGAAATCCCTTCTGTGATCTGAGTTGGTATTGGAGGATTTATATGTGTTGGGTATATATATAATGTATTTTGAGATGTATAAAGGGTATACCTTTCATGGTTTTGTCCTCTATCTTAGTAAATATATTAGTGGTATACTAGGCATACCGTAGCTTGACACTTAGAAAAAATTTAGAAGAAAATAGCTTGGGTTTGTTGTTGGGCCTGTTATCCGCACTTTCGAAACTTGGGCTGCATTTCTTTTGGTCCTTTATGCCTCCTTACGTGTTCCTGCACTTAGCCTTTGCGCTCAGTCTTGGGCCTTTCTTTTGTGATGATGTTTATAGTTTTTGGTCATTAATAAATATGGGCTTGACCCAAGTCAATGTAATTAATCTTTTGGCTTTGTAATTTATTTAGCTCTTAGCTAAGTTGAGTAATATACTAATATTGTGTATATACGCTTGTATCCTTGTCCGGCCAAACACGTTGGTGAATCCCCACGGGTCCCACTAACGTATCTAGATCGAGTCGACAAATTCGGAGCAAACATGGAGCATACATATGGACTTAGGGACCAACTTGCATAATACCTTCGTTTGGGCTTGGTCAGCTCAAAATCCTTACTCTTTACTTTATGCAATTTAAATTCGTATTTGTGCCTTTAAATTCAATATGTTGGAACCCTTATATGATTGTCATACCATTTAGAGTTGCTAAAACTGATTTCTTTTACTAAATTCAAACTCGTGTAGAAATAAAAAGTAAATGGACCGAGAGACTGTTTTGGACTCGTAACGCTAGACTTGGGAAAATTACTAGACTGAATTGACACTATTTAAACTTTGGGGGACTGAATGGCCTTGGACCGTTTTGGACTGTTTTAAAACATATGGACTGATTTTGGATGTTCGAAACTTGTGTAAATGTGCATAAAAATGGATTAAAATTTGGATAAATAAAGAATATGATTGATAGATAAAAAATAAATAATATAGTATAATCAATTACGGTATATATAGTATGATAGTATGCTAAAACTATTTTCATAAACTTAAAATACATTTTTTTTTAAATCTTTTGGGTGGACTTATGTGGAGTCCTGCCTAGGCTTAGAGCCTTCGGGTATTAGCTTAGGTGTTCAAGTCCGACACCCACACTCAATTTTGAGCAGTATTAAACTTCAACGATTTCTTAAAAAATGAATTTCTTGCATGTAAATGACACCCTTCGGAAATCTAGACTTAAGAAATTTTGGTCCAAAACAATTTATAATCATAAGGTAAACTATTAAAACCCGTAGGTAAACTGCAATTAAGCGGATCCTTAATACCAGGGTGCCTAACACCTTCCCTGGGGGATCACCAGAACCCTTACCCAGTCTTTGGTAGATTAGGTTTCTTTTAAATAATTTTTAAATGAACCCTTTTCGAACTGGTTTTCCTAATTTCCTAAAAATTAGGTGGGGACTCTAAAACGTACCCTTTAAAGCACCATTAAGTGGTTGGCGGGTTTTTCCGGCTTTCCCGGTATGATTCACAACCGTGCTTCCCCAGGACACCTCCCTCCTTTTATGAGGTATGTGCGAGCTGGTTAAACTTAGAAATTCCTAACGCCCGCTACAATGAGCTTACCAACCAAGCCGATGCATGCTCTGTCTGCTGGGGTGGTCTATTCGGCTGTCTATCAAAACCTGCAGGCATGAAATGCAGTGACCCCACCAAAGGGACATCATTACGAAATAATGTAGAGTATGTAAGACAACTGAATAACTGAAAGCTGAAACTGAACTGAAATACATAGTGAACTGAAAGTCAAAGAATACTCTGAGATATACTTACTTTCTCTCACTCAACACTTAAAGATATAGTAATATATAGCTAGCCGGCCATATATAGGGCTCGGTGTATCTATCTAGCCATAAGGCCGGGTATAAGGATAATCTCTCCGGCTGTACATACCGGGATAAGGATACTCTTTTTGACCGTATAGGCCGGGCATAAGGATATTCTCTCGGACCGTATAGGCTGGGCATAAGGGTACTCTCTTCGACAGTATAGGTCGGGCATATGGATGCTCTTTTCGACCATATAGGTCAGGTATAAGGATATTCTCTCGGATTGTATTGGCCGGGCATAACGGTACTCTCTCCGACAGTATAGGCCGGGCATAAGGATACTCTCTCTATCCATATAGGCTAGGCATCAATCTATATATATGTGTATAACTCTGTATATGATGTATAAGGTAGAAACGTACAATAGTATATATATGATCCGCTATCTCTTTATCAACATGAAGTAAACATGGAGTGGACATGAACTCTCTCGACAAGACATGATCGAATATACGGAAAGTGAAGCACTTTTAGATATGAGAACTCTACGATATATACTTCTTTTATACGACTCATTCGACTCTCTATTATTATGGATTCAAGCCAATGAAAGAAGGAATAGCCTTTACATACCTCTTGCACGAACTCAAACCAGCACTTTCGCCTATAATAATGACAATACGCTTGTCAACTCGGGGATTACAAGTATATATCATATATCGAGCGACCAACTCATTTCTCTAAGAAATTGGCCAGCACTTCCCTTATTTCTTACACATCTCATAACTTAACAACAACATCAAAAATATCAAAAACAAGTTCCAACTATCTCCCCTGAATTTCTAGCCATAAAGCAACTCAATAATACATTCAAAACAGCCCAATATACAACACTATACCAACTATTCTATACACTTCTTTTCCTTCATAAACATGTAGTATCGATAGGCTGATCGTATGGCACTAAGCATACATGCGTATCATCAAAGTATATGCGTATACGGTGATACCAGATTGAGATAGAGCCAAAACAGACCCAGGAAATAGGCTTGGCAAGCCCAATCACACAACTCCTTGACAATTTCTAACCAGGTCCAGACTTATCTCTTATATTAGCTTAAGGCTAAAACGGGCCTTCTTATATTTATTCTAATAGGCTGGAACACTTGGGTTCATAACCATTAAACACTAAGCATGAAAGTTTATGGTGATTTCTATCCCATTTTTGACTTAGTATATACTCATGTATTACTGATGTACCGTTGCATATATATTATACATCTAATAGGATCAGGTCTTATCAAAACGTATGTATACGTGCCATGCATTCACTTCTTTTTAACTTAAGCAATTTTCACTAATGCCGCTTTTTCAGCTATCTAAATTCTGATTCCTTTTATTAAGCGGTACTGGGCAGGGTTGACATAACTCCCACCTTTCCAAGCATAATCATTTAAATTACCCCCTCTTGTTTATTGGTGACACCGTACTGGAATTGGTTGTAAGAAACTCTTAATCCCTCCAAGTGACACCTTAATCTTATGATTCAATTAGGATTATCAGTCATCGACTTAAGTTGACTGTACTGAACTGGGCTGCAAGCAATTCCATGTCTTTCCAAGCTTCCTTCAAGTTTTTGACTCTATTAACCACCTAATTGATTTCATTTTAGGCAATACCACTCTCAAACTAATTCTAAGGCAAATCTTAACTTAAACTTAGCAAGGCAATCAATCAGCATTTATCAAACCAACAGAAAAAGGAACGAACGTTCAGTTTCAAACAATCCAAACAGGTCTCTAATGGAACATAAACATTCATACTCAATACAAGTGATCAGTACACAAAGTAGTCATCTTAATGAGCCTTAGATAGGTCTGAGATACCCAAGGCTCATCTAGGCATGAATGCTCTAGTTCGGTAGGGATTTGGTTTGCTCTATCCAAGTTATCACTAGAGTGGGCTTTGACAAACGGCCTGGTACCCGAGCGGACAACTGGGGTTGAACCACTAGGGCTATTGGACGACCGCGTACCAACCGTGCCTTCACTATTTGGTTTTATAGTGAAGGAACGACCGCGTACTCCGCGAACCGCCTTTGAAACAAAATGTAAAATAAATGTCGGGAGTGGCGGAGTCATGGTATGCATGCAATGACAGCTTATATAGACAGGAAAGGAAACACATAAGCAATTTATACAAGCAATCACATTATATTGAAACCCTTATGGTTAGAACCTAAAGTCCCTAGCGGAGTCGCCATCTGCAACGGTTCGTGGGTGGGGTTAGCCCTCGAAAAAGCTATTCCGAACTTGTTGGTCCTCTTTCGAACTTTGTTTTGAAAAAGAGTCGCCACCCAATTTTTAGGAAATTAGGAAAACCAGCGGTGAAGGGTTTATTAAAATACAGTGAAAAGTCCTTCGTAATCCAGAGTTCTAGGTAAGGGTTCTGTTGATCTCTGGGGGAAGGTGTTAGGCACCCCAGTATTAAGGATCCGTAGCATACGGTTGACCTTCGAGATTCAATGTATGATTATGTATAAATTCCTTATGTTTTGTTCAGTTTCCCGTATAAAAATACTGTCACGGCATATCATTTTTGGCTTTAAAAGAGTTAAACAAATTCCTTTTAAGTAAGGGTACTTCGGGTTCAGATTTAAAATATTCGAATAAAAATAGTTTTTCCTTTTACTTATAAGGATAGTATATTGGGTACATCCCATCTAAAACTAATGACATGTGTTTTTATATAAGAATATATATATATATATATATATACAACCTTTATTTAATTCATACATTATCCACATTTTATCTCTTCAGTCAACCATATCCTCAAAACTATTTCCCAACCTCGGGTTTGGAAGGAAATTCCACTTATTTGAATTCATTAACTTGGGTCTAGCCCAAATGTTTCTTTTACTTTCTTTTCTCAGATTTCTCAAATTAAAATACATTTTTAAAAAGGTATTCAGAAATAATCAACTTTTTTGCAAGAAAAATATACTTTAATTTTTATTTATTTTAATCAAGTGGAATACAACTCTTTTATCATTTGGATATAGTTTTGAAACATCGTCTAGCCAAATCCTAGGTTCTAACCTATAGAGGTTTCAATATCTATACAAATGTATTTGTATATCATACATAAAATAATGTAAAACTTATACTAAAGGAAGGGAAAGAAAGTTTAGCCTTTACGGCCTTGCCAAGTGCATGTTGGTTCCTACCTCATGATAACACTATGAGATCATCATTGCCTAAATCGAGGGATAGCCTTTCCGGACTAGGCATGGCCTCAAGTTAAATACTTTTTCCTCGACCTAATTATGGCATCATGTCAAATCAGTGGTATTAGACCAAGTATAGTAATCTGTTCCTTTGGAGAACATGACAATATGTTATATTCCTTTCAAGTGTAGCATTTGTTCCTTCATAATTCAACAGCAACTCATAGTAGCAACTATTACATCAAGTGTAGTATATATATTCATTTTAAGCTCCAATTTAAGTCGCAAACAGGGCTGCAGCTCGATCACAAGAATGTGAGAGTCAGCTCATAGCATTTGTATGCTTCTTTTAAGTGCAAAGCAGCAACTGATGATCAAGCTACAACAAGCAATGCCAATAAATTGCCATAGATAGCAGCTGCCAAGTAGCAGCATGATGAAACAGACAAAAAGTCAACTGTAGGAAACCATAAGTAGTACTTTGAGTCTCAGACACCAGCAGTTATCTTGAAGGACAGGTTTATAGAGTTTAGAATATGTTGGTTTAAACCAACAACTAATCCATCAGGATGTAACACTTTAAGAGTTCAGCAAGCGTGGTAGCAAACAACATCAACAAAATGGCAAACAGGGAAGTAACAAGCTTATCCCTAAGTGTGACAGCAACATAGAAGCCTCAAAACCAAAGTGCAACAATTGACAAGATACCAGAGCTACAGGCAGCACAACAAGTGCACCAAAACAACATCAAAGTAATAGTGGCAGTCTAAATAAGGCAGATGTAGCAGCAAGATACCAGTAATGTCATAAGGGCATCCATATCAAAAGGGATTTCAAGGCTCAGCAATTTCTCAAAAGGGGCATCAGTAAGCAGAGCAGAAACTTAGCTCAAAATGTAGCAAAACTCATGTCTAAATGCAACAGAACTCAGCCCTTTAAATATGGCAAGTAGCCCTTTCAAGGTACAATAGGTTTAGCCTCAAGAAACTATGATAGTTAACTCAAATGTAGCTGTGGCAGACTCTACTGCAACCATCAAAGTGTAACAACATTTTAATCTCAGGAAGGTAGTAGTTAGCATAGCAGAGTGTAATCAACAAACTGCTCTTGGAATAGTAGCTTAAGTACAGTGTGTTTCCATCAGATGCAATACTTCATGGCAATAGTTTCAATAGAGATAACAATAGAGTATGATAGCAAGCATTTTTCCCCAAGCCTCCAGTGTACAGCAAACCAGTTCATGGCATTTGGGATTTGGAACTCACCAATTCATGCAAAAGAGGGGTGAAGGAGTGAGTGTTTTTACACAAAAAAATTGTAACAAGATACTATCACATCTTGGTTTAAATTATTTGAAGAATGATCTTGGCAAACAACAGGAGCAACAAGTATTCAGAACAACTTAATAAGTAAGACCTTAGCAACTAGTAAATTACTACATATGAAACACAACTCAATATAGTATATGCCTTGAGACAACCTCCAAGACAGATTATAAACACTAACACTACAATAGAACCTTAAACTTAAAAGCCTAAATAGTAAAAGGGGGTTACCACCTTCCATATTTCGATGTCGTACAAGATCAAAAAGTTTCTCGAACCTTGGGCATGGCAAGCTATTGAAGGAGGCTAAACCAATCCCTAAGTTTGCCTTCGATTTCAACCACCAGCACAATAGGAAAAAATGCAGTCAAGGGAACTATTAACCAGTAAGCAAGATATAGAAATGCTTTCATGAGTGAACACACAAGAGATAATGTTTTAGGAAAAAAGGTAAAAAAAAATTCCCAAACCGGATGCCCACTATTCCACTCCAGTCTTAAAACAAAAGCTTAGTGCTAGATTTCAATAGTTTCAATCAACACTCTTAATTAGGAAAGATCAAGTAAACATATACCACATTTGTGAGTACGGAAGGATCTGCCTGGTTTAGGCTCATTTACTACTTAAACAAAGCCATCAACTGACCACTTCAAGGCAACTCAATATGAGAATCACAAGCACAGAACAGTCATACTTTATTAATGTATGAACAAGACCTAACCACAAAAATAAGAGTCTCCATTATTTCTTGAGAAGGTTTTACATAGGAGCAGGGGTCAATGAAATAAGGTTCTTTTGAAATCTACTTAGTTTTAAAGCAGTCTTTGACAAAGAACAGGGACAACAAACACTCAAAATAGTTTAATGCATAAGACTTTAGCAGCTAGACATCACATGTGGCTCAATAGCCTTCTTCAAGAATCTGGTGGGATTCTTTTTACTACCTTAAAGTTATAGAAACAGGAAACCAAGGTTGGTATACATAACATAAGCCTACTGATTCAAGTTAGTTGCTCATAATGATGAGGTTAGCAAAGCAATTAGTCAAACATGTTCATATTCTACTACTGATTGCTAATTAGACACTCAACTTATGACAAAGTAAAAACTTAACACTTGAGAAGAAGAAGAAAAGGAAAGTGCTGTACAGAAACCGCTAAAGGTGAAGCATGCATGGAGTTATACCAGTGTATCAATAAGCTAGGGATATGATGGCTAAAGATTAAAGGCGATTGGTTTGTATTTCAACACACATGAGGGGATGCATTTCACATTAGTTAATGACAAGCTCATAATTTACACATCTGAAATACTGAAGTAAAAACTATCCTTGAGGGATTAAATCAAGTATCAAATGCAGCAAGATCAAACTTGTTATTATACAACAAAGACTAAATAAACCATAACCAAATGACTGCTCAAGACAACTGAGTGAGGATGGGATTTAAAGTAATTTTCGCTATTATTTTAATCACATAAGCAGCAACTAACTAAAAGAGAGAAAAAAAATAACAACATATCATTTATGGAATTCCTCAACAGCATAATAATGGGGTAACAAACAATCAAATTTCAAATCTTAACTTCTTGGCCTATGAGTTTCAACCGAATGGAAGCAATCTACAGTGCTAGGCAAGCTACAGGAAAACCTATGTTGTGGCCAAATGCCTCAGTTCATTAACTCACATAATAGCATATTAAACACAAGAATGTCATTACTCACATGTATAGGCAGGAAAGTTCAGAGTAACTCATTCTTTTCCAAGGGTGATTAAACAAATGAATCCCACCATGGGATTAACATCTTGCTAAATATATTGAGATCTCTTCCCTTAAAGACTGTGACTGAGAGCAGCCAGGGTTTTAACACCTTAGTTTCATAAACACATAAATATAGAATTTACATATCAAATGCATAACAAGATCCTATTTCATTCTAGTATCTGAAGTCCAAGTTACCTTACATTGACCATGGGATTCATTACCAACTTAACATAGAGGTTATGAGGGAGCTCATTTTCTAAGTCAAACATATTCAGAGAGTTAAAGAAGATCAGTTTTAGAATCAGCTGAGTATTTGAACTAAATGACTTGGGAGGTTTATAGAACTATAATTCAGAAGGAAAAAATAATGAAGTCTTTACTGGTTTACAAAGCAAATAAAGACACCCCAATGGAAAACTGATGTGACTCTATTATAAAGACTTCTTTTGGCCGTTTAAAATCAATTAGCTAATCCTTTGATGTAATTATCAACAAATGAGAACACCACTTAGAACATTTGATCGGCAATCATAAAAGAAAACAACTACTTTGAAAAACAGGATGATGTTTGTGCCTTCAAGTCTCAAACTGAGTTTAGAGAACATATTTCAACTGTTTAACCAATACTATTAATAAGGAAGATCAAGCAAGCACATCTACAGCTCATGGATTAATAAGTTTGAAAACTGAAAACTATGAAATTCTTTTCTGGGGAACTTGTTTAGACAAGAGATGAAGCTAAAACAAAGGATCATTAAACTCTAGCTATTCCCAATCTAGAGTCTCTTGAGCATAACTTATACTTAATGCCAAACTAGACCCCAAAAGTATCTTAAACTAAAATAAGTCCACAGACTAGACCTATATCATATTGACACTGACTTGATAAGCTTAACTTGTATTGCAACTTGAATACGGATGCACATAAGGGAAGCTATCATAGACAGTAATTTAACAACCCATAAGATCCATTTCTATAGGCTACTACCCAAAGTTTCTACTAAAATAAATCTAAGAAACTTACTTCAACCCCACATTTGACTAACTCAACTGTCCATAATGGAAAGAATACTGAAACTAACAAGCACTGAGAACAACTATACCCAACCAGAACCAAGTTCATACATGCACAACCATTAGCCTATCATTTAACTCTTCAAGGCTATTAACTTAAGCTCAGTCAAATGCTGAGAACTAAGGCCTCCTAAATAATCATATGAATAGTAATCTATTCCCATTTTATTCAAACCAGCGTGTAAATTCCCCCCATTTCCTTTCAACAAATCATAAACAATTAAGCAAAGAGAAAAAAAAATGAATGACTCTCACTACACGTTGTTTGGCCAACACAAACAGTTTCAAATACATGACAGAGTCAACATAATATAGTTTCAAATCAACAGATATCCCAATCCATGAAGCAGGGATTAATAAGAAAAATTTTCTGGTCAAATTTGAATTAAATGTCTATATATCAAAGCTGCCAGGTGCTCAAGTATGTTTCAAAAGACATCTTTAGATTTTTTAAATCTAAAACAACATCTAATCTCCTTAAGACTACATAAACCAACCCAAGAACTGAAACTGATGTATGTTAATAACTCCAAATAGCACATCAATTTTATCTTATGCTAATTTAAACCAGATTTCCTATTAGCTTTAAACTAAACTGATCATATAAAACAAATCGACACTAGTCAATATCAGCAACTATTCAAGGCAGTATTAAGCTAACACTAGAGCATTGCTAGTTTTATTTTTTGAAGCTTAAACTAATAAAATCTCAAGATTTAAAGTTGTTACACATGATTAGACCTAAACTTGTCTAAAACACAAACCACATAAAGAATACATAATGCTATACCATGACAGAACTAAAAGCGAAAAATTTTAAAAGAGAGGGATTTTGACAATTACCTTTTTGCCGAGCAGCGACAGGGCTACTGGAGTTGATGAACCACCTTTCACCCAAATCATATTCCGACGAGCGGAAACGACTTCCAAAAATTAAACATGAACGAGAATTCCTCGAAACTCAACGGCTTAGCCGGGTTTCTGAGTATTCTCATTCTTGGGGGTTGTCAAAAACCCCATTGTGGGTGTGAAAACTCATTGTGGCTATGTTCTACTCTGAAAAATCTCTCCCTTTTAAATGAAGAGAAGGGTTTCTATTTCTAGAACACAAATGAAGTATGTCCGTTTGAAAATTAAAGATTCAAATCCCAAACTTACAAGAGAAAGTAAGCAAAATCCGTTGCCAATGGAAAGGAAAAAAGTACATGTTACTGTTTGAAGAGAGCTGGAATCGTACGTTCCCAAAAAGTCGTAGGGCTCTGCCCGTTGTTTTTTTTTTAATAAAATAAAATCAAAGTGAAGGGGTCGTTTTTATTGCTGTGGAATAGAAAGGATTTTGGGTCGGGTTAGTCCCTTTTTGGCTGGACCCGGCCGAGTTTGCATAGGGCCAGAATTTGCATATATGTCCATATATACGTAATGTATATCATCAGTGTATACATGCATATATATGTGGGATGTATATGATATTTTAGGAAACTCTTAAATACCACAAATGTAAAATAAAAGTATTTTCATTTGTCTCAAATTATTTTACTTAAAACTAAGCTATATTCCCCAATTCATAATTAAACTTTGTTTTAACACTTAATTTACCCAAAATAAACTGCTTAATACTTGATTAATTCAAATCGCTCGACTTTGACGGAGTAGAACACTAAATGATGACTAATTGTAAATACTCAAAACTAATAACTCGTAATTACCTATTTTTTTGAGAAAAAATAAATAAATACTCTTGTATTTTCTTGAAAATATGCTAAAAACGTAAAAATGATATGTAGTTGTTCTTTTGCCGGTGTTTTACCAAATGTAATGGCAAATGACACCAGGCTAATTTGGTAAAATTGATTTGACTTGTAAAATGCATATTTTACTCCGTTTGTGATCCACGGACTCCAAGTAATTGAGCAAAATTATCGGAAGTCAACATTTAGGTGTCAACACCGAAAAAGGGTGTAGCAAGAGTAGTATCAGTACAAATAACACATACTGGTAGGCATCATACGCCGACAACAATGAGTTAGCATATATAAAAGAAAGAAACTGAAAGATAGGCAGATAAGCAGTCCAAATGCAGTCACTAAGTACATCCACGTAACTCTTGAAATAATATGAACCGCACTCAATCTGAGTAGTCTAAAGTCATGGACTAGGCGAAACCTTTAGCCCTCGAATCCATCAAGTGTTTAGGTAAGTGATTAACAAGCACTCAACATCTTCAATAAATCAACAACCAAGGAATCAAGGCTAAAACACACCATGCAATACAACAGATACAACAACCAAAATCAGAGATGTGAATGGATGTAATATGAATGTATGTGCGATGCAATGCAATGCACTAACCAACTGACTCATATCGTACACACATGATACATACGGAATACCTCCACATCTCATAGTCATGACCCATGGGGGACTTGCTCCGCGAAGATCATGTACCACTTGTCCCGGCAACGACCTCGGCAACGAGCACTCTCTCGATCCTGGGAAGAGACCTCGAGTTCGCATTCGTTCCCTGCAAGAGACCTCGGGCAACGTACACTCATTCCGATTCGATAAATGACCTCGGATCACGGACTCTCATCTCTCTTTTACGCTCTCCAGCAAAGACCTCAGAGGCTACACTCTCTCACTTATCATCATCAGTATCAAATCACAGTTCATGTCAAAGTGTCATAAGAAATGTAGGATGAAATGCATGTATGAATGCAAATTACAACAATAATCATGAGGGTGAATAAGCATAACAACATCCGCAAATCAATTACCAATATGAACTTATTCCCTGATTTGTACAATGCCACGTCCGAAACAATTTCCCTTCGGACCACATAGGTAACACCAAATATATATGCAAGAGAGGCCATACGAAATATGCACATAGCAAACACCATAATAAGAAGCCTCAAATGTTTCACTTTCCCTCTTATCATTATTAATATCAAATCCTGGCTTGTGTCACTGAATCATGCAGAATGTGTATGAATGATATGCATGTGTCAATCTCAAGTGTAAATCATAATCAAATCTCAATCGTACCACACATGGAGACATATCACAATATCAATATCAAGTCAAGTCCTTTCCTCTATCCATGTTAATGTCAAGATAATTGAGAGAAAATCATATCATAATCACAATATGGCAACTAAGTACAAGTCCAATATGACACATATGGCAACAAGCCAATAAACCACAAAGAGGCAACTAGCCCACCAATCAGTCAACAATACCAATCCTATGAATATCCATCCCAACTTCATACCCGAAGGCTTAACATGCTTTCTCCGTCAATAACTAACTTCTACATATGCTTCACTAACTGGAGTCTAACCAAAAGGTAAGTCGTAACCTACCTGGCTGCCGAACTGGAGCCATGAACAATCAAATCTTCACCTTGCCTTTCCGGAGAACCTCCAAGTACTCAAAGTTTATCCATTATTGAATTCTATGTTGGAAATGAGAAACAATGATACCTATATTGCTATACGTTCGTTCGAACCAAAAACAACTAACTAAAAGAGCGAAAACGGGACTACAAGTGTAAAAGGGGTATTTCAAAGATGGAATAGGAAGCCCAACATTCTAGAAGTTCACTTATACTCCTCAATTGCTAAACATAACTCAAGAATAGGCCAATTTCATTATTCAAGTCAGAAACCCCAAGTTGTGTATAACTCCTAACTTTCAATCTTTAAATTCATCAACATAAATGGAAGATTCAAGCCTATTATTAGTCACTAATTCAACAAATTTCATGCTTAGATTAGTCAAATCCACCCACAAATCTCATTTTGAAAGACTAAAACTCAAATAATGAAGTAAACATCAAAATCCATCTTCCTTCTTAAGTTCTATATATTTTCTATCATGGATTCATTCTTAAGGAAGACAAATGAATGAAATCTAGGTTAGAGACTTACCCTCAATAGAAATCTACTTGAAACCTCCTCAAATCGCCTCAAAGATGCTTAGGAATAGTAAATGTAGGGATAAGAAATGAAGGGTTTTAACTTAGTATTAAATAGTAATCTGGTCCACGTCGTCCGCTGCAGCAGTCAAGCATCCACTATAGCGGGCTCGAGCCAGCGACTCTCCTCTCGCTATATGAGTCCGCCACAGCGGATCCCCGTCCGCTGTGGCGACTCACCACAAATCGCACACATTTGCCATAACGGCCAGGCCTCACTATAGTGGGACCGCTACTGCACATATGGTGCCGCTACGGCGGACACCAAACAGCAGAAAACTTCTGGTTTTTCACTAATTCAAACCCAAAATCCGACAATCACCCGAGACCTCCCAGATACAAACCAGACATGCACTCACACATAAAAACACGCTACGGACTCACTCGTGGTCTCGAAATTCCCAACGGAGGTCTATTTGATCGGGTCAACACCTACTGGCCCTAGACCAACTTTCCAACCAATAATCTAAAATGATCCCGAGTGCCTCGGGAACTGAACTGAACATCCCAACAAGTCATAATCGACCATCCAGACCCCTCGAAATCGATGGATTCCCAAAACAGATCTGTGTACCCAAAAGTCAACTATTGGTCAAATATTTTTCACTTTAAGGTTCTAATTCTCATAAGTGATCATAATCGGACTAATAGGGCTCGGGGAAGGGTCAACAGGGGTAAATGGGTCGGAAGCACTATAACAACCAAACAGGTCGTTACATCAGATACCAATAAAACAATCGTTTGTCCTCGAACGAAGGAAGAGAGTACGAAAGGTGACGGTTACAAAGGAATCCTCAATATAACAACACGGAAGCCCCCACGGCATGAAGTACGCCAAAATCACTACCCGTTCACCTTATCAGTCAAACTTCCTGTAATCTAGCTCAAAGATCATATTTTCCATATTTCACATACTCAATTTCTCTCACAATTGGTCCCCGAATATAAGTACTATTTTTGCTAAAATTCTCTGATTCTATAAGACCATACCTCTTAACGCAATCGATAGGTCCCACAAACATTTCCCAAAACAACACAGACCTCTAGTTATGGACTCAGCCATATCCCACTCTGAATTGGGAAGATATTCTGATTCCGCTAACCTTTCTTTCACCATTCTAAAGCCGCTCTTCACACCAAAATTTCTTAGAAACACAAAACCGCAAGCCCAAAACCATGACTTACTCTTGGCAGAAGGAATTCTTGCTTTATCAGAGCAACTCTAAGTAATTACATCAAAATGATCTTACACACAACCGACTTTGCTAGTTCCAATTCTTCTTAAAACGTCACATCACAATATAGGAAGCATACCACTGAATACCACACCGAGCCAAGTCCGTAGGACATAATCTCATCACTCTGAAGACCTCTCGCAACCATAGTACCTCCTCAAATCATTACCAAGTACCAACGTAAACCATCACATCTGTCCGAGTAGCTGGTCTCGGTAAAATATCATCAAGTCCACTCGCAAACCCTGATAAAGCTCAATAAACCTGTCATGCCTCAAATCTAAACTAAAACTCATCGAATCCGCGAAGCTGATTTGCTAGGAAACCCATATGTCCTTCTGGGAATATAAACATAGTCCATCAAGCTCTAATCGAACGATTCTACCTGGAATGAATGAACAACCCTTGAATACCACCAATAGTCACTAGAATTGACTCTAACTTTCTGAAACTAATCACAATCCTATCACACATATGTGGCGGCCAATTCTGACCTTTTCTTCATGCATAATCAATCATGTCCATCGACTCCAAAAACTAAGTCCTATCCAAGTTGTCAACTTAGTACTGAAGAACTATACCTTATGATTGCAATCTTCATGTTTCTCAACCTTTACCCGATACGTAAATCTGATACATCCCCGAACTTTTTGACGCAAAACCTGTAGGCTCATATAATACGCCTTTAACCATTGAATCTTCTATTGTAACACCTTGATATGCCCATAACAATTCTGAAAGTATCAAATCTTACAACTACATCTCTAAACCTCACGCAACTACTCCCAAGTCCTTAATATCCAAAAGTGCTCACACAAGCTATCAAGTCAATATTACTTGCAACATAATACACTACCACGAATACGGTCTCATCTCAAAAATATAACTCTAGCCTTCACATAATAGGGATTTCCACAATTCCTTTCCTTTAAGCCACACTAACTCATCCACTGAAGAGTATTACAAAATTATCCAACTGTGTACCACACAAGCCACTTCCATAAGCGTTAACATGTTAGTTACCTGAAATTTGTGTCTCACTAGTCGCTGATAACGAAACCTCATGGAACTCTGTCATATCACTTAGTCCATTTCTGTAGACTTCCTTCTTTAAGCGTACTCAACAATCACACCCCCATCTGAAATATGCAAGAAAACAACACCACAATCCATACTGACCCATGTAATCCAAAAAATGTACCTCATTCTTATCAATTCTCAATCAACTATACCTTTTCTTGACTCTTCAATTCCTTAATTTCTATCAGTTCAAATACACCGCCATCGTCTGACCATTACTCGAACCCACTCAATAGTATGCCGCACTCATAAGTGTTACACCCCATATCTTCGAAGAGCACTTACCAAATTTGAAACATAAGTACGTTGAGTTAGGGTTAAGTAAAACCACTTTGGAATATAAGGATCAAGAATTATCAAGTATATATTTAATAAGTGAAGGATGTATATAAGGTATACCATAGGGTTTTATAAGGAAATGAGTGGAAGAAATGAAGTAGTACGACTTCGGAGAAAGGATGGGTAATGTTTTGTGTGAAAATTTTGGTCCAAATTGGGGGACGTATATATCTTAGCATATGAAGTGTTTTAAGGTGAAACAAAAGCCTAAAATGAAGTTCGTCGGGTCTAGTTTCCAACTCAACAAACCGATCGTCGATTGGACTTCGGAGTAGAGAATTATAGACGTTACAAATTCAGCTAACAGAGAAGAAATGTGTGCTACAGTAACCGACCTGCTACAGTGCTGCTACAGTGCCGCCCCGAATTTGACCCTTATAAAAAGGGTAAGGGCCCCTTTATTTCACCATATTTTGCTAGAAATTTCCAAAAATTGAAGAGAGAGAGAGAGAGGGAAACAAAAAGTGAGCAATTTTTAAGCGACGGAGTATTAGTTTAGGTTCGGATAGCGCGTGGTCGTGATTCTAGCATTGTGGTGTGGTGGATTCTAGCCTGGACTCAAAGAGGATATTGGAGATCTTGCTATTTCAACGAGAAGAAGGTATGAATCTTCTTCTAATTACGTTGATACCGGTTTATTCGCGAAGATAAAGTCGTGAAATAATTGTGTAGTAAGTTGGTTAGTTATGGAAGTTGGAAAACAACGTGTGGGCTGTTTTATGGTACATATTAGTGATGGAAATGATGTTATTGATGTTGGTATTGTTGTTGGCTGCTGAATTGAGATTTTGGGCTAGGCATATAAATAGAGGAGATGCTGCTGAAATTTCAGCAGATTCTAAAAAGATTTATTTGGAGTTTTAGGATAAGTATATAACAACGAGCCTAACAATAGAATGAATGGTTTTATATGTAGATTTCAAGACAGGAGGTAGGCTGGAAAGTCGAGAAGCGAGCTTCCAGGTATGTTAAGGCTAGTCTCTTTCTTTCAATGGCATGATTCTTATGTTGTGATTCCACATACGTTTCCATAACCTTCTTAGTTCCAAGAGTTAGAAACTCATGATTCTTAAAAGCTTCCTATGATACTAAAGATGAGGTGTTCCATAATGTCTTTATCCTCAAAAGTTAAAGTTTCATGATTCCAAGAGTTTTAATGACGCTAAAGAGGAGTATGCTTTATAAGGATAAAGAAGATGAGATGTTTTCTATGAAGAGATGTTTTCTATGATGCGCATGATGACAATGATTTTGATTCTAGAAGTTCCAAATCTTATGATTTTAAACTGCCCGACCGTACCTATATGGTCGGGCAGTTTACTTTTAAATATTTATACGTTGTTTCAAAAGGTAAAGTTAGCATGCATGATATCCGCCTTAAGAGGCAGACAGAGGTACATGTTATTTCCTTACTCTATGCTATGCTTTACGTCTCTTACCATGATCTTATGGCATTATTCATGCCTTGCATACTTAGTACATTACTCGTACTGACGTCCCTTCTTGTGGACGCGGTGTTTCATGCCATGCAGGTGTATACAGATGAGTAGAGGGTATTGCTAGAATATGTTCCTGCTGGATTGGTGAGCTCCATTTCCTTCTAGAGTGTTGCCGAGTCAGAGTATCTATGTTATGGTATATTGATTTATGTTAGAGACTTTGCAGACAGAGTCACGTATAAAGCATGCCAGTCTTGCAAGCGGCTCTGCAAGCCGTTGTATCATTATGCATTATGTTACAAATTTCATATGATTACAGATTTTACTTGATTTGAAAAAGACGAAAAAAATGTTTTTGAAAAGTTTTCATTATGCATTTCATTTTGTGGTTTAAGAGTCCAGTGAGATTATCAATATAACGAGAACCAGCGGGTTCGCTCGGCTCTATGTAAAGGGTCGGGTGGCCATCATGCCCTGTCAGGACTGGGGTGTGAAAAATTGGTATCAGAGCAGTTCGTCCTAGGGGTTGTCTCCAAAGTCGTGTCCAGTAGAGTCTGGTTTATGGTGTGAAACGCGCCACATTTATAAACAGGAGGCTACGGGGCATCTAGGGTGGTTACTCTTCTTTCACATCTAAGATCGTGCGATAGAGCCAAGTCATAGGAAATGAGATTCCTTATACTTACCTTTGATCACAGCAGAAGCACAGTAGCGACGAGAGAAAGTGAGAGATGATATGCGAAGTCACAGAGGTAAGTCACTTCGTTGAGGCTACATTATAAGAATATATATATATATATATATATATATATATATATATATATATATATATATATATATATATATATATATATATATATATCGGTAGACATAGAGGTAAGTCAATGTAAGTACAAGTAGAGGAATTGATCAAATGTATCTCTTGATGATGAGTTTAGTCATAAGTTTGTGAACTGGACAATTGAATGAATCAGTACAAGGGTAAGCAATGGCACGAAGGATGTGTGTCGGGTAAGGTAAGAATATTGCATGTACGATTAAGATGTAAAGATTAAGAATGAAAAGGGAAGGTAAACAAGAAGATATAACAGGGCAGATCGCTAAAGGATCAAGTACATCTCGAGGTGTGATATATGAGGTAAGTTTTGATATCTTTGTTCTTTTACCAGAAATTGGGAGCCCCGGGTGGCTAGGACATGTCGTGTAGGTATATGTATATATATATGCCCTGTGAGTCATTGCTGGTATTTGCTGCATGCAGGTTTTGGATAGTAAGAATTATAAAGGAGACTCTGCCAGAATTTTTCAAAATCAGATCATTTGGTTAGGTACACCTAAAAGGAAGAAGCGTGAAAAGGACATATCGTAGATAGACAATAAGTGGGATGTGTTGCTTTAGAGGAGTTATGGATTTGGCATGGCCTGAAGAATGATCTGTGAGGAAGGTGTGTTATATAAAGAGAATGTTATTATGACAAATTCAAAGATATTAAAGTATCGAAAGGATTATGCGATTAGTTATACATTTAAGTCAAGTTAAAGAGTATTACCGCATATAGATACGGCCTAATCTTGACATATTATAGATGTCGAAGCTACGGAAAAAGTTGTATATAAGTTGGATTGAAGGGAATAGTAGAGTTGCGTTAATAAGGTGATACAATATGAAGGGACTACGCGAAGAGTTAAGGCCAAAGGTTGGATGATAAGCGAAGGACATACGCCTATGATATTAGAGATAAATTGAGGGAAAGTGCAAGGCAACTCAAGCTAGAATGTTAAGGAATGATAAGAGTGAAAGGACATAAGGCAAGCTATGAAAGTATTGTTGAGTAAGCTAAATAGAACATAACGAAATTGAGATCCAAAGAAGACCAAGGACAGAACTAGAGTGCAAAAGGAAATGAAGCATTAGGAGATAACCAGAAGTGAAAGGAAAGAGGAAGGTAAGGATGATTACACAGAATGGTATTTATGGTAAAGAGAAATACCAGATAAAATCGAGAAGATTGGTAGTACTAAAATATGATTTAAAAAGAGAAAGGTTAACTCTAATGGAGTGTGATACTGAAGTATCGATTGGGATGGATAACCACAAGTGAAATATGACGAGTCTATTAGTAAAATGAAGTAACAGCATGACAGAGACAGGGGCATAGAATACGAAGGTTTGTAACGAATGTGAATAACTTGGTAAGACAACTTAAGTGGTAAGTGTAATAAGGTCAATCAGAAAGAGTTACAGGTTAAGTATGCTTACTCCACGAGGTTTATTCTGTTTTATAAGCAGTGTTATGAATGAGATCAAGAAGTGGTACACTATAGAATTGATAATGATTGGGATATAATGATAACGTAGCAAGAACTGTAATACAAAGTAAGTAAAGTGTAGCGAGGAAACGACTAAAGAGGTGACATGTTCTATGTGAATAAAGAGTGAATGCAAGTGTGAAACCAATAAGCGAGCCAGGAAGCAGTGTATAAGAAAGCTTATAAGACCTTGTTAGGGAAAGTTCAGCATAGAGGTTTCACAATGACAGGAGTGATAGAAAGCATGAGGGAAGAGGAAGTCAACTCAAAAAAGAAATCAGAGAAAGGTGAAATAGCGAAGTAGTGGCGGAGAATCGAGATCACGAATGATATTTTGGCTGGATGTAAAGGACTAAGACTACGGAAAGATGAATGACTAAATAGAACAATTGTTAGGAAAAGGATCAGCATAATAAGGATGAGAGGGAATGAGTGGGATAAGTGTTGGAAGCGAAGAATGGATTGTATAGAAGTAATATATTTTGAAGGACAAAGCGGTACTGAGTTAAGAATAGGGTTCCTTGTGCGAGGAATAAAGGATTAATTATAAAACAGAGTAAGTATGGGTATAGAAAGAAAAGGAAACATGCGAAGTACACAAGCTTAAGACGTAGTCGTATTATGAGAAAAGGAAGATGCGTCTCCTATGGATACCCTATACTAAGACAGAACAAGTAAAGTACATAAAGGAATAAGCTGGAAAGAAAAATGTGGCTATGAGTTACGAGTTCACCACATGACGATAAAGCGATAAAGTAAGGCTATCACCAATAACAAGTAAAGATATGATTATGGTTGTCTTTGAAATCAAGGCTGAGTACAACACAAGAATAAAATAGTATAACATAAAAGGGGTATTAGTTGCGCATGAGACTTAGATCCTTGATAAGACAGATGGCGGTTTAAGGGAATTGAGGAAATGGATACATGAATTCAAGATTGGAGGTGAGGTAATGGATTTGCGAATGATACAAGTAAGACCCTAAAAAGGGGGAAGCAAGTAAGGAAAGCATAAGTATAGAGATTGAAATGACGAATCCTAAGATGTGACAAGTATAGACCCTAAGACGAAAAGTAAGAGTTATACGGAAATGATATAACTGTTATCGTTATACATTTCAGTATGGACATTAAGTGAATTGATGAAAAGAACTTTAATTGAGGCCACTTCTTTGTTTCTAAGCCTCCGTACTTGCCTATCTAATATGGCAATGGGTATTTCATCATAAGTTAACTTTTCTGTCACTTGAATATCATTCACTGGGACGATCCTCTTAGGATCTCCCACACTTCCGAAGCATCGAGACATGAAATACTGGATGGACTGACTCCAAATCTGGAGGTAGATCTAGCTCATAGGCCACTTTGTCTATTTTGCGCACAATCTCATAGGGTCCGATATACCGGGGACTGAGCTTCCCCTTTTTGCCAAATCTCATAACGCCTTTCATTGGCGACACATTCAAGAATACCCAATCCTTAACTTGGAACTCTAAGTCCCTTCGACGATTATCCGCATAGGACTTCTGGCGACTTTGAGCCGCTAACAACCGATCTTGTATGAGCTTGACTTTCTCTATAGCTTGCTGGACCAAATCTGGCCCTATCAACTTGGCCTCTCCAGTTTCAAACCACCCAATCGGGGATCTACACTTTCGCCCATATAAAGCCTCATATGGTGCCATTTGAATGCTAGAATGATAACTGTTATTGTAAGAAAACTCAATGAGTGGCAAATGGTCATCCCAATTTCCTCCAAAATCTATCATACATGCCCGTAACATATCTTCAAGAGTTTGAATAGTACGTTCAGCTTGCCCATCGGTCTGGGGTGAAATGCCGTGCTAAGGCGCACTTGGGTCCCAAAACCCTCTTGGAAAGACCTCCAAAACTTGGCTGTAAACTGAGTTCCCCTATCAGAGATAATAGATACTGGAACACCGTGGAGTCTCACTATCTCTTTAAGATAAAGCTTTGCGTAATCTTCAGCCACATAGGTCGTCCTGACCGGTAAGAAATGAGCTGATTTAGTGAGTCTATCCACGATCAGCCATATGGAATCATATTTACGTTGAGAACGGGGTAAGCCTGAAATGAAATCCATATTAATCACTCCCCATTTCCACGTCGGGATTTCTATAGCTTGCAATAATCCACCTGGCTTTAGGTGCTCGATTTTCACCTGTTGACAATTAGGACATTGAGCCACGAATTCCGCTATATCTTTCTTCATACCATTCCACCAATATACGAAATTAAGATCATGATACATTTTCGTCGCTCCAGGGTGAATGGAGTAACGGGAACAATGAGCTTCTCTCAAAATCTGGTGGCGTAGACCTGCCACATCGGGAACACATAATCTGCCCCGGCATTGGAAAACTCTGTCTCCTGAAATATCAAACGATGACTCTCCTTTCTAAGGGAGTGCATCTCTGTACTGCATTAGCGTGGGATCCTCATACTGTCGCTCTTTTACTTCCGCTACTAGCGATGAAACTGCTGAATTATGAATAGCAGCTCCGCTGCTACCTGAGTCCACGACTCGGACTCCTAGGCTAGCTAACTGCTGAAGATCACGGGCCATCTCTTTCTTTTCTGGTCGTACATCACTTAGACTTCCCATCGACCTACGGCTAAGAGCATCAGCCACAACATTTGCCTTTCCGGGGTGGTACAGGATTTCAACATCATAGTATTTTAGCAACTCTAGCCATCGTCGTTGCCGCAAATTCAACTCTTTCTGCTTGAAGATGTACTGGAGACTCTTATGATCTGTATAAATATCCACGTGGACACCATATAAGTAATGTCTCCATATCTTTAATGCATGGACCACCGCGGCCAATTCTAAGTCATGGGTAGGATAATTCTGCTCATGTTTCCGTAACTGCCTAGAAGCATACGCAACCACCTTGCCATGTTGCATCAATACACAGCCTAGCCCAACACCTGAAGCATCGCAATAAACAATGTATCCTTCCAATCCCTCTGGAAGTGTCAGAACTGGGGCAGAAGTCAATCGACCCTTTAACTCTTGGAAACTGCGTTCGCAAGCGTTTGTCCATTGAAACTTGGCTGACTTCTGAGTCAACTTTGTAAGCGGTGCAGAAATAGAAGAGAAACCCTCAACAAATCTTCTGTAATAACCTGCTAAGCCCAAAAAGCTACGAACCTCCGCAGGGGTCGTGGGCCTTGGCCAAGTCTTCACTGCCTCAATATTTTGGCTATCCACTCGAATACCGTCAGCTGCAACAATGTGGCCCAGAAATGCCACTGCGTTCAACCAAAACTCGCACTTGGAAAACTTTGCGAATAACTCTCGAGTTCGAAGAACTCCAAGGACAATACGCAAGTGATCCGCATGTTCTGCCTCAGATCTAGAATACAGTAGGATATCATCGATGAATACAAGCATGAATAGATCCAGAAAAGGCCTGAATACATTGTTCATTAAGTCCATAAACACTGCCGGTGCATTAGTTAACCCAAACGACATCACTCAGAACTCAAAATGACCGTATCTTGTTCTGAAAGCTGTCTTAGGGATATCTTTCTCCCTAACTCTTACTTGGTGATACCCGGACCTCAAATCGATCTTTGAAAACCACTTGGCACCTTGCAATTGATCAAATAGATCATCAATCCTCGGAAGAGGATATTTGTTCTTAATCGTCACCTTATTTAATTGTTGATAATCAATGCACATTCTCAAGGAGCCATCCTTCTTTCGGACAAACAATACAGGGGCTCCCCACGGGGATAAACTGGGCCTAATGAAGCCTTTATCAAGCAAGTCTTTCAATTGCTCCTTCAACTCTTTCAGTTCTGCGGGCGCCATTCAATAGGGAGGAATAGATATGGGTTTAGTGTCTGGCAACACATCAATCGCAAAATCAATTTCCCGCTCGGGAGGAAGGCCTGGAAGCTCTTCCGGGAACACATCCAGAAATGCATTCACTACTGGAACTGACTGAAGAGTCGGCGACTCAGCTTCAACATCTTGAACTCGCACTAAGTGATAGATACACCCTTTCGTGATCATCTTCCTTGCCTTCAAATAGGAAATAAACCTACCTTTTGGTGACACCGTATTTCCTTTCCATTCTAAAACTGGTTCTCCTGGAAACTGGTAGCGAACCATTTTCATTCTACAATCAACATTGGCGTAGCAAGAAGCCAACCAATCCATGCCCATAATGACATCAAAATCTACCATCTTTAGTTCATGCAAGTCAGCTATAGTACGACGGTCACATATCACGACTACACAATCTCTATATACTCGGCTAGCTATCACCGATTCGCCAACGGGCGTAGACACTTCAAAAGGTTTGATCGACTCCGGCTCGACTATAAATCGACCCGCAATATATGGAGTAACATATGATAATGTGGAGCCCGGATCAATCAAAGCATATACATCATGAGAGAGTACCGATAATATACCTGTGACCACATCAGAAGAAGACTCAAGATCTTGGCGTCCAGCCAAAGCATAAATACGGTGCTGAGGACCGCTAGTACTGGGAGCTCTGCCTCTACCTCTACCATGGCCGACTGGCGCATGTGAACCTGGCCCCGTAGGGCGTACAGATGCTAATGATCCGGCTGCCGACCCTGCTGGCTGGGTCCTACCTCTACCCTGTACTGAGGGGCAATCACGCACGATATGGCCTGGTTGACCACATGAATAGCAACTATCCGAGCCCAATCGGCATCGACCCCAATGCAACTTCCCACACTGGGAACATCATGGTACATGTGGCCTTGACTGGCCTGAATCATCTCTAAACTGAGACCCCGAGTAACCCTGAATCGGCTCGGAATGAGTAGATCTGTCAATTCTCTGCCCCGTAAACTGTGGAGGTGTACTGGTCGTAGGATAGCCTGAATTCCTGGGGAACTGTTGTCTGTGCCCGCCCCTGGACTCACTTATCGAACCCGAAGGTCTAGCCCTCTTGCTATGTCCCCTGTCTTGCTCACGTTCATTTCTCCGCTGCTGTAGGTGTTCCTCTAATTCCCGAGCATGTGCCTGAATGCGTGCAATATCCATGCCATCCTGAAGGGACGCAGTCAAGCATTTATCCATTAAGTGTGGCCCTAGTCCTTTCACGAACCGGTGCACCCGATCGCCCATATCCGCTACCATGGCCGAAGCATACCTGGCCAAGGAGTTGAAGCGGAGACTATACTCTGTAGCACTCATGCTACCTTGCCTCAAATTCAAGAATTTATCGGCCCTTGCTCGCCGAACTTCTGGAGGCATATAGTGACGGAGAAAAGCATCAACAAACTCTTGCCATACCGGGGGAGGTGTATCGGCTCCCCGTGAAGCCATCCAAACCGTATACCACTGGATTGAGACATCCCTCAACCTATACGATGCTAGCTCTACCGACTCATTGTCTGAAGCATGTATCAATCGGAGCGTCCTCAACATACCGTCTATGAAGTCCTGAGGATCCTCCTCCGGTCTCGACCCAAAGAATTCCGGGGGTTTCAAAGTAATGAAGTCACGGGCCCTTGCACTAACAGCCCTGTCGCCTTGCCCCGAGGTTTGCCTCTGAGTCTTGGCCGCAACCAACTGAGTCAACAAATTAATGGCCTCTCTCACATCATGGCCCGAAGCATCTGGTGGAGGAGCTGGGGCTGAGGCTCCCTCACGCTCCTCAGTAATAGGCACTTTCTGGGAGGACTGAGATTGAGCCGCACTCTGGGACTCACTTTCCTCTGCTACCAGTGGTGGTGCTCTTTCATCCCGCTTTTCTGCCACCGTCTTGCCATTTTGGGCTGCTGTAGCCTTTTTCTCTTTAGGCTTCTTTGAAATACACAACACACGATTTAGGAGCAAGAATTTCCTACATCATAGCTCTATCGCACGATTCTTATGAAGAAAGAAGGTCATATATTCCTAAAATGTCCGCAACTCCTTGTTTATAAGTGTGGCGCGCAACACACCCGTAACCAAGACTCTACTTGACATGGCTCGTAGACAAACCCTAGGACTGAACCGCTCTGATACCACTTTTGTCACGACCCGACTCGGGGCCGCGATGAGCACCCGGTGCTAACCCACCCGAGCACCCTCTTAGCTTACTTTTATACTTACATCTAGGTGAGCCACATAATTATACATACATTTCCATTCATTCGTCACTATTCCCATTTGGACAACGGTACATTTATATCACCATAGGCATCTATGCCACATCAATGTACGTGGGCCAACGTGGCTGAAAAAATGATATACAAAACATAGGCCAACAAGGCCGGACATGTCTAACCATATACACATGACTACGAGCCTCTAGGAAGAGTATAACACATCACATGAGCGGGACAGGACCCCGCTATGCCCATAATTATACACAAAAGAATAAGTACCCAAAAGCTATGGCTCCGAAAGAAATGGAGCTCCGCTATGTAATCTCTGAATAAGCAGCTATGGATCAAGTCTGTCTCCCTGTGCACCTGCGGGCATGACGCAGCGTCCACAAACAAAAGGACGTCAGTACGAAGAATGTACTGAGTATGTAGAACATGATCAACATCAATGTAGAAGCATCATAGACAATATATGAAATGGCATAGGAGGGAAGACAATAATATCATCATCATGGCACTTACCTGCCTTTCATAGGAACTTTCCATTTCTCTTGCGTATTTCATAATAGGGCTCGTATTCGTATACATAGTCTTTTCACATTCATATTCATATTATATACATATTCATACACTTATATACATAACTAGCGTACCCGACCATAAGGTTCGGTGTTTCATACGTACTTGGCCAACCAAGGCTCAATGTTATTTCTACCTGGCCCTACCAAGGCTTCAAGGTTATCCGTACCATCTGCAGATGTGTGCGCGCGTTACGTAATCATATACATACATATAGATATACATCCATATACATATATTCTACCCGGCATTATAAGCTCGAGGTGTCATTACAGCCCTTCATAGGCACATGTGAATATAATAGCCCGTAGGCACCTTTAGTATCATTATTATCATCATCGTCATCACTCTCATCATCGTTTTCGCTACATCTCTATCTTATGCTTACTCGTCAATGGGGTGCGTAGTACATTCGTAACACGTATCGAGGGTCGTGAGCTTATGAGCCCGGAGTGTTAGTCACTTGAATACAACATACTCATATAGAGGATTTAAGAGTTTAGCCAAGGAACCATGCCTTATGAAAGAAGGGTTAGCCTTACATACCTTTTCGTCGGACTATTCTACACTTGCACGCTTCCTTCCAATGCTAGCGTCTATACCTTCATTAGTATCATAACAATGGCCATTAGTCATTCACGTTATCCACATTATTTAGACTCCTTAATTTGCCTCTAATTCACCCATATTCATGGTCATAACATCCAACTTCGTCCATTCGTCTAAAGTGTCTAGTTCATGATCTTAGTAACATTTATAATGCATTCATATCAAAACACAACAACATTCATGATTAAATTCAAACTATTCATCAAAATGCCATTATTCATCATTCATGACCTACTTGACCATATTTTCTACAATCCATGTATTTCAACTCTTCAATACCTTAAACATCATGTAAAAATCATGAATCTTACCTTAGAAGTTGTAGGAACAAGCTTTGGTTAATAATACTCCACTTTGAGCAAAACCCTAGTTTTTCTCCATTTGCATTTCTTGACTTGAATGGTATTTAATGGCTTGCTTACACTTGATTCACTTGTTTATGTTGTTGGTGGCTTATAGTCCTTGAAAACTTATGAAATAAATGTAGAGAGATGATTCTAGAGAGAAGTGGTGTAGTGTAGAAATGAAATAAAACAAGTCTTGGTCCTTATATTTAATGAACTGAAAATCTGTGTTGGGGTGAACAGTGGTCGTCCATGGAGGTTTACGGTCCGTATTTCAGTTTACGGACCGTCCCTCGTGGTCGTCTTTAACCTTAAGCAGCGCCAGAAACTTTAGGCTGCATGCATGGTGATTTACGACCATGGTTTACGGGCCGTAAATCACTTTACGGTCTGTCCTCCTAGTCGTATTTTACCATTTCTCCACTGGGCAGAAAGTCGAAGCCTTGCATGGCAGTTTACGACCTTCCAGTTTACAGACCGTATACCAGTTTACGGTCCGTATTTTGCACTTTACGACCACTGGGCAGTTTTGCCAACTTTCAACTTTTCAAATTGCTCGACTTTTCATTCTAATCATTCTCGTCAATTTACGCACATTGCTCGTGAAACATTATACTCTCGCACTCCTCGCACACATCACTAGTTCGTTCACTTGCGTATCAACGGGAAATTTTCCGGGGTGTAACAATGCGTTTTGAATCAATTGTGAATATTGTTAGAATAATTATTGGCATTGTTGTTGATATTTTGGCCGAGTTAAGTTTGGATTAGCATAGAAAGCGGGCAAGGTATGTAAGTCTTAACATTTTCTTCTTTGGCATGATCCTTATGAAATAAGTATATGATGTATATGTATGGTTTCGGAAAGATTCTTATTCTTAGAGCCCCCAGGATGGCTAACGTTCTTGATCTCCTATAAGTTGTTCCGTATGGTTTTGATATGTCTCCATGATGTCCGATGATGTGTATCTATGATGTCTGAAGTTTGGCCAATATGTTTCCGAATAGCATTTGAGAAACAAATGATATGACTATAGTTTTGACCTTCCAAATGTTAACACATTTGATTGTTCCATCGAGCCTTGGATATGTTTTGATACGTGCATAAGACTCCAAAAGTTCTATTTGATTTGATCCATAGTGATATCCAAAAGATTTTTGACATGATTTTGGCCTTGATGTTCCAAAATGGCTTCCGAAATGCTTATAGAACGTTTTGTACTTCAAACGCTCGTAACTTTCTCATACTAAGTCGGATCGACCCGAAACTTGTTTCTGGGCCTTCAGGGGTCGGTAAGTACACTTATACATCAAGTCTTGATTTACGTGCATATGGTTTCGCACTACTCTGTTCGTGCAAGCCTCAGTATGCCCTTCACTGAGCCCGGGCCAGGATATGTTATCGTGCGTATTCCTCTGCATTGTTCACCGAGTCCCTCGTTAGAGGGCCGGGTATGGTATATGTATATGATGATATGATTATGGCACCGAGTCCCATGATGGGCCGGGTACGGTATATGTGCACATGATTTCATTTACCGAGTCCCTCAATGGGCCGGGTACGGTATGTATATGTATATGTATATGCATGCATGATGATATGAAAGCATGATAACATGATTCTATCCACCGAGTCCCTTAATGGGCTGGGTACGGTATGTATATGATATATAATATTCGCGCGCATAATTTCATTCACCGAGTCCCATAACGGGCCGGGTACGGTATATGCATACATGTTTTCATGATGACATAATGACATGGTTTCATTCACCGAGTCCCAGAATGGGCCGGGTACGGTATGTGACATGAAAATGTTTGATTCTGTTCCGTACTACACAGGTACAGTAGTTTCTTGGTTATGATACTTGACCCCTGGAATCTCTATTGCAGTTATGATCTTTTCAGTTATATTTCATGCCTTACATACTTAGTACATATTCCGTACTGACCCCTCTTCTTCGGGGGTACGTTTCATGCCCGCAGGTACAGACGTTCGTGTGAGTGACCCGACAGCTTAGGCTACCTATTCTGCTGCCTTGGAGTGCTCCCTTGTTCCGGAGCCTATATTTTGGTACAGACTCTTCCGTTATATATATGTATGTGTATATTCATGGGTACGGCGGGGCCCTGTCCTGTCATATGATTCTGTTATGTTCGTTAGAGGCCTGTAGACATATATGTGGGTCATGGGTCGCTATTGTTCGGTTATGTTTGTGGTTTGCGTCTAAGTGATCCTATTTTCTATGATAGCCTTAACAGCTTGTATGTATATATTCTTATGTATATGCTTCGGATGATATGTTCCACGACAGCCTTAGCGGTTCCTGTTTAGTATGTCTGTTATCTGCGACCGCTTCAAGTTAATATCTGTATAAGTTAATATATGTTGAATATGAATAAGATATGGATATGTCGATTAGGTAAGTAGGTGTGTATGGGTGTCCAGCTCGGGCACCAGTCACGGCCCACGGGGTTGGGTCGTGACATTTAAGCATGAGTTTTCCAATGGTACTTGCAAAACCTGGGCAATACAGAAAACGTAGCATTAATTTTCAACCAATTTTAAGCAGAAAAGATGACATTATGAAAAGATTCTCCTTAGGCAGCATTCAAGACAAACAATACAAGTAAACATACTATAACGACCCATAAGCTTAGAACTATTGAAGAGACTTTGAGAAATGTCAAATGTCATAGAGATAAATGTGTCTCACAAGTCACAAGGCTATGCCAAGTCCAATGCTACCCACCCTCCTTCCCAAAATTCATAATGGCAAAGGTCTGCTCCACCCCAGGGGAAAGATTTTGAAACTAAACCAAAATAGACTTTAAGAAATAATTTATGGATTGTGAGGAACTGAAAGATACTGACACTCCAGAAAGCTACAAATCCAAAGGAAAATGCCATGATTTAGTATCAGTTAAAATGCTAGATGCTCTATTCCAGATATTGAAAGAAGGCATAATCTATGAAAAATTCCATTAATATTAAACTGAAGCCAGCTACTAGTTTAAAAGGAAAAAAAGGAATAGAAAACAAAAAGAGGGAATATTATACCATTACAATAGTCATATGACGGACGAGATTGGTTGTGATTGCTCCAAGATTAAGTGAATTTACTCTTATTTCACACCATCTTCCTGTTCAAGGTACAAATCAATTAAAATTCTTAAGAGTCTAATTGCATAGAATGGACCCCTCAGCTCTAGCTATGATTGGCTACGGAGGCCAGGAACTACAAACCAAACATTTCTTGATGCGAAAAAGAGGAAATACCCAAATATCCACACCAAGCAATATATATATATATATATATATATATATATATATATATATATATATATGTGTGTGTGTGTGTGTGTGTGTGTGTGTGTGAGTGAGTTTGTCTCTTGGAATGGAGCATTTCCATGACTTACACAAGAACTCCGGGACGAAAATCAGACGAGAAAGCACAATATAAGATTTATTTATGAGAAAAACACCTTTAAGCGTCTCGTGATCTCATTAGTTGTCACGACCCAAACCAATGTACTATGACGAGTGCCCGATCACTACTAAACAACCACCCCTAAACTCGTACTTGCCATATGCTGAATAACCTATTGGCCTATTTCTAACTCATACATGAGCGATAGCATCTGCTGCAAAATTTATGCTATAAACTCTTTCTCAAAGAACTCATAATTTATACACGTGGATATGTATATATAGGCATATGTGCAATGAATGACAACACAGTTCGACATGGCCACTCTGTGCGCTGTACAAAAAATAGGAGACCACAAAGCTACATGATATTCCCACTATATACAACTGTCTACAGACCTCTATGGAGTCTAGCTGTAGAAAGACAGGACAAGGCCCTGTAGTACCCACATCTGTACACATCATAAATATCATACCAAAAGCTGCAGTGCCGGATCAAGTGGAGCGCACTGACTGCGGCTGAGGAGATCCTACTGGTTTGGCTCATCCGAATGACTACCTGAACCTGCGGGCATGAACGCAGCGTCCACAAAAGGGGACGTCAGTACGAACAGTTGTAAATGTCACGACAAGACTAAGGGGCCATAATGGGTACTCGGAGCTAGTTACTGAGCACCTCTTATTAGGCTAATCATCGTCCTCAACCTGAACATACACATACATAAATAACCTTCAAAGAAACATGTAAATATATACATAAGCCTTCACGGCTACAAAAACGATATACAAAAGTACAATGTAGTCATCATGGGACATCTACTACCCACACGTACGTATCTACGAGCCTCTACTAGAGTACTAGATATAAGAACGGGACAGGATCCTATCATGCTCAAATATATACACAAACGAATACATCAAATTGGCTCCTCTGAAGTAATGGAGTGCTCCTGTAAGTCTGCTGATCAGCTCCTATGAATCTGGGTCACCGCCCTATCTACCTGTGGGCATAAGCACAGCGTCCAAAAAGAAAGGACGTCAGTACGATAAATGTACTGAGCATGTAAGGCACGAATAATGCTAGCATAATAAAGAAATCATGAAACATGAGATGAAGATATAACCTGCTTATGCTGTTAAAAGAAAACACATGTCATACATATAATATATACCATCAGTTTAACCTGCGTCCGGGTAACCATCGTACGCCGTCCACTAGTGGTGTCATGTCCGACCATGTAGGCACGGTTTAATCTTAAGCCGCCTACCTTAGCAGTTTCATGTCCAGCCATATAGGCACGGTGTAATGATAAGCCGCCCGCCTTAGCGGTGTCAAGCCCGGCCATCTAGGCACGGTGTAATCATCATCATCATAAACTTATCATAAAGCATGCATTAGAAATCAATTAAAGCTACAAATCTCTTGAGGTGACATAAGGTCGAGAACCCCCGATTCCATTATGGAGTAGTCATGATCATCCTGCCCCACCTTGAAGGAACTAACATTTTAAGGTGGGTCTAGCAATAATGAATAACATCAAGGAATCGTACAAGGATCATTTGCTTCATGGAAATATCACATCATAAGCTTTAGGATCTCTAGCCTTAGACTCAGCATCATCATTGTCATACTCATGACATATCTATTATGTTTTTCTCATAAGAAGCTCTTTATAAACATTGACTCATATTTTCCGAAATATAAGAAGGTCATGGAAAGATAAAGGGAGTCATATCATAGGAATCATGCCTTAGGAAAGTAGGGACTAGCCTTACATACCTTTACGTTTCACTAACTTTATCACTTGAACGCTTCCCTCAAATATTAACGTTTCTACATTCACAAGAGTTCGTACTAAAATTAGATAATCGAAAACATACTTAAGCTAAAGCTCAAGCTAACGAAAATTGGGTAACATCTCCTTTATTTCAATGACTTCTCCCACGTAATAAGCAACTCCCAACATCAATAACAACACTGACAATATTTTAATCAATAGCTCCATCGAGCTAGACATTAGTAAATCCTCAACATTCCCTATCAAAATCCTTCATAACTCTAGCTATGGCACCATACCGTATCCATCCTCATACAATGCCTCTACAATATCTTTAATACTATTCATAACAAGGTCATACTCATTATATATCAAGAGCTATGATTCAAGAATATTACTATTTTCATATTTGCACTCCATATCCTCCTCCCTTCCATAATCCAAGTCTTTTAACCTCTCAACACTTTTAATAACATGAAATAAACATAAAACTTACCTTAATCACTTGGGAATATTCCTTGAGTAAATCTACTCCATTAGAATGAAATCCCCCACTTGGGTACCAAAGAAATTCTTGCTCTTCACAAACCCTAATAGGCTTCTTATGAATCTCTTAATCTTTGCTTTTGATCTTGGTTTCTTAGTATAGATTTGTTGTAGAAATATAGGGAGGGTTTTGGAGGGTTCTAGAGAGACATAGGATCTATTTTTAGGAGAACAATAGAATAATAACGTGGGATCTTATATTTATAATCAGGGCTGGAAAGTTCCATATCGGTGGGTCGACGAGCAGGGTCGACGATCGTCAATGTGTCGACGGTCCGTCAACATGCCCCGTCGATCCTCCGCCTGAGATGCCTGATTGTAGAACTCCATCGATGATGCCAGACGACGGCTCGTCGACGGTCATCCTTTGGGCCGTCGACGCTGATTCTTTTCAGCAGTTTTTCTGAACTGCTCCATTTTGCTCTGATTCGATTCTCTTAACTTCTAATTCCCTGGTAATATACCTGGAATACCTACTAATACCTCCATACACGGGGTAAAATACTTAGCATCTCAATACTCGAGTACAAATCCCCATTTCAAGGTATACCCAACTAGGGAGCCGAAAGTGAGAGGTGTAACATTCTCCCCCCCTTAAGAACATTCGTCCCCGAATGTTAAATTCTCAGGGGTCCCACAAAATCTTCGTTAGAGTTGCCCCTATAATATGGCACTACCATCCTATCACAACAGCCCACAATAACATTACCTCACAGGGCCACAACACAATAGCAAGAAATTATGGCCACACACGACCAAAAGCATTAAAAGAAAGCATTGCATACCTCACAATACTGATGTCTCATCTTGGATCTCTTCCGGGGGTGGAAACAATTGTGGATATTTGGACTTCAAGTTTTCCTCCGCTTCCCAAGTCATTTCCTCTTGATTATTATTTCTCCACAAGACCTTAACAGAGGCTACTTCTTTATTTCTAAGTTTCCGTACTTGCCTATCTAGTACGGCAATGGGTATCTCCTCATAAGCCAACCTTTCGGTAATTTGAACATCATCCATGGGAACGATTCTAGATGGATTTCCAACACATTTGCGGAGCATTGACACATGGAAAACTGGGTGGACTGATTCAAGTTTTGGAGGCAAGTTCAGTTTATAAGCTACTTGGCCTATCTTACGTACAATTTTAAAAGGCCCAATATACCGGGGACTAAGTTTTTCCCTTCTTTCCAAATCTCATCACACCTTTCATCGGTGACACCTTTAGAAATACCCACTCATTAATTTGAAATTGTAAGTCTCGCCGACGGTTGTCCGCATAAGATTTCTGGCGCCTTTGGGCTGTCAATAATAGATCTCGGACAACCTTGATCTTTTCCACTACTTGTTAAATCAATTCTGGACCTACTATTGGAGATCTACACTTCCTTCCATACAGAGCTTCATACGGAGCCATCTGGATATTGGAATAATAACTATTATTATAAGCGAATTCAATAAGTGGCAAATGTTCATCCCAATTTCCTCCGAAGTCTAATATGCATGCCCGTAGTATGTCCTCCAAGGTCTGGATAGTGCATTCGGCTTGTCCATCAGTTTGTGGGTGAAACGTTGTACTGAGCCTCACTTGAGTTCCCAAACCTTATTGAAAAGACTTTTAGAATTTAACTGTAAATTGTGCTCCTCTGTATGTGATACTAGACATTGGGACACTGTGAAGTCGCACTATCTCCTTAAGATACAGCCTTGCATAGTCTTCTGTCGAGTATGTGGTTCTGACTGGAAGGAAATGAGCTGATTTTGTAACTTTGTCAGCATTCACCCATATGGAGTCATACTTACTCCGGGAACGAGGCAACCCTACAATGAAATCCATGTTGATTACTTCTCATTTCCAGGCTGGAATTTCTATGGCTTGTAGCAATCCTCCTAGCTTTTGATGCTCAATTTTCACTTGTTGACAGTTTGGACATTGAGCTACAAATTCGGCTATGTTTTTCTTCATTCCATCGCACCAATACATTAGCTTAAGATCGGGATACATCTTTTTCGCTCCTGGGTGAACAGAATACCGAGAGTAATGAGCTTCTTCTAGAATCCGACGACGTAGTTCTGCAACATTTGGAACACATAGCCTGTGTCTGTACCTAAGAACTCCATCTGCAGAAATTTCAAATGGCGACTTCTCTTTCTCGGGAAATTTATCTCTATAGGACTCAACTGGGAGTCCTCATAATGGCGTCCTCTCACTTCCATGTCTAAAGACAAAATAGCTGGGTTGCGAATATCAATTCTTGCATTGCTTGAATCAATTAGACGAACTCCGTGACTAGCTAGCTGGTGAAGCTCACGGATTGATTCTTTCTTCTCCGGAGGGACATCACATAGACTACCCATTGATTTACGGCTAAGTGCATCAGCTACTACATTCGCCTTTACGGGGTGGTATAAAATACTCCCATCATAATCTTTCAGTAGTTCCAACCACCGTCTTTGCCGAAAATTCAACTCCTTCTGTTTGAAAATATATTGGAGACTGTGATCTGTATAAATATCAACATGTACATTGTACAAGTAATGTCTCCACATTTTTAGTGCACGAATAACTGCAGCCAATTCGAGGTCAGGAGTTAGATAATATTTCTCATGCTTCCGCAACTACCTTGAAGCGTAGGCAATGACTTTACCGTGTTGCATCAGCACACAACCTAGCCCAACAACGGAGGCATCACAATACACAACATCACCGTCTATCCGTTCTGGGAGTGTCTGGACTGGGGCTGAAGTTAATCTATCTTTCAATTCCTGGAAACTGCGTTCACAAGCATCAGTCCACTAGAATTTTGCCGATTTCTGAGTTAACTTCGTTAATGGTGCTGAAATAGAAGAGAAGCCTTCCACATATCTTCAATAATAGCCTACCAATCCCAAGAAGTTGCGGACCTCTGTAGGCGTTGTAGGCCTTGGCCAAGTTTTCACACCCTCAATTTTCCAAGTATCGACCCGAATACCATTAGCTGAAATGATATGGCCCAGAAAAGCTACAGAAGTCAACCAAAACTCACATTTCGAAAATTTAGCATACAATTCCCGAGCCCGAATAATCCCAAGGACAATACGCAAATGGTCTGCATGCTCTGCTTCTATCCAAGAGTATACTAGAATATCATTAATAAACACGATCACGAATAGGTTTAGAAAGGGCCTGAATACATTATTCATTAGATTCATAAACACTGCCGGAGCATTAGTCAACCCAAATAACATCACCCGAAATTCATAATGGCCATATCTCGTTCTGAAAGCTGTTTTGAGAGTATCCTCTTCTCTAAATCTCACTTGGTGATACCCCGATCTTCGATCAATTTTGAAAAACCATTTGGCACTCTATAATTGGTCAAACAAATCATCGATCCTTGGAAGCAGATATTTATTCTTTATCATCACCTTGTTTAGCTGTCTATAATCAATACACATCCATAGGGAACTATCTTTCTTTCTCACAAATAGGACGGGTGCTCCCTATAGTGATGAACTGGGCCTAATGAATCCCATCTCGAGCAAATCCTTCAATTGTATGTTTTGCTCTTTCAATTCTGCAGGAGCCATTCTGTAAGGAGGAATAGATATAGGTTTGGTGTCTGGCAACACATCGATAGCAAAATCAATCTCCCTTTCCGGAGGAAGGCCTGGAAGTTCATCCGGAAATACATCGAGAAATTCATTCACTACCGGGACGGATTGAAAAATCGGCGGCTTTGCTTTGATGTCATGAACTCAGACTAGATGATAAATATAACCCTTAGCGATCATCTTCCTTTCCTTAAGGTAGGAAATAAACCTACCTCTTGGAGATGCTGTGTTACCTTTCCACTCAAGCACGGGTTCTCCCGTGAATTGGAATTGGACTACTTTCATTCTGCAATCAACATTAGCATAACAATAGGCCAACCAATCCATGTCCATAATCACATCAAATTCTAGCATTTCCAGCTCAATTAAGTCAACAATAGTTTGACGATTACATACCACAATCGCACAATTTTTATACCCTTGTCTAGTTATTACTGGATCACCAACCGGAGTAGATACCTCGAAAGGTTTTATTGGCTCGGGTTTCAGCCCAATCCGGCCAACGACATAAGGAGTAATATAAGACAAAGTTGATCTCGGTTCAATCAATACGTAAACGTCATGAGAGTATATAGATAGTATACCTGTAACCACATCTGGGGAGGACTCAAGATCTTGACGTCCGGCTAAAGCATAAATACGGGGCTGGGTACCACCTGAACTGGACGCTCCCCGTCTACCCCTACCACGGCCTGCTGGAATCTGGGGAGTCTGACCTATAGGGCGCACAGATGAGGAAGAACCAGCTGCCGATCCTGTAGGCTGAACCCCACCTCTTCCGTACCTCAAGGGACAATCACGCATCAAGTGCCCAGTCTGTCCACAAACATAGCAAGCATCTGAACCTTGGAGAGACGGACCCGAGTGTAACTTCTTGCACTAACTACATCATGGGATCGGTGGCCTCTTCTGGCTATAATCACCTCCAAACTGGGAGCCCGAAGCTCTCGAGCTATGACTTTGTCCTGAATGAATGGGGTGGTCAAATCTCTTGCCTGCAAACCGGGGAGGTGCACTAGTCGCCGACTGGCCAGAATATCTAGAATATGACTGCCTCGATCCCCCTCTATAGCCGCTGCCGGCACCACCAGATCGGGCCCTCTTACTCTACCCTCTATCAATATCGCGCTCACCCCTTTGCGGATGTTGCTGCTCTTTTAAATTCTGGGCATGGGCCTGAATACGAGAAATATCCATCCCCTATTGCAGTGAAGCTGTCAAGAAATCTTTAAACAGATGTGGCCCTAAGCCACTCACAAATCTATGCACTCTATCTCCCATATCGGCCACCATAGTCGGAGCAAATCTAGCCAATGAATTAAAGTGAAGGCTATACTCCCGAGCACTCATGTTCCCTTGCTTTAGATTCAAAAACCTGTCAGCTCGGGCCCTTCGAACCTCGGGTGGCAATTAATGAGGAATAAAAGCATTCACGAACTTTTTCCAAACCAGGGGGTGCATTTTCCCCTCTTGAAGAAATCCATTTATTATACCATAGAACTACTACATCCCGGAGTCTATACGAGTCCAACTCCACGGATTCAGTGTCAGAAGCATGAATAATCATCAACGTCCTCAGCATCTGATCAATAAAACCTTGGGGTCTTCATCCGGCTTTGACCCGAAAAATTCTAGAGGATTTAGACTCATAAAATCACGAGCAATGGCACTAGTGGCTCTATCACTTGGGCCTATAGCCTATCGTTGAGCCTGAGCGGCAACCAACTAAGTCAATCACTGAATGGCCTCGGTCATGTTACACCTCGGAAAATTTTCCATTGGTACGCAAGTGGATGAACTAGTGATGAATATGAGGGCATGATGTCTATGAGCAAGAAACGACGTTTGATGACCTTAGGCGAGATTTCGAAGTTATCCGATGTGAGATGAGAAAGTTGGCCAAGTTAAGATGAGATATAAGGTGAGTGATGCATGTGCACGGATATGGGTGATTCAAATAAGAAGTCTAAGAAATATGGGAAGTTGCAGAATTGCAACTGCCCAGTGGTCGTAAAGTGCATAATACGGACCGTAAATCGATATACGGTCAGTAAACTGGCAGTCGTAAACTGCCATGCAAGGTTTCAACTTTCAGCCCAGTCAAGAAATGGTAAAATACGACCAGGTGGACGGACCGTAAAGTGATTTACGGCCCGTAAACCATGGTCGTAAACCACCATGCAGGCAGCCCAACTTCTTGTTCTGGAAATGGTTAAATACGCCCATAGAGGACGAGCCGTATAGTGGAATACGGGCCGTAAACCACGATGGACGACCACTGTTCATCTCAGCACAAATTTCATAAGTCATTAAATAAAGGGACCAACACTTGTTTTATTTCATTACAACATTACACCACTTCTCTCTAAAACTTCTCTCTACATTTATTATTTGAGTTTTCAAGGATTATAAGCCATCAATAACATTAAGACAAGTGAATCAAGGATAAGGGAATCATCAAGGATCATCCAAGTCAAGAAATCCAAATGGAGAAAAACTAGGGTTTTGCTCAAAGAGGAGTATTATCAACCAAAGCTCGTTCCTACAACTTCTAAGGTAAGATTCATGATTTTTACAAGATGTTTAAGGTATTGGAGAATTAAAATACATGGATTGTAGAAAATATGGTCAACTAGGTCATGAATGGTGAATAGTGACATTTTGAGGAATAGTTTGAATTGAATTATGAATGTTGTTGTGTTACGATATGAATGTATTATAAATGGTACTAAGATCATGAACTCGACACTTTAGACGAATGGACGAAATCGGAGGTCATGACC
This sequence comes from Lycium barbarum, assembly GCF_019175385.1. Taxonomy (NCBI): domain Eukaryota; kingdom Viridiplantae; phylum Streptophyta; class Magnoliopsida; order Solanales; family Solanaceae; genus Lycium; species Lycium barbarum. The sequence continues at coordinate 59,836,655 of NC_083342.1, read as the reverse complement.
ATAAATATGGGAGAACTAGAAGCAAATTGAGAAATCTAGATAATGTGGATGATGTGAATGACTAATGGCCATTGTTATGATATTAATGAAGTATAGACGCTAGCATTGGAAGGAAACGTGCAAGTGTAGAATAGTCCGACGAAAAGGTATGTAAGGCTAACCCTTCTTTCATAAGGAATGGTTCCTTGGCAAAACTCTTAAATCCTCTATATGAGTATGTTGCATTCAAATGATTGACACTCCGAGCTCATAAGCTCACGATCCTCGATATGTACTACGACTGTACTACGCACCCCATATGACGAGTAAGCATAAGATATAGATGTAGCGATAATGATGATGATAGTAATGATAAGGATGATAATAATGATGCCAAAGGTGTCTACGGGCTATTATACTTATATGTGCCTATGAAGGGCTATAATGATACCCCGAGCTAATAACGCCGGGTAGGATATATGTATATGATTATGTATAAAGTATGTATACGATTATGTAACGCGCGCACACCTCTGCAGATGCTACGGATAACCCTGAAGCCTTGGTAGGGCCAGGTAGAAATAACATCGAGCCTTGGTTGGCCAAGTACGTATGAAACACCGAACCTTATGGTCGGGCACGCTATGTATGTATATAAGCGTATGGCTATGTATATGATATGAACTTGAATGTGAAATGACTATGTATATGATTGCGAATAGGGGCATATATACGAATACGAGTACTATTATGAAATACGCATGAGAAATGGAAAGTCCCTATGAAAGGCAGGTAAGTGCCATGATGATGATATTATTGTCTTCCCTCCTATGCCACTTCATATATTGTCTATGATGCTTCTATATTGATGTTAATCATGATTTACATACTCAGTACATTCTTCGTACTGACGTCCTTTTGTTTGTGGACGCTGCGTCATGCCGGCAGGTGCACAGGGAGACAGGCTTGATCCATAGCTGCTTATCCAGAGATTGCATAGCAGAGTTCCATTTCTTTCGGAGCCGCAGCTTTTGGGTACTCATTCTTTTGTGTACATAATTATGGGCATAGCGGGGTCCTGTCCCGCTCATACGATATGTCATACTCTTAGAGGCTCGTAGTCATGTGTATGTGGGTAGAGATGTTCGGCCATGTCGGCCCATGTTTTGTATATCTTTTGTTGGCCTCGTCGGCCTTGTACTTACAATGTGGCACAGATGCCTATGACATGTTAATTGTGACGGTCATTTAATGGGATCAATATGATTAACGATAAAAGAAAAAGCACGAATTGCCTTATGGTTCACCTAGATGTTATATTATGTACGATAAGGGGGTGCCCGGGTGGGGTAGCACCGGGTGCTCGTCGCGGCCCCCTAGCCGGGTCGTGACAAAAATGGTATCAGAGCAGTTTAGACCTAGGATGTGTCTACGAGCCGTGTCTAGTAGAGTCTTGGTTATGGGTGTGTTGCGCGCCACACTTATAAACAAGAAGCTGCAGACATTTTAGGAATATATGACCTTCTTTCTTCACAAGAATCGTGCGATAGAGCTATGATGTAGGAAATTCTTCCTCCTAAATCGTGTGTTGTGTATTTCAGAGATGCCTAAAAAGAAAAAGGCTACAGCATCCCAAAAGGGCAAGACGGTGGCAGAAAAGCGGGCTGAAAGAGCACCGCCACCGGTAGTAGAGGAAGATGAGTCCCAGAGTGCGGCTCAATCTCAGTCCTCCCAGACAGTACCTATTACCGAGGAGCACGTGGGAGCCTCAGCCCCAGCTCCAGCTCCTCCACCGAATGCTTCGGGCCAAGATGTGAGAGAGGCCATTAATCTGTTGACTCAGTTGGTTGCGGCCCAGACTCACAGGCCAAGCGCAGGGCAAGGTGACAGGGCTGTTAGTGCAAGGGCCCGTGACTTCATTACTTTGAAACCCCCAGAATTCTTTGGTCGAAACTGGTGGAGGATCCTCAGGACTTCATTGACGGTATGTTAAGGATGCTCTGATTGATACATGCTTCAGACATCGAGTCGGTGGAGCTAGCGTCGTATAGATTGAGGGACGTCTCAATCCAGTGGTATACGGTTTAGATGGCTTCACGGGGAGCCAATGCACTTCCGCCGGTATGGCAAGAGTTTGTTGATTCTTTTGTCCGTCACTATATGCCTCCAGAAGTTCGGCGAGCAAGGGCCGATAGATTCTTAAATTTGAGGCAAGGTAGTATGAGTGCCCTAGAGTATAGCCTCCGCTTTAACTCCTTGGCTAGGTATGCTTCGGCCATGGTGGCAGATATGGGCGACAGGGTACACCGATTCGTAAAGGGCCTAGGGCCACACTTGATGGATAAATGCTTGACTGCGTCCCTTCAGGATGACATGGATATTGCACGCATTCAGGCACATGCTCAGGAATTAGAGGAACACTTAAGTCAGCGGAGAAATGAACGGGAGCAAGATAGGGGGCATAACAAGAGGGCTAGACCTTCGGGTTCGAGGGGCGAGTCCAGAGGCGGACACAGGCAGCAGTTTCCCAGCCATTCGGGCTATTCCATGACCAGTCCACCTCTACGGTTTTCAGGCCAAGGCCTTGATAGATCTGTTCGTTCAGGGTCGAGTCAGAGTTATTCAGGGTCCCAGTTCAGAGGTGATTCAGGCCAGTCAAGGCCGCCTATGCCACGATGTTCCCAGTGTGGGAAGTCGCATTGGGGTCAGTGCCGATTGGGTTCAAATGTTTGCTATTCATGTGGTCGACCGGGCCATATTATGCGTGATTGCCCCTCAGTGCATGATAGAGGTAGGACCCAGCCATCAGGGTCGGTAGACGGATCTTCGGCATCTGTACGCCCTACGGGGCCAGGTTCACATGCACCAGTCGGCCATGGTAGAGGTAGAGGCGGAGCTCCCAGTACTAGCGGTTCTCAGCACCGTATTTATGCTTTGCCTGGACGCCAAGATCTTGAGTCTTCTCCTGATGTGGTCACAGGTATATTATCGGTATTCTCTCATGATGTATATGCTTTGATTGATCCGGGCTCCACATTATCATATGTTACTCCATATATTGCGGGTCGATTTATAATTGAGCCGGAGTCTATCAAACCTTTTGAGGTGTCGACACCCGTGGGTGAATCGGTAATAGCTAGCCGAGTATATAGGAATTGTGTGATTGTGATTTGTGATCGTCGTACCATGATTGATTTTCATGAGCTAGAGATGGTAGATTTTGATGTCATTATGGGCATGGATTGGTTGGCTTCTTGTTATGCCAATGTTGATTGTAGAATGAAGATGGTTCGTTTCCAATTTCTGGGAGAACCAGTCTTAGAATGGAAAGGAAATACGGCATCACCAAAAAGTAGGTTTATTTCCTATCTAAAGGCAAGGAAGATGATCACGAAAGGGTGCATTTATCACCTAGTGCGAGTTCAAGATGTAGAAGCTGAGTCGCCGACTCTTCAGTCAGTTCCGGTAGTGAACGAATTTCCGGATGTGTTCCCGGAAGAGCTTCCAGGCCTTCCTCCCGAGCGAGAGATCGATTTTGCGATTGATGTGTTGCCAGACACTAAACCCATATCTATTCCTCCCTATAGAATGGCACCAGCAGAGTTGAAAGAGTTGAAGGAGCAATTGAAAGACTTTCTTGAAAAAGGCTTCATTAGGCCTAGTTCGTCCCCGTGGGGAGCGCCTGTACTGTTTGTCCGAAAGAAATATGGCTCCTTGAGAATGTGCATCGATTATCGGCAATTGAATAAAGTGACGATTAAGAACAAGTATCCTCTCCCGAGGATCGATGACTTATTTGATCAATTGCAAGGTGCCAAGTGGTTTTCAAAGATTGATTTGAGGTCTGGGTATCATCAAGTGAGAGTCAGGGAAAGAGATATCCCTAAGACGGCCTTCAAAAAAGGATACGGTCACTTCGAGTTTCGAGTGATGTCGTTTGGGTTAACTAATACCCCGACAGTGTTTATGGACCTAATGAACAATGTATTCAGACCTTTTCTGGATCTATTTGTAATTGTATTCATCGACGACATCTGAGTGTATTCTAGATCCGAGGACGAGCATGCGGATCATTTGCGAATTGTCCTTGGAGTTCTTCGAGTTCGAGAGTTGTTTGCAAAATTCTCCAAGTGCTAGTTTTGGTTGAACTCAGTATCATTTCTGGGCCATATTGTAGCAGCCGATGGTATTCGAGTGGATAGCCAAAAGATCGAGGCCGTGAAGACTTGGCCAAGGCCCACGACTCCTACAGAGGTTCGTAGCTTTTTGGGCTTAGCAGGCTATTACAGAAGATTTGTTGAGGGTTTTTCTTCTATTTCTGCGCCACTCACCAAGTTGACTCAGAAGTCAGCTAAGTTTCAATGGACAGATGCTTGCGAGCGTAGTTTCCAAGAGTTGAAAGACCGATTGACTTCAGCCCCAGTCTTGACACTTCCAGAGGGATTGGAAGGATATGTTATTTATTGTGATGCTTCAGGCGTCGAGCTAGGCTGTGTATTGATGCAAAATGGTAAGGTGATTGCGTACGCTTCTAGGCAATTGCGGAAACATGAACAGAACTATCCAATCCACGATTTAGAATTACCCGCAGTGGTCCATGCATTAAAGATATGGAGACATTATTTATATGGTGTCCATGTGGATGTTTATACATATCATAAGAGCCTTCAGTATATCTTCAAGCAGAAAGAGTTGAATTTGCGACAACGACGATGGTTGGAGTTGCTAAAGGATTACGATGTTGATATCTTGTATCACCCCGGAAAGGCTAACGTTGTGGCTGACGCTCTTAGCCGCAGATCCATGGGAAGTCTAAGTGATGTACGACCAGAAACGAAAGAGATGGCCCGTGAGCTTCAACAGTTAGCGAGCCTAGGAGTCCGAGTAGTGGACTCAGGTAGCAGCGGAGCTACTATTCAGAATTCAACAGTTTCATCGCTAGTAGCGGAAGTAAAAGAGCGACAATATGAGGATCCCATGCTAATGCAGTACAGAGATACACTCCCTCAGAAGGAGGAGTCATCATTTGATATTTCGGAAGATGGAGTTCTCCGATGTCGAGGCAGGTTATGTGTTCCCGATGTGGTAGGTCTACGCCACCAAATATTGAGGGAAGCTCATTGTTCCCATTAATCCGTTCATGCCGGAGCGACGAAAATGTATCATGATCTTAAGTCTATATATTGGGGGAATGGGATGAAGAAAGACGTAGCAGAGTTTGTAGCTCAATGTCCTAATTGCCAACAAGTGAAGATCGAGAACCAAAAGCCGGGTGGATTATTGCAAGCTATAGAAATCCTAACTTGGAAGTGGGAAGTGATTAATATGGATTTCATTACAGGGTTACCCCGTTCTCGACGTAAATATGATTCTATATGGGTGATCGTGGATAGACTCACAAAGTCAGCGCATTTCTTACCGGTCAGAACGACCTATATGGCAGAAGATTATGCCAAGCTTTATCTTAAAGAGATAGTGAGACTCCATGGCGTTCCGGTATCTATTATCTCCGATAGAGGGACTCAGTTTACAACTAAGTTTTGGGAGTCCTTCCAAGAGGGTTTAGGGACCCAAGTGCGCCTTAGCACGGCGTTTCACCCACAGACCGATGGGCAGGCCGAACGTACTATTCAGACTCTTGAAGATATGTTGCGAGCATGTATGTTAGATTTTGGAGGAAATTGGGATGATCATTTGCCACTCATTGAATTTGCTTACAATAATAGTTACCATTCCAGCATTCAAATGGCACCGTATGAAGCTCTCTATGGGCGAAAGTGTAGATCCCCAATTGGGTAGTTTGGAAGCGGAGAAACTAAGTTGATAGGGCCAGACTTGGTCCAGCAAGCAATAGAGAAAGTTAAGCTCATACAAGATCGGTTGCTAGCGGCTCAAAGTCGTCAAAAGTACTATGCGGATAATCGTCGAAGAGACTTAGAGTTCGAAGTGAAGGATTGGGTATTCTTGAAAGTGTCGCCGATGAAGGGCGTAATGAGATTTGTCAAAAAGGGGAAGCTCAGTCCCCGGTATATTGGGCCATACGAAATTGTACGCAAGATAGGCAAAGTGGCCTATGAGTTAAATCTACCTCCAGACTTGGAGTCAGTTCATCCAGTATTTCATGTTTCGATGCTTCGGAAATGTGTTGGAGATCCTACTAGGATCATCCCAGTGAATGATGTGCAAGTGACAGAGAAATTGACTTACGATGAGGTACCCATTGCCATATTAGATAGGCAAGTACGGAGGCCTAGAAACAAAGAAGTAGCCTCAGTTAAAGTTCTATGGAGAAACAGTAAACGAGAGGAAATGACGTTGGAAGCAGAAAAAAGTATACGGTCCAAATACCCACATTTATTTCAGCCCTTGGAAGAAGTCCAAGATGAGACGTCAAGATCATAAGGTATGTATGTATTCCTTTTATGCTTTTTGGGTCGTGTGTGACCAAATTTTTATGCTATTACGTTATGGCCCTGTGAGGCATCGATTATGGGTTGTTGGGGCAGGATGGTAGTACCATATTATAGGGGAGGCTCTGGCGAAATTTTTATAGAATCCCCGAACACTTTAACATTCGAGGACGAATGTTCTTAAAGAGGGGAGAATGTTACACCTCGGAAAATTTTCCATTGTTACGCAAGTGGATGAACTAGTGATAAATATGAGTGCATGATGTCTATGAGCAAGAAACGACGTTTGATGACCTTAGGCGAGATTTCGAAGGTATCCGATGTGAGATAAGAGAGTTGGCCAAGTTAAGATGAGATATAAGGTGAGTGATGCATGTGCATGGACGTGGGTGATTCAAATGAGACGTCTAAGAAATATGGGAAGTTGCAGAATTGCAACTGCCCAGTGGTCGTAAAGTGCATAATACGGACTGTAAATCGATATGCGGTCCGTAAACTGGCAGTCGTAAACTGCCATGCAAGGTTTCAACTTTCTGTCCAGTCAAGAAATGGTAAAATACGACCAGGTGGATGGACCGTAAAGTGATTTACAGCCCGTAAACCATGGTCGTAAACCACCATGAAGGCAGCCCAGCTTCTAGTTCTGGAAATGGTTAAATACGCCCATGGAGGACGAGCCGTATAGTGGAATACGGGCCGTAAACCACGATGGACGACCACTGTTCATCTCAGCACAGATTTCACAAGTCATTAAATAAAGGGACCAACACTTGTTTTATTTCATTACAACATTACACCACTTCTCTCTAAAACTTCTCTCTACATTTATTATATGAGTTTTCAAGGATTATGAGCCATCAATAACATTAAGACAAGTGAATCAAGGATAAGGGAATCATCAAGGATCATTCAAGTCAAGAAATCCAAATGGAGAAAAACTAGGGTTTTGCTCAAAGAGGAGTATTCTCAACCAAAGCTCGTTCCTACAACTTCTAAGGTAAGATTCATGATTTTTACAAGATGTTTAAGATATTGGAGAATTAAAATACATGGATTGTAGAAAATGTGGTCAACTAGGTCATGAATGGTGAATAGTGACATTTTGAGGAATAGTTTGAATTGAATTATGAATGTTGTTGTGTTACGATATGAATGTATTATAAATAGTACTAAGATCATGAACTCGACACTTTAGACGAATGGACGAAGTCGGAGGTCATGACCATAAATATGGGAGAACTAGAAGCAAATTGAGAAATCTAGATAATGTGGATGATTTGAATGACTAATGGCCATTGTTATGATATTAATGAAGGTATAGACGCTAGCATTGGAAGGAAACGTGCAAGTGTAGAATAGTCCGATGAAAAGGTATGTAAGGCTAACCCTTCTTTCATAAGGCATGGTTCCTTGGCAAAACTCTTAAATCCTCTATATGAGTATGTTGCATTCAAATGATTGACACTCCGAGCTCATAAGCTCACGATCCTCGATATATACTACGACTGTACTACGCACCCCATATGACAAGTAAGCATAAGATATAGATGTAGCGATAATGATGACGATAGTAATGATAAGGATGATAATAATGATGCCAAAGGTGTCTACGGGCTATTATACTTATATGTGCCTATGAAGGGCTATAATGATACCCCGAGCTAATAACGCCGGGTAGGATATATGTATATGATTATGTATAAAGTATGTATACGATTACGTAACGCGCGCACACCTCTGCAGATGCTACGGATAACCCTGAAGCCTTGGTAGGGCCAGGTAGAAATAACATCGAGCCTTGGTTGGCCAAGTACGTAAGAAACACCGAACCTTATGGTCGGGCACGCTATGTATGTATATAAGCGTATGGCTATGTATATGATATGAACTTGAATGTGAAATGACTATGTATATGATTGCGAATAGGGGCATATATACGAATACGAGTACTATTATGAAATACGCATGAGAAATGGAAAGTCCCTATGAAAGGCAGGTAAGTGCCATGATGATGATATTATTGTCTTCCCTCCTATGCCACTTCATATATTGTCTATGATGCTTCTATATTGATGTTAATCATGATTTACATACTCAGTACATTCTTCGTACTGACGTCCTTTTGTTTGTGGACGCTGCGTCATGCCGGCAGGTGCACAGGGAGACAGGCTTGATCCATAGCTGCTTATCCAGAGATTGCATAGCAGAGTTCCATTTCTTTCGGAGCCGCATCTTTTGGGTACTCATTCTTTTGTGTACATAATTATGGGCATAGCGGGGTCCTGTCCCACTCATACGATATGTCATACTCTTAGAGGCTCGTAGTCATGTGTATGTGGGTAGAGATGTTCGGCCATGTCGGCCCATGTTTTGTATATCTTTTGTTGGCCTCGTCGGCCTTGTACCTATGATGTGGCACAGATGCCTATTACATGTTAATTGTGACGGTCGTTTAATGGGATCAATATGATTAACGATAAAAGAAAAACCACGAATTGACTTATGGTTCACCTAGATGTTATATAATGTACGATAAGGGGGTGCCCGGGTGGGGTAGCACCGGGTGCTCGTCGCGGCCCCCTAGCCGGGTCGTGACGGGTCATCTATTAACCTGAAGCACCCGATGGAGGAACTGGAGGCACTGGGGCCGGAACTGAAACCCCTTCGTCCTCCTCCAAAACAGGCGGAGTGTGAGAGGTATTGGATGGAGCCTCATTGTGGGACTCACCCTCCTTTATATTTACCAGTGGTTCCGGTTCAACCGGCCTTCCGGTCGCAGTCTTGAACGATCTAGTAAGAAAAACATGGTCACTATTCCTAAATGCCTCGCAGCTTCTTGTTTATAAGTGTGGCGTACTTCACACCTATAAACGAGACTCTACTGGAAACGGCTCGTAGACACACCCTAGGACGGAACTGCTCTGATACCACTTTTGTCACGACCCGACTAAGGGGACATGACGGGTACCCGGAGCTGGTTACCGAGCATCTCTCATTAGGCTAATCATCATCCTCAACCTGAACATATATATATATACATATATAACCTCCAAAGCAACATGTATCTATATACGTAAGCCTTCACGGCTACAAAAATGATATACAAAAGTACAATGTAGTCATCATGGGACATCTACTACCCACACGTACGTATCTACGAGCCTCTACTAAAGTACTAGATATAAGGACGGGACAGGACCCCGTCGTGCCCAAATATATACACAAAATAATACATCAAATTGGCGCCTCCGAAGTAATGGAGTGCTCTTGTAAGTCTGCTGATCAGCTCCTATGAGTCTGGGTCACCTCCCTGTCTACCTGTGGGTATGAGCACAACGTCCAAAAAGAAAGGACGTTATTACGATAAATGTATTGAGTATGTAAGACATGAATAAGCATAATCAAGAAATCATGAAACATGAGATGAAGATATAACTAGCTTATCCTGTTAAAAGAAAACACATGTCATACATATCACATATACCATCAGTGTTAACCCGCATCCGGGTAACCATCGCACGCCGCCCACTAGCGGTGTCATGTCTGGCCATGTAGGCACGGTGTTATCATAAGTCGCCCGCCTTAGCGGTTTCATGTCCGGTCATGTAGGCACAGTGTAATCATAAGCCGCCCGCCTTAGCGGTGTCATGCCCGGCCATCTAGGCACGGTGTAATCATCATCATCATCATAAACTTATCATAAAGAATGCATTAGAAATCAATTAAAGCTACAACTCTCTCGGGGTGACGTAAGGTCGAGAACCCCCGATTCCACTATGGAGTAGTCATGATCATCCTGCCCCACCTTGAAGGAACTAACATTTTAAGGAGGGTCTAGCAATAATGAATAACATCAAGGAATCGTACATGGACCATTAGCTTCATGGAAATATCATATCATAAGCTTTAGGATCTATAGGCTTAGACTCAACATCATCAGTATCATACTCATGACATATCTAATCTCTTTGTCTCATAAGAAGCTCTTTATAAACATTGACTCATATTTTCCGGATTGTAAGAAGGTCATGCAAAGATAAAGGGATTCATGTCATAGGATTCATACCTTAGGAGAGAAGGGACTAGCCTTACATACCTTTACGTTTCGCTAACTTTATCACTTGAACGCTTCCCTCAAATATTCATGTTTCTACATTCACAAGAGTTCGTACTAAAATTAGATAATCGAAAACATACTTAAGCTTAAGCTAAAGCTAACGGAAATTTTGGTAACATCTCTTTTATTTCAATGAATTCTCCCACGTATTAAGCAAATCCCATCATCAATAACAACACCGACAATATTTTAATCAATAGCTTCATCGTGCTAGACATTATTAAATCCTCAACATTCCCTATCAAAATCCTTCATATCTCTGGCTATGGCACCATACCGTATCCATCATCATACAATGCCTCTACAACATCTTTAATACTATTCATAACAAGGTCATACTTATTACATATCAAGAGCTATGATTCAAGAATATTACTATTTTCATATTTGCACTCCATATCCTCCTCCCTTCCATAATCCAAGTCTTTTAACCTGTCAACACTTTTAATAACATGAAATAAACATAAAACTTACCTTAATCACTTGGGAATAAGCCTTGAGTCAATCTACTCCATTAGAATGAAATCCCCCACTTTGGTGCCAAAGAAATTCTTGCTCTTCACAAACCCTAATAGGCTTCTTATGGATCTCTTAATCTTGGCTTTTGGTCTTGGTTTCTTGGTATAAATTTGTTGTAGAAATAGAGGGAGGGTTTTGGAGGGTTCTAGAGAGACATAGGATCTATTTTTGGGAGACAATAGAATAAAAACATGGGATCTTATATTTATAATCAAGGCTGGAAAGTTCCAGATCCGCGGGTCGACGAGCAGGTTCGACGGTCATCAACGTGTCGACGGTCTGTCGACATTCCCCGTCGATCCGCCGCCTGAGATGCTTGATTGCAGAACTCCGTCGACAATACCAGACGGCGGCTCGTCGACGTGTCGACGGTCGTCCTTTGGGCCGTCAACGCTGACTGGTTTCAGCAGTTTTGCTGAACTGCTCCATTTTGCTCCGATTCGATTCGTTTCACTTCTAATTCCCTGGTAATATACCTGGAATACCTGCTAATACCTCCATACATGGGGTAAAATACTTAGCATCTCAATACTCGAGTACAAATCCCCATTTCAAGGTATACTCAACTAGGGAGCCGTAAGTTATTCTTACAATGAAAGCGAGAGGTGTAACAGTAAGGCATGAATAGTAACATAGTAAGAGATACCGAACATGTAAAATAACATAATGAAAGTATAAAGATAAAGTAATATAAAAGAGATCAACCTGTGCCTCTAAATGCCTTTTTAAGGCGGATGTCGTGCATGCTTATCTTGTTTTAAAAAAAGACTTTTCCATGTATACATATATAATATCTTGTCCGGCTGTTAAGGCGCGGTAATATATATAGCATCTTGTCCGGCCATTAAGGCGCGGTCTTGTCCAGTAATGCAGGCGCGATGTTTTATATATATGCTATCTTGTTCGGCCAATGTGGCGCAGTGAAATATATGTAGTATCTTGTCCGGCCATTAAGGCGTGGTGAAATATATATAGTGTCTTGTCCGGCCCTTAAGGCGCGGTGAAATATATGTAGTATCTTGTCCGTCCATTAAGGCGCGGTAAGTATCTAAATTACTCATATATAAATACATATAACATGCACGAGCGCCCAATTAAAGGTTACTACTCGATCGGAGTGATGTAGGGTTGGTGACCTCCGATTTATATTTTGGGTTATTCATCATCGCTATATCTCACCTTGAAGGAACGAATAACATGAGATGAGACCAACAAAAATGAATAAGATTGAGAAATCATGAAATAACTCAACATTCTCATATCATCATTGCAATCATAAACTTGGAACCTTTAAACATAAAATCATCATCATCATAGAAACATTTTCATCTTTAATATCATGAGAAGCTTTAAGAATCATGAACTTCTAGCTTTTGAAAACAATGAGGCTATGGAAACATTTATGGAATCATAACATAGGAATCATGTCTTTGAAAGAAAGGGACGAGCCTTAACATACCTTTTGGTCTCCTTAACTACTCAACGTTTATCCTTCCAAGCTCTTAAATCAACATGTAAACTACTCATACTATTGTTAGGCTCATTGTCACATGCTTATCTTGAGGCTTCAATTTAAATTCATTTAGAATCTGCCGAAATCCGGGCAACATCTCCCCTGTTTATATGCCTAGCTCGAAATCACAATCCAATAACAACCAACAACAATACCAACATCACAACAACATTATCAACACCAATATGCTCCATGAAACATCCCACACAATGTTTCTTTAGTCTAATAATTGATTTATTAATTATATGATATTCCAACGGTTTTACTCTCGGAAGTTAATCCCAATTCGCAACAACAATACCAGCATCATTAGCAACGTCAGATACATATGAAAATAGCACCATAATTCTTTTTATAACTCCATAAACTCCATTCCATATCACAATTATATTCTAACTTCAAACCATAATATCTTCCATCTTTCTACACTAAAGCCTTCCAAAACAATTCCAAAACAATAATGAAGTATAGGGTCTTACCTTAGGATGGAGAATACACAAAATCCAAGCATATTCAATGCCCACAAGATCAATACATCTTCAAGAACCATGAGTTAGTTCCCTTGATATACCTTTCTAACTCTTCAACTACGATCCTTAATTAATTTTGTTATGGAAACTTTATTTGGAGCTCTTGGAAGTTCATAGTTTATTCTAGAACTTTGGTGAGCTTCTTCATCTGATTTTGGGTGAAAACAATGGGGTTTTGCCCCTTTTATAAGGTTCTAAATTCGGGTCAGGTCACTGTAGCACGCGTTTTTGCTCTGTCAGCTTAACTTGTAACATCCATAATTCTCTACTCCGATGTCGTATTGACAAGCGGTTTGTTGCGCTGGAAACTAGACTCAACGAAATTCATTTTAGGATTTTGAAACACCTTAAAACTCCTCATATGTTTGGAGAAATACCCCTCCAATGTTGACTAAAAATCTGCCTAAAATCCGGCAAAGTTTTTTCCAAATTTTCGTCAAACTTTTTTTCTTCGATTTGCTTGATCCCGGAACCTTTAGATACTTTCTTAACACTTGTTAAGAGTATTCATTAGCCTTGTAAGGGTTCCATGACCTCTCCGAACATACGTTAGTTTACTTACAACACAAACGACGCAAATTTGTTTTTCGAGCTGTAACATTAGTGAACAGTATGTTAGTCAACTTTGACTGGCCGTATGCCAAGTACCTGCTATAGCTACAAACAGACTACAAATAATAGAGAGTGGAAATCAATTTACAAAGGCCCAATGTGTTTTTTATTTTATAAGATAAGTAATTTTATTGTAGCTAATACCAAAAAGGTACTGCAAGAGTAAAAGGCAGAATTAAAATAGTTTCATTGTAGAATTATAGCAATCAACTCCAGAGATTCTAACAAATCAAAAATATGTGTTACATCATCAACTATCTCCTCATTACACCAAAAAAAGTAGATTCTGTAAGCACCTATTAAATCATGCTCTATCTCCCTCGTTTCATTGTCGCCTGTACAAGTTAATTCACGTTTCAAAGATTTACTACATCCTCATTAATAAATGAAGTCTAAGATGAAAAAGTATTGACAGCTCGATCGTTGATCTCATTTAAGCGAGAACTGAATCTTCATTTTAGTAATATCAGGAAGGGAGATACATTTAAACCTAATTCTATCATTTTTCTTCCTGAACTATTGGAGGAAAGAAAATATGTTACTTCTATTTAAGGCTTTCTTCTATTTCTAGATGTCAACTTGCCTCATCTTCATGGCATGACTTGATTACCCTTTTCTTAATCCCGTGATAGATATATGTACAGAAACAACTTAATAATCACACCTAGATGATTTGTGGCAAATCGCAGCTCCACACCTTCCAACATTAGCTTATGCAAGGAAGTGAAAAAGGTCATCCATCTTTTCATTGATATATAGTACTGGTAAAACAAATATTGTCAATATTCTTATGAAGATTTAGTAAATGAATCATATATTTTTCATAATCTGAAAAGGAGAACAGTCCCCATAATGAAAAGTAAAAAGCACTCTTCCAATAGAAGATGATCCTTTAACATTATCAAGGATTCAATATTTAAGCTCTAACATTATCTCTAATAACTAAGATAGATAATACATGAGTAATTAAGTTCCTAATACCTTAAAACTATTTTTTTGAATAAATAATATTCTTGAAGCCCTTTTGAAACTAGATCAATTGTAAAAATCATCAAACATGTCGGCATATTTTTCTTTAAGGTCCAGCCTCCAGCTCAACAACTAACCTTTACAAACTAATTTCAGCCAAAATTAAGTAATTCTAAAATCTGAAATTTCCAGGGAAAGAATTTTCTTCTTTTCATAGATAAAAAATTTATTGACAAACCATGGTATAACTTTACAATTAGGTAACATACTATATTATACATTTAACGCGCTCCAAAATTAAGATGACTATTCACACAAACTTGAATCTCTTTGTCACGACCCAATTCGGGATTGTGTGGGCACCTACCTTTTCCACCTCGGTAGGCAAACCCTCTATATAATAACACGTCGATGAAGTAAGACAATTCATTAACTGACAAATAATTAGGAATAACAGCGGAACTTCATAATATATTTATTAACATAATTGTTTACATGATTATAACAATACATGATTATAGACTCGATACAAATTCCCATGACCTGGTCTTGACTCGTACAAGAGCGACTAATGATTTCAGAATTTCCACTACACTCTAAGACTCAACCTCCATCTCGGATGAAGTGGGAAGAGGCCTTCCAAGTAGGCACCGCAAATTTCCGCTTCATATCAACTCAATAACTGAAGCAATCTACGCCCAAAAAGGGTGTAACAAGTGTAATATCAGTACAAAACACGCGTACTGAGTAAGTATCATAGGCCGACAATGGTTAGTAACACATATCAGTAAAGAATTCACAGACAAACATGATTATAACTTTACCAATTCATACGTCTATCTACCACACAATATACAACAATACCATTTTTATCATTAATTTCGTTGCAATACTCACCAATCAAACTCATAATAATCTCACCACTTCCATATCATTTAATCATTCGTTTTAACCTAGTGGTCAACTCATCACTAGGACACCCATTACCCTACAACACATATAGAATAAACACACAGATAAGATTCCGGACGATCTATAGCTACTTCATCAAGTATAACGATGAATCCAGGCCCAAACACCCATCATTACCTAAGGTAACTAGCCCGAATATGTCAAGTCTGATTATATCTGATCCGATCCGATCCGATCCAATCCAACCATCACAATCCAATCATCAAATATCTCAATCAAGCCATAATGCAATAATGGTATGAACGCAATTCCATGCCATGCAAATGAGGTGTACACATATATTCCCGACGGAAATATTGACGTCTGGGTAGCACAACCCAGCGTGACTCGCGAAGTCTAGTGCCACCCGTCCCGAATCTTTTCCCAATAGACAAACGGGACCCCAGATCTTTGCCCACAGAGGGAGTCTCACCGGCACCACTCTGGAGGACCCGCAGAGTCTATGCACTAATAACGATTTCGGGATATCATCGAAATCGGCCATGCAACAACGATGCCGGAATAGGTCATCGGACATCGGCCATCTCACAGTCACTTAAGTAAAAGAGTCTGTCAATTATCCATTTCACACAATCAACGATTCCGGAATTGAACCTCGAACATCGGCCTTCTCACAATCACTCAAGTAAAAGAGTTTATTAAATACCAGTTTCATTTAATCAATGATTCCGGAATGGATCTTCGGACATCGGCCTTTTCACAATTACTCAAGTAAAGAGTTTAGCAAAATATCAGTTTCACTCAATCAACGATACCGGATCATCACCGGGTATTGTCCATACATCATGAATATGAGAGAATGCGTGCAATGCATATGTAAATCGATCAAGTTCAATATCACAGGTACCATAATGGGTACACCAACAATGTATCACATCACAATACCAACAGTGGGTATGCCAAAATATATCAATAACTAAAGTACCAACAGTGGGTACACCAATTCTATCCAAATCAAGACGACGAAAAAGAATTCGACATCTATAAACTACACATGGCATCAAGTCAGGATCGTAGAACAATTTAAGGTACACATAACGGGGTGACTAGTCCCAACACACACATCAAATCAATAAATTGATAAACGCCATACCACTTTCTTACCTCAACCTATTAGTTCAGAACAAGGATCTCACCCCACACTCGAAGTTATCTGTCACATCTAATTTAGAACCTAATTACAACCGTGGGTACATTTTATCCTCTCGTTTAACGGTTAGATTCACCATAAATAACATAACTTAATTAATCACGTATTGTAGGAAGTTTTTATCATTAGACACAAAGTAGGTTCCGTCCGCTACTCCCCAGTCACATAAATCCACCAATAATCAAGGAAAACCACATCAATACCTAAGGAATCTACAGGCCACAAGCCCGAACAAACAACTCACACAAAAATACCAACCTAGAATTCCATCCCAAATCTTTAATTTCCTATACATTCATTCTCCGTTCCTTCTATCACAATGATACGGGAAACTAACCGGAGTCTACCAAAGGGAAGCCATAAGCTACCTCATCGCCGAGCGGGTGCCACGAACATCTGTTGATTCCTTCAATCTATCGCCACATCGTAATCTGCATGAAATAGTTTGGAGACAACCATGTTACCCAAGATTAATACTTTCCACTTGAATCCTTCATAAGAGATTTCGATTAGTAGGGAGGTTTGGGGGTCTTAACCTACCTCTAGTTTTCTTCTATACCAATGCTAAGAGATTTTCCCATTTTGAAGCTTATATTTGGGAAGAACCCATTTCCATGATCCATACAAGAATCTATTTTTAAAGGAAATGAGTGTAGAGATCTAGGTTATTAGCTCATTTTTGGTGAAGAACATGGGAGGTGGCTTAGAGGGGATTTAGGGGGAAATGTTGCTACCTCATCACTCTTCCAACTCTAGATTACTTGAAACACCCACTTAACGATTATCTAGATGAATATTTGTAGGAGTAATTTCTTAGGTGGAAGGAGGGTTTGAGGGTGTTAAAAGGATTTATTAGGACTAAAATCTCTTTTTTATGCTTTCCCACCGAACTGGGTGGCTTGGATTTAGGGTTTTGAAAAAATGGGACAATTCCCGAAATAATTAAATAGGGAAATTCACTGTGCGATACCACCCAGCGGTAAGTTTACCGCTACAACAGTACTGCTAGGACAGCTAATATGCCACTATGGCGGCTATGCGGTCATATGCGCTTACTGCTATGGCGGTTAGTACACCGATAAAGCATCACCGCTGTAGCATCAATACAACCGCTATGGTGGTCAAGTTCGGTCTGTTCATCCACGTTTCTATTCCTTACGTGATACGTACAACGATCTTGGTTTAGCTTAAAAGGTTTCTAGGATGTGACTAGGTGGAGACACTATTAAGGGTCCATAGTCGTCGTCTTCCTTCGAAATTCACAGTAACGACGAAACAGGTCGTTACACTCTTATCTACGGAAGAAGAAAAAAGAGAGGGTTTTGACCAATAACAATGATATTTGGCACCTTAGAAAAAAAACATGGCAAGAGAATATGTCGTGTAAAGGCAAATATTTACTCAATATTGGCAAGAATACACACACTCACTTCTTCAGAATATAACACATAATTGTCCATCCACGAAAAACACTTCCTAAATAACATTCGAGATGGAACAAATAATTACTCAACACGTACCCGAAGTACTTGATTGGTTTGGGACAGAGAGCACTCAGTTAAGAATCTTTTTTCTTCTCCCCGCAGTTTCTATTCAAGAATACAAAATATCCTGACATGTTTACCATAGTTATAAGTGTGAGATTGAAATTAATATGAACATATACAAATGTTTTAACCACTGAATAAAGAACCCAAAAAAACATACCTGAAAAATGTTTAACCACTGAGATTAAAGAACCCAAAAACATAGCTACAAGTCAACATATAATATCCAAAGTTGTAAACATGATTACTCTTGAACGGACCAGCAAGGGCAAAAATTTTGTATTTAGTAATTGTCTGTTTGATAAAATGTGCCGATACTCGAAGCTACATATCTGGGTAATTTTGGAAGTCCCGAAAAATATGGTCTGTTGTAGCTCTTTATCGCAAAATAGATAGCAATGGTTGAAAGAAGGGTAGAAATGGTGAAGACCAATAGCTTTATGTGGCTAATTCTATTTTGTCCTAAAAAATGCAAATATGATAACTAAAATGGTATAATGAATCAAATAACAAGCTATACATAATTGTATTGGCCAATGCATCTTCTGTTGTTCATTCTTTTGGTGAGATAATTATTAAAGTGCCTTCTCATCCAAGTAAAAGCTTAGTTTTATATCAACATGTTTATTCACTTAAATTCCATACTTAAATGTGATGAGTTATGATATGTTGTAGTTTTGATGATTTGACAAACACACTAAGGACCAGGCCCTTGATCAGGTCCCCTGAGCACTATACGAAACATGACAACTAGTAAAGCTACTTCACGGTTCTGCAGAACTGCAGCAGCACAACTGTATGTTTGCTAGGAGCTACTAGCCCTTGGGAAGTCATTATTCATGGTCACATGTTTCTCACATGCTCTCTATTTGGTCTCATATTTATACAACTTGTTGGACATCATTTTGACCTAACACTTGAAAATCAAAAAGATATATTTTTCTCAAGTGCAGCCGCCACCCCTATCAAGGTGCTCTTAAGAACAAGCCTCAACAAGCCAAAGGACAAGATCCCTGAACTGAAGATACTTTAAGTCCTTAGGTTGTTGAGCCTTTGTTTCTTTGTTCTATAAATTGTAAACCTACTCTTCTCTTTTAAGAAGTTGTTTGTAGGTGGTTGATTTCCAATGGGATTGCTTGTAAGAAGGTTATCTTTACAAGTTTTGAGAGGTACACTAGGCTAGAGTTAGTCTAGGTGTATTAGTTAAAATTCTCTGAAGGTGTTTGCGGGCTGTTCACCCACTTAACCTTTTGAGTG
The DNA here is from genome assembly GCF_019175385.1 of Lycium barbarum. Classification (NCBI taxonomy): domain Eukaryota; kingdom Viridiplantae; phylum Streptophyta; class Magnoliopsida; order Solanales; family Solanaceae; genus Lycium; species Lycium barbarum. The sequence goes on along the minus strand of NC_083342.1, from coordinate 59,817,080 downwards.
GTACACTTGTCTAAGTGAAGGCAATGTGTATTAGTTTTCTTGGCTAGAGGTAGTTGAGAGTTGGTTACAATAGAGCATTTGTAAGGGAGAGGAATTAAGAATTTAATTCCTAGATTGCAATAGGTTGTAATCTGAACATTGCTCTGTTTAATGAAGTTAGAAATCCTACTGAGGTAGGTCGTGATTTTTAATCCCTTGAGCAAGGAGTTTTCCACAAAAAGATCTTGTCTCATTTATCTTTCATTTACCTTCCAGGTCCCCTAGACTGTTCTAGTGATCTCTCAGGTGGTGAACACAAAAAGGGTGAACTGATAAGTTCTATCAATTGGTATCAGAGCGGGTTCTTTCTAAAAGGGTAATACCTAGAAAGGATCCTTGTCATGGCTAGTTCACCAAACATGGAGAAAGGAGAAGTTATCACAAAACCACCAAGGTTCAATGGAAAATGTTATGAATGGTGGAAGGCAAGGATACAGGATTTTATCTTGACAAAGGACCTTGAATTGTGGTACATTATTTGTGACGGTCCTCATGTATTTGTCAAGGATTTTGAGGCTGAAGAAAAGACAGATTCAAAAGAAAAGGAAAAACTCAGTGATACTGATAAAGAAGAAATACAAAAGAATCTCAAAGCCAAGAAAATCCTTATTCGCAGTCTTGGGTCAAAAGAGTATAATTTCATTGCCTTCTACAAAACGGTGAAGGAAATCTAGGATGTTCTAAAAAATGTCTATGATGAATCTAGCAGAACAAAACATCTCAAAATTAAGATGCTTACCTTAAAGCATAATCTCTTCGAAATGAAGTAAAGTGAGTCTGTTCATGATATGTACACTAGATTTTCCTCCATCATTGAAGAACTTCTTTCCCTTGATAGAGTCATCGAGGAGCATCTTTTAGTTTGCAAACTGCTAAGGGCTCTGCCAACTTCATGGGAAGTGAAAGCGTGTACTATTCTTGAATCCATGGATCTGGTAGAACTGACACTCGATAAACTGATCAATGACCTCAAGATCTATGAGTTAGGAAAAGGAAATGAAGAAATCAAGAAGCAAAGATTGAAAAAGAAGAAAGGTGTCAAATCAGAAGAGAAAAGTGACTCAAGTGGAGATGAGTTTGAAATGTTGCACATCACTAAAGATCTGTCAAAGTTAGGAAGCAACATTAGAAATGTCGAAGAAGAAAAAGAGCAGTACCTGGTCCCTAAGGACAAGCTCAACTAAAAAATGGAAGCCGACACCTTGGTTGAGGAAGCCTTAGCTGATTGGGAAGATTCCTCTGATGAATCTGAAAATGGTAAGGATGCAAGGGAGACATCCATGATGAACACTAATAATGAAGATTCAAGATATAACTCTAACTTTGCCCTGATCGCAAGATTAGAAGATGACAAGGAAGAGAAATATATATCTAGATCTGAAGGATGGCGTTGTACTCATTATGACTATGCTAGTCATTCTGAGGATTTGAGAAAACACAAAGGTCAGTCATCACAATGAAACAGAGAGAATGTTGAAAGCAAACCAAGATGTGAAGGACTTGGTCTTAAAACCAAGAAGAGCTTGTTACCTGCATGGACAAGAAGACATTTAGTTCATCCATTCTTCAATAACTGGGGACTCAAGCTTATTTGGGTTCCTAAATTCTGTAAGTAATTGGAGAAATGGTCTGGAGTGAGAAAGGAGCAGTCAACAAAGTGTTGGTAAATATGACTGCTCTAATCGCAAAATTGAAGAAATGGTTAATCTTCTCTCACTCAAGGCCTTGAAGGTGGGAGTGTTTCAAGTGATAGCATGAAGAGATTATGCACTCTTTATGTGAACAAAAGTCGGCAAGACACTCTCTCATGAATTTGAATGTGCATACCAGGCTGAAAGGCTGAATTGCAAGTATACTAAGATAGATCAACTATGGCGAGTTCATTATGGTTGTCAACAGGTATATGTGTGGTCCCTATCAATGATAAATGAAAAGGGCACAAATTCTGGAGCACCAGGTTCATATGATATCAACAATAAATGACAATAAGTGGTGTGCTAAAGATAAGACAAAGGTAATCTATGTGTGCCCTGCCTCTAGAACTCTTCACTATCTGCTTTGGGAAAAGGAAAGACAAGACTCATGTAGATCTACCAAGACATGACGATAGCTGGTATCTTCATTAGGCCTATGCAAATGACTGTGTGTTTAAGATCCTGTTCCTAAGAAATCACCATGAGCTAGCTAAGTGCAAAAAGGTCCAAGCTGAATTGTCTGAAGAGACATGAGTGTGAATCCTTCGGTCTCAATGATCGTGAAAAAGACTTGAAAAGAGCTCAACTCTAAGGGAATGAAGAACTCCTCTTTGGACTTTTTAATAAAGTGTTCTGAAAAGGAACGAAGATCAAAAAAGCAGAGGAAGACAGGGCGTAAGGCTGAGATAAAAATTCAAGCATGGGATAGCAAAGGAAGAAGGTACAGCCAGGTGTCCAAGGATATAAAAGAACCTAGTCCCTTCAGGTCATGGGACCTGAGGATCCTGAGCTATCATTTCAACTTGATAAGGTGGCTTACTACTCAAGGCAAGCACGTTGAACATCAAAAGCTCCTCACAAAGATGACTTCAGAGGATAGAAGAGAGGATGTCCAGCTCAGGGACAAAAGTTCTAAACAAAGGATGACAAATAAGGAAGATTGTCTTCTGTGTTTGCAAACTTGTAAATCATCAAAAGGCACCCTACTTCAGTAGAATCAAGGATTTTCATAAAGGTTTAAAGGGAGACGATGTTAAAATCCTTAAAATTATCAAGCACATTTTTTTTGTATCCAAAGAATAGAAACCAGTTCTTGTTAGAAGACATCACAAGCATGTTGGATATGCTGAAGTCCCTTGAACAAAGTTTTGTATGAATTTAAAGAGCACTCATGGAAAGGAGTTGAATATGCAATCAATGATGTCATCTAAATCCTTGAAACGATGCTTGAAGCTTCATAGATGGTGTCAGTGATGCTGTGGGTGTTCAAATAATCAAATGGATCCTCTATTGATAGCCCGTTGAGAAAAGAGGTACAATGCTGAAGTGTTTTTTTGGAGATATCTAACTCATCCTTATACTGTTACAAGTATGCTCACATGGAAATTCTAGAACAACCTAACATTGGAGACATTACACTCTTCAGAGTTCTTGTCTAAGTTATCCTCAAAAAGGTCAAGGGACCAGGTCCCTATGACTTAGGTTAGTAGTCCTTTCAAGCATGTACAGACTTTTTAATTTTGCCTAAGTGCCATGTCTTTATTAGCTCCCGTTTCTTTTAAGCCAAAACGTCTCTTTTCTCTGAACCGAGCCGGTTGTAAAACCCTTGATCAAACTAATAGAAATCGGTTCCTTCCTCCCATATAAGCCTTTCTACACTCCTCTTTCCTCTCTCACATAATCTCTCAAACCATTACAACTTCATCTCTTCACTCAAAATAGACCATGTATAACCGTGAGTTCTCATTCTCTGTTGGAACATAAAATCAATCCCACTCTCTAACCTCCTAAAGAACCCACTCTAGCAGATCCACTATCATTCTCTCCTTCTCAAAAAGATCATATTTCCACCACCCAAAAACCGAATGTGTCTTCACCTAAACCAGTTGTTCCTGGTCTCTCTAAAACTCAAGAGAAACAAGAATCAAAAGATTTCATCTCTGAATCTACAAAACCTTCTTTTTCTGACAATCCCGACTCTGACATCAATGCTAAAACCGTTACTACCACCCAATTCTTTGGTCTTACGGAAGCATCAGTTGACAATGATGATGGAATAGAGGTGTCAAGTCAAAACAAAGGTGCTGAAATCTATAGGCTAGTAAAGGTGATGCATGAGAAATTGGAAAGGGTTCTAGAAGAACATCCTCAAAAATCAGGAAATTCCAACCCCTTAACAAGTACAGAAGAAGTAAAAAAGTTTCAAAAATGTCGATACTGTGACTGGTAGTTGTGAAAAGGAGGTGGAGTTGTCTGTAAGGAATATTATCTTTGATACTGTGGTTGAAAGAGTAAGGGCGATGTTAGGTGACGCAGCAAATGAAAGTGAGATAGTGAAAAGATCTAGTAAAAGTGTAGAAGATGTTGCGGTCAATGAGGATAGTGATATTGCTAAAGTGAGAAGTGAAAATATGGATGTCTAGTTAGATAATGCTGGTGATAACCTTGATGACATCTTACAAAATATTGTAAGTGATATTGCTGAGAAAGATGTAGCTGAAAGGGAATCTGAAAAAATAAGTATGGAAGCACAAGAGAAGCCTGGAGAGATTAAGAAAAAGGTGGTAGAAAATGAAGTAGAACAGAGGAACAGTGGTGAAATACAGTATGTGAATAAGGGACCTAGTCTCGAGGAACACTGTTTGGACATTGTACCCCTTTCCTCCTTTTATGTATCCCTGGAAGGATGCTCAGGAAGGAAATCTGGTGTTTCAAAATCATCTGGGAAAGGAAACACTACCAAAAGTAATCATATTGCCAAGAAGAAAGTGGTATCCCGGCATAGCAAGAAACCCTTTACTATCAAACTAAGAACTCAAACACAATCGGACTTCACTTTTAAGTCTGACTAAGAAAAGAGTCCAAAGAGTAGAATAAGAGTCGTGAGGCCAATAGACAAAGAAGAGGTGGTGAATGCAGTTGATAAAAAAGGAAAGGAAGAAGAAGAGTCTCATCGAGAAAGAAAAAGTTCGAAAAAGAAAGTAAAATTGAGAAGTAAGAAAAATACTGCTGAATTGCACAAGTCTCAGAAAATCTCTAAATTTCCTAAGAAAAGGAAGGGCGTTGAAATTGAGGAAACATGTCCATCCAAAAGGGAAAAGGTGGAATTCAGGAAGGGACCTGGTCTTTGACTATAGGGACCACTCAAGAAAAACGAAGAGATGTTGGGAATCAAGAATCTGGAAGGACAAAAGGTGCTACTTGGAAGAGTGCTTGATGCTGAAATAATTGGACATCAGGGATTGAATGAATTGATGGAAATCTTAAAAGCTCACTCATCTATTTGAAGGTCCTGCTCTTGCTAATGAGAAAGATGTAGCAGATTTCTTTGCAAATCTAGAGTACACTGCCAACCATACCTTAGTGTGCAGAGCTAGAGGAGTCGATTTCACTTTGGATGAAACTCAGCTGGGTGAGATTCTAGGTGTTCCAACTGAGGGAATGAAAATGTTGGGAAATGACAAAAATGTCAGAGCCTCTGATGACTTCAAAAGTTTCATAGTTAAGATTGGAGAGCAAGTGACCACCGACACTCTATATAAGAAGCAAATGAACCCACAATATTAGCTTCTTTTGAGTTGGTCAACAAGATGGTATTGCCCAGAGCTGAGAAAAGGTGTATTGCATCTAAGATTGATATGTTCGTGATGGAGATCTTGGATGAAGGACACTTAGTCTGTCTACCCTCCATCATGATTGAGCATATGATTGAAGTCGTAAATACAAAAGATGGAAAGCATGGTCTACCTTATGGTTTTCTCCTGACAAAAGTTTTTTATCACTTCAAAGTTGTTACTGGGAAAGCCACTAAAGGAAGAAGGAAACAGATGTTGTCTTTGAGCATACTAGAAGAATGTGACATTGTACAAAAGGAAGGGGGAATAGCGAGCACCTCTACTATCTCAAGTCTCATTGAGGTAAATGAGAAAATCTTAGCTGACATAGAGAGGTTGCAGTCGAAAATGCCTTGTTAAAAGCAGAAAACGCTAAGTTACAGGTTGAAGATCTAGTCCTAGAGAGACACCGATGGAAGATGTTAGACCTCGTATTTTATACGCCGAGTTATTCGCGAAGGAATCTACGTGAGGTAGAAACCTCGGATTTTTAATTTCTAAACTAGACCTAATCGGTTATAAATTTTACTTAGTGTAAAAATGTTATTGGAGATTAGGAATTACTTAATTGTGGGTTAAGTAAAAATTTGTGACAATAATGAGCCAACAAGAGCATCAAACGTCCAAGGTAAAAAAGATGACTCAAAGTCATCTAAAATAAGGCAAATGGAAGACATACAAATGTGTAATTAAATGTTGATTCATCCACTACATTTTCAACATATTGTGGACAATTAAATTTGGAAGAAACATACATGTTACATTCGGCCATAGGGCTGAAAAATTTGAGGAGAAAAGTTGGAGCATACAATTGAATATTTGAGCATCCACTACTTTATGAAAGTATACATTATTTTAGGAGGACATAACATGGTGGAGGGATCACTTCACATTAAATATTGCTCATCCATCTTGGCATGATTACAATAGACAAAGGGTGGTGTATGAATCATTCAACACACATGAGATTGTCTTGTAAAAGAATTGAAAAGAAAGAAGAAGGGAGAGACAAAGGGGTTCAGCCAAGAGGCCTATGGCCGAAAGTTGTGAGAAAAATATTGAGTTTTGGTGTAAAGTTAATGGAGTGAATCATGGTCATGATGGAGCATGTGTTGTGTCCAACTTGTAGGAATTATAGTGAACCTAAATCTAGAGAGAGAAGCATTCGGCCACCTTGGTTGATTTTTGAGCCCTTTGAGTCTTGATCCAAAAATTATTTTCCAAGGTGTTTCAACCCTTTAGAAGTTCCCTAGAACGTGAAGATAGTCTTTGGAGCAACAAGAACCATTTTCATCTCAAATCACAAACTCTAGCCAAGTAGAGAAGTCAAGTTGTCAAGGTAAGATCTAACTTCTTTTGCTTGTATTAAGGGTGATGTAGATGAGTAAATATAAGTTGTATACATGAAATTATGTGTGTTGATGTTGGAACATGATAGTAGTTATGGGGTTATATGTGTTGAAGTTGAAGTATGGTTGTAACTTGATGAACATGAATCGCATGCATAAAATCATGAAAGTTGGTGTTGGAATGTTAGTTGGCCGTAGGGACTGTTTTGGTGGAATTAATGGATTGATTTTCTTTAATAAATATGGTTGTTACTATCATAGATCTCATGGTAAAAAGAATGAAAAGAACTGGAAGGTTAAAGGTGAAGTTATGTTAGTATGAAAATGATTGAATCTATGATTTTATGTGAAGTGATGTTGAAGCATGTTGAAACCGTTTGTGGACTGTTTTGTGAGGATGTTAGTGAACTGTTTTTACATGATATTTTGATTGTTATTATCATGAATTTTATGATGGAATGAAGGTGTTTAATGGTTGGAGTTGAAATTAAAGTCATTTGTGAGTTGTTGTAAGGATTGTAGAAGTGACGATGTAGCTTAGTTGCGTATGAATTGATGTTGTACTTGTCGTGTGGATAGCTGGTCATAACTTACTGAAATTATATGAAAATAAGACATGAAATAATGTGTAAGAATCATATGTGGTTTTCTTAGTATGTTCGTAAACGTTTGCAAGAATTCCGAACATTGTTTAGGGACTGTGTTGTTGGACTGTTTTGGATATGTTGTGGTAATGGACTGTTTTGGACTTGTTGTTTTCATCAAGTTGGAAAAATTAATTATAGTTAAGAGTATACATCATGTTTTCATAGTGGTTGGGCTGTTATAGAATCGTTTCGACGAAATAATATGACTATAGATTAACAAGAATAAATTGGATGTGTCATAATAGCATGTACACTATTATCTAGTGTTGTAAGGTGCGGGCTGTTTTGACACGTTGTTGTTATTGAACTTGGAAGATTAATGATAATTAATATTATGCTTTGTATTGTATGTTGGAAGGGCTGTTATAAGTTGTTACATGCAAACGTTAAGGCTACGAACTATTAGAAGTAACTTGAGAATGTAGTAGCCGTATGTGAATCGTTATTGCATGTTGTGAATGTGGGCTGTTTGGAATATTGTGTGGGCTGTCCGGATTTATATTGAACATATAATTATTGACGTTGGGCTGGTTATATGTACTTGGTTTGGATACAAGAGCAAACGACGCCTAAACATCTAGAAAGGAGTTACTAACGTTAGAATACGTTTTGACTCTCCGCGTAACTTAAACGTAGTTGTTGACATCTTAATATAGGTTGAGATATTATTGGGCAGCGTATACATATTGTGAGACGAATAAGCGCTAAAGGTATGTGAAGCTAACCCTTCTTTCTTTTTGGCATGATCGTTGTGAAATGAATATACGATATATATACGATTTCAAAGGAAACTCCTATTCCTAGAGCCACTAGGATGGCTATTGATTTTGATTCCTATAACTTATGTTTTGATTCATCTATATTAATGTGTACACATGATTTCAAAGATTCATTTTGATATAATCCACAGGGACATCCGAAAGGTATATGAGATGACTATTATTTGAAATTGCGAAGGATGGTTCGTGTTGACTATTCTATTGAGTCTTTAAAAATGTTTTGAATTGCATATAGTTTCTCACTACTCTGCTCGTGCATATCTCAATATATCTTTCACCGAGTCCCGGGCCGGGTATGTTATCGTGCACACTTTCACTGTATTGTTCGCCGAGTCCCTCATTAAAGGGCCGGGTACAATATATATATATATATATATATATGTATATTCTGAAGTTATGTTGTGTTATGAAGTTATGCTGTGTTACGGAGTTATGCTGTGTTACGGAGATATGCTGTGTTACGGAGATATATATTATATTCTGAAGTTATGCTGTGTTATGGCGCCAGAGACGGGGTGGCGACCATGTTCACCGAGTCCCATAATGGGGCCGGATATGATATATGATATTGACATGCATGATTTATATTTCGAAAGCAAGTACTTGGTATTCGGGTTATTGTACTCATTTTCTGTACTTCTTATTTCAATTATGATCCCATTTTCTGTATTTCATGCTTTACATGCTCGGTACATATTCCGTACTGACCCCCTTTCTTCGGGGGGCTGCGTTTCATGCCCGCAGGTGCAGACATTCGTTTTGGTGATCCGACAGCTTAAGATGTCCCCTCTGCTATTTGGAGAACTCCATTGTTCCGGAGTCCAGAATTTGGTACAAATCCTTCTCGGATATATAAATATATGCCTATGTGGACTAACGGTACGACGGGGCCCTGTCCCGTCATATGTTATGTTACTATTGATACTCTTAGGGTTCTGTGGACATATGTGTGGGTTGTGTATGGGTTCTGTTCAGCTGTGTCTATACGATGTGCTGTGGTATGATGTTCGTATATGATGGCGGCCTTGTCGGCTTGCATATGATATTATTATATGATGGCAGCCTTGTCGGCTTGCATTTATATGAATATTTATGTGACAGTTCTGAGACCATGGTTTGGTCATTATAAGATCCATATTGAGTTTGATGTGAAATGAACATATAGCTAAAGAGTATGTATACGGGTGTCCATGTCGGGCACCAGTCACGGCTTACGGGGTTGGGTCGTGACAGAAGAGGCTGCCAAGTTAAGGGGTGAAAATGAAAATCTGCAGCTGAAATTTGGACGACTTCAGGAGCAGATCTTGAAAAATCATAGAGCTACAGATGTCAAGATGGATATGGTGCTCAAAGCTTTCAACCATATAAAACCTGCAAACACATGATCCATCTCCTTTTATCCTTTTTGGTCCCCTTGCCTACCCCTGGTCCTAATTCTGTAAAATCTCTTTTTGGCTTTTATCGATGACTATGGCACTATGGAAACTTTATTTTTTTATGTTTATGCTTCAATTGACTGCTACATTTCAATGACAATTGCTCTGTTTTGTGCACATGTTTTCTCCTTTATTTGTTCTGGTTGTACTATTACTATTCATTCTAAGTTGCCCAAGTGGTCTGAGTTAATGACTCTGAACTTCTTCAGGCTTGTGCTAATCTTTATCTCTTTTTAATGATGCCAAAAGGGGGAAAATTGGTGGGTGGGATATGGATGGTATACACTCAAACACACTCAAATTGATGCTGATACTCTATTATTTTTTACTACACTTGATGTTAACGGGCCACAGTCTCAAGGGGAAGTCCCAAATGAATATTGCACAACTGTGAAATGAAATGGGGATACAATCAAATTGGGGCGCACTTGATGTTAATGGACATGCCCTCAGGGGGAATTTCAATTACAAGTTTGTCATCATCAAAAAGGGGGAAATTGATGAGTTATGATATGTTGTAGTTTTGATGATTTGACAAACACACTAAGGACCAGGTCCTTGATCAGGTCCCTGAGCACTATACGAAACATGACAGCTGGTAAAGCTGCTACACGGTTCTGTAGAACTGCAGCAGCACAGCTATATGTGTGCTAGGAGCTACTAGCCCTTGGGAAGTCACTATTCATAGTCACATGTTTCTCACATACTCTCTATTTGGTCTCATACTTATACAACTTGTTGGACATCATTTTGACCTAACACTTGAAAACCAAAAAGATATATTTTTCTCAAGTGCAGCAGCCACCCTTATCAAGGTGCTCTCAACAACAAGCCTCAGCAAGCCAAAGGACCCGATCCCTGAACTGGAGATGCTTTAAGTCCTTAGATTGTTGAGTCTTTGTTTCTTTGTTCTATAAATTGTAAACCTACTCTTCTCTTTTAAGAAGCTGTTTGTAGGTGCTTGAATTCCAAGGGGATTGCTTGTAAGAAGGTTATCTTTACATGTTTTGAGAGGTACACTAGTCCAGGTGTATTATTTTAAATTCTCTGAAAGTGTTTGCGGGCTGTTCACCCACTTAACCTTTTGAGTGGTACACTTGTCTAAGTGTAGGCAAGGTGTATTAATATTACACCTCGAAAATTTTCACGTCGTTTGCGTTGTGAGTAAACTAACGTAGGCTCAAAGGGGTCATGGAACCCTTATAAGGTTAAGGAATACTATTAACAAGTGTTAAGTAAGTGTCTAAAGGTTCCGGCATCAAGCAAATTGAAGAAAATAAGTTTGTCAAAAATTTGGGAAAACGTTGGCAGAATTTTGGACAGAAATTTTAGGTCAACTTCAGAGAGGTATATCTCCTAGTATATTAGGATTTTTGAAGTGAAACAAAAGCCTAAAATGAAGTTCAGGAAGTCTAATTTCCAATACAACAATCCGCGCGTCGATCCAACATTGGGATCAAACGTTATAAGCATTTTAAGACAGACAGTCAGAGTAGAGGACTAACTCCGCGCGAACTCGCCCTGAGGTGGCGCGAACGCACAGAGAAAATAGTAGGTCGGTGCAAACCGACTCTAAAATATTATATAAACGGGGTTACCCCTTATTTTCATCCAATAACCCCTGGAAATCATCCCCAACCCTCTAGAACCTTCTCCAAACTTCCGCCCATAAAATTTTAGCCCGAATCAAGTGTAATCTCCGGATTTAGGTTCGAACAATGTATAGTTGCGATTATAATATAGTATTAAGGGGAAACTTGGCTTGAAATCAAGGTAAATATTGAAGATATTTCGGTTCTAGCGGGAGCAAGGTATGAATCTTTCCTTATTGATATTGATTTTTGTTTATTTACGAGGTAAGCTATTAAATGATCGTATAACGAATTTGTTGGTTGAGAAATTGGATAAACATCGTGTGGGATGTTTACGGAATATTTTAGTATGGATGATGATGTTGTTGTGTTGGTTGTTGGTATTGTGATTTCGGGCTAGAGATATAAACAGGAGAGATGCTGCACGATTTTCGGCCGATTCCAAAGTGATTTAATTTGAAAGCTTAAGACAAGCATACAACGATAAGCCTAACGATAGTATGAATTCTCTTGAATGTAGATTTACGAGCTTGGGAGGATAAACATTAAGTAGTTAAGGAGACTAAAGGTATGTCAAGGCTGGCCCCTTTCTTTCTAAAGGCATGATTCTCTTCTCTTGCACCCATACATGTTTTCCATAACATCCTCATTCTCAGAAGTTTGTATTTCATGATTTTCAAAGTTCCTATGATACTAAAGATAGATGTTTTCTACGATGATAATGATAATGATGATGATGATTCCATTATAGAGTTTCCAATTTTATGGTTCTGATGCTATTATGAGATTATTGAGCTTATTTCATGATCTTCTTGATTTTATTCATTGTTGTTGATCTCACCTTATGATAATTGTTCCTTTAAGGTGAGACGTAGAGATGATAAGTGTTCCATAATAAATCGGAGGCTACTGACCTTACGTCACTCCGATAGAGGTGTGGCTTTTAATTGGGCTCTTATGCATGCTTGATATATATATATATATATATATGTGTGTGTGTGTGTGTATGTATCTTAATAACACCGTGCCTACATGGCCGGGAAGACACCACTACAGTTGGCGGCTTATGGATAATGATAATAACACCGTGCCTACATGGCCAGCAGACACTACTAGTGGGCGGAGTGAGATGATTACCCTGGACGAGGGAGGCCCTAACATGGGCTAATGATGATAACACCGTACCTATATGGTCGGGCTGTTTGCTTATATATATATATATATATATATATATATATATATATATTGTTGTTTTGAAAATAAAAGTTAGCATGCATGGTATCCACCTTACGAGGCGATCAGGTTATCTTTATTTCATGTAAATGTTGCACATCTCGGGTTATGTAACTATTCATGCCTTACATACTTAGTACACTATTCATACTGATGTCCTTTCTTGTGGACGCTGCGTTCATGCCCGTAGGTTCAGGTAGCCAGACTGGTGATCCAGCTTAGTAGGTCTTCTACTCAGCCGCAGTCAGTACACACCACTTGATCCGGAGCTGTATTCCTTCTTGGTAGGCTATTTTGACATGTGCATAGATGGGTATGACGGGGCCTTATCCTGTCTTTTCTATAGTTCGTGATCCATAGAGGTCTGTAGACAGTTGTATATAGTTGGGATGTTGTGTAGCCTTGTAAGCTTTCATTTTTGTGTACACCATATGTAGTGGCCGAGTCTACTTGCACTGTTATCCTTAGCACGTATGTTTATATATATGCGTGGCTTGTGAGTTTTCGATGCAGAGTCTGTTGTATTAACCTTACAGGAGATGGTATAGTTCAGTTATTTATGGGTCCCCAAGTTGCTTAGTGAGACGTAAGTACGAGTTTAGGGGTGTTTGGTCAGTAGTGGTCGGCACTCGCCATGACTCTTCGGCTTAGGTCGTGACAAGTTTGCTTGGCTAGAGGTAGTCGAGAGTTGATTACAATAGAGAATTTGTAAGGGAGAGAATTTCCACGTAACTATCTTGTCTCATTTTCCTTTCATTATTATCTGTAAAACTAATTCAGGGATCAAGTCCCCTAGACTATTCTGGTGATCTCTCAGGTGGTGAACACAAAAAAGGTGAACTCATAAGTTCTATCAAAATGGAAATGTTTGTCCTTAAAGCTTCTTCACATCCAATAATTACAGATGGTTTAGAGTGTGTAGATAAATGATTGCCTAAAAGAAAGTGGATACAGCAGCCAAAAAAATACATGTATTAACACTTTTGTCGATTACAACAATTGTTATTCTAGTCAATTTGCTCAGCCTAGTGTATTAATTACTCCTTCATCCCATTCTGCTTCTTAATCGTTATACCCTCTAAGATGATAATATTAAGGCGATATTTTTTACTGTCATCAAGTTATCAACTGATGCGTCAAAATAGTACAATTATAAGATATTCAAAACAACAGGATATATGTTGGAACTTAGCAATTGACTCTCAATAAATATTTAATGTCAATAGAAGTGTGCATACATTTATTTCTACAAGGGAAATTTTTGAAAAAAGATCTAGAATAGTTAAAGACAAATTCAGAAGGACAAAAAAATTGATGGAAAACAAACACAATGCATCTTTTACATGGAAAAAGTCATGGAAATATGAGTCATGATATCAATATATTAGTAGTAGTAAATAATTGCTGAAAATGATGTTGTTGTCTGGGTTCGAAGCTAGGCACGCGAAAGGGAGTATATTAACTAACTTTTAAAAGCAACGGCTGAGATTACATTTAAATTAATGAGTAGCAAGGGCCAGGATCGTGCCACATCAGCGTTAGTTTGTTATAAGGTGTTAGAGGAGAGAGAAGAAGGCAACGAAAATCAGGTTCATTTCCTTCTTCCTCAAATTCTCTTCTTCATCAATTTCTCTTCTCCTTTTTCTTCTAATCTCTTCTCTTCTTCAATTTTGCAGATTCATCTCAGCAATGGCGAATTGATTCTATCCATTAGTATAGTTTAATTCAGTATTTTCATATCTATTATTTGAGTTCCATTTTACAGTTTTTATATATAAAGAAAATTGTCCCAAAAAAGTTGTTGTTCTTCAATTTGTTTGGTTAATTGCTTGAATTAGATCAAGATCATTACATTTGGCATCAGAGCAGTCAATTATATGGCGTGTGGGTTGACAAATGGCTGAGGGTATTCACTTGCAAACGATGGATGCTAAAATAACTCAGCATGAAGAAGTGTTAACTGAGCTAATTGCAGGTCAATAGACTCAAAGGGGCGTATAGGGAACATTGGAATTGATTCTCTCGAGGTTGACAACATTAGAGAGATCTAATAGACCTCAAGGAGATGGGATCCTACCTCGACCTGCTCAGGAAGATAGACCAAACAGACCTCAGGTTCAGGAACAAAAGAGACCTCAAGTTGCAGCTCAAGCTCCTATTCCTAAATTGGTGCTTCAAACATTTGAAGGTCATGAACCTAAGGTATGGATTAGAAAGTGTGAAAGGTATTTAAATTTATATAGAACTCATGATAATCAAAAAGCATAGGCTGCTGCACTTTATATGGATGGGATAAATGAGATGTGGTATCATTCATTGGTGTTGAGTAGGGAAACTATTGATTGGACTGAGTTTAAAGAAGAATTGATAGTAAGGTTTAGTGAACATGAGATGTGTAACACCTCGTATCTTAGAACTCATGTTAGACTCGTAACGTTAGAGTTTTAGAGAAAAATTTGAAAGTTTGTACGTATTACGAAAGTGGTTGACCAGCCTACTTTGGGCAGCGATAACTCCTTGATTAGTTGGGAATTTGGGAAAGTACCCTCAATGAAAGTTGTAGTACGTATAAGTACATTTCTAATGATATAAGGACCAAGCCAATCAGAGATCGGAGCAAGGAGATATGATCGTCTCAATATGGCTAATAGTAAGGTACTTAAAATTCTATAGAATCGGCTAAGGTTTCAATACGTCTGCCTTCCAGTCAAATTTCGTGCAAATCCTTCGGGAATTTGAGGAAACTTAAAAAATGCAAGTTGTAGCCCTTTGAAATAGCTTCCAACGGTATATTGTGAAACCCAAACAGAGCTCTGTACAAGAAGTTATGAGCATTTTACCGAACACTGCGTAGAATCGACACACGGGGCTCGTGAGGGTGAGTGAGAGCACGTGCGATGGCCTCGCATCGCGGGACGATCACGCAACTCCGAGTAGTGACCTACAGACTATCGCGCGATGCACCCGCATCGCGGACCCATCGCGAAACAGGTTGATTTCGGTTTAAAAGTTGGGATTTCGCTTTTTAAGTTATATTTAAGCTTGGGGTTTATTTCCCTAACACCTCTAGTCACGAAAAATTACCCTAAAGTCAGGAAGAACAAGTCTCAAGCCCCAAGAACCTTCCAAGGTAAGTTTTATCACGATTCAAGGTTGAATTCAAGTTCCTAGTCCCTTTCTAACTTGAGTAAACCTTTCCAACTCAATTCTAATATACACTCTAATAATCTAAGCAAGAAATCATTGTTCCTAAACTAGGGTTTTCAAGAAAACCTATCCCAAGGTTCAAGAATTCAAGACTTTGGAATTCTTCTTCAAATATTCAGACTTTTCTTCATGTTTTGGAGAGATTAAGGTATGTAGAGTTACTATCTACGTCTAGGAACATCATTGTTCTTCCCCACGCCTCCTAATCCATAAAGTATGAAACTTTACAAAACTAGGGTTTCTATTCTATACTATGCTTATGATAACCCTAGGTCCATGTCTATGACTATATTATGTTTGAATTGTTATTATTCTATCATTGTGTTCTCGATACTCATTATGATTATTGAGAATCTGTCCGTAATCCATGAAAACCCATATTTTGTATTCCATGGGTCCTTGCATGCATGTTTTTGACAAAGAATGATTATTTCATGAATATCCTATATGTCTACAAGGTTTCATGCAACCATATTATATAATTACTTTCATGCTATGATACAAGATACATACATACTAAATACAAGTTATTTCATGAAACTGTGTTTACAAGTTATTTCGTGAAATCATGATTTCAAGACAAGTACAAGTTAATTCACGAAAATCATGGGCTTCTTAGACAACTATATTATGTTTATGTTTTTGGGAGTTGCACAAATTATCGAGAAGGCTCAGATAGCCTGAAACTACGTAGCCACCATAGGACAAGGATCGCTCCGCCCAGATACGACGATACCCTAATTTTACACTGAATACTCTGGCAAGGTATGAGGGCTCTGGTGGTCCGGCGAGGTACCAGACTTCACGTACCCACATGGTGATATCACATGTCGGTTTATGAAATGATCTCCCTACTTATCATGTTTTACTTATGATATATATATATATATATATATATATATATATATATATATATATATATATATATATATATATATAATCATGCTCATGCTCATGTCCAGGTTTTTAGTTTCAGTTTTTATCATGTTATTTCATGTCCCGTGTTATTTCATTCAGTTGCTTTATATACAAGTACATTCAATGTGCTGACGTCCCCTTTTATTGCCCGGGGGCCTGCATTTCACGATGCAGGTACGTATTTACAGGATGCTGCATCTGCTCAGTAGGATTTTCTCATATCAGCTCATTGGTGAGCCCTATCTCATTCAGGGTTTAGTCATTTATCTTTATCTTACTAGTCATGCATTTAAAGGTATGCTAGGGGGCCTTGTCCCAGCAAGTACGTTTTCCAGTAAAGATTCACGATTAGAGGTTTCGTAGAATAGCCAGTTTAGTTATGTTAGACATGCAAGGTGTTTAGCCATCTTTGGCTCAACTCATGTTATTTTCGCATTTATGATTTAAACAAGTATTTCATTAAATTATTATGACATCTCATGTTTTATAAAAGCTCATCACGTTCATGCTATATTTTCCCTCATGTATGCCTCATGATGATTCAGCAAGCCATGTGGTTCGCTCGGTCACATGCAGTATGTCACCGAGTGACGTGTTACGCCCAGGCCATGGTTCGGGGCATGACAAAGCTTGGTATCAGAGCCTAGGTTCAAGTGTCTTAGGGAGTCTATGAATCCGTGTCCAGTGGGGTCACTTTTAGATGTGTGTGCGCGCCACACATATAAACAGTTGACCACCAAGACATTTAAGTTGTGTCACGTCTTTCAACTCTAGATCGTGCAATAGAGCTAAGTTCTCAAAAGTCACCCGGACTCTTGTGTTGTTCCCCATTCTATCAAATATGCCTCATCTCAGTGGATGAGGAAGATGTAAAACTAATCATTATCGATGTATTGCTTTCAGATAGAGTTACCAGGAGTTATTCTGACTCGTGCGCATTGCGTTCTTTCAGAAAATGTCTACTAAGAGAAAGGCAACTTCGAGCCCGAGGGATACCATTGATGGGACCCCAGAGACGAACTCTCAGACTCCGAGAGTTCTAATTTTTCAATTCTGCGACCGTAGGTCATTAGGACCTGCTTCAAGTACCACTAACGTCCCAGCTCAGACCAATGTGAGGAAGAGGGTTTTCATAATCCTATTTGCTGCAAGTGTAATAAGAGACATCAAGGGGTGTGCCGCTATGGCACCCATAGATATTTTGAGTGTGGCCGGCAGGGTCACTATCTGAAAGATTGCTCACCAGTGAAACAGGATAACAAAATTTTTTCGCACCCCATTTGCAGTAGGTGTGGAAAAATACATGCAGGAGTGTGTAGGATGGGTTCGGATGTGTGTTATAATTGTGGTCTCCAAGGTCACATGCAAAGAGAATGACCTTCAGTCAATTACAATAGTAAGACTAAGGATGGTGGTGCAATTCCTTTTCCCAGACCAGGCATAGCTAATTCAACAACACCGTTCGCAGCCCGTAGTACTCGGGCAATAGCAGACCAAGGCACTGATAGGGATGAAGTATTAGGATTAAGTGGGGATCAAGCACGTTATCATGATATGGTAGATCACCAGGAATCCGATGTGCCGTCACATGTGTCATAGGTATGCCAATAATTTTCCCTCATTGTCACATATGAGATATTATGCCCTAGATCTATTATGTCTTATGTGGTTATTGTGTAGTTGATAGTTCAGATTTAAGACCCTACAAGGTAACATATTAGGAAGTTAACTACAGCAGGCATAAATTGTCCATGGTAGTTTTAAGTAGGAAATAGCCTAAGAGCCAACCACCTGTAATACTAGAAAGTATCAATTTTTTTCAAAGGTATATATATATATATATATATATATAGATATATATTTCCATATGAACTATGTATATGACTAAGAAGGGACTGAGTGGGATAATAAAAACCACGAGCAGACGATATTGAATTTTTAGGGATAGTTTTAAATTATTTAAGCTTATCAAGATCAGACCTAGAGAGTATGATGTTAGTAAGTTACTATAAGAAGCAGCTATTACTATGAGATAAAAGATATGACAATTCCCTCTTAGGTTATGTGATTAAGTATTTATCCCCGATATGTATAGTGTAATATAATTTTGAACTTGTATAGGGAGTTTGGGATTAGTTGTTCCAATTTCTCATTTGAGAATTTGAGACAGATAAAATTTCCCTAGGTGTGATCCGTGTCTATAGTTCAGAAATATAGTATACAACCCTAGAATAGAGTCAGATAAGGAGGAAAAGTTAGAAATAACCCTATGCTTCACTTTAGTACTCAGAGAAGAAGTGATGCTAGCAAGTGGTTAACAGAAGCATAGTAAGTAAGTTTGAATAGATACAATGAATTAGAAATTTTCAACAGAGTCAGTAGAAGTACAATTTGAGTTACTAAGTAAAGTTAGAACTACTAAGTGGATAACTGTCTCAATACACCGAAGGCGTGTTAGAACCCAAAGGGTTTAAGTTAAATTTGAGGTATAGAAATTGGTGAAAGAAGAAAATCATCTAAGCAGTAAGAGAGCAAGCTACAGAAGAAGAGCCTTTAAGAATTATCAGAAAAGAGTTTTTCCTCAAGTCTGACAAAGCTTGCCAGTTATATACATTAGAAACCCGTTCATTTAAGTAATACAATTTTCCCACTAAGTAAGACTTTCTTGAAGTAAGCTAAATAAATGAGTTGTCAGTATTTTAGAGGAAATTAATGGAACCACTAGATGACCACTTATCGCTAACTTAAGGGATCCACATGCTTTAGACGTCTACCTTTGAACTAAGGGGGAGATAATATGATAAGGTGTCGATATAGATGTTGTGTTTCGTATGTTGATAGGCATCAGAGGATAATGTCAGAAGATCATAGTTTCAAGTAGCTAAGATAAGGTGCGTAGAAGACGATTTTTGTTATGCCCGTTGAGATCAAGTACTAGGTACTTATGTTATGAGATAAAGTTCTAGATCGAATAGCGGGTTTTATGGGTGTAACGTTTCTAATTCCAGAATAATTCATGCACTATGTAGTACCAATGCCCAAACGTACTCTACACATGCCTAGCATACCTATCTTATGCCCTTGTTAAAGCTTTACACTCCATGTTTAAGATACAAGAATTAAGACTCCATACGATAGTAAGCTATGCAAGGGAATGTTCTTTCATGTTTCTCACATCCGGTTGTACTCATGTGCAAGGTTAAAGACTGCATTCATGTCTCACGTATCTATCGTGGTTTTATACCCATGAACATGTTCTAGCTTCTAAGTGCTTTCCGAATATGATGTTGATTTTGATAATGATTAAGGAGAAGGTAACACAGTAGTTTAAAGACCAAGAATCCTATGGAATGCCCACCTGGTCCTTGAACAAGGGAAAAATGCCTTAGGTAAATGATTTATTTCAACTCCAAAGATATACTACCTACGTTCTCACGTACTCGTGCCCACGACCGACTTCTTTGAGCATCCACATATAGAAATAGCATAGCAGTAGGGTTGGTAGGTAATGATAAGAGTAAGTCAAGACGGATGTCCTACCCACTATTCTACGTAACTCATGCTTATGTTCCTCTGGCTACTGTTTTAAAGCAGCTCGTAGCTTAGCAAAAAGGATGCCATTTTCTTTTTCAAAGTACCTATGCCCTGTTTAAGTTTAAGGTAACTTTCTACTTATGCCTTAGGTGCTTGACGAACGAAGCATTTATGCCTATGATCCTTTCCTTCATGAGTCTTATTTTATAATGAGGGTGCCGACTTACAGTAATAAGAGTAAACTATGTTTAACTATGTCCCATTCTGTAAGTATAGCTAAGTTCCAAAAGTCATATCTTATCTATCCCTATGTCTCTAAGTACTCAAGAGTGAAGCCTACAACTTATACTCCATTTAAGTCACACTTATGTCTTATTCACACTTCAATATTCATGACCTAATGTCTAAATGTTAGGGTATGAAGCTTTGAAGTACTTATGTAAGCGTCGTGTCTGTCATTCCCCATGCCATGCTACTCACATATTCATGTCTTATGCCATATTAGTCCCATTTCCATGTATACATGTTCCATGTTATGTTCTTCAGTCTGATGTACCCATACCACGTCTATCTTCAAATATGAAGTGTCTGATTCGTATGAATGATCCCTTTCTCTCACTCCTTAATTATCTGCTTACAATAATAAGCAAGGTAAGCCAAGATATTCATATCTATGTTTCAGGGCGAACAAGGTAAGGTTAGAAGTAAAGTATGTTCCAAGTTCATTGTGAGATCCCTTCAGGTATTCTATGGTACTTATCTCAAAAGTATTCTACTCGGATTTGATGTATCATGTCATGCCTACGCTAGAGCTTTATGAATACCTATGTTAGAATCATATTCCTAGTATATGACTCAACTCTATCTCATTCGCACGGACTTGCACTTACATTCAGAGCCTAAGTCGTACTCTTATCTCGTATGTCTATCGTGGTAACACATGAACATCTATGATCAAGTCTCTAAGTGTTCAGATCCTACCTGCGCTCAGTATTCAACCCTCATGTTGTAACAATCATGTTTTTGACATTCAGATCTCATGTTGATGTCCATGTTTACACGTGTTTGTATCTTATAAAAGTTTAGCACTCATGTTTACATGCCAGCCAGTCTTCATGTATTTATGTCCCATGTCATGCTCCTCACGTCCAAGTAATCATGTCATGTTCATGCCTATTTTCCAGTACTTATGTCATTCGTGCCTACGCATTTCTTTCAAACCCCATGTATAGTAATCATGTAATCATTCAGCCAATAATCATGTGTTCAGGTCAGCTCAGTATTCATGTTAGCCACATTCAAGATTTAGTAATTAAGATTATGCCGCATCATACGTATTAAGATACGCTGTGAGGTTTATGTTGATACTTTAGTTAGCTGACAGGCGTTTGGGAAATGTCATGATAGTCAGAATTACGAAGGAAGTCCTGCCATAATTTTCGTAAATTTTAGAGTTAGTAGTAACTCTTAATCATTATTATGAATTGAGGACAATGGTTTCATGACTCTAGTCCATGTAGGTGCTACTCTGTTTCATGTTCCTATGTACATGTTTATATGTAATCACGTATTAAGTTCTCATGATCCATGACCATGTTTTCATGTAATCATGTCAAGCTCTTATGTTTCATGTCATTTTCATCACATTCATGTATTCATGCCATGTCCAGTCCCATACCTAACCATGACCCATCATTCGAGGACGAATGATCCCAAGGGGGAGATATTGTAACACCTCGTATCTTAGAACTCATGTTAGACTCGTAATGTTAGAGTTTTAAAGAAAAATTTAAAAGTTTGTACGTATTACAAAAGTGGTTGACCAGCCTACTTCGGGCAGCGATAACTCCTTGATTAGTTGGGAATTTGGGAAAGTACCCTCAATGAAAGTTGTAGTACATATAAATACCTTTCTAAAAATATAAGGACCAATCCAATCAGAGATCGGAGCAAGGAGATATGATCGTCTCAATATGGCTAATAGTAAGGCACTTAAAATTCTATAGAATCGGCTATGTTTTCGATACGTCTGCCTTCCAGTCGAATTTCGTGCAAATGCATTGGGAATTTTAGGAACCTTAAAACATTAAAGTTGTAGCCCTTTGAAATAGCTTTCCAACGGTATATTGTGCAGTCCAAACAGAGCCTTGTACAAAACGTTATGACCATTTTACCGAACATTTTGTAGAACCGACACACGGGGCGCGTGAGGGCACGTGAGAGCACGTGCGATGGCCCCGCATCGCGGGCCGATCGTGCAACTCTGAGTAGTGACCTACAGACTGTGGCGCGATGCACCCGCATCGCAGACCCATCACGAAACAGGTCGCTTTTGGGTAAAAAGTTGGGATTTCGCGTTTTAAGTTATATTTAGGCTTGGGGTTTATTTCCCTAACACCCCTAGTCACAAAAAATTACCCTAAAGTCAGGAAGAACAAGTCTCAAGCCCCAAGAACCTTCCAAAGTAAGTTTTATCATGATTCTAGGTTGAATTCAAGTTCCTAATCCCTTTCTAACTTGAGTAAACCTTTCCAACTCAATTCTAATATACACTCTAATAATCTAAGCAAGAAATCATTGTTCCTAAACTAGGGTTTTCAAGAAAACCTATCCTAAGGTTCAAGAATTCAAGACTTTGGAATTCTTCTCCAAAGATTCAGACTTTTCTTCAAGTTTTGGAGCGATTAAGGTATGTACAGTTACTACCTACGTGTAGGAACATCATTGTTCTTCCCCACGCCTCCTAATCCATAAAGTATGAAACTTTACAAAACTAGGGTTTCTATTCTATACTACGCTCATGATAACCCTAGGTCCATGTCTATGACTTTATTATGTTTGAATTGTTATTATTCTATCATTGTGGTCTTGATACTCATTATGATTATTGAGAATCTGTCCGTAATCCATGAAAACCCATATTTTGTATTCCATGGGTCCTTGCATGCGTGTTTTTGACTAAGAATGATTATTTAATGAATATCCTATATGTCTACAAGGTTTCATGCAACCATATTATATAATTACTTTCATGCTATGATACAAGATACATACATACTAAATATAAGTTATTTCATGAAACCGCGTTTACAAGTTATTTCGTGAAATCATGATTTCAAGACAAGTACAAGTTAATTCACGAAAATCATGGGCTTCTTAGATAACTATATTATGTTTATGTTTCTGGGAGTTGCACAAATTAACGAGAAGGCTTAGATAGCCTGAAACTACGTAGCCACCGTAGGACAAGGATCGCTCCGCCCAGATAAGACGATACCTTAATTTTACACTGAATGGATCCATCAGGCATGATACCACCTTATACCCTGGCAAGGTATGAGGGCTCTGCTGGTCCGGCGAGGTACTAGACTCCACGTACCCACGTGGTGATATCACATGTCTGTTTATGAAATGCTCTCCCTACTTATCATGTTTTACTTATGTTATATATATATATATATATATATATATATATATACTCATGCTCATGTTCATGTTCAGGTTTCCAGTTTCAGTTCTTATCATGTTATTTCATGTCCTGTGTTATTTCATTCAGTTGCTTTATATACCAGTACATTCAATGTGTTGACGTCCCCTTTTATTGCCCGGGGGCCTGCATTTCACGATGCCAGCTCGTATTTACAGGACGTTGCATCTGCTCAGTAGGTTTTGCTCGTATCAGCTCATTGGTGAGCCCCATCTCATTCGGGGTTTAGTCAGTTATCTTTATCTTACTAGTCATGCATTTAAAGGTATGTTGGGGGGCCTTGTCCCAGCAAGTACGTTTTCCAGTCAAGATTCACGATCACAGGTTTCATAGACTAGCCAGTTAAGTTATGTTAGACATGCTAGGTGTTTAGCCATCTTTGGCTCAACTTATGTTATTTCCGCATTTATGATTTAAACAAGTATTTCATTAAATTATTATGACATCTCATGTTTTATAAAAGCTCATCACGTTCATGCTATATTTTCGCTCATGTATGCCTCATGATGATTCAGCAAGCCATGTGGTTCGCTCGGTCACATGCAGTATGGCACCGAGTGCCATGTTACGTCCAGGCCATGGTTCGGGGTGTGAAATGATGGTATATATAGTAGAAGAATTCAATAAGTTATGCCAAACTGGAACTGTAAATAAGTTGTTAGCTTAATTTGAAGATAAGGAAGCTCAGATGTTAATGAGGAACCCTCACTTGGATGAATCACATTTTTTGTCAAGTTTCACAGGTGCATCAAAAGAGGCTATTAAGGTGGGTGTTAAACTACATAAACCTACTACTTTTAGGCTTGCTATTGAGCAGGCCAAGCTACAGAAAAAATCAATTGTAGTTGCTGCGAGGAAGGCTAGAGCAGCTGCTAAACTATCAGCAAGGTTTAATGATAATACTTCTGCTAAGGCTCCAGTTGCAGCTGCAACTAAGCCTAATAGTTTTAGACTTACATCAGAAGTATATGAGTACAGAAGGAGTAACCATTTATGCTTTAGATGTGGAGAGAAGTACTCACCAGGCCATCAATTCCAAAGGAAACAGTTGAATTGACTGTTAGGTGAGGTGGAGGTTGCAGAAAAAGTTGGTGGTGTAGATGATCCATCCATTGAGGATTTGACCATTGAATGTGGTATAGAACAAGTTGTACAGGAAGCCATATGCATGAGTGATTTGTCTGGTAATAATAGGGGTGTTAACACTATATTGGTCAGTGGTTCTGTAAAGAATAGAAACCTTACTTTGTTGATTGATTCTGGCAGCACACATAGTTTTATTGATGAGAGCACTATTAAAGAAACTGGATATCAAGCTAGTTATTGTCCTCCTTTGAGAGTAACAGTAGCATATGGTAACTATGTCATGTGTACTACTCATTGTAAGGGGTTCATGTGGAAGATGCAAGACAGACCCTTCTAAGATGATTTGCTAATTATACCACTTGGAGGGTGTGTTATTGTTCTAGGTAATGATTGGATGAAGAAGCATAATCCAACGAAGTTTGACCATGAGAAGAACTGTGTTACAATTGGTAGAAAGGGAAACAAGTTGGACTGCATGGTATTACTGAAGAAGGCAAGTTGAACATGATATCCAGCAAAACCATGAGCAAGGTATTGAAGAAGGGTCAAACACTTTTAGCCCATATCTTTATTGTGAATGCAGTAATGACTGAGGAACATGATCTAGTTGACGGAACCATATAAGCAGTACTAGACAAATACAAGGATGTGTTCATGGAACCAAACTCTTTGCCACCTGTCAGGGCCTTGGACCATGATATTCCACTCAAACCAGGTTCTATGCTAGTAAGTTTGAGACCATATAGATACAATTTACACCTTAAGGATGAGCTAGAAAAACAGGTTAAAGAAATGCTCACTAATGGAACCATTCAGCAGAGTCGATCACCATTCTCATCTCCAGCAATTCTTGTAAAACAATGGATGGTACATGGAGATTCTGTGTGGATTATAGAGGACTAAATGAGATCACTATTAAAGATAAATACCCCATACCCATTGTCGATGATTTGTTGGATGAACTACATGGAGCAGCAATGTTTTCTAAGGTTGACTTAAGAGCTGGCTACCATTAGATCAGGATAAAGGAAGAGGATGTGTACAAGACAGCATTCAGAACTCACATGGGGCATTATGAGTTTAGAGTAATGCCATTTGGATTAACAAATGCACCTGCAACATTTCAAGCCTTGATAAACCAAATTTTCCAACCTTATCTGAGGAAATTTATTCTGGTATCCTTTGATGATATACTTATATACAGTGTGTCATTAGAAGAATTTGTTAGTCACTTGACTGCTGTGTTACTCTCTTTTGGCCAAGAAATCAAAATGATCCTTTGGTCAGAAACAGGTTGAATACTTGGGCCATGTGATCACCAAAGAGGGTGTTTCTACTAACCTAACCAAGATACAAGCTATAGTTGACTGGCCTAAAACAAGCTCAATTAAAAGTCTAAGAGTATTCTTGGGCTTGACTGGGTATTATAAGAAGTATGTTGCTGGTTATGGCACCATTTGCAGACCATTGACTGATCTACTTAAGAAAAATGCATTTAAATGTAATGATGAGGCTGAACTTGCTTTCTCAACTCTCAAAATAGCAATGACAACTACTGCAGTCTTAGTATTACTAGACTACTCTAAGGAGTTCATAGTTGAGAATGATGCTACCAATGGGGGAATTGGTTCTTTTCTAATGCAAGGAGACATACCTGTTTCTTTCTTTAGTAAGGTCTTCGCACAAAAACAAAGGGGTAAATCAATTTATGAGAAGGAGTACATGGCATTATTGAGTGCAGTTGATAAATGGAAGCACTATCTATGGTACAAGTACTTTATTGTCAGGACTGACCACTACAGCTTAAAGTACTTATTAGAACAGAAGGTAACTTCAGTAATACAACAAAAAGGGCTCACAAAACTTCTTGGACTAGATTATGAGGTGCAATACAAGAATGGTGCTGAGAATAGGCTGGCATATTCTCTTTCTAGACAGCATAAGGATATGGTGAACAACTCTCTAGTGCATTAAGGTCAGCTGTTGGTTATCAGTATTTTAGTTCCATCATGGATGCAGGAAGTCACTTCAAGTTATGAAAATGTCTTACAAGCAAGAGATTTGATTACTCAACTCATTGTGGACTTGCAAGGACCAAGTCTGTGGCACTATACATCTGGTATTCTCAGAAGAAAGGGTAAGATCTATATTGGAGATAGTGGAAACCCCAGATAACAATTGATTTCCACTTTTCATGATTCTCCATTAGGTGGTCATTTTGGCCAGTTGGGAACTCTCACAAGACTGTCTCAGCTGTTTTATTGGCCTAAAATTAAACAGATGGTGATTGAATTTGTAGCAAGCTTTGATGTGTCTGTCGGGTGCAAGGATGATAATGCAACTTATCCAGTACTCCTGCAACCCCTTCCTATTCCAAATCAAGCTTGGACTTATATCAACATGGACTTCATTGAAGGATTGCCTAAATCCAAGAATAAAGAGGTAATCCTAGTGGTAGTCGACATAATGACTAAATATGCTCACTTTGTAGCACTATCTCATCCATATACTACTGTAAATGTGGCTGAAGTGTTTTGGAAAAGAGTGCATAGCTTAGCTGGAACACCTGAATCTATTGTCACTGACAGAGACAAGATATTTCTTAGAAATTTTTGGCAAGCATTGTTCGAACTACTTGGTACTCAGTTACACTACAGTACAACTTGCCATCCTCAGAATGATGGTCAAACTAAGAGAGTCAATAAGTGTTTAGAGTGTTACTTGAGGTTTCATGACATCAAACAGGCCAACTAAGTGGAAGAAGTGGTTATCAGCT
Organism: Lycium barbarum; assembly: GCF_019175385.1. NCBI lineage: Eukaryota > Viridiplantae > Streptophyta > Magnoliopsida > Solanales > Solanaceae > Lycium > Lycium barbarum. Next base: position 59,789,689 of record NC_083342.1, on the reverse strand, counting down.
GTTGAGTGGTGGTATAATACTAATTTTCATACTAGTCTGCAATGTACACCATTTAAATATTTATATGGATACTCTCCATCTCAGCTATCCTTGGATCCTATGATTGAAAGCATAGTTCCAGCAGTCGAGGCTACTGTCATGCTAAGAAAACAAATGCAGTAGCTACTCAGGGATCATTTGAGTAAATCTCAAGAAAGAATGAAGTTTTATACTGATAAAAAGAGGGATGACAGAGAATTTGCAGCTAGGGACATGGTTTACTTGAAGTTTCAACCTTATAGACAAACGTCCATTGCCTTAAGGAAGAATCTCAAGCTCAGTTCTAAGTACTATGGTCCTTATAAGGTGCTACGCAGGATTGGAAAGGTTGCTTATAAGCTAGCACTGCCCCCAAGTTCAAAAGTGCATCCTGTCTTTCATGTTTCCTTGCTTAAGAAGAAGGTGGGTACAAGAGTGGTGGTGCAATCTGAGCTACCTACTACTGGTGAAGATGGCCAATCCCTTGTTTAACCAGTGGCCATTCTACAAAGACAAATGGTGAAGAAGAACAATGTTGTTGTGATCAAAATATTGGTGCAATGGTCCAATTTACCACCTGAAGATGCCACTTGGGAAGACTATCAGTTCCTCAAGGCTAAATTTCCAAATTTTAATCCCATCCTCGAGGTCAAGGATGTTTTGATGGAGGAGGTTATGTCATGATATAATTATATTAGTAGTAGTAAATAATTGCTGAAAATGATGTTGTTTTCTGGGTTCGAAGCTGGGCACACAAAGGGGAGTATATTAACTAACTTTTAAAAGCAACGGCTGAGATTACATTTCAATTAATGAGCAGTAAGGGCCAGGATCACGCCATGTCAGTGTTAATTTGTTATAAGGTGTCAGATGAGAGAGAAAAAGGCAACGAAAATCAGGTTCATTTCCTTCTTCCTCAAATTCTCTTCTTCCTCAATTTCTCTTCTCCTTCTTCTTCTACTCTCCTCTCTTCTTCAATTCTATAGATTCATCTCAACAATCGAGAATTGATTCATCTGTTAGTACAGTTTAATTCAGTATTTTCAGATTTATTATTTGAGTTCCATTTTACAGTTTTTATATATAAAGAAAATTGTCCCAAAAAAAGTTGTTCTTCTTCAATTTGTTCAGTTAATTGCTTGAATTAGATCGAGATCATTACAATATAAAACCATGGAATAACTGCTAGTTAAAGGAGAAAGAGAACTAGAAAAAGACTTGAATCTAATCGATCCAAAACATAAATCTATCAATTGTGAAAGAGATAAGTAGGGTTTTTAATTCAAACGCACCTTGAAGATACAGAGACAAAAGTTTTGAAGGAATCAAGTGCATTTTTATCCTGCCTTCCACATGCTCTAGAATGCTCGTGCAGAAAGCAACTCCCATTAACAATTTGGAGAATCCCTACACTGAAGAATAGAATGGGGATATCATTTTTCAATTTTTCTACAACTTCCACTATTTTTCCCTTGGTAAGCCAGGGTAGTGGGGAAAATGAAGGAAAAGATTCTGCTATTTTTTTTAATTGGGGTCTAACGACTGAATTTTATATGTTTTAACCATGGGATATTATCCCCTCGCTACTGTAAATATGAAAATTGATTTTAACGATTGGAATTGTTTTTGTCATTATAAGTACACTTATAACGATCGAATTCATGTCCCTTCGTTAAGAAATGGTCGTTAAAAATCAAATTTGTTGTACTTGTATTTGGCCAGTGCATTGCATTGCACATCATTACATTTCATCCTATATCGTCATATGGTTTCGTATTTGTAATTTGGCATGGTTTGTTTGTACTATTGTTGTGGTATAGATCTGATTATAGACTGGACTTGATTGTGGATTAGTCACTCTACCTCGGTTGAGGCCTTAGATTTGTGATTATTGATTTGAGATTGTTGAAACCAGGCAAACTTGTGGTTTAGAAGCTTGACCTAGTCTTATGACTTGGAAGGCGAGTTCCTGTATGATGTATGTGTGGGTAGAAGCCCTTGACATATTGGGATAATGTGATTCGTGATTATGCTTGATTGCTTATCTGCCTACTTGTTGATTTCTTTCTTCATATATATGAACTAATTGTTGTCGGCCTATGATACCTACCAGTACTTGTTGTTTGTACTGATGCTACTCGTGTTGTACTCTTCTTTTAAGTGCAGAGTTTGTTACTAGTTCCAATTCCCGTCCTCTAGAGTGATCTGAGTCTACTTGATAGAGATTCCAGGGTAAGCATTTGGGCTAGATCCACAACCCAGAGACTCTTCCTTTGTATTTAACTGTCTACTCTGTATTCTTGAGACAGTATTGATATTTTGAGATTTGTACTTCCTATCACACTTGTATCTATGTAATAGCGGCTCTTGTACTAGTCCAGACTAGATTTTGGGGTTATTATTACTTCCGCACATATTATTCATATGATTTGAATCTGTTAGCTAAATTATTGTTTATTTCCGCATAATTCTGACAAATGACTAAAATGATTTGGGAATGGTTCGCCTACCTGGAGGGACAGTGTAAGTGTCATCACGATTCACGAATTGGGTCGTGACAAAATCAGGATGACACATCTCGTACCATACCACAACACGTCATAGACAAACTGTTCGCATACGAATTGAAGGACGAGTTCCCACCTTCCGTGGGTGATTAAGATAAAGATACTCAAATACCAATTGGAATTGACTACATACAAATTCGAATGAAGTAGCACGAAAGAATGAAAGAATTGGAAGTTTCCTAAATGTCTCATAGCCTCTCGCAGATAAGTACGGAGCATCATACCGATCCGCAAGAATATACTAGACATGCTCATATACTTATAGACCGGGTAACCTAGGGCTCTAATACCAACTTGTCACAACCCAAAACGAGGGTCAAGCGGGCACCCACACACTCTCACCTGGTGGGCGAACCCTTCCCTTACCCAATGTACAATTTATAAATGCCAAAGAATACTATAAATGCTAATAAGTGTCACGACCCAACCCCATGGGCCATGACTAGTGCCCGAGCTGGACACTCGTATACATACCTGTTAGATATAGTCAAACTGAATCTAAGAACAATATGGAAACTTGCAAAAGAACCCCGAAGGTTCATAACGTCATCATACGTATATATCCAGATAACCTGTCTCCTGAGGAGTCACAACTGATCAAAACATAACATGATACGCAAGCCGACAAGGCTGCCACTACATATCAATACCATAAGCAAGCCGACAAGGCTGCCACTACAGACGAACATATCCATAGCACATCATATAGACACAGCTGAACAAAACGTATACACAACCCACACATATGTCTACAGACCTTTAAGAGTATTGATAGTGAAATATGACGGGACAGCGACCCGTCGTACCCCTGGATAAACATATATATACATCAAAGATCTGTACCAAAGGTCTAGGCTCCGGAACAATGGAGCTCTCCAAGACAGCTGAATGGAAATCCTAAGCTGGAGGATCACCAAATCGAGTATCTATACGTGCGGGCATGAAACACAGCCCCCTGCAGAAAGGGGGTCAGTACGAGATATGTACTGAGTATATAAAGTATGAAATACAGTAAAAAGGATCATGACTGAAATAGGGATCACAGAAGACAAGTATGACATTCAAAATACCAATACACTTGCCTTATGAAATGTAAATCATGCATATCAATATCATATATCATACCCGGCCCATTATGGGACTCGGTGAATAAAGTCATTACATGCCATCCTTGGCGCCATAATCACATCATCATATTATCATATCATCACATCATCATATCGTCATATATATATATATATATATATATATATATATATATATACTGTACCCGGCCCTCTAGTGAGGAACTCGTTGAACAATGCAGTGAAACTGTGCACAAAAACATACCCGGTCCGGGACTCGGTGAAAGATACATTGAGGCATGCACGAGCAGAGTAGTGAGCAGCCATATGCAAACTAAGTCATATCTGAGACTCGATAGAATAATCAAAATGAACTATCATTTGAAAATCAAGACAATAATCATATCAAGTACCCTTCGAATGTCACAATGGATTATATCAAAATAGAACGCCTGAAATCATAGACACGTTTCAAGACATAATAAAATAAGTTCTGGGAATCCAGAACATTAACCATCCTAGTGTCTCTAAGAATAGGAGCTTCTTTGGAGTCATAGACACGTCGTCTGTTTGTTTCATAAAGATCATGCCAAAAAGAAGGAAGGGTTAGCTTTACATACCTGTTATAGATTAATCGTAACCAACTTTGCTTCGTCGCCTCTTTAGCCTATTTAATATGAAAGTAACACTATTGTTAGTAAACTACAACTTTCTAGCTTATAAATCTACAACCAACCACTTATAGGAATCATTTCTTAGTTCATACTTCTTGATTAGGATTTTGATTAGTAAAGAACTTGACGGAAATCGGGCAGCATTTCCTCTATATATCTTGCCTAACCCGAACTTCCAATTAATCTCCGATTAGCACAGCAATACCAACAACAACAATAGCAACCAAATAACCTCTCTTAATTCTTTTTCAACTTACGTCATTAACATTTAAGGTTATACAATAAGCAGATCATTATACTCTTTGTATACGACACCTTATGCACTTGTTTTCTTCCAAATTTACGAGCCACATTAACAGCAACACAACAACAACTACAGCCAATCCCACGATATTCCAGCACACCAACCAATTTATAAGAACCACCAAACAGTCCACATGATGACAATAACAATTTATCCGATTTCCCGCAATTAATTTCGTAGTTCTGTCTCTCAATTTAACTATGACCTGGACGAATTTAAATATATCTAGTAGAGGAGAATTCTTACCTCAATAAGTGGTAAAACCCTCAATTGCACTCTTTTCAATGTAAAATTCTAGTTGGAAATCTTGAATTATATCCAAAAAAAGGAGTTGTCCGAGGGCAAAAATATGATCATCCATTGCCGTTTCTTTTTGCTCCTCCAAATGAAAGTACAAAAATGAAATGATTCATAAGCAGGATTTGGTCCTATGTTCTATATATCAGCCACGTAAGTCATATTCATTAAGCCTTTGGATTAGTGACCAAAATGAGTATATAATGAATATACACGTGCCATTCTTGTATTCCAAGGGATATGACTCATCCATTACCTTGGATAAAGTAATGCCATGTGGCAGAATTTAATGCCATCGTTGGCTTATATAATGCCATGTGGCAGCCCACCATGGACATTTATCCATGGAATCCTATTTAATACTACATTAATTTCTTGATCTCAATTCATTTTAATACCAATTATTTTTAATACACTTCATATACCCATTTCCATGATTATGTGACGTAGCACTAGTCCATAGTCCCTTTTGGTACACACAAAATATTATTCTCAATCACCGTGGTCACACTTGTTAAGTCCTAAATTATTTTGGGACTTCATTCCTTGTATACACCGAGCTTTTGATTTCTATCCTTGGGTATGATCGAATTCTCCGGGCTCGGGTAAATTTGCTCATGTTGGACGATTAAATTTTCTAGTCCAAAAATATGGGGTATTATAGTTTGGACCGTATTTCACTCAAATAAACGTAGAATCTTAATGAAAATTATTTTATCCAATTCACTTGACTTCTAATCCTTTCAATACATCTGTACCATCACTCTAACCACCTATGAGCTTGTGGGATAACCTCGCTTCCGTTACTAATGTCATTTAACTCGCACGCTTTCCAACGCACAAAAATACGGGATGTAACAATAAGTATCAAATATCCTATAAAAGTAATAATTCCGGAAATACATAAACTACCCAAGGAATCTGGTCTGAATAGTACAAGAGCTTCTAAGAATACAACTTGAATAAAAGTTACAACCACAACCTGAATACAACTTCTGTTTAGAATGAGAATTTAACAGTAAAGTCTAGATGAACTCCGTGAGATCCTTGGAGGCTAATTGAATCTCGCTCAAGTACCTGGAACAACACTACACCCCGAAAAGGGGTGTAGCAAGAGTATTATCAGTACAAACAACACATACTGGTAGGCTTCATAGGCCGATAACAATTAGCTAACATATATAAAAGAAAGAAACTGAAAGATAGACAGATAAGTAGTCCAAATGCAGTCACTAAGTACATCCACATAAGTCTTGCAATAATGTGAACCGCACTAGATCTCATTAGTCTACAGTCATGGCCTAGGTGGAACCTCTAGCCCTCAAATCCATTAAGTTTCTAGGTAAGTGATTAACAAGCACGCAACATCTTCAATAAATCAACAACCAAGGAATCAAGGCTAAAATGCACCATGCAATACAAAAAATACAACAACAAGAATCAGAGATGTGAATGGATGTAATATGAATGCGTGTGCGATGCAATGCAATGCACTGGCCAACTGTCTCAGATCGTACACACAAGCTATGGATGGTATACCTCCACGTCTAGTTGGTCATGACCCATGGGGGATCCGTGAAGGCCATGTACCACTTGTCCCGGCAACGACCTCAGTGACGAGCACTCTCTCGATCCCGGCAAGAGACCTCGGGCATCAAGCACTTATTCGTTCCCGTCAAGAGACCTCGGGCAACGTACACTCCTTCCGCTTCGATAAATGACCTTGAGCAACGTACACTCATTCTGCTCCGATAAATGACCTTGGATCACCGACTCTCATCTATCTTTTACACACTCCGTCAAAGACTTTAGAAGCTACACTCTCTCACTTATCATCATCAGTACCAAATCACAGTTCATATCAAAGTGTCATGAGAAATGAAGGACGAAATGCATGTATGAATGCCAATTTCAACAATAATCATGAGGGTGAATAAGCATAACAACATCCGTAAATCAATTACCAATATGAATATATTCCCTAATCTGTACAATGCCACGTCCAGAATAATTTCCCTTCGGACCACATAGGTGACACCAAATATATATACAAGAGAGGCCAAACGAAGTATGCACATAGAAAACACCATAATAAGAAGCCTCAGATGTTTCACTTTCCCTCTTATCATTATTAATATCAAATCACGGCTCGCATCACTGAATCATGCAGAATGTGTAAGAATGATATGCATGTACCAATCTCAAGTGTAAATCACAATCAGATCTCAATCGTGCCACACATGGACACATATCACAATATCAATATCAAGTCAAGTCCTTTCCTCTATCCATGTTAATGTCATGATAATTGAGAGAAAATCATATCATAATCACAATATGGCAACTAAGTACAAGTCCAATATCATACACATGGCACCAAGCCAATAAACCACAAATAGGCAACGAGCCCACCAATCAATCAACAATACCAATCCTAAGAATATCCATCCCAACTTCATACCCGAAGGCTTAACATGTTTTCTCCGTCAATAACTAACTTCTACATATGCTTCGCTAACTGGAGTAAAACCAAAAAGTTGAGTTATAACCTTCCTGGCTGCCGAACTAGAGCCAGGAACAATCAAATCTTCTCCTTGCCTTTCCGGAGAGCCTCCAAGTACTCAAAGTCTATCCATTATCGAATTCTAAGTTGGAAATGAGAAACAAAATTCGACAATCACACCAAGACCTCAGAGTTACAAACCAGACATGAACTCACACATAAAAATCACGTTACAGATTCACTCGTGGTCTAGCAATTCCCAACAGAGGTCTATTTGATCGGGTCAACACCCATGGCCAAAGACCAACTTTCCAAACAATAATCTAAAATGATCTCAAGTGCCTTAGGAACCGAACTGAACATCCCGCCAAGTCATAATCGACCATCCGGACCCCTTAAAATTGATGGATTCCCGGAAAAGGTCTGTTTACCTAAAAGTCAATTATTGGTTAAATGTTTTTCACTTTAAGGTTCTAATTCTCATAAGTCATCATAAAACTTGCCCGACAACCTTGGAAAACATGCCACCCATCCTCGAGGGTCAAAACCAAACTAATAGGGCTCGTGGAAGGGTCAACGAGGGTAAATGGGTCGGAAGCACTGTAACGACCAAACGGGTCGTTACAATTCTTCTTGGGGGAAAGTTCGCTAACCTTGATTTCCTCTATTTACCTTTCTTAAGCATGAATCAATGGTAGAAAGTCTATAGAAGTTAAGGAAGATGATGGGTTTTGACATTTACATCATAATTTGATATTTAGTCTTCCAATATGAGATTTGAGATGAATTTGACTAATCTAAGCATGGAATTTGGTGAATTAATTACAAATAGGCTTGAATCTTCCATTATAGTTGATGAATTGAAAGATTGAAAGTTAGGGTTTATACCCAAATTGTGGGTTTTGACTTGAATGATGAAATTGACCAATTCTTGAGTTAATTTAGCAATCGGGGAGTAATTTTGTCTACAACTTGGGTTTCCTATCCCATCTTTGAAATACCTGTTTTACCCTTGTGGGCCTGTTTTCCCCTTTTTCTTAGTTGTTTTTTATTCGAATGATGGTATAGCAATACAGGTATCATGTTTTTTAAAAATAAATTATATTAGAAGGTATTGCCCTCTGATGTTTTATTGATAATTCTCAAGTTCAGTAGAAAAGGACAAAAGGAAAAGAATAGTTGCTAACCATCCTAGAGTAAAACTACTCCAAGTTGGTTTTACACTTTGCCACAGGAAAAAATGAAAAATAAACTGACTATCTTCTGAGTGAGCTGCACCATATTCTTGAACTTTATTCCTGCTGAATCTTTCTTTTTTTGATCCTCAGTGATGGAATTTAAACCTTGTCAATTTATAATATCTCCTTCCCATAACTGGCAGTGTCTGAAAACTATGATATTCAAGCTGCTCCTCTACATCAAGTGTTGCATTGACCAGGAAATCAACAAGTTGATTTCCTTCCCTGAATATGTGCAATACTTGAACATGTAACTACATCATTATATGCTGAATCTTCTCTACATTATCAACAATTTGCTAAGGATTTTTCCAAAGATCTTCCAGTATGTTTTTCAAGACTAATAAATCAGTTTCCACTATCACATACTATAAGTTGTTTGCCAAACAATATTTCATGGCTTCCTGAATTGCAGCTGTTTCTGCCATCATGTTTGAAGCAATGCCTATCTGCTTAGCCTGTGCATATACAAGATTACCTCTATCATTTCTGATGCAAAAGCCATATGAACTGAGACCTGGATTTCCCTGAGATGATTCATCAGTGTTACGTTTCAGTACATGTTGTGGCGTCTTCCATCGAACTTTGCGGTAGTGAAGCTTTAGTTTGTAATTGGTTAAAAGATCTACAACAGAAGGCCAGTCTGGAGGAATTCTGCATCACCAAGGATACTTCACTTTGACAAGTTGGTGAATTGTTTGTTGAACTTGATATGCCATTCTGTTGTATGATGTATTTCTGCCATGTTTAATTGAATTTCTTCTCTTCCATAATTCCCACAGTAGGATGGCTGGAATAGCTTGAAAAATTCCTTGCAACTTGGAAGGTGCATTGGCTTTCCACCATAATATGATTATTTCCTGCAAATGAAGTCCTTCTATGTTGAAACCTGCACAAGAAGCAAACTGTTTCCAAAGCTTAAAAGCTATTGGAGAAGTTAGAAAAAGATGGGATATTATTTCCTGCTTATTCTTGACAGCACCAGCATCTAGAGACAATATTGATATGCATTCTCTTTAGATTGTCTTCAACAGCCATACACCTTTTCCACACTCTCCAGAGGAAAAAAAACTTATTTTGACGGCAGTCCCTTCAACCAAATGAAACTATATGCTTTAAGGCTCTCCTGTTTGTGTCTAGTTTCCTCCCATGCACTTTTGACTGTGAATCTACCATTTGTTTCACCCATCCACCAGGATTTATCATCAACTAGCAGCAGGTTTGGACTAATGTTATCCTTAATGTAACCAACAGTTTCTGCAGCAAGAAATTCCTGCAGTTTCTGCAAATTCCATTTTCCACCAGATATGAACTCCTTTACTTCTATTTCCTCATCAATATCCAATTCATTATCTACAAAGTATAAATCACCTTGTTTTGTCCAAATATCAAACTAGAAGCTAGAAGTACCTGCTTTCAATTGCCACCATATCTGATGCTCTACCTCTTCTCTAACTGCCACCATTTTCTTCCAAACATGTGAGGATCCTTTGTCTTGTGCTATTACAGAATGCAACTTCTTGCAATATTTGATTCCCATAAAATCTTCCCATAAAGAAATGGAAGTTCTGAAGTTCCACTTGAGTTTTGAAAAGAGAGCTTTTGATATATCATAAAGTGAACTGAAACGAAGTCCCCCTTCGTGTTTTGGTAAACACATCTTATCCCAGGCCACCCAATGCTTTCCTTTAACACCTGTAGTATTACTCCAGAAGTACTTAGCAAAAATCTTGTGCAACTGATCTATGACGCCTTTCATTGAATTCATTGTAGATAGTAAATAAACTGGCATTGTATGGAAGACATGTGCAATCAAGATATATCTTCCACCAAATGACAGTAACCTGTTTTGCCAAGACATTACTCTATTCATCACCTTTTTTATCATATTATCATAATAGACTAATCTCCTCCTACCATAGAAAACTGGACACCCCAGATATGTAAAAGGAAAAGAACCTTTCCCCATGCCAGATTTCCTTCTTATCCCGCTAATAACAGCTACTGGTACCTTTTCATGAACATACAATGAACTCTTATCATTGTTAACAAGTTGTCCAGAAGTCTTCTCATAGTCCCTCAATATCTTCATCATCTTCTTCAATGATACAGTATCAGCTGAGCAAAAGAGTATGATATCATCAGCATATCATAAGTGCTTGATATGAGGACACCAATTTGGCAAAACTACCCTTTAAAGACAGTATCTTCATGTAAACTATTCAAATTCCTGACCAGGTGTTACACCTCGGAAATTTCCCCGTGAACGTACAATGAAAAGTTGCAGGTTTGCACTTTGACCCAGTTGGTCGTAAAGTGGAATACGACCCGTAAAGTGATTTACGGACCGTAAACTGCTATCGTCCTCCAACCTTTCAAAAATTTCAACTTTCTGTCAAATGCTTCAAATGGTTAAAAACGACTTGGAATACAGACCATAAATCAAAATACGGCCCGTTAACTGAGTCATAAATTGCCATGATCTCCACATGCCTTTCTGGTTTTGATATGCTTAAATATTTTTATATCCCATATTTTGTACATTCAGATATTTCAAGATAGTCATAGTAAGTTAAAGGCGAGACTATGTTCCAAGATTATTTTAATGCACAAGTTGTTTATTAGTATGGAAATGTTGAGAAAGGCTAAGGGTAAAAAGGGAAATTCAAAAAGTGGTTCATGGTAATATTGAGGAAGGCTAGGGGCAAGAAGGACATTTCACAAAACAATTTCAAGAAGGTTCAAGAATAAGCCACCATGGTCGTGTGGTGTATGTGGGTCCCACCCATGGCCATGTGTCCATATTTTTATTTGTAGGGCTTAATTATATATATAGATAAGTGGTGGAAAAAAAAATCATAAGACATATTCATCTTAGTCAAGAAGCTTGGAGAAGAAGAAAAAAAGAAAGAAAAAAAGAGAGGGTCATTCGGCCATGGCTCCAAGAATTGGTGCCATAGAAATTGATCAAGGAAAATAATTTTCTTCTAGTATTCCAACTAATTGGAAGGCCCTAATTAACCTTGGATGGTTGTTGAAGCAAGCAAACCATTCATTGGTGCAATATACACCCTAGCCGAGTGAAGAGATGTGTGGAGAAAGGTATGTGTTCAATCTTCTTTACTTGTGTTAGGGATGATTTATGCATGTTGTAGTATTGAGAAATGGATGAAATTCATGAAATATGTGTGTGCAAGTGATGGCCGAATAGGGGTGGTGTTGTGTAGATATGATGAGTTGATTTTATTTAGTATTTTGATTGTTATAGTTGTGGATTTCATGAAGAAAATAAAGGTTTGATGAATTGAAATGAAGTTGTAATCGTTGTGGATTTTTGGAGGAGTTAATGTGATTTAATATAGTTTCTTGTTATTATAAGAATGAAGTTACTAATTTGAAAGAAGGAAATATGTTGTTATTGTTCTTGTTGAATTTGGAAGGTTTCGGGTGAAGTAGTATGTTGGTTGGGTTGTTTTGAATATTATGTGAATTGTTTGAAGTGTTCTTGAATCATGTTAGAATGATTTCGGATTAACACTTGAATGTGAGATCATTGGTGTTAGCTTGACTATATGTGATTGAATTGAATATAAATGAAAAGCCGTTGAATTATGTGACAAGGGTTGTTAATGTTAGAATGTATTTTGGATTGATTGATGAAGTTGTTAGTATGGTGGTTGGTATTGTTGTTGATAAGTTGGCCGAGTTGAATTCTCGGATTATTGTTGATAAATTGGCCGAGTTGAATTCTCGGATTGTTGATTGATCATTTGGCCGAGTTGGATTCTCGGGGATAGTTGTATTTACAGGGGAAATGCTGCCGAAATTTCGGCAGATTATAAATGAATTTGTTTGAAAGACTAAGATAAGTATGTGATGATGAGTCTAATGATTGTGTAAATTCTTCTTGAATGTAGATTAGCGATAGCAAGTTTGGAAAATTAAGCGTAACTAATAGGACGCGGAGCAGGTATGTGAGGCTTACCCTTTCTTTCTTTTGGCATGATCTTTGTGAAACAAACAGACAAAGTATATGTATGATTTCAAAGACACTCTTATTCTTAGAGCCACTAGGATGGCTAAAGTTCTTGACTTCCGAAAACTGTTTTGCTATGTCTTGATATGTGCGTATGGTTTCGAAAGTTCTATTTTGATTTGATCCATAACAATATTCGAGAGGCATTTGATATGACTATTGTTTTGATTTTCCAAAAACAGCTTCTGAAATGTTCAATGAGGTTTCTGTAGTAAAATGTCCCTAACTTTCATATACTAACTCGGATTGCCTCGAAACATGTTTACGATCCTTACAGTGTCGTTTGTGTACGTATTCATCGAGTCTTAAAAATTGTTTTATATGCATATAGTCTCTCACGACTCTGCTCGTGCATGCCTTAATGTATCCTCCACAGAGTCCCGGGCCAGGACATGTTCTCGTGTGTACTCCTCTGCATTGTTCACCGCGTCCCTCTCACTTGCGGGCCGGGGCACGTTATATATGATATGATGACATGATGATATGATGACGGGGTGGTGGCCAGGATGGCATATGATGACTCTATTCACCGCGTCCCACAATAGAGGGTCGGGGCACGTTACATGCACATATGATACATGACATTGACATACATGATTTCATTCACCGCGTCCCTCGATAGAGGGCCGGGGCGCGTTACATGCAGATATGATACATGATATTGACATACATGATTTTATTCACCACATCCCTCGATAGAGGGCCGGGGCACGTTATATGCATACATGATATATGGTGATGACATGCATGAATTTACTCACCGCGTCCCTCACTAGAGGGCCGGGGCACGTTATATGATATATGATATATGATGATGGCATACATGATTTTCATTTATGATTTATGATGACATACATGATTTTCATTTCAAAAGGCAAGTGCTTTGATGTTTTAAAAGGTCATACTAGATTCTGGTAAATCTCTGTTTCAACTATGATTCTCTTTTCTGTATTCCATGCCTTACATGCTCAGTACATATTCCGTACTGACCCCCTTTCTTCGGGGGCTGCGTTTCATGCCACGCAGGTACACCCAGACGAGTAAAAGCCATTATAGAAGATGTTCCAGCGGAGTTGATTTAAGGTCCCTATTTGATTTTGTCCAAAACATTATTCAGAAGTTTCCTAATATGAATAATACTTGAATTTCGAAATATGGCTTATGAAATGTTTTTAGAAGGTTCCGTACTTCAAAAGCTTGTAACTTTCGTAGACTAACTCGGATTTACTAGAAACGTGCTTGTGGTTTACTAATGATTTCAAGAAAACTAGTTTTGTACTAAAGGAAACATAAAGTCGATTTTCAAAACCACTCCGAAGGGAGTGCGATATTTTATTATTTAGACTTTCAAAAAACCACTCCGAAGGGGGTGCGAGATTTTCAAGCCTAAGTCACTAGATGACTTCATGACGTAGCTAAGTGTGCTATATGATATATGGCCTCAGCTCGTGCCTGAGTGAGCTATGGCCTCAGCTTACGCCTGGGTGCGCTATGGCCTCAGTTTATGTCTGAGTGTGCTATGTGACACGTGGCCTTAGTTTATGTTATGGATTTTCTTTAAAAGAGATTTCCATACATTTGCATATTTGCATTCATGCCCGAAGAGGCCATTATTGATAAAGAGCCGGAAGCGGCTGCCCGAATGGGCCACTATTGATGTTGAGCCGGAAGCGGCTGCTCGAAGGGGCCATTATTGATATAGAGCCGGAAGCGGCTGCCCGAAGGGGCCATTATTGATATAGAGCCGGAAGCGGCTGCCCGAAGGGGCCATCATTAATTTGCCAGAAGCGGCACGTGTGTTGCATTGCATTATTCACTTAAAGGAGGTGTGTTAGATTACATTACTTATTTTGAAAATGTTAGTTAGATTGCAATTATTTACTTGAAGCCTGCTTGAGATTTGCGTACATATTTACGTTTCTTCCAGCGAAGGCTGCAGGTATTGGGTTGGTTATGATTTTTTCTTTCCTAAATTATTCGATGGTTATCATTTATTCCCGCTTTACATATTCAGTACATATTCTGTACTGACCCCCTTTCTTCGGGGGCTGCGTTTCATGCCACGCAGGTACACCCAGGTGAGTAGAAGATTTTGCTAGAAGGTATTCCAGCGGGATTGGCGAGCTCCATCTCAGTTTGGAGTATTGCCGAGTCGAGTACCTTTGTTATGGTGTTTTGTATGTGTTAGAGACTTTGCAGACAGTGTCCTGTGGATAAGGCGTCGAGAAGTGCGAATCATTTATAGACGTTAAAAGAGTATGTATTTTTAGATGATTTCAGTTGGTAAAAAGTACGTAATTGATTGAAAGTTTTTTTATAATTTGTATAAAGATAATGACCTCTATTTGGAAAAGTTTCATATGTTTAAAAGTTTTTGAAATGACAGGTTTTCGTAAAGCGAATGTTTAAGGGTTCGCTCGACTCTGAAGGGAGTCGGGTGCCCATCATGCCCTATCAAGATGAGGGTGTGACAAAGTGGTATCAGAGCAGGTCGTCCTAGGGGTTGTCTGCAAAGTCGTGTCTAGTAGAGTCTTGTTTATCGGTGTGTTGTGCACCACATCTATATACAGGAGGCTACGAGACATTAATAGGGTGTCATTCTTTCTTTCATACCTAAAATCGTTCGATAGAGCCCAGTCGTAAGGAATGAAGTCCCTTACACTAACCTTTGATTTCAGCTGAAGAATGATATCGACAAAAGAAAGTGACCGATGATATTGGGAGCTACACAATAAGCAAGTAAGTTATGGTACGAAAGAGGTGTGTCGTATAAGGTAAGAATATTGGAATATGATTGAAATGTAAGATTGGAGGATGAAAGAGAAGGTGGATAGAAAAGTACAACAGAACAGATAGTTAAAGGATCAGGTACGTCTCGAGGTGTGATATATGAGGTAAGTCCCGACACCTTTATACTTTTTCTGGAAATTGGGAGCCCTGTGTGGCTGTGATACGATATGATATATGTGTATATATGTTGGCCCTGTGAGGCATTGTTGGTATTTCCTGCGTGCAGGTTCTGGGATAGTAAGAAGTACAGAGGAAACTCTGCCCAAAATTTTCCGGGAATAAGTAAAAAGGAGAATGAAATATAGGTTCATAATGTGCCTTGAAAGTTGATGCCGATAGGGCAAGATCAATCAGAAAAGGGTAAAGGGTTAGGTACGCCTAGTCCGCAGGATGTAATATGAATACCATAAGGATTGTTTTAGAAGTGAGTGAAGCCTAGCAAGGAAGTAACTAGAGGATATGATGTGATTAGTGTGAAACGGGAAAGCAAATTTAGAATAAGAAGGACTTACAAAGTTCTATAGGGAAAATTTAGGATAAAAGTCAAGTTGTAACGAAAGTGAAAACGAACACAGAAAGAGGAGGAGTTAATTGAAAGAAGATGGAGTCAAGTTAAGACTAACCGCACAAGGTAGAAAGTAAGATTTCAAAGGAAGAGCTCGCAATACAACTAACAACGGACTGCGAATTAAGAGGAGAGTGAAGGCAATGACGTGGAATTATTACCTCGGGAAACAACAGAAAGAGGAAATACTATAGGAATGACTACGTAAGGACCTGGAGTGCGTTATAATGGATTAAAGCAAGTCGACAAACGGAAGGGGTATGTGAAGGACATAATTAACTAAGAGAACACTTGAGAAAGTACTAGGAATTCAGAGTCAGTCCAACATTCGAGGACGAATGTTCAAAAGGGGGAAGGATGTTATACCTCGCATTTCCAGTGCACGAGTATGGCATGTACCTCATCGTAGTAATGGGGTATCGGAGACATCCCAGGGTGCTTTGAAAGGCACAAGCCATGGAAAGTACGTAACAACGAAGAAAACGGGTGAATTACGATCTCGTAAGTCGTAATCGGGAAAGAGTACATTGAAACACGAGAACATGGTCATTATTAGTGTAATAAGTGATAAATACCATGTATGGATAATTTCAGAATATTTCGAGATCGAGCAAATTGAAGAAAATAAGTTCGACGAAAATTTGAGAAACGCGAGATGGGTTTTAGTCAACTTTGGAGGCGCGTACCTCATAGTATATGTGGAGTTTTAAGGTATTTCAAAATCCTAAAATGAAGTTCGTTGAGTCTAGTTTGTAATGCAACAAACCGTTCATTGATAGGACATCAGAATAGGGAATTATAGACGTTAAAAACTGAACTGTCGATGCAGAAACAGCATTCCCGCGGTACCGCTACAGTACTGCAACAGTACCGCTACAGTACCGCTACAGTACTGTAGCTACAGTGAAGCCGACTTCAGCATTCCTTTTTAAGGGACAAAAATCTCATTTTTTTCAGCACAAAAGTTCCCAATATTTCCAGAAAAATTCAGCAACAAAAGATCATTTTTTTTTATCTTGTGGATAGAGAATTGAGAGAGAGGTTCGGGCACTGTTCACGGCGGGGCCACTGTTCACGGAGACTGTTCACGGCTACTATTCACGACGGGGGTACTGTTCACAGCGTCACTATTCACGGCGCTACTGTTAATGTAAGGTTTAATATTTTCCTACATATTTTAAAAGATGATTAGTCTTTGTATGAATTGGTGGATGTGGAAGAAATTGCAAGAGTTGTGTATGTTGATATGGAAGTGGAGTTTGAGCCGTATGGGGCCAATTTAAACTAGCTATGGTAAATGAAGTTTAATTAGTAGTGTGGTTGTTATTATCATGGATTATATGGCGAAAAGATTAGAAAGTTAAAGTTGGAATTTTGTTGATGTGAATATGATGTTGTTTTCGTTGAATTGAAGGAATTTAAGATATGATTGTATCCATATGTTGTTGTTGGTATTTCTGTGTCAACAGGAGGGCGATTGAAAATTTGGGATAGGCGAATGTATAGGGGAAGTGCTGCCGGATTTTCGCTAGATTTTTAGATTATAAAAAACCCTAAATGGGGATATATAAACTAAAATATAGGTTCAATAAGAAATGGGTTATAGAATTGTGGACTAGAAAATATAGTTACTAACGATAACGTTACTTTTATATAAATAGGCTAAAAGGGCGACGAGGCGAAAAGGATCCACGACTAAGTCACTGACAGGTATGTAGAGCCTACCTTTCTTTCTTTTGGCATGACCTTTATGAAATGAACAAATAACGTATATGTATGATTCTAAGGAAAATTCTATTCTTAGCGCCACTAGGATGGCCGATGTCTTTGATTTCCATAAGTACTCCATATGGTTTGATATGTATATACATGACGTTCAAAGATTTTAGTGGGTATATTTCCGAATGTTGTTCGAAAGAAAATCGATATGACTAAAGTCTTTGATGAATATTTTGATACTTAAATATAATCTTAAGGTCCCTATTTGATTTTGTCCAAAACATTATTCAGAAGTTTCCTAATATGAATAATACTTGAATTTCGAAATATGGCTTATGAAATGTTTTTAGAAGGTTCCGTACTTCAAAAGCTCGTAACTTTCGTAGACTAACTCGGATTTACTTGAAACGTGCTTGTGGTTTACTAATGATTTCAAGAAAACTAGTTTTGTACTAAAGGAAACATAAAGTCGATTTTCAAAACCACTCCGAAGGGAGTGCGATATTTTATTATTTAGACATTCAAAAAACCACTCCGAAGGGGGTGCGAGATTTTCAAGCCTAAGTCACTAGATGACTTCATGACGTAGCTAAGTGTGCTATATGATATATGGCCTCAGCTCGTGCCTGAGTGAGCTATGGCCTCAGCTTACGCCTGGGTGCGCTATGGCCTCAGTTTATGTCTGAGTGTGCTATGTGACACGTGGCCTTAGTTTATGTTATGGATTTTCTTTAAAAGAGATTTCCATACATTTGCATATTTGCATTCATGCCCGAAGGGGCCATTATTGATATAGAGCCGGAAGCGGCTGCCCGAATGGGCCACTATTGATGTTGAGCCGGAAGCGGCTGCTCGAAGGGGCCATTATTGATATAGAGCCGGAAGAGGCTGCCCGAAGGGGCCATTATTGATATAGAGCCGGAAGCGGCTGCCCGAAGGGGTCATCATTAATTTGCCGGAAGCGGCACGTGTGTTGCATTGCCTTATTCACTTAAAGGAGGTGTGTTAGATTACATTACTTATTTTGAAAATGTTAGTTAGATTGCAATTATTTACTTGAAGCCTGCTTGACATATTTATTCCCGCTTTACATATTTAGTACATATTCTGTACTGACCCCCTTTCTTCGGGGGCTGCGTTTCATGCCACGCAGGTACACCCAGGTGAGTAGAAGATTTTTCTAGAAGGTATTCCAGCGGGATTGGCGAGCTCCATCTCAGTTTGGAGTATTGCCGAGTCGAGTACCTTTGTTATGGTGTTTTGTATGTGTTAGAGACTTTGCAGACTGTGTCCTGTGGATAAGGCGTCGAGAAGTGCGAATCATTTATAGACGTTAAAAGAGTATGTATTTTTAGATGATTTCAGTTGGTAAAAAGTACGTAATTGATTGAAAGTTTTTTTATAATTTGTATAAAGATAATGACCTCTATTTGGAAAAGTTTCATGTGTTTAAAAGTTTTTGAAATGACAGGTTTTCGTAAAGCGAATGTTTAAGGGTTCGCTCGACTCTGAAGGGAGTCGGGTGCCCATCATGCCCTATCAAGATGAGGGTGTGACAGATACCCCGGACGCGGGAGGCCTGGACGCAAGCTAATGTTATTGATTATCACACCGATCCGATATGGACGGGCAGCTTATACATTTTTCATATATGATATGATGATGAGTATGAGTAAGATAGAATGCATGACTTATTTTCTTTATACTTGACAGTCAGATTCAGATGTTCCATATTGATATCATTCCCATTATCATTGTCTTATTTCATTTTTATACCTCTCATACTCAGTACTATGTTCGTACTGACGTCCGTTTTCTTTGGACGCTGTGTTCATGCCCACAGGTAGACAGGGAGGAGAGCTC
This sequence comes from Lycium barbarum, assembly GCF_019175385.1. Taxonomy (NCBI): domain Eukaryota; kingdom Viridiplantae; phylum Streptophyta; class Magnoliopsida; order Solanales; family Solanaceae; genus Lycium; species Lycium barbarum. Next base: position 59,770,051 of record NC_083342.1, on the reverse strand, counting down.
GACCCAGATTCGTAGTAGTTGTCAGCTGATTTGAGAAGCACTCCATTGTCCCGGAGGTGCTTATGATTATTCTTTTATGTATATAGTCATGTATATGTATTTTGGGCATGACGGGGTCTTGTCCCGTCCTTGCGTTCAGTACTCCAGTAGAGGCTCGTAGATACGCAGTGCGGGTTAGAAGGTCTCACCAGATCACTACTGTATACATATCAATATTATTTTGATAGCCTAAGGGCACATGTACACGAAAGTATTTTATGTTTTCTTACGAAATATGATTTTCCTCCGTTATGAGTATAACAATGATAAAAAGAGCATTAAATGAGTAAAATGAGTGACAGAGCGAGCGGTGCTCGGTGGTTAGCCCCGGGTACCCTTCGCGGACCCTAGCTGGGTCGTGACACCAGGACTTCAGCTGCTATGATGAATAGAGTTGGTGACAAAAGGGCACCCTGGTTCAATCCTCTAGAAGAATGAAAGAAACCATGAGATTGACTATTTACTAACGCTGAATACCAGTTGTTTGAAATCAGCCTCCATACCATGTCTACAACCACCTCTGAGAAACCAAACTGCCTTAGAACTTTTGTTAAATATATCCATGACACCCTATCATATGCTTTTGCCATATCAAACTTCACCACCACATTGCGAAGTTTTTTTCTCTTATTTATATCTCTAATGATTTCTTGTGCTAACAAAACATTCCCAACAATACTTGTCATACCTCATTTTAAACGGGTTAAATTAAGAGTACAACATATTGGAGATTCCTATTTTGCTTATTTTAAGGAGTCGCCACCTAATTGATTTTAAGGTGAATTAGGGCACCTAATTATTAACTAAAGTAAACCTAACTAAACCTCCGTTAATAGTCTGCTTAATCAGTGTGATTCTAGGTAAGGGCTCTATATTATCCTAAAGGGAAGGGGTTAGGCATCCTTTAGAATCCGTTAACTACGGTTGTCCGGCCAAACTTAGGTTAATTAATTAAGGTTAAATGAGGTGCTTAAATTTAAGAAAGTGGCTTATGATACTACTAAGGTGAAAATATAGTAACGCTGTTTAAAATAAGACTTAGAAATATGCTAAGGCTTTTAAAAAAATGCTATTTTAAAACAAGACTTGCAGGATAATTTGGACAAAAGAAACCTCAAATGCCATCTAAAATAAGCTATAAATATTGTTAAGGCTTTAAATAATAATATTATTGAAACTTGCAAAATATGATAATTTTCACATAATTAGAAGCCTTTAAAAAAAAGAAGACTAACCAATTTAAACTTGAGATAAATTATATTATATGAGTATAGTAGTGTAGAAAATCCAGACTTATTTTTTTAATAAAATGCAAAAGGTAATGAGTTTTCTTCTTCTAACTTGATTTAGTTGTATTCGGCTAAAATATGTATAATTTGATAAATCTTGAAGAAATTATTTATAAAAGTTCTTGAATTTACATTTGTGTATTAGTAGCATTTTGAAATTTTAAGATAGTAAGAATTAAATATGATTCCATTAACTCAAAATACATAGTTATGCTATTTGCAAATTAATAAATAAAATAAATATTAGATGCTATGAATAGTTTTGACATAAAAGAAAAATGAAGCTTATGGAATTAATTGTTGGTTTTCCTTAAATTAACTACCCATCACTAAAACTAAGTTCCATACTAATTCCCTTATAATTCATCTAAGCTAAGTAAAACAACAACAAGATAAAGTGTTAGTCAACAACATGAGATTAAATGCACAAAAATGGAATGGAGGAGCAAATGTAGTTAAATGGGCTCAGCCCATTTTTAAGAGATTGCTGCAATCAGATCTGGCATATGGGCCTCGGCCCAGAAAATTCTCTTATAGTGGCTGCGGACTGGCTGCTGCTGTTGCATGGGCCAAGGCCCAAATATTTTTTGTTTTCTTTGCCGCGAATAGGCCTGATGGGAAAATGACTCGAGAATATTATGTTGGGCTTTTAGCCCAACACCGAATGCGGGAGAAGAACGAGTCCCTCGGACTCGTACGCGAGGTTCATGCAAAGAAATGAAAGAAAGAGATTAGTATACTACTAATATACATAAATATACATAATCAAACACATTATACTTGTAATGCACAAACATATAAGACTTGTATAGGTACAGAATCACCAAACATTCATGCGACTTCCTGCTTTTAGCTGGAAGAATAAGAAAAAATGTACTTCGATTCATGCTTTTGACATCATTTTTTTAGCCTTAGACAAAAACAACGAAACTGGAATAATCGCTCCAGAGGATTTCAACACAGCAGAATGGTAACACCTAATCTAGGTGCTACTGCAACTGCTGATAAACTTAATCAAAATCATATGTGAATGCCTCCACATAAACTAGCAAAAATCGAGCTTCATTATGCATCGAAGGATACTGCCTAGATACCACACTCCATTACAGCACCAACAAAACAATCAAGAAGAACATAAAGCACAAGATCATTCACACATCTGATGCTACGGAAATAACAATTAGTTATTGGAAACATTTAGGCAGAAATAGGAGGGGGAATATATGATTCAAACAGGACATTAACCACAATAGATTTATTGGACCTTGCACATTTCAATTTTATGCTTCAGCTCCGTGCATTTTCTATACATTACACAGGCAGCATGATCTTATGTTTAAATATTCCTGAAGACATATCTCTAACTACATGAAAGTTCCAAATAACAAATTAACGGAGAATCCATATCCGCGATACAACATTCAATTACAGGGAAATATTCGAAACAGTTCAAGCCAAATGACTGCTAAATAAGTCCAGCTATTCAACCACCAATAAAGATTCTGTAAGAACTTAGGCAGACTCATTACAGATCTGTAAACAGGTGAACATTTAAACTAAGTAATTTAGCCTTAATGAAAGTCTCGGCATAAGTAGGAAAGACAAAGTAGACATAAATCCCTATGATGAAGTAACCACAGACTTAAAACTCATTTTAGTTCCTCAAATCCAGCACTTACTAATTCAGGCTATGATACAAGCTTCTCATTTAAACCAGATTTAAAGAAAAAGAAAGAAAACAGTGCTCTCCTAGGATCCTATAGATTATTTGAAGCAACACAGAATAAGGAAGCATGAGCAAAAACAAAGCAAAGAGAGCACCAACCCAACTAAATATACTAACCCCAGCCGAATCTATATTTTAGAAACTATTTAATAATACCCTATCTATGATGACACAAAATACTCAAACAGCAGCAAATTCCAACTTGTTGACATACTTAAGACAACATTCTCAGACATACAAAGGCACTCCAAAGAAAGGGGACACAACATTCAGCGAATATTCACCTGATATACATACTAGATTCATATTCCATTTGGCATACGATAGATGTCTGGAAACTGCAGGATATACTAAGAAAAAGGAAAGTATGAAAGTGTCTTAACCATATTTGCTTAAGGGAGGAAATAAAATTTGGGAAAATCAGCCCATTATTTAGACACCCTAGATCAAAGCAACTCCATGATTTACTCCAGGACTACCTAGGCTTCCATTTAGATAACAAGCAGAGGCTGAACAGATTCTTTGGTACACAGTATAACATCAAACTCCTATCTAAAGGGAAATAACATGCAGCACAGCAACTATGACATAATCAACTTTAAGAAGTCATGGTATTATGCCAGACAGCCTGAACATTTAATACAACACATTGAAATCTTTACTAGCTCGCTTGATCAAACAACATCTAAATTTGCCTACTTAATCAATTCTAACAAAACAACCTGTAAATCATGATTAACTAGAACACAACCAATATATAATGCACACTTAGCATAAACAGTCTGGACCAAAATGGCTTCTAAAGCATGTTTATATGAATAGACTAAACATGGTATACCTCCTAATGAATGCAACAACAAACTAATCACCACTATTAAATTAGTTCACATAATCACTAATTAAATTACTAGTCAAATTGATTTATATAATCTTTATTCCTTTCAGACTAAAATCAAGATTGAACACGAATATGATTCAACACGGACCAACTATTCTAACACATATACATATATTTAGACTACATACACAAATCACATAGAAACAGTAAAATGAACTAACACAGAACCATTAATCCTAAAATAACATGAAAGACACCAAAAGGAAAAGAAGAATCACCTGCTTCGGGTGCAGCGAAGTGAGGCTACGAATCTCCGATCTGCCTCGAAACACCACAAACTCCTGAGTTGGTATCACTCGGATTCGAAGCAGTAAAAAAAAAGGAAAAACGTTTAGTATACTTTAATCGATATTAATCGATACTATGACTGCTAAAAAACAGAACTAATTCAGCGGCTGAAGAACTCACTATTTTGGGGATTTTTGCGACTGAAAAAGAAGACCTAGTTCTTGGGCAATTTCATCACTCAAAAAAACCTCCTTCCAAATGACTGGCAAACGATTATTTATAAGGGATTGTTAGGGTTTTCGTGTGAAGAAGAGAGAGAGGAGTGTGGGGGACAGAGGGAAGTGGAAGGGAGCAGCGTGGGGGACAAAAAGAAGTGGAGGCGGCAGAGGCGTGGGAGAGAGGAAGGAAAGAGAGAAGGGATCGGGGGAGGCTGCGTGGCTGAGGAGAAAATGAAGTAAACCCTAATGGGTTTCCTTTGGTAAGTGAAAGGGGCGGGTCTGGTCGGTGGTGTGGGCTGGGTTGTTGAATGAATAGTGGGCTGGGTATTAAAATGTGGGCTGATTAATTGGGCCATTTATTTGGCTGTTGATCCTTCCTCCTCTATTTAATTATTTTTTGGGCTTCCAGTATAACATATACTATGATAATTAGTGATTAATATGTAGAAAATAAATGACTTGATAAATTATAATTATTTTTAACGAGTACAAAAAAAATCCGAAATAAAATGATAACGAACCCTTTTTTTTTAGATTTGTGACAAAGTAATGCTAGTAATGTTGATAGCAAAAAATAGTGAAAATGAAAGTATCGATATTAATAGTAGTGGCAACAAAAAATAATAGTGAAAATAAAGTGTTTAGCTCGTCAATAAATTAAAAGCTCCAGGAAATAAATTGAAATAAAGGAGGGACAAAATTGGGTGTCAACAACTTGTCCCTCTTTGCCCGGTAATGATGAAAGAATTTTCGGGCAAAGACGTTGACTCAGTAGCCTATTTTGTCCCTACTAAAGGAATCTGGAGGCTAAGGGCAAATAAAATTTGAGAGAATTACGGTCGAACCCTGGTCTCCGAGTTGCCTACATATCTCGGGCTGCACGAGAATAAGGCCGTGTGTAGTTCTGGGATAACTACGATACCTTATGAATAACGAATCCCAATTGACGCGAACCTTGCAAGATATTGTCCCAGTGTCGAATTATGATGACACTGGGTATTATGATAGAACTCAAGAATTCTGAAAATTGAATTGCTGGAATGCAAGTGGAATATTTGGGATTGGAGACGAGTGTTCGAGGTAGATCCTTGACCCGTGTCCGGAAGACTGATTATCCTTCCCAACGAATTGCCCGAGTTCGCTGCCGAAGAAATAGTTCCACGAGTTGATGTGCAATGCCAACTTTAATATTGCCACTTTCAAAAAGCCATAAGCTAAAAACAATCATTAGTGATAAAGAAATATATGTAAATAAGACGGGGTTGAAGAAATTTACACTTGTAACCCGCGTTTTCAGAGGTTGAATCCACAACATACTTGGGAGATGAATTGAATTTATGGCTTCCAGTTGAAGAAGAAATTAAGTCGACATCCACATTTAGTTTAACGAAAGCTAAATCCACATCCATGTCTGTTTTTAAGGAAAGCTAAAAACATGATGACGTCCACTTTTGAGGAAGTCTAATTTATGACCATATTCAAGCCCATATGTACAAAATTCACTGTGCGTAAATATTAATCCACGTCCTTATCCACGAAATCCATGCCCACATCATAAAACTCATGATGTAGAAAAATGAATTCATGTCCACATCCACAAAAATCCACTATGCACAAATATAAATTCAAATCGACGTCCACATTCCAATGGTACAAAAAAATATAAATCCACATCCACTTCCACAAACTTTAAGTGCAAAGAGATAAATCTACTTCCACATCCATGAGATCTATAATGTAAAAAGTAAATCCACATCCACGAAATTCACTGTGCTGAAATTTAAATCCACGTCTATGCCCCAAAATTCACAATGCAAAACATAAATCCACGTCCACTTCCACATTCCACGGTACAAAAATATAAATCCACATCCACTTCCACGAACTTTAAAGCCGGAAAAAATAAATCCACTTCCGCGTCCGCATTCCACGGTACAAAGATATAAATCCACATCCACTTCCACGGTACAAAAAATATAAATCCACATCCACTTCCACGGTGCAAAAATATAAATCCACATCCACTTCCGCGGTACAAAATATAAATCCACATCCACTTCCACGGTACAAAAATACAAATCCACATCCACTTCCACGCTACAAAAATATAAATCCACATCCACTTCCACGGTGCAAAAAATATAAATCCACATCCACTTCTACGATACAAAAATATAAATCCACATCCACTTCCACGGTACAAAAATATAAATCCACATCCACTTCCACGGTACAAAATATCCACATCCACTTCCTCAAAAATTGTAATGCAAGAAAGATAAATCTATTTCCACATCCACATCCACAAAATCCACAGTGTGAAAATATAAATCCACATCCATTTGTATAATGTAAGAAAGATAGATCCACTTCCACGTCCACAATGTTCATAATGCAAAAAGATAAATCCACTTCCACGTCCACAATATCCACAATGCAGAAAATAAATCCACGTCCACTTCCACAAATTTTATAATGTAAAAAAATATAAATCCACTTCCACATCCACATCCACGAAGTCATTCGTGCGAAAAATGATAAATCCACGTCCACGTCCACAATGTTTATAATGTAAAAAGATAAATCCACTTCCACGTCCACAATATCCACAATGCAGAAAATAAATCCACGTCCACACAATCTACGATATTGAAATATAAATCCACGTCCGCTCTCACAATTTGTAATATAGAAGTATATATCCACGTTTATTTCCACATCCACAAAACCATTCTTGAAAAGATATAATTCCACATCCATGTCCCGTTGTGACGGAAGGTAAATCTACAATTGTCCCCACGATTTAGCATATGATGCAAGATTTTGATCCTGTCATCTCATTAAATACCACATTCTAAAAAGAACTTGTTAGCGACTTGAAATAAATAAATATGTATGAAGTGATGATAAAGTTGAGGAATTTAAACCGATAACAGGTGACCATGTCCGTATCCACTTCGAAGAAGGTTAAATCCACGATTATGTATCCTTGATCCATCGAGAAATGCCACGAGCTAAAACAACTTTGTTACGTAAGACACGATTATGCCGATTGAGAGCACTCCTTTGTTCCGGAGGTGCTTGATTATTCTTTTGTGTACATTTGTATATGTGGGCACGACGGGGTCCTGTCCCGTCTACATGTCTAGTACTTCAGTAGATGTTCATAGATACGTAGTGTGGGTTAGATTGTCTCACGAGATGCTATTATATGTACATATTATTTTGATGGCCGAGAGACACATGTATGTAAAAGTAATTATGTTTCCACATGAAATATGATTTTCTTACCATTTGAGTATAAAAGTTGATAAAAGAGCATTAAATGAGTAAGATGAGTAACAGAACGAGTGGTGCTCGGTGGCTAGCCCTGGGTACCCGTCGCGGCCCCTAGCTGGGTCGTGACAGCTAATGTGGTAGATGATGCATTGAGCCGAAAGACAGTGAGTATGGGTATTTTAGTTGATTGCTTCGGAGCATCCTTTAGTTTTGACTCTAGCTAACAGTCTTGTGCAATACGATATTTTTCGAATCTGGTTAGGGTTTTAGCATGTGTTGAGGCGAGGGCGTCTCTATTTGAGCAGATCAGCAGTTTGAGGATGCCCAGTTATGTAATATTCATGATAAAGTGTTGAGTGGTGAGGCCAATGAGATCGTTATTGATGATGAGAGGATCTTGAGGATCAAGGGACGCGTGTGCGTTCCTCGTATGGGTGGTCTGATTTGCTTGATTTTAGAGGAGGCTCGTAGTTCCAGGTATTCTATTCATCCAGGTGTGACTAAGATGTATCGTGATTTGAGACAGCATTACGGGTGGGGAAAGATGAAGAGAGATATTGCAGATGCTTAGTGTTTTAATTTCCAGCAAGTCAAGTGAGCACCAGAGACCTGGTGGGGTGCTTCAGAGGATGCCCATTCCCGAGTGGAAGTGGGAGAGGATTGCCATGGATTTTGTTGTGGGTCTTCTGATGACCTTGGGTAAGTTTGATTCAGTTTGGGTTATTGTTGATCGGTTGACTAAGCCTGTTCATTTCATCCCAGTTCAGGTTACTTATAATGGAGAGAAGTTGGCCAGGATTTACATCAGAGAGATAGTGTGATTGCACGGGGTTCCTATTTCCATTATTTTCGATCGAGGTACTCAGTTTACCTCCCATTTCTAGAAGACCTTGCAAGATGAGTTAGGTAATTATTTAGTTCTTAGCACCACATTTCATCCTTAGATTGATGGTCAGTATGAGAGGACTAATCAGATGCTTGAGAATATGTTGAGATCTTGTGTTACTGCTTTTGGTAGTTATTGGGACCAGTTCTTAATTTTGACAGAGTTCGCGTACAACAATAGCTACCATTGGAGTATTGATATGGTATCATTCGAGGGTTTATATGGTAAGAGGTATCGTTCTCCTATTGGGTGGTTTGATGCTTTTGAGGTTCGACCTTGGGCTACAGATTTGCTGAGGGAGTCTTTGGACAAGGTGAAGCTTATTCAAGAAAAGCTTCTGGCAGCTCAGAGTAGGCAGAATATGTATGCGAACCGGAAGGTTTAGGATTTAGAGTTTATGGGTGGTGAGCATGTTGTTCTGAAGATTTCACCCATGAAGGGTATTATGGGATTTGGGAAGAGGGGAAAGTTAAGCCTGAGGTACATTGGTCCATTTGAGATTCTCCGTCATGTTGGTGTTGTTGCTTATGAGTTAGCCTTGCCGCAAGGCCTGTCAGGTGTTCATCCGGTATTCCATGATTCTATGATGAAGAGGCACTATATGTCACGACCCAAACCGATGGGCCATGACTAGAGCCCGAGCTGGGCACCAGTATACGACCCGCAAGATATAATCAGACTAATACCAAGGACAATGAGGAAATATGTAAAACATGTTGTAGACTCGTAATGCCATATATCAGAATGAACCTGTCTTCTGAAGAGTCACAGTTAACCAAACATAACAAAATACACAAGCCAACAAGGCTGCCAATGTACACGACAATATCCAAAACGAACTACGTCTGTATAGCTGACCAAACCATATACATAACCCACAAATGTCTACAGACCTCTAAGAGTATGACAAAGTCTATATAAGAAGATCTGTACCAAAACAGCTCAAGCTCCGGGAAAATGGAGCTCTCCAAACAGCTAGGCAGCAATCCTAAGCCGGAGGGTAACCAAGCTGAGGGTCTGTACCTGCGGGCATGAAACGCAACCCCGAAAAAAGGGGGTCAGTACAAATAGTGTACTAAGCATGTAAGAAATGAAATCAATATATACATAAAATCATGGAAAACATTTGAGATGTGTCAATGAATGGGCAAAATAAATGCATCAGTATAGCTATATCAAAGAAACATATATATCAATAGAAATATCACAACAAAGGCCACAGCGTCACCCCCCCCCCCCTGTCAACTGTGCCATATATATACACATCACAACAAAGGCCACAGCACACCCCCTGTCAACTGTGCCATATATATACACATCACCACAAAGGCCACAGCACACCCCCAGTCAGCTGTGCCATATATATATATACATCACAAAAAAGGCCACAGCACACCCCCTGTCAACTGTGCCATATATATACAAATGATAACAAAGGCCACAGCACACCCCTGTCAACTGTGCCATACATATACACATCACAACAAAGGCCACAGCACAACCCCTGTCAGCTGTGCCATATATATACACAACAAAGGCCACAACACACCCCCTGTCAACTGTGCCTTACATATACATGAAGAATGAAAATGAGTGCAGTGCATAATCAAAATGAAATAATAGAGCTCTCTGTAATGTCACAAAATATCCATATGCATATATTATACTCATGGCATGCATAGGAGTTTAAATGAAAACTATCGCTTTATCCCTCCTTGGAGGAACAATTTATAAGGCGAGATCAACAACAATGAAATAAATCGAGAAAATCATGAAATAGCTTAACATTTTCATATCATCGTTGAAATCATATTTGAGACCTTTAAGCATAAAATCATCCTCAACGTAATCCTCATAAAAACATTCTCGTTCTTAACATCATAAGAAGCTTTAAGAGTCATAAACTTCTAGCTTTGAAATCAAGGAGGTTATGAAAACACTTATGGAATCATACCATAGGAATCGTGCCTTTGAAAGAAAAGGACGAGCCTTAACATACCTGTTCAACCTCCTAGTAGCTACGCTTATGTGTCCGAGCTCGCAAGTCTACATTTAAGAGGATTTATACTAACGTTAGCCTCTTCATCTCACACTTGTACCAAGTTTTAAATTATACTATTCTATATTCTGTCGAAAATCGGGCAGCACCTCCCCTGTTTATATGCCTAGCCCGAATTCTCAATTCAACAACCAACAACAACAACAACAATACCAACATCCATAACATCATTTCCAACACCAATATGTACCATAAAATAGCCCACACGCTATTTTCCAACTTTCATAACTAACAAACTTACTACACGATTGTTTAGCGACTTTATTCTCCGTAAAAAAACCTTAAATAATACCGAAAGAGAAATCTTCATAACTTTTTTCTTGTTAAGACAGCAATATCCTCAATATCCTCGCTAAAATCTCCCACAAAAAAAATACTAGAATCACAACCATGCATTACCCGGACCTAAACCACTACTTAGCGACTTAAAAATTGCACACTTTTGATTCCCTCCCTTTCTCTCTTCAATTTTCTGGAATTTTCCAGCAAAATCTGGTGAAAAAAATGGGTTCTTACCCTTTTTATAAGGGTCAAATTCGGGGGTCACTGTAGCATTTTACTGTAGCAGTACTGTATCAAGTCTGTACTGTAGCACGCGTTTCTGCTCTGTCAGCTGGACTTGTAATGTCCATAATTCTCTACTCCGATGTCCTATCGATGAGCGGTTTGGTGCGTTGGAAACTAGACTCGACGAACCTCATTTTAGGCTTTTGTTTCACCTTAAAACACTTCGTATGCTAAGAGATATGTGTCTCCCAAGTTGGACGAAAATTTTCACACAAAACAGTACCCATCCTTTCTCCGAAGTCATACTACTTCTTTTCTTCCACTCATTTCCTTATAAAACCTTCCGGTATATCTTATATACATCCTTCACTTATTAAATAAACTTAATAATGCTTGCTCCTTATATTCCATAGTGGTTTTACATAATCCTAACTCAACGTACTTATGTTTCAAATTTGATAAGTGCTCTTCGAAGATACGGGGTGTAACATCCTTCCCCCTTTAGAAACATTCGTCCTTGAATGTTGCAGTATTGCCAACCCACAACATCATCGTTGATTCTTTAGTACAACTATTCTTCGTTTAGGGTTCAATTATTATTTGCTTAAACTATAACTTGGATCGGTCTCTTCTTATCTTCCCTTAACTCCTTCATTGCCTTCGGTTAGCTTCTGTCACTTCTTTGTCTTCATGTAGATGGTCGGAAATTAACTAGCATCTCGCTCTCATTTAGTCTCATTTACTTCAGTCGCCTTATCTTTAACGTAGGTTGGTCAACCTCTTCTCATTTTCCCTTAGCTATTTATTGAACTCTTTCATAATGCTATAGCCTTCTGCTCTTATTTAGCTGAACGGACATTCAATTAACATTCTATTCCTGTCAAGGTGGCTTTGGTTCGCCAGGTCTATGGCTACTCGCCAACTCACAAGCATCTTCTCTTACTTGCTTTTCAGTCCTCTACTTGTGGACAACTTCCTTGCTTGGCTATGGCACCTTCCTTAGCTTTGGAAATGCTCTTCTCCACTTGCCACTTTATAGTATTAGCCCGGAAGTTCATAGAATGTCCTCTCAGAAGTACAAATCCGTTCTATTTCTAAGAAGGCTTTTCCGTTTCCCAGACAATCGTGCCAATATGTTGACTACCCATTTCCCTTCGAATGTCCTTCAAGAACCAGAAATCCCTTGGTACTTTTGCAAACCTGCTTATTTTCTCCCAATTTACACCCTTATTCATTGTTACTGCCCTCCAATTCTACTTATCAGAATTTGATTTCGAACCTCTTACCTTCGTCTTGTGTCCTATACTACATATTTCATTCTTTCTTAACTCTTTTATTTCCATTCATAGGAGCAGCGTTCTTTCTTTCCTTCAAAAATTTCTAAACTACCAATCGTTGTTCCTTTTATTACAATTGTCATTGTCATCCCAAGTGTCCTTTGGGTTCGTCATCCTCTAACACCTTTTGTGAATTTAGCTTGGAGACTTTTCTTGCTCTTTTCATTACCCTTTAGGGCATTTCACTGCATACTTAAGTACGGCACACTTTTTTCCCGATATGGGGGTTTCAAACCATAGTCTAGAAATATCGTAGCTCATGTCGGCGTGAAGCATTCTCTTAAGGTGTCTTCCATACTTTCTTCCTATGTCTGCCTCATGGTACACTTATTGTCAAATTGTTTCGGCTTCTTTCTGATACTTTTCAGATATGCCAATACGCCTTGAACTCTGGCCCTGAGCTAATAAATTTCTTCTAATGATGTTTGAGAACGTCATAAGTCCTTTCAAGTTTAATATGTTCTTCCCCCCTTTTTAAGGAGGTCCTTATATGCCAATAGCCTTCAAGTATCCATCATCTTCGATAATTATCTGCCGCCCTTCACGATCTTCTTATGGTTGGGGTTCCATCATCGTATGGTATGACTTATCTATCTCTTTGGTAGTTACACTCTTGTATCCAATCGGAATAGTTATAAGGGTTAGATCCAATTCTGATGTCTTTTTTTCTATCTTTTCGCACCTCTGTCCTTTATGACTAACAATTTTTCGGACCCACAAGTTAATGGGGACATCGAGAGTCACCACGTCATTTATGAAGTCTTCGATTATATCTTACTCCCCGTCTTTCCTACCGACTTTGCTTATAACATATCTAAAATTCTTCTTACCTTGAGTTCTCCTTCCATTTATGTATATACTATACCATTTTATCAATATTCCCTACTCTTCCATCCACTACCAGTCTTTTCACCCGTTTAGCGCACTTACTCGTAATTCTTCCTGACTACGCGTTTGTGCTGCAGCTGTGCATCTGAGTTTTTCGAGTGTCCCGCTACTTCTTGCTCTTAGCACGAAATTCTTACAATGTAAAATCTACCCATCCTCATTCATAGAGCCTTCATCTATCTTTCTGATGTCACGGCCAGGTCGTCCTCCGTGCACGTTCCTTACATTTCATTCTATTTCCTCTATGATCGCATCTCTCGGTCTTTATAGGAATTGTTGTTCTATGTCACTAATTTCTGAATCATTTGTGTCGCTCCATCATCCTCGTTCTTATCTCGATGATTGATCGGTTTCCTATAGCCCACTTATCAGAGTATCCTTCTTACCCTCGTGGTTGAAGGTTTTCAGTTACTTTACTCCTAAATGCTTTCCTTTTCCTTCGATCAACCCATTAGTATACTTTCCCTACTTTCGTCCTTAATCCTTGTCACACCCTAACCTTATTTGGGTGTGATGGGCACTCGACCCCACATACAGAGCCGAGCGAACCCGCAGACACTGATTACACACCTAATGTTTTTTTTTTTGAATTCTGAAAGTCAATTACAAATAAAATACATGTTGAGCTTTCAAAATTTTCTGCTTACTATTTCCAGAATTTAACAAATCTGTAATTATATGAAATTTACTACATAACACAAAATGACATATCGGCTGATGGAGCCGCTTACAGACTGACTATCATTACCCACGACGCTGTCTGCAAAGTCTCTAATACTGATCAGACATCACAACATACATACTCTGATTCGGCAGCACTCCTGGAGGAAATGGAGCCCGCCAATCCACTGGATCATCTTCAGCTAACCTCGTCTATCCACTTGTGGGTACCTACGCAGCATGAAACGCAGCCCCTGAAGAAGAGGGGGTCAGTACGGAATATGTACTGAGTATGTAAGGCATGAGTACAGAAAACGAAACCATGACTGAGACAGATAGAACAACATACAAATAGCCTATCCAGAATACCAAACACTTATTATTTTTTTTTCTTTTCCAGACATGAATCATACTTACTCCTCTCGTATGCCAGACGGATTACAGAACGTACAAATTACTCAAATGATGTCATATAGCAAACGGGATACAGAATCTACGGAAGGTCAGAATGCTTACTCTCCAACACAAGTCATGCATATCGGAATCGGATATCATATCACATACGCGGTAACCCCGGGGACATATACCACGCCGGGACAAATACCATATCATACATACGGTAACCTCGGGGACAAATATCACGCCGAGGGACCGGTCACATCCAATCATATACATGATAACCTTGGGGACAGATAACACGCCGAGGAACCGGTGAACAATGCCAAGGGATGCGCACGATAACGTAGGAACGTGGTCGCCACTCCTACCTTTGGCGCCACAACACATCATATTTCAGAAAATTTGCTCCGATCTCCGTCACACATCATAACATAACCACGGTACCCGGGGGCGGACAGATAACACGGCACCCCGAGCCCGGACACATCATACTTCATAATATATCCTCGGTAACCGGGGACGGACATATAACACAGTACCCCGGAACCGGACACATCATACTTCGGAATTCATATATGGAACCCGGCCCTTAACAGAGGATTCGGCGAACCATCCGCACGATATATATACCGGCCCGGGATCCGGTGAAAGGGATCATAGCATATGCACGAGCAGAGTAGTGAGCAACTAAATGCACATAAATCGAGACTCGATAGAATGATCGAACGTGCCATCAGAATAATCATAGCAGGTTACCCGTATCAAAATGCTTATATTAAAATACTTATGTCGGGGTACTCATTTCAGAATACTTATGTCAGAATGCTTAGGTCAGAATACTTATATCAAAATACTTATATCAGAGTAGTTATAACAGAATACGTATGTCAGGATTCTCATATCCAAAATACTTATATCCGAATACTTCTATCAAAATGTTTACGTCAAATTTCTTGTATCGGAGTACTTACGTCAAAATACTTTTGTCAAAATATCCATATCGAAAATACTTGTATCCAAATGCCTATATAGGAATACTCATATCAGAATTTCCAGATACTTATATCAGAGAGTACATACAGTTCGTAACAAATCCAAAACAATAGCCCAAGTTTCTCTTAATTACTATGCGGAAATGAGTCCAATAGAGCAATATAAATGGGGTTCGGGAATTATGGGCCCACCTCGGATTAAGTCGAGGTGGCATATATAAACTATGAACATTTAGCTTATAGAGTCATCCATGAAGGTTTCAGGGCAATCCGGTTTCATTTGTAGAAGTTACGGACGTTCAAACTATGTTTCCATCAAAGCATAAGGTTCTTAGTTCAATTTCACTGAATGAATAGGGGTCCAAATCAAGCTCGGATTTCTAGGAATAGAGTTTCCCTCGAGGCTCGTATCATAGCCTATTACAACTAGGACATGCCAAAAGAAAGGAAGGGTAAGCCTTACATACCTGTGCCGCGACCTCCACCTACGCTTATGCATCCAATTTGTTTGTCTACATGCAGGAGAATCCATCCATTCGTTAGTTTCATTATCATATACCTGCCTTAACCTTTCAAACACATTCACTTGTATCCTGCCGGAATTTCGGCAGCACCTCCCCTGTAAATATACCAACCCCGAGAATACGGCTCGGCTCCCAATCAAAACCAACAACAATCCGGGAATTTTACCCGGCCACAATATCAACAACAATGACAACAAACATTCTAACAACATCGACCGTTAATGTAAACGCACTTTAACATTAGCAACCTTCTTTCGCATAATGCGACGATATTCCAATTACGTTCAAATCAAGATATATAATCAATCCAAAACCATTCAAACATGATTCCATAACATTTCCAACAATTCACAAAATTTTCCAAAACGACTCGAGCAAGGTTCCAACTCACCCGAAATTGTCCCCAAGCCCGAGAACAACACCAAACACATTCTTTCCTTCCAAATTCACACATTATGTCACAATACATACATTTACAACTTCATTTCATAAATTCAAGAAACCACATAAAGACTACATTTCCTTCCAATGCGGCCCACACGATTATAATCTTAACTTGGATTATTAAAACTTCATTTTCTATCATAATACTCACAACGAGGACAACCAAAATACTAACGACATTATTTTCCATCAATGCAAGAAGTCTACCTTCGATTCCCATTAACTTCTACAACAACTTTCCGACAATTTCAACTTCACTAGAATCGTCATAATCTCACTTGCATCCTAAAATACATATCGACAACAATTAAATTATTACATAAAACTTGATTCACATTTCATACCACACACACACACATTCGGCCACCTTCCAACACCCACAAATTCAACCAAAATTACCAAACTTTCATTTCCAATATAAATTCCATAACAACAACAATTAAAATACTACATAAAAATTAACTAATCTTGCCTCCACAACATAGGCATGCACACGGCTATACCATACAACCCTCCCATATTTTCATGAATTCTATCTGTTCCTTCATACTACAATGTAAACAAGCCTTCATAACATCATAAAAAGGATTAAATATTACCGCTTCTCTTCAACCTCTTCCCTTGACCAACGTGCGGAAATGATGAAACGAACGACCTATCTTCCAAAACAACTATACCATGTCGAAGAGGGCCTTCAAATTGGTTGGAATTTTAGGAGAGAATAATTTTTTGATCACTATTTCAAGGGGCCAAATTTTTTGTCCCTTGGCCGTGCACTTCCTCTTTCTCCTCTCCTTTTTCTTCTTCTTCTTTCTTCCACTCTTTTTTTCTTAATAATATGACTACACATATATATATATATATATATATATATATATATATATATATATAGTTGTATAGGTCATGTGAGGGGCACATGCTTCCCCCTCTCTAGATTTTTCCTTTCTTTTCCTCCTTTTTTTTCTAGATTTTTCTCCAAATTTCCAAAGATGACTTAATCCCTTTTCTTTTCCCTTTTTTTTTTCCAGCCACATGGCCTTGTTCAAGAGATTTCTTGAACATTTGTAAAATGACCATTTTACCCCTAGCCTTTCCACAAAATTACCATAATGCCATTTTGCCAATTTCCTTTCCGCCCTTGGTCTTCCTCAATATTTCCACTCTAACAATATTCATAAATAATATTTTCAACAACTCGTATATTAAAATTATTTTTGAAACATAGTCTTGTTCTTAACTTCTCCCCATTACCTTGAATTTTCTGGACGTACGAAATACGGGCTATAACAATCCTCCTTAGGTTCCTTCATTCTCGAGCGCGCTTCTCCTCTTTGTTATTTATAGTATCGGCTCGGAAGTTCGTGAAATATTCCTTTTAACGTGCAAATCCGTTCTATTCTTAAGTCACCTTTTAGGAAAGCTTCTCTATATCTGAGGCAACCATGTAAATATTTGTCAATATGACTATCCATTTTATCCTTTTATATACCTCGCTAGAGCTGAAAATCTCTTAGCATCGTTGCAAGGCCTAATCATTCTTTCTCTTACTTCATATTCCTCGTTGTGGTCGCTATCCTTTTAGTCCTACTTATCGAAATCTGTTCTCTAATCCCACAAATTCCTCTATCGTTCTGTACTACCACACTTTATCCCTTTCACATGCCTGCCTTCGAATTTTTACCCAAATAGTCCCGTGTTTTGCCCGTCATCTCTCTTGGAGTCTTCACTCACTCATGTTTCTTACCCCTTTTTTTATATATTTTTTGTCTCTTTACCTTCCATATACTGACTTTCTTTCTTTTCCAGATGTCATTGCATTAGAACTTTCCAAACCTAACCTGTAGTGAAAGTAACATCAGCTTACCTTGTAAAGTTCTTCTATCACTTGAACTTTATTATCCCATTCGACCAATGCCTCCAATATGCCGCAACGTTAGTTGCTGGGATACATATACCCGTTGATACAACCACATATGGGATATCATACGCATTCATATATATAATTTCTAACGCCTTGCTTACAAAGTATTTCCAAACGCTGCTTAACTCATCCTAATTCTAGAGCTGTGGTGCACTTCCTTTCTTTTCACCGATCTAGTCTGCCTCGTCCTACGTGATTTCCTAAGGTTTCCAACCACTCCGCATATTCTAATTCCCTTAGGCTACTCTAGCTTCTCATTTGTCTCTTATGTCTAAATTCATAGAACTTTTTTTTTGCACGCTTCCCAGAGGGTCACCCATCCTAATATTTCTCTCACTCCAGCACGCTTAACCTTGAAACTCTGATAAGATCCGGTGTGATAGTGCTGATATAATCGCACCCACCTTACTGCATGACCTTCATCATATAATCTAGAGCAAGTTGAGGTCTTAACAGATTCCAAAACATTCCCGTAGCGCATCTCCCACTGAATTAGAAAAGGTCTCTTACTCTTCCGACTACACGATTATTATTTTGGCCATTTCAATCCTCAATATTCACCTTTCACCTATGTGTATGACTACCCATCATCCTAGATTTTCCAGATTCCCAATAGTGGCGAAAACACCTTGGTCGCCGTTACCTATGAATGCTTGGTTATCGACCCCTTTAGATTTCCGCTCATTACTATTCAGTATTGCCCAGAAGTAATTACATATGCACATTGGAAATTCCAATAAGAACTCGTATACCTGTAGCCGATCGGTCCTTAGCCTGATCTGGTGGGCTATAGAGTGAAGTGTGCTCTCCATCCTTGTCTTCCCACCGTCTACTAGTATGGCCTAACATAATGCTAAAACATAAGGAAAAACTAAATGTGCCAAACTTTGTACTTCCTCAATTACGTCTTAGTTCACAAGAGTCTTATGAACACTTAAATGGGTGTTTATCATATGATTTCCCGGTCGGGTCTCCTCCTACTGGAACCACGTCCTCCGATGGGTCCGTCTCAATGGAATAGCTGATGCTTTTTCTTATACCTCTTGACATCCTCGATCCTGAGTCTACGGGTGATACGGGTCTTACGTCCCCCTTCGGAGCCTTACTTACGCTCCCATTTACTGAACTTGTCCTCTTCTCCAATACAATCCTGCAGTTTAACAAAAATCGTACCAAGAATGAGCTTTCCTATCATTGGCTCTACTGCCCGATATATGATCAGAAAGAAAGATGGCATCCTAAATGTCCTATAGCTTCCTGTTTATAGATATGGTGCACAACACACCGATAAACAAGACTCTATTAGACACGGTCTGTAGAAAATCCCTAGGACGAACTGCTCAGATACCACTTTTGTCACGACCCAAACCGATGGGCCATGACTAGTGCCCGAGATGGGCACCCGTATACGACCCGCTAGATATAATTAGACTGATACCAAGGACAATGTGGAAATATGTAAAACATGTTGTAGACTCATAATGCCATATATCATAATGAACCTGTCTCCTGAAGAGTCACAGTTAACCAAACATAACAAAATACACAAGCCGACAAGGCTGCCAATATACACGGGAATATCCAAAACGAACTACGTCTGTATAGCTGACCAAACCATATATATAACCCACACATGTCTACAGACCTCTAGGAGTATGACAAAGTCTATATAAGAAGATCCGTACCAAACAGCTCAAGCTCTGGGACAATGGAGCTCTCCAAACATGTTATATCCCGTATTTTTTTATGTTGGATTATTCGCAAGCTAATCGACATAAGTTTAAGGACAAGATTATTTTTGGAGATATGAGACAAGGACTTTTAAATCCCAATTTTAATATCACACGGTTTGCTAATTAATTACTATTAGTATGGAAATATTAATGGGGATTAATGATTAATTATGCTAATTAGACTACTAAGTGGGCCCCACTACAATATGGCTTATTAGGATTGGTGCTTAGTTGAGTGGGGCACGTGTCAATATGGTAGGCTGCATATATAGTCATAAGTGATGACTAATTTTTTAGCTATACACATAATCCATCTTCACATATTTACTTGAGTGAAAGGTGTACAACCAACCATGGCTAGCACACGGCCAGCACAAGAAAGACCATACGGCCAGCCCCTTTAAGGTAGTTATTTTGCAATTTTCATCTTGGTTTTGGAGGTGTTGTTTGTGGAAGTGTTGGGGAGGCTCCTCTTCTGTTCATTCTACTCCCTTTCTTCTAATAATTAAGGTAAGAATTCAGCAATCCTTTTAAATAAATTCATCTTCAACTTGGAGAACTTCACCTTGAGTTCTTCTTGATATAGAGATAAAGGTTCTTGTAGTGTATTTGAGGATAATTTGTTTATGTTGAAGGGCTGGATATATAGTTATAGATATGTATATGTGTTGTTATTCTTGTTTTTCAAGGTGATATCATACTCTTCTTCAGGCATTTAAGGTCATTTGGATCATAGTTTGGTTATTGATGAAGAACTATGAAGTATAGGTTGAAAGTTATGGTTAAACGTTTTGGGCTGTTTTTGCTTGGAGTTTTGGAGAGATTTTCATTTTTTTATATTTCTATATGATGTTGTTGTTGTTGTGGGCTGTTTGGGGCATGTTATTGAAAGGTCATTTTTGATAATGTGTTGTGGCTATATATCATTAGGAATAACTCGAGTATGTCGTGGTCGTTATGTTGATTATTGTTGAATGTGCAATGTGTGGACTAATTTGGAGTGTTGTGCGTGCGGTGCAGGCTGTTTCGAGGTGTTCTTGGACTTTTTTTTGGCTAGTTCTTGATGTGGTAACTTGGATGTGTTGTTGTTGATGTTATTCTGGTTATTTCCATAGTTGGCTTGAATGCGAGGGGAGTGAACAATATAAGGGAAATGCCACCCAATTTTCTAGAAATGAGCTACCAACTTTGAAATACGTTTTAAGCCTTTCCGTAGCTTAACCATAGTTCTTAACGTCTTAATATAGTTTGAGGTACTTCGGGCAGCGTATACATATCGAATCATGGATTAAGCGTTTAAGGTATGTAAACCTATCCCTTCTTTCTTTTTGGCATGATCTATATGAAACAAACAGACAACGAGCATATAAACTCTAAAGAAGCTCATATTCTTAGAGATACTAGGATGGCTAATGTTCTTGATTTCCAGAAGCTATTTCATTATGTCCTGATACGTGTCTAAGGATTCTAAGGTCCTATTTGATAAAATCCATAGTGACATTCGAAGGGTACTTGACATGACTGTTGTCTTTGATTCTCAAGTGTTAGTTCATTCTAATTATTCTATTGAGTCTCAGATGATGATTTAGTTTGCATATGGTTGCTCATTATTCTGCTCGTGCATGCCGTTAATATATCATTCATCGAGTCCCGGGCCGGGTATGTATTCGTGCACAGTTTCACTGCATTGTTCACCGAGTCCCTCACTAGAGGGCCGGGTACGGTATATATATATATATATATATATATATATATATATATATATATATATGATGTGATTATGGCACCGAGTCCCATGATGGGCCGGGTATGGTATATGATGACTTCATTCACCGAGTCCCATAATGGGTCGGGTATGGTATATGATATCGATATGCATGATTCTCATCTTGTAAGGCACAGGTGCATTGGTATTCTTGATTATCATACTTACTTTTTGTTATCTTCTATTCAGTCTTGATCTTCGTTATTGTATTTCATGCTTTATATACTCAGTGATTCCTCGTACTGACCCCCTTTCTTCGGGGGGTTGCGCTTCATGCTCGCAGGTACAGACACTCGGTTTGGTGATCCTCCAGCCTAGGACTTCTGCTCAGCTGTTTGAAGAGCTCTATTGTCCCGGAGCCTAGATTATTTTGGTACAGCTCTTTTGATGTAGACTTATGCATATTCATGGGTATGACGGGGCCCTGTTCAGTCATATTTCACGTTTATACTCTTAGAGGTATGTAGACATGTGTGGGTTGTACATAGGTTTTGGTCAGCTATGTCAATATGATTCGTTTTGGGTATTTCCGTATATAGTGGCATCCTTGTCGGCTTGCGTATTATGTTATGTGTTGGTTAGTTGTGACTCCTCAGGAGGCAGGTTTATGATGATATGTGGCATTACGAATCATTAGTTGCCTTTACCAGTTTCCCTACTGTTCTTAGTTTCAGTCTTACTATATCTCACAGGTTCGTATTCGAGTGTCCAGCTCAGGCACTAGTCATGGCCCATAGGGTTGGGTCGCGACAAAACAGCTAGGCAGCAATCCTAAGCTGGAGGGTAACCAAGCTGAGGGTCTATACCTGCGAGCATGAAACGCAGCCCCCGAAGTAAGGGGGTCAGTACGAATAGTGTACTGAGCATGTAAGGCATGAAATCAATATATACATAAAATCATGGAAAACATTTGAGACGTGTCAATGAATGGGCAAAATAAATGCATCAGTATAGCTATATCAAATAAACACCTATATCCATAGAAATATCACAACAAAGGCCACAACGTCACCCCCTGTCAACTGTGCCATATATATACACATCACAACAAAGGTCATAGCACACCCCCTGTCAACTGTGCCATATATATACACATCACAACAAAGGCCAGAGCACACCCCCTGTCAGCTGTGCCATATATATATACATCACAACAAAGGCCACAACACACCCCCTGTCAACTGTGCCATACATATACAAATGATAACAAAGGCCACATCACACCCGTGTCAACTGTGCCATACATATACACATCACAACAAAGGCCACAGTACAACCCCGGTCAGCTGTGCCATATATATACACAACAAAGGCCACAGCACACCCCCTGTCAACTGTGCCTTACATATACATGAAGAATGAAAATGAGTGCAGTGCATAATCAATATGAAATAATAGAGCTCTCTATAATGTCACAAAATAGCCATATGCATATATTATACTCATGGCATGCATAGGAGTTCAAATGAAAACTATCGCTCTATCCCTCCTTGGAGGAACAATTTATAAGGCGAGATCAACAACAATGAAATAAATCAAGAAAATCATGAAATAGCTTAACATTTTCATATCATCGTTGAAATCATATTTGAGACATTTAAGCATAAAATCATCCTTAACGTAATCCTCATAAAACATTCTCGTTCTTAACATCATAAGAAGCTTTAAGAGTCATAAACTTCTAGCTTTGAAATCAAGGAGGTTATGAAAACACTTATGGAATCATACCATAGGAATCATGCCTTTGAAAGAAAAGGACGAGCCTTAACATATCTGTTCAACCTCCTAGTAGCTACGCTTATGTGTCCGAGCTCGCAAGTCTACATTTAAGAGGATTTATAATAATGTTAGCCTCTTCATCGCACACTTGTACCAAGTTTCAAATTATACTATTCTATATTCTGCCGAAAATCGGGCAGCACCTCCCCTGTTTATATGCCTAGCCCGAATTCTCAATTCAACAACCAAAAACAACAACAACAACAATACCAACATCCATAACATCATTTCCAACACCAATATGTACCATAAAACAGACCACACGTTGTTTTCCAACTTCCATAACTAACAAACTTACTACACGATTGTTTAACGACTTTATCTCCGTAAATAAGCCTTAAATAATACCAAAAGAGAAATATTCATACCTTTTTTCTTGTTAAGACAGCAATATCCTCAATATCCACACTAAAATCTCCCGCAAAACAATACTGGAATCACAACCATGCGTTACCCGGACCTAAACCACTACTTCGCGACTTAAAAATTGCACACTTTTGATTCCCTCACTCTCTCTTCAATTTTCTGGAATTTTCCAGAAAAATCTTGTGAAAAAAGGGGGTTCTTACCCTTTTTAATCGGGTCAAATTCGGGCGGGGTCACTGTAGCATTCTGCTCTGTCAGCTGGACTTGTAACGTCCATAATTCTCTACTCTTTTGTCCTATCGACGAGCGGTTTGTTGCATTGGAAACTAGACTCAACGAACTTCATTTTAAGATTTTGTTTCACCTTAAAACACTTCATATACTAAGATATATGCGTCCCTCAAGTTGGACCAAAATGTTCACACAAAACAGTACCCACCCTTTTCCCGAAGTCGTACTACTTCATTTCTTCCACTTATTTCCTTATAAAACCTTCCGGTATATCTTATATACATCCGTAACTTATTAAATATACATAATAATTATTGCTACTTTTATTCCAAAGTGGTTTTACTTAACCCTAACTCAACGTACTTATATTTCAAATTTGATAAGTGTTCTTTGAAGATACGGGGTGTAACACTATAGTTTTATATCATTTGTTGGGATTATGTGTTGCTTGATGAGAATCTTCCATATGAGGAGGAGCCTATAGCAATCTTGGATAGGCAGGTGAGAAAGTTGAGGTCTAAGGAGATAGCTTATATTAAGGTACAATGGAAGGATCGTGCTATAGAGGAGGCCACGTGGGAGACCGAGTCTGATATGCGTTCCAAATATCTCCAGTTGTTTGTTGTCTCAAGTACTTTTCCCAGTTCCTTTCCTTGTCACTCAAAGATGAATGATTGCTTAATTGGTATCTGATATAATGACCCATTTGGTTGTTATGGTGTCTTTGACCCATTTACCCCCGTTGACCCTTCCCCGAGCCCTTTTAGTATAATTTTGACCCACTGGGATGGGTGGAACGATTCCCGATGTAGTCAGGCGAGATTATGATGACTTATGTGAAATAGAGCCTTAAAGCGAAAAGCGATTGACCGACAGTTGACTTTTGGGTAAACGGACCTTTTTCAAAAATTCATCCATTCCGAGAGGTCCGGATGGTCGATTATGACTTGTTGGGATGTTCAGTTCGGTTCTTGAAGCACTTAGGAGCATTTTGGATTATTGGTTGGAAAGTTGGTCTTTGACCATTGAGTGTTGACCCGATCAAATAGACCTCCGTTGGGAATTTCGAGACCACGAATGAGTTTGTAGCACATTTTTTATGTTTGGTTGCATGTTTGGTTTTTATTTGGGAGGCCTCGGGTGATTGTCAGGTTTTGGGAAGAAGTTGGTGAAAAATTAGCATTTTTCTGGTGTCTGATGCTCGCTGTGACGACAGCTTTTGCGCTATAGCAGACCCGCCTCGGTGATGGCGAGTCCCCTGGCGTGATGAGTAGATTCATTGTGATCCACTCCAGTGGACGGAGTTGTGCTGCAGCGGACTCGCTGTGGCAGAAAGTGAGTTGCGGGAGTGGTTATGCTGTAACGGAGCCTCTACTGCTGCGATGGGTGACGAAGAGCAGAATCATATTTAATGCTAAGTTAAACCCTTCATTTCCTATTCCTACATTTATTGGTCCCAAATGTCTTTAAGGCGAATTGAAGAGGTTCTAAGCAGATTCTTCTTGGGGGTAAGTTCTCTAACCTTGATTTCCTCTATTTACCTTTATTAAGCATGAATCTATGGTAGAAAGTCTATAGAACTTAAAGAAGAAGATGGGTTTGTACATTTACTTCATTATTTGATATTTAGTCTTCCAATATGAGATTTGTTGATGGATTTGACTAATCCAAGCATAGAATTTTATGAATTACTGACCAATAGGCTTGAATCTTCCATTATAATTGATCAATTGAAAGATTGAAAGTTAGGGTTTATACCCAAATTGGGGGTTTTGACTTGAATGATGAAATTGACCAATTCTTGAGTTAATTTAGCAATTGGGGAGTAGAATTGAACTTCTAGAATGTTGGTGTCATGACCCGGCTAGGAGGCCGCGACGAGCACCCGGTGCTACCCCACCCGGGCACCCCCTTATCGTACATAATATAACATCTAGGTGAACCATAAGTCAATTCGTGCTTTTTCTTTTATCGTTAATCATATTGATCCCATTAGACGACCGTCACCATTAACATATCATAGGTGTATGTGCCACATCATAAGTACAAGGCCGACGAGGCCAACAAAAGATATACAAAACATGGGCCGACATGGCCGAACATCTCTACCCACATACACATGACTACAAGCCTCTAAGAGTATGACATATCGTATGAGCGGGACAGGACCCCGCTATGCCCATAATTATATACACAAAAGAATAAGTGCCCAAAAGCTACGGCTCCGAAAGAAATGGAGCTCTGCTATGCAATCTCTGGATAAACAGCTATGGATCAAGCCTGTCTCCCTGTGCACCTGTGGGCATGACGCAGCGTCCACAAACAAAAGGACGTCAGTACGAAGAATGTACTGAGTATGTAAAGCATGATTAACATCAATATAGAAGCATCATAGACAATATATGAAGTGGCGTAGGAGGGAAGACAATAATATCATCATCATGGCACGTACCTGCCTTTCATAGGGACTTTCCATTTCTCATGCGTATTTCATAATAGTACTCATATTCGTATATATGCCCCTATTCGCATTCATATACATAGTCTTTTCACATTCATATTCATATCATATACATAGCCATACACTTATATACATACATAGCGTACCCGACCATAAGGCTCGGTGTTTCATAGGTACTTGGCCAACCAAGGCTCAATGTTATTTCTACCTGGCCCTACCAAGGCTTCAGGGTTATCCGTACCATCTGCAGAGGTGTGCGCGCGTTACGTAATCGTATAAATACTTTATACATAATTATATACATATATCCTACCCGGCGTTATTAGCTCGGGGTATCATTATAGCCCTTCATAGGCATATATAAGTATAATAGCCCGTAGGCACCTTTGGCATCATTATTATTATTATCGTCATCACTATCATCATCATTATTGCTACATCCATATCTTAGGCTTACTCGTCATATGAGGGGCGTGGTACAATCGTAGTACATGTTAAGGATCGTGAGCTTATCAGCTCGGAATGTCAATCACTTGAATACAACATACTTATATAGAGGAATTAGAAATTTGGCCAAGAACCATGCCTTATGAAAGAAGGGTTAGCCTTACATACCTTTTCGTCGGACTATTCTACACTTGCACGTTTCCTTCCAATGCTAGCGTCTATACCTTCATTAATATCATAACAATAGCCATTAGTCATTCACATCGTCCACATTATCTAGATTTCTCAATTTGCCTCTAATTCACCCATATTCATGGTCATGACCTCCAACTTCGTCCATTCATCTAAAGTGTCGAGGTCATGTTCTTAGTACCATTTATAATACATTCATATCGAAACACAACAACATTCATAATTCAATTAATACTATTCCTCAAAATGTCACTATTCACCATTCATGACCTAGTTGACCACATTTTCTACAATCCATGTATTTTAATTCTCCAATACCTTAAAAATCATGTAAAAATCATGAATCTTACCTTAGAAGTTGTAGGAACAAGTTTTGGTTGATAATGCCCCACTTTGAGCCAAACCCTAGTTTTTCTCCATTTGCATTTCTTGACTTGAATGGTATTTAATGGCTTGCTTACACTTGATTCACTTGTTTATATTGTTGGTGGCTTATAGTCCTTGAAAACTTATGAAATAAATGTAGAGAGATGATTCTAGAGAGAAGTGGTGTAGTGTAGAAATGAAATAAAACAAGTCTTGATCCTCATATTTAATGAATTGAAAAATCTGTGCTGGGTGAACAGTTGTCGTCCATGGAGGTTTACGGTCCGTATTTCAGTTTACGGACCGTCCCTCGTGGTCGTCTTTAGGCTTAAGCAGAACCAGAAACTTAAGGCTGCATGCATGGTGATTTACGACCATAGTTTACGGGCCGTAAATCACTTTACGGTCCGTAAACCTGGTCGTATTTTACCATTTCTCGGCTGGGCAGAAAGCTGAAGCTTTTTGCATGGCAGTTTACGACTGCCAGTTTACGGACCGCATAGCATTTTACGGTCCGTATTTTGCAATTTACGACCACTGGGCAGTTGCAATTCTGCAACTTCCCATATTTCTTAGACTTCTCATTTTAATCACCCCCGTCTATGCACATGCATTGCTCACCTTGTATCTCATCTTAACTTAGCCAACTTCCTCGTCTCACATCGGATACTTTCGAAATCTCGCCTAAGGTCATCAAACGTCGTTTCTTGCTCATGGACATCATGCACTCATATTCATCACTAGTTCATTCTCTTGCGTACCAACGGAAAATTTTCCGAGGTGTAACATTTTTCCCCCCTTAAGAACATTCGTCCTCGAATGTTAAAGTATTCGGGGATTCTATAAAAGTTTCTCCAGAGTTTCCCCTACATTATGGCACTGCCATCCTGCCACAACAGCCCATAATATCGATGCCACACAGGGCCACTACATAATAACACAAAAATTGGCCACACACGACCCAAAAGCATAAAAGGAAAACATGCATACCTTATGATCTCGACGTCTCATTTTGTACTTCTTCCAAGGGCTGAAATAGATGTGGGTATTTGGATCGCATACTCTCTTCCGCTTCCCACGTCATTTCCTCTCGATTGTTGTTCCTCCATAAGACCTTAACTGAGGTCACTTCTTTGTTTCTAAGTCTCCGTACTTGCCTATCTAGTATGGCAATGGGTATCTCTTCATACGTCAATTTCTCTGTTACTTGCACATCATTCACTGGGACGATCCTAGTAGGATCTCCAACAGATTTCCGAAGCATCGAAACATGAAATACTGGATGAACTGACTCCAAGTCTGGAGGTAGATTTAACTCATAGGTCACTTTGCCTTTCTTGCGTACAATTTCGTATGGCCCAATATACCGGGGACTGAGCTTCCCCTTCTTGCCAAATCTCATTACGCCCTTAATCGGCGACACTTTCAATAATACCCAATCTTTCACTTCGAACTCTAAGTCTCTTCGACGATTATCCGCATAGGACTTTTGACGACTTTGAGCCGCTAGCAACCGATCTTGTATGAGCTTAACTTTCTCTATTGCTTGCTGGACCAAGTCTGGCCCTATCAACTTAGTTTCTCCATTTTCAAACCACCCAATTGGGGATCTACACTTTCGCCCATATAGAGCTTCATACGGTGCCATTTGAACGCTGGAATGGTAACTATTATTGTAAGCAAATTCAATGAGTGGCAAATGATCATCCCAATTTCCTCCAAAATCTAACATACATGCTCGCAATACATCTTCAAGAGTCTGAATGGTACGTTCGGCCTGCCCATCGGTCTGTGGGTAAAACTCTGTGCTAAGGCGCACTTGGGTCCCTAAACCCTCTTGGAAAGACTCCCAAAACTTAGCTGTAAACTGAGTCCCTCTATCGGAGATAATAGATACCGGAACGCCATGGAGTCTCACTATCTCTTTAAGATAAAGCTTGGCATAATCTTCTGCCATATAGGTCGTTCTGACCGGTAAGAAATGCGCTGACTTTGTCAGTCTATCCCCGATTACCCATATAGAATCATATTTACGCCGAGAACGGGGTAACCCTGTGATGAAGTCCATATTAATCACTTCCCACTTCCACGTCGGGATTTCTATAGCTTGCAACAAGCCACCCGGCTTTTGGTGCTCGATCTTCACTTGTTGGCAATTAGGACATTGAGCTACAAATTCCGCTACGTCTTTCTTCATCCCATTCCACCAATATATAGACTTAAGATCATGATACATTTTCGTCGCTCCGGGGTGAACGGAGTAACGGGAACAATGAGCTTCCCTCAATATTTGGTGACGTAGACCTACCACATCGGGAACACATAACCTGCCTCGACATCGGAGAACTCCGTCTTCTGAAATATCAAATGATGACTCCTCCTTCTGAGGGAATGTATCTCTGTACTGCATCAGCATGGGATCCTCATATTGTCGCTCTTTTACTTCCGCTACTAGCGATGAAACTGCTGATTTCTGAATAGTAGCTCCGCTGCTACCTGAGTCCACTACTCGGACTCCTAGGCTAGCTAACTGTTGAAGCTCACGGGCCATCTCTTTCTTTTCTGGTCGTACATCACTTAGACTTCCCATGG
This sequence comes from Lycium barbarum, assembly GCF_019175385.1. Lineage (NCBI taxonomy): Eukaryota > Viridiplantae > Streptophyta > Magnoliopsida > Solanales > Solanaceae > Lycium > Lycium barbarum. Next base: position 59,739,825 of record NC_083342.1, on the reverse strand, counting down.
ATCTGCGACTAAGAGCGTCAGCCACAACGTTAGCCTTTCCGGGGTGACACAAGATATCAACATCGTAATCCTTTAGCAACTCCAACCATCGTCGTTGTTGCAAATTCAACTCTTTCTACTTGAAGATATACTAAAGGCTCTTATAATCTATATAAACATCCAGATGGACACCATATAAATAATGTCGCCATATCTTTAATGCATGGACCACTGCGGCTAATTCTAAATCGTGGATTGGATAGTTCTGTTCATGTTTCTGTAATTGTCTAGAAGCATACGCAATCACCTTACCATTTTGCATCAATACACAACCTAGCCCGACGCCTGAAGCATCACAATAAATAACATATCCTTCCAATCCCTCTGGAAGTGTCAAGACTGGGGCTGAAGTCAATCGGTCTTTCAACTCTTGGAAACTACGCTCGCAAGTATCTGTCCATTGAAACTTAGCTGAGTTCTGAGTCAACTTGGTGAGTGGCGCAGAAATAGAAGAAAAACCCTCAACAAATCTTCTGTAATAGCCTGCTAAGCCCAAAAAGCTACGAACCTCCGTAGGAGTCGTGGGCCTTGGCCAAGTCTTCACGGCCTCGATCTTTTGGCTATCCACCCGAACACCATCAGCTGCAACAATATGGCCCAGAAATGATACTGAGTTCAACCAAAACTCACACTTGGAGAATTTTGCAAATCACTCTCGAGCTCACAGAATTCCAAGGACTATACGCAGATGCTCCGCATAATCTGTCTCGGATCTAGAATACACCAGGATATCGTCGATGAATACAATCACGAATAGATCCAGAAAAGGTCTGAATACATTATTCATTAAGCCCATAAACGCTGCCGGTGCTTTAGTTAACCCAAACGACATTACTCGGAACTCAAAATGGCCATATATTGTTCTGAAAGCTGTCTTAGGGATATCTTTCTCCCTAACTCTTACTTGGTGGTACCCAGACCTCAAATCAATCTTTGAAAACCTTTTGGCACCTTGCAATTGATCAAATAAATCATCAATCCTCGGAAGAGGATACTTGTTTTTAATCGTCACTTTATTCAATTGTTGATAATCAATGCACATTCTGAAGGAGCCATCCTTCTTTCGGACGAACAATACGGGTGCTCCCCAGGGGGATGAACTAGGCCTAATGAAGCCTTTTTCAAGCAAGTCTTTCAATTGCTCCTTCAACTGTTTCAACACTGCGGGTGCCATTCTATAGGGAGGAATAGATATGGGTTTAATGTCTGGCAACACATCAATCGCAAAATCGATCTCTCGCTCGGGAGGAAGGCCCGGAAGCTCTTCCGGGAACACATCCGGAAATTCGTTCACTACCGGAACTGACTGAAGAGTCGGCGACTCAGCTTCTACATCTTGAACTCGCACTAGGTGATAAATACACCCTTTCGTGATCATCTTCCTTGCCTTTAGATAGGAAATAAACCTACCTTTTGGTGATGCCGTATTTCCTTTCCATTCTAAGACTGGTTCTCCCGGAAATTGGAAACGAACCATCTTCATTCTACAATCAACATTGGCATAACAAGAAGCCAACCAATCCATGCCCATAATGACATCAAAATCTACCATCTCTAGCTCATGCAAATCAATCATGGTACGACGATCACAAATCACAATTACACAATTCCTATATACTCGGCTAGCTATTACCGTTTCACCCACGGGTGTGGAAACCTCAAAAGGTTTGATAGACTCCGGCTCAATTATAAATCAACCCACAATATATGGAGTAACATATGATAATGTGGAGCCCGGATCAATCAAATCATATACATCATGAGAGAATACCGATAATATACCTGTGACCATATCAGGAGAAGACTCAAGATCTTGGCGTCCAGCCAAAGCATAAATACGGTGCTGAGAACCGCTAGTACTGGGAGCTCTGCCTCTACCTCTACCATGGCCGACTGGCGCATGTGAACCTGGCCCCGTAGGGCGTACAGATGCCGAAGATCCGACTACCGACCCTGATGGCTGGGTCCTACCTCGACCATGCACTGAGGGGAAATCACGCATAATATGGCCCGGTCGACCACATAAATAGCAAACATCTGAACCCAATCGACACTGACCCCAATGCGACTTCCCACACTCGGAACATCGTGGAACAGGCGGCCTTGACTGGCCTGAATCACCTCTGAACTGGGACCCTGAATAACTCTGACTCGGCCCTGAACGAACAGATCTATCAAGGCCTTGGCCTGAAAACCGTGGAGGTGGACTTGTCATGGAATATCCCGAATGGCTGGGAAACTGCTGCCTGCGTCCGCCTCTGGACTCGCCCCTCGAACCCGAAGGTCTAGCCCTCTTGTTATGCCCTCTATCTTGCTCCCGTTCATTTCTCCGCTGCTGTAAGTGTTTCTCTAATTCCTGAGCATGTGCCTGAATGCGTGCAATATCCATGCCATCCTGAAGGGACGCAGTCAAGCATTTATCCATCAAGTGTGGCCCTAGGCCTTTCAAAAATCGGTGCACCCGATCGCCCATATCCGCTACCATGGCCGAAGCATACCTAGTGTTACACCTCGGAAAATTTTCCGTTGGTACGCAAGTAAATGAACTAATGATGTGTGCGAGGAGTGCGACTGTATAATGTTTCATGGGAAATGTATGTTAAGGGATGTGGATGATTGGAATGAAAAGTCGAGAAATGAAAAGAATTGAAAGTTGGCAAAACTGCCCAGTGGTCGTATATTGCAAAATACGGACCGTAAAGTGCAATACGGTCCGTAAACTAGCAGTCGTAAACTGCCATGCAAAGGCTTCAGCTGTCTGCCTGTGGTCGTAAAGTGCAAATACGGACCGTAAACTGGTATACGGTCCGTAAACTGGCATGCCAAACTTCAACTTTCTGCCAGCTGAGGAAAAGGTATAATACGACCTGGTGGACGGACCGTAAAGTGATTTACGGCCCGTAAACCATGGTCGTAAATCACCATGCATGTAGGCCAAAGTCTCTGGTCCTGCTTAAGCTTAAAGACGACCACGAGGGACGGTCGGTAAAGTGGAATACGGACCGTAAACCTCCATGGACGACCACTGTTCACCCAGCACAGATTTTCCAATTCATTAAATATGAGGATCAAGACTTATTTTATTTCATTACAACATTAAACCACTTCTCTCTAAAAATTCTCTCTATATTTATTATATGAGTTTCCAAGGATTTTAAGTCATCCATAACATTAAGACAAGTGAATCAAGGATAAGGGAATCATCAACGATTATCCAAGTCAAGAAATCCAAATGGAGAAAAACTAGAGTTTTGCTAAAAGAGGAGTATTATCAACCAAAGCTTGCTCCTACAAATTCTAAGGTAAGATTCATGATTTTTACAAGATGTTTAAGGTATTGGAGAATTAAAATACATGGATTGTAGAAAATGTGGTCAACTAGGTCATGATTGATGAATAGTGACATTTTGAGAAATAGTTTGAATTGAGTTATGAATGTTGTTGTGTTGTGATATGAATGTGTTATAAATGGTATTAAGATCATGAAATAAACACTTTAGACGAATGGACGAAGATGGGTGTTGTGACCATGAATGTGGGTGAATTAGAGGCAAATTGAGGAATCTAGATAATGTGAATGACTAATGGCCATTATTATGATATTAATGAAGGTATAAACGCTAGCATTGGGAGGGAATGTGCAAGTGTAGAATAGTTCGAAGGAAAGGTATGTGAGGCTAACCCTTCTTTCATAAGGCATGATTCTTTGGCTATATTCCTAATTCCTCTAAATGAGTATGTTGTCTCCAAATGATTGATATTCCGAGCTCATAAGCTCACGACCCTTGATACGTGCTACGAATGTACTACGCACCCCATTGACGAGTGAGCATAAGATAGAGATGTAGCGAAAACGATGATGATAGTGATGATGATGATAATAATAATGATGCTAAAGGTGCCTACGGGCTACTATATTCACATGTGCCTATGAAGGGCTATAATGACACCCCGAGCTTATAATGCCGGGTAGAATATAGGTATATGGATGTATATATGTATGTATGTATATGATTACGTAACGCGCGCACACGTCTGCAGATGGTACGGATAACCCTGAAGCCTTGGTAGGGCCAGGTAGAAATAACATTGAGCCTTGGTTGGTCAAGTACGTACGAAACACCGAGCCTTAGGGTCGGGTACGCTATGTAAGTATATAAGTGTATGGCTATGTATATAATATGAATATGAAGGTGAAAAGACTATGTATATGAATGCGAATAGGGGCATGTATACGAGTATGAGCACAAGTATGGTATGAGTATTATTATGGGATACGAACGACGATGTATGCAAGTAAGCGATATGATGATGATGATATTACTGTCTCCCCTCCTATGCTATATTCATATGATATCTATTATGCTGCTATATTGATGTTGATCATGCTTTACATACTCAGTACATTCTTCGTACTGACGTCCTTTTTGTTTGTGGACGCTGCGTCATGCCCGCAGGTGCACAGGGAGAAAGACTTGATCCATAGCTGCTTATTCAGAGATTGCATAGCAGAGCTCCATTTCTTTCGGAGCCGTAGCTTTTGGGTACTTATTCTTTTGTGTATATAATTATGGGCATAGCGGGGTCCTGTCCCGCTCATACGATATGTCATACTTATAGAGGCTCGTAGTCATGTGTATGTGGCTAGAGATGTTCGGCCATGTCGCACCATGTTTTGTATATCTTTTGTTGGCCTCGTCGGCCTTGTACTTATGATGTGGCATAGATGCCTATGATATGTTAAATGATGATGATCGTCTAATGGGATCAATATGATTAACGATAAGAAAAGCACGAATTGACTCATGGTTCACCTAGATGTTATGTTATGTACGATACGGGGGTGCTCGGGTGGGGTAGCACCGGGTGCTCGTCGCGTCCCCCTAGCCGGGTCGTGACACCTAGCCAAGGAGTTAAAGCGGAGACTATACTCTGTAGCACTCATGTTACCTTGCCTCAAATTCAAGAATTTATCGGCCCTAGCTCGCCAAACTTCTGGAGGCATGTAATGACAGAGAAAAGGATCGACAAGATCTTGCCATACCGGCGGAGGTGCATTGGCTCCCCGTGAAGCCATCCAAACCGCATACCACTGGATTGAGATGTCTCTCAATCTATATAATGCTAGCTCTACCGACTCGGTGTCTGAAGCATGTATCAACCGGAGCGTCCTCAACATACCGTCAATGAAGTCTTGAGGATCCTCCTCCGGTTTCGACCCAAAGAATTTCGGGGTTTCAAAGCAATGAAGTCACGGGCCCTTGCACTAACAACCCTGTCACCTTACCCTGCGCTTGGCCTCTGAGTCTGGGCCGCAACCAACTGAGTCAACAAATTAATGGCCTCTCTCACATCTTGGCCCGAAGCATTCGGTGGAGGAGCTGGAGCTGGGGTTGAGGCTCCCACGTGCTCCTCGGTAATAGGCACTGTCTGGGAGGACTGAGATTGAGCCGCACTCTGAGACTCATCTTCCTCTACTACCGGTGGCGGTGCTCTTTCAGCCCGCTTTTCTGCCACCGTCTTGCCCTTTTGGGCTGCTGTAGCCTTTTTCTTTTTAGGCATCTCTGAAATACACAACACACGATTTAGGAACAAGAATTTCTTACATCATAGCTCTATCGCACGATTCTTATGAAGAAAGAAGGTCATATATTCCAAAAATGTTCGCAGCTTCATGTTTATAAGTGTGGCGCGCAACACACCCATAACCAAGACTCTACTAGACACGGCTCGTAGACACATCCTAGTACTGAACTGCTCTGATACCACTTTTGTCACGACCCGGCTAGGGGGCCGCGACGAGCACCTGGTGCTACCCCACCTGGGTACCCCCTTATCGTACATAATATAATATCTAGGTGAACCATAAGTCAATTCGTGCTTTTTCTTTTATCGTTCAATCATATTGATCCCATTAGACGACCGTCACCATTAACATATCATAGGAGTCAGTGCCACATCATAAGTACAAGGCCGACGAGACCAACAAAAGATATACAAAACATGGGCCGATATGGCCGAACATCTCTACCCACATACACATGACTACAAGCCTCTAAGAGTATGACATATCGTATGAGCGGGATAGGACCCCGCTATGCCCATAATTATATACACAAAAGAATAAGTGCCCAAAAGCTACGGCTCCGAAAGAAATGGAACTCTGCTATGCAATCTCTGGATAAGCAGCTATGGATCAAGCCTGTCTCCCTGTGCACCTGCGGGCATGACGCAGCGTCCACAAAAAAAAGGACGTCAGTACGAAGAATGTACTGAGTATGTACAGCATGATTAACATCAATATAGAAGCATCATAGACAATATATGAAGTGGCATAGGAGGGAAGACAATAATATCATCATCATGGCACTTACCTGCCTTTCATATGGACTTTCCATTTCTCATGTGTATTTCATAATAGTACTCGTATTCGTATATATGCCCCTATTCGCATTCATATACATAGTATTTTCACATTCATATTCATATCATATACATAGCCATACACTTATATACATACATAGCGTACCCGACCATAAGGCTCGGTGTTTCATAGGTACTTGGCCAACCAAGACTCAATGTTATTTCTACCTGGCCCTACCAAGGCTTCAGGGTTATCCGTACCATCTGCAGAGGTGTGCGCGCGTTACGTAATCTTATACATACTTTATACATAATCATATACATATATCCTACCCGGCGTTATTAGCTCGGGGTATCATTATAGCCCTTCATAGGCACATATAATTATAATAGCCGATAGGCACCTTTGGCATCATTATTATTATTATCGTCATCACTATCATCATCATTATTGCTACATCCATATCTTAGGCTTACTCGTCATATGAGGGGCGTGGTACAATCGTAGTACATGTTAAGGATCGTGAGCTTATGAGCTCGGAATGTCAATCACTTGAATACAACATACTCATATAGAGGAATTAGAAATTTGGCCAAGAACCATGCCTTATGAAAGAAGGGTTAGCCTTACATACCTTTTCGTCGGACTATTCTACACTTGCACGTTTCCTTCCAATGCTAGCGTCTATACCTTCATTAATATCATAACAATGGTCATTAGTCATTCACATCATCCACATTATCTAGATTTCTCAATTTGCCTCTAATTCACCCATATTCATGGTCATGACCTCCAACTTCGTCCATTCGTCTAAAGTGTCAAGTTCATGATCTTAGTACTATTTATAATACATTCATATCGTAACACAACAACATTCATAATTCAATTCAAACTATTCCTCAAAATGTCACTATTCACCATTCATGACCTAGTTGACCACATTTTCTACAATCCATGTATTTTAATTCTCCAATACCTTAAACATCATGCAAAAATCATGAATCTTACCTTAGAAGTTGTAGGAACAAGCTTTGGTTGATAATAACCCACTTATAGCCAAACCCTAGTTTTTCTCCATTTGCATTTCTTGACTTGAACGGTATTTAATGGCTTGCTTACACTTGATTCACTTGTTTATGTTGTTGGTGGCTTATAGTCCTTGAAAACTTATGAAATAAATGTAGAGAGATGATTCTAGAGAGAAGTGGTGTAGTGTAGAAATGAAATAAAACAAGTCTTGATCCTCATATTTAATGAACTGAAAAATCTGTGTTGGGTGAACAGTGGTCGTCCATGGAGGTTTACGGTCCGTATTTCAGTTTACGGACCGTCCCTCGTGGTCGTCTTTAAGCTTAAGCAGAACCATAAACTTAAGGCTGCATGCATGGTGATTTACGACCATGGTTTATGGGCCGTAAATCACTTTACGGTCCGTAAACCTGGTCGTATTTTACCATTTCTCGGCTGGGCAGAAAGCTGAAGCGTTTTGCATGGCAGTTTACGACTGCCAGTTTACGGGACCGTATAGCAATTTACGGTCCGTATTTTGTAATTTACGACCACTGGGCAGTTGCAATTCTGCAACTTCCCATATTTCTTAGACTTCTCATTTTAATCACCCCCGTCCATGCACATGCATTGCTCACCTTGTATCTCATCTTAGCTTAGCCAACTTCCTCGTCTCACAGCGGATACTTTCGAAATCTCGCCTAAGGTCATCACACGTCGTTTCTTGCTCATGGACATCATGCACTCATATTCATCACTAGTTCATTCTCTTGCGTTCCAACGGAAAATTTTCCGAGGTGTAACATTCTTCCCCCCTTAGGAACATTCGTCCTCGAATGTTAAAGTATTCGGGGATTCTATAAAAATTTCGCCAGAGTTTCCCCTACATTATGGCACTGCCATCCTGCCACAACAGCCCATAATATCGATGCCACACAGGGTCACTACATAATAACACAAAAATTGGCCACACACGACCCAAAAGCATAAAAGGAAAACATGCATACCTTATGATCTCGACGTCTCATTTTGTACTTCTTCCAAGGGCTGAAATAGATGTGGGTATTTGGATCGCATACTCTCTTCCGCTTCCCACGTCATTTCCTCTCGATTGTTGTTCCTCCATAAGACCTTAACTGAGGCCACTTCTTTGTTTCTAAGTCTCCGTACTTGCCTATCTAGTAGGGCAATGGGTATCTCTTCATAAGTCAATTTCGCTGTTACTTGCACATCATTCACTGGGACGATCCTAGTAGGATCTCCAACACATTTCCGAAGCATCGAAACATGAAATACTGGATGAACTGACTCCAAGTCTGGAGGTAGATTTAACTCATAGGCCACTTTTCCTATCTTGCGTACAATTTCATATGACCCAATATACCGGGGACTGAGCTTCCCCTTTTTGCCAAATCTCATTACGCCCTTCATCGGCGACACTTTCAAGAATACCCAATCTTTCACTTCGAACTCTAAGTCTCTTCGACGATTATCCGCATAGGACTTTTGACGACTTTGAGCCGCTAGCAACCGAACTTGTATGAGCTTAACTTTCTCTATTGCTTGCTGGACCAAGTCTGGCCCTATCAACTTAGTTTCTCCGGTTTCAAATCACCCAATTGGGGATCTACACTTTCGCCCATATAGAGCTTCATACGGTGCCATTTGAATGCTGGAATGGTAACTATTATTGTAAGCAAATTCAATGAGTGGCAAATGATCATCCCAATTTCCTAGAAAATCTAACATACATGCTCGCAACATATCTTCAAGAGTCTGAATGGTACGTTCAGCCTGCCCATCGGTCTGTGGGTGAAACTCCGTACTAAGGCGCACTTGGGTCCCTAAACCCTCTTGGAAAGACTCCCAAAACTTAGCTGTAAACTGAGTCCCTCTATCGGAGATAATAGATACCGGAACGCCACGGAGTCTCACTATCTCTTTAAGATAAAGCTTGGCATAATCTTCTGCCATATAGGTTATTCTGACCAGTAAGAAATGCGCTGACTTTGTGAGTCTATCCACGATCACCCATATAAAATCATATTTATGCCGAGAACGGGGTAACCCTGTGATGAAGTCCATATTAATCACTTCCCACTTCCACGTCGGGATTTCTATAGCTTGCAACAAGCCACCCGGCTTTTGGTGCTCGATCTTCACTTGTTGGCAATTAGGACATTGAGCTAAAAATTCCGCTACGTCTTTCTTCATCCCATTCCACCAATATATAGACTTAAGATCATGATACATTTTCGTCGCTCCGGGGTGAGCGGAGTAACGGGAACAATGAGCTTCCCTCAATATTTGGTGACGTAGACCTACCACATCGGGAACACATAACCTGTCTCGACATCGGAGAACTCCGTCTTCCGAAATATCAAATGATGACTCCTCCTTCTGAGGGAGTGTATCTCTGTACTGCATCAGCATGGGATCCTTATATTGTCGCTCTTTTACTTCCGCTACTAGCGATGAAACTGCTGAATTCTGAATAGTAGTTCCGCTGCTACCTGAGTCCACTACTCGGACTCCTAGGCTCGCTAACTGTTGAACCTCACGGGCCATCTCTTTCTTTTCTGGTCGTACATCACTTAGACTTCCCATGGATCTGCGGCTAAGAGCGTCAGCCACAACGTTAGCCTTTCCGGGGTGATACAAGATATCAACATCGTAATCCTTTAGCAACTCCAACCATCGTCGTTGTCGCAAATTCAACTCTTTCTGCTTGAAGATACACTGAAGGCTCTTATGATCTGTATAAACATCCACGTGGACACCATATAAGTAATGTCGCCATATCATTAATGCATGGACCACTACGGCTAATTCTAAATTGTGGATTGGATAGTTCTGTTCATGTTTCTGTAATTGTCTAGAAGCATACGCAATCACCTTACCATTTTGCATCAATACACAGCCTAGCCCGACGCCTGAAGCATCACAATAAATAACATATCCTTCCAATCCCTCTAGAAGTGTCAAGACTGGGGCTGAAGTCAATCGGTCTTTCAACTCTTGGAAACTACGCTCGCAAGCATCTGTCCATTGAAACTTAGCTGACTTCTGAGTCAACTTGGTGAGTGGCGCAGAAATAGAAGAAAAACCCTCAACAAATATTCTGTAATAGCCTGCTAAGCCCAAAAAGCTAAGAACCTCCCTAGGAGTCGTGGGCCTTGGCCAAGTCTTCACGGCCTCGATCTTTTGGCTATCCACCCGAATACCATCAGCTGCAACAATTGGCCCACAAATGATACTGAGTTCAACCAAAACTCACACTTGGAGAATTTTGCAAACAACTCTCGAGCTCGCAGAACTCCAAGGACTATACGCAGATGCTCCGCATGATCTGTCTCGGATCTAGAATACACCAGGATATCGTCGATGAATACAATCACGAATAGATCCAGAAAAGGTCTGAATACCTTATTCATTAAGCCCATCAACGCTGCCGGTGCATTAGTTAACCCAAACGACATTACTCGGAACTCGAAATGGCCATATCTTGTTCTGAAAGCTGTCTTAGGAATATCTTTCTCCCTAACTATTACTTGGTGGTACCCAGACCTCAAATCAATCTTTGAAAACCATTTGGCACCTTGCAATTGATCAAATAAATCATCGATCCTCGGAAGAGGATACTTGTTTTTAATCATCACTTTATTCAATTGCCGATAATCAATGCACATTCTCAAGGAGCCATCCTTCTTTCGGACGAACAATACGGGTGCTCCCCACGGGGATGAACTTGGCCTAATGAAGCCTTTTTCAAGCAAGTCTTTCAATTGCTCCTTCAACTCTTTCAACTCTGCGGGTGCCATTCTATAGGGAGGAATAGATATGGGTTTAGTGTCTGGAAACACATCAATCGCAAAATTGATCTCTCGCTCGGGAGGAAGGCCCGGAAGCTCTTCCGGGAACACATCCGGAAATTCGTTCACTACCGGAACTGACCGACTTCTACATCTTGAACTCGCACTACGTGATAAATGCACCCTGTCATGATCATCTTCCTTTCCTTTAGATAGGAATTAAACCTACCTTTTGGTGATGCCGTATTTCCTTTCCATTCTAAGACTGGTTCTCCCGGAAATTGTAAACGAACCATCTTCATTCTACAATCAACATTAGCATAACAAGAAGCCAACCAATCCATGCCCATAATGACATCAAAATCTACCATCTCTAGCTCATGCAAATCAATCATGGTACGACGATCACAAATCACAATCACACAATTCTTATATACTCGGCTAGCTATTACCGATTCACCCACGGGTGTGGATACCTCAAAAGGTTTGATAGACTCCGGCTCAATTATAAATCGACCCACAATATATGGAGTAACATATGATAATGTGGAGCCCGGATCAATCAAATCATATACATCATGAGAGAATACCGATAATATACCTGTGACCACATCAGGAGAAGACTCAAGATCTTGGCGTCCAGCCAAAGCATAAATACGGTGCTGAGAACCGCTAGTACTGGGAGATCTGCCTCTACCTCTACCATGGCCGACTGGCGCATGTGAACCTGGCCCCGTAGGGCGTACAGATGACGAAGATCCGTCTACCGACCCTGATGGCTGGGTCCTACCTCTACCATGCACTGAGGGGCAATCACGCATAATATGGCCCGGTCGACCACATGAATAGCAAACATCTGAACCCAATCGGCACTGACCCCAATGCGACTTCCCACACTGGGAACATCGTGGCACAGGCGGCCTTGACTGGCCTGAATCACCTCTGAACTGGGACCCTGAATAAAACTGACTCGGCCCTGAACGAACAGATCTATCAAGGCCTTGGCCTGAAAACCGTGGAGGTGGACTGGTCATGGAATAGCCTGAATGGCTGGGAAACTGCTGCCTGCATCCGCCTCTGGACTTGCCCTTCGAACCCGAAGGTCTAGCCCTCTTGTTATGCCCCCTATCTTGCTCCCGTTCATTTCTCCGCTGCTGTAAGTGTTCCTCTAATTCTTGAGCATGTGCCTGAATGTGTGCAATATCCATGCCATCCTGAAGGGACGCAATCAAGCATTTATCCATCAAGTGTGGCCCTAGGCCTTTCACAAATCGGTGCACCCGATCGCCTATATCTGCTACCATGGCCGAAGCATACCTAGCCAAGGAGTTAAAGCGGAGACTATACTCTGTAGCACTCATGTTACCTGGCCTCAAATTCAAGAATTTATTGGCCCTAGCTCGCTGAACTTCTGGAGGCATGTAATGACGGAGAAAAGCATCGACAAACTCTTGCCATACCGACGGAGGTGCATTGCCTCCCCGTGTAGCCATCCAAACCGCATACCACTGGATTGAGACGTCTCTCAATATATATGACGCTAGCTCTACCGACTCGGTGTCTGAAGCATGTATCAACCAGAGCGTCCTCAACATACCGTTAATGAAGTCCAGAGGATCCTCCTCCGGTTTCGACCCAAGGAATTCCGGGGGTTTCAAAGCAATGAAGTCACGGGCCCTTTCACTAACAGCCCTGTCACCTTGCCCTATGCTTGGCCTCTGAGTCTGGGCAGCAACCAACTGAGTCAACAAATTAATGGCCTCTCTCACATCTTGGCCCGAAGCATTCGGTGGAGGAGCTGGAGCTAGGGCTGATGCTCCTACGTGCTCCTCGGTAATAGGCACTGTCTGGGAGGACTGAGATTGAGCCGCACTCTGGGACTCATCTTCCTCTACTACCGGTGGCGGTGCTCTTTTAGCCCGCTTTTCTGCCACCGTCTTGCCCTTTTGGGCTGCTGTAGCCTTTTTTATTTTAGGCATCTCCGAAATGCACAACACACGATTTAGGAACAAGAATTTCTTACATCATAGCTCTATCGCACGATTCTTATGAAGAAAGACGGTCATATATTCCGAAAATGTCCGCAGCTTCATGTTTATAAGTGTGGCGCGCAACACACCCATAACCAAGACTCTACTAGACACGGCTCGTAGACACATCCTAGGACTGAACTGCTCTGATACCACTTTTGTCACGACCCGGCTAGGGGGCCGCGACGAGCACCCGGTGCTACCCCACCCGGGCACCCCCTTATCGTACATAATATAACATCTAGGTGAACCATAAGTCAATTCGTGCTTTTTCTTTTATCGTTAATCATATTGATCCCATTAGACGACCGTCACCATTAACATATCATAGGAGTCTGTGCCACATCATAAGTACAAGGCCGACGAGGCCAACAAAAGATATACAAAACATGGGCCGACATGGCCGAACATCTCTACCCACATACACATGACTACGAGCCTCTAAGAGTATGACATATCATATGAGCGGGATAAGACCCCGCTCCCATAATTATATACACAAAATAATAAGTACCCAAAAGCTACGGCTCCGAAAGAAATGGAGCTCTGCTATGCAATCTCTTGATAAGCAGCTATAGATTAAGCCTGTCTCCCTATGCACCTGCGGGCATGACGCAGCGTCCACAAACAAAAGGACGTCAGTACGAAGAATGTACTGAGTATGTAAAGCATTATTAACATCAATATAGAAGCATCATAGACAATATATGAAGTGGCATAGGAGGGAAGACAATAACATCATCATCATGGCACTTACCTGCCTTTTATAGGGACTTTCCATTTCTCATGCGTATTTCATAATAGTACTCGTATTCGTATATATGCCCCTATTCGCATTCATATACATAGTCTTTTCACATTCATAGTCATATCATATACATAGCCATACACTTATATACATACATAGCGTACCCGACCATAAGGCTCGGTGTTTCATAGGTACTTGGCCAACCGAGGCTCAATGTTATTTCTACCTGGCCCTACCAAGGCTTCAGGGTTATCCGTACCATCTGCAGAGGTGTGCGAGCGTTACGTAATCGTATACATACTTTATACATAATCATATACATATATCCTACCCGGCGTTATTAGCTCGGGGTATCATTATAGCCCTTCATAGGCACATATAAGTATAATAGCCCATAGGCACCTTTGGCATCATTATTATTATTATCGTCATCACTGTCATCATCATTATTGCTACATCCATATCTTAGGCTTACTCGTCATATGAGGGGCGTGGTACAATCGTAGTACATGTTAAGGATCGTGAGCTTATGAGCTCGGAATGTCAATCACTTGAATACAACATACTCATATAGAGGAATTAGAAATTTGGCCAAGAACCATGCCTTATGAAAGAAGGGTTAGCCTTACATACCTTTTCGTCGGACTATTCTACACTTGCACGTTTCCTTCCAATGCTAGCGTCTATACCTTCATTAATATCATAACAATGGCCATTAGTCATTCACATCATCCACATTATCTAGATTTCTCAATTTGCCTCTAATTCACCCATATTCATGGTCATGACCTCCAACTTCGTCCATTCGTCTAAAGTGTCGAGTTCATGATCTTAGTACTATTTATAATACATTCATATCGTAACACAACAACATTCATAATTCAATTCAAACTATTCCTCAAAATGTCACTATTCACCATTCATGACCTAGTTGACCACATTTTCTACAATCCATGTATTCTAATTCTCCAATACCTTAAACATCATGTAAAAATCATGAATCTTACCTTAGAAGTTGTAGGAACAAGCTTTGGTTGATAATACCCCACTTTGAGCCAAACCCTAGTTTTTCTCCATTTGCATTTCTTGACTTGAATGGTATTTAATGGCTTGCTTACACTTGATTCACTTGTTTATGTTGTTGGTGGCTTATAGTCCTTGAAAACTTATGAAATAAATGTAGAGAGATGATTCTAGAGAGAAGTGGTGTAGTGTAGAAATGAAATAAAACAAGTCTTGATCCTCATATTTAATGAATTGAAAAATCTGTGCTGGGTGAACAGTGGTCGTCCATGGAGGTTTACAGTCCGTATTTCAGTTTACGGACCGTCCCTCGTGGTCGTCTTTAAGCTTAAGCAGAACCATAAACTTAAGGCTGCATGCATGGTGATTTACGACCATGGTTTACGGGCCGTAAATCACTTTACGGTCCGTAAAACTGGTCGTATTTTACCATTTCTCGGCTGGGAAGAAAGCTGAAGCTTTTTGCATGGCAGTTTACGACTGCCTGTTTACGGACCGTATAGCAATTTACGGTCCGTATTTTGCAATTTACGACCACTGGGCTGTTGCAATTCTGCAACTTCCCATATTTCTTAGACTTCTCATTTTAATCACCCTTGTCCATGCACATGCATTGCTCACCTTGTATCTCATCTTAACTTAGCCAACTTCCTCGTCCCACATCGGATACTTTCGAAATCTCGCCTAAGGTCATCAAACGTCGTTTCTTGCTCATGGACATCATGCACTCATATTCATCACTAGTTCATTCTCTTGCGTACCAACGGAAAATTTTTCGAGGTGTAACAGTTGGGTTACCTATTCATCTTTGAAATACCTATTTTACCCTTGTAAGCCCATTTTTCTCCTTTTTCTTAGTTGTTTTTATTCGAACAATTTTATGGCAATATGGGTATCATTGCTCCTTATTTCTAAATTATATTTGCTCCTCATTTCTAACTTAGAATTCGATAATGGATAGAATTTGATTACTTGGAGGCTCTTCGAAAGGGCAAGGCCAAGATTTGATTGTTTGTGGCTCCAGTTCGGCAGCCAGGTAGGTTACGGCTTACCTTCTGGTTAGACTTCAGTTAGTGAAGCATATGTAGAGTTAGTTATTGTCAGAGAAAGCATATTACGCCTTTGGGCACGAAGTTGGGATGAATTACTTAGGTTTGGTATCGTTGACTTATTTATGGGCTTGTTGCCTCTTGTGGTTTATTGGCTTGTTGTCGTGTGTGTGATATTAGACTTGTTACATAGTTGTCATATTGTGATTATGATACAGTTGTCTGTCACTTACCTTGGTATTATCATGGATAGAGGAAAGAACTTGATTTAATCTTGATATTGTGATATGTGTCCATGTGTGGCACGATTGGCATTGATATAATTTCACTTCGCATTGATATTATGCATGGCACTCATCCACATTTTACATGATACATTGATATAAGCTGTGACTTGGTACTGATGATGATAAGTGAGACACAAGAACATCTGAGGTCTTTGCCGGATTGTATATGAGAGAGATGAGTGTCCGATGCCTGAGGTATCTACCGGGAACGTGAGAGTGGTACATGGACTTAACAGCTCCCCCATGGGTCATTACTATCGAGGCGTGGAGGTATTCCGTCTGTAGCATGTCTATTCTTCAGTTTCTTTCTTTATATTTGTTAGCTAACTGTTGTCGGCCTATGATATCTACTAGTACATAGTGTTTGTACTGATACTACCTTGCTGCATTCTTTTCTGAGTGCATAGTACGTGACAGGCTCTACTTCCACTCCTCGTGACTGATTCCTGAGGCTCTACTTGCGAGTATCTAGGGTGAGCATCTGACAAGCTACTGCCTGGAGACTCATCTATCCTGTCTTTATATTCCTCCATTCAGTCAATTGTTTATTTGACTTACAGACTTGTATATTTAGACATTTACGTAGTTTCTCTTCTACAAGTCAGACTAGTCTTGGCGATTGTATTTGTATTTCCGTACTTATCCTTATTTATGTTTTAGACTTATATTCTACTGTCTTATTTACTTTACTGCGCTTGAGTTGATGATTAAGGGACGGGTTCGCCTACTAAGGTGGGAAATGGTAGGTGCTCGCACCACTAGTGATTTGGGTCATGACAGCACCCGCACAAGTTCTTGTCGCCTCACGAGTACTGAACCCCCAATTCCCCATTACGCCCCTTAATTACGTTAACCAACACATACACTAAATAAAGGGTCTAGTAAGTCTCAACTTGCTTGAATTCGAAGCCATAGAGTCACTATGCGGCCTTCCCCTTCCTCTGAGCTTCCGAACGAGCCCAATCTGTTGAAATAAGGTATCTACATAAGAATACGAGTCTAACGATACCTATATTACCATATAAAGGATTCTGGTACAAAAGGTCAACCCAAAACCCCGTCCCAAACTCCAATGGTAAAAACGGTAATTTATCGTGAAATTGAGTTCAACATAGCCCAAACAGTACTCAATGAGGTCACACGAATCCAACATTTTGCATATTACTATACTTTAGTCCAGAACCCAAAAATGAACACAAAAGTTGACCCTGAGCCCCCAAGGAAAAAACTGGAATTTAAGCATAAATTCATCTTACTCATAGTCTAGATAGTCCATATCCTTAAAATAATGAAGTTCTAACCACAATGGATCCTCAATTTCATAAATCTAAAAAAAATCCATTTCCATGGAAACCCTTATTTTACTACCTATGAATCATGAATAGAATCATAACTAATGGAAGGAATCATTAATAATCACTTAAATTAAGGTTAGGAACTTACCACAATGAAGAAACTTGAATTTTGCACTTGGAATCACTCTAATCCGAGGTTTATAGTTTCTAAATTGGGTTTAGGAAAGTAAAATATGAAATGGGGTTTTATTTCTTCCCAGTCACGCTGCTCTTCGTGATCTTGAGGGACATTCTCGCCATCGTGAGTCACTTACCTGACACAGCCCACATCTTAATCATCGAGATTGAGACCTGGCTTACCGCGATCACGACCCATTTCCCCTTCCTTCACAGCTTAAGCTGACTTTCTGGTTTTTCCCGAAATCCGATCAACCACCCGAAACTCATTCGGAATCCCCGAACACAAATCAAATATGCATTTATATCATAAAATACGCTACGGACTCGTTCGCGTACTCAAAATTACCAAAAGAGGTCATTTTGACCGGTGTTGACCAAGGTCAACTCCAAAACATGAAAAATCCTAACTTTTCAACCAGAGACCCAAATCACACCCGAACGCCTCGGGACCTGAACCAACATCTCGACTAAGTCAAAAATTACATTCGGACCTAATAGAATCGATGAAACTTCTAAAATGACACATTACCCCCGATGTTGACTTTTGTCAAACATCTTTCTTTCCTTAACTTAGAAAACTCAAATTTCACTAAAACCAATCAAAACCCCGGCCGATTACCTCAGGAATCGTACCGCCCATCCCCACAAGTCATAAATACCAAAATAAAACCACATGAAAGGTAACTTGGTAAAAACAAGGAAAAAGGCCCAAAACAACTAAGCGAGTCATTACAAAACCACAACCTATCTCCAATAGCATTTCCCTAATCTCCACTATAACACTTAGAGCAGTTTTTAGGTTACAACTTCAATAACCTAAGGAACTACTCACAAAAGCACCTTCCCCCTCTACAATTCTCACCAATTGTAGCAAACTTCTTCAAAGACTTTGTCCGGTTTAAGAAGTCTCTTACGACTCGATGCAACAACTATTACAAAACTCTAGTAAAGTAAATAGGTTTACAATTCAAACCAAAGAATCTAACTATAACAACTCAGAGCACTATAAGCATGAATCTTCTTAGTAACATGTTCTTCTTCGTTGCAGTTGATTCTCTATCCATGACACTCGATAGATATATTCTGTATTTGTGCAGTAGTTTCTCTCGTGTTCAATAACATCAATGTCGTGCTATTTAATTTATACAATTAGGAATGGTCGTGTGTTGTAGATGTCTTCTCCAAATCCAAACCAAACTTGGTTTAAGAAATCAAGAATCTAATCCTTGTTAGGTTTGGTTTTGCGCGTCGGTCTCCTTTCAACTTCTTCTATTTTCAAAGTTATTTTCATATTTGCAATTGTTAAAATATTTCCACGTTTTGAACTTGTATTCGTGGTGGATATATAAAACAAATCTAAAAAAAAGAATTGTATTCCTTGTGGAATTTGGATTAGGCTTTAATCCTAACTTCTCAAGGAATCCATCTTGCACATGGAACAAATTTTACTGCTTGGATCAAAACAGTCTTCAATTCTTCTGCAAAGGACCTGGTTTTGCCAGTATTTGTACAACCCTGTTGCTAGCATTACCAGTTCCTTTAGAAGATCTATTAAGGACCTGTTTTTGTGTATGTTTTTCCATAATTATTGAAAATTTATTGTTAATTATATATTATTTGTCAATCATCAAAACTTCATAAGATCTTGAATTGATATTTAGATCAAATTAAAGCAGCTTAAATAAATTTCCCCCTTTTGATGATGACAAACCCACAACAGTTTCATAACTCTTCATGGGCACTCAAGTGCATCTTCCCTTAAGGACTAGCTTCTATGTTGATAAATCTCCTTTATTACCGGCTTCCATGTGATCCAACTTTCTACTTAGTAAGATGTGATCTCTCAGTTAAGTCTATGTAGGTCCTTACCTTCCAATTATTGCAATCCTCTAGATGGCTAGGTGTAAGAACCTGATCATATCCATGTGTTTCCTCTAAAATATCATCAGTTAAAGTGCAAGGACCATGTTCTTTGTGTAAGAGAGTTTTTTTTAAATCACTTAAGATGTCTTCTTACATTGTCCTCTTTTCATTGTCCAGTGCTCTTATGTAGGAATTGAGTTCTTTGAGGTTCCTTTATTTTCTTATTGTCAAACCAGGGGTACTTTCAGATTCATTCAGATATTGGCACATGAAAAACTATTATTTTTTCTCTTTTGGTATTAATGAAAAGCCAGAGTCTAGTCAGGTTAAGTGTGCGAAAATAGTAATATCAAATTCATGGCCACTGAGGCTACACTAACATAAACGCAACACAAGTGCATTAACTAAAAATCCAATAATATTTAACTCAATGAACTCATCAAATTAAAACATTAGGAAAATTTGATATGCACCACATCAAGCCATAAGGCCCAAAACAGATAAACAATTACATAACCATCTATTACTGCCAAAAAGATAGTACAATGAAGTCATACTAATTTAGAAGGACTCTGTTTTTGGTCTTGGCTAAAGGGATTCAAGGACCAGATTATATTGCTAGAGAAAGAGTGTTTTGTATGAGTCCTCATAGTCATGCCTTTGGTAGCATTTTTATCTTTCCAGCTACATATTCTCAACCTTCAAAAACATGTGACATTCCTCTCAGTCATCCTCTAGTTTTCCTTTTACTTCATTCTTCAAATCACTTATTTTTTGTAGAAATTAGATTTGTTGTTCTTCGTATCTGATTTTTTCCTCATAAATCACTATTCAGAAAGAGTGGACCTTTATAATCATATTGCTTCAGCCTCAGGTTCTCACCATTACTTTTTTGGTCTACTTTTTTTTCAATTTTCTCTGCTGAAGTATTTCTTTTATCAATTCCTTAAGCATAAGCATCCAGTGAAATAGGTTCTTTGTAAAAACTAGTTTCTTTTATCACATACCTCTCCTCTTTATCTTCGTGAATAACAGCCTCCTTTTTATTTTCATAGTTGTTCACTATATCTTCCTCATGGATCACTGCTTCTAGTCCTTTGTGACTTTGAACAAAGCCTTTATCAACAGGTTTTTAAATTTCTTGTTCTTGAATAGATTTATGACTATAAGGAGACTCATTTGTGGTCTTTGGAAATATGAAGAAGAGGTATTGCAAAAACAATAGTAAGATAATTAAGATAGAGAAGAGTCCATGGTGCTGTGAACCATGAAGAAGCTCACCTGAGGTCTCCAAGCCAAACTCTACACCCGATAACTGACGTTGCTCCTACAATAATAGCTATTTGCCCAAAAAGTGCAAGAAGGTTAGTATAAGTACAAGTAAATAACACATACCAGTAAGTATCATCAACCGATCATGACGAAGTAGTAGTGAGGGTTGATTTAAAAATTATTCACTATAACTTGTGCAGTTGAGAATATAAATAATTCAATAGTATACAACACAATACAGTTAAATATCTACGAACAGATGAAGCATAATGAATTAATACTTCAAATACGACATATTAAGTATGAAACATATATGACATGTAAGATATGAATCACAAGGGTCATTAATCATAGGAAGTATGATAATGACTAAAAACTGTATGAATATCGATTCTCCCTATGCAATAAACCTGCTTGTACACTACCCCGGGTGGCTGGGGTGATATCGTGACTGTTACACCTTGGAAATTTCGTGTCCTTTGCAATATGAGTAAACTAACGTAAGACTAAAGTGTAAATGAGGCCCTTACAAGGCCAAGAAGGGCATTTGATAACTTTAAGTGAGTACCTTGAGGTTTTGGAGTCATATGAATCGGCGGAAGTAAGTTAGTTGAAGAAATTGGAATTTGAGTCATGTTTTGGGACGATTTCGTATTATTTCAGTTATACATTGCTTAGAATTACCTTGAGGGGGAGATATAGGTCCCCTTATATGGTTAATGAAGTTTTATATAAGTGCCAAGAAGGTTCCATAAGGATTGGAGGTCAAACGAATCGAAAAGAACACGTTTCGCCGAAAATCAGAGTTTGTGGACCAGTTTGCTGTCGTAAACTCACCAAAAGGGCTGGCCTCACTGCCCAACCTCCTCCCTATGGATAGGAGGGGAGATTCGGCCTTATATCCAATATGTTGAGCCGCATCTCCACCACAAATCGATGCGGGAGGGATACTTTGACACCTTTTTAAATCCCAAAAGATCCCATTGTCATATCAAACTCCCACACTTATTTCCCCATATTATTAGAGGGTTCTTGAATGTTCCACAATACTCCAAAAACCTCCATTCCATCAAGAGAGAATATCAAACATCAAAACCTCAAGATAATCCATGGAAGGTGATTGTTCTTGTTTCTCTCCAAAGTTGTGATGAACTTGGTCTTGGAAGGAGTTGAGTGAGGTGAGGTTCTTCTACTATAAGGTATGTTCTCCATCTGACTTACATGATTGATTTGATTTAAAGGTTTAGTAACTCTTGGAAAGGAAAAGAATTAAAGTGGAGAAGTCATAAAGTGTGGAAGTGAAGAAGATGACTATGAGATGAACTTGAAAAGGGATTTTGGATAAATTTGAGATTAAATTGAATATAACTTCTTGATTATGATATTGTGGATTTTGTTATTGTTGTTTGGGAGTTGTTTTGTAATATGGTGGAAGTCGATAAAATAGGAGAAGTGCTGCCCAAATTTCATTAGCTTGTTAATTATACCAGTTTGAACTTAAAAGGGTTTTAAGACCTAAGGTATAAAGGTATGTTAAGGCTAACCCTTCTTTCTAAAGGCATGATTTCCTCATCGTGAATCCATCTGTGATATCCCTAATGTTTAATTTCCTAGAAATGCTAGAAGCTCATGATTTTGTTGATCTTGTTCATCGTCATTGATCTCGTCTTATGACAGTTGAATCTCTAAGGAAAAATGTAGTGATGATGATGATTGTCATACCCCCAATGAGGAGTATGACAGGCTCTGACCCGTAGGCCGAAAACCACCTGACTTAACAGTTACTCTGAACATCACATACCATAACTCAAAGAACACCTGCACGCTGAAAAGGCCCAACATAGAAATATTCGATCATTCAACACATATGTACATATGCGGACCGACAAGTTCGCCAACATAACATATATCATAAAGCCGGCAAGGGTAACAGTAAAGTATCACAGACCAAAACAATGTCAACATGACCATATACCATGCTTACATACCCCACTATGTCTATGAGCCTCTAAGAGTGTACATATGGGCATATATTACACTAGCAGAAGAGAACCAAAAGATAGCAAGTCCGGAGTAGTGACACTTGTTGACATCGCTGTGCTGGAAAATCCTACTACGGTCGCTTCTCAATAACCCTTCAGAGCCTGCAGCATGAAATGTAGCGTCCCGTGCAATGGGATGTCAGTCCAGATAAAAGTACTGACTATGTAAGGCTGGAAGCAATAACATAAGTGGGACGGAAATATAAATAGAGTAAAGGTAACCTATCAGCTGAGAACATACAATATGCCATTCATGAATCTTAAAAATCATATACAAGTAAGCACATATGTGTATATGTATATCATATAAGTATTAGTGTTGCAGAATGTGTAGCCCGATCCATATATGTTAGTGCCGAGGAGCGTACAACCCGATCCATAAATATAATATGTTAGTGCCGAGGAAAGTACGGCTCGATCTATAAATATGATATGTTAGTGCCGAGGAACGTACGGCCCGATCCATAAATATCACCTGTTAGTACCAAGGAACGTACGACCCGATCCATAAATATCACCCGTTAGCTATACATATTGTAAATAGCATGCTTGAGAGCTCATATGAAAGCTACAACTTTATCAGAGTGACGCAAGGTCCGTAACTTCCGATTTATATTATGGAATTCGTGTCGAATCCAAAGAAATAACTTAACGATGATGAACATAATAATATACCAAGAATTAATCAAATAACTAAGACATTAAGAGTTGAACTACATGACATAGGAATGGAGTGATTTTATTATGGAACGCTCATATTCATACTCTAGTTGGATTTGTGCCAAAGAAAGAGAGAAATGAACACCTTACATACCTTATTCGCCACGCCACCACTTAAGGGATCCTTTATTCCAAGGCCCGCCCCTCACTTGAACCTATATGGCGAGAAATACATTTTTAATCATACCTTCATCATGCTTCCCATTAATTCTCTTGTACTAGTTATCAAATACTAGTTTGGGTTATGAAAATTTGGGCAGTATCTCCCCTATATTATCTACTTCCTCCAAACACCAAAAGAACTCCCAAATAATACCAACAAAATCAACACAATATTATCAATATTATATAAGATATACATGTATAATTACATCCAAACAATCTTCAATTCTCAATCCATGCTCAACAACGCCAACACAACAATCCATAACCCTTATTCTCGTAAATATTCCTAAATCGATATTAAGAAAGAGAAATTCATACCTTATCCTTTCTAGAATAGGAAGATCTTCAAGATTTACTTTGCTTCCAAACCAACTGCAACACAAAACGAAACTATAATCGCGACTACACGTTGTCCGGACCTTGATTAATACTCCGTAACTTGAAATTACTCAAAATCCTCACTTTAATATGATATATAGGATCTCATATGTTTTGATGAGCTTTCTAGAGCATTTGGAAAAAAAATTGTGAAGAAAAAATGGGGTTTTGCCCCTTATATAGTGTGCTAAAGTCAGTTTCATTGTAGCAGCGCGTTTCTTCTCTATCAGCCTAACTTGTAACGTCCATAATTCTCTACTCCAATGTCGTATCGACGAGAGGTTTGTTGCGTTGGAACCTAGACTCGAAAAACTTCACTTTAGGATTTTGAAATATCTTAAAAATCCTAATATACTAGGAAATATACCCCTACAAAGTTGACTAAAAATCTGCCCAAAATTCTTCCAACTTTGTTTTTCAAATGTTTTCTACAAATTTATTTTCTTCGATTTGCTTGGTCCCGGAACCTTTAGGCACTTGCTTGACACTTGATAAGTGTATTAATTAACCTTATAAAGGTTCAATGACCTCTTCAATCTTACTTTAATTTACTTACGACGCAAACGACGCGAAAAGTTTTCGAGGTGTAACATTCCTCCCCCCTTAGAAACATTTGTCCTCGAATGTTAAGCTCTTAGGGATTTCTATGAAGATTTTGCCAGAGTTTCCTCTATAATTGTACCACTACCATCCCGCCATAACAACCTAAAATATGCAATGCCTCATAGGGCTATAACAGCAATACCCATATTGGCCACACATGACCAAGAAATCATTCAAAGGAGCATCACATACTTGAGGATAATGGTGTCTCTGGTTGGAGCTCTTTTGGGAGTGGAAACAAATATGGGTACCTGGACTTCATATCTTCCTCAGCTTCCCAAGTCATCTCTTCCATATTATTGTTTCTCTACAGGACTTTAACTGAGGCTACAACTTTGGTTCTAAGTCTCCGAACCTGCCTATCTAGAATAACAATAGGTACTTCTTCATAGGACAATTTCTCAGTAACATGGACATCTTCTACAAGCACAATTCTGGGAGGATCTCCCACGCACTTACGAAGCATTGACATATGAAAAAATGGGTGGACTGACTCCAAATCAGAGGGCAGATCTAGCTCATAAGCTACTTGGCCTACCTTGCGCACAATCTTGTGGGGCCCAATATACTAGGGACTGAGCTTGTCCTTCTTGCCAAATCTCATTACACCTTTCATCGATGATACTTTCAAGAATACCCAATCGTTAACTTGGAATTCCAAGCCTCGTCGATGATTGTCTGCTTAAGGTTCTTGACGACTTTGGCTTGTTAATAATCGATCTTGAATAAGCTTGATCTTCTCATCCGCTTGTTGGATCAAGTCTGGGCCCATTAGCTTTGTTTCCCCTACTTCAAACCATCCAATTGGCGATCTACATTTCCTCCCGTATAGAGCTTCATATAGGGGGATTTGAATACTAGAGTGGTAACTATTGTTGTACGCAAACTCAATAAGCGGCAAATGATCATCCAATTACCTCCAAAATCTAGCACACATGCCCTTAACATATCTTCAAGGGTCTGAATAGTGCACTCGGCTTGCCCATCAGTCTGTGGATGAAATGCTTTGCTAAGTCTTATCTGAGTCCCCAAACTTTCTTGAAAAGACTTCAAAAATTAGTTATAAATTGTGCTCGTCTATCAGTGATAATGGATACTGGAACACCATGAAGTCGTACGATCTCCTTAATATACAACTTTGCATGATTACAAAATAAACTCATGAACATGGAACTAAGATAAAATCCTACTTAATCATAATTTCTTTTCAATACACGTATGCTTCCCTCAAGTCCTTGGCCCGCTTATACCGGTGACTAATTGAGACTTAAATTAACCACTAGTCTCCTTCGGCTTCTTATCATCGTCCTTGCGCCATTCTTCTAGCCAATTCACCATGGCGATTTTTTATATGGTTCTATGTCATACACTCTCACAATTGATAAAACTAGCAGCTTGGAATTTCACGACTTATGAGGTACTCCCTAACCTCAGGCTGTATGTTACACCTCGAAAAAAATTTCATTGATGCACAGTGAATAGACTAACGAAGAGCATGAAGTATATGGTATTTCAATAAGTAAGGAATGACATTTGATGACCCTAATTAATATTTCAAAGACATTTTAGGTAAGAGGAGAAAGTTTGCCAAGAGAATGTAAGGCATACGATGTGTATCGGGAAGGATTTACGAGTAGCAAGTTAATGATGATTTAATGATGCTTTGGAGAAGAGTTATAATGTCCCTTAGATTGTTAATGAGGTGATAAACAAGTGTCAAGAAGGTTCCATAAGGATTGGAGATCAAACGAGTCGACGAGAATGAGTTCGGAGAAACTGGGCATTATACGGCCCAACATACTGGCCGTATAAAATTTACTGGCCGTATGTTTCGCCGTATATTCAGCCCAGATTAGCACCCCTCACTGGACCAAAATTACGACCAAACATACGGTCAGTATAATTTATATGGACCGTATGTTGGTCCGTGAAATCCAAGCGGGACAGATTTTGTATTATTAATAAGGGGTCCAAGTT
The DNA here is from genome assembly GCF_019175385.1 of Lycium barbarum. NCBI lineage: Eukaryota > Viridiplantae > Streptophyta > Magnoliopsida > Solanales > Solanaceae > Lycium > Lycium barbarum. The sequence goes on along the minus strand of NC_083342.1, from coordinate 59,712,970 downwards.
TATTTCATTTCATTTCCCCTTCACACCCCTTCTCTCTAGAACTATCTAGAAACTTTCTACACACTTCTCCCACAAGAATTCAAGAGATATTAGTGGTGAACTTCATCAAACTAAGTGAATCAAGTGTAAGAAACCCATTAAAGTTCATCCAAGACAAGGAATCCAAATGAAAGTGAAACTAGGGTTTTTCTCAAGTGAAGTGTTTCCACCCAAGGGTCATTCCTACACCATCTAAGGTAATTTTTATGGTATTTCCATGTTGTTTAAGGTATTGAGAAGTTGAAACACTTGGATTGTAGAAGGATATAGGAAACGGGTCATGAATGTGGGAATAGTGTCATTTTGAGTAATAGCTTGGGTTGAGTCATGATTCTTAATATGTTGTGATTATGGTTATGTTATAAATGATGTTAAGAACATGAGATATAAATTGTATATGAATGAATGTAATCGTGTGCTATGACCATGGATATTGATGATTGGAAGTGAATTGAGAAGTAAGGATAATGTAGGTGAATCAAGACTATTGTTATGATGTTGTGAATGTTATTATTGATGTTTGGGAGTTGATATATAATAGGGAGGAAGTTGTATAAATAAAGCAGATGCTGTCCAAATTTGTCTAGCTTTAGTCATGTATGCTAAGCTATCTATTTTCTAATGATAGTATAACTCTAATGAAGGTAGAAACGTGAGCATTGAAAGAGAACGTGCAAGTGATAGAATAGTTGAGCGAAAGGTATGTAAGGCTAACCCTTCTTTCATAAGGCATGGTTCCTTGGCCAAATATCTAATCTTCTATGAGCCTATGATGTCCTCCAAATGATTCTATCTTTAAGAGCTACTAAGCTTATGATTCTCGATATGATACGATTGTACTAAATTCCTCCTATGATGAGTAATCCTCTAAGGATAGATGTAATGAACGACGATACTAATGATGCTAAAGATTCTTATGATCTTTTATGTATATGTGTCTACGTATGACTATTATGAAACCCCAAGCTTATATGGTCGGGTAGAATATATATTGTGCGCGCACCACTGCAGTTGGGTACGGATAACCCTGAGCCTTGGTAGGGCCAGGTATGTATAACCACCGAGCCTAGCCATGGTCGGGTACGCGAAACACCGAACCTTCGTGGTCGGGTATGCTATGTAAATGCTATGCATATGATGTGGATATGTATACGATATGAATATGAATATGAATACGAATATGCTACGAATATGAAAATGGATCTGAAATGTAAATGAGTATGGATACGAATATGGATGTATGTACACGGTTACGCATTAGAAATGGAAGGTCCCTATGAAAATCAAGTAAGTGTTTATGACGATGATACTACTACCTCCCATCCTATGCTATTTCTTATGTTGTCTATTATGCTTTCATAATGATGTTGCTCATGCTTTACATACTCAGTACATTCTTCGTACTGACGTCCTTTTGTTTGTGAACGTTGCGTCATGCCCACAGGTGGCCAGGGTGACAGGCTTGATCCATAGCTTTGTTACTCAGGGACTACATAGTGGAGCTCCATTTCATTCGGAGCTACAACTTTTGGTATTTATTCTTTGGTGTACATATTTATGGGCATACCGGGGTCCTGTCCCGCCTATATGATATGACATACTCTCCTTAGAAGCTCGTAGACATGTGTATATGGTTAGATGTATTTGGCCTTGTCGGCCTATATTTTGGATATCATTTTGTTAGCCTCGTCGGCTTATGTACATTATCGTGGGAATAGTTGTCGATGATGATATAAATGAATTTGTTATATCCTGTATTTTTATACGTCGAGTTATTCACAAGAGAATCGACTCAAGTTAAAGACGGGATCATTTTCGGGCAGGAAACAGAAAATCTTTAATTTCCGGTCTCTATTAGAAAATGAATTGTTTATGAATTTTACTTAGTGTAAAAATATTAATGGAAAGTTGAGATTAATTTACCATGATTAGATTATTAAGTGGGGGTTAAAATTTAAATTTTTCACTAAACAAGTCATTAGTGCACAAAGTGGGCCCCACCAAGACATGTGGCCAAATTTAATTGGCTCAAGCCTTGGGTGGGCCACGTGTCCAGTCCATGAGCTGCATCTAAATGGGAAAATAATGACTCACAAGTCCACCCAAACCCTCATTTCATCTTCCACAACAAGCTAGAGAGAGAGAGAAGACACAAGCCATGGCATTCTGCCATGGCTAGCAAAATTGGAGCTCGAATTTCTTGATCAAAAAAATCAGATTTTAAAAGTATTCCAACCAGTTAGGAAGGCTATAATAACGTGGATTAGTCATTTGGAGCAACAAGAACAAGTATTAGTTCATTTCACAACTTCTAGACAAATTAAGAAGCCAACTTGTTAAGGTAAGATTTCATTTTCTTTTGTTATAAGATTGGAGTTAATGATGTTGTAATGGATCTATTAAGTTGTATTATGTGAAGTTTGAAGTAAGAATTTTTTTTTGATTAAAGTTGGCATTAAAAATGGGCAGATTTGGAGTTGTTTTAATTGGGTTGAGTTTGATTAGTGTTGTCACTATTATGGTATGATATTTGTAGATAATTGTTTATATTGAAGGGCTGGAAATATGGTTATTGACATGTATAGGGGCTGTTGTCAATGGTAAAAATTATACTTGATTCCATGTGTTTGTGATTTTGTGGAATAAAGGTCGAAAATTGTATTTCGATGCTGTAGTGTTGATGGACTGTTTTGGGTTTCCTATTGAAACAAAATTGAAGTAATTCTTGTACATAGATGGTTGTTGTTATTAATGTTATGGATTATGTGTAAAAGGTGAAAGGAAAGTTTAAATCATGTTAGAACTTGTTGTGAAATTAGAGCAGTTTCCTTGCATATAATAGTTGATGTTGTTGTTGTTGTGGGTTGTTTTGATAAGGTTTTTGGTGGAAAATCTCATGTGATTATATGGCTATTTGAGGTTGTCATTGTTATGGTTAAATTGTAGTTAGGGGCTATTCTTGAGGAATTGGAGAACTAAGGATAGTTAAGAATTGTATTGTGACGTTATAATGGATGGAGTTGTTTTAGAACTTGTTGTAATGTTACGATAGTTTTCTTGCATATAGAGGTTGATGTTGTTGCTGTGTTGTTGCTGATGTGAATCATCAAACTTGGAGGAAAGAAGCGTATAAAATATCGTATGCAAAGTGTGTCGATCTGCTTGGTATATTCTTAGATGTTCGTGAGATTATCGGTCATTGTTATGTGGTAACTAAGGGCTGTTTTGTAATGAATTTCGTGGCTGTTTTGTGATGAATTTCATGGCTGTTTTGTGATGAATTTTGTGGCTGTTTTGGGGCTGCTTGTTATAAATTTCGTGGCTGTTTTGTAGTGACATTTTGGGAGCTGTTTGTTGTAATTTTCGTGGCTGCTCTTGTTGAGTCGAAATGCAGGGATTATAGTTATGATTATGTACAATATATATAGTATGTTTGCTGGAGTATGGGTTGTTCTTGATGGCTGGTCTAACATTGTTAAAGGGGCAGGATAAACATAAGGAATTAGTGTATTAATCACTTTGTTGTTGTGGTTGTTGTACTCCATGGATGTAAAGAGAAAGAATGATAGCAATGGTGTATGTAGTGCATCTGGGGCTGATTTTGTTATGTCCTTGAGTTGTGTCTTGTTATTGATGTTGTTGACCTCGTATGTGAGTTGTGGATGTATGCAAGTAGTGGAAGTGCTGCCCACTTGTTTTTATACAAGAACGAGTTATCGTTTACTAGCAACCACCAATTTGACGGACATGCTACCATTGTTATAGGTTGAAGTGCCAATCGAGATGAGTTTAAATTATTGAATTGGTACAGACGACAAACGGTATGTAAAGCCTACCTTTCCTTCTTTTGGCATGACCTTTATGAAATGAACAAATAACGTATATGTGTGCTTCTAAAGAAAATCCTATTCTTAGGGCCACTAGGATGGCTAATATCTTTGACTTCCATAAGTTATTCCATATGGTTGGATACATATTTTATGATGTTCAAAGATTCTATTTGTTATGTTCTGAATGTTGTTCGAAAGAAAAATGAGAAGACTAAAGCCTTTGATGAATACTTCGATATGACAATATGGTCTTAAAGTCCCCATTTGATTTGATCCATAATGTTATCCGCACGTTTCCTAATATGAATATGTGATCCATAATGATATTCGAAAGTCTTCTAATATAAATGATACTTGAATTTCTAAGTATGACTTATGAAATATTTTCAAAAGGTTCCGTACTTCGAAAGTTTGTAACTCTCTCATACTAATTCCGATTGACCCGAATCTTACTTTTGAGCCTTCAGATGTTTGTAAATATATTTGGCTATTGAGTTTGAAAATTATTTATGTACTTATATGCATATGGTTTCCGCACTACTCCGCTCGTGCATACTACTATGATATCGTTCGCCGGATCCCGGGCTGGTTTTGTGATCGTGCGCACTATGTATATTCGGCAGTATGATGTGTTGCGGTTCCCAAGACCTCGCCACAAGGCCGGGTACCGCTTATATACGGCGTTATGATGTGATATGGCATATGATATGTTCTGATGTTTTGATATGATATGATGATATGATATGTTCGGGGATTATACGGAGATTTGAAACCTTCTGGAGTACGATGTGCTGTGGCGCCAGTGTCGGAGTGGCGACCACGTTCCTGAGCCTTATGCATGATTTTATTTGCATTATTTATGTTTTTAAAACAGGTTTGATATACTGATTCTGTAACCGCTTTCCATACTCCCTATTTCAGTTCTGATTTGGATTACTGTACTTCATGCTTTACATACTCAGTACATATTTCGTACTGACCCCCTTTCTTCGGGGGCTACGTTTCATGCCCGCAGGTACAAACGTTTGTTCTAGTGACCCGCCAGTGTAGGATACATTCTGCTACTTTGGAGGGCTCCTTTGACTCGGAGCCCATACTTTTGGTAAAGACCTTTCATTGTATATGTCTCTGTATATATGTATGACTATCTGGGGTACGGCGGGGCCCTGTCCCGTCATATGTTTCTGTTATGTTTTGTAGAGGCCTGTAGTCATATATGTGGGTCATGGGTCATGTTTGTTCGTTTCTGTTTACGATCTGTGCCTTAAGCGGTCCCGGTTGCTATTATGGCCAAAACGGCCCATATGTTTGTATATCTGGGTGATGTGTATTCCGCCAGCCTACCGGATTTGATAAGCTATTTCTGTACGGGCAACCGCTTAAGATGACATTTGTTCTTAGTATCTGTGTGAAATAACGTATGTTAAGTCTAAATAAATCTTTGATATGTCGATCTGGTACGTAAATCAGTTTGGGTGCCCAAATAGGGCACCAGTTGCGGCCCACGGGGCTGGGTCGTGACAGAATTGTTGCCAAAGGAATTAGTATGAATAATGCATGGAAAGTATGATTTGGCTATATGGCTCACCTAGATGTAAATGTGAAAGTATGATAAGAGGTTCCCGGGTGGGTTAGCAATGGGTGCCCGTCGGGCCCTTCGGTTGGGTCGTGACAATGGTATCAGAGCAGTTCTATCCTAGGGTGTGTCTACGAACCGTGTCCAGTAGAGTTTTGGTTATGGATGTGTAGCGCGACACACTTATAAATAGGAGGCTGCGGGCATTTTAGGAATGAATGACCTTCTTTCTTCAGAAGATAGTGCCATAGAGCTATGATATAAGAACTTCCTTCTCCTTAACCGTGTGTTATGTATTTTAGAGATGCCTGTAAAGAGAAATGCTATCGCAGCCCAAAAGGGAAAGACAGTAACAGAAAGCGGGCTGAAAGAGCACCGCCAACAGTTGTTGAGGAAAGTGAGTCCCAGAATGCGGCTCAATCTCAATCCTCTCATTCAGTGCCTATTTCTAAGGAGCGTGAGGGAGCCTCAGCCTCAGCTCCAGCACCTCCGGCTCCTCCACCGAGTGCTTCAGGACAAGATGGAAAAGAGGCCATTCATTTGCTTACTCAATTGGTTGCCGCCCAGACTCAGCGGCAAGGTACAAGGCAAGGTGATAGGGCTGTTAGTGCAAGGGCCCGTGATTTTATTAGCTTGAACCCTCCGAAATGCTTAGGATCAAAGCCGGATGAGGACCCTCAGAATTTATTGATGGAATATTGAGGACACTTCGATTGATGCATGCTTCGGACATTGAATCGGTGGAGTTGGCATCCTATAGATTGAGGGATGTCGCGATCCATTGGTACACGGTTTAGATGGCTTCACGGGGAGCCAATGCGCCTCCCCCGGTATGGCAAGAATTTGTAGATGCCTTCCTCCGACATTACCTGCCTCTAGAGGTTCGGCGAGCTAGAGCCGATAAGTTCTTGAATTTGAGGCAAGGAAGTATGAGTGCTTTAGAGTATAGTCTCCGCTTCAATTCTTTGGCTAGGTACGCTTCGGCCATGGTACTGGATATGGGTGACCGAGTGCACCGATTTGTGAGAGGCCTAGGGCCACATTTGATGGATAGGTGCTTCACTGCGTCCCACCAGGACAATATGGATATTTCACGCATTCAGGCCCACGCTCAAAATTTAGAAGAAATCCTACAATAACAAAGGAGTGAGTGTGAGCATGATAGGGGATATAGCAAGAGGGCTAGATCATCGGGCCCGATGAGTGAGTTTAGAGGCAGGCACAGGCAGCAGTTTTCTAGGCATTCAGGCCATTCTATGACTAATGCGCCTCCACGGTTTTCAGGCCAGTGATTTGATAGGTCCACTCATTTCGGGCCGAGTCAGAGTTTTTTCGGTTCACAGTTCAGAGGTGATTCGGGTCAGGCGAGGCCACTCGTGCCACGATGTTCCCAGTGTGGGAAGTTACATTGAGGCCAGTGCTGATTAGGTTCAGAGGTTTGCTATTCATGTGGTCGGCCGGGCCATATTATGCGTGATTGCCCCTCAGTTGGTGGCAGAGGTAGGACCCAGCCTTCAGGGTCGGTAGTCGGATCTTCATCATCTATATGCCCTATGGGGCCAGGTCACATGTACCAGCCGGCCATGGTAGAGGCAGTGGGAGAGTCCTCAGTTCTAGCGGTCCTCAGCACTGTATTTATGCTTTGGCTGGACGCCAAGATCTTGAGTCTTCTCTTGATGTGGTCACAGGTATATTATCGGTATTTTCTCATGATGTATATGCTTTGATAGATCTAGGCTCCACATTTTCATATGGTACTCCGTATATTGTGGGTCGGTTTAGAGTCAAACCGGAGTCGATCAAACCTTTTGAGGTGTCTACACCCATTGGTGAATCGGTAATAGCTAGCCGAGTATATAGAAACTGCATAGTTGTGATTTGTGACCGTCGTACTATGATTGACTTGCATGAGTTTAAAATGGTGGATTTTGATGTTATTATGGGCATGGATTGGTTGGCTTCTTTCTATGCCACTGTTGATTGCAGAATGAAAATGGTTCGTATCCAATTTCTGGGAGAACCAGTTTTAGAATGGAAAGGAAATACTGTGTCACCAAAAGGTAGGTTTATTTCCTATCTTAAGGCAAGGAAAATGATCACAAAAGGTTGTATTTATCATCTAGTTCGGGTTCAAGATGTAGAAGCTAAACTGCCGACTCTTCAATCAGTTCCCGTAGTGAACGAGTTTCCGGATGTATTCTCGGAAGAGCTTCCAGGCCTCTCTCCCGAGCGGGAGATTGATTTTGCTATTGATGTGTTGCCAGACACCAAGCCTATATCTATTCCTCCTTATAGAATGGCTCCCGCAGAATTGAAAGAGTTGAAGGAGCAATTGAAAGACTTGCTTGAGAAAGGCTTTATTAGGCCTAGTTCATCCCTGTGGGGAGCACCCATATTGTTTGTCCGAAAGAAAGATGGCTCCCTGCGAATGTGCATTGACTATCAGCAACTGAATAAGGTGATGATTAAGAATAAATATCCTCTACCGAGGATTGATGACTTATTTGATCAATTACAAGGCGCCAAATGGTTTTTGAAGATAGATTTGAGATCCGGGTATCATCATGTTACACACTAACCTTACTAGGGCGTGATGGGCACCAGACCCTTACTTAGGGCCGAGCGAACCCTCTGACCCTTAGTACACACATAATCCTGTCAAACTTTTAAATCAAATAAGGATGAAATACATAGTAAAACTTTCAGAAATATTATTTCTCGTAGCTTTCAAATCAAACAAAATCTGTAATCATATAGAACTTATATCATAACACAAAATGACACATCGGCTGATGGAGCCGCTTACAAAACTGATAACCAATACCCACGACTCTGTCTGCAAAGTCTCTAACATTAATCTGACATCATAGCACACCTACTCTGACTCGGCAGCACTCCAGAAACAAGTGAAGCTTTGCCAACTCCGCTGGAACATCTTCTATAATAGCTTCAGCTCATCTGGGTGTACATGCGCGGCATGAAACGCAGCCCCCGAAGAAAGGGGGTCAGTACGGAAAATGTACTGAGCATGTAATACAAGAATCATAGTAAAAGAATCATAACTGATACGAGAGCTGCAGAAACTTATACAATGTCCAGAATACCAAAACTCTTGCCTTTGGAGCATAATCATGCATATCATTATCACATAACGTACTCGGCCCGTTATGGGACTCGGTGGATAAAATCATATCATCATACTTTTCGTATCATCATGCATACATATATATATACATATATATACCGTACCCGACCCTCTAGTGAGGGACTCGGTGAATGAAGTCATACCGTACCCGGCCCATTAACGGACTCGGTGAATAGAATCATGCATGTGAACATCATATATCATATACATACCGTACCCGGCCCTCTAGTGAGGGACTCGGCGAATGATTCATACCGTACCCGGCCCATTAAGGGACTCGGTGAATCAAATCATCATATGCCCTCCTGGCCACCATAACACATCATCATCATCATATCATCATAAACATATACCGTACCCGGCCCACTAATGAGGGACTCGTTGAACAATGCAGAGGAGTGCGCACGATAACATACCCGGCCCGGGACTCGGTGAATAGACATATTAAGGCGTGCACGAGCAGAGTACTGAGAAACTATATGCATATATACCAAGACTCAATAAATAAGTATACTTACCGACATCGGAGGGCTCAGAAACAAGTTTCGGGTCAATCCGACTTAGTATGAGAAAGTTATGAGCGTTTGAAGTACAGAAGCTTCTACGAACATTTCAGAAGCCATTTTTTGGAGAATCGAAGCAACAATCATATCAAGTATCTTTCGGATATCGTATGGATCAAATCAAATATAGCCTTTAGAATCATGTGTACATATCAAAGTGTATCAAAGACTTAGCGGAATAATCAGAGGTGCCATCATTTGAAAATCAAGACATAAGCCATATCACTTTTCTTTCGAATGCCAATTCGGAAACATATCAAACAAACTTCGGACATTATGGATACACATCAAAACCATATGAAACAGCTTATGGAAGTCAAGAATATTAGCCATCCTAGTGGCTCTAAGAATAGGAAATTCTTTGAATTCATACATATACGTCATTTGCTCGTTTCATAGAGATCATGCCCAAAAAAGAAAGGTAAGCCTTCCATACCTGTCCCACGACATACTAGCCATGCTTATTTGCCCAAACTTGCTAGTCTACATTCAAGAGAATTGACATAATCATTAGATTCATCGACACATACTCGTCTTAGTCTTTCAAATGAGTTCATTTATATACTACCGAAATTTCGGCAGCATTTCCCCTGTAAATACGTCATCCCCGAGAATCTAACTGTAACACCCTGATCCTATTAGGGTGTGATGGGCACCCGACCCCACATACGGAGCCGAGCGAACCCGCAGACCTTGATTACACACCTAATTTTTTTTGAATTCTGAAAGTCACTTACAAATAAAATACATATTGTGCTTTCGAAATCTTCTGCTTCCTATTTCCAGAATTTAACAAAATCTGTAATGATACAAAATTTATTATGAGACACACACAATGACATATCGGCTGATGAAGCCACTTACAGACTGACTATCATTACCCACGACGCTGTCTGCAAAGTCTCTAATACTGATCAGACATCACAACATACGTACTCTGACTCGGCAGTACTCCTGGAGGAAATGGAGCCCGCCAATCCACTGGACCATCTTCAGCTCATCTCGTCTAGCCATTTGTGGGTACCTGCGCGACATGAAACGCAGCCCCCGAAGAACAGGGGGTCAGTACGGATATGTACTGAGTATGTAAGGCATGAGTACAGAAAATATAACCATGACTGAAATAGACAGAACAACATACAAAAAGCTTATCCAGAAATATCAAACGCTTATCGTTTTTCTTTTCCAGATACGAATCATACTTACTCATCTCGTATGCCAAACAGATTACAGAACGTACAAATTACTTAAGTGACATCATACAGCAGACGGAATACAGAATATACGGAAGGTCAGAATACTTACTCTCCAACGTAAGTCATGTATATCAGAATCGGATATCATAGCACATACGCGGCAGCCCCGGGGACATATACCACACCGGGGCAAGTACCATATCATACAGACGATAACCTCGGGGACAAATAACACGCCGAGGGACGGTCACATCATATCATATACATAGTGGCCTCGGGGACAGATAACACGCCGAGGAACCGGTGAACAATGCCAATGAATGCGCACGACAACATAGGAACGTGGCTGCCACTCCTGCCTTTGGCACCACAACACATCTCACTTCCAGAAGTTTTTCTCCGATCTCCGTCACACATCACAACATAACCACGGTACCCGGGGGCGGGAAGATAACACAACACCCCGAGCCCAGACACATCATACTTCGTAACATAACCTCGGTAACCGGGGACGGACATATAACACGGTACCCCGGAACCGGACCCATCATACTTCGGAATTCATTTATGGAACCCGGCCCTCAACAGAGGACCCGGCGAACCATCCGCACGATACATACCGGCCCGGGACTCGGTGAAGGAAATCATAACATATGCACGACCAGAGTCGTGAGAAACTAAATGCACATAATTCAGACTCAATAGCTTAATCAAACATATTCTCCGAATATCCATAACAGATTACTTATTACCGAATACTTTATGTCAAGTTACCTTTATTAGAATATTTCTATCAAAGTGCTTATATCGCTTTTACTCAATCAGATTACATTTTTCAGGTTACTTGCATCAGATTCCTTATAACCGATTACTTAGGTCTGAATACATATATCAAAGGATTATGACAGAATATTTATCGACATATGAAGGCCCAGAACAAGTCTCGGGTCAATCTGAGTTAGTATACAAAAGTTACGAGCGTTCGAAGTATAGAACGCTCTACAATCATTTCAGAAGCTTTTCTTGGAAAACCAGAGCCGTAATTAGGTTAACTACCTTTTAGACATGATTATGGATCAAACCAAATAGAACCCTTGGAATCATACGTACGTCGGAATACTTAAGTCATGATTTACCTATTAGAATTATTTGACACTTAAGTTAGGGAGGGCATACAAATCACAAATGGACTCAGAACCACAGAATGGAATAGCCTCAAGTTACATACTACATCATATCCTACGTGGCTCTAGGGCATGCCAAAAGAAAGAAAGGTAAGCCTCACATACCTGAGTCGCGACCAACTCGTTACACTTGTTCATCCAACTTGTCAATCTACATCCAAAAGGATTCATCCATTCGTTAGACTCGTTGTCACATACTTGTCTTAATCTTTCAAGCATGTTTACTTATGTTCTGCCGCAATTTCGGCAGCATCTCCCCTGTAAATGTACCAATCCCGAGAATAAGGCTCGGCCCCAAATCAACAACAACCATCCGGGAATTTAACCCGGCCAAACCAACAAAGATACTAACAACACCAATAAGAGATTCAAAACACATTCTAACATTAGTAGCTCTTTTATATACTATTCGACAATATTCTATTTTCATTCAAATCAACCGCATACGATCGAACCAACATCAATATTCGTACACTCAAGTACTAATCCAAAACACTTAAACAAGATTCAAAAACACTTCGGACAACCCACAAAATGTTCAAATCAGCCCATCCAATACATAAGCAATTCCGAAATCTTCCAAGTCCAAGAAAACATCAACAATACACTTCTTTTCTTCCAAATTCATCAACTACACTAACAATCCATAATTTAACAACATTAGTCTTACAAATACAAGAAACCATATTAAGATCACATTAGGTACTAAAACAGCCCACATGATTTCAACACCACTTTGAACCGTTAAGCCTTCATTTTACAACATAGAATCTACAACACAACAACCCAAACATACTAAATAAAATTAATTCATCCTTCCTTCAATAAACAACATCACACGGCCTCCACATCTACACAGATAATCTCATGCATTTCATTTATTTTCCACACATTACAACAACACATAGGCATACTAAATTCACTTAATTCTCCCCTCCTACACAACAACACACCCACGGCTAGCCTTCAACATACACATATATTTCATAACTTTCATTCATTTCCACATATCACAACATGCATAAATCATTCATAACTCATGAAAATGGAGATTAAACTTACCTTCATTCTTCAACTTCTCCACTTGGTTAAGACTTATGAATCATCCATATAAGCGTTCTATTTGCTCTAACAATTCCACCATGTTAAAGAGCACCTTCCACATAGCAAGAAAACTAAAAGAAAATAATCTCCCATGATCAAATTTGAGGGGCTGGTTTCGGCCAGCCCCTAGCCGAACCCCTCCCCTTTTTATTTTTTTGTGTTGCTCTCCTTTTCTCTTGTCTTGAATTAGTTAGGCACTCATATATATATATATATATATATATATATGCATATAATTCAAGCATGTGAGGGGCACATGCCCCTCTCTAGAAGACTCTTCTTTTTTCTTTACTTTTCTTGAAAATTTAAAAAAAAAAGATGACTTAAACCCTTCTTGCCATGCAAGCTTGTCCACATGCATATTTTTCCTTCTATTTTCGGCCAACATGGCCCCTTTTATGACCTCCGTGTGAAATTACCATTTTTCCCCTACGTTCCCACATTACTTCCATTGATCACTTTGCAAATTTCTCTTTTTGCCCTTAGCCTCTCACAATATTTTCATACTAATAATGGTCATAAGTAATATTCGTAACAACTTGTGCATTAATATAGTTTTCGAAAATGGTTTCGTCCTTAACTTCCCACGACGACTTTGAAAATCCAAACGTTCAAAATACGGGCTATAACACTAACTCGGCCAAATCATCAACAACAATACCAACAGTTATTCTAACAATATTCACAATCAATTCAAAAAGCATACTAACGTTAGCAACTTCTTTCTACAAACTTCGACGGCGTTTCATTTACGTTCAATTCATAATTGCTCACACATTCAAGTACTAATCCGCAACCATTCAAACAATATTCAAGAATACTTCAAACAACCCGTACAATATTCAAAACAATTCAACCAATACTCTACTTCATCCGAAACCTTCCAAATGCAACAAGAATAATAACACATTTCCTTCTTTCAAATTCATAAACCACAACAACAATTCACACATTAGCAACTTCATTCTCATAATTACATAAAACCACATTAGAATCACATTAACTCCTACAACAACCCACAACCTTTTACAATGCCGACTTGAACCATTAAACCTTCATTTGCATCATAAAATCCACAACAACACAACTAACATACTAAGTAAAATTAATTCATCTCTTCTCCACCACATCACATTCACACCGCCACAACACTATATTTTCGGCCACAACATAGCACCCATGTTTTTATGATTTTTATTCATTTCTACATACTACTACATACACAACCATCGATAACATAAAAAATAAGATTAATTCTTACCTTTTTCCCTTGATTTCCCTCTTGTCTAGAATTATGGACTTGCCACAAAGAGAGCTTTTCTTGCTCCAACAATTATACCACGTTAAAGAGGACTTCAAATTAGTAGGAATACTAGAAGAAAATATTTTTTTGGATCAAAATTTTTGGTCTTCAATTCTTGATCTCCTTGGCCGAATAGGCCCTTCTTTTTCTTCTTCTCAAGGCTTCTTGAAATTTCTATTTGTGGATGATGAAAAATATGATCATCTCTTAGTTATTTATTTTTGATCCATATGGGCCTTGGCCCATATACCTTGGCCGGCCACCTTGGCCTTTTTCACTTAGCCCAATTTTTTTTTTTTTTTTTGGTCTTGTAATTCATGAAAATTTATTTTCCAAATTCTAAATTTTCCCTTAGCCTTCCTCCATATTTCCGCATCAATATTTCCATGAACAACTTATATTTTAAACAAGATAAAAGTTATAGCCTTGTCCATAACTTGTCGCAATTATCTTAAAATATCCGATTGTGCAAAATACGGGGTATAACATCCTCCCCCCCTTTAGAACATTCGTCCTCGAATGTTGAACTGGCCTCATGGAGTGTCATAATACTTCGGGAGGGTCCTTTTTATAGTTGTCCTTTTTCTTCCTGCCCATTCCTTATCTCTCACCCTATTTCCTTTATAATCGAACTTCTTAGTCTTTACATGAGTCCTCATTACGTGTCATGGGCTTCCTGATCCGCTATGCTAACTCATGATCCTTGTACTCCCCAGAGCATCTCTTCTCTGTTATTGTTTCGTCACCACACCTTGACAAAAGCCACGACTTTGGCGCGCAACCTTCACTTGACGATCCGATAGGGCCATCGGCTATTCCATGCTCTCATTTGTTCTTACAGTATTGCAGTCTCGTTTACCATGGTATAAGTATCCATCGGCCTTTGGTGTTCTCTTTTCTTCGCCCCATGTTTGTTTATGTTTTTGTCACTATCCCTTTTAATCTTTCATTCCATATATTTATCCAAAAACGTATGTACATAATGTTTCTTTACCATTTAATATCCCTCGTAGTCCCGTTACACTTACGGTAATTTCTGATCCGAGTTCATTTAACTTCTTGGTTCGCAACATTTCAAAGTTCTTAGTACAACTTTTTCTTTGCTTCCTTCTCTCACATTTCTCGACACAAGTATACTTGTCTTTGATTTCTTTGTGTTGGAGCTCGTTTCGCCCATCGTTATCCCTTGTTGGCTCTTCGGTGTGGATTCCTTATAAATATGATCGAGCATCACTTCACATCGATGGTTCATATAATTTCATAGCGTATCCTCTCATGTTTCATATAATTAATGGTCTATGAACTATTTTCTAGTATCCGATGAACCCTTTTATTTCATTCATAGGCACCGCGTCCATTCTTTCTTTGAAAAATTTCGGACTACCAATTGTCGATACTTTCGTTATAATAGCCGTTGTCTTCTTAAATATCCTTTGAGTCTTATCGTTCTCTCCATTATCCTTTGCGAACTTAGCTTGTAGCCCTTTTCCTGTTCTTTTTACTATTCTTTAAAACACATCGCTGCGTACTTAGGTACGGCGCAAATTTGCCCAATATAAGGGATTCAAAGCATGGCATAAACATATCATAATCCAAGTTGGCATGAAGTATTCTCTTAGGGTGTCTTCCATCCTTTCCCTTCATGTCGATCTCATGGTACCCTCATTGTCAATTCGTTTGTACTTCTTCCATGTATCCTTTTGATGTACCGACATGTTTCGAACTCTGGTCCCGAGCTAATAAATTTCCTTTCTTGGTGCTTGAAAATATTGTGATCCCTTTTAGCCTAATATAATATGGTCTTCCCCCCCCCCCCCTTTAAGGGGCTCCTTGTGTGTCAACAGTCTTCGAGTACCTTCGTCTATGATAATTACCTTATTCTTCGTCCTTCTTCCCAACTTTGTGCATAACATATCGAAGACTTCTTATCATAAGTTTTTCTTTTACTTTCTGTCTATATTATCATTTTGTCCACATTTCCATACTCTTTCATCTGTTACTAATCCTTTCACCCATTTAATTCACATACTCATGATTCTTCTTACTACGCGTTCGCGTTGCAGCTGTGTGTCCATATTTTTCGAGTATCCCGCTACCTTTGCTCTTAGCATAGAATCCTTACAGCTTATACTCTCTCTATCCTCACTCATCGAATCCTTTAACTATACTTACGATGCTGTGACCGAGCGGTCTTCCATGCACGTTCCTTGCATTTCATTCCATTTCCTCTAAGATCAAATATTTCAAACCTCACATGAATTCTCATTCCATACCATTAATTTTCCAATCAGTAGTGTCGTCCCATCATTCCTGTTCTTTTCTTGATGCGTAACCAAGTTCCTATCGCTAACTCGTTAAGGTATCTTCCTTCTTACGCTTATGGTTAGAGGTTTCCAATTGCCCTACGCCTAAATGCTCTTCTCTTCCTTCGACCAATCCATTTGTATAATTTTCCTACTTTCATCCCTGACCTTCCTTAGGTTCCTTCCTCCTCGGACATTTTCCTTCTTTTGCCATTTGTGGCATCGGCCCTAAAGTTCGCGAAATTTTTACTCTAAGCTCACAAATCTGTTTCATTTCTAAGTTACCCCTTTCAGGAAAACACTTCCATCTCCGAGGCAATCATATTAATGCGGCTGCACATTTATTCCTTTATATACCTTTCGAGGGTCTAAATCTCCTAACATTGTCACAAGGCCTAATCATTCTTTTCTTGCTTCACATC
Organism: Lycium barbarum; assembly: GCF_019175385.1. Taxonomy (NCBI): domain Eukaryota; kingdom Viridiplantae; phylum Streptophyta; class Magnoliopsida; order Solanales; family Solanaceae; genus Lycium; species Lycium barbarum. The sequence goes on along the minus strand of NC_083342.1, from coordinate 59,696,305 downwards.
CCTCGTCATAGTTACCATTCCTTTAGCTGCACTTATTGAAATTGGTTCTCGAGCCTCACACATTCCTCTTTTGTTCTATATTACCATTCTTTATCCTTTTCGCATGCCTACTTTGAGTTATTTCCCAATTAATCTTGTGCCTTGCCGGTAGTTCCTCTCAGGAGCTTCACTCACTGAGGTTCCTTACCTTTCATTTTCTTCCGACACCTTGAATCTCTTTATTCTCCATCTATTCACTCACTTTCTTTTCCAATATCGTTGTATTAAAACTTTCCAATCTTAACCTGTGGTGAAAGTGACATCAACTTACCTTGCAACACTTGTTCTATTTATTTTGCTGTCACTTGAACTTCGATACCCTTTCCCGATCAATGCCTTCTTTGCCGTTGCACCGGCTGCTGGGACATACACCACATGTCTGTCGATACCATCACATCTGAGATATTATGCGCATTCATATATAGATATATAATTACTATCAACTAGCCCACAAAATACTTCCAAACGCTATTCAAGCCTATCCAAATTCCAGAGCTGTGACGCACTTTCTGTCTCTTCTCTAGTCTAGCCTGTCGCGTGCTATGTGGCCTTTTATGATCTCCAACCATCCCGTATACTCTAATTTGACTCAGGCTATTCTAGCTTTTCATTTGTCTCTTATGTCTAAATCTTTAAGATTTCTCGCATACTTCCCAGGGGGTCACCCATCCTGAAATTTCTCCCACCTTAGCACGCTTAACCTTGAAACTTCGATGGAATCCGGTGCCTTAATGCTGATATAATCGCGTCCACTTCCTCACATGACCTTTATTACATGATTTGGAGCAAGTCGAAGTCTTACAGATTCCGAGATATTTTTGTAACACGTCCTTTCTTTTATAATTACTGTTTTACCCTTTTCAATTCCCAATGTTCACCTCCCACCTGTGTGCATGACTACTGCCCGTCCTGGGCTTCCAGATTCCCGATGGTAGCACATATACCTTTATCGCCGTTACTTATGAATGCTTCGGGTATCGGCCTATTCAGATTTCCACTCACCATCCTTACATAATAATTTATAACAAAACCGATTGTCGACTTTCTGAATCTTCCAATAGACCTTACTCTTATAAACCTCGGATGTTATCCATTTTAATCCTCTGGGCTGCTGATCATCTTTCTCACAATCATTTTTCACGCCATACCCAAATCCGTAGCTTCTTTAAAATATCACATCCCGCTTATTGTCTATTTACAATATTTCCTTTCCACGCCTCCTTCTGTTAGGCGTATCTCACTAAATGACCTGATTTCTGAACTATTCTGGCAGAATCTTCTTTACCATTCTTACTATTCAAAATCTGTACGCAACAAATATCAACAATACCTCACAGAACATACGGCTATGTATCACATTCCAGCCATTCAGAGCTCCCAATTTAAAGAACAAAATACCAATACTTACCCCTGTGGCTTCCCACATCGCCTTTCATCTTCTTCCGTCGTATGTAAGACTTATATAAGGAATTTCATTTTCCTATGACTTGGCTCTATCGCACGATCTATGACAGAAAGAAGGTCAACAATCGCTAGATGCCCCGTAGCCTCCTGTTTATAAATGTGGCGCGCTTCACACCATAAACAGGACTCTACCGGACACGACTTTGCAGACAACCCCTAGGACAAACCTGGCTCTGATACCACTTTGTCACACCCTAACCTTACTAGGGCGTGATGGGCACCCGACCCTTACTTAGGGCCGAGCGAACCCTCTGACCCTTAGTACACACATAATCCTGTCAAACTTTTAAATCAAATAAGGATGAAATACATAGTAAAACTTTCATAAATATTCTTTCTCGTAGCTTTCAAATCAACCAAAATCTGTAATCATATAGAACTTATATCATAACACAGAATGACACATCGGCTGATGGAGCCGCTTACAGAACTGATAACCAATACCCACGACTCTGTCTGCAAAGTCTCTAACATTAATCTGACATCATAGCACACCTACTCTGATTCGGCAGCACTACAGAAACAAATGGAGCTTTGCCAACTCCGCTGGAACATCTTCTATAATAGCTTCAGCTCATCTGGGTGTACCTGCGCGGCATGAAACGCAGCCCCCGAAGAAAGGGGGTCAGTACGGAAAATGTACTGAGCATGTAAGACAAGAATCATAGTAAAAGAATCATAACTGATACGAGAGCTGCAGAAACTTATACAATGTACAGAATACCAAAACTCTTGCCTTTGGAGCATAATCATGCATATCATTATCACATAACGTACCCGGCCCGTTATGGACTCGGTGGATAAGATCATATCATCATACTTTTCGTATCATCATGCATACATATAAATATACATATATATACCGTACCCGGCCCTCTAGTGAGGGACTCGGTGAATGAAGTCATACCGTACCCGGCCCATTAAGGGACTCGGTGAATAGAATCATGCATGTGAACATCATATATCATATACATACCGTACCCGGCCCTCTAGTGAGGGACTCGGCGAATGATTCATACCGTACCCGGCCCATTAAGGGACTCGGTGAATCAAATCATCATATGCCCTCCTGGCCACCATAACACATCATCATCATCATATCATCATAAACATATACCGTACCCGGCCCACTAATGAGGGACTCGTTGAACAATGCAGAGGAGTGCGCACGATAACATACCCGGCCCGGGACTCGGTGAATAGACATATTAAGGCGTGCACGAGCAGAGTACTGAGAAACTATATGCATATATACCAAGACTCGATAAATAAGTATACTTACCGACATCGGAGAGCTCAGAAACAAGTTTCGGGTCAATCTGACTTAGTATGAGAAAGTTATGAGCGTTTGAAGTACAGAAGCTTCTACGAACATTTCAGAAGCCATTTTTTGGAGAATCGAAGCAACAATCATATCAAGTATCTTTCGGATATCGTATGGATCAAATCAGATATAGCCTTTAGAATCATGTGTACATATCAAAGTGTATCAAACACTTAGCGGAATAATCAGATGTGCCATCATTTGAAAATCAAGACATAAGCCATATCACTTTTCTTTCGAATGCCAATTCGGAAACATATCAAACAAACTTCGGACATTATGGATACACATCAAAACCATATGAAACAGCTTATGGAAGTCAAGAATATTAGCCATCCTAGTGGCTCTAAGAATAGGAAATTCTTTGAATTCATACATATACGTCATTTGCTCGTTTCATAGAGATCATGCCAAAAAAAGAAAGGTAAGCCTTACATACTTGTCCCACGACCAACTAGCCACGCTTATTTGTCAAACCTTGCAAGTCTACATTCAAGAGAATTGACATAATCATTAGAATCATCGACATATACTTGTCTTAGTCTTTCAAATGAGTTCATTTATATACTACCGAAATTTCAGCAGCATTTCCCCTGTAAATACGTCATCCCCGAGAATCTAACTCGGCCAAACCATCAACAACAATACCAACAGTTATTCTAACAATATCCACAATCAATTCAAAAAGCATACTAATGTTAGCAACTTCTTTCTACAAACTTCGACGGCGTTTCAGTTACGTTCAATTCATAATTGCTTACACATTCAAGTACTAATCCGCAACCATTCAAACAATATTCAAGAATACTTCAAACAACCCGTATAATATTCAAAACAATTCAACCAATACTCTACTTCATCCGAAACCTTCCAAATGCAACAAGAATAATAACACCACATTTCCTTCTTTCAAATTCATAAACCACAACAACAATTCACACATTAGCAACTTCATTCTCATAATTACATAAAACCACATTAGAATCACATTAACTCCTACAACAACCCACAACCTTTTACAATGCCGACTTGAACCATTAAAACTTCATTTGCATCATAAAATCCACAACAACACAACTAATATACTAAGTAAAATTAATTCATCTCTTCTCCACCACACCACATTCACACAGCCACAACACTATATTTTCGGCCACAACATAGCACCCATGTTTTTATGATTTTCATTCGTTTCTACATACTACAACAAACACAACCATCTATAACATATAAAAGAAGATTAATTCTTACCTTTTTCCCTTGATTTCCCTCTTGTCTAGAATTATGGACTTGCCACAAAGAGAGCTTTTCTTGCTCCAACAATTATACCACGTTAAAGAGGACCTTCAAATTAGTAAGAATACTAGAAGAAAATATTTTTTTGGATCAAAATTTTTTGTCTTGAATTCTTGATCTCCTTGGCTGAATAGGCCCTTCTTTTTTTTCTTCTCAAGCCTTCTTGAAATTTCTATTTTTGGAAGATGAAAAATATGATCATCTCTTAGTTATTTATTTTGGATCCATATGGGCCTTGGCCCATATACCTTGGACGGCCACCTTAGCCATCCACCCACCTTGGCCTTTTTCACTTAAGCCCAATTTTGTTTTTGTCTTGTAATTCATGAAAATGTAATTTCTAAATTCCAAATTTGCCCTTAGCCTTCCTCCATATTTCCGTATCAATATTTCCATGAACAACTTATATTTTAAACAAGATAAAAGTTATAGCCTTGTCCATAACTTATCGCAATTATCTTAAAATATCTGATTGTGCAAAATACGAGGTATAACACATCAAGTGAGAGTTAGGGAGAAAGATATCCCTAAGCCAGCCTTCAGAACAAGATATAGCCATTTTGAGTTCCGAGTAATGTCATTTGGGCTAACTAATGCACCGGCAGTATTTATGGATTTGATGAACGATTTGTTCAAGCCCTTCCTAGATTTATTTGTGATTGTATTCATCGACGCTATCTTGGTGTATTCTAGATCCGAGGTAGAACATGCGGATCATTTGCGTACTGTCCTTAGAGTTCTTGAAACTCAAGGGTTGTTTGCAAAATTTTCTAAGTGTGAGTTTTGGTTGAACTCGGTGACATTTTTGGGGCATATTGTTTCAGCCGATGGTATTCGGGTAGATAGCCAAAAGATTGAGGCCATGAAGACTTTGCTAAGGCCCACAACTCCTACGGAGGTTCGTAGTTTTCTGGGCTTAGCAGGTTATTAAAGAAAGTTTGTAGAAGGCTTTTCTTCTATTTCTGCACCACTTACAAAGTTGACCCAGAAATCAGCAAAGTTTCAATGGACAGATGCTTGTAAACGTAGTTTCCAAGAGCTAAAAGATAGATTGACTTCTGCCCCAGTCCTGACACTTCCAGAGGGATTGGAAGGTTATGTTGTTTATTGCGATGCTTCAGGCATTGGGCTAGGCTGTGTGTTTATCACGACCCAGCTAAGGGCCGCGACGGGTACCCGGGGCTAACTACCGAGCACCACTCGTTCTACTACTTATCATGCACATTAAACGCTCTTTTATCAACATTATACTCGATTATAAGAAAATCATCTATTATTATGAAAACATAATTACATTCATATACATATGCCTCTCGGCCATTAAAATAATATATATATACATATAATAGCATCCTCGTGAGACCATATAACTCACACTGCGTATCTACGAGCCTCTACTGGAGTACTAGACATAAGAACGGGACAAGACCCCGTCATGTCCAAAATACATATACTTGAATATACACAAAAGAATAATCATAAGCACCTCCGGAACAAGGAGTGCTTTCAATCAGCTGACAGCTCCTATGAGTCTGGATCGAGCTCACCTCCCTGTCTACCTGTGGGCATGAATACAGCTTCCAAAGAAAATGGACATCAGTACGAACATTGTACTGAGTATGAGAGGCATAAACAATGAAATAAGACAATGATATAAAAGAAATATCAATACGGAACATCTGTATCTAACTGTCAAATATAAAGGAAATAATGCATGTTGGCATACTCATAATCATCATCATGTCATGTATGCATAAATATATAAGCTGCCCGTCTATATAGGTACGGTGCGATAATGTAGAAGCTGCTCGTCCATATTGGATCGGTGTAATAATGTATATGCTGCTCGTCCATATCGGATCGGTGTAATAATCATAGTCTGCGTCCAGGCCTCCCGCGTCCGGGGTATCATCTCATGCTGCCCACTAGTGGTGTCTGCACATGCCATCTGGCCATGGTGTATACGCTGCCCGCCTTAGCGGTGACTGCCCGACCATATAGGCACGGTGTTATTATCCTCATAACATGCTCATCATAGTATTCCCATCATAATATGCTTATCATAGTACATGCATAAGGCTCAAGAACAGCTATACTTTATCGGGGTGACATAAGGTCGTGATTCCCCTGATTTCATTGTGGAGCATTTATTGACATTCTGCCTCACCTTGAAGGAATTAGCAGATAAGGTGAGTGTGAGCAATAAATAACGTCATTAACATTATAGGATCATCATATCACACATTTTAGGATCTCTATACTTTAACTCATCATTATCATTATAGGACTCATAACATATCTCTTGTCTTATATAGCCATTCATGGATATAGACTTTTTGCTTTCCGAAATGTATGATTTCATGAAGAGGAAAGAAGAGTCGTGATATAGGATTCATGCCATTAGAAAGAAAGGACTAGCCTCACATACCTTTTACGTTTAACTAGTCTATCGTTCACTTGTTCTCCTTCAATGCCACGTTCCTACCTTTAAGAGAATTCGCATTAGCGTTAGTTAATCGACTATAAGAACGCGTTACTATTTCTAGGGAAAATTGGCCAGCATTTCCCTTGTTTATAATACTTTCCCCACATTCTATATCAACTCTCAAACGCTCACAACAACATTCGCAATATGTCAAACAACAATCTTCATTTGTATACATTTATCACAATTCACCATTTCTCTTCAATTTCTCCACAATTATGGTTATAGCTCATTATCGCGTTTTAACATATATAATACTTATTTCAAGGTCTAAATGTCATTTATAACATATTCATAATGACAACAAACCAACATTCATGATTCATCCCAACCACTATTCAACAATGACACTATTCACTCATTTATGACCCATTTTCTATGTCTTTCTACAATTCAAGTGTCTTAGCCTTCCAATACCTTAAAAAACATGGTATGGTCATGAAACTTACCTTATATGATGGATGAACAAGCCTTGAATGGAAATACTCTTTTAGCACCAAAACCCTATTTCACTTCTCTTGGGATTTCTTGGCTTGGATGACTTTCACTAGGTTTCATACACTTGTTTTCATGGATTTGGTGTTGTTGGTCTTGGTTTTCCCTTGAATTCTTATGGATGGGTGATGGATAATATTCTAAAGGTTTCTTGAAGTGTAGAAAGTGGGAATGAAATAAAATGAAATGAGAAGGGTCCCTTATATTAAATCACAAAGCTGTCCCGACCAACTTATACGGACCAACATACGGTTCGTATATTTTTCACTGACCGTATGTTGGACCGTATGTTTGGTCCAGAATGTAGTGTTACTCTTGTCCAATTATACGGCCGTATAAAGACCAGTGGTTCTGTTTTTGTTTTCGTCGACTCGTTTGATCTCCGATCCTTATGGAACCTTCTTAACACTTGTTCAACACTTCAATACCAATCTAAGGGACGTTATTACTTGTCTCTAAGACATCATTATGCTCTCATTAACTCCTCGTCCAGAATTCCTACCCGACACAAAACATATCCTTTACTTTCTTCGTCAAACTTCTTTCTTTACGTCTAATGTCTTCGAGTCTCGGTTAAGATCATCAAATGCTATCTCTTACTTATCAAATCACCGTATACATCGTACTCTTCACTAGCCTATTCACCGTACGCTAACGGGGAATTTTTCCAAGGTGTAGCATTTTTCCCCCCTTTTGGAACATTCGTCCTCGAATGTTAAACACTCAGAATTCTACGAAAATTTCGCCAGAGTTTCCCCTGTAATATGGCACTACCAACCTGTCACAACAACCTATAATATCATTGCCTCACAGGGCTACAACATAATAGCATTATAAATTGGCCACACACGACCCATGTACATAAAAGAAAAGCATACATACCTCATAATCTCAATGTCTCATCATCGATTTATTTCGGGGGCTAAAATAAATGCGGGTATGTGGATTTCATCTTCTCTTCCGCCTCCCAAGTCATTTCTTCCCGGTTGTTGTTTCGCCACAAGAATTTAACTGAGGCTACTTCCTTATTTCGAAGTCTTCGTACTTGCCTGTCTAATATGGAAATGGGCACTTCTTCATAGACTAGCTTTTATGTCACTTGAACATCATCTATTGGAACAATCTTTGTAGGATCACCAACACACTTGCGGAGCATCGAAACATGGAAAACTGGATGGACTAATTCAAGCTATGAAGGCAAGTCCAACTCATAAGCTACATGACCCACCTTAAGGATAATTTTATAGGGTCCGATGTATCGAGGACTCAACTTACCTTTCTTGCCAAATCTCATCACCCCTTTCATGGGCGACACTTTTAAAAATACCCAATCATTGACTTGAAATTCCAAGTCTCACCGGCGGTTGTCCGTATAACACTTTTGGCGACTTTGGGCTGTCAACAATCGATCTCGGTTCACCTTGAATTTTTCTACCGCTTGCTGAACCAATTTAGGGCCTATTAACTACACTTCTCGTATTTCAAACCATCCCATCGGGGATCTACATTTCCTTCCATATAATGCTTCATACGGAGCCATCTGGAAACTAGAATGATAACTATTGTTGTATGCAAATTCAATAAGGGGTAAGTGATCATCCCAACTACCACCGAAATCCAGCACACATACTCGTAGCATATCTTCCAAGGTCTGAATAGTATGCTCAGCTTGCCCATCAGTTTGCGGATGGAATGCCATGCTAAGCTTCACTTGGGTACCTAGACCTTCTTGAAAGGACTTCCAGAACTTGGCTGTGAACTGTGCTCCTCTATATATGATAATGGATAGTGGAATACCATGGAGTCGCACAATTTCCTTGAGATACAACCTGGCATAATCTTCCGCTGAGTAGGTAGTTCTGACTGGAAGAAAATGAGCTACTTTCGTCAATCTATCCACGATCACCCATATAGAATCATACTTGCCTCGAGAATGAGGTAACCCCACAATAAAATTCATGTTGATCACCTCCCATTTCTAAGTAGGGATCTCCATTGCTTGCAATAATCCTCCTGGCTTTGGATGTTCGACTTTTACTTGTTGGCAATTTGGACACCGAGCTACAAATTCCGCTATGTTTCTCTTCATGCCATCCCACCAATATATCATCTTGAGATCATGATACATTTTGGTTGCACCTGGGTGAATAGAATACCGAGAACAATGGGCTTCTTCTTGAATTCGTCGGCGCAAATTTGCCACATTCGGCACACATAGCCTGCTTCAGTATCTAAGAATTCCATCCATAGAAACATCAAATGGAGACTTCTCTCTTTCATGAGATATGTCTCTGTAATGGCATAGTTTAGGATCTTCATACGGATGTTCTGTCACTTCCATGTTCAAGGACGAGACTGTGGGATCATTAATGACAATCCCTGCACTACCCGAATCAATTACACGTACTCCAAGATTAGCTAATTGATGGAGCTCGTGAACCATCTCTTTCCTTTCCAAAGGAACTTCACATAAACTACTCATAGATCGGCGGCTAAGCGCATCGGCCAACACATTTCCTTTTCCGGGGTGGTATAAAATGCTAACATCATAATCTTTCAATAGTTCTAACCACCGTCTCTGCCGCAGATTTAGCTCCTTCTGTTTGAAAATATACTGAAGGCTCTTATGATCTGTATAGATATCAACATGCACACCATACAAGTAATGTCTCCACATTTTCAATGCATGAATAACCGCAGCCAATTCGAGATTGTGAGTCGAATAGTTCTTTTCAAGTTTCCGCAGCTGTCTCGAAGCATATGCAATAACTCTACCGTGTTGCATTAAGACACATCCTAATCTAACACCGGAAGCGTCACAATACACAACGTAGCCATCTGACCCTTCTGGAAGTGTTATGACCGGAGCTGAGGTCAATCTATCCTTTAACTCTTGGAAACTACGCTCACAAGAATCATTCCACTGAAATTTAGCCGACTTCCGAGTTAGTTTCGTTAATGGGGCTGAAATAGATGAGAAGCCCTCTACGAATCTTCTATAATAACTTGCCAATCCCAGAGAACTACAGACTTCTGTAGGCGTCGTAGGCCTTGGCCAAGTCTTCACAGCTTCAATTTTCTGAGTGTCAACTCGAATGCTATCATCTGAAATAACATGGCCCAGAAATGTCACAGAATTCAGCCAAAACTCGCACTTCAAAAATTTTGCATACAATTCTCGGGCTCGAAGAATGCCAAGAACAATTCGCAAATGATCTGCATGTTCTGATTCTGTGCGAGAGTACACCAGAATGTCATCAATAAATACTATCACGAACAAATCCAAGAGTGGCCTGAACACATTATTCATTAAATTCATGAACACCGTCGGAGCATTAGTCAGCCCAAATGACATTACTCGGAACTCATACTGGCCATATCTCATTCTGAAAGCTGTTTTGGGAATATCTTCTTCTCCAACCCTCACTTGATGATAACCCGACCTCAATTCTATTTTAGAAAACCACTTGGCACCCTGTAGTTGATCGAATAAGTCATCAATCCTTGGGAGAGGATATTTGTTCTTTATCGTCACTTTGTTCAACTGCCTGTAATCGATACACATTCGTAGAGATCCATCTTTCTTTCTCACGAACAAGACTGGTGCTCCCCACTGTGATGAACTGGGTCTAATAAACCCCTTCTCAAGTAAATCTTTCAACTGTACTTTTAGCTCTCTCAATTCTGCCGAAGCCATTCGATACGGAGGAATATAAATAGGACTGGTATCCGACAATGCATCAATGGTGAAGAAAATCACTCTTTCTGGGGAAAGACCTGGAAGTTCATCTAGGAATACATCTGGAAATTCATTCACTACCGAAACTGATTGGAAAGCTGGCGACTTTGCCTAGGTGTCATGAACTCGGACTAGATGATAAATATAGCCTTTGGTTATCATTTTTCTTGCCTTAAGGTAGGAAATAAACCTAGCTTTCGGAGATGCTGCATTACCCTTCCGTTCAAGCACGGGCTCTCCCGGAAATTGGAATCGAAGCACTTTCATTCGGAAATCAACATTAGCATAACATGATGCCAATCAATCCATACCCATAATTACATCGAAATCTAACATTTCCAGCTCAATCAAATCAGCTTTGGTCTGACAATCACATATCACAATTACACAGTTTTTATACACTTGTCTAGCTATCACGGGATCACCAACCGGAGTAGATACCTCAAAAGGTTTGATTGGCTCAAGTTTCACCCCAATATGACCAGCAACATATGGAGTAATATAAGAGAAAGTAAAGATTGGATCTATCAATGCATACACATCACGGGAAAATATAGACAATGTACCTGTAACCACGTCCGGGGAGGACTCAAGATCCTGTCATCCGGCTAAAGCATATACACGGGGCTGCGTGGAACCTGAAGTCGATGCTACCCCTCTTCCTCTACCTCGACCTGCTGACATCTGAAGGGTCTGCCCTACCGGGCGCACTGACGATGAACCAACCACTGATCCTGTAGGCTGAACCCCAACTCTACCACTCATCGACGGGCAACCTCTCATCATGTACCCAACCTGACCACAAGCATAGCAAGCATCTGAACCCTGCCGACACTGTCCGGAATGTAATCTACCACACTGGATGCATCGCGGAACTGGGGGTCTCCTCTGACTATAATCTTCCCTGAACTTGGAATCTGAGGCACTCGAACTCTGGCCTTGTCCTGAACGGAAGGAGCGATCAAATCTCCTACCTGCAAATCGAGGAGGTGCACTAGTCACCAACTGGCCTGAGTACCTAGAATGTGTCTTTCTTGATCCCCTTCTAATCACTGCCTGCTCCCATAGATCTGGCTCTCTTGCTTTTCCTTCTATCAGTATCACGGTCACCTCTTTGTGGTTGTTGTCGCCCCTCCAAATTCTGAGCATGGGCTTGTATTCAGGAAATATCCATCCCGTCTTGTAGCGAAGCTGCCAAGCAATCTTTAAATAAATGTGGCCCTAAGCCACTCACGAATCTATGTACCCGATCTCCCATGTCAGCCACCATAGTCGGGGCATATCTAGCCAATGAATTAAATTAAAGGCTATATTCCCGGGCACTCATGTTTCCTTGCTTCAAATTTAGAAATCTATCCGCTCTGGCTCGGCGGACCTCGGGTGGCAAGTAATGACGAATGAAAGCATCTACGAATTCTTGCCAAACCAGAGGAGGCGCATTCTCTCCTCTTGACAATACCCAATTATTATACCATAAGACTGACACATCCCGAAGTCTATAAGATGCCAACTCCACGAATTCAGTTTCGGAGGCATGGACAATCCTCAATGTCCTCAACATCTCATCAATGAAACCTTGCGGGTCTTCATCCGGATTTGACCCGAAAAACTCCGGAGGATTTAGACTCATAAAATCACGGGCTCTGGTACTTGCTGCCCGATTGCATGAACTCACATTTTGTCGTTGTGCCTGTGCAGCAACCAATTGTGTCAACAAATGAATGGCCTCGGTCACTTGTTGACCCGAAGCACCTAGTGGAGGAATTGGGGCTGGAGCTCCTCCTTGTTCTTCCACATTAGGCGGGGTGGAGGAAGTATTAGATGGGGCCTCATTTTTTGACTCGCCCTCTTCTATATTCATGGGCGGCTCTCTTTCTACCCGCCTTTTTATTGTAGTCTTGCCCTTCTGGGCGGCTGTAGCTTTCCCCTTTGGTGGCATTTCTGAAATCATAACACACTATTAGGAGGGGAAAATCTTATAAGACAGCTCTATCACACGATCTCTTAAGAAGAAAGATGGTCGTTTTTCCTAAATGCCCTGTAGCCTCCTGTTTATTGATGTGGCGCGCAACACACCATAAACAAGACTCTACTAGACACGATTCGTAGACACATCCTAGGACTGAACTGCTCTGGTACCACTCTTGTCACAACCCAGCTAAGGGTCGCGACGGGTACCCGGGGTTAACCACCGAGCACCACTCGTTCTACTACTTATCATGCTCATTAAACGCTCTTTTATCAACTTTATACTCAATTATAAGAAAATCATCTCTCATTATGAAAACATAATTACTTTCATACACATATGCCTCTCGGCCATCAAAATAATATATATATATATATATATATATATATATATATATATATATATATATATATATATATATATATAATAGCATCCTCGTGAGACCATATAACCCACACTGCGTATCTACGAGCCTCTACTGAAGTACTAGACATAAGGACGGTACAAGACCCCGTCATGTCCAAAATACATATACTTGAATATACACAAAAGAATAATCATAAGCACCTCCAGAACAAATGAGTGCTTTCAATCAGCTGACAGCTTCGACGAGTCTGGATCGAGCTCACCTCCCTGTCTACCTGTGGCCATGAACACAACGTCCAAAGAAAACGGATGTCAGTACGAACATTGTACTGAGTATGAGAGGCATAAAAAATGAAATAAGACAATGATATAAAAGAAATATCAATACGGAACATCTGTATCTGACTGTCAAATATAAAGGAAATAATGCATGTTGGCTTGCTCATAATCATCATCATGTCATGTATGCATAAATATATAAGCTGCCCGTCCATATAGGTACGGTGTGATAATGTAGAAGCTGCCCGTCCATATCGGATCGGTGTAATAATGTATATGCTGCCCGTCCATATCGGATCGGTGTAATAATCATAGCTTGCGTCCAGGCCTCCCGCATCCGGGGTATCATCTCATGCTGCCTACTAGTGGTGTCTGCCCATGCCATCTGGCCATGGTGTATACGCTGCCCGCCTTAGCGGTGACTGCCCGGCCATATAGGCACGGTGTTATTATCATCATAACATGATCATCATAGTATGCCCATCATAATATGCTTATCATAGTACATGCATAAGGCTCAAGAACAGCTATACTTTATCGGGGTGACATAAGGTCGTGATTCCCCTGATTTCATTGTGGAGCATTTATTGACATTCTGCCTCACCTTGAAGGAATTAGCATATAAGGTGAGTGTGAGCAATAAATAACATCATTAACATTATAGGATCATTATATCACATATTTAAGGATCTCTATACTTTAACTCATCATCATCATTATAGGACTCATAACATATCTCTTGTCTTATATAGCCATTCATGGATATAGACTTTTTTCTTTCCGGAATGTACGATTTCATGAAGAGGAAAGAAGAGTCGTGATATAGGATTCATGCAATTAGAAAGAAAGGACTAACCTCACATACCTTTTACGTTTAACTAGTCTATCGTTCACTTGTTCTCCTTCAATGCCACGTTCCTACCTTCAAGAGAATTCGCATTAGCGTTAGTTAATCGACTATAAGAACGTGTTATTATTTCGAGGGAAAATTGGGCAAAATTTCCCTTGTTTATACTACTTTCCCCACATTCTATATCAACTCCCAAACGCTCATAACAACATTCCCAATATGGCAAACAACAATCATCATTTGAATACATTTATCACAATTCACCATTTCTCTTCAATTTCTCCACAATTATGGTTATAGCTCATTATCGCGTTTTCTCATATATAATACTTATTTCATGGTATAAATGTCATTTATAACATATTCATAATGACAACATACCAACATTCATGATTCATCCCAACCACTATTCAACAATGACACTATTCATTCATTTATGACCCATTTTCTATGTCTTTCTACAATTCAAGTGTATTAGCCTTCCAATACCTTAAAAAACATGGTATGGTCATGAAACTTACCTTAGATGATGGATGGACAAGCCTTGAATGGAAATACTCTTTTAGCACCAAAACCCTATTTCACTTCTCTTGGAATTTCTTGGCATGGATGACTTTCACTAGGTTTCATACACTTGTTTTCATGGATTTGGTGTTGTTGGTCATGGTTTTCCCTTGAATTCTTATGGATGGGTGATGGAGAATATTCTAGAGGTTTCTTGAAGTGTAGAAAGTGGGAATGAAATAAAATGAAATGAGAAGAGTCCCTTATATTAAATCACAAAGCTGTCCCGACCAACTTATACGGACCAACATACGGTCCGTATATTTTTCACTGACCGTATGTTGGACCGTATGTTTGGTCCAGAATGTGGTGTTACTCTTGTCCAATTATACGGCCTAGCATACGGCCAGTATAATTTATACGGTCCGTATGTTGGGTCGTATAATGCCCAGTGGTTCCGTTTTCGTTCTCGTCGACTCGTTTGATCTCCGATCCTTATGGAACCTTCTTAACACTTGTTCAATACTTCAATACCAATCTAAGGGACGTTATTAGTTGTCTCTAAGACATCATTATTCTCTCATTAACTCGTCGTCCATAATTCCTACCCGACATATAACATATCCTTTACTTTCTTCGTCAACCTTCTTTCTTTACGTCTAATGTCTTCGAATCTTGGTTAAGTTCATCAAATGCTATCTCTTACTTATCAAATCACCGTATACATCATACTATTCTCTAGCATATTCACCGTACGCTAATGGGGATTTTTTCCAAGGTGTAACAGTGTTGATGCAACATTGTAAGGTGATTGCGTATGCTTCAAGGCAATTACGAAAACATGAGAAAAATTATCCAACCTATGATCTTGAATTGGCTACAGTGATTCATGCATTAAAGATGTGGAGACATTACTTGTATGGTGTTCATATGGATATTTACACAGATCATAAGAGCCTTCAATATATCTTCAAGCAAAAAGAGTTGAATTTGCAGCAACGACGATGGTTGGAATTGCTAAAAGATTATGATGTTGATATCCTATATCACCTCGGAAAGGCAAATGTTGTGGCTGATGCTCTTAGCCGTAGATCCATGGGAAGTTTGTGTGATGTACGACCAAAGAAAAGAGAAATGGCTCATGAGCTCCAGCAGTTAGCTAGCCTAAGAGTTCAAGTAGTGAACTCAAGTAGCAGGGGAACTACCATTCAAAATTCAGCGGTCTCGTCGCTAGTAGTGGAAGTGAAAGAGCAACAATACGAAGATCTCATGCTAATGTATTACAGAGATACACTCCCTCATAAGGAGAAGTCAACATTTGAGATTGCAGGAGACGGAGTTCTCCGATGCCGAGGCAGATTATGTGTTCCTGATGTGGCAGGGTTACGCCACCAGATATTGAGGGAAACCCATTGTTCCCGCTATTTTGTCCACCCCGGAGCAACAAAAATGTACCATGATCTTAAATCTATATATTAGTGGAATGGGATGAAGAAAGATATAGCAGAATTCATAGCTCAATGTCCCAACTGTCAACAAGTGAAAATCGAGCACCAAAAGTCGGGCGGATTGTTGCAAGCTAAAGAAATTCCAACTTGGAAGTGGGAAGTAATTAACATGGACTTCATTACAGGCTTGCCCCATTCTTGACATAAGTATGACTCTATATGGGTGATTATGGATAGACTCACGAAGTCAGCTCATTTCTTACCAGTAAGAACTACATATGTGGCAGAAGATTACGCAAAGCTTTATGTTAAAGAGATAGTGCGACTTCACGGTGTTCCAGTATCTATTATCTCGGATAGAGGAACTCTGTTTACAGCTAATTTTTGGAAGTCCTTCCAAGAGGGTTTGGGGACTCATGTGAGTCTTAGCACGACAGTTCATCCGCAGACTGATGGATAAGCTGAACGTACTATTCAGACCCTTGAGGATATGTTACGGGCATGTATGTTGGATCTCGGAGGAAATTGGGATGATCACTTACCCCTTATTGAGTTTACTTATAACAATAGTTATCATTCTAGCATCCAAATAGCACCATATGAGGCTTTATATAGGCGAAAGTGTAGATCCCCAATTGGGTGGTTTGAAGCAGGAGAGACTAAATTGACAGGGCCAGACTTGGTCCAGCAAGCCATAGAAAAAGTTAAGCTCATACAGGGTCAATTATTAGCAGCCCAAAGTCGTCAAAAGTCCTATGCAGATAATTGTCGAAGGGACTTAGAGTTACAAGTTAAAGATTGGGTATTCTTAAAGGTGTTGCCAATGAAGGGCGTTATGAGATTTGGCAAAAAGGGGAAGTTAAGTCCCCGATACATTGGGCCTTATGAGATTGTGCGCAAGGTAGGCAAAATGGCTTACGAATTAGATTTACCTCCTGATCTGGAGCCAGTTCACCCAATTTTTCATGTCTCGATGCTTCATAAATGTGTTGGAGATCCTACTAGGATCATGCCAGTAAATGATGTTCAAGTGACAGAAAAGTTGACTTATGAAGAGGTACCCATTGCCATATTAGATAGGCAAGTACGGAGGCTTAGAAACAAAGAAGTGGCCTCGGTTAAGGTTTTGTGGAGAAGCAATAATTGAGAAGAGATGACATGGGAAGCAGAAGAAATTATGAAATCCAAGTACCCACACTTATTTCAGCCCCCGGAAGAGATCCAAGATGAGACATCAAGATCATAAGGTATGTATGTTTTCCTTTTTATGCATTTGGATCGTGTGTGACCAAACTCTATTGCTAGTATGCTGTGGCCCTGTGAGGTATCGTTATTATGGGATGTTGTGATAGGATGGTAGTGTCATATTACAGGGGAAACTCTGGCGAAATTTTTATAGAATCCCCGAGGACTTCACATTCGAGGTCGAATGTTCTTAAGGGGGGAAGAATGTTACACCTCGAAAAAAAAATTCGTTGATGCACAGTGAATAGAATAATGAAGAGCACGAATTATATGGTATTTCAATAAGGAAGGAATGACATTTGATGACCCTAATTAAGATTTCAAAGACATTCGAAGTAAGAGGAGAATGTTTGGCAAGAGAATGTAAGTCATACGATGTGTATCGGGAAGGATTTACGAGTAGCAAGTTAATGATGATTTAGAGAAGAGTTATAACATCCTTTAGATTGTTAATGAGGTGAAAAACAAGTGTCAAGAAGGTTCCATAAGGATTGGAGATCAAACGAGTCGACGAGAATGAGTTCGGAGAAACTGGGCATTATACGGCCCAACATACTGGCCGTATATTCAGCCCAGATTAGCACCCCTCACTGGACGAAAAGTATGACAAAACATACGGTCAGTATAATTTATACGGATCGTATGTTGGTCCGTGAAATCCTAGCGGGACAGATTTTGTATTATTAATAAGGGGTCCAAGTTTATTTCATTTCATTTCCCCTTCACACCCCTTCTCTCTAGAACTCTCCAGAACATTTCTCCACACTTCTCCCACAAGAATTAAAGAGATATTAGTGATCAACTTCATCAAACTAAGTGAATCAAGTGTAAGAAACCCATTAAAGTTCATCCAAGACAAGGAATCCAAGTGAAGGTGAAACTAGGGTTTTGCTCAAGTGAAGTGTTTCCACCCAAGGATTATTCCTACACCATGGAAGATAATTTTTATGGTATTTCCATGTTGTTTAAGGTATTGAGAAGTTGAAACAATTGGATTGTAGAAGAATCTAGGAAATGGGTCATGAATGTGGGAATAGTGTCATTTTGAGTAATAGCTTGGGTTGAGTCATGATTCTCAATATGTTGTGATTATGGTTTTGTTATAAATGATGTTAAGAACACGGGATAGACATTGTATATGAATGAATGTAATCGTGTGCTATGACCATGGATATGGATGATTGGAAGTGAATTGAGAAGTAAGGATAATGTAGATGAATCAAGACTATTGTTATGATGTTGTGAATGTTATTATTGATGTTTGGGAGTTGATATATGATAGGGAGGAAGTCGTATAAATAAAGGAGATGTTGTCCAATTTTCTCTAGCTTCAGTCATGTATGCTCAGCTATTGATTTTCTAATGATAGTATAACTCTAATGAAGGTAGAAACGTGAGCATTGAAGGAGAATGCGCAAGTGATAGAATAGTTGAACGGAAAGGTATGTAAGGCTAACCCTTCTTTCATAAGGCATGGTTCCTTGGCCAAATATCTAATCTTCTATGAGCCTATGATGTCCTCCAAATGATTCTATCTTTAAGAGCTACTAAGCTTATGATTCTCGATATGATACGATTGTACTAAATTCCTCCTATGATGAGTAATCCTCTAAGGATAGATGTAATGAACGACGATACTAATGATGCTAATGATGCTTATGATCTTTTATGTATATGTGTCTATGTATGACTATTATGAAACCCCGAGCTTATATGGCCGGGTAGAATACATATTGCGCGCGCACCACTGCAGTTAGGTACGGATAACCCTGATCCTTGGTAGGGCCAGAAATGTATAATCACCGAGCCTAGCCATGGTCGGGTACGCGAAACATTGAACCTTCGTGGTTGGGTATGCTATGAAAGTGCTACGTATATGATGTGGATATGTATACGATATGAATATGAATATGAATACGAATACGCTACGAATATGAAAATGGATACGAAATGTAAATGAGTATGGATGCGGATATGGGTGTATGCACACGGTTACGCATTAGAAATGGAAAGTCTCTATGAAAATCAAGTAAGTGTTTATGACGATGATACTACTATCTCCCATCCTTTGCTATTTCTTATGTTATCTATTATGCTTTCATAATGATGTCGCTCATGTTTTACATACTCAATACATTTTTCGTACTGACGTCCTTTTGTTTGTGGACGCTATGTCATGCCCGTAGGTGGCCTGGGAGACAGGCTTGATCCATAGCTTTATTACTCAGGGACTACATAGCCGAGCTCCATTTCATTCGGAGCTACAGGTTTTGGTATTTATTCTTTGGTGTCATATTTATGGGCATAGCGGGGTCCTATCCAGCTTATATGATATGACATACTCTCCTTAGAGGTTCGTAGAAATGTGTATATGGTTAGATGTATTTGACCTTGTCGGCCTATATTTTGGATATCATTTTGTTAGCCTCGTCGGCTTATGTACATTGTTGTGGGCATAGTTATCGATTATGATATAAATGAATTGTTGCCAATGGAATTAGTATGAATAATGGATGGAAAGTATGATTTAGCTATGTGGCTCACCTAGATGTAAATGTAAAAGTATGATAAGAGGTGCTCGGGTGGGTTAGCAATGGGTGCCCGTCGCGGCCCTCCGGTTGGGTCGTGACACAGTATTGTTTTCTTGCTATCCATAGGTGCACTATCTTCCTTTCCTTTGGAGATTAATGAACTTCTTATAAATATTCCTCTTTCAAAGCTTTCATTTCTTCTAGTGCTTTTTTTGTAATCCCGATTGTCCCTTATACTTATACCTAGTCACCTTCGACCTTCCTCACTCCTTCTGCTACCCCCTTGGAGTACTTTACTGCATAACTAAATGTTCCTAAATTTCTTCGGCGCAAGTCATCCGAGTCATGGTCCGGAATACAACGTATCGAGTTGACAAAACTTATCCTCTCTGGTTCGCTAAACCTTCATCATTTGCCATGCCTCCTTTTTCATATTTAGTCCATTCTCATTTTTCCTTAGCGCATTCTTGATCTATTGGTTCATCTGGAATGTTTGGCTCTTTCAAGCCTGTACATTTCCCTCTTCTAAACTTGGCAATACTGTAGCTCAACTTAGAACTGAATTTGTTCTTCCCTCCTTTTTAAAGGATATTATTATGTACCCGTAACCATCGAGTATTAACCACCTTTAGTAGTCATCCGGCTGACTTTAGTGGCCCTTCACTCCTCTATTCCATATAATGCCGGAGTTCCTCTCATCGCATGGTTTAAATTATTTTCCCTTCTTTTTTTTTTCTTTTTTTCTAGTTGAGTTTGTCAGACCCTGATCTTACTAGGGTGTGATGGGCACCCGACCCCATATTCGGAGCCGAGCGAACCCGCTGACTCTTATTACACACATAATCACTTTGGACTCCTTATATCAAATAAAGATAAAATACATAATAAGGATTTGCAGAATTATCCTTTTCATCGTTCCCGAATCAAGTCAAATCTGTAATCATATAAAATTTGTAACATGTAGCATAATAACACATCGGCTGGTGGAGCCCTTACAAGACTGACATTCTATACCCACGACTCTGTCTGCAAAGTCTCTAACTTCAACCAAGAGATCATAGCATAATACTCTGACTCGACAACACTCCAGGGCCAAATGGAGCTTGCCAACTTCGCTGGAACATCTTCTATAATGGCTTCCGCTCATCTGGGTGTACCTGCGCGGCATGAAACGCAGCCCCCGAAGAAAGGGGGTCAGTACGAGCAATGTATTGAGAATGTAAGGCATGATTAGTAACATAGTACGGGATGTAAAGTATGAATAATAACAGAATGGACATATAGGGCATACCGTAAGATAAAAGAGTAACCTGTACATATGAATGCCTTTTTGGCAGTACCATGCATGCTTAGTGCTGCGGAACGTGCAGCCCGATCCATTTATATATTATATTGCTGGGGAACGTACAACCCGATCCATTTATATATTATATTGCTGCGGAACGTGCAGCCCGATCCATTTATATATTATATTGCTGCGGAACGTGCAGCCCGATCCATTTATCCATATATCCCGCGTCCGGGACGATATCATATTATACCAACTGATCAGGTGGCTATGCTTCTATAGCGCCTCACCTTTCCCCTTACCCCATATACATATACATATATCATGTTCATGTATCATATACATATATCATATACATATATCATGTAAGCAGCATACAGGAGAGCCCAAAGAATGTTATGTCTCTATCGGAGTGACGTAAGGTCGGTAACCTCCGAATATATTATGGAATAATCATCATGGCTTTGTCTCACCTTGAAGGAACAATTATTATAAGGTGGGACTAGCAACGAATAACAGCGTTAAGAGAACATAGAATAAGATCATAAATCTCATATGGCGTCGCTTCATATACATATGCACATAGAACAATTTTTTTAAAACTCGATGGGTACGTACATAAATCGACACTTGAGACTCATAAACACGTTTCAATTCAATCCGAATTAGTATGAAAAAGTTGTGGACGTTTTAGTACAGAACCTTCTATGAACGTTTCAGAGGCTATTTTTGGAAAATCAAAGCAATAATCATATCAAGTACCTTTCGAATATCACTATGGATCAAATCAACATCGAACTTTTGGAACCACACACTTGTATCAAGACATAGCAAAATAGTTCTTCGGAAGTCAAGAGCATTAGCCATCCTAGTGGCTCTAAGAATAGGAGGTTCTTTGAAATCATACATATACTTTGTCTGTTTGTTTCACAAAGATCATGCCAAAAGAAAGAAAGGGTAAGCCTTACATACCTGCTCCACGTTCTATTAGCTACGCTTAATTGTCCAAGCTCGCTATCGCTAGTCTACATTCAAGAAGATTGACGCAATCATTAGAATCATCATCATATACTTGTATTAATCCTTCAAATGAGTTCATTTATAATCCGCCGAAATTTCGGCAGCATCTCCCCTGTAAATACACCATCCCCGAGAATCCAACTCGGCCAATTTATCAACAACAATCCGAGAATTCAACTCGGCCAAATTATCAACACCAATACCAATAGTATTAACATCATTTCCAATACCAACGTATGCCATAGAACAGCCCACACACTGTTTTCTAAATTTCTCAACCAACCAATTTGCGGCATAACTATTTAGTAATTTTATTTCCGTAGAGAAGCTGAAATCAATACCAATAACATTAATAACAACATCGTACAAGAAATATATATATTTTATCCAAAGTTCTCCTCAAACTCAAACCATAATTCAACAACATCAACAAACGAATTTATATCGCTATTTTTTCCGTTCTAATCCGTTAAAACTTTAAATAAACTTGTTAACAATGAAAAGGGATCGTAATCTTACCCCAAGTGTGCAGCCATCACGTCCATCCTCTTTTTATTGATTTATTTTTATCTCATATTGAAGACTACGCAGCGGACAACACTTTTCCCTTCATGGGCTTCGGGATTCGGGGCTCATATTTTGGTCAAAATTGGTTTTTCTTCTCTCCAAGGCTCCTCTTTCTCTTTTTCCAGAATTTTCTGGTGTTTTGGTATGAAAATTGAGGAGAAAAGGGCTGAAGTTTCACTTAAATAAACATGGGTCATGGGCCTAACCCGGTTGGGCTCGGATTGGGCCTAGCCCACTGACCTTTCTTCCTTAAACCGTCCATATCTCCTCGTCCCGACATCACCTGTGGACCCACGACCTACGGTTGGAAAGCTAATTCCATTATCTACAACTTCTATTTCTTGGTAGTTTTCCGAATTCTAAACTTATAATACCGTTGTTTCCCCTCGAAATCAGATCACCCGAAAACGTTACTTAAAAATATTTGTTTGGAGGACTTCCACTTCGATTTGGCTCAAGGGTCCTTCTTGAGTTGTGTTTAACTTCGCATATGTGCTTCATATAATTTGTCACATGTCCAAAAAAAAAATCTCAATGTGTGGGCCCCACCTCGGCTTACAAATAATCCGACGTACTAAAATACGGGGTACGACACTATCAACATGAGTTTAAATTATGTAGCAACAACGTAATTGTCAATCAATTTTTTTTTTTTTTAGGAAGCACGTGTCATGCTCATGCTCTGAAAATGCGGGGTATAACATCCTCCCCCTCTTTAAAAACATTCGTCCTCGAATGTTGAGGTAGACGTCATTGTTCTTACTTATACTTGTTAGTAATTACTTTACTTACTTTCTCATTGAAACCGAATTTATCCAAATTATGCAGTCTATTTTTCTTCTTTTGTGGCCAAAATTTATGCCTGTACTCAAAATCGTCCCTTTTCGCATTATATGTCTGTCTACTAACTGTTTATACTTTATCGTTCTCATTGCCTCTTCAGCTTTCGTTGTTTACATTCTTGCATGCCCTTTCATGCCGTATTTACCACATACTTTTATCCAATCCTTTTGTTTCATCTTCTTTTTGTTCCCTTCAATTTCCACGTGTCATCCTTACGTTTCCTAGATGACCCAAGCCTTTATTTTCTTAAAGTTGAATTATTCTTATTCTTACTTCCTTAAGGATAACCTCAAGGCTAATCACATTTAGCCTCATTTGCTTTCTGTAGCAGTCGAATCAATCTTTGCGGTACTTTGTCTTTAGACTAGTTTAACACCGAAACATCTCGTTTGATTTCTCTTTCCTCCAATTGGATTTCCGGGCCTTGGCTATCTAAAGGCAATTCTTGTACATGTATTCAAAAATATCTCAAACCTTTCCTTTAATGCTTCATTTCCTTCAGTTTACTCTTATAGTTTCTGATCCTTAGTTCGGCTAACAAATTAGGAGTGAATTCAGAAGTCTGTCGGAAATAACCAGATCTCCAGTCATGCAGTAAATTCGAATCCTTTCATTCTTTCCTTTTTCTGTAACCCTCATTCGTCTCTGTTTCCAATAAGAGCCTTCATGTTCCAGTTCCACGCGGTCTAATTAGCACCCGCTTGCTCCAATCAAACATGATACCCTTCAGTACTTTTCTTTGGGGTTTTCCTTCTACTTTTAACCTTTGCCTGATTTTCAGTTAATAAGTCCTCCCATAGTCTGACGTACTTATCTGTCATTTTGGTTTATCCATCAAGTGGATCTTTTAATTCCTTAAATATCCATCCCTTTTAGTTACATCCTTGAATCCTTTTCCTGCGACCTTGTCGTCACCTACTTCCACGATTTCACCTTCTGTTGGCTTAGTTCCTTTATTATTTTGTCATGCCTCCTTTCCCATGTTTGTTTCATAATATACCTGAATTTAGTCCAATTTCACTTTTCTTTCTCTTTTTTTTCTTTTTTTTTTTCGTGTTGACTTCCCTCTTCATCATGCTTGCTATCGGTCCTGCCATTGCAAAACCTCTTTAGTCGTTTCCTCGCTGTACTTTACTTACTGAGGTTTCTTACCTTTCACTTTTTTCCGACATTTTGATCTCCTTACCTTCCATCTACTCACTTTCCTTCTTTTCCAAATGTCGTTGTATTAGGACTTTCCAATCTTAACCGGTAGTGGATATAACATCCGCTTACCTTGTAACACTTGTACCGTTTATTTTTGTTGTCACTTGAATTTCGGTACCCTTACTCAATTGATGCCTTCCATACCGTAGCACCGGTCGCTGGGACACACATGTCCACCGATACAATCATAATTAGGATACCATACGTATATATATATATATATTTACTACCATCTCGCTTACAAAATATTTCTAAATGCTATCCACCCTCATCATAGTTCTAGAGCCGTGATGCACCTTCCTTCTCTTCACCGATCTAGTCCGCCTCGTCCTACGCGACCTCTTAAGGTTCCCTACCATCCCGTATACTCTAATTTCCCTTTTGCCTCTTATGTCTAAATCTATAGAACTTTTAGTACACTTCGCAGGGGGTCACCCATCCTAAAATTTCTCTCACCTTAGCACGCTTAACCTTGAAACTCCGATGGAATCCGGTGTATTAGTGCCGATATAATCGCATCCACCTCACCACATGGCCTTCATTACGCGATCTGGAGCAAGTCGAAGTCTTACAGATTCCGAGACATTTTCGTAACACGTCCTTCCCTTTACAAGTACTATTTTACCCTTTTCAATCCTCAATATTCACTTTTCACTTATGTGTATAACTACTTTTCGTCCTAGAATTCCAGATTCCTGATAGTAGGGAGCACACCTTCGCCGCCATTACTTATAAATACTCGATTATCCAACTCTTTGGACTTCCACTCGCCAGTCTTATATAATAACCTACGGCAAAACTGATTGTTGACTTTCCTTGAATCGCCCAATAAACCTTACTCCTACTTTACCTCGAATGTAACCCATTCTAATCCTTCGGACTGCTAATCGTCTTTCTCGCAATCGTTTTTCATGCCATGCCAAATCCATAACTCCTCTAAAACAACGTATCCCACTTATTGTCTATTTACGATATTTCCTTTCCACGCTTCTTCCTGTTAGGTGTACCAAGTTAAATGACCTGATTTTGAAATTTTTTGGCAGAGTCTCCTTTACAATTCTCACTATCCAAAATCTGCACGCAGCAAATACCAACAATGCCTCACAGGGCATACATATGTGTACGACATATTCCAGCCACCCAGGGCTCCCAATTTCAGGTAACAGAACAAATATATCAAAACTTACCTCTATGACTTTCTATATCATCACTCACCTTCTTCCGTCGTATGTAAGGCTTATATAGGGAATCTCATTTCCTAAGACTTGGCTCTATCGCACGATCTAAGACAGAAAGAAGGTCAACAATCCCTAGATGCCCTGCAGCCTCCTGTTTATAAATATGGACGGCTTCACACCCATAAACAGGACTCTACTGGACACGACTTTGCAAACAACCCCCAGGACGACCTACTCTGATACCACTTTGTCACACCCTGATCTTACTAGGGTGTGATGGGCACCCGACCCTATATTCGGAGCCGAGCGAACCCGCTGACTCTTATTACACACATAATCACTTTGGACTCCTTAAATCAAATAAAGATAAAATACATAATAATGATTTGAAGAATTATCCTTTTCATCGTTCCCGAATCAAGTCAAATCTGTAATCATATAAAATTTATAACATGTAGCATAATAACACATCAGCTGGTGGAGCCGCCTACAAGACTGACATTCTATACCCACGACTCTGTCTGCAAAGTCTCTAACTTCAACCAAGACATCATAGCATAATACTCTGACCCGGCAACACTCCAGGGCCAAATGGAGCTTGCCAACTTCGCTGGAACATCTTCTATAATGGCTTCTGCTCATTTGGGTGTACCTGCGCGACATGAAACGCAACCCCTGAAGAAAGGGGGTCAGTACGAGCAATGTACTGAGTATGTAAGGCATGAATAGTAACATAGTAAGTGTCACGACCCGTCTAGGGGCCGTGACGAGTACCCGATACTTGTACCGAGCACCCCTTGTCTATCGTTTTACCTTTACCTCTTAGCAAGCCATGTAAACAGAGCCATTTTTTTTTTGAACATTAACATTAGCGGCGTCATTCTGAACATAGACTAATAAACTTCGTTATCACTTATACATCAACATTAACATGCCAAAACACCATATATCTAACTGTACTTAACTGACTGTACATAACTGTCTACGAGCCTCTAGACGTAGTACACTTATACATAGAAAGGGCTGAGTACTGCCGTGCCCGAATATATATACACAAAATAGTACCAAGGAAGTGAGGCTCCGGAATAACTGGAGCACTGTCAACACTGCTGGTAGAGCTTCTAAGTATCAAATCCGCCTGTCTGCTGACCTGCGCGGCATGAAACGCAGCGTCCACAAGAAGGAACGTCAGTACGAATAGTGTACCGAGTATGTAAGGCATGAATAGTAATATACAGAAAATATGAATCATGTATAATGACATAAGAGAGTTACAACACATGTCTTGGGATAGAAACATAACCTGTATATATATATACCCTTGGCAGGTGCTATGCGTACTTAGCTTTCCTTTAAGAATCTTTCCTTGTTCATATACATATACATATAAAATAGGACATCTCATATTGCCGAGCCGTCGGCAGCCGATCCATTTAACCATAAATATACATATCATATCATGTAATGCCAACTGATCAGGTGGATATGCGTTCATAACGCTCTGCCCTTACCTCAATTTCCCCCGTATACATATGCATATATCATGTACATATATCAACGTCTATAGCTCTCTAGCTCTTTTATCATATACATATACGTGTGTCATGTAGGTACATAAGCGTCTATAGCGCTCTGGTGCTTTTATCATATACATATACGTGTGTCATGTAGGTACATCAGCGTCTATAGCGCTCTGGTGCTTTTATCATATACATATACGTGTGTCATGTAGGTACATCAGCGTCTATAGCGCTCTAGCTCTTTCGTCATGTGCATATTTTAAAAATATATACGCATATCCTACATACATTTACATGTCTTATATGCATTTACGTATCCTATAAACATATATCTCATATGCACGCAGGAGAGCCCAAAGAAGCATCATGTAGTCATCGGAGTGACGTAAAGTCGGTAACCTCCGATTACATTATAGAATACTCGTGATCGCTTTATCTCACCTTGAAGGAACGAGTATTTTAAGGTGAGACTATCAACGGGGAATAATATTAAAGTAAACGTAGAATGAAATCGGGGCATCATAGATGACAGTTCATAGACTTTGAAATCTTTTAGAAAATAAAGTGATAGCTAGGAAATATAAATAATATTCAAAAATTAGTTTATCATTTTCATGTTTACATAAGATACTTAGCTTAGTCATCTTAGTCATAGAGTCGTTCTGGTAGTACGTATCATAGGCATATTCTCTTATCTAACATCATTGTTATCATTATCGTCATGGAAGTGCCCTCGTTAGAGGAGTCATAGTATTTATCATTTGGTAACGAAATCGGGATCAAAGGTTCCCTTTGGATTCACTTCAAGTAAGTCAAGCAAGACTGTAAGGAAAAATCCGAGAGTAGCGGGCCCACCTCGGGCCGGATGGGGTGACGTATATGATTTACATATATTACGTGTCATGTCATTACTTGTGAGGGTCCTAGGGTAATCGGGTCCCACTTATGCAAGTTCTAGGGGTTTAAGAGGTCTTTCCATCATTTGCACACTTTCTAGTTCAATTCTATTGAACAAAAAGTGGAAAACTTTAGTTGCGGATTCCGGGGAACCGAGTTGTCCCCGAGGCTCGTACCCAACTTATTTCAACTAAGACATGCCATAGAAAGAAGGGTGAAGCCTTACATACCTCCTTCCGCTTCTTTTGCTATTCCGAATTCACGTTGCAATCTCGTCAAAATCTGCAAATTGGTCACATTTACCCAAACTTTCATTAGGGTACTTAGAGTTAGAATCTTAAGGAACCACTTGGCTACCGAAATTTCGGCAGCACTTCCTCTGTAAATAAACCATCCTCAACATTCAACATAGCCAAATTCTCATCAATCACAATCCGGGAATTCAAACCCGGCCAAACTTTTAACATAATTCAACAATCACACTAAAAATTCACATATTCCATTCAAGGTGCATTCCAACACTTCAATTAACATTCTACCTCCTTCAATACTCTCCAATTCCAATGAAACAACAATAACCTTATAATACATATATTCCAACAACATCATAGTAATACCATTACATGTCTTCCATACAAAAACATTATTTTCAATTTACACAAACTTCCAATTGCCAATACTTCACCAAACTTATCAAGTCTTTATTTGAGATATAACATCTACAACACAACGATTAAGATATTAATTACAACTCGCTCATTATTCTTTCACAACTCACCAATATACACGACTATACATCAAGTATACACGGCCACATATACCATGCACACTCACACGGCTCCAACATGTATACACCACTACAATCTCTCCAAATTCAATCAACTTCCATTTTCCACATATCATTCACAACAATAACAACTAAACACTAATTAAAATAATTGAATCATGACTCCTACACACATATATATATACACGCCCGTATACTATATTTCTCTCCTTCATGAATTTCATCCATTTTAGCATACTACAACACATATAAACCATATATAACACATAAAATAAGATCAAAACTCACCTTTCTTCTTCAACTTCTCACTTGACTACAACTTGACAACTTGTATGATTTTGAATTTTTCTTGCTCCAACAACAACTCCACCTTGTTAATCACCCTTTACTTGGTAGAAAATGATTTTTGTAGAATTTTTGCAAATTTTTCTTGTGAAAATTGCTCTTGGCCGAAATGGCCTTAAGTTTTTCTCCTCTCTCTTGTTCTTGCTTTTCTTGAAATTTCTAGAACATTATGTGGAATAAGATGACTTAGTCATCTTATTTATTGACCAAATTTTATTTAATATGGGCTTGGGCCATAACCATGGCCGGTTGGGCCTCACAAATTTTGGGCCTTATTATTTTTTTTGATTTTTTTTGGGCCAACTCGGTTTGGTCCCGAGTTGGGCCTAGCCCACTGACCTTTCGACCTTAAAACGTTCATATCTCCTTGTACCGAAGTCACCTGGGCACCCACGACCTATGGTTGGAAAGCTAATTCAATTATCTACAACTTCTATATCTTGATACTTTTCCAAATTCCAAACTTATAATACCGTTTTTTCCCTTGAAGTCAGATCACCCGAAAACGTTTTCTTAAAAATATTCGTTTGGAGGACTTCCACTTTTATTTGGCCCAAGGGTCCTTCTTGAGTTGTGTTTAACTTCTCATATGTGATTCATATGAATTTTCAGATGTCCCAAAAAAATCTCGATGTGTGGGTCCCAACCTCAGCAATTAATCTGACGTTCAAAAATACGGGATATAACATTCTCCCCCCCTTTAGAACATTCGTCCTCGAATGTTAAACTGGCCTCATAGTGTATCATAATACTTCGGGGAGGTCTCCTTCGTAGACATCTCACATGTCGCTTAGGTCGCTTTTATGTCGTAAGTTCATTGAGTAAGCTCCGAACGTTGGCCCCACGTTAATAAGTCCCCTTTCTGTCACGCTTTCTCCTCTTCCGTTAGTTTTGTCCGTCTCAGCCTACATGACTTTTATAGGGTTTGTAACCACTCCACACACTCTAATTTACATTGGACTACCTAGCTTCACATTCGTCTCTTGTTCCCACATTTGTGAAATTTTTTGCATATTTCCCAGGGGGTCACCCATCATGGAATTGCTCCCACCTGAGCACGCTTAACCCAAAAGCTTCACTGAAATTCGGTGCCTTGATGCCGATATTTTCGTGTAAGCTTCCTCACATGACCTTTATTGCATGCTCTGGAGCAAGTCAAAGTCTTACAGTTCCCAAAACATTTTCGTAACACGTCCCTTCTTTTGTAATTACCGTTTTACCCTTTTGGTTCCCGATGTTCACCTTCCGCCTGTGTGTATGACCACCTCCTGGCCTGGGCTTCCAGATTCCCGATTATAGTAATCGCACCTTCGTCTTCATGCCAAACCCATAACCTTTCTGGAACAACGCATCTCACCTATTGCCGGTTTGCAATATTTCCTTTCCACGCGCCTTCCTGTTAGGCGTATCCATTCTTACGGAATCTTCTTTACCATTCCTACTCTTCACAGTCTGTACGTAACAAATATCAATAATACTTCACAGAACATGCGGCTATATATCATATTCCCACCGTCCAGGACTTCCAGTTCCGAGTAACAGAACAATTATCCAGGCTTACCTTTGTAACTTGCCATCTCGTCACTTGTCTTCTTTCGTCACCACTAGGCGTCTACGAAAATCGACGGTTAGTATAAGGAATCTTATTTCCTATGACTGGGCTCTATCACACGATCTGAGACAGAAAGAAGGTCAACATTTCCTAGATGCCCTGTAGCCTCCTGTGTATAAGTGTGGCGCGCAACACACCTATAAACAAGACTCTATTGGACACGGCTCGTAGACAAACTCCTAGGGCCGAACTGCTCTGATACCACTTCTGTCACGACCCGTCTAGGGGCTGTGACGAGTACCCGATACTTGTACCGAGCACCCATTGTCTATCGTTTTACCTTTACCTCTTAGCAAGCCATGTAAACAGAGCCATTTTTTTTTTTTTGAACATTAACATTAGCGGCGTCATTCTGAACATAGACTAATAAACTTCGTTATCACTTATACATCAACATTAACATGCCAAAACACCATATATCTAACTGTACTTAACTGACTGTAGATAACTGTCTACGAGCCTCTAGACGTAGTACACTTATACATAGAAAGGGCTGAGTACTACTGTGCCCGAATATATATACACAAAATAGTACCAAGGAAGTGAGGCTCCGGAATAACTGGAGCACTGTCAACACTGCTGGTAGAGCTTCTAAGTATCAAATCCGCCTGTCTGCTGACCTGCGCGGCATGAAACGCAGCGTCCACAAGAAGGAACGTCAGTACGAATAGTGTACCGAGTATGTAAGGCATGAATAGTAATATACAGAAAATATGAATCATGTATAATGACAAAAGAGAGTTACAACACATGTCCTGGGATAGAAACATAACCTGTATATATATATACCCTTGGCAGGTGCTATGCGTACTTAGCTTTCCTTTAAGAATCTTTCCTTGTTCATATACATATACATATAAAATAGGACATCTCATATTGCCGAGGCGTCGGCAGCCGATCCATTTAACCATAAATATACACATCCCGCGTCCGGGCATCCCGCGTCCGGGACGATATCATATCATGTAATGCCAACTGATTAGGTGGATATGCGTTCATAACGCTCTACCCTTACCTCCATTTCCCCCGTATACATATGCATATATCATGTACATATATCAACGTCTATATCTCTCTAGCTCTTTTATCATATACATATACGTGTGTCATGTAGGTACATCAGCGTCTATAGCGCTCTGGTGCTTTTATCATATACATATACGTGTGTCATGTAGGTACATCAGCGTCTATAGCGCTCTAGCTCTTTCGTCATGTGCATATTTTAAAAATATATACGCATATCCTACATACATTTACATGTCTTATATGCATTTACGTATCCTATAAACATATATCTCATATGCACGCAGGAGAGCCCAAAGAAGCATCATGTAGTCATCGGAGTGACGTAAAGTCGGTAACCTCCGATTACATTATAGAATACTCGTGATCGCTTTATCTCACCTTGAAGGAACGAGTATTTTAAGGTGAGACTATCAACGGGGAATAATATTAAAGTAAACGTAGAATGAAATCGGGGCATCATAGATGACAGTTCATAGACTTTGAAATCTTTTAGAAAATAAAGTGATAGCTAGGAAATATAAATAATATTCAAAAATTAGTTTATCATTTTCATGTTTACATAAGATACTTAGCTTAGTCATCTTAGTCATAGAGTCGTTCTGGTAGTACGTATCATAGGCATATTCTCTTATCTAACATCATTGTTATCATTATCGTCATGGAAGTGCCCTCGTTAGAGGAGTCATAGTATTTATCATTTGGTAACGAAATCGGGATCAAAGGTTCCCTTTGGATTCACTTCAAGTAAGTCAAGCAAGACTGTAAGGAAAAATCCGAGAGTAGCGGGCCCACCTCGGGCCGGATGGGGTGACGTATATGATTTACATATATTACGTGTCATGTCATTACTTGTGAGGGTCCTAGGGTAATCGGGTCCCACTTATGCAAGTTCTAGGGGTTTAAGAGGTCTTTCCATCATTTGCACACTTTCTAGTTCAATTCTATTGAACAAAAAGTGGAAAACTTTAGTTGCGGATTCCGGGGAACCGAGTTGTCCCCGAGGCTCGTACCCAACTTATTTCAACTAAGACATGCCATAGAAAGAAGGGTGAAGCCTTACATACCTCTTTCCGCTTCTTTTGCTATTCCGAATTCACGTTGCAATCTCGTCAAAATCTGCAAATTGGTCACATTTACCCAAACTTTCATTAGGGTACTTAGAGTTAGAATCTTAAGGAACCACTTGGCTACCGAAATTTCGGCAGCACTTCCTCTGTAAATAAACCATCCTCAACATTCAACATAGCCAAATTCTCATCAATCACAATCCGGGAATTCAAACCCGGCCAAACTTTTAACATAATTCAACAATCACACTAAAAATTCACATATTCCATTCAAGGTGCATTCCAACACTTCAATTAACATTCTACCTCCTTCAATACTCTCCAATTCCAATGAAACAACAATAACCTTATAATACATATATTCCAACAACATCATAGTAATACCATTACATGTCTTCCATACAAAAACATTATTTTCAATTTACACAAACTTCCAATTGCCAATACTTCACCAAACTTATCAAGTCTTTATTTGCGATATAACATCTACAACACAACGATTAAGATATTAATTACAACTCGCTCATTATTCTTTCACAACTCACCAATATACACGACTATACATCAAGTATACACGGCCACATATACCATGCACACTCACACGGCTCCAACATGTATACACCACTACAATCTCTCCAAATTCAATCAACTTCCATTTTCCACATATCATTCACAACAATAACAACTAAACACTAATTAAAATAATTGAAGCATGACTCCTACACACATATATATATACACGCCCGTATACTATATTTCTCTCCTTCATGAATTTCATCCATTTTAGCATACTACAACACATATAAACCATATATAACACATAAAATAAGATCAAAACTCACCTTTCTTCTTCAACTTCTCACTTGACTACAACTTGACAACTTGTATGATTTTGAATTTTTCTTGCTCCAACAACAACTCCACCTTGTTAATCACCCTTTACTTGGTAGAAAATGATTTTTGTAGAATTTTTGCAAATTTTTCTTGTGAAAATTGCTCTTGGCCGAAATGGCCTTAAGTTTTTCTCCTCTCTCTTGTTCTTGCTTTTCTTGAAATTTCTAGAACATTATGTGGAATAAGATGACTTAGTCATCTTATTTATTGACCAAATTTTATTTAATATGGGCTTGGGCCATAACCATGGCCGGTTGGGCCTCACAAATTTTGGGCCTTATTATTTTTTTTGATTTTTTTTGGGCCAACTCGGTTTGGTCCCGAGTTGGGCCTAGCCCACTGACCTTTCGACCTTAAAACGTTCATATCTCCTTGTACCGAAGTCACCTGGGCACCCACGACCTATGGTTGGAAAGCTAATTCAATTATCTACAACTTCTATATCTTGATACTTTTCCAAATTCCAAACTTATAATACCGTTTTTTCCCTTGAAGTCAGATCACCCGAAAACGTTTTCTTAAAAATATTCGTTTGGAGGACTTCCACTTTTATTTGGCCCAAGGGTCCTTCTTGAGTTGTGTTTAACTTCTCATATGTGATTCATATGAATTTTCAGATGTCCCAAAAAAATCTCGATGTGTGGGTCCCAACCTCAGCAATTAATCTGACGTTCAAAAATACGGGATATAACATTCTCCCCCCCTTTAGAACATTCGTCCTCGAATGTTAAACTGGCCTCATAGTGTATCATAATACTTCGGGGAGGTCTCCTTCGTAGACATCTCACATGTCGCTTAGGTCGCTTTTATGTCGTAAGTTCATTGAGTAAGCTCCGAACGTTGGCCCCACGTTAATAAGTCCCCTTTCTGTCACGCTTTCTCCTCTTCCGTTAGTTTTGTCCGTCTCAGCCTACATGACTTTTATAGGGTTTGTAACCACTCCACACACTCTAATTTACATTGGACTACCTAGCTTCACATTCGTCTCTTGTTCCCACATTTGTGAAATTTTTTGCATATTTCCCAGGGGGTCACCCATCATGGAATTGCTCCCACCTGAGCACGCTTAACCCAAAAGCTTCACTGAAATTCGGTGCCTTGATGCCGATATTTTCGCGTAAGCTTCCTCACATGACCTTTATTGCATGCTCTGGAGCAAGTCAAAGTCTTACAGTTCCCAAAACATTTTCGTAACACGTCCCTTCTTTTGTAATTACCGTTTTACCCTTTTGGTTCCCGATGTTCACCTTCCGCCTGTGTGTATGACCACCTCCTGGCCTGGGCTTCCAGATTCCCGATTATAGTAATCGCACCTTCGTCTTCATGCCAAACCCATAACCTTTCTGGAACAACGCATCTCACCTATTGCCGGTTTGCAATATTTCCTTTCCACGCGCCTTCCTGTTAGGCGTATCCATTCTTACGGAATCTTCTTTACCATTCCTACTCTTCACAGTCTGTACGTAACAAATATCAATAATACTTCACAGAACATGCGGCTATATATCATATTCCCACCGTCCAGGACTTCCAGTTCCGAGTAACAGAACAATTATCCAGGCTTACCTTTGTAACTTGCCATCTCGTCACTTGTCTTCTTTCGTCACCACTAGGCGTCTACGAAAATCGACGGTTAGTATAAGGAATCTTATGTTCTATGACTGGGCTCTATCACACGATCTGAGACAGAAAGAAGGTCAACATTTCCTAGATGCCCTGTAGCCTCCTGTGTATAAGTGTGGCGCGCAACACATCTATAAACAAGACTCTATTGGACACGGCTCGTAGACAAACTCCTAGGACCGAACTGCTCTGATACCACTTCTGTCACGACCCGTCTAGGGGCTGTGACGAGTACCCGATACTTGTACCGAGCACCCATTGTCTATCGTTTTACCTTTACCTCTTAGCAAGCCATGTAAACAGAGCCATTTTTTTTTTTGAACATTAACATTAGCGGCGTCATTCTGAACATAGACTAATAAACTTCGTTATCACTTATACATCAACATTAACATGCCAAAACACCATATATCTAACTGTACTTAACTGACTGTAGATAACTGTCTACGAGCCTCTAGACATAGTACACTTATACATAGAAAGGGCTGAGTACTACCGTGCCCGAATATATATACACAAAATAGTACCAAGGAAGTGAGGCTCCGGAATAACTGGAGCACTGTCAACACTGCTGGTAGAGCTTCTAAGTATCAAATCCGCCTGTCTGCTGACCTGCGCGGCATGAAACGCAGCGTCCACAAGAAGGAACGTCAGTACGAATAGTGTACCGAGTATGTAAGGCATGAATAGTAATATACAGAAAATATGAATCATGTATAATGACAAAAGAGAGTTACAACACATGTCCTGGGATAGAAACATAACCTGTATATATATATACCCTTGGCAGGTGCTATGCGTACTTAGCTTTCCTTTAAGAATCTTTCCTTGTTCATATACATATACATATAAAATAGGACATCTCATATTGCCGAGGCGTCGGCAGCCGATCCATTTAACCATAAATATACACATCCCGCGTCCGGGCATCCCGCGTCCGGGACGATATCATATCATGTAATGCCAACTGATTAGGTGGATATGCGTTCATAACGCTCTACCCTTACCTCCATTTCCCCCGTATACATATGCATATATCATGTACATATATCAACGTCTATAGCTCTCTAGCTCTTTTATCATATACATATACGTGTGTCATGTAGGTACATCAGCGTCTATAGCGCTCTGGTGCTTTTATCATATACATATACGTGTGTCATGTAGGTACATCAGCGTCTATAGCGCTCTAGCTCTTTCGTCATGTGCATATTTTAAAAATATATACGCATATCCTACATACATTTACATGTCTTATATGCATTTACGTATCCTATAAACATATATCTCATATGCACGCAGGAGAGCCCAAAGAAGCATCATGTAGTCATCGGAGTGACGTAAAGTCGGTAACCTCCGATTACATTATAGAATACTCGTGATCGCTTTATCTCACCTTGAAGGAACGAGTATTTTAAGGTGAGACTATCAACGGGGAATAATATTAAAGTAAACGTAGAATGAAATCGGGGCATCATAGATGACAGTTCATAGACTTTGAAATCTTTTAGAAAATAAAGTGATAGCTAGGAAATATAAATAATATTCAAAAATTAGTTTATCATTTTCATGTTTACATAAGATACTTAGCTTAGTCATCTTAGTCATAGAGTCGTTCTGGTAGTACGTATCATAGGCATATTCTCTTATCTAACATCATTGTTATCATTATCGTCATGGAAGTGCCCTCGTTAGAGGAGTCATAGTATTTATCATTTGGTAACGAAATCGGGATCAAAGGTTCCCTTTGGATTCACTTCAAATAAGTCAAGCAAGACTGTAAGGAAAAATCCGAGAGTAGCGGGCCCACCTCGGGCCGGATGGGGTGACGTATATGATTTACATATATTACGTGTCATGTCATTACTTGTGAGGGTCCTAGGGTAATCGGGTCCCACTTATGCAAGTTCTAGGGATTTAAGAGGTCTTTCCATCATTTGCACACTTTCTAGTTCAATTCTATTGAACAAAAAGTGGAAAACTTTAGGTGCGGATTCCGGGGAACCGAGTTGTCCCCGAGGCTCGTACCCAACTTATTTCAACTAAGACATGCCATAGAAAGAAGGGTGAAGCCTTACATACCTCTTTCCGCTTCTTTTGCTATTCCGAATTCACGTTGCAATCTCGTCAAAATCTGCAAATTGGTCACATTTACCCAAACTTTCATTAGGGTACTTAGAGTTAGAATCTTAAGGAACCACTTGGCTACCGAAATTTCGGCAGCACTTCCTCTGTAAATATACCATCCTCAACATTCAACATAGCCAAATTCTCATCAATCACAATCCGGGAATTCAAACCCGGCCAAACTTTTAACATAATTCAACAATCACACTAAAAATTCACATATTCCATTCATGGTGCATTCCAACACTTCAATTAACATTCTACCTCCTTCAATACTCTCCAATTCCAATGAAACAACAATAACCTTATAATACATATATTCCAAGAACATCATAGTAATACCATTACATGTCTTCCATACAAAAACATTATTTTCAATTTACACAAACTTCCAATTTCCAATACTTCACCAAACTTATCAAGTCTTTATTTGCGATATAACATCTACAACACAACGATTAAGATATTAATTACAACTCGCTCATTATTCTTTCACAACTCACCAATATACACGACTATACATCAAGTATACACGGCCACATATACCATGCACACTCACACGGCTCCAACATGTATACACCACTACAATCTCTCCAAACTCAATCAACTTCCATTTTCCACATATCATTCACAACAATAACAACTAAACACTAATTAAAATAATTGAAACATGACTCCTACACACATATATATATACACGCCAATATACTATATTTCTCTCCTTCATGAATTTCATCCATTTTAGCATACTACAACACATATAAACCATATATAACACATAAAACAAGATCAAAACTCACCTTTCTTCTTCAACTTCTCACTTGACTACAACTTGACAACTTGTATGATTTTGAATTTTTCTTGCTCCAACAACAACTCCACCTTGTTAATCACCCTTTACTTGGTAGAAAATGATTTTTGGAGAATTTTTGCAAATTTTTCTTCTGAAAATTGCTCTTGGCCGAAATGGCCTTAAGTTTTACTCCTCTCTCTCTTGTTCTTGCTTTTCTTGAAATTTCTAGAACATTATGTGGAATAAGATGACTTAGTCATCTTATTTATTGACCAAATTTTATTTAATATGGGCTTGGGCCATAACCATGGCCGGTTGGGCCTCACAAATTTTGGGCCTTATTATTATTTTTGATTTTTTTGGGCCAACTCGGTTTGGTCCCGAGTTGGGCCTAGCCCACTGACCTTTCGACTTTAAAACGTTCATATCTCCTTGTACCGAAGTCACCTGGGCACCCACGACCTATGGTTGGAAAGCTAATTCAATTATCTACAACTTCTATATCTTGATACGTTTCCAAATTCCAAACTTATAATACCGGTTTTGCCCCTTGAAGTCAGATCACCCGAAAACGTTTTCTTAAAAATATTCGTTTGGAGGACTTCCACTTTGATTTGGCCCAAGGGTCCTTCTTGAGTTGTGTTTAACTTCTCATATGTGATTCATATGAATTTTCAGATGTCCCAAAAAAATGTCGATGTGTGGGTCCCACCTCAGCAATTAATCTGACGTTCAAAAATACGGGATATAACAGTAAGGGATGTAAAGTATGAATAATAACATAATGGACATATAGGGCATACCGTAAGATAAAAGAGTAACCTGTACATATGAATGCCTTTTTGGTGGTACCATGCATGCTTAGTGCTGCGGAACGTGCAGCCCGATCCATTTATGTATTATATTGCTGCGGAACGTACAGCCCGATCCATTTATATATTATATTGCTGCGGAACGTGTACCCCGATCCATTTATCCATATATCCCGCGTCCGGGACGATATCATATTATACCAACTGATCAGGTGGCTATGCGTCTATAGTGCCTACATATATCATGTTCATGTATCATATACATATATCATATACATATATCATGTAAGCAGCATGCAGGAGAGCCCAAAGAATTTTATGTCTCTATCGGAGTGACGTAAGGTCGGTAACCTCCGAATATATTATGGAATAATCATCATGTCTTTGTCTCACCTTGAAGGAACAATTATTATAAGGTGGGACTAGCAACGAATAACAGCGTTAAGAGAACATAGAATAAGATCATAAATCTCATAAGGCGTCGCTTCATATACATATGCACATAGAACAATTTTTTTAAAACTCGATGGGTACGTACATAAATCGACACTTGAGAGTCATAAACACGTTTCAAGTCAATCCGAGTTAGTATGAAAGAGTTATGGACGTTTTAGTACAGAACCTTCTATGAATGTTTCAGAAGCTATTTTTGGAAAATCAAAGCAATAATCATATCATGTACCTTTCGAATATCGCTATGGATCAAATCAACATAGAACTTTTGGAACCACACACTTGTATCAAGACATAGCAAAATAGTTCTTCGGAAGTCAAGAGCATTAGTCATCCTAGTGGCTCTAAGAATAGGAGGTTCTTTGAAATCATACATATACTTTGTCTGTTTGTTTCACAAAGATCATGCCAAAAGAAAGAAATGGTAAGCCTTACATACCTGCTCCACGTCCTATTAACTACGCTTAATTGTCCATGCTCGCTATCGCTAGTCTACATTCAAGAAGATTGACGCAATCAGTAGACTCATCATCATATACTTGTCTTAATCCTTCAAATGAGTTCATTTATAATCCGCCGAAATTTCGGCAGCATCTCCCCTGTAAATACACCATCCCCGAGAATCCAACTCGGCCAATTTATCAACAACAATCCGAGAATTCAACTCGGCCAAATTATCAACACCAATACCAATAGTATTAACATCATTTCCAATACCAACGTATGCCATAGAACAGCCCACACACTGTTTTCTAAATTTCTCAACCAACCAATTTGCGATATAACTATTTAGTAATTTTATTTCCGTAGAGAAGCTGAAATCAATACCAATAACATTAATAACAACATCCTACAAGAAATATATATATTTTATCCAAAGTTCTCCTCAAACTCAAACCATAATTCAACAACATCAACAAACGAATTTATATCGCTATTTTCTCCGTTCTAATCCGTTAAAACTTTAAATAAACTTGTTAACAATGAAAAGGGATCGTAATCTTACCCCAAGTGTGCATCCATCACGTCCATCCTCTTTTTATTGATTGATTTTTATCTCATATTGAAGACAACGCAGCGTACAACACTTTTCCCTTCATGGGCTTCGGGATTCGGGGCTCAGATTTTGGTCAAAATTGGTTTTTCTTCTCTCCAAGGCTCCTCTTTCTCTTTTTCCAGAATTTTCTGGTGTTTTGGTATGAAAATTGAGGAGAAAAGGGCTGAAGTTTCACTTAAATAAACATGGGTCGTGGGCCTAACCCGGTTGGGCTCGGATTGGGCCTAGCCCACTGACCTTTCTTCCTTAAAACGTCCATATCTCCTTGTCCCGACGTCACCTGTGGACCCACAACCTATGGTTGGAAAGCTAATTCAATTATATACAACTTCTATTTCTTGGTAGTGTTCCGAATTCTAAACCTATAATACCGTTTGTGCCCCTCGAAGTCAGATCACCCGAAAACGTTACTTAAAAATATTTGTTTGGAGGACTTCCATTTCGATTTGGCTCAAGGGTCCTTCTTGAGTTGTGTTTAACTTCGCATATGTGCTTCATATAATTTTTCACATGTCCAAAAAAAAATCTCGACGTGTGGGCCCCACCTCAGCTTACAAATAATCCGACGTACTAAAATATGGGGTACAACACTATCAACATGAGTTTAAATTATGTTGCAACAATATAATTTTCAATCAATTTTTTTTTAGGAAGCACGTGTCATGCTCATGCTCTGAAAATGCGGGGTATAACAGAGTTCTTGTATCAAATCAAAATGCTTATACGCATCGGATACGATTTGAATGCCTTCTTTATTGTCTTTTCGCTTCTACCTTTTATGACTAGTAATCCTCTAGGCTAATGAATTAATGGGGATATCGAAATTTATTAGGCCCCTTATGGAGTGTCCGACTATACCACGCTCCTTTAGCCATAGTCTTTCTCCACGACTATCTTCTTAATATCCTTGAAATTCTCCTTGCTCTAGGTCCTCAATTCTGATTTATGTCTATACTTTACCATTGAAAGTTGATATTCCACACCATCCATTTCCAAGACTCATCCTTTCATTAGCTTAGCTCATTTTGTCCGGTAATTATTTTTAACTACTTGTTTGCATTACAGTTAGGCATCATAGTCCTTCTAGTGTTCTGTCGGGTTTTTGTCACGAAATCCTCACAAAGTACACTTTTTTCTTTCTCCTTGCGTCGAGTCCTCATCTTCCCTTGACACTTTTCATAAAATCTCACTATTCCCTTTCAAATTATATCCATGTCCATCGTTATTACTTCAAACCTATTTATCAAGATCTGTTTCGGAATCTTCACATTCGTCTTTTATTCCATATTGCCATACTTTATTCTTCCTGCTTACTTATTTTCGAGATTCATCCGAATGGTTCCTTGCTGCTATCGTCATCCTGAGTTTTTCTATCGGAAGCCTAACTTAAACCTTTTTAGCAACATACCTCCGCTGCTTACATTTCTCCTTTTCTCAGGGCACCCTAATCTTCTTACTCTTGTATACTCATTATTCTTTCTTCTTTTCCCTGATACTATTGCAATACGATCATCTAACTCTAACTTTTAGAGAAAATAATGTCAACTTGCCCTGTAGCACTTGCCACTTGGACTTCAATACCATGTTTAATCAGTACCTTTAATACATTGCAACCTCAATTAGCAGGGCACACATATGATTTAACATAACCACCCATAAGGTATCGTGCATATCTTTTACTAACACCTTACTCATAAAGTATCCCCAACACTATTCGAACTCGTCCTAATTCTGTAGCTGTAATACGCCTTCTCTCTCTTTGCCACGCCAGTTTGCTTTATCTCTCGCAATCATCTAGAATTTCCAACCATTTCACACACTTCTAATTTCCCTCGGGCTATTCTAGTTCCTCATACTTCCCTTGCGTCTACCTTTGTAGGACTTCTTAGCACACTCTCTAAGCCCTTGATTATGGTTTTCTGGTAGTATAGGCGCAATAATTGATCATCACTCGAACACCTACTCTCATTCCCTTTTTACTCATAAGCCAACCAAGTGACCTTGATTACCTTCGTCTGATAGTTCAAGGTACCTTTACTAGTAAATATCACATCTATTTTGTTGCGTGGTCCCTTTTATCACATGACTTGGAAAATAACAATTTAGAGCTCTAATGGATCCCAAGTAAAATCATGTAATGCATCTCCCTCCAGGTAAGGCAAAATCCCTTACTCTCTTAACTGAGCAAATGTTGTCTTAGCCTTTGGAACTCCCAATAATAACCATCAATCAACACACACGACTGCTTTCCTTTACATTTCAAATTTCAAGATCCCTAGTGGTGGCGAAAACATCTTAATCGCAGTTACATATAAATACTTTGGTTATTGGTCCTTTAGAATTCCCACTCGTCACTATCAAGTAATAGCCTGCAAGAATTGCACACACATAAGAGATTTGAATAAAAGACTCATATACCTGTAGCCGACCTGTCCTTAGATTGATCTGGGGGTTATAAATTGAAATATCCTCCTCATCGTCCTCCCGACATTTTCTAATCTGGCCCTCCTCGTCTCCCCTATTCGAGTCCAAGGGATACAAATATTCTGGCAGCTCCTGGTTCACCGACGGCCAAGATAAAGGACTAGAATAATCAGTAACACTCACAGGTGTGGCTGGGCTGACATAGTGCTCTACCATAAGAGCAGCTGGGGGGGTCAACTCTGGTACAGCCTCGGGAATCTCCTCCTCCGGCATCTTATACGAACCCTCAAACGAGTCTGTGTCATAACTATCTTCCGATGGGTCCTCCTCCCTGGAAGTCATGAACTCTGGGGGGATCGTCTCGGGGTCCTCTAAAGGATCTGTCTTAACGGAATAGCTAGGACTCCTTCTACTCGGCCCTAGGATCTGTTGTCCCGAATCCACCCTGGGGCCTTCCTGGCACCCTCACTATCTGAAGTTGATCTCTTTATCTCAGTCAATCTGTATTTACCTATAGGAAAAGAGGGTCAGAAGAGATCTTTCCTAGACTTTGGCTCTATCGCACGATCTAAGATTGAAGGAAAGGTCAATGATTCCTAAATTCCCTGCAGCCTCCTTGCTATATATATGGTGCACGATATACCGATAACCAGGACTCTACTGGACACAACTCATAGACATCCCTAGGACTAAACTACTCTGATACTAATT
Organism: Lycium barbarum; assembly: GCF_019175385.1. Taxonomy (NCBI): domain Eukaryota; kingdom Viridiplantae; phylum Streptophyta; class Magnoliopsida; order Solanales; family Solanaceae; genus Lycium; species Lycium barbarum. Next base: position 59,652,021 of record NC_083342.1, on the reverse strand, counting down.
TGTCACACCCCCAATGAGGAGTATGACGGGCTCCGACCCATAGGTTGAAAACCACCTGACTTAACAGTTACTATAAACATCACATACCATAACTGTCACGACCCAACTAGTGGGCCATGACAGGTACCCAGAGCTGGCAACCGAGCACCACTCATAATGTTATCTATCATACTTAACCCGGACATATATCATTCTCAACATAAAACTTGTCATAAACCAATTTATAAATCTCCCAAAACATGTATATGTGCATAAGTCCACGAGGCTGCAAAATAATGTACAAAAATATACACTGAAAAAGTCTCATAACACCTACGACCCACACATAAGTATCTACGAGCCTCTAACTGAAGTACTGAAGTCATAAGGACGGGACAGGTCCCCGCCATGCCCAAAATATGTGCACAAAAGAATATATCAATAAATAGCACCTTCGGAGTAGTGGAGTGGTCCTATGTAGCTGCTGATAGGCTCCTATGAGTCTGAGCCGCCTCCCGGTCTACCTGTGGGCATGAACACAGCGTCCATAAAAGAAAGGACGTCAGTACGAACAAAGTACTGAGTATATAAGGCATATATGATAACATGATAAGGACATATAGGAACATAAGAAGAAAGTGTAACTACAACTGCTTGCCTCTTGAAGCAGAATCATGCATGCTAACTTTTACCTTCAAAACATATGACATATACATACATAAGCTGTTTAAATCAATAACGTCATTAGCCCGCGTCCGGGCCTCCTGCGTCTGGGGTAACCATTTCACGCCGCCTACTAGTGGTGTCTGCCCATGCCATATAGACACGGTGTAATAAGCCTCCCACCTTAGCGGTGCTGCCCAGCCATCTAGGCACGGTGTAATCATAATCATACACTCAACATAGAGTATGTATAAGAGCACAAGTAAAAGTTGTAACTATATCGAAGTGACGTAAGGTCGGTAACCTCCGATTATGTTACGGAATAATCATGATCATCATGTCTTACCTTGAAGGAACTAGTGACATGAGGTGAGACTAACAACAAGAAGCAACATCAATGAAATCATAAAAATAGGTTTACCAAATTCATGAAGGCCTCATTATCATCATCATTATCATTATCATAATGCATCTCTATCTTTATCTCAGGAGGAGCTCTTCATAATCATAGATTTGTAGCATTCAAGATGTAAGAAAGTCATGAAAAAGTAGGGGAAATCATGTTGTAAGTGTCATGTCTTAGAAAGAAAGGGGAATAGCCTTACATACCTTTACGTCTCCTTAATGACTAAGCACTCTCCTTCCACACTCACAACTCTACATTCAAGAGAATTTGTTCTACCTTAGATCATTAGAAACATGCTTGAAGCTAAGCTAAGGCAATTAAGGGCTAACAAAAATTGGGCAGCACTTCCTTTGTTTCTACAACTTTCTCCATATAATATAACAACTCCTAAGCATCAATAACAACATCCATAATATCATAATCAATAAACTTCATTAAGCCTAGACATTACTCAATTCTCAAAATTCCCTCTCAAAGTCATCCATAACCATAGTTACCACCCACGTCGTGTTCATTCACATATAATGCTTCTTCAACATTCCTAATATCATCCATAACAACATTATACCCATAACATGTCAAGAACTATCATTCAAGTCAAGTCACTATTCAAGAATACCATTATTTCCATATTTGAACTCCATATTCTACTTTCTTCCTCAATCCAAGTCATTCAACCATTCAATACTCTTATTAGCATAAAATTAATACAAAACTCACCTTTGATGATATAGGAATGGAATTTCGGTGACAATACTTCACTTGGAGAAAACCCCAGCTTCAATTTCAAAGGAATTTCTAGCTTCCCTTAACCCTAGTTAGCATCATTGCACTTGATTCCACTAATTTTGGTGTTTGCTCTTTGATCTCCCTTGAATTTGTGTTAACAAGATGTATAGAGTGTTCTAGAGGTTTCAAGAAGTATGGAGGAAATGAGAAATAAAAATAAGAACTTTGGTGTCTTATATTTATAAAATAGACAAAGCTGCCCGACGAGGATAATACGGGCCCTTATACGGTCCGTATAAGTGACCATATAATACCTCCAGTGAAAAAACACCCTTTGGATAGGTTATACGAACCGTATAAGTTGTATGGACCGTATAAGTTATTCGCACCATATAAGTGGCCGTATAACTCACATTTTCCGAAGTTAATCCCATCGTTTCGTTTGACTTCCAATCCTTGCGGAACCTTCTTGACACTTGTATAATACTTCATTAACCATCTAAGGAGCCTTATAACATCTCCTCAAGGCATTACTAAATCAACATTAGCTCGATTGTTACAAAATCTTCCCGAACATAACTTATCGTTCACTTCCTTTGACGAACTTAGTTTCTCCAAGTCATATGACTTCAAAATCTTCTCGTATACTCTTTGAGGCTATCAAGTACCCTATTTAAGGCCATATGGAATCCATGTTCCCCTTAAGCTTTCGTTAGCCTATTCACAGCTCGACGTACGAAAAGTATGAGGCGTAACATTCTCTCTCCCCCCCCCCCCCCTAAGAACATTCGTCCTCGAATGTTAAGTTCTCGGGGATTCTACAGATATTTCGCCAGAGTTTCCCCTGTAACATGGTACTACCATCCTGTTATAACAACCCACAATAACCTCACCTCACAGGGCTACAACACAATGGCAAGAAAATATGGCCACACACGACCAAAAACATTAAAAAGATAGCATTACATACCTTATGATAATGGCATCTCGTCTTGAACCTCTTCTGGGGGTGGAAACAAATGCAGATATTTGGACTTCATATCTTCTTCCGCTTCCCAAATAATTCCCTCTCGGTTATTGTTCCTCCACAAGACCTTAACTAAGGCTACCTCTTTATTTTTGAGTTTCCGCACTTGCCTATCTAGTATACCAATGGGTACCTCTTCATAAACCAACTTCTCGGTAACTTGAACATCATCCACTGGCACGATTCTAGAAGGGTCTCCAATGCATTTACGGAGCATCAACACATGAAAAACTGGATGGACTGATTCATGCTTTGAAGGTAAATCTAGTTCCTAAGCCACTTGGCCCACTTTGCGTACAATCTTATAAGGCCCAATATACCGGCGACTGAGCTTGCCCTTCTGGCCGAATCTCATTACGTCTTTCATCGGCGACACTTTCAAGAACACCCAATCATTGATTTGGAATTCCAAGTCTCGTCGGCGGTTGTCCGCATAATATTTTTGGCGACTTTGGGCTGTCAACAACCAGTCTCTGATAAGCTTGATCTTTTCCACCGCTTGCTGAATCAATTATGGACCTATAGTTGGGTCTCTCCAACTTCGAACCATCCAATTGGCGACCTACACTTCCTTCCATAAAGAGCTTCATACGGAGCCATCTGGATGCTGGAATGATAACTGTTGTTATAGGCAAATTCAATAGGTGGAAAATGATCATCCCAATTGCCTCTGAACTCCAGTATACATGCCCGTAACATATCTTCTAGGGTCTGAATAGTACGTTCAGCTTGTCCATCAGTGCTAAGCCTCACTTGAGTTCTCCAGCCTTCTTGAAAGGTTTCCAGAATTTAGCAGTAAATTGTGCCCCTTTATCTGTGATAATAGACACTGGGACACCATGAAGTCGCATTATTTCTTGAAGATACAGCCTTGCATAATCTTGTGCCGAATATGTGGTTTTGACCGGAATAAAATGGGCTAATTTCGTAAGTCTATCCACGATTACCCATATGGAATCATACTTACACCGAGAACGAGGCAAACCTACAATAAAATCCATGTTGACCACTTTCCATTTCCACGTCAAAATTTACATAGCTTGCAACAACCCTCCTACCTTTTGATGCTCAATTTTCACTTGTCGGCAATTTGGACATTGAACTACAAACTCTGCTATATCTTTCTTAATTCCATCCCGCAAAAATATTGACTTTGGATCATGATACATCTTTGTCGCTCCTGGGTGAGAAGAATAACAGGAGTAATGGGCTTTTTCCAGAATCTGACGACGTAGTCTTGCAACATGTAGAACACATAGCCTGTCTCGGTACCTGAGAATCCCATCTACAGAAACCTCAAATGGTGACTCCTCTTTCTGAGGAAGCATATCTCTATAGTGACTCAACTGGGGATCTTCATATTGGCTCCTCTTCACTTCCATGTCTAAGGATGAAACATCTGGGTTATGAATACCAACTCCTGTATTGCCTGAATCAATTAAACGAACTCCTAAGCTAGCTAGCTGATGGAGCTCACGAACTAATTCCTTCTTCTCCGGTTGGATATCACATAAACTACCCATGGATTTGTGGCTAAGAGCATCGACCACCACGTTTGCTTTCCCCGGATGATATAGTATACTCACATCATAATCTTTCAGCAACTCTAACCATCGTCTCTGCCGAAGATTCAACTCTTTTTGCATGAAAATATATTGAAGACTCTTGTGATCTGTATAGATATCCATATGAACACCGTACAAATAATGTCTCCATATATTCAATGCATGAATAACCGCAACCAATTTAAGATCATGGGTCGGGTAATTATTCTCATGTTTTCGCAGCTGCTTGGAAGCATAGGCAATGACTTTACCATGCTGCATCAACACACAACCCAATCTGATACCGAAGGCATCACAATAAACAACATAACCTTCTGATCCTTCAAGAAGCATCAGGACTGGGGCTGAAGTCAGTCTCTCTTTCAACTCCTGGAAGTTGCGCTCAGAAGCATCAGTCTATTGGAATTTTTATGATTTATGAGTTAATTTCGTCAATGGTGCTGAAATAGAAGAAAACCCTTCCATAAATCTTTTATAGTAACCTGCCAAACCCAGAAAGCTACGGACTTCTGTAGGCGTTGTGGGCCTTGGCCAAGTCTTCATGGCCTCAATCTTTTGAGTATCTACGTGAATACCATCAGCTGAGATAATATGGCCCAGAAAAGTCACAGAATTCAGCCAAAACTCACATTTTGAAAATTTTGCATATAATTCTCAAGTCCGAAGAATTCCAAGGACGGTACGTAGATAATCTGCATGCTCCGTTTCTGATCAAGAAAATACCAAAATGTCATCGATGAACACGATCACAAATAGATATAGAAAAGGCCTGAATAGATTATTCATCGAATTCATAAACACTACCGTAGCGTTAGTCAACCCAAACGACATTACGCAAAATTCATAGTGACCATATCTAGTTCTGAAAGTCATTTTCAGAATATCTTCTTCTCGAACTCTCACTTGATGATACCCCGATCTCAGATCAATCTTGGAAAACCACTTGGCACCCTATAATTGGTCAAACAAATCATCGATTCTCAGAAGAGGATATTTATTCTTTATCGTCACCATGTTCAACTGTCTATAGTCGATGCACATTCGCAAGGAGCCATCCTTCTTTTTTACAAACAGGACAGGTGCTCCCCATGGCGATTAACTAGGTCTAATAAATCCCTTCTCGAGCAAATCCTTTAGTTGTGGCCTTAGCTCTTTCAGTTCTGCAGGAGCCATTCGGTAAGGAAGAATAGATATAGGTTCGGTGTCCGGCAACACATCAATAGTAAAATCAATTTCTTGTTCCGGTGGAAGGCCGGGAAGTTCATCTGGAAATACATCCGGAAACTCATTCACTACCAGAATAAACTGTAGAGTCAGCGGCTTTGCTTCAGTATCATGAACTCGAACTAAATGATAAATGTATCCTTTAGCAATCATCTTTCTCGCCTTGAGATAGGAAATAAATCTGCCTCTTGGAGATGTTGTATTACCCTTCCATTTTAGGACAGGCTCTCCCGGGAATTGGAATCGGACCACTTTGGTTCTACAATCTAATTTGGCATAACAGGAAGCCAGCCAATTCATGCCTATAATAACATCAAAATCTAGCATTCCAGCTCAATTAAATCAACTACGGTGTGTCGACCACACACCACAATCACATAATTTTTATACACGTGTCTAGCTATCACGGGGTCACCAACCGAAGTAGATACTTCAAAAGGTTTGATCGGTTCGGGTTTCATCCCAATACGACCAGCAACATATGGAGTAATATACGATAAGGTAGAACTCGGATCAATCAATGCATAAACATCATAAGAAGATATGGTCAATATACCTGCAATAACGTCAAGAGAGGACTCAAGATCCTGTCATCCGACTAAAGCATAAATACGGGGCTGGGGGACACCTGAACTAGATTCTACACCTCTGCCCCTACCTCGGCCTGCTGAAGCCTAGGGAGTCTACCCTACGGGGCGCACGGACGAAGAAGAACCAGCTACTGATCCTGTGGGCTGAACCCCACCTCTACCGCGCATTGCGGGACAATCACGCATCATATGTCCAGTCTGTCCGCAAGTGTCATGACCCAAACCGATGGGCCATGACTAGTGCCCGAGCTGGGCACACGTATACGACCTGCTAGATATAATCAGACTGAAACTGAAAAAACAATATGGCAATCTGTAAAAGCATGCTGTGAACTCATCATGTCATACATCAAAAAGGACCTATCTCCTGAGAAGCCACAGCTAACCAAAACATAACAAATATGCAAGCTGATAAGGCTGCCACTATACATGCGGACATCCTAGACAAACTACATCAATATAGCTGACCAAACCGTATATACACAACCCACGTATTCCTACAGACCTCTAAGAGTATAACAAAGTCTATGTCAAAAGGATCTGTACCAAAATAACTCAAGCTCCGGAACAATGAAGCTTTCCAAGCGGCTGGGCAGAAGTCCTAAGCTGGAGGATAACCAAACTGAGTATCTGTACCTGCGGGCATGAAACGCAGCCCCCAAAGAAAGAGGGTCAGTATAGAAAATGTACTGAGGCTCAGTACGGAAAATGTACTGAGTATGTAAAGCTTGAAGTACAATAAAGAAGATCATGACTGAGTAAAAGATGACATGAGACAAATATGATAATCAAGGAACACTAAAGCGTCTGTACCTTATGAAATGAGTCATGCAAATATATATCATATACCGTACCCAGCCCAGTATGGGACTCGGTGCATGAAGTCATATACATGTATACCGTACCCGGCCCTCTAGTGAGGGACTCGGTGAAATCATCATATATATACCATACACGCCCTCCTAGTGAGGGACTCAGGGAAATAATCATATATATACCATACCCGGCCCTCTAGTGAGCGACTCGGTGAACAATGCAATGAAACAGTGCATGAATATGTACCCTGCCCGAGTGTTACACCTCGAAAATTTCCCCGTGAACGTACAGTGAAAAGTTACAGGTTTCCACTTTGACCCAGTTGGTCATAAAGTGGAATACGGCCCGTAAAGTGATTTACGAACCGTAAACTGCTATCGTCCTCCAACCTTTCAAAAATTTCAACTTTCTGCCAAATGTCTAAATGGTTAAATACGACCCAGAATACGGACCGTAAATCGAAATATGGCCCGTAAACTGTGACCGTAAACCACCATGACTCTAGAAAACCTTTCTGGTTCTGTTATGTTTAAATACGGTCGCGAAGGACGGACCATAAACCAGAATATGGCCCGTAAAGTGGGTTTACGACCACTGTACACCTCAGTCACTGTTCATTCCGGATTAGATTTTAAGTCATTAAAAAGAGACCCAAGCTCATTCAAATCATTTCATCTTCACGATATTTCTCTCTATAAACTCCTAGAATACTCTCTACTCTTCATCACAAGAAAACCAAAGGAAATTAGTGATCAACTACATGAAACCCACGAAATCAAGTGTAAGAATCACACTAAAGTTTATCTTTCTCAAGAAAACCCAAAAGAAGTGAAGTAGGGTTTTGGTGCTAGAGGAGGAACTCCACTCAAAGCTTGTTCAACCATCATCCAAGGTAAGTTTCATGACCATCTCATGTTGTTTAAGGTGTTGAAAGGTTAAGATACCCGAATTGTAGAAAAGTACAGCAAATGGGTCATAAATGAGTGAATAGTGTCATGGTTGAATGGTAGTTGAATGGAATCATGAATGTTGATGTGTTGAAATCATGAATACGTTATAAATTATGCTTAGACCATGAAATAAGTATTATACATGAGAAAACGCGATAGTAAGCTATAACTATGAATGTGGAGAAATTGAAAAAGGAATGGTGGATTGTGGTCAATGTATATAAACGATGATTGTTGATTGCGATATTGTGAATATTGTTGTGAGCGTTTGGGATTTGATATAGAACACGGGAAAAGTAGTATAAATAAGGGAAGTGCTGCCCAATTTCCTCTAGAAATGGTAGCACATTTTTATAGTCGATTAACTAACGTTAGTACGAATTCCCTCTTGAAGGTAGAGACGTGATATCAAAGGAGAACAAGCGAACGATAGCTTAGTTAAACGTCAAAGGTATGTGAGGCTAGTCCTTTCTTTCTAATGGCATAAATCCTGTGGTGTACTTTCTTTCTTATCCATGAACTTCTTAAGTCCCGAAAGATATGAGCCTATGTCCATAATTAGCTACACAAGGTAATGAGTTAAAGTATAATGAATCTAATGATGTTATTTATTGCTTACACTCACCTTATATGCTAATTCCTTCAAGGTGAGGCAGAATGTCAATGATTGCTCCATAATGCAATCGGGGGATCACGACCTTACGTCACCCCGATAAAATATGGTTGATCTTGAGCCTTATGCATGTATTATGATAGGTTAAGCATATTGGGATGATATTACTATTAGACCGCGCCTATTTGGCCGAGCAGTCACCACCAAGGCGGGCAACTATGCGATACACCATGGCCATATGGCATGGGCAGACACCACTAGTGGGCGGCAAGAGATGTTAGCCCGGACGCGGGAGGCCTGGATGCAGGCTCATGTTATGATTATCACACCGATTCGATATGGACGGGCAGTTTATACATGATGCATATATGATATGATGATGAGCATAAGTAAGACAGCATGACTTGTTTTCTTTATACTTGACAGTCAGATTCAGATGTTCCATACTGATATCTTCTTTACATCATTGTATTATTTCGTTGTTTATGCCTCTCATACTCAGTACAATGTTCGTACTGACGTCTGTTTTCTTTGGACGCTGTGTTCATGCCTACATGTAGACAGGGAGGAGAGCTCGATCAAGATTCGGAGTAGTTGTCAGCTGATTGGAAGCCCTCCATTGTCCCGGAGGTGCTTATGATTATTCTCTTGTGTATATATGTATAGCCATGTATATGTATTTTTGGGCACGACGGGGTCTTGTCTCGTCCCTATGTTCAGCACTCCAGTAGAGGCTCGTAGATACGCAGTGCGGGTTAGATGGTCTCACGAGATCGCTACTGTATATATATATATATATATCCCTATACTCAGATCATATAATCTTCATCCCTGACCCGAGCCTAAAATTTGCTCAGCGCGTTCGCGCAGGCTAGCTTCCTGGCCTGTCATCCCAACTTGTAACGTCGATATCTCCTTACTCCAATGTCCTATTGAGGAGCGGTCTGTTGTGTTGGAAAATAAACTTCATGAATTTCACTCTGGGCTTTTGCGTTTTCTCAAAACTTATCATGTTCCAAAATATATCTTTCGCAATACTTCTCATACATGATCGTAAGCTCTCATAACCATAAAATAAGCGCATATCACTTCAGATCGCAATTAAAACAACTAACACCTAACGAACCTCAACGTCAAAAACAATGAGGTGTAACATCCTTGCCCCCTTTGAAAACATTCGTCCTCGAATGTTGTAGTTTACAACCCACAACACCTCCGTTGGTTCGTTGCCTTCCTCTTAGAATCCGATCGCCGTACCTTTATGCTATACATTGATCAGCTTCTTCCCATTCGCTCTTAGCTCTTTCCTTGGACTCATCTATGCACTCCATCACCTTCTTATTCTTATATTCCTAATCAAGTATCAGCTCGTATCCCACTCTCGTTCTGTTTCCCTTTTGTAGTCTTGGCTTGCCATGCCATAACTGCTCATCGTCTTGCAAGTACTCCCTTTTTCCTATTCCTTGTTTCCATATTAGTGGGCAGCTCCCTTGCTCAAATACGGTGCCTTTTTTGCTTTTACTCCTTCGGTGCCGTCTCAGATTATTCCTTCTTGTATCCATTGATTTTGGATACACACTATATTAACTCCTTGTAGTTCATCAGTCAGGCTCTCAAATCCTTTACATCCTCATCACAGCCGCTTTCACATTGATACCCCAAATATTTGCTCAATCTCTTTTTTATGGCTAGTAAATATAACGATTATGTTCCTCGAGCTATCCTTCCCAAATCCCTTCTAAAATCAATCATAACAATATCCCACAATGCGTATGTACCTAATGTTTCCTCACCATTTTCATTATTCTCCGAAGCATATCGATTGGAAGAACCTATAATCCGAGTTCAAACTAATTCCATAGCTCACCACATCTTCGGATTCCTACCAAAACTTTTCCCCTAATCTCCTTTCCTCAACCTCACGATACGATTCCAGAAGCATAAGGCTATAGAAATTATTACTTCATTACGACTTTCTTGCAATGTAAATATATTTATCCTCAATTTCCTTGTACCGGCGATTACCTCGTCAGTCATTATTCTCCATTAGCTTTCCAGCGTGCCCTTCTTACTATTGTAGTCTGGCACAATTTCACGTTGATTGTTCCAGTAATTCCAATAGTATGTACTCTCCTATTTAGTGTAATTAGTGATCCGAGAGGTGCTCCCTAATAACTGGTGATATGGCCGAACAACACTCTTCCTTCCTTTGGAAATTGCCAAACTGCCAACCATTGCTCCTTTTACTAGCATTGTTATCTCTTCCCTGTCGTCCTTCCCATTATCCTCTGTGAAGTTATTTTGGAGACCTTTCTTATTCCTTTTATTACTCTTTAGAATACGTTGCTGCCTATTAAGGTGCGGCACAAACTTCCCTGGTCTAGAAATATCATATCTGTTATAGCCCGTATATTGTACGTTTGGAAATTCCAAAGTCGTCGTGGAAAGTTAAGGGCGAGACCATTTTCAAAAAGGGTTGTAATGTGAAAGTTGTTATAAAAATTATTTATGAATATTATTGCATGAAAATATTGAGAAAGGTTAAGGGTAAAAATGAAAATTCGCAAAATGGCTTGTGGTAATATTGAGAAAAGTCGAGGGGCAAAACGGAAATTTCACAAAAGTCTTGAAAGTTCATAAAATTTCCATGTTGGTTGTGTGGCATAAGTATATGCCCACATTTCTTTGGGGGCTAAAGTGTACCAAGGAAAACATTTGGTCTTCTTTGACCAAACAAGACAATTCAAGAAAAGAAAAGAAAATGAAAGAAAATGAAAGAAAAGTCTAGAAGAGAAAGAAAGGGGGCATGTGACCATAATTGAGGGACTAGGGTGCAAATATGAAAAGATGACTTGTTCATCTTTTATTTAAGAGTTGGAGAGAAAGAAAGAAAGGAAAGAAAATAAAGGAAAAAAAAAAGAGAAAAACGGCCATGGTTGGCCGAAATTTGCCCCCTCAACATGATCATGGAAAAATCTTTTCTTCAAGCTTTCCTACTAATGGAAAGGTGCTCATTAACGTGGAAGTGTTATTGGAAGCGTTAGATTATTCGTTTTCATCCGTGGCCAACTTGAGGCAAGTTGAGAAGTTGAAGAAGAAAGGTGAGTTTTAATCTTGTTTTATGTGTTATGAATGGTTTATATGTGTTGTAGTATGCTAAAATGGAAGAAATTCATGATAGAAATCAAGTTGAAGTTGAGGCCGTGTAAGTGGTGTTGGGTCGTGTGTGTATGTTGTGATGAAAGTTATGAATTAATGTTGATTAGTATGTTTTGAATATTGTAGTGTGAAGAAAAGAATGAAAATCATCCTTAGGTGTGTGTTGAAAAATGAACAAATTGTCGTTGGCATTCTAGTTGCCGTCGTTATGGATTCTATGATGAGAAGTGTAAATTTAATGACTCAAAATAATGTTATGTTGGTTGTGGGATGATTTGGAAATTTATGTGAATTTTATGTAATTTTTGTATTTAGGAGAATTGTATTGTTAATGTGTGGGGTAATGGTGTAAGTTGTGAATTTGGGAGAGAAGAATGTGTTTGGTGTAGTTCTCGGGTTTGGAGGCAATTTCGGGTGAGTTAGAGCCCTGTTTGAGTTGTTTGAAATATTGTGTGAATTGAATTTGATATTGAAATGTTGCTAGAATAATTGTTGGTATTGTTATTGATAATTTGGCCGGGTTGAATTCCCGGAATGTTGACAATTGGCCGAGTTGAATTCTCGGGTGTGCTGTTGTTGATTTGGGGCCGAGCCATATTCTCGGGGTTGGTATATTTACAGGGGAGGTGCTGCCGAAATTCTGGCAGAATATAAGTGAATGTGTTTGAAAGGTTAAGGCAAGTATATGGTAATGAAACTAATGAATGGATGAATTCTTTTGAATGTAGACTAACAAGTTTGGACGGAAAAGCGTAGCTATTAAGGCGCGGCACAGGTATGTAAGGCTTACCCTTTCATTCTTTTGGCATGTCCTAGAGCTAAGTAGGGTATGACATTGATATGTACCTTAGGTTATTCCATTCTGTGATTCCGAGTCTGTTTGTGATCCGTATGTCCTCCCTAATGTAAGTATCTAATAATCTGGATAGGCGAATTCTGACTTAAGTATTCTGACATCCGTATGTTGACATAAGTATTCTGGTCTGAGAATTTTGACATAGATATTCTGATGAAAGTATATGGCATAAGCGTTCTGATATGAAAAGTTTTGATACAAATACGTATTCTGATCTGAATATTCTGATATAAGTACTCCGATATGGATAATCTGATATGGGTATCCCCAACTTTGATATAAGTATTCTGAAGTAAGTATTCTGACATAAGTACGCTGAGATAAGTATTCTGAAGTAAGTATTCTGACATAAGTACGCTGAGATAACTATTCTGACATAATCCTTTTGATATAAGAATTCTGGTATAAGTAATCTGTTAGGAGTAATCTGTTAAGGACACTTGGATAGTACGGTAGATTAATCCATTGAGTCTTAGTTATGTGCATTTAGTTTCTCATTTTCTGTTCGTGCATAAAGTCTACTTCCTTCACCGAGTCCCGGGCCGGTTTATATCGTGCGCACGGTTCCCGAGCTCCTCACCTGAGGGCCGGGCTCCGTATATAAATTCCGAAGTATGATGTGTTCGGTTCGCTGAACCGCCTATATGTATTTGTACATCCGGATATTATGATGTGTGTTGGAGACAGGAGCAAATCTTCTGAAGTATGATGTGTGTGGCGCCTAAGGCCGGGAGGCACCACGTTTTCCCCGGGTCCTGTAAAGGACCGGATACCGTTCTTGGCATGCATGGTCTGTGTTCTAGTAAGTTGTTTCTGCTATCTTGTATATCGTACATACGATCTGTATATCTGAGTCTGATTATGATCCCGTCTGTTATATTTCTGTACTTTTGAGTCTGATTCTGATTCTGTCTGTTATACTTCCGTACTTTTGATTCTGATCATGATTCTGTTTACTGTATTCTTGCCTTACATACTCAGTACATATTCCGTACTGACCCCCTTTCTTCGGGGGCTGCGTTTCATGCCACGCAGGTACACCCAGATGAGCGGAAGACTTGGCTAGGAGGTTTCAGCGGGATTGGCGAGCTCCACTTTCCATCGGAGTGTCGCCGAGTCTGAGTATGCATAAGTTATGCTTTCTGATTTGTGTTAGAGACTTTGCAGACAGAGTCGTGGGTACAAAGAGTCAGTTCGTAAGCAGCTTCATATGCCCACAGATTTTGTTTGGTCTGGTCTGAGATCTGTGTCTTAGGCGGCCCTATTTGCTATGGTGGCCTAAGTGGCCTATATGTTCGTATATGTATGTATGTTCAGGCGATGTACATTCTGCCTGCTTACGGCATTTGATATGATATGTTTGATGTGTTTGATACACGTGGCCGCTTAAGACGATGTTTGTTCTCTGTTTCTGTTGAAAATCCTACTGTATGCTTCATGTGGTTTGATTTGTAAATTGGAACAAAAAAAAAATATGTATGAAATGAGAGTCTGAGGGTTCGCTCGGCTCCGTATGCGGGGTCGGGTGCCCATCACACCCTAATAAGGTTAGGGTGTGACAATATCTCACGTCCACATGAAGTATTCTCTTGATCCATTTTAATTTCTTTTCATACTTGCTTTGTGGTGTGCTTATCTTTAATTCGTTCCTGCTCCCTCTTAATGCATTCTTGATATTCCACTACATCCCGAGTTTTGGCCTCTTTAAGCTAACATCTTTCTTTCCTTGGAATTTTGACAATGCCATACCTCGTTTCAGGACTAGATCTGCTCTTCCCCCCTTTTTAAGGGTGTTCTTATACAATAGTAACTCCCGAATATCAGTAGTCATCGGCCAACCTTAACAATCCTCTAAATCCTTTGGTCTCTTATAATACCGGAATTCTCTTATCGTATAGCTTGACGTATTTTCCTTTCTGCTAATCAAGGGCTTTGCATTTAAACGAAGAGCTTATGCATTACAGATCCACTCTCGCTGCCTTCTTTAAGTCCCTTCTACTTCTACCTTTTATGACTGAACATTTCCCGAATCAACGGGTTAATGGGGACATTGGAATCCATCAAAACATTTTATGGAGCGTTTGGTCACACTTTGCTCTTTTTATCCCTCGTCTTCCTCCACAACTATAATCACTGAAATTCTTCTTACTTTGAGTTTTCGCTCTCACTTTACGTCTATAATATATCATTGAGAGTCAATATGCTACACTCTTACACTTTCACTATCAATCCTTTCATTCGCTTAGCTCACTTATCCGAAATTTTCCTTGACTACTTATTTGCATCCCACCTATGCATTATAGTTCTTCCAGTGTTCTACAACTTCTTGTTCGTGTCGTGAAATCCTTGCAAATATACTCTCTTCTTTTTTCTCCTTCCTGTCGCCAAGGCTAGTCCCTACTCATGAATATTGTTACACCTCTCATTTTCGTAGTGGTAGAACTTATGATTTCCCTAGTTGAGTATGCCTTAGGAATTGAGACTCGATCCTGAGTTTTGGAGATAGAAAGTGTCTTACCCCGTGTGCAATGGTACCAGCAGGTATTCCTGGTGATTTACAGGACTAGAAGTTGAATGAATCGAATTGATGCAATCCGAACTGAAGTGGAAAAGTCTACAGACACCAGTCGTGATCGACGGGTCGTCGAACCTATCGACGGACCGTCGTTGTGAGGCGTCGATAGGGTTGTGCAGGCACAAGTCGACGAGCACGTCGACCGACGGACATTCGGCACGTCGACGGACCGTCGACACGTCGACGGGTCATCGACCCGCTCGTCGAACCGGACCACTGAAGAATTTAATTCACCGAGTATAAATACGTGGTCCATGACTTTATGTCTTATTTCTCTCATTCCCAGATCATAAAACCCTAATATTTTTCTCTCCCAACATTTATGGCATAGTAGTATAGATTTGATAAGACCCGGACCCCGTAAAACGGAGCTTGTGAAGAAGATGGTTGTTTCTAGGATTTCTCCAAGAATAGGAAGCTTAGGGAGTTAAATTTAAAGTGATTCTTGAGATTCTTGACCCCTCAAGGTATGTAAATGATTCCTACTCTTGTATTTGAGTTTGCTATCAAGAGCTTTAGTGATTTTAGGTAAAGAAAGGGTACTTGTAGAAGTGATAGATTGATGAAGAGCAAGGTAGTGATATTAGACTATTTTAAAGAAATTATTAGGGATGGATTTACGTGTATTTGGATATATATATATATATATAGGCGTTATCATTGTAAGCTTATAAAGTAGATGGTCATCTATGATTCGTTAAGCTTTATACGTGCTTAGGGATGATTAGTAAGCAAAGCAAGTAGCCTAATTAAGGCTTATGTTATCTCAATTGTAGATTTACAGGTTCAAGAAGTAGAAGTTGGGCAATTTGATATACGTCAAGGTATGTTAAAGTTATTCCTTTTTTTTGGCATGATCCCATGATATGAACCGATAAACGAGTAAGAGAGTTTCCATATTACTCTATTCTTATAAGTACTAAGAGAAATACAGTTTTGATGTCCCCGTACCCCGGCTATGGTATTTTCCCCAGATACAAATCTTATGATTTACTGTCCTAGTAGTATGAGTTCAGTAAGGCTCATGAGAGGAAAATTATCATTTTATTGTTTGAGAATCCTGTCGTTCAGTTTTACTTGTATTACGCATTCACTTCCAGTTCTCAGGGGTATGAGTGAGAGGTGCACTTGACAGGGGGTGGAGGTGTGACCTATGATATTACGTTGTATATGTCAAAGGCACTCTTGACAGGGGGTGAAGGTATGGCCTATGAGTGGTCCAGGAGTGACCTATGATGTTGGAGTATATACAGGAGAAAGGCACGCTTGACAGGGGGTGAAGGTGTAAGGCACGCTTGACAGGGGGGTGAAGGTGTGGCCTATGAGTGGTCCAGGAGTGACCTATGATGTTGGAGTATATACATGAGAAAGGCACACTTGACAGGGGGTGAAGGTGTGGCCTATGATGTGGCAATGAGGTGTGTACCTACTAGATCTATATATATGCATGTCCATACTTCCCAACATACAGATTCAGTCATATACAGACAGATACTAGTTCATACAGATTCATGCAGATAGTTATTTCAGCTTATAAGTTCAGATCTTATCCATGATTTCTATACATGTATACATGTTGTCTTTATGCCTTACATATTCAGTACATTATCCCTACTGACTCCCCATTGTTCAGGGGGCTGCGTTCATGCCCGCATGTACAGCTAGACAGGGAGGTGGTCCAGCTTAGTAGGACCCTTATCCAGCAGAGATCAGTGCACTCCATTCGATCCGGAGTTGCAGTCTATTTTGGTAGGCCATTCTTTTGAGATGTATATAGATGGGTACGACGGGGCCCTGTCCCATCCTTTCTACAGCTTTATTCCAGTAGAGGTCTGTAGACAGTTGTATGTAGTAGTCAAACGATGTACCCTGGTCGGCTTATATTATTTTTGTGTACAGTATATATAGCAGCCTAGTTGGCTTGCACTGTTCTTCCGCATGTTATGTATATATATGCAGATTGTACAGAGTTCGGAAGTTTTCTCTTTATGAGATTAGTTTGTGCCATTTATGGGCTATTGATGTTCAGTATGTTTCAGATAAGTGTTTAGGGGTGTTTGGTCGCTAGAGGTCAGACTCCTCATCATGGCTCATCGGTTTAAGTCGTGACAAATATTTCCCATGCATCCTTCTATTTCATTTATAATCGAATCTCAGTATTCCTTATCGTCATCCCATGTCATTGATGTACTACCTCCCGGTTAGCTTCGTTAGCTCATTATCCTCTCGCTTATCCTTGGTGATTGCTCAATTTTCCTTTTCTTCCCTTCTTCTCTCCTCTCTTTTTGACCAGCCCATTAGTGTACCGTTCCTACTTTCATCCTCAACCTTCCTTGAGTTCCTTCCTCCTCGAACGCCCTTCTCCACTTGTTATTTTATAGTATTGACCCTGAAGTTTGTGAAATATTCCTTTAAACATGCAAATCTGTTCTATTCTTAAATCATCTTTTAGGAAAGCTTCTCCATTTCCGAGGCAACCATGTCAGTATAACTACACATTTATCCATTTATATACCTCTCGAGAGCTGAAAAATCTCTTAGTATCGTTGCAAGGCCTGATCATTCTCTCTCTTACTTCACATCCCTATTTTTGATTACTATCCTTTAGTTCGACTTATCGAAGTCTGTTTTCTAGCCCCACACATTCATCTTTTGTTTCACACTACCATACTTTATCCCTTTCGCATGCCTATCTTCGAATTTTATCTAAATAGTCTCTTGCCTTGCCCGTCGTCTCTCTTGGAAGCTTCACTCACCCCCCCCCCCCCCCCCCCCCCCGTTTCTTACACTTTACTTTCTATATACTCACTTTCTTCCTTTCCCTGATGTTATTGCATTAGGAATTTCCAACTCTAACCTGTGGTGAAAATATCATCAACTTACCTAGTAACATCTATCACTTGAACTTCACTACCCTGTTCGATTGATGCCTTCAGTATACTGCAACGTAAGTTGCTGGGACACATATACCGGTTGGCGCAGCCACATATGGGATGTCATACACATACATACATATATATATATATATATATATATATTTATATATATATATATATATATATATATATATATATGTTTACTAACGCCTCTCTTACAAAGTACTTCCCAATACTATTCGAACTCATCCTAATTCTAGAGCTGTGATGCACCTTCTTTCTCTTTGCCGGTCTAGTCTACCTCATCCTTCGCGATCTTTCGGGGTTTTCGACCACTCCGCATACTCTAATTTCCCTTGGGCTACTCGAGCTTCTCATTTGTCTCTTATGTCTGAATTTGTAGCACTCTTAATATACTTCCCAGGGGGTCACCCATCCTAGTATTACTCTCACCCCAGCATGCTTAACCTTGGGGTGCTAATGGAATCCGGTGTGCTTGTGCTGGTACGATCACATCCACCCTACTGCGTGACCTTTATCGCATAACCTAGAACAAGTTGAAGTTCTAACGGGTCCCAATAAATTCTCGTAATGCATCTCCCTCCGGATTAAAAAGGATCTCTTAATCTTCCGACTAAGCAAATGCTATTTTGGCCTTTGAAATCGTCAATAATCACCTTCAATCTGCATGTATAAGAACTTTTCATCCTAACCTTCAAGATTCCCAATGGTGGCGAAAGCATCTTAATCGCAGTTACTTATAAACACTTTGGTTATTGGTCCCTTAAGGATTTCCGCTGGTCGCTATTAAGTGATAATCTACAGTAAATGCACACACATAGGAAATTTCCATAAAAGACACATCTACCTGTAGCTGATCGGTCCTTATCCTGATCTGGTGGGCTATAGAGTGAAGTGTGTTTTCATCCTTGTATTCCCACCATCTACTAGTCTGACCTAACATAATGCTGAAACGTAGGAAAAATCTAGATGTGCCAAACTCTGTACTTCCTCAATAACGTCTTCGTCCACAGGAGTCTCGTGAACCCTTAAACGGGTCTTTGTCATATGATTTCTCAGTCGGGTCTCCTCCTACTAGATCCACATCCTCTGATGGGTCCGTCTCAATAGAATAGCTGAAGCTTTTTCTTATACCTCTTGACGTCCTCGATCCTGAGTTGACGGTGATACGGGTCTCATGTCCCCCTATGGAGCCTCACTTACGCTCCTATTAACTGAACTTTTCCTCTTCACCAATACAATCCTGCAATTTAACAAAAATTGTACCAAGAACGAGCTTTCTTATCATTGGCTCTACTGCACGATCTATGATCAGAAGGAAAGATGAGATCCTAAATGTCATGTAGATTTCTGTTTATAGATGTGGTGCACAACACATCGATAAACAAGACTCTACTAGACACGGTCTGTAGACACTCCGAGGATGAACTGCTCTGATGCCACTTTTGTCACGACCCAAACCGATGGGCCATGACTAGTGCCCGAGCTAGGCACCCGTATACGACCTGCTAGATATAATCAGACTGAAACTGAAAACAATATGGCAATCTGTAAAAGCATGCTGTGAACTCATCATGTCATACATCAAAAAGAACCTGTCTCCTGAGAAGCCACAGCTAACCAAAACATAACAAATATGCAAGCCTACAAGGCTGCCACTATACACGCGGACATCTAAGACGAACTACATCGATATAGCTGACCAAACCGTATATACACAACCCACATATGTTTACAGACCTCTATGAGTATAACAAAGTCTATGTCAAAAGGATCTGTACCAAAATAACTCAAGCTCCGGAACAATAGAGCTCTCCAAGCGGCTGGGCAGAAGTCCTAAGCCGGAGGATCACCAAACTGAGTCTCTGTACCTGCGGCCATGAAACGCAGCCCCCGAAGAAAGGGGGTCAGTACGGAAAATGTACTGAGTATGTAAAGCATGAATTACAATAAAGAAGATCATGACTGAGTACAAGATGACAGGAGACAAATATGATAATCAAGGAATACCAAAGCATCCGTACCTTATGAAATAAGTCATGCATGTATATATAATATATCGTACCCGGCCCAATATGGGACTCGGTGAATGAAGTCATATACATATATACCATACCCGGCCCTCTAGTGAGGGACTCGATGAAATCATCATATATATACCGTACCCGGCCCTCTAGTGAGGGACTCGGTGAAATCATCATATATATACCGTATCCGGCCCTCTAGTGAGGGACTCGGTGAAATAATCATATATATATCGTACCTGGCCCTCTAATGAGGGACTCGGTGAAATAATCATATATATACCGTACCCAGCCCTCTAGTGAGGGACTCGGTGAACAATGCAATGAAATTGTGCACGAATACATACCCGGCCCGGGACTCAGTGAAATGATGTAATAACGTTATGCACGAATAGAATATTAGGAGCAACCATATATAAACTAAATCATCATCTGAGACTCAATAGAATAATTAGGATGAACCAACACTTGAGAATCAAAGACAACTATCATGTCAAGTACCGCTGAGAACTAGAATTCATTGGAGTCATGTGTGTTCGTCGTTTGCTCATTTTATGTAATTCATGCCAAAAAGAAAGAAGGGATAGCTTTACATACCTTGCAGATTATTTATTCTCTCAACTTCTACTTCTCGAACTCGCAAATCTATAATCAAGGGAATTCATACTATCGTTAGGCTCGTTATCAAATGCTTATCCTAAGCCTTTAAATTAACTCTTTCTAGGATCTGCCGAAATTTCGGCAGCATCTCCCCTGTTCATATCCCTAGCCCAAAATCACAGTTTCCAACAACCAACAACAACATCATCGCTAACATCAACATACTCCATAAGACACCTCATATGATATTTATCCGATTTTTCAACCAACTACTCCGTTATACGGCTATTTAATCGCTTTATTCCCGTAGTAAACCAAGATGAGCATTAATAATAAGAGATTCATACCTTTCTCCCAATAATATTACTATATCTTCACTTTATCCCACCTTGAACTGAGCCAAACATGTAGTTTTACGATTTTGTAATCGCAACTGTATGCTACCTGGACTGGAATTCAGGAATTATACTTGATCCGGGCTAAAATTTGATGTTGAGAGGTGTGGGAGGTTTTTCAGATTTTTTGGGGTGTTTTTGGGTGTTTTGGATGAAGAAGGGGGGGGGGGGGGGTAAGCCCCCCCTTATATAGAGTTCCAGAATCTGCCCAAACCGACCAAAAATTTGGTCAGCGCGTTCGCGCTGGCTTTTTTTTTCTGCATGTGCGTTCATTTAGTAAAAAGGTTATAACTTTTAATCCCGATGTCGTGTGAGGGCCCACGACCTACGGTTGGAAAGCTAATTCAATTATCGACAACTTTCATTTTTGGTGTGACTCCAAATTCCAAACTTATCATGGCGTTTTGGCCTCTCCAAGTTAGATCATTCGAAAACGTATCCTTAAATCACCCTTTTTGAGGGCTTATGCCCATATTTGGCTTAAGGGTCCTTCTTAAGACTTGCTCAACTTCCCATGTACTACTCTTATAATTTTTCATATGTCCTTTATAAAACCCCGACATGTGGGCCCCACCTTTGCTTACATTACGAGGGCTTTTCATCAAGTAACGTATGAACTGATTTACACCATACGGTCTCCAAATATCATATATATATATATATATATTCCTATACTCAGATCATATAATTTTCAACCCTAACCCGAGCCTAAAATTTGCTCAGTGCGTTCGAGCCCTGTGGTGCCGCGTTCTCGCTGAGTTGACCTTTGGCCTCCTGTGCGTTCGCGCCACTCCCTGGTGCGTTTGCACAGGCTATTTTCCTGGCCTGCCATCCCAACTTGTAACGTCCATATATCCTTACCCCAATGTCCTATTGAGGAGCGATCTGTTGTGTTAGAAACTGAACTTCGTGAACTTTACTCTGGGCTTATGCGTTGTCTCAAAACTCGTCCTGTTTCAAAATATATCCTTCCCAATACTTCTCAAACATGATCGTAAGCCCTTATAACCATAAAATAAGCGCATATCACTTCAGATCGCAATTAAAACAACTAACACCTAACGAACCTCAACGTCCAAAATAATGAGGTGTAACAGCAAGCATAACAAGCGTCTGAGCCTTGGCGACAAAGGCCCGAATGTAACCTTCTGCACTGGCTGCATCGTGGGACCGGTGGTCTCCTATAACTCGGATCTCCTCCAAATTGGGAACTCGAAACTCTCGAGCCCTAACCCTGTCCTAAATAAATGGGGCTGTCAAATCTGCTGCCCGTAAATCGAAGAGGTGCACTAGTCGTCAACTGGTCTGAATATCTAAAATATGACTGCCTCCGACCCCCTCTATACTCACTACTAGCACCAATAGATCTGGCCTTTTTACTCTGCCCTCTATCAACATTACGCTCATCTTGGTGTGGTTGCTGCTGCTCTTCTAAATTCTGGGCATGGGCCTGTATGCGAGAAATGTCCATCCCTTCCTGAAGCGAAGCTGTCAAATAATCCTTGAACAAATATGGCCCTAAGCCACTCACAAATCGATGTACTCTTTCTGCCATATCAGCCACTATAGTCGGAGCATATCTAGCCAATGAATTAAAGTGAAGACTGTACTCCCGGGCACTCATATTCCCTTGCTTCAAATTCAAGAATTGATCAGCTTTGGCCCGACGAACCTCGGGTGGCAAATAATGTCGGAGGAAAGCTTTCACGAACTCTTGCCAAACCGGAGTTGCGTTTTCCCCTCTTGAAAAAATCCAATTATTGTACCAAAGAACTGCTACATCACGGAGCCTATAGGATGCCAATTCTACGGACTCATATGTCACGACCCAAACCCCGTGGGCCGCGACTGGTACCCTAACTGGGCACCCATACGTACCTACCTGATCGAACTCGAACCCTACAGATTTTTTTTTTTTTTTTCAAAACAGAAGTACAGAAGTAGGCCGATACAAATACGGCGTGCGCGTAACATACATATATATATATATACATATACCTGAACACACAGTCATTTACAGATGAGCCGATAGGGCTAACATACAGACGGAACCCGTAACCCACACATCTATCTACAGGCCTCTACAGACATACAGAATCATATGACGGGACAGGGCCCCGCCGTACCCAGAATATACAGACATACGGAGCACACAAAGACAGAAGGTATATACCAAAGATATATGCTCCGAGTCAAAGGAGCTCTTCAAGTAGAAGAATCGGAAACCTACGCGGGCGGCGTATCACCTGGTGCGTCTGTACCTGCGGGCATGTAGCGCAGCCCCCGAAGAACGGGGGTCAGTACGAAAAATGTACCGAGTATGTAAAGCAGAAACGTAACAGATATAAACATAGTCCGAACTAGAGTCGCAGAAATATAACGGGCAAAATCATAAGTCAAACTGACGGACAGAGTTATGATCCAGACAGACATACAGAATCGTGTTACACACAAATGGACAGAATTATAGTTCGGACAGACAGACGAAATCATAATACGGACAGACGAGCAGAATCTGAATCCATACGGACATACAGAAGCAGAAGCCATACGGACAAACAGAAATAGTCGTAACATAGACGGACAGACAGACAGTAGTATGACGGACAGAATTATGCATGCAGAGTAGCACAGAGTCATACAAAATCATACAAAGGCGTGTGCTTTATAAATACAGATGGCACACGCATATATTCATACAGATCCCGGCCCTGTCTGGGGGCGCGGTAACAGAACCCGGCCCTCTTAGTACGGGACGCGGTGGACAGACAGAATCAAATCAGATCATATGCCATCCTGGCCGCCATCCCCATACACAGATCATACAGACATACAGATCCCGGCCCGTACGCCGAGGGACGCGGTGAACAATGCAGAGAAAATATGGACGATAACAGAACCTGGCCCGGGTCGCAGTGAAAGAATGCATTGAGACAGACACGAATCGATAAATGAGAAACCACCTACCTACAGACCCAACATACAGACTCGATCAATCAGAAGGGTGCCAAACGGCGAGCCAAAATCAGAATATCCAGATAGTATGCATAGCACGCGCTCATATCCTAGTTAGGAAGGCACGACAGATTATCAGAATGGGATGCTCGGATGTTCAGAAATAATATTGTATAAATTACACAAAAATATCCATAATATTCACAAAATAATAGTTCAGAAGTTTTTGGAGAAGATCGGACCAAAACAGAAGTATTTTAAAAATCGCACCGGAAGTATCGGGCCTTGTGGGCCCACCTCGGACCAACCCGAGGCTACATACGTAAATTGCTGATGATTGACCTTATGAGGTCACCCATACTCATTCGGAAGTGTTCCGACTCCGTTTGGGGAAGTTTTGTACAAAATCTCACTTTAAGGGCAATTTGCAATAAAATAGTTTCAATTGAATTGAAGGAATTGGAGCGGTTTTCCGTCTCGAATTCCGGGAAACGGAGTCGGACCTAAGGCTCGCGGCCGAGCCTACCACATCCAGAACATGCCTAGAAATGTAGGGAAGTGCTTCACATACCTCGCTGGCGCCTTATGCTCGCTTGGCGTCACTCCAAATTTCGTCCAAAATCTGGAAATGGTCAAATTTACCATTTGGTTAGTCTCATTCTTTCAATACCCCAAGCTTACACATACTTGCCTACCGAAATTTCGGCAGCATTTCCTCTGTATATACGACATCCCCAAAAGTTAAAACACAGCCAACAACCAACACAACAACCCAGAGAATGATATCAAAACAACAACAAACATCAAGACATACATTAAGGCATCATTAGCCATCTTCCAACATAACGAAACATTTTTCGTTTCAAACTTACATTTCCAAACCAAACTTATTATTTTCGCATCTATTATCCATCAAGATCATTATAGCATACGTCGGAGGCATATCATACCATTTCCACACAATATCCACACGATATACAAACATACAAACTTTCCATTAAAGCCACTACTTATCCAATTTTTCCAACCTTCCACATACAAGTTCATCAACACGTTTTTACATTCCAAATTCATTATCCTTAATCATATTTTCAAGAAATCACGATAACGCGACATACTTTCCGACGACAACTTAATCAACACTTTCTTCGTTTTAGCTTAACCATTATCCTTCCGTCTACTTCATAAGGCCATAACAACACAATTAACATGCTAACAAGATTTAACTCACCTTCCAACACCAACACACACACACGGCCACACCCCAAAATTCTCAATTTTCCTTAATTCATTCAACTTTCATTTCTAATACAATCTCCACCATCCTACAACTAACTTACACAAGAATTCAAGCCATTAAAAGCATGCAATACATACATATGCATTCGGCCACCACCCAAGTTGTTCAACACACAAAATTTCCATGTTTTTCCTTCATTCACACATACTACAACATACATACATCATTTTTAACACAACAAAAGCATGAAATCCTTACCTTTCTTCAAGTTCTTCACTTGGGGTTGAAGTTGTTTTCTTGCCACAATCTTTATATCATATTGAAGAGCACCTTGTGCTTAGTACAAATCTCACAAGAGATGAATTTTAGAACCAAGGAATGGGCTCCAATTTTTTTTTTTCTTTTCTTCCTTTCTTTTTCTTTCACCCGAAACCTCCCCCTTTCTCTCTATATTTTTTTCTTGAATGTTCTAAGGGATGAACATTGATTCATGTATATATCCTTTATGCTAATTAGTCATGTGACTAGTCACATGACCAATTTTAATGGTCTTGGGCCAACCATGGCCGGTTGGGCCTCCCTAATGGGCCTTGTTTTTCTTATTTTTTTTTTGTCCAATAGGCTAGAATTTGTAATTTATGGAACAACTTCCCAAAATTCCAATTTTTGCCCTTGGCCACCTTTCGTAATTCCACACCATCAAATTCATAACCTACACGTGCATACCAAGGAATGTCCAATTATGGCCTTATTCATCACAAGCCCATTTATCCTGAATTTTCCGAATGAACAAAAATGTCGGATGTAACATCCTCCCCCTCTTTAGGAACATTCATCCTCGAATGTTAAATTGACTTCATGGGCATCTTACTACTTCGGGAGGGTTCTCTTTATAGTCGTCCTTTACCGACTTTCCGACATGGCTTCTTTACCAACCTTATGGGGTAAATTTTTTTTTCATCCCTGATTCAAATACCATTATATTATATCTTCTCATACCCCACATAATCATCGGACCATAAACTATTTTCTCGTGACGGACGAACGCTTTCCAGACATCATAGTCCATCTCGTTTCTTGTTATACTCCTGAGATTCCTACCGCAACTTCGTAATCCCACTTCATACCAGACACTTCTTACCAACAGATTCAGGACTGGAACCGGACGCGTCGAAGCATATCGGACGGGTTCGTAACCGGAAGCGGACATGCTAAACTCTGGCGGATGGATTCATAATCAAAAGAAGAGATACGGAAATATGTCAGACAGGAACGTATTCAGAATCAATCATACAAATCGTCTTGGGTGTCGCTTATCGACTTTTTCAAAGATTCTGCTTACTCGCCCTTCTTATCTCTCTCTTTCCCTACTATCCATACTCTTTTTCCTTTTACAACTATCGTCATACCAGACTAACTTATGATGTACTTGGGCGTTTTCTACCCCCTGACAACATTCGGGTCGTCGCTGACTGTTATCCAGATTCGCTAAATTTTTCCGAGTGGCATCACACCTTTCCTTTTTGCCCACTTAATCCGCGTCGGACTGTGTGGTTTTTATAAAGGCGCTAATTACTCCATACATTCTCTTTTCCTTTAGATTACCCCAAATTTTCATTTATATCAGTCATACCTACACTTGTGCAAAACTTTGCATTACTTCCCAGGGGGTCACCCATCCCAGAATTGCTCTGGCTTGAGCACGCTTAACTCCGAAACTTTCATGCATTTTGACGCGTTAGGGCTAATATAATTTCGCCGATTGCCCCTCACGACCTTTGTCACGAAATTTTAGAGTAAATCGGGGTCTTCGCAGATTTTCGGAAAAATTTTGGTAGCGGGTCCCACCCCCGGCTAAGTCATACCATTACCATATTGCCTTTCTGAATCTCGGTATCTACCAAATTAACATTTATCTTACTATTTCTAATACCCAGAAGTACGAGATCACGTAATTCAGCAAAATACAAACTTATCCATACATACATTTCTCAAAAAGGATTGGCTGGCGTACCTGGGTGTGCACTCGAAGACGCTCCTGGATCCTGCCGGCCGGTTAAAGCAAACACGCGGTTCGAAGGACCGCTGTAACCAGAAGCTGCACCTCGTCCTCTGCCACGACCCGCTGGCGCTGGTGCTGGTGCTGGTGCTCCTCGCCCCGCAGGGCGCATGACCGCTGAAGGAGAAGATGAGCCTGCAACGGACCCAGCAGGCCGGGCTGAACCCGAACTTCCCTTAAGTGGGCACTCTCTGACTCGATGGTCTGGGCTCCCACAAAAATAACAAGCGCCCGTAGCGCGATAACACTCCCCCGGGTGGGGTCTCCCACAGTAAGAACACGGGGGTATGGGTGGCCTCGACTGACCGGGACCTCTAGAGCTCTGTCCTGCGAACTGTGGGGGCGTACTGTAGGCTGGCTGGGACGAGTACCTGTTACCCTGCCGCTGGGAAGGCTCGCCCTGGAACCCCTCTGAATACCCAGCCGATCTGGCCCTCTTAGGCCGGCCCCTGTCGTAACTCCTATCAGGCCGACGTTCCCTACGTCGGTCCTCCATGCCCTGGGCGTGTGCCTGTACCCGGGCTACATGCATCCCTGGCTGAGCAGCCACAGCCAAACAACCATCAATCAGATAAGAGTCCAGTCCCATCACATACCTGTGCACCCTGTCGGCCATCTCAGCTACTATGGTGGGTGCATACCTAGCCAGTGAATCGAACTCTAGGCTGTACTCGCGAACACTTCTACCATTCTGCCTCAAATTCAAGAACCGATCAACCCTAGCTCTTCGTAGCTCTGGTGGTAGAAAGTGGTCAAGAAAGGCCTTAGTAAATTCGGCCCATACCGCTGCGGGCGCATCGGCACCCCTGGAGAGCTGCCAAGACTCATACCAATTTGCTGCCACCTCATACAATCGATACGAAGCCAACTCCACAGACTCAGTCGGCGAAGCCTTAATCAATCGCAGTGTGCTCTCCATCTTTCTGATGAACTCCTGGGGGTCCTCCTCAGATTTTGTCCCGGAGAATTCTGGAGGACTACATGTCAAAAACTCGCGAGCCCTGGAGCTCTCATACCTGTCCGCACGACCACCCCCAAATCCATGCCTACGAACCTGCTCCGCCATTAGTGTGGTCAATAACTGAACCGCATCTCGCATGGCCCTACTCTCCGCCCCTGCCGGTGGAGCTGGAGGCTCGGGCGCTGGAACCTCAGGAGCTTGCGGTGGAGCCGTCTCCCGATTAGCAGCCCCTGCTGTTCTGATATCCTCTCGCGAAGGGGGTGTAACAGACCCAGACGACGGGGGCACATCCTCAAGTGCAGGCTGAACACTGGCCCTGGTAACCCTCGGGGCCTGGCTAGTCTCTCCTGCTTCAATCCTCGCCTTGCCCTTCTGGGCGGCTGTTGCCTTCCTCGGAGGCATCGCTGAAACATAGCAGATCGTTAGGAGAGGATCATCCTACTAATACGGTTCTATCGCGCGATCTAAGAATGCAAAGAAGGGTAACATCCTAAATGCCCTGTAGCTTCCTGTTTATAGATGTGGTGCACAACACATCGATAAACAAGACTCTACTAGACACGGCCTGTAGACATACCGAGGACTAACCGCTCTGATACCACTTTTGTCACGACCCAAACCCCGTGGGCCGCGACTGGTACCCTAACTGGGCACCCATACGTACCTACCTGATCGAACTCGAACCCTACAGATTTTTTTTTTTTTTCAAAACAGAAGTACAGAAGTAGGCCGATACAAATACGGCGTGCGCGTAACATACATATATATATATATACATATACCTGAACACACAGTCATTTACAGATGAGCCGATAGGGCTAACATACAGACGGAACCCGTAACCCATACATCTATCTACAGGCCTCTACAGACATACAGAATCATATGACGGGACAGGGCCCCGCCGTACCCAGAATATACAGACATACGGAGCACACAAAGACAGAAGGTATATACCAAAGATATATGCTCCGAGTCAAAGGAGCTCTTCAAGTAGCAGAATCGGAAACCTACGCGGGCGGCGTATCACCTGGTGCGTCTGTACCTGCGGGCATGCAGCGCAGCCCCCGAAGAACGGGGGTCAGTACGAAAAATGTACCGAGTATGTAAAGCAGAAACGTAACAGATATAAACATAGTCCGAACTAGAGTCGCAGAAATATAACGGGCAAAATCATAAGTCAAACTGACGGACAGAGTTATGATCCAGACAGACATACAGAATCGTGTTACACACAAATGGACAGAATTATAGTTCGGACAGACAGACGAAATCATAATACGGACAGACGAGCAGAATCTGAATCCATACGGACATACAGAAGCAGAAGCCATACGGACAAACAGAAATAGTCGTAACATAGACGGACAGACAGACAGTAGTATGACGGACAGAATTATGCATGCAGAGTAGCACAGAGTCATACAAAATCATACAAAGGCGTGTGCTTTATAAATACAGATGGCACACGCATATATTCATACAGATCCCGGCCCTGTCTGGGGGCGCGGTAACAGAACCCGGCCCTCTTAGTACGGGACGCGGTGGACAGACAGAATCAAATCAGATCATATGCCATCCTGGCCGCCATCCCCATACACAGATCATACAGACATACAGATCCCGGCCTGTACGCCGAGGGACGCGGTGAACAATGCAGAGAAAATATGCACGATAACAGAACCTGGCCCGGGTCGCAGTGAAAGAATGCATTGAGACAGACACGAATCGATAAATGAGAAACCACCTACCTACAGACCCAACATACAGACTCGATCAATCAGAAGGGTGCCAAACGGCGAGCCAAAATCAGAATATCCAGATAGTATGCATAGCACGCGCTCATATCCTAGTTAGGAAGGCACGACAGATTATCAGAATGGGATGCTCGGATGTTCAGAAATAATATTGTATAAATTACACAAAAATATCCATAATATTCACAAAATAATAGTTCAGAAGTTTTTGGAGAAGATCGGACCAAAACAGAAGTATTTTAAAAATCGCACCGGAAGTATCGGGCCTTGTGGGCCCACCTCGGACCAACCCGAGGCTACATACGTAAATTGCTGATGATTGACCTTATGAGGTCACCCATACTCATTCGGAAGTGTTCCGACTCCGTTTGGGGAAGTTTTGTACAAAATCTCACTTTAAGGGCAATTTGCAATAAAATAGTTTCAATTGAATTGAAGGAATTGGAGCGGTTTTCCGTCTCGAATTCCGGGAAACGGAGTCGGACCTAAGGCTCGCGGCCGAGCCTACCACATCCAGAACATGCCTAGAAATGTAGGGAAGTGCTTCACATACCTCGCTGGCGCCTTATGCTCGCTTGGCGTCACTCCAAATTTCGTCCAAAATCTGGAAATGGTCAAATTTACCATTTGGTTAGTCTCATTCTTTCAATACCCCAAGCTTACACATACTTGCCTACCGAAATTTCGGCAGCATTTCCTCTGTATATACGACATCCCCAAAAGTTAAAACACAGCCAACAACCAACACAACAACCCAGAGAATGATATCAAAACAACAACAAACATCAAGACATACATTAAGGCATCATTAGCCATCTTCCAACATAACGAAACATTTTTCGTTTCAAACTTACATTTCCAAACCAAACTTATTATTTTCGCATCTATTATCCATCAAGATCATTATAGCATACGTCGGAGGCATATCATACCATTTCCACACAATATCCACACGATATACAAACATACAAACTTTCCATTAAAGCCACTACTTATCCAATTTTTCCAACCTTCCACATACAAGTTCATCAACACGTTTTTACATTCCAAATTCATTATCCTTAATCATATTTTCAAGAAATCACGATAACGCGACATACTTTCCGACGACAACTTAATCAACACTTTCTTCGTTTTAGCTTAACCATTATCCTTCCGTCTACTTCATAAGGCCATAACAACACAATTAACATGCTAACAAGATTTAACTCACCTTCCAACACCAACACACACACACGGCCACACCCCAAAATTCTCAATTTTCCTTAATTCATTCAACTTTCATTTCTAATACAATCTCCACCATCCTACAACTAACTTACACAAGAATTCAAGCCATTAAAAGCATGCAATACATACATATGCATTCGGCCACCACCCAAGTTGTTCAACACACAAAATTTCCATGTTTTTCCTTCATTCACACATACTACAACATACATACATCATTTTTAACACAACAAAAGCATGAAATCCTTACCTTTCTTCAAGTTCTTCACTTGGGGTTGAAGTTGTTTTCTTGCCACAATCTTTATATCAACTTGAAGAGCACCTTGTGCTTAGTACAAATCTCACAAGAGATGAATTTTAGAACCAAGGAATGGGCTCCAATTTTTTTTTTCTTTTCTTCCTTTCTTTTTCTTTCACCCGAAACCTCCCCCTTTCTCTCTATATTTTTTTCTTGAATGTTCTAAGGGATGAACATTGATTCATGTATATATCCTTTATGCTAATTAGTCATGTGACTAGTCACATGACCAATTTTAATGGTCTTGGGCCAACCATGGCCGGTTGGGCCTCCCTAATGGGCCTTGTTTTTCTTATTTTTTTTTTGTCCAATAGGCTAGAATTTGTAATTTATGGAACAACTTCCCAAAATTCCAATTTTTGCCCTTGGCCACCTTTCGTAATTCCACACCATCAAATTCATAACCTACACGTGCATACCAAGGAATGTCCAATTATGGCCTTATTCATCACAAGCCCATTTATCCTGAATTTTCCGAATGAACAAAAATGTCGGATGTAACATCATATCAGAAGCATGGATGATCCTCAACGTCCTCAGCACCTCATCTATACAACCTTGCGAGTCTTCATCCGGCTTTGACCCAAAAACCTTTGGAGGATTCAAGCTCATAAAATCCTGGGCTCTTGCACTAACCGCTCTATCACTTGAGCTTGTACTCTATTGTTGAGCCTGAGCGGCAACGAACTGAGTCAATAACTAAATGGCCTCAATCACCCGGTGGAGGAACTAGAGACATTGGAGCTGGAACTGTGGCCCCCTCATGCTCCTCTAAGACTGGCGGAGTGTGAGAGGTATGAGATGGAGCCTCATTATGGGACTCACCCTCTTTTATATTTACCACTGGCTCCTGTTCAACCTGCATTCCTATCGCAGTCTTGCCCTTCTGGGTGGATGTCGCCTTTCTCTTTACCGGCATCGCTGAAATCATAACGCACAATTAGGGAAAAAGGAAAATCTTATAACATAGCTCTGTCGCACGATCTATGAAGAAGAAAGTCGTTCATGTTCCGAAACGCCCTCGCAGCTGCTTGTTTATAAGTGTGGCGCGCCTCACATCCATAAACAAGACTCTACTGAATACGGCTCGCAGACACACCCTAGGACGGAATTGCTCTGATACCACTTTAGTCACGACCTAACTAGTGGGCCATGACGGGTACCCTGAGCTGGCTACCGAGCACCACTCATTGTGCTATCTATCATACTTAACCCGGACATATATCATTCTTAACATAAAACCTATCATAAACCAATTTCCAAATCTCCCAAAACATGTATATGTGCATAAGTCCACGAGGCTGCAAAATGATGTACAAAAATATACACTGAAGAAGTCTCATAACACCTACGACCCACACGTAAGCATCTACGAGCCTTTAACTGAAGTACTAAAGTCATAAGAATGGGACAGGACCCCGCCATGCCCCAAATATATGCACAAAAGAATATATCAATAAATAGCACCTTCGGGGTAGTGGAGTGCTCCTGTGTAGCTGCTGATAGGCTCCTATGACTCTGAGCCGCCTCCCGGTCTACCTGTGGGCATGAACACAGCGTCCATAAAACAAAGGACATCAGTATGAACAATGTATTGGGTATATAAGGAATATATGATAACATGATAAGGACATAGGAACATAAGAAAAAAGTATACAACTGCTGCCTCTTTAGGCGGAATCATGCATGCTCACTTTTAGCTTTAAAACATATCACATATACATACATAAGTTGTCTAAATCAATAACGTCATTATCCCGCGTCTAGGGTAACCATTTCACGCTGCCAACTAGTGTTGTCTGCCCATGCCATATAGATACGGTGTAATGAGCCGCCCGCCTTAGCGGTACTGCCCGGCCATCAAGGCATGGCGTAATCATCATCATACACTCAACATGAAGCATGCATAAGAGCTCAAGTAAAAGTTGTAACTCTATCGAAGTGATGTAAGGTCGGTAACCTCCGATTATGTTATGGAATAATCATGATCATCATGTCTCGCCTTGAAGGAACTAGTAACATAAGGTGAGACAAACAATAAGAAGAAACATCAATGAAATCATAAAAATAGGTTTACCAAACTCATGAAGGCCTCATTATCATTGTCATTATCATTATCATAATGCATCTCTATCTTTATCTCAGGAGGAGCTCTTCATAATCATAGATTTGTAGCATTCGGGATGTAAGAAAGTCATGGAAAAATAGGGGAAATCGTGTGGTAAGAGTCATGCCTTAGAAAGAAGGGGGAATAGCCTTACATACCTTTACGTCTCCTTAATTACTAAGCGCTCTCCTTCCACGCTCACAACTCTACATTTAAGAGAATTTGTTCTACATTAGATCATTAGAAACATGCTTGAAGCTAAGCTAAGGCAACTAAGGGCTAACAAAAATTGGGCAGCACTTCCTTTGTTTCTATAACTTTCTCCATATAATATAACAACTCCCAAGCATCAATAACAACATCCATATTATCATAATCAATAGACTTCATTAAGCTAGACATTACTCAATTCTCAAAATTCCCTCTCAAAGTCATCCATAACCATAGTTACCACCCACGTCGTTTTCATTCACATATAATGCTTCTTCAACATTCCTAATATCATACATAACAATATTTTACCCATAACATGTCAAAAAATATCATTCAAGTCAAGTCACTATTCAAGAATACCATTATTTCCATATTTGAACTCCATATTCTACTTTTTTCCTCAATCCAACCATTCAATACTATTATTAGCATAAAATGAATACAAAACTCACCTTTGATGATATAGGAATGGACCTTGGGTGACAATACTTCACTTGGAGAAAACCCAACTTCAATTTCAAAGGAATTTCTAGCTTCCCTTAACCCTAGTTAGCATCCTTGCACTTGATTCCACTAATTTTGGTGTTTGCTCTTTGATCTCCCTGGAATTTGTGTTAACAAGATGTATAGAGCATTCTAGAGGTTTCAAGAAGTGGGGAGGAAATGAGAAATAAAAATAAGAACTTTGGGGTCTTATATTTATAAAATGGACAAAGCTGCCCAACGAGGATTATACGGACCCTTATACGGTCCGTATAACTTATACGCTCCATATAAGTGATCGTATAATACCTCTAGTGAAAGACCACCCTCTGGACAGGTTAAACGGTCCCTTATACGGACCGTATAAGTTATATGGACCGTATAACTCACGTTTTCCGAAGTTAATCTCGTTATTTCGTTTGACTTCCAATCCTTTCGGAACCTTCTTGATACTTGTATAATACTTCATTAACTCGGTTGTTAGGAAATCTTCCCGAACACAACTTATAGTTCACTTCCTTTGATGAACTTAGTTTCTCCAAGTCATATGACTTCAAAATCTTGTCGTATAATCTTTGAGGCTATCAAGTACTCTATTTAAGGCCATATGGACTCCATGTTCCCTTTAATCTTGCATTAGCCTATTCACAGCTCAACGTACGAATAGTCTGAGGTGTAACAATAACTCAAAGAACACCTGCACGCAAAAAAGTCCCAACATAGAAATATCCGATCATTCAACACATAAGTACATATGTGGACCGACAAGTTTGTCATAACATAACGTATATCATAAAG
Organism: Lycium barbarum; assembly: GCF_019175385.1. NCBI lineage: Eukaryota > Viridiplantae > Streptophyta > Magnoliopsida > Solanales > Solanaceae > Lycium > Lycium barbarum. The sequence continues at coordinate 59,616,852 of NC_083342.1, read as the reverse complement.
TAGGCAAGGCTAATAGAAAAGTATCACAGACCAAAACAATGCCAACATGAGCATATACCATGCTTACACACCCCCACTATGTCTATGAGCCTGTAAGAGTGCCTCTAAGAGTGTCCATATGAGCATATATTACACTAGCAGAAGAGTACCAAAAGATTGCAAATCAGGAGTAGTGGCACTTGCTGACACCGCTGAGCTGGAAAATCCTACTGTGGTCGCTCCTCAATTACCCTGTCAGAGCCTGCAGCACGAAATGCAGCATCCCGTGCAATGGGACGTCAATACAAATAAAAGTACTTAGTATGTAAGGCTGGAAGCAATAACATAAGTGGGATAGAAATATAAATAGAGTAAAGGTAACCTGTCAGCTGAGAACATACAATATGCCATGCATGAATCTTAAAAACCATATATAAGTAAGCACATATGTGTATATGTATATCATATAACTATTAGTGTTGCGGAACATGCAGCCCGATCCATATATGTTAGGGCCGAGGAACGTACGGCTCGATCCATAAATATAATATATTAGTGCCTAGGAACGTGTTAGCCCGTATTTTATACGTTCGGATATTTCGAGATAGTCGTGGTAAGTTAAGGGCAAAGCCATTTTCAAAAACATTATTCTAATGTACAAGTTGTTTATGAATATTATTTATGAACATTATTAGTATGGAAATATTGAGAAAGGCTAAGGGCAAAAAGGGAAATTCGCAAAGTGGCTCAAGGTAATATTGTGGAAGGCTAAGGGCAAAATGGGAATTTCACAAAGTATTCAAGAAATTTCTTAAATGAACCATGGTGGCCGGCCAACTTAAGGTGGGCCTTGGCCCACCTAGATGAATTATGTGTATATATATATATATAAGATATATTGGTCATATTTCTCCATAAAAATTCTAGAACCTTGGAGAGAAAGAATAGGGCCATGTGTCCATATTCTTACTTGAGGGACTAAAATATAAATATGGATAAATGGTGGAAAAAAAAGGATAAATAAGACATATTGATCTTCATCTTTTAGAATGATGAAGAAGCTTGGAGAAGGAGAGAAACACACAAGGCCATTCGGGCATGGTGAAGCCGAGCAAGGGCCTAGGAAAAATTGGTCAAAAAAAAATATTTTCTTCTAGCAATCCCACCAATTGGAAGGCCCTAATTAACATGGAGTAATTGTTGGAGTGAGTAGAGCACTTGTTGTGCAATATGGGAACCTAGCCGAGCAAGAAGAGTTAAGTGAAGAAGGTATGTATTCAATCTTCTTTTACATGTGTTATGGATGATTTGTAAGTATTGTAGCATGAAGAAACGGATGAAATTCATGAAATAGATGTATAGTGGTGGTGGCCGAATGGGATTGCATGGTGTAGATTTGATGAAATGATTTTATTTAATAGTTTGATTGTTGATGTTGTGAATTCCATAATAAAAATGAAAGTTTGATTGTTTGAAATGAAGTTGGAATCATTGTGGATTATGGAAGAAGTTAATGTGACATTAGTATGGTTCCTTATAATTATAACAATAGAGTTGCTAATGTGTAGGTTGTAAATACAATTCATGAATTTAGAAGTGAAACATGTGTTTGGAAGATTGTAAGTTGGGTGTTGTGTTTGAATTGAAAGAAGAAAATATGTTGTTATTGTTCTTGTTGAATTTGGAAGGCCTCGGGTGAAGTAGAATGTTATGTGAATTGTTTGGAGTATTCTTGAATCATGTTAGAAAAAAAATTTGGATTAGTACTTGAATGTGAGATCATTGGTATTGGCTTGATTACATGTGATTGAATTGAATATAAATGGAATGTCGTCGGATCGTGTAGAAAGAATTGTTAATGTTAGAATGTATTTTGAAATAATTGTTGAAGTTAGAGATATGATTGTTGGTATTGTTGTTGATAATTTGGCCGAGTTGCATTCTCGGGTTTGTTGTTGTTAAAATTGGCCGAGTTAGATTCTCGGGGATGGTGTATTTACAGGGGAAATGCTGCCAAAATTTCGGTAGAATATAAGTGAATTCATTTGAAAGACTAAGATAAGTATATGCCGATGAATCTAATGATTATGTGAATTCTTTTGTATGTAGACTAGCAAGCTTGGATAAATAAGCGTAGCTAATAGGACGGGGAGCAGGTATGTAAGGCTTGCCCTTTCTTTCTTTTGGCATGATCTTTGTGAAACCAATATGATAAAGTATGTGTATGATTTCAAAGAAACTCCCATTCTTAGAGCCACTAGGATGGCTAACGTTCTTGATTTCCATAAGCTATTTCATATGACTTTGATGCGTATCTATGATGTCAGAAGATCTATTCGATATGTATCCGAATGGTATTCGAGAGATAAGTGATATGGCTAATGTCTTGATTATCAGATGATGACACGTTTGAGTATTCCATTGAGACTGTGATCTATTTTGATACGTACATATGCTTCCAAAAGCTCTATCTGATTTGATCCATAACATATCCGAAAGGTACTTGACATGATTATGGCTTTGATTTTCCAAAAATGGCTTCTAAAACGCTTGTAGAACGTTATGTACTTCAAACGCTCATAACTTTCTTATACTAAGTAGGATTGACCCAAAACTTGTTTCTGAGCCTTCAGATGTCAGTAAGTATACTTGCCCATCGAGTCTTGATTTATATGCATATTGTTTCTCACTACTCTGCTCGTGCACGCCTCAATATGTCTATTCACCGAGTCCCGGGCCGGGTATGTTATCGTGCGCACTCCTCTGCATTGTTCACCGAATCCCTCATTAGAGGGCCGGGTACGGTATATGTTTATGATGATATGATGATGTGTTATGATGGCCAGGAGGGCATATGATGATTTGATTCACCGAGTCCCTCACTAGAGGGCCGGGTACGGTATGTACATGATATATGATGTTCACATGCATGATTCTATTCACCGAGTCCCTTAATGGGCCGGGTACGGTATGACTTCATTCACCGAGTCCCTCACTAGAGGGCCGGGTACGGTATATATATATATATATATATATATATATATATATATATATGTATATGTATGCATGATGATATGAAAGTATGATGATATAATCTTATCCGCCGAGTCCCATAACGGGCCGGGTACGCTATGTGATAACGATATGCATGATAAATGTTTTGGATGCAAGAGTTTTGGTATTCTGGGCATTGTATAAGTTTCTGCACCCCTTATGTCAGTTATGATTCTTTTACTGTGATTCTTGCCTTACATGCTCAGTACATTTTCCGTACTGACCCTCTTTCTTCGGGGGCTGCGTTTCATGCCGCGCAGGTACACCCAGATGAGCTGAAGCTACTATAGAAGATGTTCCCGCGGAGTTGGCAAGCTCCACTTGTTCCTGGAATGCTGTCGAGTCAGAGTAGGTGTGCTATGATGTCTGATTAATGTTAGAGACTTTGCAGACAGAGTCGTGGGTATTGGTTGTCAGTTCTATAAGCGGCTCCATCAGCCGATGTGTCATTTGTGTTATGATATAAGTTCTATATGATTACAGATTCTGTTTGATTTGAAAACAAAGAAAAGCATATTTCTGAAAGTCTTACTATGTATTTCGTGTTTATTTGATTTAAAAGTTCAAAGAAGTTATGTGTGTATTGAGAGTCAGAGGGTTCGCTCGGCTCTAAGTAAGGGTCAGGTGCCCATCACACCCTGGCAGGATCAGGGTGTGACAAAGTGGAGACTAAGAATCTCTTTGGTCTTGAAGTAGGGTTTTCTCCATGTGAAGTAATTCCATTCAAAGTCCATTTCTACATCATCAGAGGTAAGTTTTATGTTCAAATTCATGTTATTAAGAATATTGAGAGGTTAAAAGACTTGGATTTTAGAAGGGAGGAGAATATGGAGTACAAATATGCAAATAGTGATACTCTTGATTAATGACCTAACTTGAATAATAGTTCTTGACATGTTATGAGTACAACTTGAGGTGAATGATACTTATGCTATTAAATGAGTAATTTATGAGAACGAATATGATATGGTAATATAGGTATGGTTATGGATGACCTTGAAGGATGATTTAAGAAGTAAACAATGTTTAACTTAAAGAATCTATTGATTATGCTATCATGAGTGTTCTTATTGATGTTTGAGGGTTATCTTATTTCATGGAAGAAGTTGTCAAAACAAAGAAAATGTCGCCAAATCTTCATTAGCTCTTAGTTGTTTTAGCTTGAGCTCAAGTATGTTTCCGGTTGTCTAATTTAGTACAAATTCTCGTGAAGGTAGCATCGGGAGCTCGAAAGGCAAGCAAGTAGGCAATAGAGTTAAAAAAGATATAAAGGTATGTAAGGCTAGCCCTTCTTCCAAAGGCATGACTCTTATATGTTTGTGATTTCTTTCCGGTAAATCCCATGACCTTCTTACATTCCAAAAGATGAAAGCTAAAGAGTATTAAAAGTTTCCTATGAGATAAAGATGAGATATGTTCCATGTTAATGATATAATGCTATTGTGACGCTAATGATCTTGACACGACCCCTTGATGCTATTCATTGTTGGTAGCCTCACCTTATAATGCTAGTTCCTTCAAGGTGAGACATAACGGTCATGATGTTCCATAATGTAATCGGAGGTTACCGACCTTGCGTCACTCCGATAGAGTTACAGTGTTTACTTGAGCTCTTATGCATGCTTCATGATAAATATATATATATATGTATGATTACACCGTGCCTAGATGGCCGGACATGACACCGGTAAGGCGGGCGACTTATGATTACACCGTGCCTATTTGGCCAGACATGACACCACTACTGGGCGGCGTGAGATGACTACCCCGGACGCGGGTTAATGATGTTACTGATTCAGACAAATTATGTATGTATATGTGATATGCTTAAAAGGTAAAAGTGAGCATGCATGACTCCGCCCCAAGGGGCAAGCAGCTACGGTTATCTTTCTTCTTATGCTTTCTATGTTTCCTTATGATGTTGTCGTGTATGCCTTACATACTCAGTACATTGTTCGTACTGACATCCTTCTCTTTTATGGATGTTGTGTTCATGCCCACAGGTAGACAGGGAGAGGGTGCAGACCCTTAGGAGCTTCCTCAGTAGATTGCAGGAGCACTCCACTACTCCGGAGTCGCCATTTCTTGGTATATTCTTTTGTGTACACATTGGGCGTGGCGAGGTCCTGTCCCATCCTTTGATTCCAGTATTCCAGTTAGAGGCTCAGAGATACCTACATGTGGGTTGTAGACGTTATGTTATCTCTTCATTGTACCTTGTATATGATTTTTGCAGTCGTGAGGGCTTATGTGTACATATATGTATTGTTTTGGTGATTACGTGTCTACAGATTGGGTATGGTGGTTAGCACGATGAGGGATGCTCGGTAGTCCGATCCGAGCACCCGTCATGGCCCCCTAGTCGGGTCGTGACAAATGTGGTAACAGAGCCGTTTCGTCCTAGGGTGTGTCTACGAGCCGTGTCCAGTATATTCTTGTTTATGTGTGTGTAGCGCGCCACACTTATAAACAAGAGGTTGCGGGGCATTTAGGAAAAATGACCATTTTTCTTCTTACTAGATCGTGCGATAGAGCTTGTTATAAGATTTCCTTCTCCCTAATTGTGTGTCATGATTTCAGCGATGCCGGTAAAGAGAAAAGCCACCGCCGCCCAGAAGGGCAAGGCTACGATAGCAAGGCGGATGGAAAGGGAGCCACCAACGACTATAGAAGAAGGTGAATCCCATAATGAGGCTCTATCCCATACCTCTCACACTCCGCCTATTTTAGAAGAACCAGAAAGTGTGTCTACTCTAGCTACTATGCCTCTAGTTCCTCCACCAGGTGCTTCTGGTCAACAGATGACCGAGGTCGTTCAGTTATTGACTCAGTTGGTTGCCGCTCAGGCTCAACGGAAAAGTACGGGTCCCGATGATAGAGCCACTAGTGCAAGGGCTCATGATTTTATAAGTTTAAATCCCCCAGAATTTTTCGAGCTGAAGCCGGATGAAGACCCGCAAGGTTTTATAGATGAAATGTTGAGGACGTTGAGAATCAGTCATGCCTCCGATACTGAGTCAGTGGAGTTAGCGTCTTATAGATTGCGGGATGTCGCCGTTCTATGGTATAATAATTGGATAGCTTTAAGGAAGGAAATACACCTCCCTCGGTTTGGCAAGAATTTGTAGACACTTTATTTCGTCACTATTTGCCACCCGAGGTTCGAAGGGCCCGAACTGACAGGTTTTTAAACTTAAAGCAAGGAAATATGAGTGCTCGTGAGTACAGTCTCCATTTTAATTCATTGGCCCGGTATGCTCCAACTATGGTAGCCGATATGGGAGATAGAGTACACAGATTTGTGAGTGGCCTAGGGCCACATTTGTTCAAAGATTGCATGACAGCTTCACTACAGGAGGGGATGGACATCTCCCGTATTCAGGCCCACACTTAAAATCTAGAAGAACAGCAACAACCGTAGAAGGGTGAGCGCAATATTTATAGAGGGCAGAGTAAGAGGGCTAGATCTGCTAGTAGTGAGTATAGAGGGGGTCAGCAACAGTATTCCAGGTATTCGGGCCAGTCCGCGACTAGTAGACCTCCTTGATTCGCGGGCAGGAGATTTGATCGCCCCATTTATTCTGGTCCGGGTCAGAGTTCGAGAGTCTCAGGTTCCTAATTCGGAGGTGATCCTAGCCAGAGGAGGCCACCGGTTCCATGATGTAGTCAGTGCAGAAAGTTACATTCGGGCCCGTGCCGCCAAGGTTCAAATGCTTGTTATGTTTGTGGACAAACTCGGCACGTGATGCGTGATTTGTCCTTCGAGGCACGATGGAGGTGGGGTTCAGCCCACAGGATCAGTAGGTGGTTCTTCTTCGTCTATGCACCCCGTAAGGCAGACCCCCCAGGTTTCAATAGGTCGTGGTAGGGATAGAGGAGTAGCGTCCAGTTCAGGTGGCAACCAGCCCTGTATCTATGCTCTAGACGGACTCCAAGATCTTGAGTCCTCCCCAGATGTGGTTACAGGTATATTGACTATATTCTCTCATGATGATTATGCATTGATTGATCTGGGTTCCACGTTGTCCTATATCACTCCATGTATTTCTGATCGTATTAGGGTGAAACCCAAGCCGATAAAGCCTTTTGAGGTATCTACTCCTGTTGGTGACCCGGTAATAGCTAGACAAGTGTACAAAAATTGTGTGGTTGTGGTATGTGATTGTTACACCTCGGAAATTTCTCCGTACTTGTATGATGAGTGGAATGATGTTTTATCAAGTCGGGAATGGCTAATTAAGAATTTTTGGAAAATAATAAAGTCGCGGAAAATTTTCTGTCCAGTGGTCGTATATGGCACTATACGGCCCGTAAAGTGATTTACGGACCGTATAGTGCAATCGTCCTCCAGCTTGTCAAAAATCCCAACTTTTTGTAAATGTTGAATATGGTTAAAAACGACCTAGTTTACGGCCCGTAAAATGGTTTACGGACCGTAAACCAGGTCGTAAACTACCATGTCCATCAGCCAAAACTTTCTGCCTTTGAAATGGTTAAATACGACCACAGTGGACGGACCGTAAATCAAAATACGGTCCGTATATGGTGGTTTACGACCACTGTTCATCCTGACAAGAATTCATTAAAGATCAGATTTGTGATTTTTAAAGGGGACTTAAGCCTCATTTCAACTCATTATTCATTCAACCAACTCAAGAAACATCTAGACCTCTCCACATACTTCATCTATAGAAATCCCAAAGAATCAAAAGAACATCAAGACCAACAACACCAAATTCGTAAAAATAAGTGTAAGAACACATAAAAGGATCTTCTAAGTCAAGAAATTCCCAAGAAGGTGGAACTAGGGTTTTGGCTAATTGAAGTGTTTCAACTTAAGGATTGTTCAACCATAATCCAAGGTAAGTTTCATGATTATTCCATGTTGTTTGAAGTATTGGAAAGCTTAGACACTTGAAATGTAGAAGAACATAGAAATGGGTCATTATTGAGTGAATAGTGACATAAATGAATGATAGTGGAATTGAACTATGAATGTTGAAGTGTTGAGAGTACAATTACATTATAAACGATGTTTATATCATGAATCAAGCATTAAATGCATGAAAACGCAAAGACGAGTCATAAGGCTAAATATGGGGGAAATTGGAGGAAAATAGTGGATTTTGCTAAATGTACGTAAATGACGATTGTCGATTGTGATACTATGACACTAGAATGATGATGATGTTATTCCTTGCCTACACTCACCTTATGTACTAGTCCTTTCAAGGTGAGGCAAAATGTCCATGATGGTTCCATAATGTAATCGGGGGATCACGACCTTACGTCACCCCGATAGAGTAACGTTGATCATGAGTCATATATACACATATCATGATAAGATGAGTATTTTATGATGAGCATCTTATTATGAGTATTTACATTAAGCATGTCATGATTGCATTCACACCGGGCCTAGTTGGCCGGGCAGACACCGCTTCGGCGGGCGGCGATACGGATACACCACGACCTACGGGCGTGGGCAGACACCACTAGTGGGCGGCATGAGATGGTACCCCGGACGCGGGCTAATATTATTGATTATCACACCGTTCTGACATGGACGGGCAGCTTGCATATGATGCATACATGTCATGATGATGAGTATGAGTAAGATAGAATGCATTACTTCATTTATGATTATCAGTCAGATCCAGATGTCTCATGTTGATGTTATCCTCATATTATTGATGTTTCCTTTCATTATGTATGCCTCTCATACTCGGTACAATATTCGTACTGACATCCTTTCTTCGGACGCTGTGTTCATGCCCACATGTAGACAGGGAGGAGAGCTTGTCCCAGGTCCTCAGTAGCTGTCAGCTGATTCATAGCACTCCATCGTTCGGAGGTGCTTGTGGCTATTCTTTTGATGTACATTCATATATGCATATTTTGGGCATGACGGAGTCTTGTTCCGTCTATGTATTCATTATGTTAGTAGAGGCTCGTAGATACGCAGTGTGGGTTAGATGATCTCACAAGATGTTTTCATACGTATGTATATTATTTTGATGGCCAGGAGTCAAATGTAAATAAAGTATTTATGTTTCGATTAAATATGAGTTTCCTACAATTGGTATGTAAAATTGACAAAAGAGTATTAAATGAGCAAGATAAGTAGTAGAGTGAGCGGTGCTTGGTAACTAGCTCCGGGTACCCGTCGCGGCCCCTAGCTGGGTCGTGATAGAAGTGGTATCAGAGCAGTTCGCCCTAGGAAGTGTCTACGAGCCATGTCTAGTAGAGTCTTGTTTATGGTGTGTTGCGTGCCACGCTAATAAACAAAAGGCTACAGGGCATTTAGGAAAATGACCATCTTTCTTCTCATGAGATCGTGCGATAGAGCCATGTCTAGGATTATATCATTCCTAAAAGTGCGTTATGGTTTCAGAAAATGCCGCCGAAAGGAAAAGCTACAGCTGCCCAGAAAGGCAAAGCTTCGACAAAGAGGCAGGCGGAAAGAGAGCCTCCGGCAAATGTAGAGGAAAGTGAATCATAAGGTGAGGCCGCGCCTAATATAAAAGAGCAGGAGGAGCCTCAGCTCCGATTCTTCCACCAAGTACTTCGGGTCAACAAGTGTCTGAGGCCATACATTTATTGACGCAGTTGGTTGCCGCTCAGGCACAACGACAGAATGCGGACCCAAGTGATCGTTCAGCTAGTACAAGAGCCCGTGATTTCCTTACTCTAAACCCTCCAAAATTTTTCGGGTCGAAGCCGGATGAGGACCCACATGGTTTTATCGATGAGATGTTGCGGACGCTGAAACTTATGCCTGCTTCTGAGACCGAATCCGTGGAGTTGGCCTCATATAGACTTCGCGACGTGGCGGTACTATGGTATAAAAATTGGGTGATATCAAGGGGAGAGAACGCACCACCTCCCATTTGGCAAGAGTTTGTGGATGCCTTTATTCTTCACTACTTGCCACCTGAAGTTCGCCGAGCCAGAGCGGACAGGTTCTTGAATTTGAAATAGGGAAGCATGAGTGCTCGAGAGTATAGTATGCAATTTAACTCATTGGCCCGATATGCTCCGACTATGGTGGCTGACATGGGAGACCGAGTCTATATATTTGTGAGTGGTTTAGGACCACACTTGTTCAGAGATTGTCTAACAGCCTCGTTGCAGGACGGGATGGATATTTCCCGGATACAGGCCCATGCTCAGAACCTCGAGGAACGACAACGACAGCAGAGAAGTGATCGTGAGGGTGACAGAAGACAAGGTAAGAGGGCTAGATCTATGGGTGAGAGCAGTGAGTACCAAGGGGGACCGAGACAAACGCATTCTAGGCACTCAGGTCAGTCAGCGACTAGTGCACCTCCCAGATTCTCGGATAGGATATTTGACCGTTCTTTTCAGTCAGGTCAGGGACAGAGTTCGAGGGCCTCAGATTCGCAGTCCAGGGGAGACTTTAGCCAGAGGAGACCTCCAGTACCGCGGTGTAGCCAGTGTGGCAAATTACATTTCGGACAGTGTCGTCAGGGTTCGGATGCTTGTTATGCTTGCGGGCAGGTTGGTCATATGACGAGAGATTTCCCTTCAGCGAGAGATAGAGCGGGGACTCAGCCCACAGGTTCAGCAGCGGGTTCTTCTTCAGCGCGCCCGATAGCACAGACTCCTCAGACTACAGCAGGCAGAGTCAGAGGTAGAGGGGGAGCATCCAATTCAGGTGTTGTTCAGCCCCGTGTGTATGCTTTAGCTGGGCGACAAGATCTTGAGTCTTCCCCAGATGTTGTCACAGGTACCTTGACTATATTTTCCCGTGACGTATATGCTCTGATTGATCCGGGTTCTACCTTCTCATATATTACTCCGTATATCGCTGATTGTGTTGGGGTGAGACCCGAGCTGATTAAACCTTTTGAGGTATTCACTCCGGTTGATGATCCTGTAATAGAGAGGCAAGTATATAAGAACTGTGTAGTCATTATATGTGATCGTCAGACAAGGGCTGATTTGATTGAACTTGAGATGATAGATTTTGACGTAATTATGGGTATGGACTGGTTGGCATCATGCTATGCTAATGTTTGTTGCCGGACAAAGGTAGTTCGCTTCCAATTTCCGGGAGAGCCCATACTCGAGTGGAAGGGTAATACAGTTTCCCCAAAGGGTAGGTTTATTTCCTACCTTAAGGCGAGAAAGATGATAGCCAAGGGTTATATTTGTCATCTAGTTCGGGTTCATGACACGGAAGCGGAAGTGCCAACTTTCCAGTCTATCCCGGTAGTGAATGAATTCCCAGATGTGTTTCCCGATGAGTTACCAGGCCTTCCTCCAGAAAGGGAAATCGACTTTGCCATTGATGTATTACCAAACACCGAGCCTATTTCTATTCCTCCATATCGAATGGCTCCAGCAGAACTGAAAGAGCTAAAAGCACAGCTAAAAGATTTACTTGAGAAGGGGTTTACAAGACCTAGTTCCTCGCCATGGGGAGCACCAGTCTTGTTCGTAAGGAAGAAAGATGGTTTGTTACGAATGTGTATTGATTACAGACAGCTGAACAAAGTGACGGTGAAGAACAGATATCCCCTTCCTAGAATTGACGACTTGTTCGATCAATTGCAAGGTGCTAAATGGTTCTCCAAGATAGATCTGAGATCGGGTTATCATCAGGTGAGAATTAGGGAAGAAGATATTCCCAAGACTGCCTTCAGGACAAGATGTGGTCACTATGAGTTTCGAGTAATGTCGTTCGGGTTGACGAATGCCCCGGCAGTGTTCATGAATTTAATGAATAATGTGTTCAGGCCGTTCTTGGACCTCTTCGTGATAGTATTTATCGACGATATCCTAGTGTACTCTCGCACAGAGTCAGAACCTGCGGATCATCTAAGGATTGTTCTTGGCGTTCTTCGATATCGGGAATTGTATGAAAAGTTTTCGAAGTGCGAGTTTTGGCTAAACTCAGTGGCATTTCTAGGCCATGTTATTTTAGATGATGGTATCCGAGTCGATACTCAGAAAATAGAAGCTATGAAGACTTGGCCAAGACCTACGACGCCTACAGAAGTTCGTAGTTTCCTTGGGTTAGCAGGATACTATAGAAGATTTATAGAGGGCTTCTCATCTATTTCAGCCCCATTGACAAAGTTAACCCAGAAGTCAGCTAAATTCCAATGGAGTGATGCCTGTGAGCGTAGCTTCCAAGAGCTGAAAAACAGGTTGACCTCAGCGCCAGTGCTAACACTTCCGGAAGGATCAGATGGCTATGTAGTATATTGTGATGCCTCCGGAGTGGGATTAAGATGTGTATTGATGCAGAATGGGAAGGTTATTACATATGCTTCGAGACAGTTGCGAAAACATGAACAGAATTATCCCACTCATGATCTCGAGCTAGCTGCGGTCATTCATGCATTGAAAATGTGGAGACACTACTTATATGGTGTGCACGTGGACATCTATACGGATCACAAAAGCCTTCAATATATTTTCAAACAGAAGGAGTTGAACCTGCGGCAAAGGCGATGGTTAGAATTACTGAAGGATTACGATGCGAACATCCTATATCATCCAGGAAAGGCGAATGTAGTAGCAGATGCACTTAGCCGCCGATCGATGGGTAGTTTATGCGGAGTTCCTTCAAAAAAGCGAGAAATGGTTCGTGAGGTCCATCGGTTAGCAAGTCTCGGCGTACGGCCAATTGATTCAGGAGATGCAGGTATTAGCGTCAATGACCCCACAGTTTCATCACTGAATCTAGAAGTGAAGGAACGGCAATATGAAGATCTTCAGTTAAGCCACTATCGAGATCTATCCCATGGAAAGGAAAAGTCTCCACTCGAAGTTTCGATAGAAGGGGTTCTTAGATATCGAGACAGGTTATGTGTACCGAATGTAGCAAACTTGCGCCAACGGATTTTAGAGGAAGCACATTATTCCCGGTATTTTATTCATCCAGGTGCAACCAAGATGTACCACGATCTCAAATTGATATATTGGTGGGATGGCATGAAGCGAGACATAGCAGAATTTGTAGCACAGTGCCCAAATTGCCAGCAAGTGAAGGCCGAGCATCAAAAACCAGGAGGCTTATTGCAAGAAATAGAAATTCCTATGTGGAAATGGGAAGAAATTAACATGGACATTGTGGTAGGATTACCCCGTACGCGAGGGAAGTATGATTCTATATGGGTGATCGTGGATAGACTCACGAAAGCAGCTCATTTTCTCCCCGTTAGAACCACATATTCAGCGGAAGATTATGCTAAATTGTATCTCAAGGAGATTGTACGACTTCACGGTATTCCTTTGGCCATTATCACAGACAGAGGGGCACAGTTCACAGCCAAGTTCTGGAAGTCCTTTCAAGAAGGTCTAGGTACTCAAGTGAAGCTCAGCACGGCGTTCCATCCGCAGACCGACGGACAAGCCGAGTGTACTATTCAGACCTTGGAAGATATGCTACGAGCGTGTGTGCTGGACTTTGGTGGCAGTTGGGATGACCATTTGCCTCTTATTGAATTTGCCTATAATAACAGCTATCATTCCAATATTCAAATGGCTCCATACGAGGCCTTATATGGAAGGAAATGTAGATCTCCTATTGGATGGTTTGAAACCGGAGAAGTCCAATTGATAGGCCCCGACTTGATCCAGCAAGCAGTTGAGAAGGTTAAAGTGATTCGAGACCAACTATTAACAACTCAAAGTCGCCAAAAGTCTTATGCAGATAATCGCCGACGAGATTTGGAATTTCAGGTGGACGATTGGGTGTTCCTGAAGGTATCGCCGATGAAGGGAGTGATGAGATTTGGCAAGAAGGGAAAGCTAAGTCCCAGATATATCGGACCCTACCAAATCATTCGCAAGGTGGGTCGAGTAGCCTACGAATTGGACTTGCCTTCAGAGCTCGAATCCGTGCATCCAGTATTCCATGTTTCGATGCTCCGCAAGTGTATTGGAGACCCAACAAGAATAGTTCTGATTGATGATGTGCAAGTAATAGAGGAGCTAACATACGAGGAAATGCCCATTGACATTTTGGATAGACAAGTACAAAGGCTTCAGAATAAAGAGGTTGCTTCAGTCAAAGTTCTATGGCGGAACAATAATCGGGAAGAAATGACTTGGGAAGCAGAGGAGAAGATGAAATCTATGTACCCCCATTTGTTCCAATCCCCAGAAGAGATTCAAGATGAGACGTCGATGGTGTAAGGTATGTATGTTTTAGTTTTATGTTTTTGGTCGTGGGTGGCCATAAATGTGTTGATATTGTGATATAGCCCTATGAGGCGAAGATATTGTGGGTTGTTGTAATGGAAAGGTAGTATCTGTTATGTCCCGTGTTTTCGCATAATTGGAAATCGAGAAAAATAATTAGGACTTGTATGTTATAAGCAAATATTTTGATTCTAGTTAATATGACTATGTGGTTATGAAACCATTGGTGCTAAGACGTCGGGGGAGGCCGAGGGCAAATTTGGAATTTCGGAAATTAGTATCGGGAATTTGCAAAACGAGATTCCAATGAATTGGGCCAAGAAAAATGTAACAACAATTGAGGCCCAAGGTTAAGGGGTGGCCGGCCAAAGGCCTTGGCCCATGCCCCACTTAAATGGTCATGTGAAATACATGTGACCATATTAGTCAAACTTGTATATATTTAAGTATACCCATAGAAAACTCTAGGGAAAAATCAAAACACTCAACTTTGAGCTAATAGCCCTCTCGGCCGAACCCATTTGGAAAGAAAGAAAAAAAAATCTAGCTTTTGTTTGTGGCTCAAAAATCTTGTTCTTCCCATATTTGTAGTGTACTCAAGACGCTCTTCAACGGGATACAATTAGTTTGGCGAAAGGAGCACGTTTGCGACAAGTCGGATTTTCAAGAAAAGGTAAGAGTTTTGCCCCTTAAAGGTTATGGAATTTGTGTGAATATGATAAGGATTGAGAATAGACGAGAACTTCGTAGTTTTGGGTGTGTATGAAACCGTGGGTGTGTGTGTGAATATGGTGTTGTGGCCGTGAGTATGTAGGTTTGGAAGGGAAGACGAATTGAATTCTATTTAGTTGGTTAGTTGCGTCGTTGTGACATTTATAATGTAAATGAATGTTTAACGAATCGAATTGGCATTGGAAAATGGTTGCGGATTATTATAGGAAAGTATATGACTTCGGTATATTTGTGTATATCCTTGTATAATTATGATATTAAGACTTCAAATGTGACTTATGGTTGTTGATAATGAATTTGAAATAAAACAATGCGAGTTAGTAAGTTCGTCGTAGTTGTTGACGTTTGGGATGCAATATGGAAAGTAGCGAATTGTTTGAACTTATGTATATTGCTTGGAATATTATTGGGACGTGTTTGAATAATCTTGAATGAGTAAATGAATACAATAATGTGGACATTAGTTTGGTATTGTGAAGTTTGAATGAAAGTTTTCAACTTATATAGAAAGGAAGAATATTGAAGTTAGAGTGCTTTAGTTATGGTTTATGAGGTTTATGATGTTTGGGTTGTTGTGTTGATGTATATTGAGCTGAGCTAAGTCTCGGGGGTGTTAGATATATAGGGGAAATGCTGCCGAAATTTCGGTAGACAAAAATGAAGTTAAGGAAATTCTTAAGCCTTAGAATCTCTAATTGGTAACTTTGACCATTTGCAGATTTTGGACGAAACGGGACTTGAGTTTGGGGTGAGCATAAGACGTTTATAAGGTATGTAAAGCTCCCCACTTCTTCTTTTGGCATGTCTTAGTATGTTAGGTTGATATCGGAACCCCGGGAGCAATTCTGCTCCTCGAAATCCGATCTATAAAATGGCTACTATTCATTCAATTCAACTGAAGCCTAATGACCCTATTTTGGCTAGAAAGCAAGTAAGCGTCCGAAACTTATGCAAATGCAATCGGGTTACTTCGAAATCTTTATGTATGATCCCATAGACACTAAATGTTCGTAATTTATGATCGCCACCTCGACTTGACCAGAGGTGGGCCCGCTAACCCTGAGATGCCTTATTCGTTCTATTAGGCTCTCTTTTTGGATAAGTTTCGATAAAGAATCTTTGATTTTGAAATTGTCCTCTATGAAATAATGTTTTGATTACTATGATATACTAAGCTATGTTGTGAGCCATACGTACCACTTTGGAAACATTTTTGTGAAATAAACTTCCGTACTAACTAATTATCCGGCTACTTTGGTTAATGAAATGACTTATGAAGTACTCAAGTTTTGAAAGGCTATTTTGATATACAATTGCATTGTTTGCTCACGACTCCGTTCGTGCCTTATTATGACTTCGTTCACCGGTTCCCGGGCCGGATATGATTCGTGCGCTCTATGATAAATTCAGCCGTATGCTGTGTTACGGTTCCTGAGACCTCGCCATAGGGCCGGGTTCCGTTTGGAGTTATGCTGTGATATGGCTGGTGATATGATATGCTGATATGTGTGTGCTCAGGGATGTACGGAGATTTGAACCTTCTGGTGTTATGCTGTGTGTGGCACCAGCGTCGGAGTGGTGACCACGTTCCTGAGCTTTGCATGATTTTGTTTGCATTATGCATATATGATTTTGATAAACATTTTGATATACTGTTCGGCATTTCTCTCTCTTGTATTCTGTTCGCTTTCAGTTGTGGCCTATATTTCTGTACTCCATGCTTTACATACTCAGTACATCTTTCGTACTGACCCCCTTTCTTCGGGGGCTGCGTTTCATGCCCGCAGGTACAGACGTCGGTGATCCACCACTGTAGGCTCCACTTCTGCTATTTCGGAGTACTCCCTTTGATTCGGAGTCCACTTTTGGTACATATATCTTTTGCCATGTATATATATTTCTGTATATCTGACTATTTGGGTACGGCAGGGCCCTGTCCCGTCATATGATTCTGTCGGTCAGTTTAGAGGTCTGTGGACATGTCTGTGGGTTATGGTCTTTCTGAATGGTTATGTGTATATGTTGTTTGGGCGATCCCATACGCCGAGGCGGCCGGTCCACATATGTTTGTACATTGCTTTGTTAGCCCTGTGTGGCCTTTGTTGGTGTTTGCTGTGTACAGGGTTATTCTGGTTAGTCCGAAAAACAAAGGAAACTCTGCCGAAATTTTTCTGGAAATTATCTAAATTTGGAATATAGCCTTGACGGCTCCTGCTATATAGTTGAATGCATTTGATAGATGGGTTTGGGTGCCCAGATCGGGAACTAGTCACGGCCTACGGGGTTGGGTCGTGACAGTATCCAAATTACAAAGGAAACTCTGGCAAAAAATTTCCAGAATCCCCGAGTGTCGAACATTCGAGGACGAATGTTCCAAAAGGAGGGAAGAATGTTACACCTCGGAAATTTCTCCGTACTTGTATGATGAGTGGAATGATGAAAAGTTGAGTGAATGATGTTTTATTAAGTCGGGAATGGCTAATTAAGAATTTTTAGAAAATAAGAAAGTCGCGGAAAATTTTCTGTCCAGTGGTCGTATATGGCACTATACGGCCCGTAAAGTGATTTACCGTATAGTGCAATCGTCCTCCAGCTTGTCAAAAATCCCAACTTTCTGTAAATGTTGAATATGGTTTAAAACGACCCAGTTTACGGCCCGTAAACCAGGTCGTAAACTACCATGTCCATCAGCCAAAACTTTCTGCCTTTGAAATGGTTGAATACGACCACAGTGGACGGACCGTAAATCAAAATACGGTCCGTATATGGTGGTTTACGACCACTGTTCATCCCGACAAGAATTCATTAAAGATTAGATTTGTGATTTTTAAAGGGGACTTAAGCCTCATTTCAACTCATTATTCATTCAACCAACTCAAGAAACTTCTAGACCTCTCCACATACTTCATCTATAGAAATCCCAAAGAATCAAAAGAACATCAAGACCAACAACACCAAATTCATAAAAATAAGTGTTAGAACACATCAAAGGATCTTCTAAGTCAAGAAATTCTCAAGAAGGTGGAACTAGGGTTTTGGCTAATTGAAGTGTTTCACCTTAAGGATTGTTCAACCATCATCCAAGGTAAGTTTCATGATTATTCCATGTTGTTTGAAGTATTGTAAAGCTTAGACACTTGAAATGTAGAAGAACATAGAAATGAGTCATTATTGAGTGAATAGTGACATAAATGAATGATAGTGGAATTGAACTATGAATGCTGAAGTGTTGAGAGTACAATTACATTATAAACGATGTTTATATCATGAATCAAGCATTAAATGCATGAAAATTCAAAGACGAGTCATAAGGCTAAATATGGTGGAAATTGGAGGAAAATGGTGGATTTTGCTAAATGTACGTAAATGACGATTGTCGATTGTGATACTATGAGTAATATTATGAATGTTGGGAGTTGATATAAAACATGAGAAAAGTAGTATGAACAAAGGAGACGCTGCCCAACTTCTCCTAGAATTTGCGACGCGTTCTTATAGTTAGTTTACTAATGTCGATACGCATTCTCTTATGAATGTAACGACGTGATATCGACGGAGAACAAGTGAGCGATATCTTAGCTAAATGACCAAGGTATGTGAGGCTAGTCCTTCTTTCTAATGGCATGAATCTTTTAACTTGAATCCCTATTCGTTTTATGAGTCCTTACATTCTAAGAAGTTAAAAGCTCATACTTATGGATGTCTATATGAGATAAGTTATACCATATGATGACACTAGAATGATGATGATGTTATTCCGTGCCTACACTCACCTTATGTACTAGTCCTTTCAAGGTGAGGCAAAATGTCCATGATGGTTCCATAATGTAATCGGGGGATCACGACCTTACGTCACCCCGATAGAGTAAAGTTGATCATGAGTCATATATACACATATCATGATAAGATGAGTATTTTATGATGAGCATATTATTATGAGTATTTACATTAAGCATGTCATAGTTGCATTCACACCGGTCCTAGTTGGCCGGGCAGACACCGCTTCGGCGGGCGGCGATACGGATACACCACGACCTACGGGCGTGGGCAGACACCACTAGTGGGCGGCATGAGATGGTACCCCGGACGCGGGCTAATATTATTGATTATCACACCGTTCTGACATGGACGGGCAGCTTGCATCTGATGCATACATGTCATGATGATGAGTATGAGTAAGATAGCATTCATTACTTCATTTATGATTATCAGTCAGATCCATATGTCTCATGTTGATGTTATCCTCATATTATTGATGTTTCCTTTCATTATGTATGCCTCTCATACTCGGTACAATATTCGTACTGACGTCCTTTCTTCGGACGCTGTGTTCATGCCCACAGGTAGACAGGGAGGAGAGCTTGGCCCAGGTCCTCAGTAGTTGTCAGCTGATTGATAGCACTCCATCGTTCGGAGGTGATTATGGCTATTCTTTTGATGTACATTCATATATGCATATTTTGGGCATGACGGAGTCTTGTTCCGTCTATGTATTCATTATGTTAGTAGAGGCTCGTAGATACGCAGTGTGGGTTAGATGATCTCACAAGATGTTTTCATACGTATGTATATTATTTTGATGGCCAGGAGGCAAATGTAAATAAAGTATTTATGTTTCGATTAAATATGAGTTTCCTACAATTGGTATGTAAAATTGACAAAGGAGTATTAAATGAGCAAGATAAGTAGTAGAGTGAGCGGTGCTTGGTAACTAGCTCCGGGTACCCGTCGCGGCCCCTAGCTGGGTCGTGACAGTGATCGCCGGAATACAACCGATTTGATTGAACTGGAAATGCTGGATTTTGATGTGATAATGGGCATGGATTGGTTGGCCTCGTGCTATTCTAATGTGGACTGCAGAACGAATATAGTTCGATTCCAATTTCTGGGCGAACCAATGCTTGAATGGATTAACACAGCATCTCTAAGGGGTAGGTTTATTTCCTACCTCAAGGCAAGAAAGATGATTCCAAAAGCCTATATTTATCATCTAGTCCAGGTTCATGTTACTGAGGTACAGCCCCTGACTTTTCAATCCGTCCGAGTAGTAAACGAGTTTCCGGATGTATTTCTAAGTGAACTTCCAGGACTCCCCCCGGAACGGGAAATTGATTTTACTATCGATGTGTTGCTGGATACCGAACCTATATCTATTCCTCCGTACCGAATGGCTCCTGCAGAACTGAAAAAGCTAAAGGCATAATTGAAGGATTTGCTTGAGAAGGGATTTATTAGACCCAGTTCATTGCCATGGGGAGCCCCTGTCTTGTTCGTAAGAAAGAAGGATGGATCTCTACGAATGTTTATTGATTATAGGTAGTTGAACAAGGTGACGATCAGGAATAAATATCCACTTCCAATAATCGACGATTTGTTTGATCAATTGCAAGCACTACAAAAAAAAACAGTGTTTAGCGACGGACGCATTCCGTCGCTAATCAGCATATATCTGTTGCGACGGATTAGCGACGGAATGTCTTCTGTTACGATTTTGCGCGTTGCTACCCTATTAGCAACAGAAAAATGAAATCCATAGCAAACTTAGCGACAGAGTAGCGACGTATGAGATCTGTTCCACATTATAGCAACGGAATATTTTGTTGCTATTGTTATGAATTCCGTGACTAATTTCATATTTCATTTCGTTGTTTTAGTAAATTAGCGACGAAAACCATTGTCGCTAATCCGTCGCAAAATATTTGAATTATTTATGCCCTGCATTTAGCGACAATATAATGTTTGTCGCAGTCTGTAGCCTACTGTTTTCCCTCTAGCAACGACCAAAATCCGTCGCAAATCTGTCACAAATATTTTTCTTCCGATTTTTTATTTTTTAAATTTTTAAATACACCTGTTGTAACATACTAAATACAAATTAATAAATACCCTTAAAAATAACTGACATTCACATAAAATAATATTTATAAAAAAGATTCAAAATAGATAGCGGAATCCTAATCGTTAAGTCCAAAACACCGACAACGCCAAGCTATCAACTACCAAAAGAACCCACACATCCATCAAGTATTGTTAGTGCATAATTTTGTTCTTTCCAACAAAAAAGCAGATAACATAAAAAACTAATGCATGGGTGAAGGACTATGATCATTATCAGAAACTAAAGGATCAACATCATCAATGTTAGCAGCAGTAGGAGGAGGCACTATGGGTATCACAATTGATGGTTTGTCGATAGGAGTATTTGGATGATGTGATGGTGAAGAAATCACTCTGCGTGCCTCCTCAATAAATAAAGGAAGCAAGCGATCAGTCAGTGTAGGAATCAATCGCATCACTAACTCCTCCATATTTTCTATCGGTGCTGATTGAGAAGTTGAAGGTGGTGCTGATACTGAAGCATTAAAGCCAGAATTGACGCAAAGATTCGGCCCATAATAACTTTGTGCTTGAGATCCAAGACCATATATTCTTCTCTTCCTTGTTCCCCCAGTAGCTTCGTAATATTCTTCACATTGATCAATATCAGACTAAGACTGTGATTTTTCCCGTAATGATATATTACCTATAATAAGTAGTGAAATTAAAACATCAAGAATAATAACCATTCAATTTTACCAAATAAAAAGAGAAATGAATTCCAGAGATAAGGGAGCAGATATTTATCCATTTTTCGTTGGAATTGAAGTCTCATGATGACCAACAAAAAAGAGTTTTATACAACTTGGATATAAATGATCATATACACTGTCTCATAGTCAAGTAACAGAACATGAAAACAAAGACAATTAGAGTTCCTAAACAACAAATAGAAGGACAATTTCAGGCTATTTCCTACTGATTTAAGTCATTACTGATACTACTTCTCAATTCTTCCTGTCTAGTAGACTGTTTATATCAAGCAAAAGTAAATTGACCAACATCAATAGGATATGCAACTTCATAAATAAAAAGTAAAATTGATCTACCTAACAAAAAGCAAACTATGCATAAGCACATTCATAAGGGGACCAAGCAGATATCCTTATCAATAATTCAACATGCGAAACAATGCAAGAATAATGAGCCATTAAAGTAATCCTAACAACTTTGTATAAATAGGCATGCAACTTCAAAACTCATTCACTCACTATCCATTCTCACATGGACAAGCAATCTACGGTCAAGATATGCCTAATCCATTGCAGACTACTCTTTAACTTCTTTATACAATTCCATTAAAACACAATAAGGGAATTATTAAGTATCTGAAGGAGTTTACACATTCTAAAGGTAACAGTTCAGCTTTCGAAATTTACAGGATGTGTGTTGCTAGTACTGCTTATCAAATTTGGAAGGAAAGGAATGTCAGGGTGTTTCAACAAAGGCAGAGGAGTATTGAAGCTATGGTGAAGCAAATTGTGTAGGAAGTGCATAGGCGTGGTGCTACTAGACTGAGGTTAAAGCATAAATTAGATAGCATGAACTTTTATCCCTAGGTGATTTAGATAGGAGGTATAGACGATATGGAGCACAGGGGACTGTTGCTTGATGTCCTGTCCCAGTTTGCCTTTTGTTTTCCTTTTTCCTTGACCTGTACAAATGTTTAGTTGGTGAATAAAATGTTCCAGTTATTTTCCAAAAAAAAGTATCTGAAGGAGCATATTCAAATCTAACTTGCTGTTGTTTGTGCCAAGGGAGAAAAGTGGAAAATGTTTAGCCAGGATCTTGTTTAAGAAAGGAAGGAGATGTTACACATTGGTTTGCTAACAGTTTAGATTTGCAGGTTGTCTTTGTTTTCTGGTGTGGAGGTGGTGGTTTAAGGCTCTCATTGTTTTTCATGATGAGGGGAAAAATAGGAAATATGGTTTTTTATTAGGAAAAGGTTGTTGGGGTGGTACATAATGATGGATACAATCTTTTTCAATGTATGGTGTGGATCAGGGGCAAAATGGGAAATACTTGATATGGAAATATAGGAACCAGGTGTAATAGAGGAAGTGGACAAATTTGGTGGAATCTATTTTCCGGTGCTCAGGAGAGTAAGAATTGTTATCAGGATTTGGTTTAACTGTCTATGCAAGTAGATATGCAGAGTAGGAGTTGGTTGTTACTGTAGTGATAGTCTGTAATGGACATAACAAGGAGCCTGGATAAACTTCATCAAGTTTTTCTTGATATGGCTGTTCTAGTTGAGACTCAAAGTGAACAGATTGATGACATTGAGCATAATGTGGCCATTGCTGGAAGCTTCATCAGTGGTGGAACCAACAGTCTTTTCTATGCTAAGCAGCACTAGAAGAAGGGAAGGACATAGTTATGTTGGATGTGGTGGTGGTGTTGATCATTTTGATTGTCTGCTTAATTACTACTTTGATCTCTTGATAATATTTCCTACTGGACTTGGAAACACAATGTCAATTTGTTTTAGTTTCTGCCTTATGAGGCAACTGTTATTAGGATTCGGTTCTGTAGTTCCTCTCATTTGGCCTTTCTAAGCTCGAGGATATTTTCATTCTTAGAGATAGTTATAAATGTTTTGAATGCAATAATCATGATGCATGATTCATTTCATATTGAATCAAAAACTGGAACTAGCAGTTCTTTTAAAAAAAAATTGTACAGGACCTAGAATTGCTCATAATGTCATTAATGTGTATACAAGTTACTGGTATGTTTCTGGAATTTGGGATACCCCACATTATCTTCTTATTCTGGCTTAAGGACCCTGAAGATGTTCCATTTGGAGAAGTCATAACTTTATAGCAATGGTTCATTCGGTATTTGAAATTCACTAGCCAACTAACCTGAATTCAGGCCGCGTAAGGTCCACTAAAGAAAGAAGCACTTTTTACTATGATGGAGGAATGAGAAGTTCTAAGTTCTAACCAAGAAATTCAAAAAATGGAAGAATAGCACACTTGAAATTTGAAGTTGTGACCTAAAACAATTTGAGAACCACCTTTGCCACTACCACTACAATTAATGAACTTGGCATGTGCTTTGTTTTTGCTTATTTGTGTATTATAGTTTTTCAATAAAAGGAATCTAATTGAACTCCTTATGTCCACCTAGCGCTGCCCCTGCCTAACAAAGCATAACGCAAAAGATAACACTCATAATTTGTAAAAACTAATAACAGCTGAATTAGAGTCGATGTGTTGGTCCTGGATGGAGTTTAATCATTTAATAAGAAGGAAGATGAAGCTTTTGTTCATGAAACCACGTAGAACCAGTAGAGGAAGACAACAGAGAAGGATTGGACCAAGAGAGTACAACGATGAAGGGTTGAGTTAATGGTAAAACCAGAAAGAAGAACTTCACTGATTACATATTTATATATAGTCTTCGTAAATTATTAACTAAGCAACATATATAAATGTTAAACTACTACAACATACTAATTCTGGCACAACATTCAATCTTTTCCAGTTATCATCTCAACAATGCAAACACTTTGTTTTAGATAATGTGGGGTATCCCAAGATCAATATATTATATTACAAGAAACATTGTTGAATTCCAATATATTATATTACAAGGATCAATAAACAGACCTGAGGCTTGAACCGGTGGCGTACCTAAAGTTTGAACTTGGTTAATAGGATCTGGCTCACCTATGAAACTCGTACCACCTTGTTGAGGACTAACTGTGGTGGGAATGGGAATGGTAGGCATGTTTGCACGACTAGTAGAATCACACCTAAATGAGGACTTTCCTACACGACCTCCGCTACCTCGACCTCTGCCTCGAGCCATATCTACAAAAAAATGTGGTCATGAGGAAATTAAAGTAACCATCAGTAAAAAAGTAACCAGTAAAATGCAAGCAGGCTGCTAGTAAAGAGCTTTTTATACTACGCGTATTGCATAATTTAGCATTTGGTCCCCAAGTTGGTAATGAGTCTTTAGCATAGCAGGAAAACTTATGTAGTACAAGACAGCAACTATACGGGATAAGAAGGAATATATATTTTTTTCCTGCACAACAATCTAAATCTAATCAACCACATATTGTATCTTCATTTTTCTGCAACTACTTCCATCTTTTTTTCGGGTAATCCTTGCTCCATCTAAAATCAGCTGCATAAAAACCAAAGTTACATATAGTAAGATATTTTTTGGCCAATAGAACTATTCTATTTTCGTAGAATTATGTGAGGTTATTCTAATACTTGAAGCAGCAGAAATCTATGTGCAACTTGAAAAAAAAAAAAAACAGAGACCAAACTGAAGAAAAGGGAACAAAACTGAGATCAGGAAATTTTAGATGAAGTATATGTTATAGATCGTAGGCAGCACATCCATGCAGACAAATTGGTTGTTCTTACTGGGTTTGTTGGTTTCACCTCCTTTTACTGCAATTGTGTTCTTTTCTGAGTTTTCAGTATCGTGCCTGTAATATAATTTAGACAACCAGATGGAATACAGCCTAGGATTTGCACTTCTTATGCCAAAATTTGAATTTTACAATTACTATGAAGAACTAAATATTACCAAAACTGCTACTGCTGTAAGTTTTTCAACCACCAAAGGAAAAAAAATGTGGTGAAAATAGAAAATTCCAATTGTAACAAACCTACGAATAACTTATAGTGGGAATCAAACCCATGAAGCAATGTCAAACTAGTTGTACATGGTTTGTTTATAGTATCCGAGCAAATGATGGTTATCTCAAACTACACATATTAACAATGAGTGTAGATGTAAATTCAAAATAGATCATGAAAACCATGATGTTACAGAAAGTGAACAATTGTTTATATAAATTAGCTCTCTTGAGCTTGATTTTAGAGTTTGTTTCTGCCAAGGACCGACGCTTTTTATTTCAAACAACAACGTCATGCTATTTTTTCTTACCCTTAGAAATCTGTAGAATTTGAATAGTTTGTAGAAGCTTCACATGGACAATGATTTTTAAATGTACAAAGTTATACAAACATACAGAGAGAGTTACACTTCAAAGTATGTACTACTGTAATTCTAATGAACCAAAATAAAGAAAAATAACTGCTCATAATACAAGCTGTAAACTGATTCATGTATGATATCGACCAAACACTAATTGATTTCAACTAAAGAGCAAACAAAACTTTTAAACGTAGATCTGGAAAACTACCTTTTATCCTCAAAATTAGTACTAAAAGCGTAGGCAATCTCCTTGTCGTGGTGATCAGCAATCTTCAACAGAGCTTTCAAACGAACTGGAAAAAGAAAAGACATTCAACACCAACGAACTGCAGAAACTTGCGAAAGATTATAAGTACAAAGAAGAATAAGCGAATCGAAATTATAGCGGAAAAGGACCCAATAATTGTGCAGAAATTAGCAGTAATAGATTGCTCATCACCTCCGATGAAGAAGCTCAGAAATCAAACAACCAAACAAAGGTAGATGATCAGGAAACAGCAGAGCAGAAAACAAAAAGAGAGTTAAAGCACACAAATTACACACAAGGGGCCGGCAAGACAACAGCCAGCTACTTCCAAGCCTCTTCTATATATTAGTAATTACAAGAAACATTGTTGAATTCCAATAAAAGGGAAAATTATACATGGTATGACACACATGATCAATTAATAGTTTCTAAGGCTAGATTACATTTGTCATCACCAGTAACCTAGTACCACCATATCATAAAATTCAGCCCTCCATCCAAGACAATCAGAATTAAACGGAATTACTGAAACAACCAAATCTGATAAGGAATCAGCTTGAGGCACCCCCTGATAAAAGTATAAATGAATATGTAACAATTGAGATATCCAGATGACTTTAATTCATGTACGGTAGGTCTCACGACAAAAATGGTCAACCAGAAGACAGGGAAAGGAACTAGATATATAGACATGAGGAGAAGATTTATTTGAGAATGAAATATGAGAAGATTCTAAGGAATCCTCAGTTAAATTCTCAGTGCTTGTCAACAGAGGACTAGTAGGCTTCTTCCCTCAGAAAGGGCCTCAGACCTTACCCTAACTCTCCATTACTTTTTATTCTAGCTATGGAGGGCCTCACCAAGATGCTGGAAGCAGTCACTTAATTGCTAGTTTTTAGTTCATCAAGATAGAATTTGGAATTTTTGTGAAATATTAGGAATTGGCTACTAGTGTGGTAGAACTAATGAAACTACATATGCTGTTTGGTTTTACTACATTCAGTAATTGGTATCAAGTTTTTTCCAGGATCTCAAATTGCAGCACCTGGAAATATGCAGCATGGCATGAAGTTCACATTGCAGAATTTTAGAAAATGCAGAATACATGACAACACAAGCAGTAGTTTTCATCAAATTCAATTTTGGCCATACTTGCTCATCAGTTGTAGAAAAAATGTAGCAGTTCTTTGTCATCAACAACTGCTTTTTATCATTTTATACAAATCAATAGTCAAGTTATTGTACAGAGAGAGAGAGAGAGGAGATGAATACACTTAAGTGAGAAGAACTTCAATAGCAGGCAACAATACCTCAAAAACAACAGCTAAAATGCAGAACCTTCAATGAGTAGCACGTCAATGAATTCTGACCAGCTGTCCACTACGTATCTGTAATATAAACAACATCAGGAGGATTCTATCAAAGGTTGAACTAAAACTGTAATGGAATATAAAAGTCTAATAGAGGATTTAATGGTTTTAGTTACATGTTACTTTATCCCAAGCAAGTATTTTGGCTACGAACTTAAGCACGTAACCCCAAATAAGTAGCCAATAAATAAGAAGGCATATATCAAACAACATAGTCGCATAGTACACTACAAGATTCAGTAAGTAATGATGAAAGTGGTAAAATAGGTTAAAGAAAACAATAAAGAAAAACTGTGGTGCAAATCAAAACACTCAACCATCCATCAGAAATTTTTACACCCAAATCTTAAGCAAAATACAATAAAGATACAACAACACATGTTACTAAGCATTAGTCACTATCTGTTCCTTCTTCGAACTCTTCCTCATCCTCCGTAGTTTCCTCTGTTTCATACTCTTCTTCAGTTTCATACTCTTCTTCGGTAGATTCATCTTGGATTTCATGATGCTCTGGCAATAACCTATCATCGATGGGTTCATCTATTTCAATTGCATTCCCTTTTGGATCATATAAGAGTATATTTTCATCAATCGAAACATTCATATCTATCTCGTGGACTTCAACTTCTTCAACTTGGAATGGAACATTCAAATCTGGAGCTGTCACCATTACTTTCTCATGGGGTAATTCAACAACATTCCGAGGTTTGACCTTCAACACAGCTGTCCAATCATCCTTATCCTTTTTCTTGCTAGGATACGACACATAACACACTTGAGTTGCTTGCATCGCAAGAATAAAAGGTTCATATTTTTTATATCGGCGACGATGATTAACATCAACCAATTTGTACTGATTATGCTTTTTAACACCAACATCCATAGTTGGATCAAACCATTCACAGTTGAATAACACAGTTTTCTTTAAAGGATCTTCATGAAATTCCACTTGTATAATCTCTTTTATCCATCCATAGTAATCACCAAAATTTGGATCCGAGATACAAACTCCACTGTTCATTGTTGATCTTGCGCTACCATGACTGTCTGTGTGAAATTTGTATCCATTAGTAAAATGCACAGAATGACATGTAGCGCCTATTAGTGGTCCACGAGCAAGACTACACAAGAATTTATTCTCAATATGGTTGCAGCGGACCTATTTGGAAAAATGTAAGACTTAGTTAAATTTTGAGAATTTAATAACATCTTGTATAAAAATTAATGATTTTTGAAACTTACATATTCCTTGAACCATATAGAGAAATATGCTTCAAGGCTCTCATCTATTTGACCGTGAGATAGATTCGAGAATTCTCCTTGTAGACGTTGCACGTACAAACATCATTGCAACAAAATAAGTTCAATAGAAAGTCATGATATATATGGATATATTTATAATAATAAGAGAGTTTAACATTCAAATGCTACCTCACAAATGGTTCAACCTCTTTACAATTTAGTAAAATGTAAGTTTGGACAGCCTTGATTTCTTCAAGGGATAAATTCCTCTTTTTTGCTTCTCCCCATAGTCGGCCGGGATGGGTGAATATTGATAAATTTCCTTCAACATCTTCTACAGCACCACCATCATCATTACGGTCCACATCGTGATTACGTGTCATGACATAAGGTTCAAAACAATGAGAAAACAAATGTGTTGACTCCTTCATCAAGTATGCTTCACAAATGGAACCCTCAATACTAGCTTTATTCCCAATCATTCTTTTAAGAGTTTCGAGGTACCTAAATACATAAATGGATGGACCGTTATTGTTACACCTCGAAAATTTCCCCGTGAACGTACAATGAATAGACTAACGAAGAATACGAGTATACGACATTTTAATCAGAAGGGAATGACGTTTGACGACCCTAAGTAAGATTTCAAAGGCAATGGGAATAAGAGATAGGTTATTCTCCACAATAACTAATTATAGGTTTTGAAGACATGAAAGTTGCAGATTTGCACTTTGGCCCGGTCGATCGTAAAATGAAATACGGACCGTAAAGTGGTATACGGCCCGTAAACCACCATGTCGTATTTCAACTTACAAAACTTCAACTTTCTGCTAAATGGTTAAATACGACTTGGAATACGGACCGTAAATTGAAATACGGCCCGTAAACTGCGATCGTAAATCACCATGACCCTCAACATACCTTTCTGGTTCTATTATGCTTTAATACGTCCACAGAATACGGACCGTAAACTGGGTTTACGACCACTGTACACTTCAACTACTATTCATTCTGGATTAGATTTTAAGTCATTAAAAGGAGACCCAAGCTCATTAAATTCATTTCATTTCCACAATGCTTCTCTCTAGAAACCTCTAGAATATTCTCCACTCTTCATCTACAAGAAAACAAAGGAAATCAAAGATCAATATCAAGAATCCAAGTGTATCAAGTGTATGAAACTCATCAAGGTTCATCCAAGTTAAGAAATTTCAAGAGAAGCAAACTAGGGTTTTGATGCAAGAAGAGTAATGCTACTCAAGGCTTGTTCCTACAACATCTAAGGTAAGTTTTATGGCATTTACATGTTATTTAGGGTATAGAAGAGTTGAAACACTTAGATTATAGAAGGATGTAAGAAATGGGTCATGCAAGTGTGAATAGTAGCATTGTTGAGTAAAGGTTTGAATTGAGCCATGATCATTGATAATTTGTGATAATAAAAATGTTACGAATGACATTTAGAACATGAAATAAGTATTATATATGAGAAAACGCGATAGTGAGCCATAACCATAAATGTGGAGAAATTGAAGAGAAATGGTGGATTGTGGCCAATGTATATAAATGATGATTGTTGATTGCAATATTGTGAATGTTGTTTTGAGAGTTTGGGAGTTGATATAGAATATGGGAAAATTAGTAGAAATAAAAGAAATGCTGCCCAATTTTCCCTAGAAATAGTAGCATGTTCTTATAGCCGATTAACTAATGTTAATGCGACTTCTCTTGAAGGTAGAAACGTGGGCGTTAAAGGACAACAAGCAAGCGACATATTAGTAAATGACAAAGGTATGTAAGGCTAGTCCTTTCTTTCCCAGGGCATGAATCTTATGATATGATATCCCCTCCTTTTTCATGATTTTCCTACGTACCAAAAACTGTGAGTCTGCAATTATGAAGAGCTTCACAAGATAAAGGAAAGAGATATGCTACGAGCATGACGAAACCGACGATGGATATAAGTATATAAGTTCTAAAGTTAGGATACGACATTCTTACGGAACTAATGATCCTTATGTAACTTCTATGATATTATGTTCCCTACCTCTCCATGGCCTTCCTACCTTCCGGAAAACTAAGAGTTTATGATCAGGAATAGCCACGTAAGATAAAGATAAGAGGCATGCTATGAACACGATAATGAAGATGATAAACTTGAGTCTAAAGATCTTAGAGTTCATGGTATAATGTTTCTACAAAGCTAACAACATTAACTATGATCTATTGGTGTTGCTTGTTGTATACACTCACCTTATATACTAATTCCTTCAAGGTAAGACAGACTACCTATGAATGCTCTATAATTTAATCGAGGTTCTCGACCTTACGTCACCCCAACATGGTTATAGATCGTCCATAAGCCTTAATGCATGTCCTATGACCAATGTTCCAAGAAACTACGAGTCTACGTTCATAAAGGATTTCATATGAGATAAAGGTAAGAGATATGCTATAGAAATGAATATGGAAATTATAAGATTAAGCCCAAAGATTATAAAGACTATCATACGATACTCATACGAAATTCACGCTACGAATATGATATGGTTTTTCATAGATTGTCTTTAAATTTAAATGTATGCCTTAATGAAAGGTTACGATACGCTTATAAGATGAATATGATGACAATGACGATGATGAGATATACTGATTCTTGTTATGATGTATGTGATATGGTCGAGCCACTACGTGGCCGAATACGGAAGATATGTTTGTGATACTGTCGAGCCACTACGTGGCCGAATACGGATATTGTCGAGCCCTACGTGGCCAAATACGGATAATGTTTTATGTGTATGAGCAGATACGGTAGTCCGACTATGAATTATACGAAATAATGATGTATAGGCTGTGATGATTCATGTACGACGATTATGTATATATGATATGTGTATGAAATGTATTCATCCCTAAAGGTCGCGCAGGTTTTTCCTTCACCTTATGACTTATGATTTCTCTATCATGTTTATCTCATTCATGCCTTACATACTCAGTACAATATTCGTACTGACGTCCGTTTTCTTTGGACACTGTGCTCATGCCCACAGGGAGACAAGGAGGAGAGCTTGATCCTGATTCGTAAAAGCTAGTAGTTGATTCAGAGCACTCCATTGTTCGGAGGTACTTATGATGATTCTTTTGTGTATATTCGTGTATATGTATTTTGGGG
Source organism: Lycium barbarum (assembly GCF_019175385.1). Classification (NCBI taxonomy): domain Eukaryota; kingdom Viridiplantae; phylum Streptophyta; class Magnoliopsida; order Solanales; family Solanaceae; genus Lycium; species Lycium barbarum. Next base: position 59,585,030 of record NC_083342.1, on the reverse strand, counting down.
CACGACGGGGTCTTGTCCCGTCCTTATGTTTAGCACTCCAGTAGAGGCTCGTAGATACGCAGTGTGGGTTAGATGGTCTCACGAGAGGTTATTATGTATATATATTATTTTGATGGCCGAGAGGCATATGTATATATATAAAACTATTTACGTTTCCATATGAAATATGATTTTCCTACAATTTGAGTATAAATGTGATAAAAGAGCTAAACGAACATGACGAGAGATAGAACGAGCGGTGCTCAGTGGTTAGCCCCGGGTACCCGTCGCGGCCTCTAGTCGGGTCGTGATAGAAGTGGTATCAGAGCAGTTCATTCCTAGGAAGTGTCTACGAGCCGTGTCTAGTAGAGTCTTGTTTATGGTGTGTTGCGCGCCACATCAATAAACAAGAGTCTACAGGGCATTTAGGAAAAATGACCATCTTTCTTTTCATGAGATCGTGTCATAGAGCCGTGTATAAGATTTTATCCTCCTTGATAGTGTGTTGTGATTTCAGAAATGCCGCCAAAGGGAAAAGCTACAGCCACCCAGAAGGGCAAGACTATGACAAAAAGGCGGGTAGAAAGAGACCCTCCGATGAATATAGAAGAGGGAGAATCACATAATGAAGCCTTATCTAATACTTCCTCTACCCCGCCCAACGTAGAAGAACAAGGAGGAGCTTCGTCTCCAATTCCTCCACCGAGTGCTTCGGGTCAACAAGTGACCGAGGCCATTCATTTATTGACACAATTGGTTGTCGCACAGGCACAGCGGCAAAATGTGGGTTCAAGTGATCGGGAAGCTAGTACCAGAGCCCGTGATTTTATAAGTCTAAATCCTCCGGAGTTTTTCGGGTCAAAGCCGGATGAAGACCCACAAGGTTTTATTGATGAGATGCTAAGAACATTGAGGATTGTCCATGCCTCTGAGACTGAATCTGTGGAGTTGGCGTCTTATAGACTCCGAGATGTGGCGGTATTATGGTATAATAACTGGGTATTATCAAGAGGAGAGAATGCGCCCCCTTCGGTTTGGCAAGAATTTATAGATGCCTTCATCCGCCACTACTTACCACCCGAGGTCCGCCAAGCTAGAGCGGATAGGTTCTTAAATTTGAAGCAAGGGAATATGAGTGCCCGGGAGTATAGCCTTCAATTCAATTCGTTGGCTAGATATGCCCCGACTATGGAGGCCGATATGGGAGATAGAGTGCATAGGTTTGTGAGTGGCCTAGGGCCACATTTATTCAAAGATTACTTAACGGCTTCATTGCAAGACGGGATGGATATTTCCCGCATTCAAGCCCATGCTCAAAATCTAGAAGAGCAATGACATCTGCAAAGGGGCGGGCGTGATACGGATCAGGGGCCAAGTAAGAGGGCCAGATCCGTAGGTGCTGATAGCGACCATAGAAGGGGATCGAGGCAGACATATTCCAGACACTCAGGTCAGTCGGTGACTAGTATACCTCCACGAGTTGCAGGCCAGGGGTCCGACTCCTCTAGTCATCCCAGACCGGAGCAGAGTTTCACAGAGTCGGGCTCTCGGTATAGGAGTGATTCAGGCCAGAGGAGATCATCTATACCACAATGTACCCAGTACGGTAAGCTACATTGGGGACCATGCCGATTGGGTTCGGATGTTTGTTATGTTTGAGGCCAGACAAGTCATATTATGAGAGAGTGCCCGTTTCGAGCCGGTAGACATGCGGTTCAGCCCGCAGGATCAGCGGTTGGTTCTTCTTCGGTGTGCCCGGGAGGTCAGACTTCCCCGGTTATGGCAGGTCGAGGTACAGGCAGAGGGGGAGCATCTACTTCAGGTGCCACCCAGCCCCGTATATATGCTTTAGCTGAGCGACAGGATCCAGAGTCATTTCCTGATGCCGTCACAGGTATATCGGCACCTTTGATAATGTGTGAAAGGAGAAATAAATATTTATCATATTAAACAAGTATGAATTAAAAGTTTTTATGCTATGTAGCGACGGTAATCGGTAAAGTACGATATGTGGTGTTAACAGTTTTTATATATATATCCTTGAGGATAGTATTGATCTACCACATGTAATCTATATGAAATACCGAGAGGCATATGTATATATATATAAAACTATTTACGTTTCCATATGAAACATGATTTTCCTACAATTTGAGTATAAATGTGATAAAAGAGCTAAATGAGCATGACGAGAGATAGAATGAGCGGTGCTCGGTGGTTAGCCCCGGGTACCCGTCGTGTCCCCTAGTTGGGTCGTGACAGTTATATTAGAAAAGTTATGTTTAGCATACTTGTCACAATTTGAATATAAAGTTTCAAATTTACCTTTCAAAAGGATACATCCATCGATATTGTACAGGTCCAGCAATCTTTGCTTCATATGGTCGGCGCACAGGCAGATGTTCCATTGAGTCAAAGAACCCAGGGGGAAATATACGTTCTAACTTACACAAGATTTGCGGGATGTCTGCCTTTAATCTTTCCATGTCATCCACTCGTAGAGTGGTCGAAGTAAAATCTTTAAAAAATAAGCTCAATTCTGTACGTGTTTGCCACACATTACTGGGAAGCAGTTCACGAAAAGCAATAGGCATTAGTCGTTGCATGAACACATGGCAATCATGACTTTTCATGCCAAATAATCTTTTTGCGTTTGTGTCTGGACATCTAAATTCAAAACATATCCATCTGGAAACTTCAAACCCTTCACCCAATTGAACAAGATAGCTTTTTCTTCCTTATCTATTGTATATATAGCTTTTGGATATTTTCCACTAGTGTCCTTTGCCAACTGTGGTCGATCGCAATAATTTACCATATCTTGACGTGATTGTAGATTGTCTTTGGTTTTGTTATCAATATTAAGAACAGTATTAAATACATTATCAAAGACATTGTTTTCAATATGCATGACGTCAAGATTATGTCGAATCATGTTAGAACTCCAATAAGGCAAATCCCAAAATATGCTTCGTTTTTTCCACCCACAAGACTTACATATTCTCTTATTAACTTCCTGTGCATCTAACTCTGTTACTTTCCTTCTCCCCAAATCACAAATTTGGTTCAAAATTTCCTCTCCTGTTCTATAGAGTGGTGATAGTCTTTTGACAGTCTTACCTTTGAGAAAGTTTTTACGATCTCTCCTAAAAGGATGATGTTGGTCAAGGAACTTTCTGTGACTATCAAACCAAGATGTTTTCCAGCCATGTTGTAATCTAAAGGATTGTGTTTCCTCCATTCAATAAGGACATGCTAACTTTCCTGCAGTACTCCATCCTAATAACATAGAATACGTTGGGAAGTCACTGATTGTCCACATCAAAGCTGCCCTCAGTTGAAAGTTTTGCTTTTTCGAGATGTCAAATGCTTCTACACCTGTCTCCCACAACAAGGTCAATTCCTTTATTAGAGGTTGCAGATAAACATCAATTTTATGTTTGGGATTGTTTGGCCCAGGAACAATGACAGTTAGGAACATATATGCCTCTTTTATGCACATTCCTGGAGGCAAATTGTATGGGGTGACAATCACTGGCCACGAAGAGTATTTCCTCCCAGATTGACTAAATGGTTGGAAACCATCAGTACATAACCTCAACCTTACATTCCTTAGTTCAGCAGCAAAAAAAGAATGAGTTTCATTGAAGTTCTTCCAAGCCTCAAAGTCTAATGGATGACGCATTACCCCATCCTCTTGTGTATGCTCATGGTTCCACCTCATGTTGGCAGCTGTAGCATGGGATGCATATAATCTTTCAATCTATGAATCAAAGGAAAATAATACATTTTCTTGTAAGGGACCAATTTCCTCTTACGAGAGACGACGCGACGCTTATACCTCTGGTTACCACAGAATTTACAAGATGTAAGGTGTTCATCATCACCCCAATACAACATAAATCCTGAATCACAACAATCAATCTTTTCAACTGGCAAACCCAAACTACACACTAGTTTCTTAGTCTGATAATAGCTATCAAGCACTTTGTTATCTTCAGGTAAAGCCTCTTTCAACAATTGTATCATTTGGTTATAACCTCTCTGTGACAAAGTATTCTCCATTTTAATATTTAACATTCTGGAGACTACTACAAGTTGAGAGAGAGAAGAACCAACATATAATTTTTCATCAGCAGCTTGTAGAAAATTATAAAATCTTTGGGACTCGGGATTAGGCTCCTCCCCCACTGAAGGATTAGGCTCCTCCTCCATTCAAGGTTTATAAGGATGAGAAGAATCAACTTCAATATTGCTATAAGATTGCGAGCTCGAACCCTGACCAAAGTTGGGACCGGCTGCATCCAAGATCATTTGTCGGTATGGATTATCGAATCCAGATTCAGGTTTAGAACCACCGTGCAAATCATTATCTCACCGATCACATCTTTTTCCCCTTGATACTCCCAAACAAAATAGTCCTCAACAAATCCAAAATTAAAAAGGTGATATTCAACGATTTCAACATCCATGTATTTAATGTTGTGACATTTTTTATGGACATCTAACCTTGTTACCGCTCATGTAATTTCGTTAAGAAAGTGAAAATTGGATAAAATATCTACACCGGTTACAAAGCTAGAGTTTATACCCCCTCGGCCATCCAACCTATCGTACATCCAATCACGCTTTAGATTATTCATGTTCCTATTAATGTTGACATAAACAAAGCAATCAAATTAATGTTCTGTCTTCATATCATTAATACAACCGAATGACCTCTAAATGGAAGAACAAGCTGAAATAACTTAGTGAAACAGAACATATCATTCACCTTTTAGTTAAAAAAAATGACAAACTGAAACAAAACTAAAACTGAAACAAAAAAATCGAGTAAGAAACACAGTTCACTGACACTGATTTCAAATCATAGAATACAAAAAAAATCGAGTAAGAAAACCCAGTTCACTAACACTGATTTCAAATCACAGAATATAAAGAATGTTGAGTTCTTCAAGCTTTTTCTCGACATGCAACGAATTAAAACAAACTTTAACCACCAAGTAATATTATCCTACAAGGTTTAGCACAAACAAAGGTCGAATTTCTATTTTCATCAGATTTTGGCCCAAATAGAGATTCCCAACACTTAACCTTCAAATAAATTATAAACCCAACAGTTTTCAAGACACCCAACTTTGATTTTAGCTAAAAACAAAAACACTTAAAGACGCTCTATCCTTTAGATAATAAGCAAAAAAACACAGATTTCTTAATTTCTATTTTAGATTTAATGTCAGAAAACACAAAAAAAGAGATAAAGAAGAAAGAAACTGCCCATAAAACATAGAAAAATCAAAACATACCTTTCCTTTAGATAAATGACGCAGCAGAAGAAGAGAAAAACACAATAGAACTAGATTCACATTATTTTGAGCTATGTTGTGCTCTCTCTCTCTCTCTCTCTCTCTCTCTCTCTATGTTAGCAATTTCGCATACTCTCTCTCTATATCTGTGTTGGGTGTGTTTGAAGTGAAACGAAATAAATGTGTACCCTATGATATATCTTTTTTTTTAACACTTAACGACGGAATAGCGACGGATTTTATATTCCGTCGCTAAATAATACATAGATTTATTTTAATGATTAATATTGCGATGAATTTTTCCGTTGCTGCAAATATATATTTTTTCGAGAAAAATTAAAAGGCCTAGCGACGGATTTTTCGTTGCTGAATCCGTCGCTACATAAAAATAAAATTTATCGCGCCTCTTCTGCTGCTAAATCTGTAGTGAAATTTAAGGCGCCAAAATTTCACGCTAATCATTATTGACGAAATTCAATTTTCGTTGCTAATCCGTCGCTATATAATGAGATAAAATTTTAGTTGCTTTTCTCGTGACAAAATGAGTAATCCGTAGCTAATCCGTCGTTAATTAGTGATAGAATATGGTCTGTCGCTAATATTCCGTCACTAAACGCTGGTTTTTTAGTAGTGAAGGTGCCAAGTGGTTTTCAAAGATTGATTTAAGATCGAGGTATCATCAAGTGAGAGTTAGAGAAGAAGATATTCCGAAAATGGCTTTCAGAACTAGATATGGCCATTATGAATTTCGGGTGATATCGTTCGGGTTAACTAATGCCCCGGCAGTATTTATGAATTTGATGAATAATGTATTCAGGACCTTTCTAGATCTATTTGTGATCGTGTTCATTGACGATATTCTGGTTTACTCTCTATCAGAAACCGAGCATACAGATCACTTGCGTATTGTCCTTGGAATTCTTCGGGCTCGTGAATTGTATGCTAAATTTTTTAAATGTGAATTCTGGATGAATTCGGTAACTTTTCTGGGCCACATCATTTCAGCTGACAGTATTCGAGTTGATACTCAGAAAATTAAGGCTGTGAAGATTTGGCCAAGGCCTACAACGCCAACAGAAGTCTGTAGCTTCTTAGGATTAGCAGGCTATTATAGAAGGTTTATAGAAGGATTTTCTTCTATTTCAGTACCATTAACAAATCTAACTCAGAAGTTAACCAAATTTCAGTGGACCGATGCTTGTGAACGTAGTTTCCAAGAATGGAAAGACAGATTGACTTTAGCCCCAGTTCTGACGCTTCTTGAGGGATCAGAAGACTATGTTGTGTATTGTGATGCCTCTGGTATTGGATTAAGATGTGTATTGATGCAACACGGTAAGGCCATCGCCTATGCTTCCAGGCAGTTGAGGAAACATGAGAAGAACTATCTGACTCACGATCTTGAATTGGCGGCGGTTATTCATGCTTTGAAGATATGGAGACATTATTTGTATGGCATCCACGTTGATATTTATACAGATCATAAGAGCCTCCAGTACATTTTCAAGCAAAAGGATTTGAATCTTCGGCAGAGGCGATGGGTGGAGTTATTGAAAGACTATGATGTAAGTATACTATACCATTCGGGAAAAGCAAATGTGGTGGCCGATGCTCTTAGCCACAAATCCATGGGCAGTTTGTGTGGCCTTCAACCAGAGAAGAAAGAATTAGTCCATGAGCTCCATCGGTTAGCCAGCCTAGGAGTTCGTTTAATTGACTCAGGAAATGCAGGGGTTGCTCTTCGTAACCCAACCGTTTTGTCCTTAGACAGGGAGGTGAGAGAGCGCCAATATGAAGATCCCCAGTTGAGTCACTATAGATATAAATTTTTTGAGAAAGAGAAGTCGCCATTTGGAGTTTCTGCAGATGGAGTTCTCAGGTATCGAGGCAGGCTATGTGTGCCAGATATGGCAAGGCTACGTCGTCAGATTCTGGAAGAAGCTCATTATTCCCAGTATTCTATCCATCCAGGGGCGACAAAGATGTACCGTGATCTTAAGTCAATATATTGGTGGAATGGAATAAAGAAAGATATGGCAGAATTTGTAACTCAGTGTCCAAATTGCCAACAAGTGAAAGTCGAGCATCAAAATCCTGGAGGATTGTTACAAGCCATAGAAATTTAAACCTGGAAATGGGAAGTGATCAACATGGATTTCGTTATAGGTTTTCCATGTTGTTGGTGAAAGTATGACTCCATATGGGTAATCGTAGGCAGACTGACAAAATAAGCTCATTTTCTCCCAGTCAAGATTACATATGCAGCAGAAGATTACGCAAGGTTGTATCTTAAGGAAATAGTATGACTTCATGGCGTCCCAGTGTCTATTATCACGGACAGAGGAGCACAATTTACTGCTAAATTCTGAAGTTCCTTTCAAGAAGGTTTGGGAACTTAAGTGAGGCTCAGCACAGCATTTTATCCACAAACTGATGGACAAGCGGAACGCACTATTCAGACCTTAGAAGATATGTTGCGGGCAAATGGGATGATCATTTTCCACTTATTGAGTTTGCCTACAACAACAGTTACCATTCTAGCATCTAGATGGCTCCGTATGAAGCTCTATATGGAAGGAAATGTAGATCACCAATTGGGTGGTTTGAAGTCGGAGAAGCCCAACTGGTAGGTCCATAATTGATTCAATAAGCAATGGAAAAGGTCAAACTTATCCGAAACCGATTGTTGACAGCTCAGAGTCGCCAAAAATCTTATGCGGACAACCGCCGATGGGATTTGGAATTTCAAATCAATGATTGGGTATTCCTAAAAGTATTGCCCATGAAAGGTGTGATGAGATTCGGCAAGAAGGGTAAACTTAGCCCCCGGTATATTGGACCTTATAAGATTATACGCAAGGTGGGCCAAGTGGCTTATGAGCTGGACTTACCTTCACAACTTGAGTCAGTTCATCCAGTTTTTCATGTTTCGATGCTCTGTAAATGTGTCGGAGACCCTTCCAGAGTCATACCAGTACATGACGTTCAGGTTACAGAGAATTTGGCTTATGAGGAGGTACCCATTGCTGGATTGGATAGGCAAGTGCGAAAACTCAGAAACAAAGAGGTAACCTCAGTTAAGGTCTTGTGGAGAAATAATAACTGAGAGGAAATGACTTGGGAAGCATAAGAGGATATAAATATCAAATATCCACATTTATTTCCACCCCCAGAATAGGTTTAAGATGAGACGCCATTGGAATAAGGTACGAAATGCTTTCTCTTTTATGCTTTTGGTCATGGGTGGCCATATTTTCTTGCCATTATGTTGTAGCCCTATGAGGCAAATGTTATTATGGGTTGTTGTGGCAGGATGGTAGTGCCATATTACAGGGGAAACTCTGGCAAAATTATTGTTGAATCCCCGAAAACATAACATTCGAGAACGAATGTTTTTAAGGGGGGAAGAGTGTTACACCTCAGAATTTTGGGTTGTTGCGCGGTAGACGGACTAACGCAAGTTATGGTTTTTATGGTGTCCCTACAAGCAAGACGGGATACTTAATGATTCTAATTAAGATTCCAAAGACACCAGAAGAGGGGGAGGAGAGTTCGTTGGAGGAAGTTAAGGCAGAGAGTATCCTACCCCATGTATGAGTGTACCAGCAGGTATTCCTGGTAATTTGCAGGACTATAAGTTGAACGGATCAAAACGGCGAAATCTGAACTGAATCAGGAAAAGTCTGCAGGCACCAGTCATGGTCGATGAGCCGTCGATCATGTCAACGGACTATTGATGTGCGCCATCCCTGTGTTCCCACAATCAGACATTTGTGGGCGTGAGTCGACGGGGCCAGTCGACGGACCGTCGACCCGGCCGTCGAACCGCTTTTCTGGAAACTTCTGGGTTCAACTATAAATAGATGGCCCTTGTCCAAAATTTTCAGATTTCATTTTCTCCCTAAGTCTTGAGAGCTCTAGAATATTCCTCACATTACATCATCACATATCCAAGGGAAATCAAGGAGTAAACACCAAGAATTTGTAGGATCAAATGCAAGGAAACTCTCTAGGGTTTATGGAGACTAAGAATCTCTTTGGTGTTGAAGTAGGGTTTTCTCCAAGTGAATTGATTCCATTCAAAGTCCATTTCTACATCATCAAAGGTATGTTTTATGTTCAAATTCATGTTATTAAGAATATTGAGAGGTTAAAAGACTTGCATTATGGAAGGGAGGATAATATGGAGTACAAATATGGAAATAGTGATACTCTTGGTTAATGACCTAACTTGAATAATAGTTCTTTACATGTTATGAGTACAACTTGAGGTGAATGATACGAATGATATTAAAGGAGTATTTTATGAGAATGAATATGATGTGGTAATATAGGTATGGTTATGGATGACCTTGCAGATGGATTTAAGAAGTAAACAATGTTTAACTTAAAGAATCTATTAATTATGCTATCATGAGTGTTCTTATTGATGTTTGATGGTTATCTTATTTCATGGAAGAAGTTGTCGAAACAAAGAAAATGTCGCCAAATCTTCATTAGCGCTTAGTTGTTTTAGCTTAAGCTCAAGTATGTTTCCGGTTGTCTAATTTAGTACAAATTCTCGTGAAGGTAGCATAGGGAGCTCGAAAGGCAAGCAAGTAGGCAATAGAGTTAAAAAAGATATAAAGGTATGTAAGGCTAGCCCTTCTTCCAAAGGCATGACTTTTATATGATTGTGATTTCTTTCCAGTAAATCCTATGACTTTCATATATTCCAAAAGATGAAAGCTATAGAGTATTAAAAGTTTCCTATGAGATAAAGATGAGATATGTTCCATGTTAATGATATAATGTTATTGTGACTCTAATGATCTTGTCACGGCCCCTTGATGTTATTCATTGTTGGTAGCCTCACCTTATAATGCTAGTTCCTTCAAGGTGAGACATAACGGTCATGATGTTCTATAATGTAATCGGAGGTTACCGACCTTGCGTCACTCCGATAGAGTTACAGTATTTACTTGAGCTCTTATGCATGCTTCATGATAAGTATATATATGTATGATTATACCATGCCTAGATCGCCGGACATGACATCGGTAAGGCGGGCGGCTTATAATTACACCGTGCCTAGATGATCGGACATGACACCGCTAAGGCGGGTGGCTTATGATAACACCGTGCCTATTTGGCCGGACATGACACCACTAGTGGGCGGCATGAGATGACTACCCCAGACGCGGGAGGCCCGGACGCGGGCTAATGTTGTTACTGATTCAGACAGATTATGTATGTATATGTGATATGCTTAAAAGGTAAAAGTGAGCATGCATGACTCCGCCCCAAGGGGCAAGCAACTTAGGTTATCTTTATTTTTATGCTTTCTATGTTTCCTTATGATGTTATCGTGTATGCCTTACATACTCAGTACTTTTTTCGTACTGACGTCCTTTTCTTTTATGGACGCTGTGTTCATGCCCACAGGTAGACAGGGAGACGGTGCAGATCCTTAGGAGCTTCCTCAGCAGATTGCAGGAGCCCTCTACTACTCCGGAGTCGCCATTTCTTTGTATATTCTTTTGTGTACACATTGGGCATGGCGAGGTCATGTCCCGTCCTTTGATTCCAGTACTCCAGTTAGAGGCTCATAGTCACCTACATGTGGGTTGTAGACGTTATGTAATCTCTTCATTGTACCTTGTATATCATTTTTGCAGTCGTGAGGGCTTATGTGTACATATATGTATTGTTTTGGTGATTACGTGTGTACAGATTGGGTATGATGATTAGCACGATGAGTGGTGCTCGGTAGTCCGATTCGGGTACCCGTCATGGCCCCCTAGTCTGGTCGTGACAGCATGCTGATCATTTACGTGTTGTCCTTAGAATTTTTCAAGCTCGAGAACTATTTGCAAAGTTCTCAAAATGTGAGTTTTGGTTGAATTCTGTGACTTTTCTGGGGTATATTATTTCAGCTGATGGTATCGGGTGGATACCCAGAAGATTGAAGCTGTGAAGACTTGGCCGAGACCTATAACACCTACGAAGGTTCGTAGTTTTCTAGGCCGAGCAGGTTATTACAGAAGATTCGTAGAGGGTTTTTCTTCTATTTCTGCACCATTGATGAAGCTGACTCATAAATCAGCTAAATTTTAATGGACGGATGCTTGTGAGCGCAGTTTTCATGAGCTGAAGGATAGATTGACTTCGGCCCCGGTTCTGACACTTCTATAAGAATCGGAGGGCTATGTCGTTTATTGTGATGCCTCAGGTGTTGGGTTAGGTTGTGTGTAGATGCAGCACGGTAAAGTTATTTCTTATGCTTCAAGGTAGTTGCGGAAACACGAAAAAAACTACCTGACCCACGATCTAGAGTTAGCTGTTGTGATTCGTGCATTGAAGATGTGGAGGCATTATTTATATGGCATTCACGTTGATATTTACACAAATCATAAGAGTCTTCAGTATATTTTCAAGTAGAAAGAGTTGAATTTACGATAAAGGCGATGGTTGGAACTGTTGAAAGATTATGATGTTAGCATCCTATATCATACAGGAAAAGCAAACTTTGTAGTTGATGCTCTTAGTCGTAGATCTATGGGTAGCTTGTGTGATATCCAACAAGAGAAAAGAGACTTAGCTTGTGAGCTTCAACAGTTAGCTAGCCTAGGAGTTCGGTTAATAGACTCGGGCAATATGGGAGTTACCGTTCAAAATTCAGTTGTTTCGTCATTGGTGGTTGAGGTGAAAGAATGCCAGTATGAGGACCCCATATTAGTTCATTACAGAAATACGCTTCCTCAGAAGAAAAAGTCATCTTTTGAGATCTCTGCAAATGGAGTTCTCAGATGTCGATGTAGATTATGTGTTCCTGATGTTGCAGGATTACGTCACCAGATTTTGAAAGAAGCCCAGTGTTCCCGTTATTCTTTTCATCCGGGAGCAACAAAAATGTATCCTGATCTTAAATCCATATATTGGTGGGACGGAATGAAGAAATATATAGCAAGATTCGTAGCTCAATGTCCAAACTATCAGCAAGTAAAGATCGAGCATCAAAAGCCCGATGGATTATTACAAGTCATGAAAATTCCGACTTGGAAATGGGAAGTGATTAATATGGATTTCATTACAGGCTTGCCTCGTTCTCCGCGTAAGTATGATTCTATATGGGTAATTGTGGATAGACTCACAAAGTCAGCTCATCTCCTGCCTGTCAGAACTATATACGCAGCTAAGGATTATGCAGAGCTTTACATCAAAGAGATAGTACGACTCCATGGTGTTCCAACATCTGTTATTTCTGATAGAGGAACCCAGTTCACAGCTAATTTCTGGAGGTCTTTCCAAGAAGGTTTGGAGACTCAGGTGAGTCTTAGCATAGTATTTCATCCACAGACTAATGGACAAGCTGAGCGTACCATTCAGACTCTCAAAGACATGTTGCGGGCATGTGTGTTAGACCTCGGATGTAGTTGGTATGATCACTTACCACTTATTGAATTCACTTATAAAGATAGTTATCATTCCAGCATCCAAATAGCCCCGTATGAGGCCTTATATGGGCGCAAGTGTAGATCACCAATTGGGTGTTCGAAGTGGGAGAAACTAAGTTAATAGGGCCAGACTTGAACCAACAAGCCATGGAAAAGGTCAAGCTTATTCAGGATAGATTATTGGCAGCTCAGAGTCGTCAGAAATCCTATGCAGATAATCGCCGACAAGACTTAGAATTCCAAGCTAATGATTGGGTATTCTTAAAAGTTTCACCTATGAAAGGTGTGATGAGATTTGGTAGGAAGGGAAAGCTTAGTCCTCGGTATATTGGGCCATACAAAATCGTACGCAAGGTAGGACAGGTGGCTTATGAGTTAGATCTACCTTCAGACTAGGAGTAAATCCACCCGGTTTTCTATGTGTCAATGCTTCATAAGTGTATGGGAGACCCTTCAAAAATTGTACCTCTGGATGATATCCAGGTCACCGAGCAATTATCTTACGAAGAAATTTCCATTGCTATTCTAGATAGACAAGTTCAGAGACTCAGGACTAAAGATGTAGCTTCAGTTAAAGTTCGATGGAGAAACAATAATAGGGAAGAAATGACTTGGGAAGCTGAGGAAGATATGAAGACCAGATATCCACATTTGTTTCCATTCCCTAAGAAGGTTCAGATAGAGCCACCATTGCCTTCAGGGGAAACTCTGGCAAAATTTTTATAGAATCCCTAAGAGTCTAACAGTCGAGGACGAATGTTCTTAAGGGGGGAGGAATGTTACACCTTGGAAATTTTGTTCCCTTTGCATTATGAGTAAACTAACATAATCCTAAAGTGGAAATGAGGCCCTTACAAGGTCAAGAAGGGCATTTGATAACTTCAAGTGTGTACCTTGAGGTTTTGGAGTCGTATGAATCGGCGAAAGTAAGTTAGTTGAAGAAATTAGAATTTGAGTCATGTTTTGGGAAGATTTCATATCATTACCTTGAGGGGGAGATATAAGGCCCCTTAGATGGTTGATGAAGTTTTATATAAGTGCCAAGAATGTTCCATAAGGATTAGAGGTCAAACGAATCGAAAAGAACACTTTTCGCTGAAAATTAGAGTTTGTGGACCAGTTTGTTGTCGCAAACTGGCCGCAAAATCACCAAAAGGGCTGGCCTCACTTCCCAACCTCCTCCTTAAGCCGCATCTCCACCGCAAATCAATGCAGGAGGTCGACTTTGACACTTTTTTAAATCCCAAAAGATCCCATTTTCATATCAAACTCCCACACTTATTTCCCCACATTATTAGAGAGGTCTTGAAGGTTCCACAATACTCCAAAATGCTCCATTCCATCAAGAGAGAATATCAAACATCAAAACCTCAAGATAATCCATGGAAGGTGATTGTTCTTGTTTCTCTCCAAAGTTGTGATGAACTTGGTCTTGGAAGGAGTTGAGTGAGGTGAGGTTCTTCTACTATCAGGTATGTTCTCCATCTTACTTACATGATTGAGTTGATGTAAAGGTTTAGTAACTCTTGAGAAGGAAAAGAATTAAAGTAGAGAAGTCATAAAGTGTTGAAGTGAAGAAGATAACTATGAGATGAACTTGAAAAGGGATTTTGGATAAATTTGAGATTAAATTGAATATAACTTATTGATTATGATATTGTGGATGTTGTTATTGTTGTTTGGGAGTTGTTTTTTAATATGGTGGAAGTCGATAAAATAGGGGAAGTGCTGCCCAAATTTCGTTAGCTCGTTAATTATACCAGTTTGAACTTAAGAGTATTTTAAGACCTAACCTTAGTATGAATCCTCTTGAATGTAGATTTTACGGACTTTGGAGGGGAAGTTAAGTAAATAAGGAGACATAAAGGTATGTTAAGGCTAACCCTTCTTTCTAAAGGAATAATTTCTTCATCGTGAATCCATCTATGATATCCATAACGTTCTATTTCCTAGAATCGCTAGAAGCTCATGATTTTGTTGATCTTGTTCATCGTCGTTGATCTCGTCTTATGACAGTTGACCCTCTAAGGAAAGATGTAGTGATGATGATGATGTTGTTTTTACTTATGTATCCCTATATGAATATATATACTAGATGGTTTGTGCCCGTGCAAGTTCGTTACTACTAAGACGCAAATAAAGGAGAGATGATTAAACTAAATATTAACATGATATGCTTCATACTATATTACATTCATTTCTGGAACAAAGTTACACGAGTAGTGTGTAGGAAAGGCAAAATAGAGACATAGTTTGTGGAACAAAGTTACATAGGTAGCTTGCTAGAAAGACACAAGTAGAAAGATTATAGGTGCTCCAACATCTGCATGAGATTGGCAGTTGAACATAAGTATTGCAAGAAGTATGCTCTTGCAAGATGAAACTCTTTCATGACCTGGGAAGAAATTGAAGGAATAAACATACAAATCCAGTAGCTAGCAAAGTAACACTGTAAACATAAAGAAAGTTTAATGACTCTTACTTTGCTTACTGGCACAAAGAATAGAACAAATGTTGATACAGAATAAAATTAAAATCAGCTAAGAACTTGGGAGAAAAATTGGTATTTTAGCTTAATTCTTTTGAATTGTAAAACTTAGCAATGTGAGTAAAGTTTACGTAAAGTAGAGTAGACCATTTCAATCCAACAATTTTGCTCTTCACATACACCATCAAACATTATAAATGGATAGTAACAAAATGAAGTAAAGTACCATAATAATTATTTAAGAAAGTTAACTTCTCACTTATTTAACAGAGTGTCTTTATATGTTTCACCTATAGCTCCAGTGCCACAAATAATTACTTAACATGTAAACTTTTCCCTTTAGAGTTACACATTTATCATCACATAGCCTTATCAGAAATGAAGAAAACATATTTATTCATTTTAAGCTATTTTAGTCTTCCTGTGAGGAGGTAGCATATTTTTGTTATTAGACTGGGAGCATATCGAGGTTCGAAAAATGAAGAATAGTCCTATCTTATAGCTTAGTACCTAGATAACAATCCGATGACTTTGTTTCCAAATATCTTCGGCCCAATTGTTTTTTTCCAGTATCTTTGTGTCGACATAAATCATCAAATTTATATACCATACCAACTTAGAAAATACTAATAATTTTAAATGGAGATTGTAAATGTTATTAATGTTTCTTTGTTTAGTACAGGTGGCCTCCCTTTTTTGTACATCAAAGGGTCAATTGGGTTGCATAGCTGATACATATTTGCACACCAGAAAATTGGGAAGTATGCAGGTTTTTGTCATAACTGGATAGGAAGGATATCAAACTTGATTATGTGAATTCATACCTCTTCAAGACACTTCTTGCCAAGCTTTTTGTCTTTTGTGCATGTCTTAATCCTCATATTCAGAATTTGTGTGTCCACCTACATGAATTATCAAACATCAATTATTACCAAGAGATCAATATGCTGCGCTGAGCACGGGCCTATGCCAGACAACGTTGTTAGTGTTATTTGCACAATTTCAAGATTACCAAAAACTTCAACGAAAATAATTTCATACTTGTTCAATTTTCTAGCAGGATTACTAAAAAAAGAAAATAATCCTACGCCAAACGTTGTTTAGAAATTTCAAATCTCAAAATTTCAAATTTTTAGTAAAACATAACACTTGTAAAGCTGGTTTAGGGCAAAAATTAAACAATATATCACTCCACTCACTCGAAGGCTAGTCAACTACAACTCCTTTCCCCCTCTAAGCACTACCACAGATGGAAACATATACACACCAGAAAACTCCATATTCTTTATTTCTCAATTTGGCTAAAGCAAAAGAGAAGTGTTCCAATATCTAACTTGCTTTGGTACCTAGCTAAAATAAAGTGAAAAACAGTCTCCGATTTGGCAGTCATCGTAACATAAGCTATTTCCAGCCTTTGCTTGGTAAACTTGATGTAAGTTCCATGAGTCCAACTCTGTGCTTTCCTTGCATAAAATGCTCATGTCTCTTGGCAGAACATCAAAGCATCATCAATAAATTCATAAATTGAGGGTCACCTGGAGGCTGGGGGATGACTCCCTGATCATTTAGTTTCTCTTTTACCGTCTTGGCTAATTGTTTCAAACTCCGGCAAAAGCTACTGAGGTTTCAAACTAACAGAGTACCACTTAAGCTATACCTCGAAAGAGACAACAAACTCAATGTATTTTTCTAGTAAAGAAGGACAAAGAAATACTGAAGAAGCTCACAGATGAGGCTTACTGGTTTAATCGATTTAAGGGCAATAGGTCAATCAACAATTAGAGCAACATAAAGGACAGACAATTTGGCTGAAGAAGAAGTAAAGTGGAATAATCGAAGTAGGAAACTTTATGCACTTAGAACTTTGTTTAGGTTTTGAGTTGAAGTCATTATTTGGCATAGAGTTACGACCATAAATTCTAACAGCACCACAAACTCCCACCCTATTAATATGCACAAAGAATATATTGCAGGGAAGCAACCGAAAGTATCAATCGTGCAAGGTTTTTGTTTGCAGCATGCATCTGCTGAAAAATGCACCAACAAAAATACTATATTGTAATATTTAGAACTAAAGATATGTGTGAGCAAAAACGACCTTAAATTTCACAACAGAAAGGTAAAAAAGAACTAAAATTAGTAATCTGCTTCCTTCTTTACAGAAAGAAAAAGGGAAAAATGCACCATGAAATCGCCCACACTAATTTAAAAAGCCACGGAAAAGTACAAAGTCCTAAAGAATCAAATGTTGTAAACACGATCCTACCTATCATTCTTTAGTACTAATTTCACCCCAATAGATTCTTTGAAACAATTCATTCATCCTTCAAAGATACACTTATTCAAATATAATGTTAAAGATTAACATACTTGGTCATTTAAGTTTCCTCAAGTACACAAGTCAATTTAGCATAACATGGAAATAAAAGTTATGAATAAACATATAGGACAAAAGAAGTCTGGGAACTTACCTCTATCAGTCAGATTATTTCCTGTTTTTTCCTACTTTCTTCGAGCAAATTTAAGCTTCAAAATCCTGCGAAATCCGAAGTGGCCAACCATTACATTCCTGTCAAATTGAACATGAATGATCACTACTGCTATGTATTGAAATTCAAAGAGGTTTCAGCCTCAACGTGGAATGCAACTATAGCCAACACAAACTCAATTAAAGAATAATTTTGAAATATTTTATTATTAATGTATATATATATATATATATATATATATATATATATATATATATATATATATATCTCACAATGATAAGGACCTTGGCAGAAATGGGTTTAAAAGAACATCAGAATTAAGACTCTACTTTTTACCCAAACTTAGCAACAAGGCTACTAAATTACCAAATTCCAAATGTGGTAAATTTAGTCCCACCACTTATTTCAAGTCATACCCACCACATGAAACACATAGAGCAACACAACAAAAGATTAGGACAGATCAAATCCGAAAAGTAAAGTTTCAAACACAAGTATGCTGAAAAAAATACTTATAAGACACATAGAAAATATGAAAAGACAGCAATGAAATCCATCCAAAAAAAAAAAAAAGAGGAAGAAGAAGTAACATGCAACACATAGGATAACTTAGCAAAAATGAGAACATACAAAAATTCATAAATTTTAGTCTCAAATACATGTATAGTAAAAAATCAAGCTTAGATATTTAATTTCAGAGAGAGAAAATTACCTATGAAATAAAAAAATAACACAAAAAGCAAATAACACAAATAAATAGAAAGAACCAAAAAAAAATAGTGAATAAAAGGGAAAGGAAGAAGAACCTATTTTTTTAGAATAGAAGAGGAAACGCGGAAGAGCAAGCCCAAAAATAGAGAGAGAAAGTAAGAGATGAACAAACAAAATTTGCTCTGGAAAATTTACAAACAATTGAAAAGCCACTTTCTAGTGCATTCCATTCAACACGTGGAAGATAATCACAGTGTAGTAGGAGTGTTTCCCTCACTTTTTCTTTTAAAGTTGCCCCCACTTTTGCTTTTATTTACATAAATACCTGATGGACGACGATCCTGCCTCCAAACCCGTGCTTCTATATAGTAGAAATATATATATAGCTATGTTGTGACACTAAGCCTATATGGCCGGGTATGATATCTATTGCGCGCACACCACTGCAGTTGGGTACGAATAACACCGAGCCTTGTTATGATCGGGTACGAATAACACCGAGCCTTGCTATGGCCGGGTACAAATAACACCGAGCCTTGTTATGCCGAGTACGGATGGCATGGAGCCTATATGGCTTGGTATGGTATCATTATATGTATATGTATGAAATGTTCTCTTTAGAAGAAAGGTTAAGTATGTAAGACATTCATCTTAAGAGGTATTGGAAGGTATAAATTTGTTACACCTCGAAAAAATTTTCGTGAGTCAACAATGAATAGATCAACGAAGGGTATGAGTGTGCGGTGTTTTACTAAGTAGGGAATGACGATTCATGAATTTTTGGAAATAAAAAAGTTGCAGAAATTCATTTCAGTCCAGTGGTCGTAAAGCACAATACGGCCCGTAAAGTGATTTACGGACCGTAAAGTGCGATCATCCTCCAACACTCCAAGAAATTCAACTTTCTGTTAAATGTTGAAATGGTAAA
The DNA here is from genome assembly GCF_019175385.1 of Lycium barbarum. Taxonomy (NCBI): domain Eukaryota; kingdom Viridiplantae; phylum Streptophyta; class Magnoliopsida; order Solanales; family Solanaceae; genus Lycium; species Lycium barbarum. The sequence continues at coordinate 59,565,693 of NC_083342.1, read as the reverse complement.
ACACGACCCAGAATACGGACCGTAAATCGAAATACGGCCCGTAAACCTCGATCGTAAATCACCATGATGACAGCCAACCCTTCTGTTTTTTATATGCTTAAATACAGCCATGAAGGACGGACCATAAACCAGTATACGGCCCGTAAACTGTGGTTCACGACCACTGTACACCCTGACTGTTGATCATTAAAAATCAGACTTTGAGTTATTAAAAGGGACCCAAGCCTCATTTTATTTCATTTTCTCATCTACACAACTCAAGAGCTTTCTAGAGAATTCTCCAAACACTTCATCTACAAGAAGGACCAAGGTAAATTAAGATCAAAAACATCAAATTCATGAATCAAAGTCTATGAAACTCAAGTGAAGTTCATCCAAACCAAGAGATCCCAAAGGAGGTGAAGTAGGGTTTTGGTGAAAGAGGAGAGGCTTCACTCCAGGCTTGTTCCACCAACCTCTAAGGTAAGTTTGATAACTTTTCCATGATAACTAAAGTATTTATATGATGAAACACTTGGATTATGAGAGGGTGTAATAAATGGGTCATAAAATGTGAATACTGTTATAATTGAATGATAGTGGGAATGAATCGTGAATGTTGATGTGTTGTGAGTATAAAGATGTTATAAATGACGTGTAGACCATGAAATGGGTGTGTGGTATGAGAAAACATGATAATAAGCTAGAACCCATGAATATGGAAATTTAGAGAAAAATGGTGGATTTTGCTCAATGTATATAAATGACGATTGTTGATTACTATATTGTGAGTGTTGTTATGAGATTTTGGGAATTGAGATTGGACATGGGAAAAGTAGTACAAACAAAGGAAATGCTGCTCAATTTTTCCTAGAAATAACGATGTGTTCCTATAGTCGGTTAACTAATGTAATGTGCATTCTCTCGTGAAGGTAGCAACGTGATATTGAAGGGGATCAAGTGAACGATAGCTTAACTAAGCGAAAAAGGTATGTGAGGCTTCTCCTTTTCTTTCTATGGCATGAATCCCATAATATGATTCTTCTCCCTTTCCATGATTCTCCTATATCCCGGAAAGCCAAGAGCCTAAGATCATGAATAGCTATATGAGTCAAGAGATATGATATGACGTTCTTATAAAGTAAATGATGTTGTTCCTTGTATACACTCACCTTATATGCTAATCCTTTCAAGGTGAGGCAGAATGTTCATATATGTTCATAATGGAATCGATGGTTCACGACCTTACATCACCTCGATAGAATGCAGTTGTTCTAGAGTCTTTATGCATGTACGATGACAAGTATATTTTGATTAGCATATTATTATAAGTATTTTATGATGAGCATGTCATGATTGCATCACACCGGGCCTAGTTGGCCGGGCAGTCACCGCGAAAGCGGGCAGCTATACGATATACCATGGCCAGTTGGCATGGGCAGACACCACTAGTGGGCGGCATGAAATGGTACCCCGGACGCGGGAGGCCTGGACGCGGGCTAATGTTATTGATTATTACACTGTTCCGACATGGACGGGTAGCTTACATATTATGCATATGTGATATGATGATGAGTATGAGTAAGATAGCATGCATTACTTCTCTTATGATGGTCATTCAGATCCAGATGTTCCATATTGATGTTCTCATTATATTATTGTTGCCTTTCTTCATTGCTTATGCCTCTCATACTCAGTACAATATTCGTACTGACGTCCGTTTTCTTTGGACGCTGTGTTCATGCCCACAGGTAGACAAGGAGGTGAGCTTGATCTAGATCCTTAGTAGCTGCCAGCCGATTGAGAGCACTCCATTGTTCGGAGGTGCTTATGATTCCTATTTTGGTATATATGCATATTTTGGGCACGACGGAGTCTTGTTCCGTCTATATATATACAGTCTGTCAGTAGAGGCTCGTAGATACGCAGTGTGGGTTAGATGGTCTCACAAGATGTTATTATATGTGTATATTATTTTGATGGCCGAGAGGCAAATGTATATAAAGCATTTATATTTCTATCTAAAATTTGTTTTCCTTATAATTCGTGTATGAAGTTGATAAAAAGGGCCTTAAGTGAGTAAGATAAGTGGTAGAGTGAGTGGTGCTCGGTGGCTAGCCCCGAGTACCCGTCGCGGCCCCTAGCTGGGTCGTAACAAAATTGTTCTCTTTATCTTATGTGATCTTTATGCTTTCATCATGTTGCTATTCACGCCTTACATACTCAGTACGTTGTTCGTACTGAAGTCTTTTTGTTTGTGGACGCTGCGTTCATGCCCGCAGGTAGACAGGGAGACAGACCAGACCACTAGGTTGCTTCATCAGTGATTGCATAAGAGTGATGCATTTTATCCGAAGCTGTTGTTTAGTTGGTATTATTCTTTTATGTATATATGGGCATGGCAGGGTCCTGTCCCGTCTTTATGATATTACATACTCCATGTAGAGGCTCGTAGACAGATGTACATTGTTAGATGTCCATAGCCTTATCGGTTCACATTTTGTATATCATTTTGATAGCCTTGTCGGCTTGTACATATGGGCATAGTCACTTATGTTTATGCAGACGAGCATATATTCGATTGAACTTGTGTCCCTTCAGTTCGTGAGAAATATGAGTTAGCCATGTTGTCACGACCCAACTGGAGGGCCATGACAGGTACCCGGTGCTGACCCACCCGGGCACCTCTTATTGTCTTCATATTAACATCTAGGTGAGCCACATGGCCTACTCATGATTTCTAGACATCCATAATACTAATCTCATTGGGCAACGACACATTTATATCATCATCAACAACTCTGCCCATATCCATATACACAAGCCGATGAGGCTAACAAAATGATATACAAAATATAAGACGACAAGGCTAAAAGACATCTAACTATACACAACTGTCTACGGGCCTCTAAAGAGAGTATGTAACATCATATAGATGGAACAGGACCCCGCCATGCCCACATGTATGTACACAAAAGAATAATACCAACAGCTGTAGCTCCAGATGAAATGGAGCTCCTCTATGCAGTCCCTGAACAAGTAATCTATGGATTAAGTCTGTCTCCCTGTCCACCTGTGGCATGACGCAGCGTCCACAAACAAAAGGACGTCAGTACGAATAATGTACTGAGTATGTAAAGCATAATCAATAACATAATGGAAGCATAAGAAGTAACATAAGATAAGCGAGTCTTGGAATGAAAAGCTAGGTATACCTCTAGCGACGTTCGTCATATTTACTTACCCTCTTTCTAATGGGAAACTTCCATTTCATACATTCGTACATTTAGAAGTATCATACCCGACCATAGAGGTTCGGTGTCTTACATACCCAACCAGGATAAGGTTCGTTGTTACATATACGTGGCCTTACCGAGGCTCGGTGTCATCCGTACCCAACTGCAGTGGTGTGCGCGCGATAGACGCCATACCCGGCCATAGAAGCTCGGTGTTACATAATAGCCATATATACTTATACACGTATACATAAGAGTCCATAAGCATTATCAATATCATCATCGTCGTCGTTTTTGGTTACATCCATCCTTGGAGGATCAACTATCATATAAAGAAGGTAATAACATCGTGAAAATATTGAGAATCATGAGCTTTAGTAATTCTAGGGATAGAGTCATTTGGAAGACATTTTGTAACCAATGAGAGGGTATATAGCAAAGGAATCATGCCTTAATGAAAGAAGGATTAGCCTTACATATCTCGTCGTCTTCTTAACTACTTAACGTTCACCGTCGATAATATACCGCGGAAAATTTTTCGTTCATGCACGGTGAATAGACTGACGAAGGGCATGACGTATACGACGTTTTGATAAGTAAGAAATAACATTTGATGATTCAAAATGATATTTCAAAGACATGTGCAGTAGGAGACGGAAGTTGTTAAGGAAGGCAAGGCATACGTTATGTATCGGAAAGGATTTACGAGTAACGATGTATGATGATTTAATGATGCTTTGGAGAATAGTTATAACATCCCTTAGATTGTTATAACATTCCTTAGATTGTTAATAAAGTTATAAACAAATGTTAAGAAGGTTCCATAAGGATTGGAGATCAAACGAGTCGACGAGAATGAACTTCGGAAAACTGGGCATTATACGGCCAAACATACTGGCCGTATAAAACATACGGGTTGTATGTTAAACCGTATAATCAGCCCAGATTAGCATCCCTCTCTAGACCAAATCTACGGCCACACATACAGCCGGTATAATTTATAAGGACCGTATGTTGGTCCATAGAAATGGATCGGGACAGATTTGAGTATTATTAATAAGGGTCCAAGTCTTATTTCATTTCATTTCCCTTCACTCCCCTTCTCTCTAGAACTCTCTAGAACACTTCTCCCATAAGAATTCAAGAAATATTAGTGATCAACTACATCAAATTAAGTGAATCAAGTGTGAGAAACCCATCAAAGTTCATCCAAGGCAAGGAATCCAAGTAAAGGTGAAACTATGGTTTTGCTCAAGTGAGGAGTTTCAACCCAAGGTTCATTCCTACACTATCTAAGGTAAGCTTTATGGTATTTCCATGTTGTTTAAGGTATTTAATTTGAAACACTTGGATTGTAGAAGAATATAGAAACATGGGATATGAATGTGAGAATAGTGTCATTTTGAGTGATAGCTTGAATTGAGTCATGATTCTTGATGTGTTGTGATATAGTTATGTTATAAATGATATTAAGGACATGGAGTAAGCATTATATGTGAGAAAACGTACTAGTATACTATGACCATGATTATGGATGAATTGAAGTGGAATTGTGAAATGAGGGTAATGTAGATGAATGACGATTGTTGGATATGATATTGTGAACGTTATTATAAATGTTTGGGAGTTGATATACAATATGGGGAAGGTTGTATAAACAAAAGAAAAGCTTCCCAATTTTCTCTAGCTTTAGTAAGCACGTTCATATAATCGATTAGCTAATGTGAATGTGAATTCTCTTGAAGGTAGGAACGTGAGCATTGAAGGAGAACAATCAAGCAATGGAAATTGTTAAACGAAAGAGGTATGTAAGGCTAGTCCCTTCTTTCTAAGGCATGACTCCTATAGCATGAATCCTTCGATCTTTCCATGATTTTCCTACATATCGTAAATTATGAGCCTACGATTATAAAGAGCTTCATACAAGATAAAGAAAAGAGACACGTTACGAGCATGAAAATATTGATGATGAATCTAAGTCTAGAAGTCCTAAAGCTCGTGAATGACATTCCTACGAAGATGATGATCCTTATATGATTCCTATGATATTATTTCCCTACCTCTCCATGACTTTCTTACATTCTGGGAACTATGAGTCAACATTGATAAAGATCTTCTTATGAGATAAAGATGAGGAATATGTCATGAATATGATAATAATGATGATAAGTATTAAGGCTAGGGATTCTAAAACAAGAAATGATGTCTATGAAGTTAATGATCCTATTTTTGATCCCTTGATGTTGTTCATTGTGTACTCTCACCTTAAAATGTTAGTTCCTTCAAGGTGAGATATGATGTATATGATCACTCCATAATGATATCGGGGGTTCTCGACCTTACGTCACCCCGACATTGTTATAGATTGTCTATAAGCTCGAATGCACGTCCTATGACCGATGTCCCGAAAAATTACGAGTCTATGTTCATTGGGGGTTTCATATGAGATAAAGGTAAGAGATATGCTATAGGTACGATAATGGTAATGATGAGCCTAAGTTTAGAGATTATAAAGCCTATCATACGATATTTTTTTTTTACGATGTTCATGCTACGAATATGATACGATTTTCATAAGTTGTCTTAAAATTCAAATGCATGCTTTATGGAAAGTTATGATAATCTTATGAGATGTATGTGATAGCAATGATGACGATGAGATATACCGAGCCTTATGATGGCCGGGTACGGGAGACATGTATGTGATATTGTCGAGCCACTACGTGGCCGAATACGGATATGGTCGAGCCACTACGTGGCCGAATACGAATATGGTCAAGCCACTACGTGGCCGAATACGGATAATGTTTAATGTGTATGAGCAGATACGATACTATGATATATGTATATATATATATAGGTAATGATGCTAATTTATGATAAGGTCATGATATGCCTATGAGATGTGTAATAATGATGAGCTTATGATTGATTATATGACGATACGATTCCACCGTGCCTAGTTGGCTGGGCATGTCACCGCGAAGGCGGGATGCATATGATTCCACCGTGCCTAAATGGCAAGGCATGTCACCGCTAAGGCGGGATGCTATGTTTACACCGAGCCTAAAGGGCCGGGCATGATCACCACTAGTGGGCGGCACATGATGGTTACCCGGATGCGGGTTACGATGATGATTTATATGATACAATGATGTATGCGCTACGATGATACATGTACTATGATTATATATATGATATATGTATGAAATGTATCCACCCTTAAAAGTTTCACAGGTTGTATCTTCACCTTGTGACTTATGATTTTTCTATCATGTTCATTTCATTCATGCCTTACATACTCAGTACAATATTCGTACTGACGTCCGTTTTCTTTGGACGCTGTGTTCATGCCCACAGGTAGACAGGGAGGCGATCCAGATTTATAGAAACCGATAAGCAGACTTTTGAGAGCACTCCATTATTCCGGAGGTGCCATTGATTCACTCTTTTATGTACATATATGTTTTGGGCACGACGGGGTCCTGTCCCGTCCATATGTCTAGTACTCTAGTAGAGGCTCGTAGATACGTATGTGTGGGTAGCATGGTTTCACGACGTTATTATTGTATGTATATTATTTTGATAGCCGAAGGGCTTATGTGTATAAAAGTATTTGTGCTTCCAAATGAAAATGGTTTTCCTATGATTTAAGCATTAGATTAATGAATGAACACTTGATGTGTACGTTGGGTAACGGTACGAGCGGTGCTAGGTAGTTAGCCCCGGGTACCCGTCATGGCCTCTAGTCGGGTCGTGACAAAAGTGGTATCAGAGCAGTTCAATCCTAGGAAGTGTCTACGAGCCGTGTCTAGTAGAGTCTTGTTTATGGTGTGTTGCGTGCCACATCTATAAACAGGAGGCTACAGGACATTTAGGATGGTTACTCTTCTTTCATCTCTAAGATCGTGCGATTGAGCTAAGCCATAGGAAATGAGATTCCTTATACTAAACCCTGATTGCAGCAGAAGAACGGTATTGACTGAAGAAAGTGATTGATGATGTTGAAGTTACAGAGGTAAGTCAGTGTTCATATGATAGAGGAATTGATTAAATGTGTCTCTTGATGATAAGTTCAGTTATAAGTTGTGGACTAAGCAAATCGAATGAATCAGAACAAAGGTAAGTGACGGTATGAAAGATGTGTGTCGAGTAAGGTAAGAATATTGAGGTACAATTGAAATGTAAAGTTGAACGATGAAAGGGAAAGAAAATAGGAAGGGATTATAGGGCAGATCGCTAAAGGATCAGGTACATCTCGAAGTATGATATATGTGGTAAGTTTCGACATCCTTGTGCTGTTACTTGAAAGTGGGAGCCCTGTGTGGCAGAGATATGTCGTATGTGTATATTGGCCCTGTGAGGCATTGTTGGTATTTGTTGCGTGCAGGTTTTGGGATAGTAAGAAATATAGAGGAAACTCCGCCGAAATTTTCCTAGAATCTAAAGGAGATAAGATATGAGCTTGTAATATGTCCTAACGAGAAAAGATGTTGTGCAAAAAGTAATGGCAGGACGAGATTAAGTTAGGAGTATCATTAACAACTACAAGAGATGAGCTAAATACTATTGAATTGATAGTGATGGCAATTACAAGAGCGACACTGATATGGTAAAGACAAATGCTAGAATAAATTAGAGAGACTGCGGTACTAAAACACGGCATAGGAGAGGAATGGTAACTCTAATAGAGTGCAATGCTAGAGTATTAATTGGATGGATAAGCACAAGTAAGATACGACAAGTTTATTGGCAAAATAGAGTAACAACATGACTGAGGCAGGGGTATGACGAATGTGAATCCATTGGTAAAACAATTTATATGGTAAGTGTAATAGGGCTGATTAGAAAAGAGTAACAGGTTAAGTATGCTTACTTCGCAAGGTTTATTCTACTTTACGAGCAGGCTTGCGAACGAGGTAAAGAAGTGGCACTCTATAGCGTTGATTATGATCAAGATATAATGAGAGCGTGGCAAGAACTGTAATACAAAGTATAGCGAGGAAACGACTAAAGATGTGACAAGTTCTGTATGAATAAAGAGTGAATGCAAGTGTGAAACCAACAAGCGAGCCATGGGGCAGTAGATGAGAAAGATTAAAAGACCTTGTTAGAAAAAAAAAGTCCAGCATAGGGATTCCTCAATGACAGAAATGATAGTAAGCAAAAAAGGGGAAGTCAGCTTGAAAAAGAAATCAGAGAAATGTGATATGGCAAAGTAGTAGTAGTTTGTGATTGGTATAATCAAGAGTATGAGTGATATCTTTAGCTAGATGTAAAAGACCAAGACTACAGAAAGATGAATAACGAAATAGGACGATTGTTAGAAAAAGGATCCACACAATAAGGATGAGAGGGGATGATCATAATGAACAGAATAAGTTTTGGAAGCGAAGAATGGATTGTACAAAGGTAGTATATTCTAAAGGACAAAGCGGTACTAAGTTAAGAGTAGGTTTCCTCGTACGAAGAATAAAGGATTGATTATTAAACGGGAGAAAACGAGATAAATTGAGAAGGAAGGAATGTAAAGGAATAAGAATGAGAATAGAAAGAGAAGGAAATGCGCCGCAAAGCACGCGCACTTAAGAAGTAGTCGTGTTATGATTAAAGGAAGATGCATCTCTTACGAATATCCTATACCAAGTTAGAATGAGCAAAGCATAAGAAGTAATGAGTTGAATAGAAAAAGGTGGCCATGAGTTATGAGTTTACCGTACGATGATAAAGTGATAGAGTAAAGCTATCATCAACGACAAATACGATATGATTATGATGGGTTTTGAAATCAATGTTGAGTGTAACACAAGAGTAAAAGAGTATGAGGCATAAGAGGTATTAGTTGCGCATGAGACTTAGGCCTTGGAAAACAAAGATGACGTTACAAGTGAACTTTGAGCACCAAAGAAGAGGGCAAGTGACATTGCATGGATGGTATGGATAATTAGGCATACTACTATTGTGAGAATTCCTATGGGACAAAAAGTTGTTAATTGGAGCGGATTTAGACATTGACTCATAACTACCAGATGAGCTAAGTAAAATACGTCCTTGTTCTGATTGTTATGTCGGTTGTATTACTTGATGGCAAAACTGCAAGATGAGTATGTTAAGACTTCACACATGAATTATCGTAGCTATAAATTATGGGAAACGGCATAAATAAGATGTAGTATAGTAAGGGATATATGAATTCAAGATTTGAAGGTGAGGCAGCGGATTTGAGAATGGTACAAGTAAAACCCTTAAAGGGGGGAAGCGAGTAAAGAGAATACAAGTGTAGAGGTTGAAACAATGGACCCTAAGATGTGACAGATATAGACTCTAAAACAAAGAGTGAGAGTTACGCAGAAATGAGTCTAATAACTAGTAAATAAACGAACACGAATTGAGCAAGCATCTGAGACTGTACGGGAAATCATTCATGAAGACCTTGAATCACATGACATTGAGAGAAAATAACTCAAGGGGTATTGTAAAGGATGGCGATGTGATACTAGAATGGAGGAAAAGGCACTAACGGTAAAGTCGTAGTTAATGATATTGCAATTTATAAGCGACAATTAATAAAGGGACCTAAGGTTTTCAATAGCAGAACATAAGATATGATAATCAAGGGAAAAATAAAGGAAGGAAGAGAGCATGACGAGATGAGTTACTACAAAAAGACAAAAGCGTTTAGGTATATATATTCACCGAGCCTAGCCATGGTCGGGTACGCGAAACACCGAACCTTTGTGGTCGGGTATGCTATGTATATAAATATGACTATGGACACGAATATGTATACGGCTATTAATACATGTATATCTATAGATATGTATGTACACGAATCACGCAAGAACGATTATACAACTTGCAAGTATTTGTACGTCGCCAATGAAACCAAGTGGTACCTAAAAAGAGAGGTAAGAGGCAAGCAAGAATAGTGTGGTCATGATATTCCGGGTCAGTTGAAGGGAAATATATGGCGAAATTTTCGCAGAATCCCGGATAGCTTAACATTCGAGGACGAAAGTTCCCAAGGGGTGAAGAATGTTACACCTCGGAAAAATTTTCGTTCATGCGCGGTGAATAGACTGACGAAGGGCATGACGTATACGACGTTTTGATAAGTAAGAAATAACATTTGATGATTCTAAATGAGATTTCAAAGACATGTGAAGTAGGAGACGAAAGTTGTTAAGGAAGGCAAGGCATACATTATGTATCGGAAAGGATTTACGAGTAACGATGTATGATGATTTAATGATGCTTTGGAGAATAGTTATAACATCCCTTAGATTGTTAATGAAGTGATAAACAAGTGTTAAGAAGGTTCCATAAGGACTGGAGATCAAACGAGTCGACGAGAACGAACTTCGGAAAACTGGGCATTATACGGCCAAACATACTGGCCGTATAAAACATACGGGCTGTATGTTAAACCGTATAATCAGCCCAGATTAGCATCCCTCTCTAGACCAAATCTACGGCCAGACATACGGCCGGTATAATTTATAAGGACCGTATGTTGGTCCGTAGAAATTGATCGGGACAGATTCGAGTATTATTAATAAGGGTCCAAGTCTTATTTCATTTCATTTCCCTTCACTCCCCTTCTCTCTAGAACTCTCTAGAACACTTCTCCCACAAGAATTCAAGAATATTAGTGATCAACTACATCAAATTAAGTGAATCAAGTGTGAGAAACCCATCAAAGTTCATCCAAGGCAAGGAATCCAAGTGAAGGTGAAACTACGATTTTGCTCAAGTGAGGATTTTCCACCCAAGGTTCATTCCTACACTATCTAAGGTAAGCTTTATGGTATTTCCATGTTGTTTAAGGTATTTAATTTGAAACACTTGGATTGTAGAAGAATATAGAAACATGGGTCATGAATGTGAAAATAGTGTCATTTTGAGTGATAGCTTGAATTGAGTCATGATTCCTGATGTGTTGTGATATGGTTATATTATAAATGATATTAAGGACATGGGGTAAGCATTATACGTGAAAAAATGCACTAGTATACTTTGACCATGATTATGGATGAATTGAAGTGGAATTGTGAAATGAGGGTAATGTAGATGAATGGCGATTGTTGGTTATGATATTGTGAACGTTATTATAAATGTTTGGGAGTTGATATACAATATGGGGAAGGTTGAATAAACAAAGGAAATGCTGCCCAATTTTCTCTAGCTTTAGTAAGCACGTTCATATAATCAATTAGCTAATGTGAATGTGAATTCTCTTGAAGGTAGGAACGTGAGCATTGAAGGAGAACAATCAAGCAATGGAAATTGTTAAACGAATGAGGTATGTAAGGCTAGTCCCTTCTTTATAAGGCATGAATCCTTCAATCTTTCCATGATTTTCCTACATATCGGAAATTATGAGCCTACGATTATAAAGAGCTTCATACAAGATAAAGAAAAGAGACATGTTACGAGCATGAAAATATTGATGATGAATCTAAGTCTAGAAGTCCTAAAGCTCGTGAATGGCATTCCTACGAAGATGATGATCCTTATATGATTCCTATGATATTATTTCCCTACCTCTCCATGACTTTCTTACATTCTGGGAATTATGAGTCAACATTGATAAAGATCTTCTTATGAGATAAAGATGAGGAATATGTCATGAATATGATAATAATGATGATAAGTATTTAAGCCTAGGGATTCTAAAACAAGAAATGATGTCTATGAAGTTAATGATCCTATTTTCGATCCCTTGATGTTGTTCATTGTGTACTCTCACCTTAAAATGTTAGTTCCTTCAAGGTGAGATATGATGTATATGATCACTCCATAATGTTATCGGGGGTTCTCGACCTTACGTCACCCCGACATTGTTATAGATTGTCTATAAGCTCGAATGCACGTCCTATGACCGATGTCCCGAAAAATTACGAGTCTATGTTCATTGGGGGTTTCATATGAGATAAAGGTAAGAGATATTCTATAGAGTTTATGATTGATTATATGACGATACGATTCCACCGTGCCTAGTAGGCCGGGCATGTCACCGCGAAGGCGGGCTGTATACGATTCCACCGTGCCTAAATGGCCGGGCATGTCACCGCTAAGGCGGGCTGCTATGTTTACACCGAGCTTAGATGGTCGGCCATGATCACCACAGTGGGCGGCATATGATGGTTACCCGGACGCGGGTTAACGATGATGATTTATATGATACAATGATGTATGTGCTAGGATGATACATGTACTATGATTATATATATGATATATGTATGAAGTGTATCCACCCTTAAAAGTTACGCAGGTTTTATCTTCACCTTATGACTTATGATTTTTATATCAAGTTCATTTCATTCATGTCTTACATACATAGTACAATATTCGTACTGACGTCCATTTTCTTTGGACGTTGTGTTCATGCCCACAGGTAGACAGGGAGGCGATCCAGATTTGTAGAAGCCGATAAGCAGACTTTTGAGAGCACTCCATTATTCCAGAGGTGCCATTGATTCACTATTTTATGTACATATATGTTTTGGGAACGACGGGGTCCTGTCCAATCCATGTGTCTAGTACTCCAGTAGAGGCTCGTAGATACGTATGTGTGGGTAGCATGGTCTCACGACGTTATTATTGTATGTATATTATTTTGATAGCCGAAGGGCTTATGTGTATAAAAGTATTTATGCTTCCAAATGAAAAATGGTTTTCCTATGATTTAAGCATTAGATTAATGAATGAACGCTTGATGTGTACTGTCAAGACCCAACCCGATGAGCCATGACTAGTGCCCGAGCTGGACACTCGTATACGAACCAGTTAGATATAGTCAGACTAAAACTAAGGACAGTATGGAAACTTGTAAAAGCAAGCTATTGACTCATAACACCATATATCATAATGAACCTGTCTCCTGATGAGTCACAACTAACCAAAACCTAACATATTATGCAAGCCGAAAAGGCTGCCACTATATGCGGAAATACTCAAAACAAACCATATCGATATAGCTGACCAAAACCTATAGTGAAGGTCTCGGTGAAATAATCATATATATACCGTGCCCGGCCCGGGACTCGGTGAAATGATGTAACAACGTTATGCACGAATAGAATATCAGGAGCAACCATATACAAATTAAATCATCATCTGAGACTCAAAAGAATAATTAGAATGAACCAACACTTGAGAATGAAGGACAACTATCATGTCAAGTACCAGTGAGAACTAGAATTCATTGGAGTCATGTATGTTCATCGTTCGCTTGTTTTAGGTAATTCATGCCAAAAAGAAAGAAGGGATAGCTTTACATACCTTTGACACTTAATCCGTGACTCGACATGAATACACTGCCCGAAGCACCTCAACCTATATTAAGACGTTAAGAACTATGGTTAAGCTACGGAAAAGCTTAAAACGTATTTCAAAGCTAGTAGCTTATTTCTAGAAAATTGGGCGGCATTTCCCCTATATTGTTCACTTACCTCACATTCAAGACAACTATAACAACAACCAGAATAACATCAACAACAACACGTCCAAGTTACCACATCAAGAACTAGCCAAAATAAGGTCCAAGAACACCTCGAAACAGCCCGCACCGCACGCACAATGCTCCAAATCAGTCCACACGTTGCAACGTTCAACAACAATCAACATAACAACCACGACATATTCAAGTTATTCCTAATGATTTATAGTAACAACACATCATAAAAAATGACCTTATAATAGTCCAACAATTACAACCACCCAAAATTAATCTTTCAGATTACTAAAGGTACGTTTTAGACTTATCTTTTCTTTCGAATCGACCAACAACAATAACAATAACTATTATCCATATACAAGTAAATTCCATCAGCGACCTAACAATAACATGCCCCAAACAGCCCATCAACTACAACAACACAAATACTTAATCATAACTACACTTTTAATCCTTCAACTCAACAAGAACAGCCCCTAAATACGATACAACAATAACAACAACAACAATCAAACCCAATTTAATTGAACAACTTCAATTCAGCCCAATTACAACACCAATGCAATCATGCATTTTCTTACTTCCAATTACACTATAAGAAGAGGAAACCTTACCTTTAACTTAGCTAGAACAGATCCTATAACCACCTGCACCAATTGCACCACTTCTTCTTCCTCAATTCAAATTCTAACGTTGCTGCTTCTTTTGGACGTTTAGAACACTAAAAAAAATTACAAATTCTCCTCCCAACACTTGAATTGGTCGAGAGCTCAAGGTGGCAGCCATGGCTGTTTGTAACTCTCTCTCTCTCTCATGAAGTTTTGTGAAGATGAAGGTGTGTAATTAATTAGTCATCACCTAAAATATATATGCAGCCAGCCCATTAGACACGTGCCCCACTTTAGCATGCACTAATCCTAATCAGCCATGTTTTAGTGGGGCCCACTTAGTGATCTAATTAGTTTAATTAATCCCTAATCTTCACTAATATCTCCACACTAATAGTAGTTAATGAGCAACCCGTGCAATATTAAAATTGCGATAAAAAAAAGTCCTTGTCTCATATCTCAAAAATAATCTTGTCCTTGAACTTATGTCGATTAACTTACGAATAATCCAATGTACAAAAATACGGGATATAACATCCTTCCCCCCTTTGGAACATTCGTCCTCGAATGTTAAACTAGTTCTACAGGATCTTATAAAAATTTCGGCAAAGTCTCCTTTATCGCTATACCTACCAACCTGCATTCAGCAACCCACAGATGCCTCACAGGGCCACCATAACATATAGTCTCATCTACTAATCAACATAGTCAAATAAGGAATTAAATTACCTGCAGGCATAGGGAACAAGTAAGGATACTTATTCTTCATCTCGTCTTCGGCTTCCCAGGTCACCTCTTCCCTATTATTATTTCGCCACAATACTTTGACGGAAGCCACATCCTTAGTACGTAGCCTTCTAACTTGGCGATCAAGTATAGCTATAGGGCTCTCCTCATAAGACAACTCCTCTGTTACCTGGACATCGTCCACAGGGAAAACTTTAGAAGGGTCACCAATACATTTACGAAGCATTGATACATGAAAGACTGGATGTACTGCTTCCAAATCAGAGGGTAGGTCAAACTCATAGGCAACCTTGCCTACCCTACGAATAATTTGATAAGGCCCAATTTATCTCGGGCTAAGCTTTCCCTTCTTGCCGAATCTCATCACACCCTTCATGGGTGACACCTTCAGGAATACCCAATCACCAATCTGAAACTCTAAGTGTCGACGTCAATTATCTGCATATGACTTTTGTCGACTCTGGGCTGCCAATAATCTCTCCTGAATGAGCTTCACCTTATCAACAGCTTGCTGGATCATGTCCGGGCCGATTAACTCAGTCTCGCCAACATCGAACCAACCGATAGGTAACCTGCACTTCCTCCCATATAAGGCCTCGTACGGTGCCATCTGGATACTAGAATGGTAGCTATTATTATAAGCAAACTCAATAAGTGGCAAATGATCGTCACAGCTACCTCTGAAGTCAATAATACAGGCTCGCAACATATCTTCAAGCGTCTGAATAATACACTCAGCCTGTCCGTCAGTCTGAGGGTGAAATGTTGTGCTAAGATTCACCTGTGTCCCCAATCCCTTCTAAAATGATCTCCAGAAGTTAGCTGTAAATTGAGCTCCTCTGTCCGATATAATAGATATGGGAACCCCATGGAGTCTCACTATCTCCTTGATGTACAACCTCGCATAGTCCTCAGCTTAATAAGTAGTCCTGACTGGAAGAAAATGGGCTGATTTTGTCAGCCTATCCACAATAACCCATATAGAGTCATACTTCTGTTGAGTACGAGTTAAACCTGTAATAAAATCCATATTAATTACTTCCCATTTCCAAGTTGGGATCTCTATCTCCTGTAATAACCCACCAGGCTTCTGATGCTCGACCTTAACCTGTTGACAATTCTGGCACTGAGCAACAAACTCTGCTATGTCCCTTTTCATACCATCCCACTAATATAAACATCTGAGGTTAGGATACATCTTCGTTGACCCTGGATGAACAGAATAACGGGCATAATGTGCCTCTTCCATAACCTGTTGTCGTAGCCCTGCAACCTCAGGCACACACAGTCTGCCCCCATACCATAGCACTCCGTCAGGTGCAACCTCGAATGGGGTCTTCTCCTTTTGAAGAGTTCTATCTCTATACTATGCTAGAACAGGGTCCTCGTACTGGCGTCTCTTTACCTCTTCTATGATAGAGGACTCAGCAACGTCTTGAACATAAACTCTATCATCTCCAGAATCAGCCAAACGGACTCCAAGGTTAGCTAGCCGGTAAATCTCACGAACTATCTCCTTCCTTTCTGGTTGCACGTCTGTCAAGCTACCCATAGATTTACGGCTAAGAGCATCTGCTACAATATTTGCTTTCCCTGGATGGTATAGAATATCAACATCATAATCCTTTAGTAACTCTAATTATCGTCTCTGCCGTAAATTCAACTCCTTCTGTCTGAAGATATATTGGAGACTCTTATGATCCGTATAAATATCAACATGAACACAATATAAATAATGCCTCCATATCTTCAAGGCATGAATTACAGCTGCTAACTCCAGATCATGAGTAGGATAATTCTTTTCGTACTTTCTGAGTTGTCGGGAGGCATAGGCTATAACCCTGCCATGCTGCATCAACACACAACCTAGTCCAACACCTGAAGCATCACAATAAATAACATAGCCATCTGGTCCTTCAGGAAGAGTTAGAACTGGAGCCGTAGTCAACTTGTCTTTCAGCAACTGGAAACTTTGCTCACAAGCATCAGTCCACTGGAACTTAGCTGCCTTCTGAGTTAGCCTTGTTAAAGGCGCTGAAATCGAGGCAAACTTTTCTACGAATCTCCTGTAATATCCTGCTAGCCCCAGAAAACTACGTACCTCAGTAGGTGTCGTAGGTCTAGGCCAAGTCTTTACAGCCTCAATCTTCTGCGTATCTACCCGAATATCGTCAGCTCCAATAATATGCCCCAAGAATGCTACTGAAGTCAACCAGAATTCGCATTTAGAAAAATTGGCATACAACTTCTGGTGCTGGAGCGCCCTAAGTACCGTTCTCAAATGGTCTGCATGCTCCTCTTCTGAACGTGAATAGACTAGAATATCATCAATAAATACAATAACGAACATATCTAGGAATGGTTTGAATACTCGATTCATCAAATCCATAAATACAGCTGGAGCATTGGTTAGCCCAAAAGACAACACTCTAAACTTATAATGCTCGTATCGGGTCCTGAATGCTGTCTTCAGAATATCTGTCTCCTTTACCCACACCTGATGATAGCCTGACCGTAAGTCTATCTTCGAAAAACACTTAGCACCCTACAACTGGTCAAATAGATCGTCAATCCTGGGGAGGGGATACCTATTCTTTATTGTTACTTTATTCAGCTGCCTATAATCAATGCACATCCGCAGCGACCCATCTTTCTTCCTCACAAATAGTACCGGTGCTCCCCAAGGTGATGTGCTAGGCCTGATGAAGCCTTTTTATAACAAGTCTCTCAATTGCTCCTTTAACTCCTTCAGCTCTGCAGGTGTCATTCTATAAGGAGGAATAGATATGGGCTGTGTATCTGGCAATACATCTATAGTAAACTTTATCTCCCGTTCAGGAGGAAGACCTGGAAGTTCATCTGGGAATACATCTGGAAATTCATTAACTATCGGGACTGACTGAAGAGTCGGTACCTCTGCTTTCATATCATGCACACGAACCAGATAATAAATATAACCTTTTCTAACCATCTTCCTTGCCTTGAGGTATGAAATAAACTTACCCCTCGGTGATGCTGTATTCCTTCTCCACTCTATAATCGACTCTCCTGGGAACTGAAATCGAACTATCTTTTCTCTACAATCAACGTTAGCATAACAAGAAGCCAACCAATCCATACCCATGATAACATCAAATTCAGTCATGTCTAACTCAATCAAATCTGCTATGGTATGACGACTATATATAACCACCGAAAAATTCCTAAATACTTGCTTTGCTATGAGAGAATCTCCTACCGGTGTAGCTACCTCAAATTGTTCTATGAATTCAAGTTCTATTCCGATTCTATTAGCAACAAAGGGAGATATATATGATAAGGTGGAACCTGGATCTATCAATGCATATACGTCCCGGGAGAAAATCGATAATATACCTGTAACCACATTCGGTGATGCCTCCTGATCCTGCCTACTAGCCAAAGCATATATGTGGTTCGAAGGACCGCTAGAACTAGAAGCTCCGCCACGACCTCTACCACGGCCTGCTGATGTCTGAATACCCTGCCCCATAGGGCGCATAGCTACAGAAGAAGATGAACCAGCAACCAATCCAGTAGGCTGAGCCACACCACCAGTACCACCTCCATAAAGACTCTCTCTCTTCATATGGCCTTGACGGCCGCAAGAAAAACAAGCACCTATAGTAAGACGGCATTCCCCAAAATGGGGCCTACGACACCGAGAACACTGAGGAAAAGGTGGCCTCGACTGACTCGAACCCCTGTTCATCTGTGAACCCGAAGCCTTGGAGCTCTGATTGACTCCTGAATACCCCGTGCTGTCAAATCTACTACCTGTGAATTGTTGGGGTGCACTATGTGCTGGCTGGGAAGAATATCTAATATGCTGCCTGCCTCGAAACTCACCAGGATAGCCAGCCGATCTAGCCCTCCTATGCTGGCATCTGTCGTGATCTATATCTGGCTGACGTCCTCTGTGTCGATCCTCTACCCCCTGTGCATATGCCTGTACCCGAGCAATATCCATACCTGGCTGAAGAGCCACTACTATACAGCCATCAATCAAATAACGATCCAGTCCCATCACATAACGATACACTCTATCTACCATATCAGCTACAATAGTAGGCGCATACCTAGCCAACGAATCAAACTCAAGACTATACTCTCGAACGCTCCTGCCACTCTGCCTCAAATGTAATAATCTATCAACTCTAGCTCGCCGCATCTCTAGAGGCAGGAAGTGACCAAGGAAGTCCTCCACAAACTCATCCCATACAGCAGGACGAGCACCCTCGCCCCTAGATAACTCCCAAGACTCATACCAATTAACAGCTACATCCCGCAACCGATACGAAGCCAACTCAACAGACTCAGTCTCAGAAGCCTTGATTATTCTCAATGTACGCTGCATCTGCCGAATAAACTCCTGCGGATCATCTTCGGGCTTTGACCCGGAAAAATCTGGAGGATTACATCTTAAGAAGTCACGAACCCTCAAACTATCGGATCTATCCGCATGGTCAACTCCTAGTCCATGCCTGCGAGCCTGCCCTACCACTAATCTGGTCAACAGCTGAACTGCATCTCTCATGGCCCTATCCTGTGCCCCTGGCTGAGGAGTTGGAGGCTCAGGTGCTGGGGCCTCGGGAGCTGGCAGTAGGGCTGCCCCCTGAACTGGAGCTGCTGCTGCTGCTCTAAGTTCCTCTGGAGGTGGCGGTGTAGCAGAGCTCACTGACTGGAGTACAATCTCAGGCATAGACTGGGCACGGGCCCTAGTAACTCTTCGGGTCTGACTAGTATTCCTACTGCCGATTTGCCCTTCTAGGCAGCTATCACTTTCTTTGAAGGCATAGCTGTAAACACAATAATTTGTTAGAGGGGGATTATCCTGATAATATGGCTCTATCGCACGATCTAGAGTAAGAAGGAAAAGGGACATCCTAAATGTCCTGTAGATTCCTATTTATAGATGTGGTGCACAACACACCGATAAATAAGACTCAAATAGACACGGTCTGTAGACACTCCGAGGATGAACTGCTCTGATACCACTTTTGTCAAGACCCAACCCGATGAGCCATGACTAGTGCCCGAGCTGGACACTCATATACGAACCTGTTAGATATAGTCAGACTGAAACTAAGGACAGTATGGAAACTTGTAAAAGCAAGCTAAAGACTCATAACACCATATATCATAATGAACCTGCCTCCTGAGGAGTCACAGCTAACCAAAACATAACATATTATGCAAGCCGACAAAGCTGCCACTATATGCGGAAATACTCAAAACAAACCATATCGATATAGCTGACCAAAACCTATATACAACCCACACATGTCTACAGACCTCTAAGAGTATCAAAGTGAAATATGACGGTACAGGGCCCGCCGTACCCCTGGATATGCATAAGTCTACATCAAAGGATTTGTACCAAAATAACTTAGGCTCCGGAACAATGGAGCTCTCCAAATAGCTGAGCAGAAGTCCTAGGTCGGAGGATCACCAAACTGAGTGTCTGTACCTGCAGGCATGAAACGCAGCCCCCGAAGAAAGGGGGTCAGTACGAGAAATGTACTGAGTATATAAAGCATGAAATACCATAAAGAAGATCAAGACTGAATAAAAGATAACAGAAGGCAAATATGATAATCAAGATACCAATGCACCTGTGCCTTACGAGATAAGAATCATGCATATCTATATCATATACCATACCCGGCCCATTATGGGACTCGGTGAATAAAGTCATATACATATATACCGTACCCGGCCCTCTAGTGAAGGTCTCGGTGAAATAATCATATCTATACCGTACCCGGCCCTCTAGTGAGGGACTCGGTGAACAATGCAATGAAACTGTGCACGACTACATACCCGGCCCGAGACTCGGTGAAATGATGTAATAACATTATGCACAAATAGAATATCAGGAGCAACCATATACAAATTAAATCATCATCTGAGACTCAACAGAATAATTAGAATGAACCAACACTTGAGAATGAAGGACAACTATCATGTCAAGTACCACTGAGAACTAGAATTCATTGGAGTCATGTATGTTCATCGTTCGCTCGCTTTATGTAATTCATGCCAAAAAGAAAGAAGGGATAGCTTTACATACCTTTGACACTTAATCCGTGACTCGATATGTCTACGCTGCCCGAAGCACCTCAACCTATATTAAGACGTTAAGAACTATGGTTAAGCTACGGAAAAGCTCAAAACGTATTTCAAAGTTAGTAGCTTATTTCTAGAAAATTGGGCGGCATTTCCCCTATATTGTTCACTTCCCTCACATTCAAGACAACTATAACAACAACCAGAATAACATCAACAACAACACGTCCACGGATATACGGCCAATTATATGGGTCGTATAATTTATACGGTCCGTATAATTAGACCGTATAATCTCACCAGGGATAACCCTTCTCTGGAAGTAATCAACGGACCATTATACGGGCCGTATAATTTATACAGTCTGTAAAAATGGCCGTACAACTGGAAATTCCCGAATTTCATTCTCGTCGACTCGTTTGACTTCCAATCCTCGTGGAACCTTCTTGGCACTTATATAACACTTCATTAACCATACAATAGGCCCTATAGCAGTCACTCCAGATATTTCTAATTACATATTAGCTCAACTATAGCAAAAACCTTTCCGAACACGACTTACATTTCACTTCCTTCAACAAACAAAATTTCACCTATTCATATACCTTCAAAATCTTATAGTACGCACTTTAAGCCATCTAATACTCTCCTTAATCTCGTAAGGATTTCATGTTCATCTTAAGCTCACATTAGTCTACTCACAAAGCAACAAATCCGTAATTTCTGAGGTGTAACACATGTGGCTCACCTAGATATGATAATGAGAAGTATTGTTACACCTCGGAAATTTTTCGTGAGCCAACAATGAATAGACCAACGAAGGGCATGAGTGTGCGATGTTTTATTAAGTATGGAATGACTATTTATGAACTTTGGAATTAAGAAAGTTGTAGAATTTCATTTCAGCCAGTGGTCGTAAAATGGAATACGGGTCGTAAAATGGAATACCGCCCGTAAAGTGATTTACGGACCGTAAAGTGCCATCGTCCTTCAACATTTCAAAAACTTCAAATTTCTATCAAATGCTTCAAATGGTTCAAAATGACTTGGAATACGGACCGTAAATTGAAATATGGCCCGTAAACTGAGTCGTAAACTGCCATGATCTTCAACCAACCTTTCTGTTTCTGATATGCTTAAATACGGTCGCGAAGGACGGACCGTAAACCAGTATACGGCCCGTAAAGTGGGGTTTACGACCACTGTGCATTTCGACCACTGTTCATAAAAATCAGATTTTAGCTATTAAAAAGGAGGGACCCAAGTTCATTTTCTCATTTCATCTTCACGAAATTCCTCCCTAGGAATCTCTAGAACACTCCAAACACTTCAACCACAAGAATACCAAGGAAATAAATGATCATCAACACCAAATCTATGAAACAAAGTGTATGAAACCTAATTGGAAGTCATCTCCTTCAAGAAATTCCAAAAGAGGTGAAGAAGGGTTTTGGTGCTAAAGAAGTGATTCCACTCTAAGCTTGTTCCACCATCATCTAAGGTATGTTTCATGACTTTATCATGTTATTTAAGGTATTGGAAAGCTAAGATGCTTGAAATGTAGAAGAACATAGAAAATGGGCCATTACTGAGTGAATAGTTTCACAATTGAATGATAGTTGAATGGAATCATGAACGTTGATATGTTGTGATGATGAATACGTTATAAATGGCGTATAGACCATGAAATAGGTGTGAAGTAAGCAAAATTATGGTGATGAGCTAAAACCATTAAATGTGGAGAAAAATGGTGGATTTTGCAAAATATAGATAAGTGATGAATGTTGATACGATATTGTGAGTGTTGTTGTAAATGTTGGGAGTTGAAATAGAACATGATAAAAGTAGTAGAAACAAAGGAAACGCTGCCCAATTTTCTCTAGAAATAACGATGCGTTCTTATGGTCGATTGACTAACTGTAATGCGTATCCTCTCGTGAAGGTAACAACGTGATATTGAAGGAGAACAAGTGACCGATAGCTTAACTAAGCGACAAAGGTATGTGAGGCTATCCCTTTTCTTTCTATGGCATGAATCCCATGATATGATTCTTTTCCCTTTCCATGATTCTCCTATACCCCGGAAAGCCAAGGGCCTAAGATCATGAATAGCTATATGAGTCAAGAGATATGATATGACGTTCTTATAAAGTAAATGATGTTGTTCCTTGTATACGCTCACCTTATATACTAATCCCTTCAACGTGAGGCAGAATGTTCATAATGCAATCGAGGGTTCACGACCTTACGTCACCTCGATAGAGTGCAGTTGTTCTAGAGTCTTTATGCATGTACGATGACAAGTATATTTTGATAAGAATAATTATTATAAGTATTTTATGATGAGCATGTCATGATTGCATCACACCGGGCCTAGTTGGCCGGGCAGTCACCGCGAAAGCGGGCAGCTATACGATACACCATGGCTAGTTGGCATGGGCAGACACCACTAGTGGGCGGCATGAGATGGTACCCCGGACGCGGGAGGCCTGGACGCGGGCTAATGTTACTGATTATCACACCGCACCTATATAATCAGGCAGTTTAGATATATATACGTATGATATGCATACATGAGATGATGATAAGAATAAAAGTAAGTCAGCATGCATTACTTTTCACATGATTCCCAGTCAGGCACAGTTGCTTCATACTTGATGCCTCCTTTACTTTCTTGAAGTGTTGTTTTTGTTCATGCCTCTCATACTCAGTACAACATTCGTACTGACGTCCGTTTTCGTTGAACGTTGTGTCCATGCCCACAGGTAGACAGGGAGGCGAGCTCGATTCGGATTCTTAGGAGATGTCAGCTGATTGAAAGCACTCCATTGTCCGGAGATGCTTATGATTATCCTTTTGGTACACATGTATATTTTGGGCATGAAGGAGTCTTGTTTTGTCTACATGTATAGTATGTCAGTAGAGGCTCGTAGATGCGTAGTGTGGGTTAGATGGTCTCACAAGTTTATTACAGCATGCATGTATATATTATATATTGTTTTGATGGCCTAATGAGGCATTTGTATATATATATAGACTGATTGTGTTTTCCACCGCAAAATGATTTTCATACAATTATGAATAATAAAGAAGCGTAAATGACAACGACCAGTGAGGAAATAAGGGGTGCTCGGTGGTCAGCCTCGGGTACCCGTCGCGGCCCCTAGTTGGGTCGTGACAGAAGTGGTATCAGAGCGGTTCAGTCCTAAGAAGTGTCTACGAGTCGTGTCTAGTAGAGTCTTGTTTATGGTGTGTTGCGCGCCACGCTAATAAACAAGAGGCTAAAGGGCATTTAGGAAAACGACCGTCTTTCTTCTTATGAGATCGTGCGATAGAGCCATGCTTAAGATTATATCCCTCCTAAAGGTGTGTTATGATTTCAGAATGCCACCAAAGGAAAAGGCCACAGCCGCCCAGAAGGGCAAAACTACGTCGAAAAGACGGGCATAAAGAGAACCTCTGACGAATATAGAGCTAGGTGAATCACAAAATGAGGCCTCGCCCAATGTATAAGAGCAAGGAGGAGCCTCAGTCCCAGTTCCTCCACCAGTTGCTTCGGGTCAACAAGTGACCGAAGCTATTCATCTATTGACGCAATTGGTTGCCGCCCAAGCATAGCGGCAGAGTGTGGGCCTGAGTGATCGTTCCTCCAGTATGAGAGCCTGTGATTTCCTGACCTTAAATCCTCCGGAATTTTTCAGGTCGAAGCCAGATGAGGACCCACAAGGCTTCATTGAAGAGATGCTGAGGACGTTGAAACTTATGCATGCTTCTGAGACCAAATTGGTAGAGTTGGCTTCTTATAGACTCCGCGATGTGGCGGTATTGTGGTATAACAACTGGATAGCATCGAGGACAGAAAATGCGCCTCCCCCCATTTGGCAAGAGTTTGTTGATGCTTTCATTCGCCATTATTTGTCGCCCGAGGTCCACCGAGCTAGAGCGGACATGTTCTTGAATTTGAAGCAGGGAAGCATGAGTGCTCGGGAGTATAGCATGCAGTTTAATTCTCTGGCCAGGTATGCCCCGACAATGGCGGCCGATATGGGCGATCGTGTACACAGATTTGTGAGTGGTTTGGGGCCACATTTGTTTAGAGATTGTCTGACGGCCTCTTTGCAAGATGGGATGGATATTTCCCGAATACAGGCACATGCTCAGAATCTTGAAGAACGACAACAGCTGCAGAGAAGCGATCGTGATAATGACAGAAGGTAAGGTAAGAGAGCTAGATCTATGGGAGCGAGCAGTGAATATAGAGGGGGACCGAGACAGATGCATTCTAGGCACTCAGGTCAGTCAACGACTAGTGCGCCTCCCAGATTCTCAGATAGGAGGTTTGATCGTTCTTTTCAGACAGGACAGGGCCAGAGTTCGAGGGCCTCAGATTATCAGTTTAGGGGAGATTCTAGTCAGAGGAGACCCTCAGTACGGCGGTGCTGCCAGTGCGGTAGACTGCATTCCGGACAGTGCCGTCAGGGTTCAGATTCTTGCTACGCCTGCGGGCAGGTTGGTCATATGATGAGAGATTTCCCTTCAGCAAGGGGTAGATTTGGGACTCATCCTACAGGATCAGCAGCTGGGTCTTCTTCAGTCCGCCCGACAGCACAGACTCCTCAGACTACAGCAGGTAGAGGCAGAGGGGGAGCATCTACCTCAGGTGCCGTTCTGTCACACCCTAATCTTACCAGGGTGTGATGGGCACCCGACCCCATATTCGAAGCCGAGCGAACCCGCTGACTCTTATTACACACATAGTCTCTTTGAACTCTTAAATCAAATAAAATGAGATACATAATGAGAGCCTTCAGAAATATTCTTTTTCGTGTTCTCGATTCAAGCCAAATCTGTAATCATATGGAACTTATCACATAACACAGAATGACACATCGGCTGATGGAGCCGCTTACAATACCGACATTCTATACCCACGACTCTATCTGCAAAGTCTCTAACATCAATCAGAAATCATAGCACATATACTCTGACTCGGCAACACTCCAGGAGCAGATGGAGCTTGCGATTTCCGCTAGAACACCTTCTAGCAAGTCTTCTATTCATTTGGGTGTACCTGCGTGGCATGAAACGCAGCCCCCGAAGAAAGGGGGTCAGTACGGAATATGTACTGAGCATGTAAGGCATGGAATATAGAAAAGAGGATCATATCTGAAACAGAGATTTACCAGAATCAAGTATGACTTTTTTTTTAAAACATCAAAGCACTTGCCTTTTTAAATGAAAATCATGCATATCCACATTATATACCATGTATACATAAAACGTGCCCCGACCCTCCAGTGAGGGACTCGGTGGATAAATCATACATGTCCACATCATATATCATATATGCGTAACGTGTCCCGACCCTCAAGTGAGGGACTCAGTGGATAAGGTCATGCATGTCAACATCATATATCATGTGTACATATAACGTGTCCCGACCCTCTATTGAGGGACTCGGTGGATAGAATCATGCATGTTAACATCATGCACCATATATACATAACGTGTCCCGGCCCTCTATTGCGGGTCTCGGTGAATGAAGTCATCATATGCAATCCTGCCCGCCATCCCCGTATCATCATATCATCATATTCATATACATATAACGTGTCCCGGCCCGCAAGTGAGAGGGACTCGGTGAACAATGCAGTGGAGTACGCACGAGAACGTATCCTGGCCCGGGCTCAGTGAAGGACATATTGAGGCATCCACGAGCAGAGTAGTGAGAAACTATATGCACATAAATCAAGACTCGATAGGTAGGAACTCAAATCGACACTTGAGGATCATAAACACGTTTCGAGCCAATCCGAGTTAGTATGAAAAAGTTATGGATGTTTTAGTACAGAACCTTCTACGAACGTTTCAGAAGCCATTTTTGGAAAATCAAAGCAACAATCATGTTAGGTACCTTTCGAAATATCGTTATGGATCAAATCAAATAGAGCTTTTGAAACCATATGTGCGTATCAAAATACATCAAAGATTCAATGGAATAATCAAACGTGCTATCATTTGAAAATCAAGACATTAGTCATATCAATTACCTCTCGAATGCCATTCGGAAACGTATCAAATAGATCTTCGGATATCATAGATACGCATCAAAACCATATGAAATAGCTTATGGAAGTCAAGAATATTAGCCATCCTAGTGGCTCTAAGAATAGGAGCTCCTTTTAAATCATACATATACGTCGTATGTTTGTTCATAAGGATCATGCCAAAAGAAAGAAAGGGTAAGCCTTACGTACCTGCTCCACGTCCTATTAGCTACGCTTATTCGTCCAAGATTGCTAGTCTACATTCAAGAAGATTCACATAATCATTAGATTCATCATCGTATACTTGTCTTAGCCCTTCAAATGAATTCATTTATAATCTGCCGAAAGTTCGGCAGCATTTCCCCTGTAAATACACCATCCCCGAGGATCTAACTCGGCTAATTTATCCACAACAATCCGAGAATTCAACTCGGCCAAATTATCAACAACAATACCAACAATCATACTAACAACTTCAACAATCAATCCAAAATATATTCTAACATTAACAACCCTTGTCACATAATTCAACGACCTTTCATTTATATCCAATTCAATCAAATATAGTCAAGTTAACACCAATGATCCCACATTCAAGTATTAATCCGAAATCATTCTAACATGGTTCAAGAATACTTTAAACAATTCACATAATATTCCAAACAACCCAATCAACATATTACTTCACCCGAAACCTTCCAAATTCAACAAGAACAATGACAACACATTTCCTTCCTTCAATTCATAAATTATACCAATAATTCACACACTAACAACATTGTTCTTATAATTACAAGAAACCATACTAGAATCACATTAATTCCTCCAATAATTTCTCAACGATTACAACTTCATTTCAATTCATCCAACCTTCATTTTCATCATGGAATTCACAACCACAACAATCAAAATACTAAATAAAATCACTTCATCACATCTTATCAACATACTCTCTATGTTCGGCCACAAATTACACACACCTACTTTCATGAATTTCATTCATTTCTTCACTCTACAACATATACAAACCATCCACAACATATAAAAGAGGATCAAACCTTACCTTTTCCACTTAGCTCTTCAACTTGGCTAGAGTTGTGCCTTGTAAGAATGAATGGTTTTATTGCTCCAACAACCACTCCATGTTAATTAGGGCCTTCAAATTAGTTGGAATACTAGAAGAAAATAATTTTTCTTGATCAATTTTCCATGGCTCAATTTTGGGAGCCATGGCCGAATGCCTCTCTCTTTCTTTCTTCTTCTTCTTCTTTTTTTCTCTAAGGTTCTAGAGTTAAAATGATGAATTGCCCTTATTTTGGTAATCACTTTCCATATATATACTTAGGCCCTTCAAGTAAAAATATGGACACATGGCCATGGGTGGGACCCATACACCACACTCCACACGGCCAAGGGCCCTTTCATGAACCTTCAAGAATTTTTTTTTGTGAAATTCCCTTTATGCCCCTAGCCTTCCTCAATATTACCATGAACCATCTTGTGAATTTCCCTTTTTACCCTTAGCCTTTCTCAATATTTCCATACTAATAAACAACTCACACATTGAAATAATTTTGGAAAATAGTCTTACCCTTAACTTACTACGACTACCTTGAAATATCCGAATGTGAAAAATACAGGATATAACACGTTCAGCCCCGCGTATATGCTTTAGCTGGGCGACAGGATCTTGAGTCTTCCCCAGATGTTGTCACAGGTACATTGACTATATTTTCCCGTGATGTATACGCTTTGATCGATTCGGGTTCTACTTTATCTTATGTTACTCCGTATGTCGCGGATTGTATTGGGATGAAATCCGATCCCATTAAACCTTTTGAGGTATTCACTCCGATTGGTGATCCGGTAATAGCGAGGAAAGTATACAAAAATTGTGTCAGTGTGATATGTGATCGCCAGACTAAAGCCGATTTGATTGAGCTTGAAATGATAGATTTCGATGTAATTATGGGTATGGATTGGTTGGCCTCATGTTATGTTAATGTCGATTGCCGAACGAAAATGGTTCGATTTCAATTTCTGGGAGAGCCCGTACTTGAATGGAGGGTAATACGGCATCCCCAAAGGGTAGGTTTATTTCCTACCTTAAGGCAAGAAAGATGATAGCTAAAGGCTATATTTACCATCTAGTTCGGGTTCATGAGACCGAGGCAAAGTCGCCAGCTTTCCAATCTGTTCCGGTAGAGAATGAATTCCCAGATGTATTTCCAGACAAACTACCAGGTCTTCCTCCTGAGAGGGAAATTGACTTCACTATTGATGTATTGCCGGACACTGAGCCCATTTCTATTCCTCCTTATTGAATGGCTCCGGCAGAATTGAAAGAGCTGAAGGCACAGTTGAAGGACTTGCTCAAAAAGGGGTTTATAAGGCCCAGTTCATCGCCGTGGGGAGTACCAGTCTTGTTCGTGAGAAAAAAGGACGGATCTCTACGGATGTGCATCGATTATAGACAGCTGAACAAGGTAACAATAAAGAACAAGTATCCCCTCCCCAGAATTGACAATTTGTTTGACCAATTACAGGGTGCTAAGTGGTTCTCCAAGATAGATCTGAGATCTGGTTATCATCAAGTGAGAATTAGAGAAGAAGATATTCCCAAAACAGCCTTCAGAACGAGGTATGGCCACTATGAGTTCCGAGTGATGTCGTTTGGGTTGACAAATGCCCCGGCAGTGTTCATGAATCTAATGAATAATGTGTTCAGGCCATTTTTGGATCTCTTCGTGATAGTATTTATTGATGATATTCTAGTGTATTCTCGCATAGAAACAGAACATGCAGATCATCTAAGAATTGTTCTTGGCATTCTTCGAACTCGGGAATTATATGCAACATTCTCAAAGTGCGAGTTTTGGCTAAATTCTGTGGCATTCCTAGGTCATGTTATTTCAGATGATGGCATCCGAGTTGACACTCAGAAAATAGAAGTTGTGAAGACTTGGCCAAGGCCTACAACGCCTACGGAAGTTCGTAGTTTTCTAGGTTTGGCAGGTTATTATAGAAGGTTTGTAGAGGGCTTTTCATCTATTTCAGCTCCGTTGACGAAGCTAACCCAGAAGTCGGCGAAATTTCAGTGGAACGATGCATGCGAGCGTAGTTTCCAAGAGTTGAAAGACAGGTTGACCTCAGCTCCAGTACTAACACTTCCAGAAGGGCCAGATGACTATGTTGTGTATTGTGATGCTTCTGGTATGGGACTAGGATGTGTATTGATGCAGCATGGGAAGGTGATTGCATACGCTTCGAGACAGTTACGGAAACATGAGAAGAATTATCCAACTCATGATCTTGAATTGGTCGCGGTTATTCATGCCTTAAAGATATGGAGGCATTATTTGTATGGTGTGCACTATGATATCTATACAGATCACAAGAGTCTCCAGCATATCTTCAAACAGAAGGAGTTCAACCTGCGGCAGAGGCGGTGGTTAGAATTGTTAAAAGACTATGATGTGGACATTTTGTACCACCCCGGAAAAGCTAACGTAGTAGCCGATGCGCTTAGCCGTCGATCAATGGGTAGCTTATGTGAAGTTCCTTCAGAAACGAAGGAGATGGTTCGGGAGCTCCATCGATTAACAAGTCTTGGAATACGTGCAATTGATTCGGGTAGTACAGGCACTAGCATTAATGATCCCACAGTTTCATCCGTGAATATAGAAGTGAAGGAACGGCAATATGAAGATCCTCAATTAAGTCGATACCGAGACCTATCTCATGAAAAGGAAAAGTCTCCATTTGAAGTTTCCATAGATGGGATCCTTAGATATCGAGGCAGGCTATGTGTACCGGATGTGGCGGAATTGCGCCAACGGATTTTAGAGGAAGCACACTATTCTCGGTATTCTATTCATCCCGGTGCAACTAAAATGTATACCTCAAATTGATATACTGGTGGGATGGCATGAAGAGGGACATAGCAGATTTTGTAGCACAATGTCTGAATTGCCAACAGGTAAAAGCTGAACATCAGAAGCCAGGGGGCTTGTTACAGGCAATAGAAATCCCTACTTGGAAATGAGAAGTGATAAACATGGATTTCATCGTGGGAGTACCCCATTCCCGTGGCAGGTATGACTCTATATGGGTGATCGTGGATAGGCTGACGAAAGCAGCCCATTTTCTTCCAGTCAAGACCACGTATTTGGCAGAATACTATGCCAGGTTGTATCTAAAAGAAATTGTGCGACTTCATGGAATTCCTTTGGCCATTACTACAAACATAGGGGCACAGTTTACAGCCAAGTTTTGAAAGTCCTTCCAAGAAGGTTTGGGTACTCAAGTTAAGCTCAGCACGGCATTTCATCCACAGACTGACGGACAGGCCGAGCGTACTATTCAGACCTTGGAGGATATGTTACGAGCATGTGTGTTGGATTTTGGTGGCAGTTGGGACAATCATTTGCCGCTAATTGAATTTGCATATAACAACAGCTATCATTCTGGTATCCAAATGGCTCCATATGAAGCTTTGTACGGAAGGAAATGTAGATCCCCAATTGGATGGTTTGAAACCGGAGAAGCACAATTGATAGGCCCCGACTTGATCCAACAAGCAGTTGAAAAAGTCAAGGTGATCCAAGATCGGTTGTTGACAGCCCAAAGTCGCCAAAAGTCTTATGCGGACAATCGCCGACGAAACTTGGAATTTCAGGTTGATGATTGGGTATTTTTAAAAGTGTCACCCATGAAAGGGGTGATGAGATTTGGTAAGTGTTACATCCGACATTTTCGCTTATTCGAAAACTTCAAGATAAATTGACTTGTAATGAATGAGGCCACAATTGGACATTACTTGGTATGAATGTGTAGGTTGTGAATTCAATGGTATGGAATTACGAAAGGAGGCCAAGGGCAAAATTGGAATTTTGAAAACTTGTTCCATAAATCACAAAATTAGCCAAGTGGGCTCAAAAAAAAAATAATAATAATAAGAAAACTAAGGCCCAAGTGGGAGCCCAACCGGCCATGTAAGGCCTTGGCCCATGGGATTTATTAAATTACCATGTGATAATTATCACATGGATTTTATTATATATGAAAATGCATCATTATCCAAAGAAGCTTCAAGAAAAAGAATTGAAAGGAAAAGAAAGAAGAGAATTCGGGTGGAAGGGAGAAAAAGAAAGAAAAAAAATTTGGAGCCAATTCTTTGGTTTAAAAGTTCATCTCTTGTGAAATTATTACCAAGTGCAAAGCCCTCTACAAGTTGATATAAGTATTGTGTCAAGAAAACAATTTTATCCTCCAAGTGAAGAACTTGAAGAAAGGTGAGGATTTCATACTCTTGTTATGTTATAAATGGTATATGTATGATGTAGTATGTGTGAATGAATGAAAAACATGGAAATTTTGTGTGTTGGAACTAAGTGTGTGTTGGCCGAATATATATATGTATATTGCATGATTTGGATGATTTGAATTCATGTTGTAATTTAGTTGTAGTATGATGGAAATTGTATTAGAAATGAAAGTGGAATGAATTAGTGAAAATTGGAAAATATTGTAGGTGGCCGTGTGGTTATGTGATGTTGGAAGGAGAACCAAATCTTGTTAGCATGTTAATTGTGTTGTTATGGATTTGTGAAGTAGATGGGAGGATAATGGTTAAGCTAACACGAAGTATTTGTTGGTAAAGTTGTTGTCGGAAAGTATGTTGTTTTAGCATGGTTTCTTGAAATTATGATTAAGGATAATGAACTTGGAATATGGAAATGTGTTTATGAACTTGTATGTTGAAGGTTGGGAAGATTGGATAAGTAGTAGCTTAATGGAAAGTTTGAATGTTTGCATATCTTATGTATATCGTGTGAAAATAGTATGGATGCCTCCGATGTATGTCGTAATGATTTTGATGGATAATGAATATGAAAATAATAAGTTTGGTTTGGAAATGTAAGTTTGAAACGAAAGATGTTTCGTTGTGTCGAAAGATGGCTAGTGATGCCATAGTGTATGTCTTAATGTTTATTGTTGTTTTAATGTCATTTCTGGGTTGTTGTGTTGATGAATTGAGCCGAGCAAAGTCTCGGGGATGTCGTGTATACAGAGGAAATGCTGCCGAAATTTCGGTAGGCAAGCATGTGTTAAGTTGGAATATTGAAAGTTTGAAACTAACAAATGGTAAACTTGACCATTTCCTAGGCATGCTCCGGATATGATAGGCTCGGCCGCGAGCCTTAAGTACGACTCCGTCCCCCGGAATTCGAGACGGAAAACCGCTCCAATTCCTTCAATCCAATTGAAGCTATTTTCTTACAAATTGCCTTTAAAGTGAATTTTTGTACAAAACTTCCCTAAACGGAGTCGGAACACTTCCAGATGATTATGGATGACCTTATAAGGTCTACTATCGGTAATTTACCTATGTCGCCTCGAGTTTATCCGCGGCCGGCCCACGAGGCTCGATACCTTCTGTATGATCTTAATTACTTTAGTTTTGCCCGATTTTCTCAGAAAACACCTGGACTACTATTCTGATCACGATATGACTGTTTTTATACAAATCTTACAAAATATTTTTTGACATTTGGAAATCTGGTTCTGGTTATAATCTGTCGTGCCTCCCCAAGTGACGTGTAGGCACGTACCTTGAAAACTATCTGAATACGTGGTTCGATCGGCCAGTTGGCTTACTTCTGTTCTGTTGAGTCTGTATGACGATCTGTATGTGTGTGGTTCCTCATTAATCAGTTCGTGCACATGCTATGATTCCTTTCCCCGGATCCCGGGCCGGTACGTATATCGTGCGGTGGGCCGCCGAGCCCCATATGTGAATTCTGAAGTATGATGTGTCCGGTTCCGGGGTACTGTGTTACATGTCCGTCCCCGGTTACCGAGGATATATTACGAAGTATGATGAGTCCGGGCTCGGGGTGCTGTGTTATCTGTCCGCCCCCGGGTACCGTGGTTATGTTATGATGTGTGACGGAGATCGGAGAAGAATTTCTGATATCTGACGTGTTGTGGTGCCAATGGCAGGAGTGGAGACCACGTTCCTGCACCCTATGTGTGATTCTTTCTGTCTGTATGACTTATGCTTCTGTATGTCCGTCTGGATTATCTGACCGACGGGTTATGCTACTGTATGTCCGTCTGGATTATCTGTCCTACTGGTTATGATTCTGTATGTCCGTCTGGATTATCTGTCCGACTGGTTATGATTCTGTATGTCCGTCCGGATTATCTGTCCGACTGGTTATGCTTCTGTATGTCCGTCCGGATTATCTGTCCAACCGGTTACGATTCCGTCTGTCCGTCTGGATTATCTGACCGATGGGTTCCGATTCTGTACGTCCGTATGAATTCTGATTCTGTCTGTTGGACTATGATTCTGTCCGTTTGTCGGGACTATGACTCTGTCCGTCCGGCTTATGAGCCTGTCTATTATATTTCTGTGCTTCCGGTCTAGATCATGATTATGTTTGATATATTTCTGCTTTACATACTCGGTACATCTTTCGTACTGACCCCCGGTTCTTCGGGGGCTGCGTTACATGCCAGCAGGTACAGGCGCACTTGGTGATACGCCGCCAGTCTAGGGCTCGGATTCTGCTATTCTGAAGAGTTCCTTCGATCCGGAGCAAATACTTTTGGTATATATCTTCTGTTATCTGTAGACTGTGTATATATGGTATTTCGGGGTACGGCGGGGCCCTGTCCCGTCATCTGATTCTGTATGTCTGTAGAGGCATGTAGATAGATGTGTGGGTTACGGGTTTCATCTGTTTGGTAGGTACGAACGATTTTGTGACTCCGTCTGTATGTTAGCCTCATCGGCTTATCTGTAAATTTCTGTATGTTCAGGTATGTATATGTTCGCGCGCGTGCAGTATCTGTATCGGCCTGATTTTGTAAACATCTGTTTGAAAGAAAAACAATTTGTATGGTACGAAGTTCTGTCAGCTAGGTATGTACGGGTACCCAGTTAGGGTACCAGTCGCGGCCACGGGGTTGGGTCGTGACAGTAAGAAAGGGAAATTGAGTCCCCAATACATTGGACCCCACAAAATCATCCGCAAGGTGGGTCAGGTAGCCTATGAATTGGATTTGCCTTCGGAGATTGAAGCAGTTCACCCAGTCCTTCCACGTTTCGATGCTCTGCAAGTGTGTTGGAGACCCCACCAAGATTGTCCCAGTAGCCGATGTGCAAATAACGGAAAAGCTAACCTATGAAGAAGTACCTATTGCCATCCTGGGTAGACAGGTGCGGAGACTTCGAAATAAAAAGGTAGCTTCGGTTAAAGTCTTATGGCGGAGTAGCAATCGGGAAGAAATGACTTGGGATGCAGAAGAGAGCATGAAGTCCAAGTACCCACACTTATTACAACCCCCGGGAGAGATCTAAGACGAAACGCCGACGATATGAGGTATGTACGCTTCATTTTTATGCTTTTGGTCGTGTGTGGCCATGGATATGTTGATATTATGATGTAGCCCTGTGAGGCGATGATATTATGGGTTGTTGTGACAGGCTGGTAGTGTCAAATTACAGGGGATACTCTGGCAAAATTTTCGTAAAATTCCGAGTGTTTAACATTCGAGGACGAATGTTCCAAAAAGGGGGGAAGAGTGTTACACCTCGGAAATTTTTCGTGAGCCAACAATGAATAGACCAACGAAGGGCATGAGTGTGCGATGTTTTATTAAGTAGGGAATGACTATTTATGAACTTTGGAATTAAGAAAGTTGTAGAATTTCATTTCAGCCAGTGGTCGTAAAATGGAATACGGCCCGTAAAGTGATTTACGGACCGTAAAGTGCCATCGTCCTTCAACATTTCAAAAACTTCAACTTTCTGTCAAATGCTTCAAATGGTTAAAAATGACTTGGAATACGGACCGTAAATTGAAATATGGCCCGTAAACTGAGTCGTAAACTGCCATGATCTTCAACCAACCTTTCTGTTTCTGATATGCTTAAATACGGTCGCGAAGGACGGACCGTAAACCAGTATACGGCCCGTAAAGTGGGGTTTACGACCACTGTGCATTTCGACCACTGTTCATAAAAATCAGATTTTAGCTATTAAAAAGGAGGGACCCAAGTTCATTTTCTCATTTCATCTTCACGAAATTCCTCCCTAGGAATCTCTAGAACACTCCAAACACTTCAACCACAAGAATACCAAGGAAATCAATGATCATCAACACCAAATCTATGAAACAAAGTGTATGAAACCTAATTGGAAGTCATCTCCTTCAAGAAATTCCAAAAGAGGTGAAGAAGGGTTTTGGTGCTAAAGAAGTGATTCCACTCTAAGCTTGTTCCACCATCATCTAAGGTATGTTTCATGACTTTATCATGTTATTTAAGGTATTGGAAAGCTAAGATGCTTGAAATGTAGAAGAACATAGAAAATGGGCCATTACTGAGTGAATAGTTTCACAATTGAATGATAGTTGAATGGAATCATGAACGTTGATATGTTGTGATGATGAATACGTTATAAATGGCGTATAGACCATGGAATAGGTGTGAAGTAAGCAAAATTATGGTGATGAGCTAAAACCATTAAATGTGGAGAAAATGGTGGATTTTGCAAAATATAGATAAGTGATGAATGTTGATACGATATTGTGATTGTTGTTGTAAATGTTGGGAGTTGAAATAGAACATGAGAAAAGTAGTAGAAACAAAGGAAACGCTGCCCAATTTTCTCTAGAAATAACGATGCGTTCTTATGATCGATTGACTAACTGTAATGTGTATCCTCTCGTGAAGGTAACAACGTGATATTGAAGGAGAACAAGTGACCGATAGCTTAACTAAGCGACAAAGGTATGTGAGGCTAGCCCTTTTCTTTCTATGGCATGAATCCCATGATATGATTCCTTTCCCTTTCCATGATTCTCCTATACCCCGGAAAGCCAAGGGCCTAAGATCATGAATAGCTATATGAGTCAAGAGATATGATATGAAGTTCTTATAAAGTAAATGTCACGACCCGACTCGGGGCCGCGACGAGCACCACGTGCTACCCCACCCGAGCACCCTCTTAGCTTACTCTTATACTTACATCTAGGTGATCCACATAATCATACATGCATTTCCATTCATTCGTCAACTAGTCCCATATGGACAACCGCACATTTATATCATCATAGGCATTCATGCCACATCAATATACATGGGCCAACGTGGCCGACAAAATGATATACAAAACATAGGCCGACAAGGCCAAACACATCTACCCCCACACACACATGTCTACGAGCCTCTAAGAGTATAACATATCAGATTAGCGGGACAGGACCCCGCTATGCCCATAATTATATACACAAAAGATTGAGTACCCAAAAGATATGGCTCCGAAGGAAATGTAGCTCTCTATGAAATCTCCGAATAAACAGCTAAGGATCAAATCTGTCTCCCTGCGCACCTGCGGGCATGACGCAGCGTCCACAAACAAAAGGACGTCAGTACGAAGAATGTACTGAGTATGTAAATCATGATCAACATCAATATAGAAGCATAATAGATATCATATGAAGATAGCATAGGAGGGGAGACAGTAATATCATCATCATGTCGCTTACTTGCATACACCGTCGTTCGTATCCCATAATAATACTCGTACCATACTTGTGCTCATATTCGTATACATGTCCTTATTCGTATTCCTATACATAGTCTTTTCACATTCATATTCATATTATATACATAGTCATTTCATATACATAGCATACCCGACCTCATGGGATCGGTGCCTTATACATACTTGGCCAACCAAGGCTCAAGGTCATACATACCTGGCCCTACCAAGGCATCAGGGTTATCCGTACCCTCTGCAGAGGTGTGCGCGCGTTACGTAATCGTATACATACTTTATACATAATCATATACATATATATATCCTACCCGACGTTATAAGCTCGGGGTATCATTATAGCCCTTCATAGGAACATATACATGTATCATAGCTCGTAAGCATCTTTAATCTCATTTTACTCTCATCATCATTTCTATCCTCATCACTATCGTTACATCTACATTATGGACTTACTCGTCAAGCGAGGAACATAGTATAATCATAGTACATATCAAGGGTCGTGAGCTTATGAGCTCGGAATGCCAACCATGTGGAGACAACATACTCATATAGAGGAATTTAGGGATTTGGCCAAGAACCATGCCTTATGAAAGAAGGGTTAGCCTTACATACCTTTCCGTCGAACTATTCTATGCTTGCACGTTCCCTTCCAATGCTAGCGTTTATACCTTCATTAATATCATAACAATGGCCATTAGTCATTCACATTATCCACATTATCTAGAATTCCTCAATTTGCCTCTAATTCTCCCACATTCATGATTATAACACCCATCTTCGTCCATTCGTCTAAAGTGTTTAGTTCATGATCTTAATACCATTTATAACACATTCATATCATAACACAACAACATTCATAACTCAATTCAAACTATTTCTCAAAATGTCACTATTCATCATTCATGACCTAGTTGACCACATTTTCTACAATCCATGTATTTTAATTCTCCAATACCTCAAACATCTTGTAAAAATCATAAATCTTACCTTAGAAGTTGTAGGAACAAGCTTTGGTTGATAATACTCTTCTTTGAGCAAAACCCTAGTTTTTCTCGATTTGGATTTCTTGACTTGGATGATCCTTGATGATTCACTTATCCTTGATTTACTTATCTTAATGTTATGGATGACTTATAATCCTTGAAAACTCATAAAATAAATGTAGAGAGAAGTTCTAGAGAGAAGTGGTGTAATGTTGAAAATGAAATAAGACAAGTCTTGATCCTCATATTTAATGAATTGAAAAATCTGTGCTGGGTGAAAAGTGGTCGTCCATGGAGGTTTACGGTCCGTATTTCAGTTTACGGACCGTCCCTCGTGGTCGTTTTTAAGCTTAAGCAGAACCAGTAACTTTGGCCTGCATGCATGGTGATTTACGACCATGGTTTACGGGTCGTAAATCACTTTACGGTCCGTCCACCAGGTCATATTTTAGCCATTTCCTCAGCTGGCAGAAAGTTGAAGTTGGACATGCCAGTTTACGACGTCAAGTTTACGGACCGTATTTCACTTTACGGTTCGTATTTTGCACTATACGACCACTGGGCAGTTTTGCCAACTTTCAATTTTTCTCATTTCTCGACTTTTCATTCTAAACATCCACATCCCTTTACATACATTTCCCATGAAACATTATACACTCGCACTCCTCGCACACATCATTAGTTCATTTACTTGCGTACCAACGGGAAATTTTCCGAGGTGTAACATTCTACCCCCCTTAGGAACATTCGTCCTCGAATGTTAAAGGCTTGGGGAATTCTATAAAAATTTCGCCAGAGTTTCCTCTGTAATGTGGCACTACCACCCTGTCACAACAACCCACAATAACAATGCCTCACAGCGCAATAATACAACAGCACTAGAAATTTGGCCACACACGACCTGAATGTATAAAAGGGAAAACATGCATACCTTATGATTTTGACGTCTCATCTTGGACCTCTTCCAAGGGCCGAAATAAATATGGGTATTTGGATCGCATATTCTCTTCCGCTTCCCATGTCATTTCCTCTCGATTGTTATTTCTCCACAGCACTTTAATTGAGGCCACTTCTTTGTTTCTAAGCCTCCGTACTTGTCTATCTAATATGGCAATGGGCATTTCATCATAAGTTAACTTTTCTGTCACTTGAATATCATTCACTGGGACGATCCTCGTAGGATCTCCAACACACTTCCAAAGCATCGAGACATGAAATACTGGATGGACTGACTCCAAATCTGGAGGTATATCTAGCTCATAGGCCACTTTGCCTATTTTGCGTATAATCTCATAGGGTCCGATATATCGGGGACTGAGCTTCCCCTTTTTGCCAAATCTCATAACGCCTTTCATTGGCGACTCTTTCAAGAATACCCAATCCTTAACTTGGAACTCTAAGTCCCTTCGATGATTATCTGCATAGGACTCTGGCGACTTTGAGCCGCTAACAATCGATCTTGTATAAGCTTGACTTTCTCTATTGCTTGCTGGACCAAATCTGGCCCTATCAACTTGGCTTCTCCGATTTCAAACCACCCAATTGGGGATCTACACTTTCGCCCATATAGAGCTTCATACGGTGCCATTTGAATGCTAGAATGGTAAATGTTATTGTAAGCAAACTCAATGAGTGGCAAATGGTCATCCCAAATTCCTCCAAAATCTATCATACATGCCCGTAACATATCTTCAAGAGTCTGAATAGTACGTTTAGCTTGCCCATCGGTCTGTGGGTGAAATGCCGTGCTTAGGCGCACTTGGGTCCCTAAACCTTCTTGGAAAGACCCCCAAAACATGGTTGTAAACTGAGTTCCTCTATCGTAGATAATAGATACCAGAACGCCATGGAGTCTCACTATCTCTTTAAGATAAAGCTTGGCATAATCTTCTGCCATATAGGTCGTTCTGACCGGTAAGAAATGCGCTGACTTTGTGAGCCTATCCACGATCACCCATATAGAATCATATTTACATCGAGAACGGGGTAACCCTGTAATGAAATCCATATTAATCACTTCCCACTTCCAAGTTGGGATTTCTATAGCTTGCAATAAGCCACCCGGCTTTTGGTGTTCTATCTTCACTTGTTGGCAATTAGGACACTGAGCTACGAATTCTGCTACGTCTTTCTTCATCCCATTCCACCAGTATATAGTCTTAAGATCAGGATACATTTTCGTCGCTTCGGGGTGAACAGAGTAACGGGAACAATGAGATTCTCTCAAAATCTGATGGCGTAGACCTGCCACATCGGGAACACATAACCTGCCTCGACATCGGAGAACTCCGTCTTCCGAAATGTCAAATGATGACCCCTCCTTCTGAGGGAGTGTATCTCTGTACTGCATTAGCATGGGATCCTCATATTTTCGCTCTTTTACTTCCGCTACTAACGATGAAACTGCTGAATTCTGAATAGTAGCTCCGCTGCTACCTGAGTCCACCACTCGGACTCCTAGGCTAGCTAACTGCTGAAGATCACGGGCCATCTCTTTCTTTTCTGGTCGTACCTCACTTAGACTTCCCGTCGACCTACGGCTAAGAGCATCAGCCACAACATTTGCCTTTCCGGGGTGGTATAGGATTTCAACATCATAGTCTTTTAGCAACTCTAGCCATCGTCGTTGCCGCAAATTCAACTCTTTCTGCTTGAAGATGTACTGGAGACTCTTATGATCTGTATAAATATCCACGTGGACACCATATAAGTAATGTCTCCATATCTTTAAAGCATGGACCACCGCGGCCAATTCTAAGTCATGGGTAGGATAATTCTGCTCATGTTTTCGTAATTGTCTAGAAGCATACGCAATCACCTTACCACTTTGCATCAATACACAGCCTAGCCCGACGCCTGAAGCATCACAATAAATAACATATCCTTCCAATCCCTCTGGAAGTGTCAAGACTGGGGCTGAAGTCAGTCGGTCTTTCAACTCTTGGAAACTACGCTCGCAAGCATCTGTCCATTGAAACTTAGCTGACTTCTGAGTCAACTTGGTGAGCGGTGTAGAAATAGAAGAGAAACCCTCAACAAATCTTCTGTAATAACCGGCTAAGCCCAAAAAGCTACGAACCTCCGTAGGGGTCGTGGGCCTTGGCCAGGTCTTCACGGCCTCAATCTTTTGGCTATCCACTCGAATACCGTCAGCTGCAACAATGTGGCCCAGAAATGCCACTGAGTTCAACCAAAACTCGCATTTGGAAAACTTCGCGAATAACTCTCGAGTTCGAAGAACTCCAAGGACAACACGCAAGTGATCCGCATGTTCTGCCTCGGATCTAGAATACACTAGGATATCATCGATGAATACAATCACAAATAAATCCAGAAAAGGCCTGAATACATTGTTCATTAAGTCCATAAACACTGCCGGTGCATTAGTTAGCCCAAACGACATTACTCGGAACTCGAAATGGCCATATCTTGTTCTGAAAGCTGTCTTAGGGATATCCTTCTCCCTAACTCTTACTTGGTGATACCCGGACCTCAAATCAATCTTTGAAAACCATTTGGCACCTTGCAATTGATCAAATAAATCATCAATCTTCGGGAGGGGATACTTGTTCTTAATTGTCACTTTATTCAATTGCCGATAATCAATGTACATTCACAAAGATCCATCCTTCTTCCGGACGAACAATACGGGTGCTCCCCACGGGGATGAACTAGGCCTAATGAAGCCTTTTTCAAGCAGGTCTTTTAATTGCTCTTTCAACTCTGCGAGTGCCATCCTATAGGGAGGAATAGATATAGGTTTAGTGTCTGGCAACACATCAATTGCAAAATCTATCTCTCGCTCAGGAGGAAGGCCTGGAAGCTCTTTCGGGAACACATCCGGAAATTCGTTCACTACCGGAACTGACTGAAGAGTCGGCGACTCAGCTTCTACATCTTGAACTCGCACTAGGTGATAAATACACCCTTTCGTGATCATCTTCCTTGCCTTTAGATAGGAAATAAACCTACCTTTCGGTGATGCCGCATTCGCTTTCCATTCTAAGACTGGTTCTCCCGGAAACTGGAAACGAACTATCTTCATTCGGCAATCAACATTGGCGTAACAAGAAGCCAACCAATCCATGCCCATAATAACGTCAAAATCTACCATTTCTAGCTCATGAAAATCAATCATGGTACGACGATCACAAATCATAATCACACAATTCCTATATACTCGGCTAGCTATTACTGATTCACCCACGGGTGTAGACACCTCAAAAGGTTTGATAGACTCCGGCTCAATTATAAATCGACCCGCAATATATGGAGTAACATATGATAATGTGGAGCCCGGATCAATCAAAGCATATACATCATGAGAAAATACCGATAATATACCTGTGACCACATCAGGAGAAGACTCAAGATCTTGGCGTCCAGCCAAAGCATAAATACGGTGCTAAGGACCGCTAGTACTGGGAGCTCTGCCCCTACCTCTACCATGGCCGACTGGCGCATGTGAACCTGGCCCCGTAGGGCGTACAGATGCCGAAGATCCGGCTGCCGACCTTGATGGCTGGGTCCTACCTCTACCATGTACTGAGGGGCAATCACGCATAATATGGCTTGGCCGACCACATGAATACCAAGCGTCTGAACCTGATCGGCACTGACCCCAATGCAACTTTCCACACTGAGAACATCGTGGTATGGGTGGCCTTGGCTGGCCTGAATCACCTCTAAACTGAGACCCCGAATAACCCTGACTCGGCTCGGAACGAGTAGATCTGTCAAATCTCTGCCCCGTGAACTGTGGAGGTGTACTGGTCATAGAATAGCCTGAATGGCTGGGAAACTGCTGTCTGTGTCCGCCCCTGGACTCGCTCCTCAAACCCGAAGGTCTGGCCCTCTTGTTATGGCCTCTATCCTACTCACGTTCATTTCTCCGCTGCTGTAGGTGTTCCTCTAATTCCTGAGCATGTGCCTGAATGCGTGCAATATCCATGCCATCCTGAAGGGACGCAGACAAACATTTATCCATCAAGTGTGGCCCTAGGCCTTTCACAAACCGGTGCACCCGATCGCCCATATCCGCTACCATGGCCGAAGCATACCTAGCCAAGGAATTGAAGCGGAGACTATACTCCGTAGCACTCATGCTACCTTGCCTCAGATTCAAGAATTTATCGGCCCTAGCCCGCCGAACTTCTGGAGGCATGTAGTGACGGAGAAAAGCATCGACAAACTCTTGCTATACCGGCGGAGGTGCATTGACTCCCCGCGAAGCCATCCAAACCGTATACCACTGGATTGAGACATCCCTCAATCTGTATGACGCTAGCTCCACCGATTCGGTGTCTGAAGCATGTATCAACCGGAGCGTCCTTAGCATACCATCAATAAAGTCCTGGGGATCCTCCTCCAGTTTCGACCCAAAGAATTCCGGGGGTTTCAAAGCAATGAAGTCACGGGCCCTTGCACTAACAGTCCTGTCACCTTGCCCTGCGCTTGGCCTCTGAGTCTGGGCCGCAACCAACTGAGTCAACAAATTAATGGCCTCTCTTACGTCTTGGCCCAAAGCATTCGGTGGAGGAGCTGGGGCTGAGGCTCCCACGTGCTCCTCAGTAATAGGCACTGTCTGGGAGGACTGAGATTGAGCCGCACTCTGGGACTCATCTTCCTCTACTACTGGTGGCGGTGCTCTTTCAGCCCGCTTTTCTGCCACCGTCTTGCCCTTTTGGGCTGCTGTAGCCTTTTTCTTTTTAGGCATCTCTGAAATACACAACACACGATTTAGAAACAAGAATTTCTTACATCAAAGCTCTATCGCACGATTCTTATGAAGAAAGAAGGTCATATATTCCTAAGATGTCCGCAACTTCTCGTTTATAAGTGTGGCGCGCAACACACCCATAACCAAGACTCTACTAGACACGGCTCGTAGACACATCCTAGGACTGAACTGCTCTGATACCACTTTTGTCAC
The DNA here is from genome assembly GCF_019175385.1 of Lycium barbarum. Taxonomy (NCBI): domain Eukaryota; kingdom Viridiplantae; phylum Streptophyta; class Magnoliopsida; order Solanales; family Solanaceae; genus Lycium; species Lycium barbarum. The sequence continues at coordinate 59,521,039 of NC_083342.1, read as the reverse complement.
GACCCGACTCGGGGCCGCGACGAGCACCCGGTGCTACCCCACCCGAGCACCCTCTTAGCTTACTCTTATACTTACATCTAGGTGATCCACATAATCATACATGCATTTCCATTCATTCGTCAACTAGTCCCATATGGACAACCGCACATTTATATCATCATAGGCATTCATGCCACATCAATATACATGGGCCAACGTGGCCGACAAAATGATATACAAAACATAGGCCGACAAGGCCAAACACATCTACCCACACACACACATGTCTACGAGCCTCTAAGAGTATAACATATCACATTAGCGGGACAGGACCCCGCTATGCCCATAATTATATACACAAAAGATTGAGTACCCAAAAGATATGGCTCCGAAGGAAATGGAGCTCTCTATGAAATCTCCGAATAAACAGCTAAGGATCAAATCTGTCTCCCTGCGCACCTGCGGGCATGACGCAGCGTCCACAAACAAAAGGACGTCAGTACGAAGAATGTACTGAGTATGTAAATCACGATCAACATCAATATAGAAGCATAATAGATATCATATGAAGATAGCATAGGAGGGGAGACAGTAATATCATCATCATGTCGCTTACTTGCATACACCGTCGTTCGTATCCCATAATAATACTCATACCATACTTGTGCTCATATTCGTATACATGTCCTTATTCGTATTCCTATACATAGTCTTTTCACATTCATATTCATATTATATACATAGTCATTTCATATACATAGCATTTACATAGCATACCCGACCTCATGGGATCGGTGCCTTATACATACTTGGCCAACCAAGGCTCAAGGTCATACATACCTGGCCCTACCAAGGCATCAGGGTTATCCGTACCCTCTGCAGAGGTGTGCGCGCGTTACGTAATCGTATACATACTTTATACATAATCATATACATATATATATCCTACCCGACGTTATAAGCTCGGGGTATCATTATAGCCCTTCATAGGAACATATACATGTATCATAGCTCGTAAGCATCTTTAATCTCATTTTACTCTCATCATCATTTCTATCCTCATCACTATCGTTACATCTACATTATGGACTTACTCGTCAAGCGAGGAACATAGTATCATCATAGTACATATCAAGGGTCGTGAGCTTATGAGCTCGGAATGCCAACCATGTGGAGACAACATACTCATATAGAGGAATTTAGGGATTTGGCCAAGAACCATGCCTTATGAAAGAAGGGTTAGCCTTACATACCTTTCCGTCGAACTATTCTATGCTTGCACGTTCCCTTCCAATGCTAGCGTTTATACCTTCATTAATATCATAACAATGGCCATTAGTCATTCACATTATCCACATTATCTAGAATTCCTCAATTTGCCTCTAATTCTCCCACATTCATGATTATAACACCCATCTTCGTCCATTCGTCTAAAGTATTTAGTTCATGATCTTAATACCATTTATAACACATTCATATCATAACACAACAACATTCATAACTCAATTCAAACTATTTCTCAAAATGTTACTATTCATCATTCATGACCTAGTTGACCACATTTTCTACAATCCATGTATTTTAATTCTCCAATACCTCAAACATCTTGTAAAAATCATAAATCTTACCTTAGAAGTTGTAGGAACAAGCTTTGGTTGATAATACTCTTCTTTGAGCAAAACCCTAGTTTTTCTCGATTTGGATTTCTTGACTTGGATGATCCTTGATGATTCCCTTATCCTTGATTTACTTGTCTTAATGTTATGGATGACTTATAATCCTTGAAAACTCATAAAATAAATGTAGAGAGAAGTTCTAGAGAGAAGTGGTGTAATGTTGAAAATGAAATAAGACAAGTCTTGATCCTCATATTTAATGAATTGAAAAATCTGTGCTGGGTGAAAAGTGGTCGTCCATGGAGGTTTACGGTCCGTATTTCAGTTTACGGACCGTCCCTCGTGGTCGTTTTTAAGCTTAAGCAGAACCAGTAACTTTGGCCTGCATGCATGGTGATTTACGACCATGGTTTACGGGCCGTAAATCACTTTACGGTCCGTCCACCAGGTCGTATTTTAGCCATTTCCTCAGCTGGCAGAAAGTTGAAGTTGGACATGCCAGTTTACGACGTCAAGTTTACGGACCGTATTGCACTTTACGGTCCGTATTTTGCACTATACGACCCCTGGGCAGTTTTGCCAACTTTCAATTTTTCTCATTTCTCGACTTTTCATTCTAATCATCCACATCCCTTTACATACATTTCCCATGAAACATTATACACTCGCACTCCTCGCACACATCATTAGTTCATTTACTTGCGTACCAACGGGAAATTTTCCGAGGTTTAACAGTAAATGATGTTGTTCCTTGTATACGCTCACCTTATATACTAATCCCTTCAACGTGAGGCAGAATGTTCATATATGTTTATAATGCAATCGAGGGTTCACGACCTTACGTCACCTCGATAGAGTGCAGTTGTTCTAGAGTCTTTATGCATGTACGATGACAAGTATATTTTGATAATCATAATTATTATAAGTATTTTATGATGAGCATGTCATGATTGCATCACACCGGGCCTAGTTGGTCGGGCAGTCACCGCGAAAGCGGGCAGCTATACGATACACCATGGCCAGTTGGCATGGGCGGCATGAGATGGTACCCCGGACGCGGGTGGCCTGGATGTGGGCTAATGTTATTGATTATCACACCGCACCTATATGGTCGGGTAGTTTAGATATATATACATATGATATGCATACATGAGATGATGATAAGCATAAAAGTAAGTCAGCATGCATTACTTTTCATATGATTCCCAGTCAGGTACAGTTGCTCCATACTTGATGCCTCCTTTACTTTCTTGATGTGTTGTTTTTGTTCATGCCTCTCATACTCAGTACAACATTTGTACTGACGTCCGTTTTCTTTGGATACTGTGTTCATGCCCACAGGTAGACAGGGAGGCGAGCTCGATCCGGATTCTTAGGAGATGTCAGCTGATTAAAAGCACTCCATTGTCCGGAGGTGCTTATGATTATCCTTTTGGTACACATGTATATTTTGGGCATGGCGGAGTCTTGTTCCGTCTACATGTATAGTATGTCAGTAGAGGCTCGTAGATGCGTAGTGTGGGTTATATGGTCTCACAAGTTTATTACAGCATGCATGTATATATTATATATTGTTTTGATGGCCTAATGAGGCATTTATATATATATAGACTGATTGTGTTTTCCACCGGAAAATGATTTTCATACAATTATGAATGATAAAGAAGCGTAAATGACTATGACCAGTGAGGAAATAAGGGGTGCTCGGTGATCAGCCTCGGGTATCCGTCGTGGCCCCTAGCTGGGTCGTGACAAGTATGTTAAGAGTTACTTGGCAGGTTAGCTCCGGTGCCCGTCATGGCCCTCCAATTGAGTCGTGACAGCAGTGACTCATAGGGATTTGATCTATTTTCACACACTGCCCGAGGAACTCATATGCTAATAACATTTCACATGGACAACTCATGTGTCATGTACAAATCACGTTACAGCATTATGTATGCAATTATAAAACATACAAACAAAAGCGCTAAGCATGTAATTTTACATGCACATAGCTTATAACAGACAATTTAAACATTAAACAATGTCTAATCCTCAGTAACTAGCATAGAGTTTGCTTAAGTATTCATGCAGCGTATGAAACAGGTAAAAAAGGCATAATCGACAAATAACCCAACATATCACCCCCCCTACCTGCGTAAGCTTTTTCACCTTGCCTATACCCTCCATACACATAGTATATCACAAATAACACTTAGTCGGTAAAATTCCCTCATCAAAGTCAAAGTCTTTACTTACCTCGGTTTGAAGCGCTACTAGCCTCCACAAATAGACATGCCTTAGAGCCTCTGAATACTCCCAACTTATTCAAAATAGTATTATATGGGATTAAACGGATATCCATATTGCCATATCAAACAAAGACTAAGTCAAAGTCAAACCGGAGCCTCAAGAGTCAAAATCATAACTTTACTAGATCCCCACGTTACTTATACTCCCAAGAGTTCAAATCTATATTCAATTTCAAAATCCGATATCAATTCGACCTCTAATTTAGCAATTTACACTCTTAAACATAGGTTAAAATTCCTCAAATTTTCAATTGAAATCATAGAATCTAGGCATTAAAATCAACGGAAATCGATATAATCACTTAAATCCCAGTTTGAAATACTTACCCAATAATTTGTGATGATTTTCCACCTCTAAATCGCCCCAAAACCGAGTCTCAATTGGCCATGCTGAAGAAATAGAATGAAAATCTCCATCTATCTAAATTTATACTGCTAGTGGTCATCATACGTGAACGCGGGAGAGAAGCTCGCGACTGCAAAGTGTAATCCAACGAAGCCTTCTACGCGACCGCGATCAGCCACACACGACAGCAAAATGTCCAACCTCTTCATCCAAACGCGACCTAGGCCCCACAATCGCGAAGGCCTAGAAAAAAAAATGTGGTACAACAACTAGGGGGTTTTAGCACCAAAAACTCACATGAACCCTCAAACAAATTCCAAATGGATGTTGACTTATTCAAAGTTTCCAACACAAAATTAAGCGCTAAATCTCAAAATCAAAGGTCAGATTGTTACATCTTCTCCCACTTAAACAAACGTTCATTCTCGAACGAGTTTAGAATCGTACCAGAGCTATCAAACAAATGTGGATATCTGCTCTGCATGTGTGACTTAGTCTACCAAGTAGCCTTCTCAATCGAACGATTCTTCCAATGCACGTTCACCGAAGCTATTTCTTTTTATCTTAGTTTTTGGACTTGTCTGTCTAAAATAGTCAATGGCTCCTCCTCAAAGTCAAATTCTGATCGAGTTGCACCGACTCCAATTGTAACGCGTGATAGTTGGTAACGATGGTGTAGGTTAAGGGGTTTTTGTGGGACTTTTAAGTAATCAAAAGTAATCAAAACAATCTTTACGGTTATTGATTGTAATTAATAAAAAATGGGGTCATCTGATTAAGATCACCCGCACGGCCCATTGTGTAACGCTTTCCTCACTTTTAAAGCAAAGTTTAAGGGAGCAAATGATTTTCACCAATTCCAAATGTAATAACAATAAATTTAAAAATTTAGGAGAAAACTTGATTCATAATTATCGCGAAATTTTCCAATAAAATGGGGAGGATTAGGAGTAGGATATTTTAACTATCACACATGTCTAAGTTGTGAATGGAAAGACCTCTAGGGTGTACATACACCTGAGCTACAAACCAACATCCTTGTTTTCTTTTTTCGAAAAGAAAAAGGCAAATGTGGTCGTGGAAAGCATACAGTACAGTTATTATACGTTTAAAGGGGTACCGGCATTTGCATTCTTTTTTCTTTTTTCATAGTCAGAGACAGATCAAGGCGGCTTTCCAACTTGTGCAACAAGAAAGTTGATCTGCTATTCTCTCATATTCATATAATTGGTTAGCCCTTTCATTTAATTTATTAATTTTTTTGAACTGTCAATTTGCGTTTGTATCAATTGTCTGCATTGGAGTTTTTGAAAGAATTGGTACAAAGTTGTCTTTCTTAAAGACCCTTTTGTGCTGTTGTGATATTGTTTTAGGCAAGCTCCAACATGATTTCCAAGTCATTTTTGCATATTTGTGGATAATCTATATTTGAGGTGTTAATCTAAATGCAGATGGATAATGTCCAAATATTCAGCTATAATGTTCAAATATTCAGTAATGAAATTTTTGATTTTCTTTTTTTTTCTTTGCCTAAATTAGTGGGTGTTTGGACATAAAAATTGTGAAATTTGGAACAAAAGTAGTATTTGTTTTCAAGTTGAAAATGGTATCTGGAAATTGGAGTTGTTTCTGAATTTTTGTGAGCGAGTTGGAGTGAAAATTGTGAAAACAGCTTTCTGGAGCTTTTCAAATTCAGAAAATTGTAACAATCCTATGTCCAAATGGTTCTCCGGAATAAAATTCCGGGTAAAAGTGAAACAGGCACTTAGTGTATCGCTTAATGGATTATTGTTGGTGTAAGAATTTCGAAGACCCCTCTTACGAGGTCTCTGTTTGAATTTCATGTATGAGTGGGTTCTTGCATCTTGATGGGTTATAGGTAGCTCCATAACCCCTAAATGTATTAATTATGTTATTAAAATGTGGATGGTTCAGTTATAGTGAGCCTCTTGGAAAAATTGGATCTTCTGTTTCTATGCGAGGATTACTGATCGCTGCAATGAATCTTGAAGAACCCCTTTCTGGGGTTCTGTTGAAATTTGATGTTTGATATTTTTTTCTTGAAATTCAATGGCTTTATAAGTTGCTCCAAAACTGTTGTTTGAAGTTTCATTTACTATTGTAACTTGTATTGGCTTCAGCTATCGTGTTGAAATTATTGGAAAAGTTAGCTTGAATTCATGTTTCTGCAGGTTCATTAGTGATAGGTATGAAGCTCTTGAATAAGTTTTCTCAATTTCTGTTTGAATTTGATCATTGATTTGCGCTCTTGTGATTTTGAGTCTAAGGTAGCTCGAGAACCTTTCTTGGTAATTCAAGTCTTTCGAGCATTGTTGATTTTCCAATCACTTGCATGCTTTAATTTTGAGGTGTGAATCTGGACAGAGATGTTACCCTAGTAAATTATTCAAACCTCTCTCCATGTGTTCTATTATTCAGCTGTTGTTATAAAGTTTCTCAAAGTTCTTTCTGAATTTGGTTTTGTGTTTTGAATATGTAATTTGCAATTTGATTGGTCAATAGGGTAGCTCCAAAAACCTTCTGATGACGCTTTCTCAGTCTGAAATGATTTTGATGGGTTTTAATTATGCTAAGAATGACTAGGAGGTACCATTAAATATTTATCATCGAGATTGGTCCTGAGTTTGGTTTTCTGTGTTAGCGATGTGTGTGATGAAGCTTTTGAAATTGGCGTTTGCAACTTGATGCTTCTATATGTAGCTTTTAGGCATTTGGAGGCTCGCCTCTGGGTACTGTGCGATAAGAAAGTGTCGCCAAGGCTTAAAGGTAAGTTCTACAAAGTGGTGGTTAGACCAGGACTTTTGTATGGGGCAGAGGGTTGGCAAGTCAAGAATGCCCACGTTCAGAAGATGAATGTGGTGGAGATGAGGATGCTTAGATGGATGTGTGGGCATACTAGGAGGGATATGATTAAGAATGAAGTTATACGGAGTAAGGTGGGGGTGGCCTCTGTGACGGACAAGATACTGGAAACAAGGTTGAGATGGTTCGGACATGTGAAGAGGAGGTACGGGGATGCGCCAGTGGGAGGTGTGAGAGGTTGGCTATAGCAGGAGTTAGGAGAGGTAGAGGTAGGCCGAAGAAAAATTGGGGGGAGGTGATTAGACAGGATATGGCATAGCTCCAGTTGACTGAGGACATGACCTTGGATAGGAGGGTGTGGAGGTCGAGGATTAGGATAGATGGTTAGTAGGTAATAGAGTGTTATCGTACTTTTAGTCGTATGATTTAGGGTAGTCGCGTAGTTTCTTTTTCGCTAATGTGTATTGATATATGTTACTACATTTGTTTTGTACATTTGCTATTTTGTTGTCCCTTTTTCTTTCCTATGTTTTTGCATCGGTTACATTTCTTTTGAGCTGAGTGTCTATCGGAAACAGCCTCTCTATCCCATAAAGGTAGAGGTGAGGTCTGCGTACATCTTACCATCCCCAAACCCCACTTGTGGGATTACACTGGGTATGTTGTTGTTGTTGTTGTTGTTTTTTAACATTTCTACATTCTCCATCTTTTTACCCATCTAATTTAGCATTTAAATGTTCAAACATCTTATTAGGCTCTGTTTATCAAACTTAATAGATGGGTCTAACTTGTTTTTGATGTGTCTAATTTGGAGCTCTAAGGTGAAGTCACAAGCTAGTTTTGTGCAAGCATGAGTATAGGTCTATGATGTGTGGCTAAATATCAGAGCTTATAGTATTTGATCATTTATTAAGCAATTTTTTATGGTCTGATTTATATGATCTGTGAGTTTGAAAGATCACCTGAAAAAGAGAACATATTTGAGTGAATGATACATTTATGCTTAAATCATAGTACCTCTTTTAGCCAAGTGAGAAGGCAAGTTGGGTCTTTCTGAGTACTTCTCTAATAGTCTAGCTAGAAAGATAAATTTATCTTCTATGTTGTACGAGTGATAATGGATGGCCGGGTCCTTTAGGGAACTTACTCTCTTAGCCAAAGACTTGCACGAAGGTTAATGCATTTCCATTTGCAACTTAATACTGGTCATTGTAGTTTCTTTGTGTTTATGGGTTATTTAGAAAATGAACAAAAAGTTGGTAGAAGTTTTGAAAAAGGAAGTTAAGTGGTACTCCAAGAAGAACGGTGGTGCGTACCTTGTTTTCAGCTGCAGCACAAATGCTTTTCCCGCTAGGTTCTATTTTTTGTGCTCTTAGAAATTAATAGGCAGGAGATTCTGATCTTCAACATTTAAGTGGGAGTTCATGATATATTTTCATAGAACTATACTTCTGTACTTATCATTGCTCATGCAAAGGAAGTCAGATGAAAATGCTAGACGCATATATGCTTCTAAATGTAAATGCTTTAGGGTGAAACTCTTTTTAAAGCAAAGTATATTGATAAGTTTGCAGCCACCTCCATCCCGCAACTAGATTTTGAATTTACGTGACTTCTACTGCTCGCTTGTTCAGGTGCCAAAGACCAAGAGAAACAAGATGGTCAGAGCATATTCACAAGAGCATACTTACAGGCACCCATGGGAACGAGTTACTTCTGCATCCTGGCGCAAGTTTGCTGATCCTGCGAATAAACGTGCCCTATCCCACATCCTTGAGGTTGATACGTTGAATCACAGGCTTGACCCCAGCTCAGGGAAGCTTTACACAACTCGTGCTGTCACTATACATGCACCTGGGCCGTGGTTTGTTCGCAAATTGGTCAAAATATCTGCCACTGTGTTGAATCAACTGTTGTCGATGCACAATGTTGGTCAATGCAACTCTCTACTCGTAACATCTGTCTCCAGAATTTTATTGAGGTGGAGGAGAAAAGGAGAAAATTAGATATGATCCGCATCCTGATAATCCAAATTCATGGACAGTCTGCAAGCAGGAAACTAGTATTAAGATTAAGCCCTTGTCAGCACTGGCTTCTATGGCAGAGAAAATAGAGCAGAGATGCGTGGAGAAGTTCCAGGCAAACAGCGCAAAGGGTAGAGAGGTTATGGAGCGGATGTGCAAGTACCTTGAAGCTGAATCCAGTGGCATTTCAGTGTCATGACCAAGTTCTGACACTGAATCCGGTGGCTTTATGTTAGGCTTCTTCACTGAGTAGCATTTCTGTTTTGCGACCCCCCTTTAAAATGAGAGCGAGTTTTTGGTGAAACATTTGTTGGTTGATGAGTGTGCAAGTTCTTGTGGGAAACACAGGAGGTTGAGGATAAATCCTCTTACCCTTTTTGTAAACTGCATTAGATGTTATAATAACATTGTAATCCCTGTTCTGAGAATGTGATTAAGATGTTATAATAACATGGTATACTGCAACATTAAAACTAAACTAGTCTTTCTTTTTCCCGGTTATTGAAGAGTTTCAGGCAAACACAACTGTGATGTGATTAAAAAAATTATCAAGTGACCGATCCTGCATGGCCTTAAGCTTTGCCAATAATAAATTCTTATGTTTTTTGGCCTATGAACTGGAGGAGATCATAGCGTTGTGTAGACACCCTTTATCAATTGTAGCAGCATGTCTAGAATGCAATTGTGCCAAATGAATCACAGAGGTCGTTCAAGTTCAATCAACTATATACACAACAACAGTAGGAGTTGTATCCGCTAGCCGATTTTACATGTGCTATTTAAGTTTTATCTAGTTTACCTGTAGCCGCTGTTTGTGCTTTTCCTCCTACATGTTGTTCTGTTTTCTATTTTGTGGCAAGACCAATTATTTCTGGTTCAACAAAAATTAGGCTTCACTCATGGAGGTTTTGGAAGCATGATTTTGGAACAAAACAATTCGAGAGAATAATCAATTTGGACTGAACTAACATTGTGTATATTCCACATAAGACAATGTCGAATACACTTTGTATGCCGTGATTAAAGCTCATCAACCACCAAGCAGTTTCGTGTCTTTATTACTCGATATTTGGTTCCTCTACGGGGTTGGACTTATGTCAACTTCAACTATGGGTTAACACCGGGCTTGGTAGTTCAAACTTCCGTCTGAAGTTGGGAACTATCAAACCTAACATTAGACCTAAATATGTGAAGCTTGAACTGCACAAGCAATATGTCAGGTTTGGCAAGCCCAACTTCAAACATGAATGTCATGTTTGAAGTTCGTAAGCAATTTAAGACCCGAATTTTCAATCGCACTTGACCCACAACTATGCCTCAATCCCCTCAGATGTTTTGTAATTTTCCCAGATGATATAGTTGATTGAACCAGCAATAATCAAAGTTCTGATGGGAGTCAATGCATTAGTGCTGGTTCAATCAACCATATGATCTGGGAAAATTACAAAACATCTAAGCTACCTCTTTTTTTTTTTTTTTCAAATCTAAGAGACTTAATTATAACAAAAGGAAGTGCCAACAGGTTCAAAGTCGATATTTTGCAATGCTGCTCAAGATTTCACACTCGACAAGGAACTTCCAAAACAAATAATGGGAATTACAAGTCATACGCTAGCCATAACAATATCAACAATTTGATGTTACCAGTTTAAAACAAAAAACAATATCACCAATTTGCTGTTATATGGACAAAGTTCTCTCCCAAAGAGAGCCTCCTTGGTTCAGTAGCAACAAGACTGTTAGATTACTCCATCGATAACCCTTTTCAAGGCAGAAAATTGCACAAAAACCTCAAACGCACTCAGCAAAATATTAACACGTCAGTTAGCCTTTGGCATCGAATTATCAGCACATACAGTTGATCCATACGCAAAATTTCAAGAAATCGGACAAGGAAACTAATGATTACTAACCCAGACTTCCTTAATTTTAAAAGCGAAAAGCCAGAGCGATGGAGTGGTGAAGTACCACGAAGAAAGCTCCTGGTCTCTAGTGTTTCTCATCTTTCTCCAGAATTATCAGTCCACTGAATGTGATTCACCAAAATCCAAGAAAGAAACAGAACATACAGCAACAACTGCGAGTTACACTATTCATGGTTCTCTAACTAAGTCCTACCGGAAAACAACCCCAGTCAAACTCATGTGAACTCACAAAACATGATTAGTCCAAAACACATGCCGCCACTTAAACACTAGCATACTTCAACACCATTATACGGTAAATCTAGTTGCAGAAGCAGGTCTTTCAAAAAGAAGAAAACTTACCAATGGGAACAGATGCGAAACACCTATAAAGCATCAAGTTAATGATAATACATTATGCATTAGAGCAAGTGAAGCCATATAAGAGATTCATGCGAATAATTTACAATGCCAGATTACAATTGCATGGACGTTAGCCATGTGAACCACAGAATGACACATAACAAACCTAATTAAATATTCACCAAACCAGCACATACAAAGACTTGAAACTGGAGTGAACAAACAAATTCTACCTATGACAATAAACAGGAGTTCTTCAGCCTGTAGATGTTTCTTAAATAGACTTGACTCCCATTTAACAAGATATCACATGATAGGTAGCCAATCAGAGGAAGTCCTCTTTAGACTAAAAGTACACATCAAATATGAGAACAATAACCCCTTTTAGATTTTGTCAAGTTTTTCTGCGTTAACAACAGGATTGGCCTTTGCTATAGCATCGCGTGCAGCTGAGCGGTAGTCAAACTGGCAGTCATGTTTGTCTGAGTAGCGGTGTGATCCACAATAAAGGTTACCACAGCGGCATTTGAATCCAGTCAAACCAACCTTTCTCTTGCAAGCGCTGCACCGGCTAGGACCCTCCTTAACCTTCGATTCAGCAGCCTCACCAGAACTTGAAGATGGAGGTGATGAAAAAGCAACAGATTTTGTTTGCAGCAAAGCAGGTTGCACATCCACAGAGCCAACAACAACTGGCCCCTTCTCACTTGTTGACCCATTTACAAGGTTTTCAATTGACGACGCTGCAAGCTTTGATTGTTCCTGTTTCAGAATCATGTCCTTGTAACACTTGGAGCACATATTCATGCTTGCAGCACTTCCAAAGAAACCGCAGTTGTTAATGCACAAAATAGGGCCTTCTGGATGGGGTTGGCATCCTGTCTCATTGTGCTCCATATCGTCAACTTTTCTGCAAAAGATTGATTTAGAGAAAAACATTAACAAGCAACTACACCTTAATCTCGATTAGTTGAAGTTGTCTATATGGATCCTTTGAAGTTGTCTATATGGATCCCCTATGTCTATTTGCTCTATTTAGATGGATTTCATTACAACACTAAATAATTTGTCTTAAATTCGAGAGTTTCTAAAACTAAAGTTTCTTTATCTCGCACGTACACTAACATATACGAGTTTCAAACTTTAAAAAAAAAAAAAAAAAACCTAATAACAAACAGTCTAACTTAAGTATAACAACCATAAGTCTTTAATCCAATTGGCTTGTATTGCTCATATAGATCCTTTGCTTCCATCGAGCACTCTTCTTAGCTAACTCGTATCGATTATGAAAAATGTACATCTTTTTAGGTAACTTCTCCCAAGTGATTTTAGGTATACCACGACTCTGTTTATCAACTTCAATCGTCATATTATCACACTTACTCAGTGGTGCATATTAAGGTCTACATATGACATGGAAAAACCATCTCGAATGACCTTATCGCACATTATCCTCTACGCGTATTATTTGCATACTCTATTGGACGTGATCATCTTTATTTATTTTTTTTAATCTTGTCCAATCTGGAATGACTGCAGATCCATCTAAACGTCCACATCTCTACGACATTCATCTAGTGGACATGCTCGACCTTGGAGACCAAACATTTACACACATATCGATAATGATCTTACAATTGTTCTGTAGGACTTGCTTTTCACTTCACCTTGCTATCCACAACACTCCCAGAGCAATCTTTAATTTCAGCCGTTTCATTTTAATTCTATATGTTACATCTGCATACCATCACTAGAGGACTAAACCTAAATCTGAATTGCCTGCATTTAGGCACCACCATCCCATCTAAACTCACTTCACGGTCAATCTTCAACATTAAGTTAAATTTCCCGCACCTTCCTTTCCAGAGAAAAGAACAATTACAATCTTACCAAAGTCCGGTAACTACACTATGTCTAAAAAAGCTAATTCAAACAAATCCTCACCAAGAAGCTCTTCTTCGCATAACATAAGAACGCTACGTAAAGAGTACATAGTCATGTGCGACGGATGCAGCCAGCAAAAGAAGAATCTTGCAAACTCAAAAGAAACAGACTACCAAAGTTTTAATAAATCATACAACATCAGCACAACAATGTTGCAAAAGCCAAAGAAACTCTGGATAGTAAACTTGAAACTGGATCAAATTCACAACTATGCTCATGCAAACGAACAACAGTATCACACCTATACTCAAACTTTCTTTGAGCACCGTCTTTTTAAAAGAGTCAGACTCATCTCACATGTTCAATTTGAAAAAAATATGTTTCAAACTATAAAGTAGAAAGCAGAAAACAACAGCTTGGCTTTACTTTCAGAGTTAATATGCCTAATTCTGGCTGTTTGAAGAGCTAATGGTCAAAAACACATCTAAACTATCACTTTTTCGCGAGTTTGACAACCCAACTATCAGTTGTTCCCTTTTCCTACCTCCCTTTTCCTACCTGAACTATCATCATCTATTATGTATTAAAAACACACCTCAACTATCAGCTATAGATGGTGATAGTTCAGGTAGGAAAAGGGAACAACTGATAGTTGAGGTATGAAACTCGCGAAAAAACATAGTTCAATTGTGTTTTTGATCATTAAATCTTTTCGAAACACAAGCGCAGACAATTTTCAACCCCCACAGCACAAAAACACAACCTAAAATCCAAAAAATCAAAAGGGTACTCATAAAACTTCAGCATCCCAAAAAAAAAAATCGCAAAACTTCAATATCCTTAAAGATACGTAATTATTAGGACGAAAACAAATCTATATTTTTCAAAGGCTTTTTTTTTTTTTTTTTGATTAGCGCCGGGTGTCCGAGTCTCTTTTGAGACCCGACTAATCCCGGGGGTGCACAGGCCCTCGGCAGGGAGTTTCCCGCAAGTGCACCACGGGTAATTCAGGGTTTCCCCAGTCCGATGGCCCTCAGAAATTGTTTGCACCCAGCGGGTTTCGAACTTGAGACCTTGAAAGGGATTTTTCAAAGGCTTTTTCGTGATACCCTTCTTTAATAGAACCACCAAACACAAACATACACACCATAAATCAAATAATTCTATGCAACAATTCGATAAAACTAAAACATTTAAATCCCCGAAAAATAAAGCTGATCTCAGAACAACAAATAAAGCAACCCCACATCAAGATCAATACAAAAATTACAATAATATAATAAAATAAAATCCAAAACTTGTAAAAAGCTTATAGATGCATCAAAAAAAAAAAAGATCTTTGGAACTGACCGGTGAAGAGATTAAAAGATGGTCAACAGAGAGATTATTTGTTGTGATGAATGAAATTTTGAAAGTTGTTTTCTTTATTTATCTGCCTTTGGCTTTGGACCTTTTTTTCGTTTTTTTTTTTTTTTTGTTCCTTTTGTTTTGCCCCCTTGTTACAGCTTTGGCTTTAGTTTTGGGCACTGTTTTAAAAGGCGGGGCGTTTTACATACGCCTCGACGAGGCGTAAGCGTCGAGGCACGGGACGTAACCTCATGGGTATTTAATTTTTAGCATTTCTTAAAATAATATAATTACAATAAATATTTTTAAATAGATAAAATTACATAAAAAAATAAAAGAAAACTGTAAATATATATATATATATATATATATATATATATATATGTGTGTGTGTGTGTGTGTATGTGAGCGCACGCGCGCTTGGTCCTTACAAAAAAATGATCAAAGCAATCCATTATACATCGCTTATAACTTGTAATTATATATAACATAATTTTACAAGTATAAACAATACAATGAAATAAAAGCTATTATGAAATGCAAAACAATTCTAACATTTTAACTTTCAAACACGAAAAAAAACACAGTTTCTTAAAACACTATTACTATCATACTATTCATTTTATCTCACTATAAGCAAATAATCAATAAAATTTATCAATATTACAATTAAAACATAACTTCTTCATGAACAAAAAATAAAATTATATGATAATTCTGATACATAGGACTTATGACCAATGACAAGTGAAAATGTACAATTCCGCTATGTGTTTTTTTTTTTAAATTAAGTGATATTCACCCTCACGACGTTCTCAAATAGTAAATATCCAATACTACGACTTGCTATATGAGTTACACCCAATCTTCTATTTCTATAGATGAAAAACTATTAAGTATCATTATTTTGTTAAACAATTATGAGGGTGAATGATTTTAATTAAGGAATTTAAAATATAATTTGTGTAAGAATTGTTAGGCGAGCCCTGGGCGTTGAGCGTTAGGCGTGTTTAGGGCGTACGGTTGAGCGTTTAGGGCGTAAGCCTCATAGAAACTAAGCCCCGCACATTAGCCCAAGGGCGTTTTGCCACTGCCCTGCCCCGAGGCGAGCCCCGGAGCTCCCGGCACTGTCTTTTAAAACAATGGTTTTGGGTTAAAGGAAAGGAAGTCTTTTTCTTGGCTTATCTGCCAACAAACGTTCTTTACTCATTTGGTGTGTCGTGTTCGATTCCTATTTGTCTTGCCGGATTCACAATTTGAACTCTATGAGTTCAAATTTAAAATTTTTAGTATTAAACTCATTATATTTTTAAAGTTAGGAGTTCATATAAATTATTTATTACAATTTAAATAGTTTTTTCACATAAATTTATGCTCCGTATCGAAAGTTAGAGGTTTAATTAAACCGCTACATACAATGCTACATACGCCTCCGTGTCTTGCTGATTTAATTTTACTCATGCTCTTTTTATTTCCACTTTGATCCCCTGTTTTAGAAAATAGAAAAGGCAAAGGGAAAAAAGAGTGTTATTTCAAAGATTATAAAGATTATATTTGGGAAAAGACATAAAGATTCTCTCAGATTTATTTCGAATTTTCAGTTACATACTTATTTTACACGAGGATTCTATTACCCTTCTTATTTATTTTGAATTGAGCTAAATACCACTATTTTCAGTTTTAAATTTTTTACTTTCTATTACCTCCACACTAGTATAGTATCCCGCGCGATGCGTGGAAAGTGTTAGAGTAAATAATCATATTAAATGATTAGTCTGACTTTGAGCATATTAGATCATATTATTTTAAATAAAATTTGAACAATCATCTTATTTTTCAATGTCATATACTCAATAGCAAAAATCTTTATTAAATCAAAGAAAACAAATCATATAATCATCAAGATAACTTTTTTCTTGTTTTTCTTTATTACATTATCGATGTATTTTGTAATTACATTACTAAATATGATTTTTATTAGCTTGTCAGTTGGCTTAATATCCTTATCCACTACTCTCATTTCAATATAACATAGGTATATAATTTGCTTACTCTTGACTTTTTTTTAATACTTTTATTATATTAATGTTCAATTATATGAGTTATTTAATTTAACTACTCTATCTTTCAATTTAAATTCAAATCAAAATTCAATCAGTTTTAACCTTTTAAATCAAATCCAATTTGAATTAAAGTGGGTGAATTGCATTATGAATAAATTTATTCTTTATTTGGTAATTATGAAATCCAATTATTCCTCTTAAGATAACCATGTCGTTGTGTTGGCAAACTAAGTCGTTGAAGTAGTAATGAAACTCCAAAAAATTAATTAAGACTATATCTTTTTCTTTCAATTTAAATTCAAATTAAAGTTCAGATATTTTATCTTCAATTAATATGTTTCAGAAAATTCAAATATATTGTTTTTGTTTTTATTTTTATGAGAGAGCCTAAATTCCAGCGCTACATCTTCTATAACTCCAAGCCAATCCACCACAACTATTAAAGTTATAATACTCTATCTTTTAATTCATATTCTAACTAATAAATCAAGTATTTGTCATGTCAAAACGAAATTCTACACTCATAATCACATAAAAGAGTGTTTTCTCTTATCTACATTGTAGAATCAATTAAGTTTACAAAAAAATAAAATAAGAATAAAAAAGATTAAAGTATTACACAAAATAATATTACCTGCTTGAGTTCGAGATTTCTATAATCCTGCAGATAAATTCTTCATTTTGGCTGCCATTAGAACTTTAGAAGTGATTTGAGACTCCTGGAGAAGTCCATGGAGCAAGTTGTTTCCTATGAGATCTTATGGTCAGTGTATTAAAATATGTAAACATTGCTGCACAAATCTATATCTATATATCTACAAAAGCAAGAACTTTTGCTTTGTCATTTAGTCAAGTGAAAATTAACTAAGAAGCCAAGAGAGATTTGACCTTTGTAAGCAAGAAAGCTCCTTCATTTGTAAATAGAAAACGCCAAGCCAAGCCAAGGATCGGACAAAATGATGTTGCACTTGACAATGATGCTCTCTTTGCGTTTTGGCCGTGGACAACTGAACGTTACCTGCAATTGTCGCAGAATTTCATTTGTTCATTGGCAACTTTTGTGGCCATGGCATTATTTTTTGCGTGTGTGTTTCTTTCTTCTCAAAAAATTTAAATAAACAGAAGCAGTTTATTAGGAAGAAGTTAAGCATTTTTGTGTGTTAGTGTTAGTGTGTGCAGAAAAATAGGGTAGTTAATGTGGATATTAGGGATTGTGGGGTTTGGGACGTGGGGAGTTAGTGAGCATATTAGGGATTTTTTCACTTTTTTTCATTTTTTCCCTCTATTTTGTATTTTATCTGTCTTTTTTTTACAAAAAATATAAATAAATACAATGATAAAATATCCTTATCCACATTCCACGTCTTTCTTTCTTGGATTATTTCATTAGTGAACCACCTTCTATTCCGCGACCCCCCCCCCACCCCCCACCCCTCATTCTTTCCTCTCCTAAGTAGAATTACAAATTTTTAGAACTTCCACTTGATCGGACAGTTTTTGTTTTTTAAATTCTATTTTGAATTAAACTGGTAACTTCTCAATTCAATTTTTTTAATTCAAATTCAAAACAATAACTAATAAGTAACTAATTATTAACTAATTGTTGTCCTAAAACTATCCTCTTTTTAATAATATAATATAATATATAGAAGATAGATTATATGTTGAGGACACGATCGTTTGTGTATGAAGCACAAGCACTCAAAGTTGAGGCTTCTACCAGAGGTAGAGGTATGCCTAGAGGACGGGTCGGGACATAGACTAGGGCTAGCATAAAAGCACAAACTAGTCCTAGAGCACCTGCTACTACTCATTGTCGTGTTAGAGTTATTTAGTTGATCCACCTATTGCTTCAGAGGTGCAGCAATCACCAGATCATATACCTAAGGTTTTATTTGCTACTCCAATGCTTTAGGACACTTAAAAGTCCATATTTTAAGACTCTTCGAGAGTTTTGTTGGGACAGCTCCTATGGTTCTAACTAGTTCACAGGTTCAAGGCGGTGTCAAAACACAGGCTCTAGCTATGCATATTCCAGTGCAATAAGATGAAACTTATCTTTCAGACTCCAGGAGTTCAGCTTGTTATGAAATCATATCTTGTTATTGCTCCATAACCTATTTTAGCACAGCAGAAGTGGTTCGAGCTACTATGAATGATGATGAGCGTGATAAGATGAATAAACTCTAGAAATTTCATCCTTCTCCTTTCAAGGGTGAAGGGACAGCGACTGAGATACATGACTTCTTGGACCGCTTTGCAAAGATATATATTGTCTTCCTCAAGCTTATTTGGAAGCCATCAGGTTGAGTTCACTAATTTTCAGTTCTCTAGAAAGGAAAAACTTTGGTGGAGATCCTACAAGATAGAGAAATCAATTGACTTATCTCCACTTACTTGGGCAAAGTTCGAGCGGATATTCTTGGAGAGGTTCATATCTTCTAGCTTACGGGATAAGTTGGGTAGACAATTTAAGCTGCTCTATCAGGATGCTATGATTGTGAGTGGGTATGAGATGAAGTTCACGCAGTTGTCCCACTATGCTACTTTCTTGATTCCTACTTGGGATGAGAAGGTGAAGAGGATCATTGATGCCTTAGGTATAGCTATAGGGTGAACTTGGTACAATTATCAATTTACATTGAAATCTACGGTTATATATATACGAAGAAGAGTCTACTGATGGGAATGTATTTGCAAGAAAGATTATTTTTTTGCCTTTTCCCTCTCATTTTTTATTAAAAAAAATATTATTTTTCCTTTCTTCTCCAACATAAACAACGTATGCTTACAACTATGCCTGTCAACCGGTTCCAACCGGAACCGGACCGGTAACCGGTTAGGAAACCGGCCGGTTCCGGTTCCAAAACCGGAACCGCCTAACCGGTTCCGGTTTAACCGGTTCCGGTTAACCGGTTTGAAGGTCCAAACCGGAACCGGTCCGGTTTGGACTCGTTAAATTTTTTTTTATTTTTTTTTTTGTATTATATATATATATTATAGTATTTATTTGTATATTGTAGGTATATTTACATATGTTATACAATTTTATAATTAAAGTTTAAATATTTACTGACTAACAGCCTAACAGCAAGTCAGCAATACAGAATAATGCTTTTCATACACATATATATGTATAACTTACATATACTTATATATATGTACTATATACTTATATATATGTATAACTTAATATATATATATATATATATATATACTATATGTACTTATATATATGTACTATATACTCTATATACTTATATATATGTATAACTTAATATATATACTATATATACTTATATATATGTATAACTTAATATATATACTATATATACTTATATATATGTATAACTTAATATATATACTAAATATATGTATAACTTAATATATATACTATATATATGTACTATATACTATATATAGGATAGCTTAATAGATATATAGGTATAACTTAATATATATACTATATATACATATCTACTATATATACAATATATACTATATATATTTATATAATATATATACTTATATACTATATATACTTATATATGTGTATAACTTAATATATATACTTATATACATATCTACTATATATACAATATATACTATATATATTTATATAATATATATACTTATATACTATATATACTTATATATGTGTATAACTTAATATATATACTATATATACTTACTATATATACTTACTTATTATATATACTATATATACTTACTTATATACTATATATACTATATATACTTACTTATATACTATATATACTTACTTATATACTATATATGTACTATATACTATATATAAGTAAGTATATATAGTAAGTATATATAGTATACTTACTTACTTATATATGTGTATAACTTAATATATATAGTATATATACTTGTATATATGTACTATATACTATATATACTTACTTATATACTATATACTATATATACTTACTTATATACTATATATACTATTTTTTCTATATATACTTAAAATATACTAAGAATATACTATATATACTATATATACTATTTTTTCTATATATACTTATATACTATATATACTATTTTTTCTATATATACTATATATACTTATATATGTTTAAGTATACTATATAACTTAAGTATATTCTTAGTATATTTTAGGTATATTCCTAACTTAATAAAAGTAAAAATATAAACACAAATAAATAGAAGAAAGCTCAATGAGCCATATATTTTATTCATTCTTGGATAACATTTATTTGCAAGTTGTATTTTTTTTAACTTGCAAATAATACATGAGTTATACAAAAATAGTAGAATAATAAAATCACCAATTTTGAACCATTTCGTTAATTTCCCCCACATCATATTCGGTCATGGAAATATCTTCAAAGTCTTCCATTTGGTCCGGTCCACTAGCTATCAAATCTTCAATTTCTTCGTCTTCGCCTTGCTCCGCTTCTGAGTTTTGGTTGCGTCGCTCCGATCTAATCCAATCTCGAATGCACACTAGTACTTGCAAGCTAAAGCCGGATAATGAATGTCTATGGTCTCCAATTTGCTGTCTTCCTTGGCTAAATGCGCTCTCCGAAGCCACGGTTGATACTTGAACCGTAAGGATATCTCGAGCCATTCTTGAAAGTATCGGATAGCTTGCCTTGTACTTCTTCCACCATGCTAAGACGTCCACCTCATCCAGTTGGCTGATATCCACATTTGGCTGCATCAAATAAAAGTTAAATTCATCAAAGTTTGCAGTAGAAGAAGATAGAGGCTGTGAATGTAAAACTTTTAAACCCGACAAGCCCTTTTTGCTACTATGAGAAGTAGTAGGGCGTGGAGCAACTGGTGTAGCACGTTCTTCCAAACTAGAATAATGAGTAAAAACTCTTCTAAACTCATCATCAATAGCGAGATCGGCTTCAGCTAAAGATGGTTGAACTCCCTCTTCAATTTCTAAAAATGTATAAATTTGACTAACCAAATTTTTAGTATAAGACACTTTTAAACAAGGATTTAAAAGAGAACCCAATATAAATAAAGTTGGGATGGGAAAAAAATACTTCTTAAATTTGATTATCATTTCAAAAATAGCCACTTGATAATCGGGTTTATATTTATACTCTTGTAAAACTCTAGCTATTTCCGCTAAGTAGGCTAAAATTCCGGTTACCGTGGGATAGAATTGTCTAGAAAAAGCAAGAGTTGCATTATAAAAATTTTCTAAGAGTTCAATACATTCTTTAACATCTTCCCAATGCCTATAAGTTAACCAATCCTCACTATCAATATTATATTTGTTGTGAACTTGTTGTATGGGAATCCTATACTCATATGCTTGTTGTAGCATAATGTAAGTGTAGTTCCACCTAGTCTCAATTTCTACTTGAATTTTCCTAGGTCTAAGGTTATTTTCCACACAAGCATTCTTAAAATCTCTAATTCTTCCCCTATTAGCATTACAAAAAAGAAACGCAACAGCATTTCTAACTTTTTGAACAGAATCATCAAAATGCATAAGACCATCTTTAACAATTAAATTTAAAATGTGACAACTACATCTTACATGAAAAATATTTCTTAGAGGAGGGTTTATTTCTCTTTTTAAAAGACCAATTGCCTTTGTATTATTAGAAGCATTATCTAAAGCAATACAAAGTGTTTTTCTATAAATGTTAAAAAATCTCATTATAGTAGACATTGAATCGGCTAAAAATTTTCCATCGTGACGACCTTTTCCTTCGTCGTATAAAAAAGCTATAATTCTTTTTTGCATAACCCAGTTGTCATCAACCCAATGACATGTAATAGCAAAGAAATCTAAATGGTTAATACTAAGACCCAAATCAGCGGTAAGACAAACATTACAATTTAAAGAATTAAATACATGACGCAAATAAAATCTATATTTTTTAAACAAATCTATAACATCGGCTCTACAAGTACTTCTAGGAATACCCTCAAATAACGGGTTATAACAACGTTGAATGTAAGTAACAAACCCTAAACCCGAGGGAAAGGAAAATGGTAAACAATCATAAGCTACCATTTTAGCTACTTCTACGCGTTCTTTTTTCTTGTCATACTTAAAATTTCTACCAGTTCGTGGGTCTATCGTCATTTGAATCCCCCCCACATTTGAACCCGTTTGCTCTCCCCAAACATCCATATGTTTGGTTCTCATATGAGCATTTAGTGTACCCGTTCCACCATCCTTACCAGTTCCTTGCTTAAAACTAAATACTTGTCCACATAGGGTACATGTAACTGATTGATTTTCCCTATCCTTAGTCATAAATTTCCAAACTTTAGCTGTTGGCCTACGAGTTCTAGGCGGTTTGTCTTGTGTATGTGATTGTGCAGGACCTGTATCTCCTATAGGATTTTCGGGGGGTTGTGTTTCATCATCATCATCATCATCTAAGTCTTCATTAAAAGTGTCGGTAAAATGTTGTTGCATTGCCTCATGACCTAAAAGTGGATTATTTCCACCAACATCAATACCTAAATTAGGTGTTTCTTCCACAAATGTTTCCTCATTAAGCGCACCCCTAACAGTACGACTACTACTACCGGCACCACGTCTTAATCTCTTTGACATTATTAAATAGAAATAATTTAAATCACAATAAAATAAATTACAACAAATTAAATTGCGTAAATTAAATTTCAAAAAATAAATTGCTAGAATTAAATTGCGTAAATTAAATTTCGAAAAATAAATTGCTAGAATTAAATTGCAAAAATTAAAGATAGAGTTGGAACGAAGGTACCAAATTGCCGGAATAATTTCCAACAAAGCGAAGGCGGCTAGAATTGCAAATCCACCAAAGCTACTTCGGATTGTTGCAAAATCACCAACTCCACCAACAATATTATAATTGCAAAATTAATAATTGAAAGTTCAAACTATAATAAGACTTTGTGGCTAATTATTGCAAAGTAACTATAATTGAGAGATTGAGATTTGAGAGAAAGATGAAGAAGAGTGAATTGAAATGAAAATGAAGAAGGGTTTATATAGGGGTGGGGGAGGGGTTAAAGTGTTAAAAAAAAAAATTTGGGGGCCAAAAATTAAGAAAATGACCGTTTGGCAACGGCCATTTTTGCAAATGGACCGTTGCCAACGGTCCATTACCGAGGCCCAAGTCCAACGGCTCTTTTCTTTTTTTTTTTTTTTTTTTAACCGGTTTAACCGGTTTAACCGGTCCGGTTCCGGTTAAACCGGTTTAACCGGTTCCGGTTAACAAAAATTTGGAACCGGACCGGTTAACTAATATCCGGTTAACCGGAACCGGTTAACCGGTTATACCGGTTCCGGTTCCGGTTCCGGTTTAACCGGTCCGGTTACCGGTTAAAACCGGTTACACGGAACCGGTTGACAGGCATGCTTACAACTAGGGACAGACTAATTGACATTACTATGGGTCATTAATAAATTGCATAAATGTCTTTTCGCTGTTTCAATTGCATATGTACCTTTTCCATTGCAGCATGGAGTCTTCCCATATTCCAATATTGAGTTTTTATAGTAGTAGTATAAGTCTAAGTTCCCCAAAACTTCCTCTAAACATAATATCCATTCTCCCCAGCTTTTGAATATATTTGTGACAATTAATGCACTTAATACTCCCTCCAGATCAAAAAAAGAGTCCACATAATCTTTTGCACACTCCTTACAAAATTATTCACTCCAAGAAAAATATATGTAAATTGACTAAACTACCCCTAATTAAATAGGCATTGAAATTTGATCACATAACACTTAATAGGGACAAATCTGGAAAGATAAGGTTAATTATTTGTTGATTTAATAAGTGAACACTTTTTTTGACCTAAAAAAAAAGGCTAAGTGGACACTTTTTTTTTTATCCGGAGGGAATACTAATTATATTGCAATGACTCACTATACGTTACTCATTTTATTGTATTACCTCATAAGTTACAAATTGTATTGCTTACTATAAATAATAGAGCATGTTTCTTCATTGCATGCTAAAGTCACGTTTCCTCTCCTCATTCCAAAATCTCTACATAAAAAGTTTTCTCTTCTTTTTTTGTCTGCCTTCTTCCCGTTACTGATATTTTTGTCATATAACGCTATTATCTTTAGTAGTCCTATCATTGACTCTTCTATAATTGATACTATGGTTCGCTTTTTCACGAATTAATTGATTTTGTTTTTGAAAATACAAAACTTATGCACTTTTTATGTGCACGAAAATCTTTGCACGTTGAGCAGGAGGGTAAATCACGAGACACTGAAAATTTGCAAAATGGAGATAAGAATCTCTCGAGGTAATTTTTTTTTACCGCACATTGTGGTAGAATTTCTTTTAAATTGTTATTGTGTTTGATTTCTTAAAATGACTCTAAGTTTCTGATAGGAGGCGGCAACATCACACGGAAAGGAAGGAATTAACTCCCGAAGAGCTCGAAAAGAAAAGAAAAAAAAAGATAAATGTATATGTTTTTTGGTAGTTTGATATATGTGTATATTGTTACAAGTACACATATTCTCTTTCTTTTATCTCTTTTAAAAAAGTGCTAAAAATGATGTTCATCTAAGTTATACATTTAATAGTAATTTTCATAGTTATCATTTAATAAATTATAGAAAATTTATCATAGGAATGTACATGAAGTTGTTAATCTATTTTATCTTTTATAAATTTAAATTTTCCAATGTTGTTTATCACCCTACGAAGCGCGGCCAACTTCACTAATTTAATAAGGAAGAAGAGGGAAAAAAACTAAAAGGAAGGAAAACTTCTACTTACCAATTCACTGTAATGGCGAGAACAAGAGCTTCTGCATACTACTTTTTTTTCCCTCCTCTTTCACCTATTGTTTGTATTGTATTGTTAAAACTAATTGTTGCTACTAGTTTTACTAAGGGCAATGCAAATTACCCTTCACTGGGGGTGGTCTTTAATTTTTAGCCCTCAAATTTGTGGTCTTTAACTTTTTCCCTTCAGGTAGAATTTTGTTGCAAATTCTGCCTTGCGATTTTTATTTTTTTTACAGAGTTGGAGTTCGAACCCACAACCTCGGGATATTAGGCGAAAGACAAAACTTAAAGACCATCAATTTGAAAGACAAAAATTAAAGACCACCTCAAATGAAGGACAATCCGCGCAAAAAAAAAGTTTTACTAACGAGAACAGCAGCCATGTTAACATTATGGGCTTGGCCCAACTTTGTCTTATTATAAGACCACTCACAATTACTTTCATCCTTTATTTTTTTCTATTTTGTTTTTCATATTACTACTTCAAACACTTTTAGTTATATATTTTTTTTATTGGCA
This sequence comes from Lycium barbarum, assembly GCF_019175385.1. Classification (NCBI taxonomy): domain Eukaryota; kingdom Viridiplantae; phylum Streptophyta; class Magnoliopsida; order Solanales; family Solanaceae; genus Lycium; species Lycium barbarum. Next base: position 59,495,098 of record NC_083342.1, on the reverse strand, counting down.
TAATTCCAAGAACTTCACTTAAATGTGTAGGTTCCTATCCTTCTCGAGCACCTTAATTATGTCATTAGATTCGTTATCACCAAAATAGTGGGACCTTACAGTCTTTCCCCCTTATGGGCACTAGTCCTCAAATAATGCATCCAAGTTATACATGATCTAAAAGAGGACCTTAGGCCTTGTGCCATATTCACTTTTTTTCTTAACACACCAAATTTGGCTAACTCCTAAAATTTTCAAAGCTATCCAAAAAAGTTCAACATGTCCAAACAACACCTCGTATCTCCAGCTACTCAACCCAACAATATATGACATCACGGTACACCAATGTGTTCATCAAAAGTCATTTCACCTCACAAAATATTATATAACTAAACATTCATATGTTTTAAAGCATAAATGAGTTAGGGACCTGAAATCTCAAACAAACATGGATATTTTGCTTTCATATTCTGTTCGGACTCCCATAGAGCTTCATCAGCTGAATGGTTGCTCCACCTTACCTTAATCGAAGCGATATCTTTGGTTAGAAGTCTACGAATCTGCCTGTCTAGTATAGCTACATGAACTTCCTCATAGGACAAAGTATGTTCAACCTCTATAACTTGCCTATTGAATACATGACTTGGGTCGGGAAAATATTATTTCAGCATAGATACGTGAAAAACTGGGGGTACCGATGATAACTCTGGGGGTAACGCTAATAGATACGCCACAATTCTGATCCTCTCTAGAATTGGATAAGGACCTATATACCTCGGCTAATCTTGCTTTTTCTGCCAAACCTCATGATACCTTTTATTGGAGACACTTTAAAAAAAAATACATATTCACTTTCTTTGAACTCAAGATCACGACGTCTTATATCTATGTAGGACATTTGACGGCTCTGCGCTGTTTTGAGGCGCTCCTGAATTAGTTTCACCTTATTCAAGGCATCTTGTACTATGGATGAACCGGTAATCTTTGTCTCAATCATTTCAAACCATCCTATAGGCGAACGACACTGTCTTGCGTATAAGGCCTCAAAGTGAGCCATTTGTATACTTTCCTGACAACTGTTATTGAAAGCAAATTCTATCAATGGCAAATGGTCATCCCAACTTCTCTTGAAATTGAGAACACATACTCTCAACATATCTTCCAAGGTTTGAATTGTCCGCTCAGCTTGCCCATCTGTTTGGGGGTGAAAGGTCGTGCTTAGATTAACCTTGGTACCAAAACCTTCCTAAAAACTCTTCCAGAACTAGGCAATGAACTGTGCACCCTATAAGAAATAATTGATATGGACGAACCATGCAACCTAACAATTTCCTTTATGTACAATGTTGCATACTGGGGAGCTATGCAGGTTGTCTTGACTAGTAAAAAGTGAGCTGACTTAGTGATTCGGTCTACTATGGCCCAAATTGAGTCATGTTTCTTAAAGGCCGATGATAAGTCAACCACGACATCCATATTTATTCGCTCCCACTTCCATTCTCGTATTTCAATCACTTGAGCTAAACCACCTGGTTTCTGTTGTTCAGCTTTCACTTGCTGACAATTTAGACACCAAGACACATAATATTCCATATCTCATTTCATATTGTTCACCAATAAATATCTTTCAAGTCATGGTATATTTTAGTAGAACTTGGATGTACTGAATATCTGGATATGTGAGATTCTTCCATAATTATCTCCTGAAGGCCATCTATGTCAGGCACACATAAGTGACCATCAAGTCTTATCACACCATTTTCAACTAGTGTGAAACTCTTGATCTTACCTTTGAGTATCCCTTCTTTTAGATTAAGCAGGCTTGCGTCATCAAGTTGTTTGGCCTTAACTTATTCTGCCAAAGTAGACTTGGAAACCATAGTTGCTATTAGCTTCCCATCATTCACTTCATCAAGACGAACCTTTTGGCTAGCTATTTGTTGGGCTTCGTTCACTATTCAATATTCAACCACAGATAACCTGGCCAAACTTCTCATAGACCTTCTACTCAGGGTATCCGTAACCACATTAGCTTTGCCCTGATGGTAGAGGATATTGCAGTCATAATCTTTAAGAAACTCTAGCCATCTTAGTTGTCCCAAGTTCAGCTTCTTTCGTTTGAATTTATATTGTAATCTCTTGTGATCCGTGTAAATATCGCAAGACACCCTTGTTATGTCCCGTGTTTTCGCATAATTGAAAAATCTTGAAAATAATTAAGACTTGTATGTTATAAGGAAATATTTTGATTTTAGTTAATATGCCTATGTTGGTTATGAAAGTAGTGGTGCGAAGACATCGGGGAAGGCCAAGGGCAAAATTGGAATTTTGGAAATTAGTTTCGGGAATTACAAAACGAGAATTTTAAGTCATTGGGCTCAAAAAATAAAAGGAGAATTTTGGCCCAAAATGAGAAGGGTGGCCGGCCAACATGGCCTTGGCCCAACCCCTCATTTTAATTATTTTCCCATGTGCCATAATTTATATAAGTGGTCTTTATCCCTTTGAAGCTTCAAGAAACATAAGAGGTGAAGGAATAAGACAAGAAGAGAAAAAGAGGAGTATATTCGGCCATGACCATGGCATTTTAGCCCTTTGAAATCTCCCTCCAAAAATTATTTTCTTGTGATTTTCCTACTAAATTGAAGTTCCTCTACAACAATGGTGCAATTGTTTGGGAAGAAAGAGTGCTTGTTTCTTCAATATGACAACTTGTTTAAGTGAAGAAGTTGAAGAGAAAAGGTAAGAATTCATTCCATATTATTATGTTATGAAGGTTTGTTTGTGTTGTAGTGTATGGAAATGAGTAGAATTCATGAAAATATGGAAGTTTGCAAAGTGGGTGTGCATATGTATGTGTGGCCGTGTGTGTGTAGTAATGTATAGGTGTGATGAGTTGAATTGTATGTTGCCTTCTAGTTGTATGTAGGATGGAATGTATATTGGAAATGAAAGTTGAATGAATTTGATGGAAGATGGAAAAATTGAATGTTGGCCGTGTGGTATTTGAAGTTGGAATGAGAATGAATTAATTTGGTTTAACATGTTAGTTGTGTTATTGTGATGCTTGCAATGTAAATGAAGATGAAATGATATAAGTTTGCATTGAAATGGAATGTAGAAGTTTATGTCGTTTAGGTATGATCTTATGACATTATGAAAATGAAGTTGTTAGGGTGCAAATTAGGATGATCATTGATGAACATGGAAGATGAAATCATGTTATGAATATGTATGCCAAAGGTTAGAAGTTTTGAATGTATTATGACTTTGGTGGGAAGTTGTATACTTTGTATATCGTATGAATATTTTGTAGAAATGTTATGAAATGCTATCGAATTATATTGTCATAGTCTTAATTAGTAATGAATGTGAGGATGTTGATATTGATTTGAAAATATGAAGTTGGAATGAAGGTTGTGACATTATGTCGGGAAGAAGGTTAGTTGTGCCATATTGTGTGTTTTGTAGCTATGGTTATTGTTGTTAGTGTTGTTGCTGGGTTGTTGTGAATATTTTGGCCGAGTTGAATTCTCGGGGGTGTTATATGTATAGGGGAAGTGCTGCCGAAATTTCGGTAGACAAATGCATAGTTAAATGAATTCTTGGAGTCTCGAAATTCTTAATTGGTAACTTTGACCATTTGCAGATTCTGAGCGAAACGGGATTTGAGTTTTGACGAACGTAAGACGCACGAAAGGTATGTAAGGCTACCCCATTCCTTCTTTTGGCATGTCCTAGGTATACTAGGTCGATATCGGAGCCCTGGGGGCAATTCTGTTCTTGGAAATCCGAATTAGAAATTGGGTACTATTCATCCAATTCAATTGAAGCATAAAACTCTCATTTGTGTTAAAAAGTGATCTAATGCCCGAAATTTTTGTAAATGTATTCGAATCGCTTCGGAACCTTCATGTATGATTCCATAGACCCCAAATGTCCGTGATTCATGTCCGCCACCTCGACTTGACCCGAGGTGGGCCCGCTAACCCCGAGACTCTTCTGTTTGTTCTATTAGTCTCATTTTTGTATAATGTCGGCAAAGGACTTTTGTTTATGAATTTGGCTATCGTAAAATAATGTTTGGATCGCCACGATATCCTAAACTATATTTTGAACCATAATTACCATTTTGGAAATATTTTTGTGAAATGAACCCCGCTTTGATTAATTGTTCGAACTATTTTGACTAATGAGTCAACATATGATTTTATCAAGTTTGCAAAAGTATTTTGATATATAAATTGCATTGTCTGCTCACGACTCCGCTCGTGCCCTTATTATGACTTCGTTCACCGGTTCCCGGGCCGGTTATGATTCGTGCGCCCTATGATTAATTCGGCCGTATGCTGTGTTACGGTTCCCGAGACCTCGCCATAGGGCCGGGTTCCGTTTGGAGTTATGCTGTGATATGGCTGGCGATATGCTATGATGATATGTGTGTTTGGGGATGTACGGAGATTTGAACCTTCTGGTGTTATGCTGTGTGTGGCACCTGCGTCGGAGTGGTGACCACGTTCCTGAGCTTTGCATGATTTTATCTGCATTATGTATATATATGTTTTGGTACAGATTTTGATATACTGGTCAGTATTCCCCTTTTGTATCCGGTTTGTTTTTCAGTTGTGATTTACATTTCTGTACTCTATGCTTTACATACTTAGTACATCTTTCGTACTGACCCCCTTTCTTCGGGGGCTGCGTTTCATGCCCGCAGGTACAGGGATCAGTGATCTGCCAGTGTAGGCCACACGTTCTGCTACTACAGAGTGCTCCTTTGATCCGGAGCCCATATGTCGGTACATATCCCTTGTGATGTATATGCATATGTATATTTGACTATTTTGGGGTACGGCGGGGCCCTGTCCCGTCATACATATGTTTTCGTTCTGCATTTGTAGAGGCCTGTAGTCATATATGTGGGTCGAGGGTCCTATGTGTGTCTGCTTTAGTCACGATTTGTGTCTTAGTGCGGTCCGTCAGTTATGGTGGCCAAAATGGCCCTTATGTTGTATCTGTACATACGATTGGCGACGTATATTCCGCCAACCTATCAGATTTGGATACGGCCAAACGGCCTGTATATTTGTATATGTGCATTTGTACGGCGATGTGTATTCCGCCGCTCCTTCCTGTTCTGATATGATATTTTGATACGTGTGACCGCTTAAGACAAGTTTTGATTTGAGTTATGTTTAAATGGCTAATATGAAATTTGAGTTAAGTTTGGATTTGATAATTGGATATGTAAGTCTGTTTGGGTGCCCAAGTAGGGTGCCAGTCGTGGCCCACGGGGTTGGGTCGTGACAACCCTGTAGAGGTAGTGACGCCATATCTTCAGTGCAAAATAATTACTGCTAGCTCAAGATCGTGGGTAGGGTGATTTTTCTCATGAATTTTTATATGTATGGAAACATATGCAATTACCATTCCATCTTGCATGAGGATGCACCCTAACCCAACTCTAGAGGCATCACAATAGATAACAAATCTACCCATAAAGGTAGGTAAAGTTATGACTGGAACTGTAGTAAACCTATTCTTGATTTCTTGATAACTTTTCTCACAAGCTTCAGACCATTGGAACTTTATCTTTTTCTGAGTAAACTTTGTCAATGGGGCAGCTAGCGAGGAGAACCTTTCTACAAAATGATGGTAATAACCTGCCAAGCCCAGAAACTACGAATCGCTGTAGGGACCGTCAGCCTTAGCTAACTCTTAACAACTTTAATTTTTTGCGGGTCCACTTCAATGACCTCACTCGAGATCACGTGTCCCAAGAATGTGACTGATTCAAGCCAGAATTTGTACTTTGAAAATTTGGCATATAACTTGCGGTCCTGAAGAATTTGCAACATTATTCTCAGATGTTCTTCGTTCTCTACTGTTATACCTCGAAAAATTTCATGTCGTTGTATGGTAAATAGACTAACGCGGGGTAAGATGTGTATGATGTCCCTACAAGTAAGAAGGGATACTTAACGATTATAATTAAGATTCCAAAGACATTCGAGGCAAGAGAAGAAAGTTCGATGA